>NC_141679.1:7840833-9089166 GCF_028749965.1 Puma concolor | reverse complement strand
AAGGACACAGGCTCTTGTGTAGGTCACCGGTCCTGGCACTTGTAAGGAATCAAACAGCAGTAATGACCCTGAAGAGGAAGACTTGGTCAAAACAGAGTGGATCTTGTTAAAACCAGTGAACATTGGTTGTCAAAGAGGAAAGAAGGTGGCTACACAGTTTCCTGGGTCCAGCTCAAGCCCTGAAGGTACTCATCCCATCAAATGAACATGTAGGGGAACAGCCTAAAAGTTAGGTTGAGTAGAGGCAATACTTTTGGTTGATAGAAATGTTTGGTATAATGTCATTTCTTCAACAAATGTTCACTGAACACCTGCTATGCCTGGAGCTGTATTACTGGAAGACACCAAGACCAGACCTGGTTCATTAAATTCTTCCAGTCTGTGGAGGACCCATGGACAATTCAGTGAGGCTCCTGCCACAGAGAAGGGCACACAGGGGACCAAGACAATAGGGGAAGGAAAAACTAGATCTGTGTGGGGTAGTTAGTGGGAGCTTCAGGGGGGACAGTAGGGAGCATTTCTCTATCCTGAGGCATAATCCACAACTGCCATTTGTGCTTTTGTTTCAAAACGTTTTATGAGATTACCTCCGTTATCTTGCTAGGATGGGTTTGCCAGAAAGACCTAGGATAGTATGCTGATAGAAGGACAGCTGCGTAAGGATCCTGCAACATAGAAGCCTCCCTAAAGACCACTCTGGCATCTAACAGGGGATATGATCTGGCAGTGGTTGGTTTGCTGAGCTCTGTTGGGCTCCAGAGGAGCTGATTTGAAATCCTGTTTTTCATGGCATTTATAGATTGCCGCTTTGGGATTATATACAGCTATCTGTGTGACCATTACAGAATTGGCAAGTAGCAAAAAACTAAAACAGCACCGTTTTATCCTTTGTATGCTATTAGCAACATTTCTCATTTGATAGCAACACAGAGATGAGATTTTAGAAAGGGAAGGTATTCTATTCTTTGGAGCCATCAAGGGTTCAGATCCAGAGTTCTCCTAGAAATCACTTCAATATTACTACTGAACCACCAAATCCGGGATAAAGAACAGGTGCTTATATGGTATGTTTAATTTTTAGATCTAGGAGACTCATATTGTTTCTTACTTAGTACTTGAAACATGATAAAGTGGTATTGTTTCCCCCTTTCTCATACCCTAAACTGTCCTGAACACAGGCGTTATTTACAAAGCTGCTCCTTTGTCATTAGATACCTGTTTATACACACACACACAAACACACACACACACACACACACACACACACACACAAACAAATTGGCGTATTAAATTTTACAGGAAATTGCCTGATTTCTCTACTTTGTGTCCATCAATAAACCCAAAGTACTGCTTCTCTATGATCAGAAGGAAAAAAGTTCGGTGTATTTTTTCATCTCAGAGCTGTATAATCAGTAACTCTTTCTTATAACCCCAAAAGACAGTTCAAACAGCATCTACTTAGTTCGGAGACCAATTAAATAATTATCAAAAGCATCAGGAAGACAGCAAGGGTAAGACTCAGAAGAGCGAGTGGAATCTGGCAGGAAAACCTAATTGCCGTTTTGAATTTTTCCCTCACTCGCCATCTATTAAATCACGACTTGCACTGACCCCTGCATGTCAAACGGACCTGGGCACCTTTTCTTTAAGGCACCAACCTCCCCGAGGAAACAAAGTAGTTTCCGGGGGTTTTTTGCAGGCTGAGAGGTAGATGGGTTTCTCACCACCCAACCCCCCACCTCCCCCTGCTAAGCTGCCAGGCCATTCAGACTGTGAAAATGAGCATTTGGTTCAGGACTGAGTGATTTCTGCCTTCTGGCTGCCTGCGCATGAGGAGTTTGCTCCTTGGAACTCCTCCCGACCTCCCCCACTTAGCCAGGTCATGGGGCCATCACCTCTAGGATGCTCAGGTAGGATGGTAAATGTGGCCCTTCCTTTCCACTGATGGGTTTCTTCTCATTGATTCCTTCTCATTCTGTTTCTGCCTTGCTTAAAGAAGCAAGCTCAGGAACATCGGAATCAACACCTTGGATGAACTGAAACCTGCCTCCTCCATCCCATGCACCTGGCTCGTGGGTTTCATGGGCCTGCCCCCAAAGGCTGGCCATTATCTCGCAGGCTCCCCATTACCGAGGCCGAAGGAAAGCAGTGTGCGGTCATCCTGTTGCAAACAAGCTCCACGCATTCACTCTCGCTACAGAAACAAATGGTCAGCAAATGGCCTATTCATCCTGGGTTTGGAACTCATCATCTGTGTCAGAAAACGGGAAATCTCTGAGGTGGCCCGACACAAAAGGATGCAAATGACAAAGGGTCAACAGCAGATGGTGAATAATGGAGCGGGAACAAATAGCATTCATGGGCTTCGTGGTTTTTTTTTTGTATCTCCCACAAATGGTGACTCATTCTTCCCACGTCATTTTCAATTTCAACTATTCCTATTTTTATGTCTGAGGGGAGCGTGAGGGGCATCTGGACTGATTTCCGCTTGATGTTTTCCGCCCTTGGATTGAAGCGGGCCTCTGGTTGCCTTGCCGAATGGTGACCTCGGTCTACAGAGCTTTGTAACGGCCTCCCCCTCCTGTCCCGTGTTGCAGAGATGGCTATATTTTCATGCCTAGTGCAAGTGACTGATAAAAAGTTTGCAGAACGATTTAAAATCCTCTGGGAAGAAAAGGTGGGCCTGTCAGAATTGTCATCTGACCTTGAGCTTGGAGTCCAAGTACGGGGTATATAAATCTTATTAAAATGAGACCATTCTTTGGTGTCAGAAAGCAGGGAGAAAAGATGTATACAAATAAAACCCCTAGCCTCTCTGTGGAGGAGGGGGAGGTAAAGTTGGTAGCTGCGTCTGCCTTGTCCAGCACACAAGATGAGTGAAAGGAGCATTTAAATGAAATCGCACGCAGAATAATCTCAGACCTAGTCAACGTAGGGACCGGTTATTCTTTCCGAGGTAATGTGATCATATTTAATGAAGACTGTTCCAAGGACACTTGTGAGAGCTTCATGGTATTATCTTACTTGATCCTCTTAATTACTTTGAGACAGGTACTCTATCCGTTTCTTACTTGAAATTAAGCAGGCACAAAGAGCTTGACACTGAGATGGGGGGTGGGGGGTGGGGAGAAGGCCTAGGACCCCAGGAAAAGTTGACCCACACCTAACAACCAGAGGGCTTCATCAGCCACAGCTAGGAAGAACTGTGTATTAACAGAAAATTGAAAATCCGACCCAATACATGTAGGGTTTTTTCCTTTTTTTTTTTTTTTTTTTTTGTTGTTGTTTAAAAATTCCTTTCTGGTAATAGAAGCCTGGAAGCAGCCACTCAAGGGTTATTAGAAAAATTTCTCATCACTGGGGATAAGGTTCCTTCTCTTTTCTTTCTTTCTTTTTTTTTTTTGTTTGTTTTGTTTTGTTTTGTTTTAAGTAGGCTTCACAGACAGCACGGAGGAGCCCAATGTGGGGCTTGAATTGACAACCCTGAGATCAAGACCTGAGCTAAGATCAAGAGTTTGATGCTTAACCGACTGAGTCACCCAGGGGCCCCTAGGGTTCCTCCTTTAATTTCTTGTTCCTTTTTCTTCTCATTTTTTTTTTCTTTTTTTCTTCATCTTGTCTCTTTCTTCCCTTTGTTTTTGTTGTTGTTGTTTTGTTTTGGTTTTTTTTTTTGAGAGAGGGAGAGAGAGAGAGTGAGTGCATGGGTGGGAGGGGCAAAGAGAGAGAAGGAAACAGCATCCCAACCAGGCTCCACACTGTCAGCCCAGAGCTCAGGGTGAGACTTGAGCTCACCAACAGTGAGATCATGACCTGAGCCAAAAATCAGGAGTTGGATGCTTAATCACCTGAGCCACTCAGGTGCCCCCATAGCGTTCCTTCTGAACTTTCATGCCACCATCCTTACTTTGTGCTTACACTTAATTTTTAAGTTCATCTCATGGAACAAAGTGTTTTTAGAATCTGTCATCCTATCCAATTCGAGGAAGCAAAGAGGAGGAAGGGAGAAGGGCAGGAAAGAACCCGGTGAACTGGCTGCTCCCGGTGGAAGAAAAGTTTCCTGAAGCCCCATCCACCCCCCACTTACATCTCATTGGCTGGAGCTTTGTCTAGGGGCCCACCTATGTACAGGAGGGGGGTGTACAACTTTTAGGTGGACTGTATCGTCACCGTGGATAGAATTTCGATTTCAGGGGCGCCTGCGTGACTCAGTCCCTTGAGTGTCCGACTTCAGCCCAGGTCATGATTGCCTGGTTCGTGACTTCAGGCCCCACATCAAGCTTGGTCCTGTCAGTACAGAGCCCAGTTTAGATCCTCTGTCACTGCCCTACCCCCTGCTCACATGCTCCCAAATAAAATATTTTAAAAATTAAGAACTTAGATTTCATCTTCAAAGAAGGGGAGAGTGGTTTCTATTATGTAATCAATATATACCAGAGCTGCCGGTTAGTCTCAACTGAAGCTTGAGATCCAACAGCCATAAAGATATGCCCTCATCCTTAATGCCCATTTTTCTCCTTGTTTCTTGGATTATCATGGGCACGGAGGAACCTCCTGGAAACGATACTACATCTAACAGTGAGCTATACCATAAACCACCTGGCATGCCCAATGGATAGGTATGGAGGGACTCAGAAGCCTCTGAGAAAATGGTTAGGTCCCTGAGCGAGTTAACTAGGAGGAAGGGGGTCTTCCAGTGTGAGCATGAGGTGAGCTGGACAGAGTGAAGCTTGGTAGTTGATGGTAAAGTCCTCTCTGTGGATTTGTGTCCCCTGGGGGCAAAGAGGTTTTTGTATATAAACTCAAATGACTCAATTATTAAACTGTATGACAAGCTTGGACCCCAGCAGTTGTGCTGGAGAACCCCTTTAGAGGGTAAAATGGAAGGAGGAAGCCATTTCTTACTGTCCTCAAGTCATTTTTGAGTGAATTTTTCATGACTTGAGAATTGAACACAAGGCAACCAGAGGGAGGGAGGGAGGGAGGGCAGGCAGCCACAGAAGGGCAGCATGATTGAGATCAGGATGGAGTGGAGGACAAGGTCAAGTGATAAGTGTTGGGTAAGCCTGGGTGCTTTTCCAACTTCTGGGCAGGAGGTTCTCGTGGGGATGGAAATAGTGGTCAGAGTATTAGAGTTATGAGCATTCAGATTTAACTGTTAAGATGTCCTATATTTATAAGCTTACGGGAGATTTGGGCTATACTAAGTTCATACAGGCTTTAGCTGAGTTTTAGTTTTTGCTTAAACACCAGACTTTGAGCCTGGATGCCCAAATCCAGTGAAATGAACCACCCCTCTTCCTCCATTCTACATTTTCCTTCTCAATTTCACGTGCAAATGGAAAGCTTCATCCAAATGCAAACAGGGAAGAAAAAATAAAGACAGGATGGGAAAAAAAGTGAAGGGAGGGGCAGAAAAAGTCAAAAGGGGAGGGAAGGAAACCAGCCCAACTCTTGAAGCCGTAATCTTTATTCCACTCTGTGCTGAGGGCAATAGCCTTAAAAGTCATGGTGTTTATTTTGAGGATGGATGGCAGTGTAGCTTGTGTGGAATTGGACTGCTGTTGTGAGCACCTGTTCTTTCCCACACATCCTTTAGCAGCCCTGCAACAAGTATTAGGCAGTCCAGCTCTCTACATGGCATCTTGAGACTCTTCCAGAGTTTTGAGTACAATGAGCATTGAGGGTAAAGGGCACTGAATCAGGAGAATGAAATCCTGACTCTCAGCTCTCACTGCCCTCCCCTCCGTGGAAAAGGAGTACCTCGTCTTGTCCTGCTTAGCCCATGAGGAGGTGGTGAGGGTCAAGTTAGAAGACCATGGTTAAGGTGCTGCATAAACTTAGAAGTTTCATGGAGATACAAGTTACCTGTAGCAGAAACTCAAAGCCTTGGGCTAAGTGCAAGGAACTCAGATTCCTTCAAGCCATTTGTAACTCAACAGATGATTTTCCCTGCATGGTGTTGATGAGGTCTATCAAAGGAAAGAGAAAAAAGCAGGATTCCTCAACAAGCCACATTCTGATTGAAATGCAACCTCTAACAAGGCTTCTCAAAAAGAAAAGGGAGATGACCCAAATAGATAAAATCATGAATGGAAAATGGAATTATTACAACTAATTCCTCAGAAATACAAGCAATTATCAGGGAATACTATGAAAAACTATATGCCAACAAACTGGACAACCTGGGAGAAATGGACAAATTCCTCAACACCCACACACTTCCAGAACTTAATCAGGAGGAAATAGCTTGAACAGACCCATAACCAGTGAAGAAATTGAATCAGTTATCAAAAATCTCCCAACAAATAAGAGTCTAGGACCAGATGGCTTCCCAGGGGAGTTCTACCAGATGTTTAAAGCAGAGATAATACCTATCCTCAAGCTATTCCAAAAAATAGAAAGGGATGGAAAACTTCCAGACTCATTCTATGAAACCAGTATTACTTTGGTTCCTAAACCAGTCAGAGACTCAGTAAAAAAGAACTACAGGCCAATATCCGTGATAAATATGGATGCCAAAATTCTCAAAAGATACTAGCAAATCAAATTCAACAGCATATAAAAAGAATTATTCACCATGATCAAGTGGGATTCGTTCCTGGGATGCAGGGCTGGTTCAACATTCGCAAATCAATCAATGTGATACATCACATTAATAAAAGATAAGAACCATATGAGCCTGTCAATTGATGCAGAAAAAGCATTGGACAAAATTCAGCATCCTTTCTTAATAAAAACCCTCGAGAAAGTCGGGATGCAAGGAACATACTTAAACATCATAAAAGCCATTTATGAAAAGCCCACAGCTAACATCATCCTCAATGGGGAAAAACTGAGAGCTTTTTCCCTGAGATCAGGAACACGACAGGGATGTCCACACTCATCGCTGTTGTTTAACATAGTGTTGGAAGTTCTAGCATCAGCAATCAGACAACAAAAGGAAATCAAAGGCATCAAAATTGGCAAAGATGAAGTTAAGCTTTCACTTTTTGCGGATGACATGATATTATACATGGAAAATCCAATAGACTCCACCAGAAGTCTGCTAGAACTGATACATGAATTCAGCAAAGTTGCAGGATACAAAATCAATGTACAGAAATCAGTTGCATTCTTATACACTAATAAGGAAGCAACAGAAAGACAAAGAAACTGATCCCATTCACAGTTGCATCAAGAAGCATAAATTACCTAGGAATAAATCTAACCAAAGATGTAAAAGATCTGTATGCTGAAAACTATAGAAAGCTTGTGAAGGAAATTGAAGAAGATATAAAGAAATGGAAAAGCATTCCGTGTTCATGGATTGGAAGAATAAATATTGTCAAAATGTCAACACTACCCAAAGCTCTCTATACATTCAATGCAACCCCAATCAAAATTGCACCAGCATTCTTCTCGAAGCGAGAACAAGCAATTCTAAAATTCATATGGAACCACAAAAGGCCCCAAATAGCCAAAGTAATTTTGAAGAAGAAGACCAAAGCAGGAGGCATCACAATCCCAGACTTTAGCCTCTACTACAAAGCTGTAACCATCAAGACAGCATGGTATTGGCACAAACACAGACACATGGACCAATGGAATAGAATAGAAACCCCAGAAGTAGACCCACAAATGTATGGCCAATCCATCTTTGACAAAGCAGGAAAGAATATCCAATGGAAAAAAGACAGTCTCTTTAACAAATGGTGCTGGGAGAACTGGACAGCAACATGCAGAAGGTTGAAACTAGACCACTTTCTCACACCATTCACAAAAATAAACTCAAAATGGATATAGGACCTGAATGTGAGACAGGAAACCATCAAAACCCTGGAGGAGAAAATAGGAAAAGACCTCTCTGACCTCAGCCGCAGCAATTTATTACTTGACACATCCCCAAAGGCAAGGGAATTAAAAGCAAAAATGAACTATTGAGACCTCATGAAGATAAAAAAACTTCTGCACAGCAGAGGAAACAATCAACAAAACTAAAAGGCAACCAACGGAATGGGAAAAGATATTTGCAAATGACATATCGGACAAAGGGCTAGTATTCAAAATCTATAAAGAGCTCACCAAACTCCACACCTGAAAAACAAATAATCCAGTGAAGAAATGGGCAGAACACATGAATAGACACTTCTCTAAAGAAGACATCCAGATGGCTAACAGGCACATGAAAAGATGCTCAACATCGCTCCTCATCAGGGAAATACAAATCAAAACCACACTCAGATATCACCTCACGCCAGTCAGAGTGGCTAAAATGAACAAAACAGGAGACTATAGATGCTGGAGAGGATGTGGAGAAACGGGAACCCTCTTGCACTATTGGTGGGAATGCAAACTGGTGCAGCCGCTCTGGAAAACAGTGTGGAGGTTCCTCAAAAAATTAAAAATAGACCTACCCTATGACCCAGCAGGAGCCCTGCTAGGAATTTACCCAAGGGATACAGGAGTACTGATGCATAGGGGCGCTTGTACCACAATGTTTATAGCAGCACTCTCAACAATAGCCAAAATATGGAAAGAGCCTAAATGTCCATCAACTGATGAATGGATAAAGAAATTGTGGTTTATATACAGAATGGAGTACTATGTGGCAATGAGAAAGAATGAAATATGGCCCTCTGTAGCAACGTGGATGGAACTGGAGAGTGTGATGCTAAGTGAAATAAGCCATACAGAGAAAGACAGATACCATATGGTTTCACTCTTATGTGGATCCTGAGAAACTTCACAGGAACCCATGGGGGAGGGGAAGGAAAAAAAAAAGAGGTTAGAGTGGGAGAGAGCCAAAGCATAAGAGACTCTTAAAAACAGAACAAACTGAGGGCTGATGGGGGGTGGGAGGGAGGGGAGGGTGGGTGATGGGTATTGAAGAGGGCACCTTTTGGGATGAGCACTGGGTGTTGTATGGAAACCAATTTGACAATAAATTTCATATATTTAAAAAAGAAAAAGAAATGCAGCCTTTGGAAGTGAAGGTGGCCCTATGGATTTCAAGCCTGACAAATAGGTCCCCAAATAATATCCTCTGTCCATCATAGGATACAGCATTTCAAAGCTTCTCTCCTAACCGTATTTCATGGGACAGCTCTAAAAAATGCACATACACAAACTTAATTTTCAGATTCTGAGAATGGGAAGTTAAGTGATTTGGATCAAAACTTCAGGTAAAAACATATTTTTAAAAAATCCTTTAAAACCTTAAACAGCTTGTCATACCTAACAGAACTACCCCAGACCTGGTATAAGTGAAAATGAAACTTGAAAAATTAAGAAGAGCTTGGGAATCAAAGCTGCTTTCATTTTCTGGGCATTTGACAATTCTGGTCGTTTTTAAAAACCTCCCAAATCAAGGGAGTCAGAAGTTCAGGCTATATCTCTGTTGGACCCCAAAAGGAAAACTCTCTGGATAAGTGTGAACCAGAGGACCCACCAGAGGATTTCAGGACATAATGCCTGGATGCCCCACAGCAGGAGAGAAGGGAGAATGTCTTCATGAAAAGCTGTGGCCACAGCCAATCTATGTACAGATTTGCATCCTGGGTTTATGCTGCTACAGGTTGACCCACGGGCCCTCCAGTCGTGACCTTGTGTTGAGGATTGATGACCAACAGTACGAGCAAGCAGAAGTAAGTAAAAAGAAATCCGCTTGAAAAGAAGGCACATTCATTCTAGGCTTCAAAAAAAAAATCTCCATAGAAAAAACTTAAGGGCAATTAATGTTCTGCAGTTAAAAATAACTGAACATTAAGGTACTAAGTCACCGTAAGTGACAATCAGGAAATACAGACAATGAAACAGAGCCATAATGATACAGTGATTTTAAATATTGTAATTTGAAAAACCTTGATTATAAAGTAACTATGATTGCAACCTATAAATTAAAAGATAAACCTTGTCGAAATTTCTACAAAGAGCACTGAAGTACAAAAAGGGACCTATTATGTTAGGGAAAAAAAAAAAACACAAATAGGTCTTTTCCAAAGAATTGTTGATGGAGTGAACAAAAATAAAATGTCAATTGATGGGTGAAAAATCAGAGCTGAAAAAAAATAGCCATGGGGGAATTATCCTGAATGCGGTACAGGAAAAAAAAAAAAAATATGAAAGAGGAGCTTGAAGGGTAAAGTGAGAACATTTAACCCGTGCTTTATCAGGTCTAGGAAAGAAGGGGAATAATGCGGACAGACAACATTAGGACCCAACACTGGACAATTTCCTCAAATGATGGCACCTCTCTACAATTTCAAAAAGCCTGACCAACCCAAGAATGATCATAAAAGAATTCTCTACTTAAACATAACATGGAGAAACTGCAGAAAACCAAAGACAAAAGTTTTGTCACATAATTTTCTTTTGGGAAGAACATTTGAGGATCTAGTCTTGTAGCAACTTGGACGTTTATAATACATTGGGTAGACTGTGTTCACTATGCTGTGCGTTAGATCTCCGGGATTTATTAATGTCTTAGTTACAAATTTGTACCCTTAATATCTCCCTGATTTTTTTACCCCCAGCCACTGGTAACTACCATTCTGTTCTTTGTTTTTAATGAATTTAGCTTTATATACATTCTACATATGCGTGATCTCCTACAGTATTCATCTCTCTGACTTCCTTCACTTACCATAATGGCCTCAAGTTTCAATTGTGTTGTTGTAAAGGGGAGTCTATTTTTCTTCCTCATGGCTCAATAATTTTCTATTCTGTTCATAACCACACATCTTTTTCATCCATTCATCTGCTAATTGACACGGTGTTTCCGTATCTTGGCTGTTATTAATAATGCTGCCACGAACATGGTTGTGCAGATATGTCTTTCAAATAGTGCTCTCAGTTCCTTCAGATGTATACCCAGGAGTGAGATGGCTGGGTGATGTGGTAGTTCATTTTTAATTCTTTGAAGAACTACCATATTTTTCATAATGACTGTCACTTTTTATGTTTTTCCTTATTTTTTACTTGTATTGAAATATAGTGGACCCATGGTGTTATATTAGTTTCAGGCGTACAACATACGGATTTGACAACTGTGTACATGATGCTATGCTCACTACAAGTTTAGCTGCCGTCTGTCACCGTACAATGCTATTACAGAATCATCGACTGTATTCCCTTCACGGTGTCTTCCATCTCTGTGATTTGTTTATTCTGTAATTGGAAGCCTATCCCTGCCACCCCCCTTTACCCATCTTTTCCATCTTCTCCTCCCCTGCCCTCAAACTGGCAACCACCAGTTTGTTCTCCGAATTTATGGGTCTGTTTCTGCTTTTTGTTTATGTGTGTGTGGGGAGGGTTGGTTTTTTTTCTTTCGTCTAAGATTTCACATATAACTGAAACCATATGGTATTTCTCTTCCTCTGCTTGTTTCACTTAGCGTATCAACACCAATAAGTTTTTGGTGTTGAATCACTCTCTAGGATCATTCATGGTGTTGCAAATGGCAAGATCGCATTCTTTTTATGGCTGAGTAATATCCTATTTTATGTATGTGTATGTACATGTACCACAACTTTGTCCATTTATGTATCTGTGGACCCTTAGGTTGCTTCCCTATCTTGGCTGTTGGAAACAGTGCTGCAGTAAATATGGAGGTGCATTTATCTTTTCAAATTAGTGTTTTTGTTTTCATTAGGTAAATAGTGGAATTATTGGACTAGATAGTGTTGCTTTTTTCTATCTTTTGAGGAACCTCCATTCCGTTTTCCACAGTGGCTGTAGCAGTTTACATTTCCACCAACAATACATGAGAGTTCGTTTTTCTCCACATCCTTGCCAACTCTTGTTATTTCTTGGTTTCTTGAGTTGGCCATTCTGACAAGTGTAAGGTGATAATTCATTGTGTTTTTGATTTGTATTTCCCTGTAATTAGTAATGTTGAGCATCTTTTCATGTGTCTGGTCACCTGTATGTCTTTTTTTTTTTTTTTTTTTTTTGAAAAAATGTTTATTCTGGTCCTCTTTTAATTGAGTAAGTTTTTGGTGTTGAATTGTTTAAAGTCTTTATATTTTAAATATTAACTCCTTACTGGATATGTTATTTGTAAATACCTTTTCCCATTCAGTAGGTGGTCCTTTTGTTAGTGGTTTCCTTTGCTGTGCAGAAGCTTTTGATTTTGATGTAGTCCCAATAGTTGATTTTTGCTTCTGTTGCTCTTGCTTGAGACTTAACCAAAAAAGGTTGCTAATGCTGATGTCCAAGGGATGACTGCCTATGTTTTCTTCTAGAAGAATCATGGTTTTAGTCTTATATTTAGATCTTTAATCCATTTTGAGTTTATATTTATGCAGAAGTCATCTAGTTTCATTCTTTCACATGTAGCTATCATATTCCCAGCATCACTTACTAACGAGACCGTTTTTTCCCCTTGTAGGTTCCTGCCTCTTTTGTTGTAGATTGACCATAGAAGCGTCAGTTGATTCTGCACTCTTGATTCTGTTCTGCTGACGTATGTGTCTCTCTCTGCACCAGTACCATGGTGTCTGGTTCACTGTAGCTTTGTAATGCATCTTGAAATCTGGGTTTTTGATGCCTCCAGCTTTGTTCATCTTTCTCAAGATTGCTTTGGCTACTTGGGGTCTTTTGTGCTTTCATGAAAATTTTAGTAGGATTTGTTCCAGTTCTATAAAAAATGCTGTTGGTGTTTTGATAGAGATTGCATGAAACCTGGAGATTACTTTGGGTAGTATGGACATTTTAACAGTATTAACCATCCCAATCCATGAGCATGGAAAATATTTCCATTATTTTGGGTGATCTTCAATTTCTTTCATCAATGTTTCATAGTCTTCAGAGTAGAGGTCTTAGTGGTATTAACCTCAAATTTAAATTTTTGTTTTTGACATTTATTTATTTTTGATTTTTTTTTTCAACGTTTATTTATTTTTGGGACAGAGAGAGACAGAGCATGAACGGGGGAGGGGCAGAGAGACAGGGAGACACAGAATCGGAAACAGGCTCCAGGCTCTGAGCCATCAGCCCAGAGCCTGACGCGGGGCTCGAACTCACGGACCGCGAGATCGTGACCTGGCTGAAGTCAGACGCTTAACCGACTGCGCCACCCAGGCGCCCCTATTTATTTTTGACAGAGATGGAGAGAGAGAGCATGAGCAGGGGAGGGGCAGGGAGAGAGGGAGACACAGAATCCGAAACAGTCTCCAGGCTCTGAACTGTGAGCTGTCAGCACAGAGCTCAACGCAGGGCTCGAACCCAGAAACCAGGAGATCATGACCTGAGCCAGTCAGATGTTTAACCAACTGAGCCACCCAGGCACCCCAGGTATTAACCTGATTTTTTAAATGTTATTTGATACTTGCAGTAATCGGAAAAACTGGAGAAACTATGTAAAACTTCCATTTTAGCCAAAGGAAAAATAAGTAAAATGAGGGGGGAATAAAAGGATTAAAGGTTGTGAGATTTGAAACAAAGAAACTATAGAATAGTCCAAAATAAAATTGAAACCACAAAATAAAATGTTAGATTGAAAAAAGCATATAAGTAATCACATTAATGTAAGCAAATCGAATTTTCCAGTTAATAGACATAGATTGTAGGCTGGATTAGAAACTGAAAATAACAGGGGCGCCTGGGTGGGTCAGGCGGTTGAGCGGTCAACTTCGGCTCAGGTCATGATCGTCATGATCTCGCAGTTCATGAGTTTGAGCCTCGCGTCGGGCTCTGTGCTGACAGCTCAGAGCCTGGAGCCTGCTTTTGCTTCTGTGTCTCCCTCTCTCTCTGCCCCTAACCCACTTGCATTCTGTCTCTGTCTCTCTCAAAAATAAATAAACATTAAAAAAAATTTTTTTTAAAAAAAGAAACTGAAAATAACATTAAAATTTAACTATATGTTGTTTACAAAACAGATGCCTAAAACAACAGTAACAGAAAAGTTAAAAATTAAAGAAGATGGAAATACTAAGGTATAGTTGATTGGGCTTCTCCTATATTAAACACATTTTAAGACAAGATAGGCTTCTACAGATGAGTAAGTTCCTTCAAGTAGTTGAAGTCACCAGAAGGCTATTCTGCACAGTTTTAAATGGGTCTTCATGTAATAATTTATCTTCAAAATACATAAAGCAAAAGTTGATAAGAATTATAAGAAATAACAATCATAGTGGGAGATTTTTATCACATCTCTTTTAGGAACTAATAGAAAAGCAGACCCAAAAATGTGTGATGATCTAAAAGATTTAAACAAGATGATTAACAAATTTACTAAACTTTTGTGGAACACCACACTAAAAAAAGAAAAAATGTGCTTTATTTTTTTGAACTACACATGGACTTTTCACAAAAATTTACCATGTCCTAGACAAGGCCAGTCTCAACAAATTTTTAAGGATAAAATGATCTATTCCATGTTCTAGGACACATGGCACTTAATTTAGAAATTCATAGCAAAAAGATAATTAGAAAATCTTTATTGAATTACAAATTAATAATTCTACTTCCAATCTATAGGGCAAAGCACAAATCATAAACAAAAAATTAGTAACATTGTTAATTGAACAAAAATGACTGTCCTACCTATAAGGGGACCAACATAGCAGTGTTGGAAATTTATAATGTAAATATGTATGTGAAAAAAAAAAATTAAAAGTTCAAGTTAATGAGTTCAGCATTTATGTGAAGAAATCAGAATGAAAGCCAAATCCTCCAAGTGCTGGGTGGCTCATTCAGTTAAGTGTCTGACTTGATTTTTGGCTCAGGATATGATCTCATGGTTCATGAGTTTGAGCCCCTCTTTGGGCTCCGCCCCATCAGTGTGGAACCTGCTTGGGATTCTCTCTCCCTCCCTCTCTGCCCCTTAAGCATGCTCTTTCTCAAAATAAATAAACTTAAGGGGAGAAAAGGAAAACCAAACATCCAAAGACAGGAATCAAGCTAAATGAAAAGTAACTTAAAAAACACACACAAAACAAAAGGCATTCATAAAATTGGAAATAGATTTTCATAAAGACTACTAAAATTGTGAGACTTGAGGCAAGATCAAGAAAAGGATGCCAATAATTAATATTAGAAATAATTTATATCCTATAGATGTTGTAAACATTTGCAAATGTAATAAGGGGATATTGTAAGTAGCTTGATTTGGAAAATTTTGAAAGGATCAATTCCTTCAAAAGTTGATCCCAACTGAGTTACAGAGAGGTAGAAAATCTGAACAATCCTACACCATTAATAAAATGGAACCATAAGTCCTAAATCTCTCTCCAAATAAAATCATTGGTGATTTCTACAACAAATCTAAGGAAAAAACACCTTAAATTTTACATAGGTTCTTCTAGAGAATAGAAAGAGAAGGAACATACTGTCTATTAGTAGGGCTAGAGCACAGCCATACTCTGTCTAGAAGAAGTGGTTCTTCAAGAGAATGCAAAGAGAAGGAACATACTGTCTATTAGTAGGGGTAATTAATGCTGTGCCCTCACCTTTCTCCATTTTATAATTTTGCCATCTGAAATACGTGTGATCTCCTGTAGGAAAAAAGGAGAAGCTAGGGCCACTCCTAAATGAAAGTCTTGAAGGGCATGTCTTTTTCATTCATTTCCCTGTTGGGTGATAAAGTCTTAAACGTAGAGGATGTGGAAATTGCATGGTCTTTGCTTCACACAACCCTCGTTCTGTGAGTTAACATCACCACCTTATTAAAACTTCACAAGGACAATAAAAAGAAAGGAAAACTGTAGTCCTGTCTTCCTAATTAATACAGGTACAAAAGTCCTAAGCAAAACATTAGCAAACTTAGTCTAGTAATAGGTAAGTAAAAAGGATAACACATGAGGACAAAATGAGGCTTTTTCCGGGAATGCAAGGTTAGCTTAAAAAATGGATTAGAAATCCAATTAATATAACTAACCGCATTAAGGTATTAATGAAAGAAAAAGTACATGGATAAAGAATAATCAATGGATAAAGAAAAAGATGATAAAATCATCACTTATGATTGGTTAAAAAAAAAAATCTTGAGGCTACTAGTAGTAAAAATGCAACTATCTGATGCAGATAAAGAGTATCTATAAAACACCACTCAGAAAATGTTATGCTTAATGGCAAAACATTGAATGTTTTCCCCTTAAAATCAGAAGCAAGAAAGTGACTGGAATTAATACTGCTATTCAACACGGCACTGACTAGGACCTCAAGTACAGTAAGTCAAAAAAGAAATTAACAATTGGAAATAAAACTCCGTTTACTTACGGATGATAAAATTTTATGATTATAAACATACAAAATGTATTAGGATTAGAATCTAACAACATTCGAGATATAAAATGTGATACAGAATCATCGTACTCCTATGTATCTTCATTACAGGAAAATTTTAAAAATAAGCTCTTGAATAAATCTAACAAAATCAGTGAAAGACCCATAAAGACCATGATTAGGTATTCTTTGAACTTTTTAAAAGAAGCTTCATCAATAGAGAGAGAGCCTAGGTTTGCAGACTGTAAGACTTGTTATTATAAAAATTGTCAAATCTCTGCAAATGGGTTTATAGATTCAGTAGAGCTTATGGAACTTGACAAGTTAATTCTCAAGTTTACGTTCTGGTACAAATGGCTAAAATAGCCATAAACTCTCTTGAAGAAGACCAGATGGGAAGAATTTTTTTTTCCAGTTTTCACAACCTATTTTATAATCAAGATGTTACGATATTGGGTGTGAAGATACACAAACATACCAATGGGACCGTAAAGAGAACCCAGAAAACACATCCATGCATGTATGGCCACTATGTTTATGGAAGAGAAGTCCTGAGGAAAAGAGGAAAGTATATTCAATAAATGGTTTTGGAACCAATGGTAGCAACATGGGTGGGGGTGGGGGGAATAATTGGACCCCTATGTCACACTACAACAAAAAGAATTCTAGTTGAATTAAAGATCTCATGTGAAAGGCAAAATTAAAAAGCTTTAAGAAGATAATAAAGGAGAGTATCTCAAAGATGAGGAAGAATTTCTTAAGACAAATAGGCCTTACACAGAAAAGAGAAGATTGAGGGTTTTCTTTTTTTTTTTTTTTTTTTACACATGGCCAAGTTGAAGAACTTCTGTTCATTGAAATACAACATAAAAGGAATGAAAAGGAAAGCCCTAGAGTGAGAGAAGCTATTTACATTACATATAACTTGCAAAGGACTAGGATCCAGAATGTATAATGAGCTACAAATCAAGAAGAAAAACAGAAACAACCTAACAGAAAAAAGGGCAGAAAACTTGAAGCATTTCTAGAACAAGGAAATCCAAGTGGGGTCAGTAAACCTGAAAAAAGTCCTCAATCTCACCTGTTGTTAGGGATATATATATTAAACAACAATGAGATCATTTTACCTTGGAGATAAACTCAAAAAAACTGGCAAAGAAAACTCTCAGGTACTAGATAATGTCAATGTCAATGGATACATGGACCAGTTGGTTATACCATAGAGTGTAAAATGGCACAAACCCTTTGGTAAGTAATCTGGAATGATCTATCAGAACTGGAAATAATGTGTTAGGATCCAGCATATCTGCTACATATATACCCGAATACACGTGGACTAGGAAATGTGAATAAGAATGTCCATAGTACCAGGACTCGTTATATTGAAACAATCCACATTTTCATAAATAAAAGGAATAAATTGTTTTATCCATACAATAAGAGTATAATTTTATAATGAACAAACTACAGCTAAGTGCAACAGCATGAATTCATCTCACAAATTAATCTTGAGCAAAAGAAGCAAGATGAAAAAATATCATATGGTATGCTTGCTTCTATTCTTAAGTTCAAAAACAGGCAAAACTGAATTATACACTTCATCAACATTTAGGTTCTAAAACTATTGAGTAAAAAAAAAAATCATCACAAAAGGCAACATAGTGGTTACAGATTGGGTTTTGGATGAGAAGGGCATAGAGGAGTCTTTCAAAATGCTGGCAATGCCCTTGTCCTTGATCTAGGTCAGAGGTCAGCAGACTTTATCTGTAAAGGGGTAGATAGTAATTATTTTAGGCTTTATAGGCCAGATGGCTTCTGTCACAACTACTTCACTCTACAATGATAGCCTGAAAGTAGACTATAATATGTGCAGATTTGGGCCCGGAAGAGTTCAGATAAAACTCTGAGGGGGGGCCCCGGGCTCAGTTGGTTAAGCGTCCAACTTCGGCTCAGGTCATTATCTCATGGCTGGTGACTTGAGCCCTGCATTGGGCTCTGTACTGATGGCTGAAAGCATGTGGCTTGCTTCAGATTCTGTGTCTCCCTCTTTCTGTCCCTCCCCTGCTTCTACATGCTCTCTCTTGCTCGCTCTCACTCGCCCTCGCTCTCTCTCGCCCTCGCTCTCTCGCGCTCTCTCGCTCTCTCTCAAACATTAAAAAAATCCTTAAAAAATTTAAAAAATTTTATTTGAAAAAAATAAAAGGCAGTGGGTTGGATTGGGCCAATGGGTCATATTTGCCAACCCTTGTTCTAGATGATGGTTGCATGGATGTTTGCTTTATACATATCTGTTTGATGCTTTTTTTTTTTTTTTCTGGTATGTGTGTCCTACTTCACAAAAATGATTCAGACCCAAGAAAGAAAATTAGCTCGGGAGTTAAGCTTTAGGGCTGTGGAAGTAGAAAGACTTACCCACTCAAAATGTATTGGACCTTGGACAAATATATAATGTATACCTATAAAACTATGGTCACGATAGTACTTACCCAATATGTTTGTTAGAGGGTTAGCCGAGATGGTGAGGTTAGGGGCTTAGTAGAGCTGCTAGCATATAGTGAGTGCTCAAAAAAATTTTTTTTCTCAGGGTATAATTAAGATATTAACCACTCTTAATAAGACTTTAAAGAAATTCTTGCTGTTCATAAAAACTATCTCCTAGGGAAGGAGTTTATGGATGAATAGGAAATATACATAATTCTCTCTATATATAATATGGAAATCACAAATAAACATCACAAGCAAAAATAATATGCTGCCTACTATTTCTTGGAGAGCACTTTTCCTCAGCATACTTTGGGTGCTCAACAGAGGACGTGTGGAAAAATTATTTTTAAATGTGTTCCAAATGTAAATTATAAGAAGGAAAAAAAAAATAGTGTGAAGGAAAAAGTTCATTCCAGATTCCCAAACCATAATGACTGGGCTTTATACTTCAAGGAAGTCTTACTGAGGGGATAAACACCTGATTTTGTCTACGGAAGAGTAGATAGAGATTTTCATACCCTGATTTCTAGAGACTGAATATGTTCCCTTACCTGACAAGGGAGACTTTGCAGCTGTAAGTAAGCTAAGGATTTTGAGGTAGAGAGATTCTCCTGGATTACCTGAGTGTTTTTAATTTAGCAAAAGGGTCCTTATAAGAGAAAAAGGGAGATGGGAAGATCAGAGTAAGATTGGAAATTACTATGCTCTGGCTTTAAAGAAGGGAAAAGGGGTCACAAGCCAAGGGTTGGAGGACTCAAGATGATGGAAATGGCCAGAAATGGATTCTCATCTAGAACCTACAGAAGAAATGCAATCTGCCCTCCCTGTAACTTCAGCCTACTAAAAGGCATTTCAGACCTGTGACCTGCAGAATTCTAAATTGTGTTGTTTGAAGATACAAAGTTTGTGGCAATTTGTTCTAATAACACATGGAAAACTGGGTGGAGTATCTGAGTGGACCAAACATAACTCCTTAAATTCCTTGCAAAATTTTTGGTTACTCCTTTTTATTAAAATGAATTAGCGACTTCCTGGATACTGAACTCTGGGGTTACAGAGATGAATAACCATGGTCTCAGTCCCCAAAGAGCTTCTAGAACAGTGTTGGAAACAGTCTTCGGTGTTTTGGTGCAGCTTGTGGGCAGAGGCACTGATGGTTTTTGGTCAAGACTATCTTTAAAGGAAATCTGTCTGTAGAGCGAACAGCCTTGGAAGATAGAGTGTCTACATCCAGGGCACGGGCCAGACAGGCTTGGAGGCCAATATAAAGGATTCAGGTTTCCTAAGCTCAGGGTTTCTTATAAGGCAACCCACTGCGTGAAAGTATCACCTGGCCCACTTTGTGCTGTCCTGTGAGAACTGGGATTGGAAAACCAGCTCAAGGAAATGTTGATGGTCTGGCTCCTGCCATTTCTGTGAGTCAATGGTCCTTTGTCTCTGACCCCAGGGTTTTAGGTCTTCCCTCTGCATCCACGAAACTGAAATAGGTTAACTTGTTAGCTTACAAATAGGGTAAAGTGTCAGATCTTTCATAGTTGCTGACCAGCAGTAACCAACAATGCACAAATCTCTATGATCACCATGGGTCAGGGTCTCCAAATATATTTATAATCGATATGGAAAAGAGACACTATGTCTATCAGATTCCAACTACTCTGCTAATACTTAAATACTGGTTGAGTGTCGACAATGCTCTGTAAGAGATCTACCGCCATTTTACTGGCCACTTAGATGTCAGCTACAATAACCTAGTTACTTATAATTCAGGTAAAATTGACCCTCCACATCCTAAATGCCTCATTCATCACATGTCCTTTAGAAAATCCAGAGCCCCCAGAAGAGTTCTGAACAGTGGTTCTCAAAGGAAGTGATTTCCCCCTTGCCCCACTTGGCAATGGCTGAAAACATTGTGGTCACAACTTGGAGTAGGAGTGATATTGGCATCTAGTGGCTAGAGGCCAGGAATCCAGTCACACATCCTATAATTACGGTAAGAGCTACCACAAAAAGAGAATTATTCAGTCTAAAATGTCAGTGGTGTGGGAGCGCCTGGGTGGTTCAGGTGATTAAGCTTCCAACTTCGGCTCGGGTCATAATCTCACCGTTCGTGAGTTTGAGACCCGCATCGGACTCTGTGCTGACTGTGCAGAGCCTGCTTCAGATCCTCTGTTCCCCTCCCTCTCTGTCCCTCCCCTGCTCTCTCTCAAAAGTAAATAAACATTTAAAAAATAAAAACAGGGGTGCCTGGGTGGCTCAGTCGGTTAAGCATCCAACTTTGGTTCAGGTCATGATCTCACGGTATGTGAGTTCGAGCCCCGCATCGGGCTCTGGGCTTAATAGCTCAGCCTAGACCCTGCTTCAGATTCTGTATGTCCCTCTCTCTGTACCCCTCCCCTACTCGCGCTCTATCTCTTTAAAAAATAAATGTTAAAAAATTAAAAAATTGATAAAAAATAAAAATAAAAAATGTCAGTGGTGCTGAGGTTAAGAAGCCCTTAGAATATAATCCTCTCTGACTCTGATTTCCTGCCTTCATTGTTATCTTTCGCCCTGTTTTTTATCCATTGGTTTCTTTATCCCACCTTGGTGTGTGTGCGTGTGTGTCTGTGGATACAGATTTATCTCCAAATGTCCAAGGCCCCACTAATGCGGAGTTACTGCATGCAGAAGAAATCTTACTAAATCTTTATAGGTCAAAGGGAGAGGGTGCGAAATCACATTGCATAGCAAATGAGCCAAATCGTTCATAAGGTGACCCTGCTCTTGACTCCTTTCAGCCACTGCATCATTGGAGTGAGGGGGCAGGGGGTGTCATCATGCAACCGCTTGTCTTCTTAGCACCCTGCTGGCTCCAGTCTTCATATATTCCTTTCCCAGTCTGTACTAGGAACTCCGGATTCCTCTCACTCTTTCTAACAGACCATCATTCCATTCTTGTGAGCTTCCACATCGACATTCACATCCAGGCCTTCATTTACCTACACGAGTGGTTCCAAATGTGAGCAAGTATCTGAGTCCCCCAGAGCCTTATGTAGGACACACCTTTCTGGATTTTAAGTCTATAGAGGAGGATGAGACGTTGCATTTCTTACATGTTCCCAGTTCCCAAGTAGTGAGGATGCCATTGGTGTGGGAACAACACTTGGAGAACCACTACATATTTAAAAAAAAAAAATCCAAAAAAAGACCCATTGATTTATGTGCCAAAGGACCTATAGAAGCCCTGAGATGAATGTCTTTTCCCTTAACCTTGATCTGCCTACTTCAGAAAGTAGTATAATTCTGTATAACATTCCCCATTCTCCTGAGTTACAGACAGAAGAGGAATTTGGGAATCAGGGAGGTTAAGTGAGGGTGACCAGGAGAATATGACCCAGAACCAAGATGTGTCTGGTGGTAAGTCCTGGCCTGTGTGAGTGGTATTCAGCGGGAGGTAAGCAACAGAGTCTTATTAGACAATTATAAATTGTTCAACAGTGTGACACAGGTGTGGTAGGTAGACTTCACAGATATAACCCAGAACTGCCTTTAAAATTAGTTTATATACTAGCAGTGATGATGTGAACCCTTTCTTTTAGGTTCCATGATAAATCATTCCTTAGCACAAGTGGGACAGCAGTGCAAACGAATGGATGGCACTTGGTAAGAAGCTGTGGGGTGGTCTTCAGTGACAGCCGGTGGACCTACACGTGCTTGTGTTGTAGGTAGGAGGAGCTGCCCTCAATGGTTAAAATTTCTCCCAAACCTTTGGGTATTAGGCATAAATGATCTTCAAAATGAAGACTGAACAAATGACAGGATATCAGGACACGATGTATCCTTTTCAGAGAAAACAGGCTACTGATGTTCCTCCCTCTGGTCCCCCAAAGAAAACCAGGTTAAGTTTATTGTCTGGGTCACTGGAGTAATTCAATTTAACCCTGACTGGGAATTTGGCTTCTAAGATCAAGATTGATAACTCGGAACACAGTACTTTCTGGAAAGTACTGCTTTCTAGGTAGTGTGATATGTTGCTTTGGATTTTTTTCATCTATAGTCTTGACAGGTTTCTACATCAAAGTGATCTCATATGTAATTCTGACTGCCAAGATAAAAATCAATTGCTGTCAACATGAAAAAGTCTATTTAATTATTAAATGGGCAGAAAGCAAAATGGCTTGGAGGTGCTTGATTATCATAGATAATGACATTATTGATAGTGCATAGAGTGTACAGAATTCAATTCTTTTTGAGGCAAATGTTTTGTGTGCACTCATTTCTTACTTAGAAGGTGCTTGTCCAAATGTGAGTTTGGATGGGCACTAGATACTACATGGATTCAAAATGTTAGAAATAAAGCAGACAGGCTGGCTCTGGTAATGGCTAAAGTATAAAGAATCCCAAAACATAATGACCAATTCAAGGGTTCTCCAGACAAGATTTTTCTCCTCTTTGGAGGTTCACTGGGGTCTGGATTATTTCACTGAAGACATTGATCACATGTTTGACTATCCAATGCACCCAAAGCAGAGGACAGAAATATAGGTGGTCCTAGGACAAGAAAGGTCAGAGGAAAGAAGTAGGGGGGGAAAAAAACCAAAAAACAAACAAACCCGGGCATGGAGCGTGAGAAATCAAGAGCTTGGGGAAGGAGTCAGATATATTCATTTCCTAGAGCTGCTGAAAAAAAAGTACCACAAATTTGGCAGCTTGAACACTGGAAATACATAGTGTGATGGTTTTGGAGGTTAGAAGTTTGAAATCGAGGGCTCAGCAGGATTGGTATCTTCAGAGGGCTGTGAGGAAAGGTTCTGTTCCATGTCCTTCTTCCCGCTTCTGGTAGCCTCAGGCATTCCTTGACACAAGATAGCGTTCTTCTTGTGTCTTCACATTTTCTTCATTGGGTCCCAATGTCTTCTTTAATGAGGACACTATACTATAGTGTCAAATCATATGGGACAAATAATAAATCAGGGCCCACCCTAGTGACGTGATTTTCACTTCAATGCTTCTGATATACCCTATCTCCAGATAAGGTCACATTCTGAGTTACTGGGGGTTAGGAACGTCAATATATCTTCCTTATTTGTGTGTGTGAGGGGTGTGGTCGACACGACTCAACCCCTGAGAGGAAGAAAGAGAAAATTGTGAGTAGGAGAAAAGAAGAAGGGGAAGGGGGTGCTAAATGGGGAAAGAGAAAGAAAAATGAGCAGAGAAATGGGTGAAATCATGAAGAAAGAGCAATTTCCTTACCAACCGTTACCATCCATGGCACCTGGCCAGCTGCCAACACTCAGGACCACTGGTAGCCCATGTCCAGTGATTGTGCAATGTAGAGTCTGGCTTCCCCTTGGGAACATGGCATCTATACTAAAACAGTACCGTGAACTCCATTTCCTAGTGGCTTAAGTGACAGAATTGTCATTTTTAAAAAGCCAATAAATGAAAATACTGTGCAGAATTTTCTAGTACTTGGATTATAAAACTTACGACCTCTGGAGATTTTGGTTTGATCCAAGGAGCCACCACTGAATGGGATATATGGTGCTATTCATCCATCAGTCTGTTTTTCACAAGTGAAAATATATGCCAGATTGAGAGCTTTTAAATATTAATAGGTCCTTATCACCGCCTATATGACAGATACATAAATAGAAGAGAAATCTCAGATTTCAAATGACCACTTCCTGGCTCACCAATTTTCAAATACACAGCGAAAGTGGGGAAGTTCCATAGGAAAGAAATATTTATTTTTAAGATGCATTTGAAATTGTGGGAAGGGCTAAAAAGCTGAGAGCCAAAGCTGGAACAGTAGAACTGTATAGCTGGACAGACTTGCTGGGTCGGTCATATACAAAAACTATGTGTTTTATATAGTTGTGCAAGTGTACTCTATACAAAATGGGATCATGCTATGTGGATTGATTGTCCATTTTAGAAAGTCTGGAGAACACCAGAGTAGAAAGGAGTGGAAACCTATCCATAGCTTATTATACGTCCCAAAGCCAGCCCCTGGGAGTAATGGGTATATTTTCCGGTGGTCTTTCTCTTATCACACATGCTTGGTTTGTTTTAATCGTGATCCGACTGAGCGTTATCCCTCTTATCATTGGCATATAAATCCTATACGTTCAGGGTAAAAATTCAATTAAAAAGCAGGACCTATAGCTGAGCAAACGAAATAAAAATTACCTAAATATCTGTCCCTAAAACTGCATTTGTTGTTTATGTTTTTGTGTATGTCACAAAGGAATTTTTTAACATATTTTGACTTCGGCAGAAAAGGTTAAATATCACCAACACATCCGTGTAGCTTGGGCTATTTATATAAGACATCTGCATATGGCTCTAATTCTTGAGAAAAAGGGCTAACTTTCAAACCTGCAATTATCATAGTTGGCATCTTAAGATCAATCCCTTCTTCCTATTTCCGCCCCCCCCCCCCACCCTCCCTGAATCCAAGAGCCTTTCAGGGAAGGGGATCTTTGCCACCTTTTCATCTCTTAGAGGTATTGTTGAGGTGTTTTGTTTGTCTTCTAATCAGGTGAAAGCAAAGAGTATATAATTCCACTTGCAGGTAGATCAGAAGTAGAATTTCTGACTTGAGAGCAAGATGTTTGCTTCCACTGGCTTTTAAAAAGCAGATGTCTTTTCAAGCCTCTTTAAACACCCAGATTTTTTTTGGAAATTTCCATACTGCATTCCACATAAACCCATCTATCCTTACTCACCCTATCACTAAAGTGTTTAAGGTACACTAAATAATGTATTTTTAAATGTTTTTTTCTGGCAATAAACACTCCTCATTTAAACATTAAACATTAAACATTATAATTCACTACTTAGGATGAATTTTCGGGGCGCCTGGGTGGCTCAATCAGTTAAGCGTCTGACTTCAGCTCAGATATTGATCTCAGGGTGCCGGGGTTCAGTCCTGTATTGGGCTCTATGCTGACAGCCTGGAACCTGCCTCAGATTCTATGTCTCCCTCTCCTCCTCTACTCCTCCCCTACTCATGCTCTGTCTCTCAAAGATGAATAAATAATGTTTTGAAAAAAGATGAACTTTAAAACTCCTTATTTAAACACTCATTATTAAAGAATCACCCATAATCCTACTTCCTAGGGATAATCATCATTAATATTTTGGCGTATTCTACATGATTCAATGCACATATATGTTTGTAATCATAATGTATACATGATTTCAAGTGCTGCATAGTTTTTCATCATATATTGTGAATGCTACCTTTTTTTTTTTTTTTAACGTTTATTATTGAGAGAGCATGAGCAGGGGGAGGGGTAGAGAGACAAGGAGACACAGTATCTGAAGCAGGCTCCAGGCTCTGAGCTGTCAGCACAGAGTCTGAAGAGGGGCTTGAACTCGCCAACTGTGAGATCATGACCTGAGCCGAAGTTGGAGGCTTAACTGAATAAGCCACCCAGGCGCCCCTATGAATGCTACCATTTTAATAGAAATTCAAAAATCAGCTGAATTAAAAAAATATCTAGCTAAACATTAACATTTCTTTGCTCAGTGTATTCCCATCCTGATGAACTCGATCAGTAGCTGTTTTTAGACTCCTCCTCTTGGCTCTTAGCCCAAAACTCCGGAGTTTCCATTTACTGTTTCAAAGACTTCAGTAGACTTTCCTTCCCATCTCCAAGCTACAGACTTTGAAGGGTTTGTGTGTGTGTGTGTGTGTGTGTTTTCATTTTAATTAATTTATTTTAGAGACAGAGGGCGGAGGGAGAGAAGAATCTCAAGCTGAGTGTGGAGCCTGATACGGGGCTTGATCCCACAACCCTGGGAACATGACCAGAGCTGAAATCAAGAGTTGGTTGCTCAAAACGACTGAGCCACCTA
Organism: Puma concolor; assembly: GCF_028749965.1. Classification (NCBI taxonomy): domain Eukaryota; kingdom Metazoa; phylum Chordata; class Mammalia; order Carnivora; family Felidae; genus Puma; species Puma concolor. The sequence continues at coordinate 9,062,634 of NC_141679.1, read as the reverse complement.
AGCGCCCCTGATGTTTCATTTTTGTCTAACATGCAGTCTCTCTCCTGCCTACTTTTCAGTAGCACTAGCTAAGCAAGGTGTTTTTGCCTTTACCAGGGTCCTATTTAACTTCTATTCCCTCCACCTCTCCCTGCAAGACTGCCGAAGAATCAGAAGCCTGACTGGTCTCTGGTCTCTTCATGTCTCCCTTCTCTGTTTCATCCTCCAGCATGTCTTACTGGGCACCTATGAAATGCAGGCTTTCGTTCAGATGCCCAGCTGTAGCATTAACTAAGACCCCCACCAGCTTGGTGCCTCGGGTCTGAAAGGCTACGCTACTTATCCAACTGTAAGCCGCTTAAAAACAAGATCTATGTCTGTTCCATCTGGGAGCTCCTTTGTCACAGTAGTAACTTAATACTGTAGCTATTTGCCAAATGAAGGGATGGAAGTAAATTGCTTTGGAAAATAAATGAGTTTTGCCACAATCCTTGCAGACGTATTTCTTTAGATGAGGGCCATCCAGTCCTAGTAAAGAAAATATGAGTATCTCTAGGATTAATCATAGTAAAACACCTCTAGCCATTAATGGGTTAGCGGGAATAAATTTTCCAACCAACTTCAAAATTTGAACCGGGAGAGAAAAAGGCAACACCTGCGTTGAATTGTCAAGGGGTGCTTAGGAGAGACCTCGGAGCAGTTTGGGAGTAACCAGGTAGCAAATCATGGTGCCTAGTAGGGCCAGAGTGAAGGGTAGGAAAGCCTAGAGGGCTAACTTCCCTAGTCTGGCAATTATATTCTCAAAATTCTTAAAAAGGGAAAGGTACCCAACCCAAAGAGTATTAAAAATGCCTGTAAAGGGCCTCTGGCAGTAACGAATCCTATGCCTTGGCCCGCTTGGGATTTGGGAAGCAAAGATAAAATGAGGTTCCTTTCCCTGGTATCCTGTTGCAGAGAAAGATCCTGCCCTGGAAACGCACATACTCATACTGATGTATCTTCATGGTTTACAGAAAGTAACCCACTGGGAAATTCTCTTAGAAGCAGTATTCAGCTGCTTGAATTTGGGATTCGGGGAAAGCCAGAATGTCCTCAAACTCAGAAATATCAGCAGTGGAGGTAAAAACCACAGCTTGGAGGTAAGCTACAATGTGACATCCTTGTAAATAAGCCCCATAATTTCTCCTCATTGAGATCCTGTTTGTTAATCACTCATGTAAACCTTAATGGAAAACAGATGCAGAAGCAATTTGCAAGAACTGGCATCCATTAAAAAAATCTATAAAGGTACTTTTACTATGGTGACAAAAACACACAATGATAGACCCTAAATCTTTTTAAAAATTTGGAGCAGAATTGGCATGAGAACTGAGTATGGAAAGAGTTAGAACACGTTTCCTGTAGGATCTGGTAAGTTTCCAAATGACCTATTGACTCGCCAGCTTGAAAGTTGAGTATCTTAGGTTTCATCTTTCTTTTGGAAGCTTTTGATTGTCTTTGGCCAAGTGACTTTATCTCAGTGTCTGGAGCAAGAAAAAAAATGAAATAAGGGAAGACAAAGAACATTTCAAATTTTTTGGAAGCATACATGCGTGTATATTTACACAAACACTGACAGACAAGAGCATACAAACATTTAATCTTACGCTTATTAAAATGTCTTCGTATAGTTTAAGGTATCTACCTAGAGAACCAGGCCAGCTTTTTAAAATTCAGGTTTAATTACTTTATTTCCCTGCTTAAATCTTCCAGGGATCCCCACTGACTTTGGATTCAAGTTTATATTCTTGACATGTTATATCTTTTATAATCTACTCTTTACCCTATCCTCATGGGCAACCCCCATCTCCACCATGGCCCTGGCTGCCTTTTTTTCCCTGCCATATATAGTACCTTTTCTGGAAAGTCTATCCTGAATTTCCACATTGGGCCAAATGCCTCCCCTGTAGATCCCCACATGACCCTCTGCATAGTCTATCTTATTTCGTAGTGATCTGTCCTCATGTCTGTCTTCACTAAGCCATGTGTTCCCTAAGAGTACAGATGCTGTCGGGGTGCCTGGGTGGCTCAGTTGGTTGGGCGTCCGACTTCGGCTCAGGTCATGATCTCACGGTTTGTGAGTTCGAGCCCCGCGTCGGGCTCTGTGCTGACAGCTCAGAGCCTGGAGCCTGCTTCGGATTCTGTGTCTCCCTCTCTCTCTGCCGCTAACCCACTTGCATTCAGTCTCTGTCTCTGTCTCTCTCAAAAATAAATAAACATTAAAAAAATAAAAAAAAAAAAAGAGTACAGATGCTGTCTATATCATCCCTGTAGCTCTAGGGATGTAGCCCAACACAGCATAAGTTCAAAATAATTGTTAAACTGAACAGAATTGAATTCATTAAAGCACTTCCTGTATATAGGTGGCTAAAAGCCACCCAAAGTGGATTGGAAGCTAGGGTGACCCTGTGATATTGGCAAGTATCCACCTGGGCAGTCAACAGGAAGCAAACATGCACTAGAACAAAGACGGGCTAGCCACAAGGTAGAGGCAGAACTGACCGGTTCCATTTTCTTTTGTTTCTTGTATCTTGTCCTGTTCTCTCTGCCTCTATTCCCTGCACTATTTTCCATCTAAACACATGTGTATCCACAGGCATGCACCCACAGTAAAATGGTCAGCTGGCCCCTAGTCTTGGCTTGAGTGTGGGAAGAATTTAGTGACCAACTGGTTTGTATAGAAAGCTGGCTTCGATCAGGGGACATAGACTTCTATGACTTCAAGAGATGAGCAGATGTGACTATGTGAAGAACATTCAAACCCAGACTTAAATATATAAATATATATCGTAGGCTGCTTCTGTTTCAATGATTGGTTGACTAGTTGGAAACCTCTGGTCTAGACTCTTGAGGAGACCTCCAATGGTAGTTCCAGGGAACTTAAGCCAAAACTCAAATCACAAATGGCAAGTATTTCAAGGCCAAATGTGGTGAAAGAAAAAAATAGATCCTGACATAAACATAGTTGGAGGGAATGTGCCTCCTACATATAAAATGATCCTACGTTGAAGATGGTGATACTGGGATGGAGAAGTAAATACACGTGATTGCTCTCCTCAAGGTCTTACAGGCTAGTTGAGGAAGACAGATATCTACGTTAAAAAGTTTATTGAAATGTTAGAGGGAACAGTGGGGTCTATGGTAGAGAGTGATCATTCCTGCCTGGGGAAGTTTGGACAAGTCTCCCCAAAAGGATAATCCTTGTGTTGAATCTTTGTAGATGAATGAATAGGATTTCCTAGGGAGATAGGGGCCACACTGAGGGAAACTTAAACGTAGTTGCTTAAACATGAAACAGGCTTAGAAGAATATGGGATTACTAGTAGTTCTGCAGGGTTAGGGAGAGAAAGACTAGCAAAGTAGACAGAATCCAGGTTATGAAGGCCTTAGAAGTCTAGCTACAAATTTTGAACTCTATTCTGTAAAAGAAAAAAAAAAGTATTTGAGGGTGTGGCAAGATAACTTACTCTGATTATTAACTTGCATTTGCCTTTTGTAACAACCCTACTCCACCCCACTCTTCTTTCCAGAAGGTAGCCTGAGCTCTTCTCTTTCCTTACCCTGGGGCATTGGTAGGGCCCAAGGAGAAGCTATGGGAAGACCAACATTCTTTTTTTTTCCAAAGACTCCTGTCTTGGATGAGATTATGCTCATTATCCTGGGTGGGGAGGGAAAGAGAGTCCCTCTGCTGGGAAGAGTAGAGGTTGGACTTCTCAGTTGTTGCCTTCTGGCGCTCCTCTAGGGAAAGAGGAGAACCTCCATTAAGTATGCTGATTGAATTTCCTGCCAGCTGTAACAATAGGGGCTTAGAATTGGATTTAATTGGATTTTTTAAAATGTGATATTTCTCAAACCACCCAAGTCTGTGGAGTAACATTTAAGGAGTAAAACCACAAAGTATTTTCGAAAGGAAAATAACATCATCAGATTGGCGTGACAAAAGGATAATGATTGAGAGGATTTATCCAATATCTGTGAACTTTACTGCAATTGGAGAATCAGATTTTTCCACAAACTGGTAAAAGGGGACAAAGGAACAGAAGTTGCACAAAGAAAAAAATATTATTCTTCTAGAAAAGTCAGCCCTTCCCAGGTAGGGTGAGCACATCTTAAAGACTGTGCCCAAGGAATGAGAGATCAGAGATGGAGACCAGCTTTGGGTGCACCCTCAACAGCTTAGAAAATGCCACTGTCATGCAACTCAATTCAGTTCAAACTTCAAGATGTGTCTCCGGTAGCATACATGTTTACATGGTGGTCAAAGGATCCAAACTTTCAGTTAAAAGATGACTAAGTTCTGTAATGTACTGTAATATAATATATCATATACTTGAAAGTTGCCAAGGGCATAGATCTTAAGTGTTCTCACCCTCAAAATAAGAACAAAACCAAAAGCTATGGAGAAGTCATGGCCATATTAACTAACTTGATCATGGTAATCATTTTACAATGTATAACTATATGAAATCATCACTTTGTACACCTAAATATATATAATTTTTGTCAGCTGTACCTATATGTACCTGAAAAAACAAAATTAAAAATAAGTTTTGATAATAGGACTTTAATAAAAATAAATCTGGCTGAGATACATATACATCACATAGAAATACATGGAAGTTTCAGATGCGATCATAGATCTAAAAAAAGAATCTCAGTATTATTGGTCCAAGCTCTTTCCTTCAGGTATAAAGTATTATTATTCCCATTTTAGAGATAAAAGTATCCAATCTCAAATATTAAGTGCATTCACTGAAGCATTTTTTCAGTGAAAGTAGACTGATCCCCACCCTCTTCTAGATACTTTGCTAAGAACTGCCATTGAAGAAGTCTATAGATGGGAAACAAATGAGTAAAAACGGGTTATGTATTTACATAGATCGATATATGTAAGTCCTGAACACTTGTACATTTCCTTTGGAGCATCTGCCCTCCACAATGACCCCATCTCTCTGAGAACTCTGCTTTTACTCTCCCCTCAGTATTGACCCCTGGCAGATGTGTTTTGCAACTTAATCCAACACTCTGGTTTTAATTGTGTCTGGTGTGGTTGCTGGACTAAAGAGAGGGCCGATTGAATTCTCTCTTCAGGGAATTTAGAATTGGGCTTGAGAAATAGTGTCTTGGTCTGAGTTTGCCTCTCAGGTCAAAGATATTTTTAGCAAATTATGTATTTCTTTGAATTTCATCAAAACTTTTTGAATTATTCACACAAAATTTAGAATAACTTATCTTTTTAATATCTGCAGCATCTACACTGGTAGCCTCTTTGATGTTGATATTGGTTATGCCTTATTCCTCTTTTCCTAGACTGCTCTTGCTAGAGGCTTGTCTATTAGCTTTTCAATAAACCAATATTTGGATTTATTAATCCTCTCTATTTTATGCCTCTCCCATTTTATTAAATTCTTTCCTTATGATTTCCTTCCACTTTCTTTAGGTTTGTTTTATAGTTTTTTTTTTTTAATATCTTGAGAAGGATGCTTTGCCCATTAATTTTTAACCTAACTTCTTTTCTACTACAGGCATTCAAAGCTATAAATTTCTAAGTGCCACCGAAATTGCATCCCATTTTGTTATGGTTAAGCTGAAAATGTTTTTCGTATCTGTTAAGATTTCTGCTTTGACCCCTGGGCTATTGAGAGAGGTATTTTTAAATTTCCACACATGTAGAAAAATTTCCAGGTATCTTTTTGTTACTGACTACTAGCTTTATGGCACTATGGTTGGAGAATACTGTTTTGATCCCTTGAAATTTGTGAAGAGATGTCCAGGATATGGCTAATTTTTGTGAACGTTCCAATCTTGCTTGAAACAAGTATTCTGCAATATCTAGCACAACATTCTATAAGTATCCATTAAGTCAAATTTGTTAATCATGTTGTTAAAATATTCTGAATACTTACAGAATACTTACTTAAAATATTCTGAATACTTTCGTTTTTTGTTGATCTGTGTTCCATTAGTTCTTGATAGAGGTGTGTTAATATCTCCTAGTGCAATTGTGGATTTGCTTATTTCTTTTTGGAATTCTTTTGTTCTTTACTTCATACGTTTTAAGGCTGTGTTACTATGTACATGTACTAAAATGTTATATCTTCTTGGTAAATTGAACTTGTATTACGCAGTGACCGCTAACTTAAGTAATTCTTTTTGCCTTTAGGTTCATTTACCTGATATTAACATACATACACATTTTTATTCTAACTTCTGTTAGCATGATATATCTTTATTCTTTAACTCTTTAACCTTTATATATCCTTTTATTTTAGGTATCTTATAAAAAATTTGTGTTTGGATTTCTTTTTATAAAGCCAGTAGGATAATCTTTATCTTTTAAGTAGAGTACTTGGTTCATGTACAATTAATACAAATATTCCTTTGTTTGGATTTATTACGTACTATCATATTTTGTGTTCTCCATTTTGTTTTCCTTTGGCTTTAAGTATTTTTTTCTTATTCTCTTTTGTCCCTGTACTTGTTTGAAAGTTGCCCATTGTATTTCTATTCATTTAATGATTAACCCACAAATAACAACAGATATAGCTTATCAAATCTATATTTAATAAATACCATTACCATCTCCCTTACAAGTTCTTAGACCTTTTTAAATCTATTAGCTACCACCATTCCCTAACTGAAATGCCATTTATAGTCAATATTTGTTTAGATATCCCACATATTTCTATTTCTTTATTCTTCCCTTCTTGCACCTCAAACTTTCCATTTTAGATCACTTTCTTTTCCAATGACCAGCCTTCAAAATATCCTATAGTGAAGATCAGTAATGGCATATTTTCCCAGTCCTTGTTTCTTGAAGATACTGCATTTTATCTTACTGGTGGAAGATACTTGGATTGCTATAGAATTCTAGGTTGGACTTCATTATTTCTCAGCGCCTTAAAGATAACACTCCAGTAGGGGCACCTGGATGGCTCAGTCAGTTGAGCATCTGACTTTGGTTCAGGTCATTATCTCACAATTTGAGAGTTCAAGCCCTGCGTCAAGCTCTGTGCTGGCAGTTTGGAGCCTAGAACCTGCTACAGATTCTGTGTCTCCCTCTCTCTCTCTGCCCCTCCTGTGCACTTTGTCTGTCTGTCTCTCTCTCTCAAAAATAAGCATTAAAATTTTTTTTCTTAAACTAAAAAAAGATACCACTCCAGTATATTCTAGCATTCATTTTTACTGTTGAGATATCAACTGTCAGTCTTTTACTCCTAGAGGATACTATATAAATTTTTTTGTGGCTGTTGTTAGATTTTCTTTTTGTCTTTAGTGTCTTACAATTTTTCTGTTCCCTGTCTATCTATTCTCTTTCTTTTTGTGTACCCTGTTTGGGATTCATTGGGATTCATAAGAAAACAAAACAACCCCTATCAATTGTGATAAGTATTCTGCTGTTAAACCTTTAGATATTGCCACTACCAAATGCTCTTTTTCCTTCTTTCCATGAAATCTAACATAAATATGTATTTTAGAACTTGTTATTCTTCTCTTCAAGTCCTTGAAGTTCACTTTTACTTTTCCGTTTTATACTCAGTGTTGCATCATAGATAAATTTTTTGAGAATTCAAATTCATCAACTCTGCAGTTAAATTAATTTGCTATCAAACCTGACATTTTACATTTAAATTATTCTATTTTTTATTTCTAGAATCTCTGGGGGTTGAAAAATAGCTACTTGGTTATATTCTTGATTCCTGTAGATGTTTTAAACTTTGTCTTTTATGAGGTAAAAAAGAGTAGACATAATTATTAAAATTCTGTTAGTGAAAATACCAATATCTGAAATACTTGAGTTCTTTTTCTGTTAATATTTTTGTTCATGAAGCATTATTTCCTTGTGTTCTTAAAACTTTTCTACATTTGTTGTAGAGTTTCCTTGGAGAAATTATTTCTGGAAATTCTTTGAGAATTGTGGTAAAGATGCATTCCTCTGGACCAAATTTGCTTTTCCTTTGCTATAAACCCATGAGTACTACCAGTTGAGGTTCCTTTAATAATGATATTTTTAAAAGGTTGATGGTTGGTGGTTATTTTGGATTTTCTTGGTGATTTGAATTGGGGCTGCATATTGACATGAGGTAGTTTATTTCCTGGCTGCTTTTATATTGAAAGTATAGCCATTTGGGGGGTATTCCAGCCTTATGGGAGATTTACCTCTTAGACTTACTACTTTGGAAAAGTCTGAGATTTATCTTCTACCCCTTATTGATGATCCCATGAATACTTAAACCGAAGTTCATTAGATCTGATAAATGCCCTCAAGGCAGAAGCAACTTTCAAGTTCCTCTTGCATCTATGGGTCTCGACCTTTACTAAGATTTAGTACTGATAAAACCTTTTTTCCTTTTTGCCTCTTAGATATTTTCAAAAGGCATATTTTCTATACATGATCATTTATTTTAATTGTCAACATTAGAAGAGTTAGCCCCAATACCAAGCCAAATCTATTTACCAGAAAGAGAAGTTCCAATTTGACCTTGGAATGGTAATTTAGCTGTTAATCTTTGAAGGTAATTTTCTATTTTCTTTAGAAATCTGGGATGGCAATTATTTCCCACAAAATTGCAGATATTATTTGCTACGTATTGTTATTTATTACTTTCACTCAATTTTTGGTAATGTTTAATATTACTAATGTTTTAAGGCTCATTACTACATCCTCTGCCTAGTTAATTTTAAGATTTTTTTCTTTGTCTTTAAAATTCTATCACAGTGCTATTTTACCTATACACCACAAGTTTTAATATGTTTTATTTTCATCATAATTAATACATTTTCTAAAACTCATTGATTTTTCTCCCTTTTGTCTTATGTGGTATCTAGAAGTATATTGCTCAATTTGAAAACATTTGGGAATATTCGACTTACCTTTTGTTAGCGATTTCTAACTTCCACTGTGGTAAGAAAATATACTCTATTTTTCAATTGTTAAAATATGTTACTACTTGCTTCATGGTCAAACATAAGACTACTCTATAGAGGAGCCCTTGTGGCAAGGAACTGACAGAGGCTTCTTCTGGCCTACAACCAGAGAGGAACAGAAACCCTAAGCCTAACAGCTGGTGAGGAACTGAATCCTGCCGATAATCACATTGGAAGTAGATTTTCCCCCAGCTGGACCTTCAAGTAATATTGCCCTATGAGAGATGTTAAGTCAGAGAACTCTAAGCCATACCATGATTCATGATCTACTGAAACTGAAATGATAATTACTCTTTTAAGCTGCTACTTGCTTAAAGTACTTACTTAATACCTGCTACATCTTGGGGCCATTTGTGATACAGTAATAGATGATGCAAGAGAGATTTCATGGTGGAATTATCTACTGTATCGTGTTTATAAATTTTTTTAAATTTTATTGTAAAATCTACATAACAAAATTCTCCATCTTAACCATTTTTTTTTTTTTTTCAACATTTATTTATTTTTTTTTGGGACAGAGAGAGACAGAGCATGAACAGGGGAGGGGCAGAGAGAGAGGGAGACACAGAATCGGAAACAGGCTCCAGGCTCTGAGCCATCAGCCCAGAGCCCGACGCGGGGCTCGAACTCCCGGACCGCGAGATCGTGACCTGGCTGAAGTCGGACGCTTAACCGACTGCGCCACCCAGGCGCCCCCATCTTAACCATTTTTAAACATACATTTCAGTAGTGTTAAGTATATTCACATTGCTGTGCAACCAATCTCTGGAGGAAAACTGAAATTCTATATCCATTAAACAATAACTCTCAATTTCCCCCTTCCCCTAGCCCTTGGCAACCATTATTCTACTTTCTGTCTCCATGGATTTGATTCCTTGAAGTACTTTATATAAATGGAATTGTACAATATCAGTCTTTCTGTGACTGACTTATTTCACTTAGCATGTCTTGAAGATTCATCAGGGTCGTAACATATGTCAGAATGTGCTTCCTTTTCCCGTTGTATCTATTCCCACATTTTATCTATTCATCTATCAATGGGCACTTGAGTTACTTCTAGCTTTTGTTAATAATGCTACAGTGAACATGGATGTACAAATATCTCTTTGAGACATTGCTTTCAATTCTTTTGGCTCGACAGCTAGAAATAGAATTCCTAGATTATATGCTAATGCCATATAATCTAGGAAAATTTACATTTTTGCTATGCTGTTTTTTATAGTAGCTGCACTATTTTACATTCCTACCAGTGGTACCTGAGTGTTGTAATTTCTCCACATTCTTGAAAACACCCATTACTTTTTCTTTTTTTTTTAAATAGTAGCAATGCTAATGGGTGTGAAGTGAATTCTGTTACTTTTTTGCTTTATATATTTTGAAGCTATGTTAGTAGGTGCACAAACATTTATAAAGGATTTATTGACCTCCTTAGAAATTACAAAATACCCATTTTTCTCTTTAATGTTTCCTTTTTTAGAGTATACTTTGTCAGTAATAATGCTATTGGACTTCTTCTCATTGGTGTTTTATATTTTTCTATGTTATTTTCATACCCTGTATCTTTATATTTTTTAATTAAAAAAATGTTTATTTATATTTGAGAGAGAGAGAGACAGTGTGAGTGGGGTAGGGGCAGAGGGAGAAGGAGACACAGAATCTAAAGTAGGCTCCAGGCTCTGAACTGTCAGCACAGAGCCCAATGTTGGGCTTGAACTCATAGACCTGGAGGTCATGACCTGAGCTGAAGTCACATGCTTAACCAGCTGAGCCACCCAGGCACTCCAAACCATACGTCTTTGTGATCCAAATATAGCAGATAATGAGGCTGATACATTAAATATCTAATCTGATAATCTTGGTCTTTTATAATTGAAATGTTTTGTTCACTCACATTTAGTACGATTACTGATGTATTTGGATTTTGTTTTCTCTTTGTTTTCTATTTGGCCATTTCATTGGGTTTTTAAACTATTACTATTATTTAAACTATTAAACTATTAACAAGTTCTATTTGGTTCTGCTTAGTCTCTTTTTATAGTATTCTCTTCTTTCACTGTGTTTTCCTTTAATTTTGTTGTAATGATTAGGAACACCTTTATTTTATAATTTCTTGAACCTTACTACCTCACTTTTTAGGGGGAGTACAAATTCCACTTCATTTTATCAATTCTTCCTTGTGGCAGGTACGTTTATATGTTTTATGGTTTATAGATTTACAAGTTTTATATTGAGCGCATCAGGTTTTTTTCCCCTTTCCTACTTTTCTCCTTAGAAAATCCATATGCACTAAACAAAAAATATTTTCTTTCAGATGAAATAGGAATTTTCTTCAACCAGGACCCCAGGTTGGGTTTTATTTTACCAGAACCAATTCACACATTAACTCATCTGCTTAGGATTTTCATACCACATGGGTAATCTAAATGAGGATATCATACCTGTATTTTATATGGTGTATGTATATTTGAGCTTTTTTTTTAATGTGTAATAGGAAATTTTTAGTCCAATCTCAAGGTCAAGAGATTTCCTGCCACTTTCCTAGGCCAGAGTATAGGGTTTTTCTAATCTTTCTTCTACGAAGGGGATAACCATTTGGTATCCTTGCTTTATGAAGTTTTGGTGCAGGTTTCCTACTCCACTTGAGCTATAGACTATGTCTCCTATCCTTGCATGTATGTTACAATTCTAGGCAAGCCTATGTCTTTCCAATAGGACCCATATCCTAGTTTAATACCACCTTGGGTGTCCCACCATTAACTTCTAAACTCATCATTGTAGACATATACTCTAAGTATTATTCTTTTTATCAAGCTCAGTTATTTTCACTGTTTTTTTTTAAATCTTGCTCTTAGACATATTTGTGTCAGGAAGGGGAATGGAGAAATCCACATTCAATTCATGATGATGCTGGAACTGTAAATCCCATGCTAACAAAACAAGGGATCTGTGTGGGTCCAAAGTCCCTTGTATGTTGGAAATTCTATTTGTGGTGTTCACATTGACTCTGATGTATGTATATTCATGTTAAATTCTGTGGTCTTTACCTGTTACTGATTCATTAAGACCAGAAAATTTTATCTTAGGAGTTTCAACCACAAGCCTCTTAGCAAACTTAGGATAGTGTGACTGACTACCTTGTCTGTCTTCCTTTCCAAAGAGTAACCTCTGTGCTGGCTATCATAGTCACTAAATCTGTTCACAGTAATTTCCTCTCTTTTGTCTTTGAAGCCTATGGTGGGATTGTTATACTCCTCTCTCTTTAGCTTAAATGTGGCCATATGACTGGTAGATGATACTCTTTCTTGGAAGCTATAAGAGTTAATGTGTGCTTCACCACATTCTTTTTCCTCTTTCATAGAAACAGACAATGGGCCAGATAGTGCTGCTGCTTTGGCGTAAGTTCCAGTATGAGAACTTAGCAGAGTTTGTATCTGCATTATAATTGACATGGAGTCTGGGTGAGAAATAAGCCTTTGTTGTCTGAGGATTTAGGGTTGTGCGTTACTGCAGCATAACCCAACCTTTCTTGATGGATTCAAGTAAGTGGGATAGCTTATTTTTCATTGTCTTTTCCGTATGCTAGCACAAGTCCTGGAACAATAAGTGTAGATTGTTGAGTCAAAGTTGAGAACCAGAGCTCTCTAAACCCAGTAGTGACACTGCAATGATGGGGTCTCTGATCATCTGTGAGAGAGGGATAATTATAGTTGACTTAGCCACAAATGAAAATCATTTTGTTTGGTACAAAGCCCATTGGAAAAAGCAATACAAAAGATGAGTCACCTGCTACAGTATTTCCTAAAAACACTAGATGTTCTATTGGCCTTTGAGAAATGATTCTAGGTAAGAGAAGAGGTAAGGTTTTTGTCTTTTAGCTCAAAAGAATGAGGAAACATCTCTGACTGGAGAATTATGTGCGTGGGAAACACTTGGGCATTCATTGAATCCATTCCATTCCCTACAAGTAATCTATCTCAGAAAGGGTATTTGATTTTCAGAAGATATGAGGCCATTCTTGTTCTATGAAATAAGATGATTGGATCTACAAAGAGGATGTCCTAGTCTCTTGGTCACACACATATCTTAGGGATTTCTTTTTTCTCACATGGGTGGAAGAGCCATATTATTTATTCCCAGACATAGAGATGTTTGAGAATGAAAGATTATACCAGGAAAACTAGCATAAACTGATGTTTGCCAGAGTAAATGGTTAGGAACACCTTACCAACCACGACCTTGACCAATGTGCATTTCAAAACATAGAATTAAAGCATTAAGCCCTTTATTCTAAGGGAAGCCAGCTGAGGGACTGAAGAGCCAAGGGAAGGAAATTTCATCCCCCGTTACCTGTTGAAATGGGTAACATCATGTTTCCATTAGCTGATTATCACTAAATTTTTTCACATAGACCCCTAGTGATTTGATACCTTTGTAAAAATGCCTGAACTATTTGCCTGGCATGAAAAGCCCGTTCTTGCCCAGGAATCCCTTGTGCCAAGACCCAGATGAAGTGTTACTTCCTCTGGAAAAGCTTCTCTAACATCCCCTAGATGTAGCAAGGCTTTGGCAACTGGGTTTCCCCAGCACCATGTGGATACTTCTGCATCGCGCTTAAAACATTACATTTCAATTTCCCTTCTATGTCTGCCTTCCCTCATGGGCTGCTCAAGGGCAAAAACCACATGTCATTTTCTCTTTCTAAGAAAAACCTTTCCCCCCCCACCCAAAGTAACTGCTCAGTAAATTATTCCAAGTGTGAACCCAGAGAACTATTTATTTAGGAAGAGATTATGCTTAGAAGGCCTTCCCAGCTTGAACATGAGCTAGAAGAAATAAAAAGGATGAACTAGTTCACCAGCTGTTTCCTGATTCATAGGGGAAGAAATACAGAGCGATTCTGAGCTGAGGGTGAGGGAGAAATAAAACCCAGTTCTTTCATTTTAATTACATTTGGCTGTGGCACCATTTCAGGATGAAACTCACCAAGTTGTAACTGCTTGAAGCTGTGTGTTTATTATGTAAGGGAAAACAAGGTAATGCAGTAATCGTTGAGGGTTTTTTTTTAAAAAGACTTTTGTGGCATAGCTTCTAGGAATAAAAATGAATGTAGATCATATTCCCCAAGTGGTAATTACAGAAATTAGAGATGCAGAAAATTCATCTGGTCAACTCCCCAGCACAGCGTGCATTTTTATGTAGCTCCTGTCACTTCCCAGAAGTAGGCAGTACTCTGAGGGGGTCAGAGCAAATGGCTTCAGATATATAAGGCAGATACTTGGCTCCTTATGCTAAATGGCCTTTGTGTGAGGGATCAGGAATTGACTAATGCTAAATTAGCAGAATTCTCCAAGCCAGGAGTTAAGACTGAAGCCTGAACAATTGAGAAGTCGTATATATTTAGGCAGGAGGAGAGCCCGCTCTTCTCGGCCAAGAAGTGGGTGGGTTAAAGGTACACGAGCCTTCTTAAGCTGTTGTGCAAGATTGGAAGAGCTGATCGCACCAAGGCACGTGACAGGACAGGGCAGCTCTTCTCAGAATCAGAAGTAGTATGGTCTATAAAGGATGGCATGGCACAGAGACTCGTGGGGGTTGCTTTGGGTTTTGATTTGGGGCTGACGTCTGAGCGGGGTGGAAGAATTAATTGTTTGTGTTTTTGTCCAGGGCTAGAGTTTTCATAGCACTAGGCTGGGGGAGGAGTCTCGGTAACCAGGGGTGGTGGCGGCAGGAGATAGCACAGAAAGGGCATCAGATACCTCTCCCTGCACTGAGCGGCATCTGCCCCTATCGTCAGCCTCTTGCTCCCTTCAGCAAGTATACCCCAGGCCTCCGCTAAGCTCGTGGCATGGTGCCAAGCCGTCATGGCGCCAAGCCGTCATGGCAAAAACGACAGCCTTGCCTTTCGAGATCTCCCAGTCTCTAGGAGAAGGCATCTACAAAACCAGATCATCACCATTCACTGCCATGGGTTTGCTGTTGGAAATGCGTACGGGAGGTTGTGAGAATATGGAGGAGGAAGTTGCTTGTTCTGTGTGGTTAATTATAGAGGAATTGAAATTTGGAGAAGCCTTCACATATGGCTCCCATCACAGACCCCAACCCTTTCGGTGGGGCATTCCAGGGTCTCCAATACATGTGTCTTTTTCAGTTTGGGCTGCTGTAACCATTCCATATACAAATACCATTTACTGCGTGGTATAACAAATACCAAAGACCTGGGTGGCTTACAAACAACAGAAGTTTATTTCTCATAGTTCTGCGGGCTGGGAAGTCCAGGATCATGGCACCGGCAGATTTGGTATTTATTTGGTCAGGGCTTCCTGGTTCATAGACTGCTCTTTTGCCTGTGTTCTCACATGGCCGAAGGGACAAAGGCTTTCTCTGTGGTCTCTCTTCAAAGTGCACCAGTCCAGGATACCTGGGTGGCTCAGTCAGTTAAGTGTCTGACTCTTGATTTCAGATCAGGTCATGATCTCACGGTTTGTGGATTCCAGCCCCTCATTGGGCTCTGTGCTAACAGCATGGAGCCTGCTTGGGATTCTTTGTCTTTCCTCTCTGGCTGCCCCTCTTCCACTCTGTCTCTCTAAATAAATAAATTAATTAATATATACTAGTACTCCAAAGGCCCCACCTCCTAATACCATTATCTTGGCTATTAAGTTTTCAACATATGCATTGTTAGGGGAGACAAACATTCAGTCACTGTGTCTACCCTAGTCCAATTTCACCATCCACGATGCTTGACACAATCTCTTACTCCACTCAGCTTGTGTTATTCTCAGTTTTGTCCTCTTGATTCCCCAGTTGGATGCCCCACTTCTCTTTACTAATCCTGAATCTTCTCTCTCAAAGATCAGCTTATGTCACACCTCCTCTGTGAAGCCACCTTTGATTAATACAGCCCTCAGTGGTCTCCCCAGTCTGAACGCATCGTTTAGAATCCTACTTTGACACCTGGTTTTGTCCTGCATTGTAACCTCTCTTGTGTTGTTATGTAGGTCCTCTGTTAGTGATTTAATAGACATGCTTCCTTTTCTGTTCAACTGAAATTAAAGGCATGACGTGGCAGAAGACATTATCCAATATGCTGTATTAACTGTAGTAAAGCAGAAGACACTGCAGTCAGTAAATACTCGTTGAATGAATGAATGGGAAAATGCAGGCATTTTGTTCCTTAGGGGAGATTCAGGATGAAACTCTTTTTTCTTTTTTTAGCACCCATGTTCAATATGAAGAGTCTTCCTCCCTTGTGGCTATTAATTGGCTAATGGTATATTTCCCTGAAGGCCATACATCCATTTACCCATCCATCAAATATTTACTCGGGACTTCACCGTGAGCTACTGCCTGGTTCCCCTGAAGTGAATACGCTCCAAGAACTGATGTCTAAAGGGGAAGGGCCAGCATGTAAAGGGATTTATATCTGTCAGGGTGGGGATACAGAGGACTGAAAGTCAAGGGGAAGTAATAATTTCAAGAGTCAGGGGATGTTCATTCCTGTGCTTGCCGGGGAATGATGTGATCCGACTGGGGACTTGGATGGGGAAGTGTGAACAAAGGAGGAGAGCTCTCTAGAACTTAAGGCAGCCCAGGACAACTACCCACCTCACAATTCGTACACCCAAGTGAGGAGCCTCATCGTCAGCTGGTCGCCTCAGTTTGTGGTGCCTTCCTTTTGCATTTCTGAGTTAATTCCATTGCAACCTTGCACATCTGAATATGGCTTTATTCTACCCTTTATAGATTGATACTTTGGCAGGAGATAACAGTTCATGATGGGAAGTTTCCTTCAGAATTCTTATGGCATTGCCCACTTATTCCTGGCTTTCACTATGTGTAGAGTTATATGCCATTTCTGATTCTTCATATTTTTTTCATTTTTTTTTCCATGTGTATTTATTTTTTGAGGGGGAGAGAGGATGAGCTGGGGATGGGCAGGGAGAGAGGGGGAAAGAGAATGCCAAGTAGGTTCTGTGCTGAGGGGCTTGATCTCATGAACCATGAAATCATGACCTGAGTCAAAATCAAGAGTCGATGCTTAACTGACTGAGTCACCCAAGAGCTCCTGATTCTTTGTTTTTTATACGTGACCTTTTCCTCTGCCATTGGCCCCATTAGTTAGTATCATCTCTTTGCCCCTCATATCAATGATAATGTACCTTAATATGTTTAGTTATTTTGTTGATAGTGTTCTTTTTTGATTCCTGCTTTCATCCATTTTAAATTAATTTTTTAATTTACATCCAAGTTAACATATAGTCAACAATGATTTCAGGAGTAGATTCCTTAATGCCCCTTACCCATTTAGCCCATCCCCCCTCCCACAACCCCTCCAGTTACCCTCTGTTCTCCATATTTAAGAGTCTCTTATGTTTTGTCCCCCTCCCTGTTTTTATATTATTTTTGATTCTCTTCCCTTACGTTCATCTGTTTTGTATCTTTTTTTTTTCAACGTTTTTTATTTATTTTTGGGACAGAGAGAGACAGAGCATGAACGGGGGAGGGGCAGAGAGAGAGGGAGACACAGAATCGGAAACAGGCTCCAGGCTCCGAGCCATCAGCCCAGAGCCTGACGCGGGGCTCGAACTCACGGACCGCGAGATCGTGACCTGGCTGAAGTCAGACGCTTAACCGACTGCGCCACCCAGGCGCCCCTGTTTTGTATCTTAAAGTCCTCACATGAGTGAAGTCCTATGATATTTGTCTTTCTCTAATTTCAGTTAGCATAATACCCTCTAATTCCATCCGCGTAGTTGCACATGGCAAGATTTCATTCTTTTTGATTGCCGAGTAATACTCCATTGTGTGTGTGTGTGTGTGTGTGTGTGTGTGTGTACACACACACACACACACACACACACACACACACCATCTTTATCCATTCATCTGTCAATGACATTTGGGTTCTTTCCATACTTTAGCTATTGTTGATAGCACTACTATAAACATGGAGGTGCAAGTGCCCCTTCCAAACAGTATACCTGTATCCCTTAGATAAATACCTCATAGTGCAATTGCTGGGTCTTAGGGTAGTCCTACTTTTAATTGTTTGAGGAACCTCCAATCCGTTTACCAGAGCAGCTGCACCAGTTTGCATTCCCACCAGCATTGCAAAAGAGATATCTTTCTCCACATCCTTGCCAACATCTGTTGTTGCCTGAGTTGTTAATGTTAGCCATTCTGACAGGGGTGAGGTGGTATCTCTTTGTGGTTTTGATTTGTATTTCCCTGATGATGAGTGATGTTGAGCATTTTTTCATGTGTCTGTTAGTCATCTGGTTGTCTTTGGAGAAGTGTCTATTCATGTCTTTTGCCCATTTCTTCACTGGATTATTTGTTTTTTGGGTGTTGAATTGGATAAATTCTTTATAGATTTTGGATACTAACCCTTTAATTGATATGTTGTTTGCAAATATCTTCTCCTATTCCATTGGTTGCCTTTTAGTTTTGCTGATTGTTTCTTCCACTGTGCCCAAGCTTTGTATTTTGATGAGGTGCCAGTAGTTCATTTTTGCTCTTGTTTCTCTTGCCTCTGGAGACATGTTGAGTAAGAAGTTGATGCGGCCAAGTTCAAAGAGTTTTTTGCCCACTTTCTCTTCGAGGATTTTGATAGCTTCCTGTTTTAAGTTTAGGTCTTTTATCCATTTTAAGTTTATTTTTGTGTATGATGTAAGAAAATGGTCCAGGTTCGTTTTTCTGCATGTCACTGTCCAGTTTTCCCAGCACCATTTGCTGAAAAGATGGCCTTTATTCCATTAGATATTCTTTCCTGCTTTGTCAAAGATTAGTTGGCCATACGTTTGTGGGTCCATTTCTGGGTTCTTTATTCTGTTACATTGATTTGAGTGTTTTTTGTGCCACTGAGTTCTCTAATTCTTTGATCATGCTCTTTGATCATGATCTTCCTCTTTTTTTCAGCTTCATTATTCTCCATATGTTTGTCCTCTGTATCTGTGATTCATTGCTCTACTTCATCCATCATTGACACCCTGGTATCCATATGAGATTGCAGCTCAGTTATGACATTTTTTTATTTTATCTTGACTAGCTTTTACCTCCATAGAAAGGGATTCTAATATGTTTTCAACCTCAGCTAGTATTCTTATCATAGTGATTCTAAATTGTGGCTCAGACATCTTGTTTGTATTTTGCTTGTTGATTAGGTCCCTGGCTGCCATTTCTTCTTGTTCTTTGTTTTGGGGTGAATTCCTTCATTCTGTAATTTTGAAGGAAGAAAAGGAATTATTTTAAAAAATTAAATGAATAAAATTTATAAAAATAAATTTATAAAATTTATAAATAAATTTATAAAAAAATTTATAAAAATAAGAAAATTAAATAAATAAATAAATAAAGATAACACACAAAAAAATCAAAGGATGCTTTATCCTAGGTGTATTTCGGTCTGGTTGTTGAAAGAAGCTTGATAGATTAGAGTAAAAGGGAAAGATAAGGGGAAAAAAGGAAAAAAAAGGAAAACATTTGAAAATTTGAAAACATGAATACAATAAAATAGAATAAAATAAAATGGAAGTAAAATAGAATTTTAAAAATTTACAAAAAGATAAAAAAAAAGTAGAAAAAAATGAAAAACCTTTTTGATAAAAATGAAAAATAAAAATAATTTTTTTCTAATTCTGTATTCAAGAATAAGACAAGAAAAAGAAAAAAAATTGAATAGATGGACCAGCAAACAGAATGAAATACTATTGAAATTACAACCGGTTTCCCCTAGAAGTCGGACAATGAAGCACTTTATCGTCCATAAACTAAGCAGGCAGAGAGACTTGTGCTGTTCCTCAAGTGCCCAGTTGGCCCAGTTGGGTGGGGCTTAGTGTAACAGCTCCGTTCTCCACTAGATGGCACTGCTTAGCTTACTGGGGTGGATTGTTGTGGTGCATGTATGTGCCTATGCACATGAGCGGGAGGGGTGAAAATGGCATCACCAAGATACTCAGTCTCTAGTATCAGAACTCTGTGCTTTCCCTGACAGGCAATCAAGCGCTATTCCTTTGTCTCTAGTTTCTGTCCACTCTCTGCTTCTACACTGTCTGTGACCAAGCCCTTAGGCTGCCAGGAAGCATTTGCCTCCTGAGTTTTATCTGTGTTTCCCGACCCCTCGCTTCTGAGGGACTGTGGCTTTGACCTGTTCTGACCCTTTGGGTCAGGTCTCACTGAGCAATGGCCAGGTGCCAGCCCACCCCCAAGAATGTCCATGAGACTGTGCCAATGCCCAGAGACTGTGGCTGGGTGCCAGCCCACCCCAGAAAAAGTGAGATCGTGTAGCAGCAGCATTTCAGGGATTATGGCAAATCACACCTTGTCTCTGTCCTCTCTCCAAAAGCAAAACAGCTCCCTGCCCTCCATGAGGTCTCTCTCCCCCAGTTCACCTTTCTGCACCATGTGTGTGCTGAGTTCTGTGGTTCAGGTTGTGCAGATTGTGTTAATCCTCAAATCAGTTTTCTAGGTGTGCAAGATGGTTTGGTGTTGATCTGGCTTCATTTCAGGGATTAGAGACACACAAAAAAACATTCCATGCTGTTCTGCCATCTTGGCCCCCTCCCTCTGTTGAGTTGTTTTTAAGTCATGACTTTAATTCAGTTAAATTAAAAATTGGATATTTTTAAAAACTCTTGATCAGCCCTTTGAAAATTGAGATTCATGTTCTTATTTTGTTTGTTTCAAATAATTTACCCTTCTTCATTTTTCTCCCTTTTTCTTCCTGGAATTTCTATTGGGTAGAGGTCTAATACAAACTGTTTCTCTAGTTTTCAGCCCCCTTTCCTATTTTTCATCTCTTTGATCACTTGTTCTTTCTGAGGTTTCTTTAACTTGGCCTTCTGATCATCTTACAGAAGGTTTTCTGTTACCCCATTTTTTATTTTGTATTATTTCTTGCTCTGAATCTTTTTTAAAAAATGATACCTCATTGTTTCCTTCATGCAAAACATTCTCTTATTTCTCTGAGATTACTAGTTAAAATTTTCCTGAAGGTTTTTCGTAGGCCCTTTTATCTTTTTCTGTTAATTTTGGGGTCTCTCTCCCATTTTCGAAAGTTTCCCTAAATATCATTCACCCCTGGTGGTCCATCCCTGGCTAAGAATATGGTGAGAAGAAGCAGAATGAGTGATCTATCTGCAAAGGCAGGGCTGGCTGATGGCAGGTAGTATGGTAAAGCGATAGGTCAGGGATCCAGTAATTTTCCTGTGAATTGCTTGCAAATATCAGTGGATGTTTTCCCTTAAGCTAGGGTACTGGCAATCTGAAGGAAGGGAGTGGGCATCTTAGCATTTGCGGTGTGGACCGAAGTATTGTGTTTTCAGCAGTATTGTGTTTTCTTCCCTGCTTTTCTGTGCCTGATGTGTTCAGCTACATAGCCTGTCCTGTTCCTGTCCTCCAATATACCTGCCAGTTCCTCTGAGTTTGGGGCAGTGAAGGTGTCTGGGCATGACTCACTTCTAGGCAGACTAAGCCTTCCCCACCCCCAATGCCTTCTGAGGCCCCTGGGTTCCCCTAATTGCTGGACTTTCTAGATTTTTGCAGCTTTAATCAGTTTCTCCCCCTGCAGGCTTTATCCACTATGTAGTCAGTTACCACTATTACTGTCTATCTCCTCCAATTTTTCAAAATCTGTCATCTACTGTCATGCACTACTCTATTTGCCTTCATAACTTGGGGGTTTTCTTCTTTATTCTCTGTCATTGTGAAAATTTTCCTGGACAGAATTGAGATAGACTTGCAATGTTCAGATGGCCATATTTAACTGACAGTTCTTTTCCTTACACTGACTCCTGGATTTCTACTCCTGACTGTCTTTGGAGACCCCCCTCACCCTCACCTTCCACCCCACACCCAGCGCTATGGAATAGGGTTGACAGGTTTGGCAAATACAAATACAGGATGTCCAGCTGAGTTTGAACTTTAGAGAAACAAATACTGTATAGAACATAGGTCAACTAAAAAAATTATTGTTTTCCTGAAATTCAAATTAACCTGGTCATCTTATATTCCATTTGGCAACCATGCTAGGAATGAAGCTTCTCACTCTGGCTTTGATGCTATAGAACCCAGTCCTTCCATCTAACCACTTGGTTGGTGCTCACATAACACTCCCTTGTTCTGCCTGCACAGAGGGCAATGCTAGACCTCTCTGTGTTCAGGGCCTTCTGCAACCTTCTGAAACAAAGTGGGCAAAGGTTGGCTCTTTCCAGATTGCATACTCAGCTAAAGAGTTTGAATTTTAGCCTTAGAGCTTGGAAGAATCTCCAAATAGTTTTAGCAATGAAGTGACCTGATCAGATTTGGATTAAAAAATTATCTTAATGTTATACCTTAGAGGCTAACAAGCCTGGGGAGCAGGGAGACCTTTGGATCCCTGTTGTAGTGAATAATTCAAGCAATAACAATATGGCATCCTGAAGCAGGGCAGAACACATGAGAATGGAGAAGAGACATGAGTGGAATATTGAGGAGGTAGGAGCTGCTGGCCTGGGAAATTGAAATCTCTGAAGGGATGGGGAAGGGTTGGAGACGTTTGCTGAGTTGCTGGCTTAGGCAAATGATGGGGAGTAGAGCCTTTCACCAAGACAAGAAACCCAGGAGAACAGATTCTGGGGAGTAGATGGCTTTGCCTTGTCTCCTAAATGATTCTCATTTGCACAGGGGGGAAAGGGTTTTCTTCTGGGAGTCATGAATGTGCTTGGACTTGTCCCAAACTCCAGCAAAAAGAAACCACAAGGATGTACCCTGCTTCGTGAAATCATTTGCAAGTTGTCACTCCTACCCTGGCTGCGAACTCAGCTATTGAGGAAGGCTGCTGATTTCCCAGATACAAGCATTAGAGGGACGTGCTCACGTGATGGTCCTAGCCAACCAACCAGTGGGTGACAACTGTGGCCAATTGTCAGCTCAGCAACTTGGGGACAGAGTTAATCTCATGTTACCTGAGCCCATGGTGAGAGCACAGGGATGGTGGGAGCTGTTCTGTACTCAACCTGAGCGGAGTAACCCAGCCTAGACTGAGACCTGTTAGCACCTGAGGGCGGGGCGGGGCACTGGACCGACTCTCTCATGGGACCATTTTCCTAGCACTTCAGCAGCCTCACTTGCTCTGAACTTTCAGATCACGTCCTTTACATCCAGTTCTCTCCCTGCCCTAAATCACCTGCCTGGAATAATTGTGGCCGAGACAGTTTATCAGCTGCCGTCAGCACATGTCACTCCCCAAGGCAGTGGAAATCCTACGGACTCCTCTGTGGGTGTTCATTTTCTGGCTCACACCAAATCTTATTATTGAATCGAGATGGTTGTGAGTTGAACATTAACTTCAACACCAGTTCTTGGCCCTGTTGATAGTCAAGGCAATGAAGGCAACTGCTCTCTCTGTTAAGCTAATGAGGCAGGGGAAACACTGGGGATGGCAGGTGCGGCCAGCCTTCATCTCTTGAGTGTCTGCGTTGCCCAGGCAACTTCTCCCACAACTGCAAATGGCAGTGTTTTGCTTTTCAACGTTCTTCCGTCTGTCCTGTGTTAGCAAATCAACTGGCCTCTCGTCTTTATTGTCTCAAAGAGGATATAGAATGAACTTGAACGAGCCATCATCTTGGCGATTCAAGGCATGGCTTCCCTTTCTGTTTCTGTTGCCGTTGGTTTAATGTTTTTGTTGTACAGCACAGAAAGCACAATTCTGCATGTGAAATTACCAGCAGAAAAGCGGCAAATTGCCACAGGGCCCGGGAAAAGGAAAGTGGAGTGTTGGGGGGGTACACTTTTAAACTTGTGGGCTGGGGGAAGGTAGTTCTAAAACTCAGGTTTCCAACTGAATCACTGAGCCCATCGAGAAAGGGAAAGAGAGTTTGCAAAACCTGAAGCACAGTTAATTCACATAAGCATTACTGTGCCTGAGTTTGTGTCATTAGATTGTTCATCTTAAGTCAAAGGACAGGGGAATAATAGGTTATCAACAGAGTAGATTGTTCTAAATGGAGAGCTGAGCATACAGAACTTGAGTGGAAACAGGGAGACACTTCACCTTAGGTTATATGAAAAAACATTCATGAACCATGTGAGCTTGCTGTTAGTTTTTTTTTTTAATTTTTTTTTTCAACGTTTATTTATTTTTGGGACAGAGAGAGATAGAGCATGAACGGGGGAGGGGCAGAGAGAGAGGGAGACAGAATCGGAAACGGGCTCCAGGCTCTGAGCCATCAGCCCAGAGCCTGATGCGGGCCTCGAACTCACGGACCGCGAGATCGTGACCTGGCTGAAGTCGGACGCTTAACCGACTGCGCCACCCAGGCGCCCCGCTGTTGGTTTTTTAATGGGATCACCTTTCTTGAGAAATCATGGACTATGATGAATTAAATTCAAGGTTCAAGTTCTTAATGCGCACACACACACACACACACACACACACACACACACACACACACTCTTAAGCATGTTCTGAAGCTAGCCCACTGGTTTCCAAGAAGCACTATCAGGCAGTGGTGAAGAATCTGGCCTCTAGAGTAAAAAGGCCAAGAGGCATGTCCCAGGTCTGTAATCAGCTGAAGGATTTGAGGGAAATTATTCAGTGTCTGAGCCTCGGCGTGTTCCTCTGAAAAGTGGGTGTGACGAAAAGAGAAAAAGCCAGGAGGCATTCAGCAGGGTGCCTGGTACAGTCAGCTATTTTGGGAGATATACCTACATCCTTTCCATCTCTCTGACTCTGCAGCACACCGTCCCATTTCCTCTGTTTCCTCTTGGGAAGTGCTTTCTACATCTCTGCCGCCCCGTTTCGTTGTTGCTGGCCAGGCGCGAGGCCTCGGGGCTCTGGGTCTGCAGAGGAGGCTTGGTTACTTGCCAGGCTGCGAGGACGGGCTCCCCTTGAGGACTGTGTCTGAGACACTAATGAGATCTCTGTTTAACCGTGGCTGTGAGCTCTGCCGGCAGGTGGGGGAGAGCAGAAACACCTTGCACAACAATTAGCTTTTCACAGCCATTAGCAATTTGTAGTCATTAGCACCATGGAAACATTGCAAATAACACTCAGGAAGCAAATACCACTCTGAGCTGGAACAGGGCTTCCCAGCCACATCAGTCCCTAGTGAGTCAGGGGTCTTACAGTGTGATACCCCTGTGCTTGGTCACTGCTGCAAAGGGGACATACAACCCAAAGTGCCTCTGTTCCTTCCCATCACATCTCTGGAAATGGCTGCATCAAAGCTCATGATTTGTTGCAGTGAAATACAAATCTTTCAGAAGGAAAGCCCAGAAGATGAAGTGCATAATAAGGCAATTCTGAACTCCTGCACAGACCCAGAAATCTAAACTGCATTGGAATGAATGGTATGAATAATTGAAATGCAATTTGAACGAAACCCCAGCGCCGTGCTACGATTTAGCCCCAAAGCTGTTCAGAGCCACACTGCCCAACACTGGAACCACCTGTGTGTCTTACAGTAGGGTTTGGTTAAGTAATTGTGCTGCACCTGTTTAATGGAGTATAACACAGCCTTTAAAAATAATAGCCTGGAATTTGGATACCATTAAAAAGGTTAGAAATTACTATTAACGTAGGATTTTTTTTTTTTCTTTGTAAAAATGATTCACACCTAAAAGGGTTGTTTTTGACTGCCGGGAATGATAATGGATGGGTTTTAATTTTTGTTCTTTTGCTTTTCTATTTTATACTCTTTTTCTAAAATAACTGTGTATACATGTGTAATCCTTTTGAATCAGAGAAAGCAAGAGAGAAAAGGAGCTGAGTGAGGCAGTATGCTTTGTCTGGCAAAGAGGATTTAACACACATGCAAAAATTTTAAGCAACTACCTTATTGAAGTCTAACATGGCCAGAAAAAAAACACACAAATACTAAATACACAGTTTGACTCTTCACAAGGTGCATAGACCCAGATGCAGAATGAATCTTAAATACAGTGGTGGTTCTGCTTGTGGTTCCCCACCATGAATCTGGATGGTGAACAATTAGAGCAGAGAGGAGTGGACAGGGAGTCAGTGATCCACGTTGGCAAATTGGAAGCCGGTGATGGTGACTCTGGGAGGAGAGGTGGTGAATCTGTGTTTTACAGAAGCCGTCACGGAGAGAAAGGGAGTGAGAGTAACTTGAATCCCGGGTGGAGAAGCTCAGGGATGTTGCTAGGCTGTCAGGCTCTGGAATCAGTGCTCCTCCAAGAAGAAGAAACGACAGCTGGGCAGCCAGCAGAAGACCAGGACGTTCCTAAGGGCTGGATGACTAGACGGTAGGGGAAGGGATGGAGAAAGGTATATAAGGGAAGTCGGGAAGGCTTACAGGTTAGGAAAGAGTGATCACAAAACCAGTTCCTGGCAATGTGTATAAAAGGTAGAACAGCGGGGAAATTAGAAAGTCTACCTCTGTGCACTGAAGGCCCGTGTGGAACTGAAAGTTGCTCTTGGGGCTAATGGACCAGGGCTGCAGAGCACAAGAGCTCTAGCCTTGTTCAGAAAGCACAGCTGTGTAGGACAGTGGGATCTGACCTGTTTTTTCTTTTTCATTTACTGGTGCATAGGCAAGCACGGCACTCCTTACAACCCCCTTCGCCTAGAAAAACACCCCCCCCCAAATCTTCGCACAGTTACCAGACTTATTTCCCCCCGTGAAATAACTACTCTGTGTGAGCTGTGCAGAGGGTGTACTCTGGGCAAGGGGTGCCTCTGACAATAGGTGGTAAATGTTGAGGACTTTGGGTGATGATGGCATAAAAGCCACCCCCCCCCCCACACACACACCCCAAAAGAAAGTCAGCTGGGGAGGACCATGCTTGGGAAGTTTTCATGGACGCCATTTTGTCAAAGGCATGCGCCTACGAATTGATTTTCTTAATTAACTCAGCGGTGGCAAGTTGGCATGCATACTCCGTGATCTGACAGCTGGATGTGATACTTTGCAAATACCTCTGGTTAGGTCGTAACGTCCTGTCTTGTCGCTTTCAGATTTGCAAGGATAGGGGCTCTGTGGTAAATCATTTCTACATCCCAGTGCATCCTAAAGTGCCTGGCAGGTACAACACGTTGACTAAATGCTTACTAAATGTATAAAACACACGTCCTGAATTTTCCAGGACAATGCCAGTTTAAATACTCCATCGGTTATATACGCTGATTTAAATTCAGAACCTTTGATCCCTGTAGAGTTTGATCTAACTGTGGTTGGAGAAAACTGCTGAGGATTCTCAGGAAATACTTCTCAGTGGTAGCTGCAATACCAGTCAGTGTTGATCGTTCTTCTCTAGCATTCTTTGGCTCTAGTGAGGGTCAGACAGAAGTAAAGAAGTTCCTAGCAGGGAGGGAAGCAAGAATTTTGTAAAACCTAAAATTGAATCCTAATCTTCATGCTTCACCAACTTCAGAAATTTGTTTGTTTGTTTTTAATTTTTTAAGTCTAGTTGACACACCGTTAAATTAATCTCAGGTGTAAGCATAGAAATTCAACAAGTTTATGCCTTATGCTATGCTCACCACCAGTGTGGTTACCATCTGTCACCCTACAACGCTGTCACAGTCCCATTGAGTATATTCCCTATGCTGTGCCTTTCACCCCCATGGCTTATTCATTCCATAACTAGAAGCTCGTATCTTCCACTCCCCTTCACCCAGTTTGCCTGTCTCCCTATCCCTCTCCCCTCTGGCAACCGTCAGTTTATTATCTGCATTTATGGGTCTCTTTCTGCTTTTTGTTGACTTACTCCTTTTTTGTTAGATTCCATATATGAGTGGAATCCTATGACATTTGTCTTTCTGACTTATTTCACTTAGCGTGACACCCTCTATGTCCATCCATGCTGTCGCAAATGGCAAGATCTCATTTTATGGCTGTGTAATATTCCACTGTGTGCATACACACGTTCCAGAAGTTATTATAACCAAAACACCTCCTAAACAAACATTTAGTGACTCTTCCTGAGTGCCAGGATCATACCCAAAGTTAAAAATGCAAAAGTTAGAGGGGCGCCTGGGTGGCGCAGTCGGTTAAGCGTCCGACTTCAGCCAGGTCACGATCTCGCGGTCCGGGAGTTCGAGCCCCGCGTCAGGCTCTGGGCTGATGGCTCGGAGCCTGGAGCCTGTTTCCGATTCTGTGTCTCCCTCTCTCTCTGCCCCTCCCCCGTTCATGCTCTGTCTCTCTCTGTCCCAAAAATAAATAAAAACTTTGAAAAAAAAATTAAAAAAAAATACAAAAGTTAGACACTGAATCTACAGACATGAACTAGAAAAATGGTAACACAAGTTGGATAGTGTTTGTATCCTGTAAGATGTGTTTGTTTACAAGTAGCAGGAAAAAATTGTGGGTAAAACAGTAGAAATTTTTAATCATCTCACGAATTATCAAAGTCTAGAAGTCATTGGTTCCAGATTGGTTCAGCAGTTTAATGATATCATCTAATCTAATGATATCATTCTGTCTTTTCACTGTTTTATCCTGTGCCCTTTGGCTTGTTGCCTCATGATCACAGAATGGCTGCTGTAGCTCCAAGTATCATGTTCCCATGCAATTACATTCAAGTCAGGCAGGAGGGAACTGGCTGTTACTCTTTGTAGCAGAAAACATAAATCTTGGGAGAAGACATCATCAACAGATTGTCTCTTTAGTCTCACTGGTCAGAATTGGGTCACATGCCAGCTCCCAAGTCAATCATAGGGAAAAGGGAATGGAATTGCCATGTTTGGCACAAACCAATTATGTTGCATTCTGTCAGGCTGGGGGAAAGTTGCTCTCTTCCTTGAGCATGTTCCACTCCTTAGAAATGGGGACTTCATGACCTAAAGAAGATAGAAAGAAGAGAAAGTCACCGACTGTGTGTGCCCCTGGCTTAAGCTTAGAGTTGTGCCAGGTCAACATACCTGATTTCTCTGATTTGATGCCCTGTCTTCAGCTCTCAATCCCTTTTCCAGAGTAAGGCAAACAGTCCAAGGCTACTGGCAAACTCTGGCCCTTCACGAACACTGGCCTGAGTGCTGTCAGACTCTGCTTTGGCCCCATTCTTCTTTTTTTTGTTGTTTTTAATTTTTTTTAGTGTTTATTTATTCTTAGAGACAGAGCATGAGCAGAGTAGGGGCAAAGTAAGAGAGGGACACAGAATCTGAAGCAGGCTTCTGGCTCTGAGTTGTCAGCTCAGAGTCCAATGCAGGGCTCTAACTCACAAGCCATGAGATCATGACCTGAGCCGAAGTGGGACACCCAACTGACTGAGCCCTCCCAGGCCCCCCCAGTGCTTTGGCCCCATTCTTGAGCTCTCTTAACCTTAACTGCTCAGTCTCAACCAACTCTTAAAAATGCAGCTTGTTGATGTGAGTGGGAGCCTGGAATGCTGGAGGGGAAGGGTGAAAGTCAGGTCAACAGAGGAGATCGAAGCTGATTTTCTTCCGCAGACACAGAGCTCCCTTGAGGATTCTGAACCCCCATGACTTCTGAGTGGGAAGACGGAGAAAGCCCTGCAAGACAGCCAGGATTTGCCACGGATGCAGCTGAAAAGTCTGAGAAGAAGGACAAGTAGATTTTCTTCGTGACGAGCACTGCGTTCTACTTCGTAGAAGCACCCAACAGAGAACTAAGGAGTGGTCTTGAGTCTGGGGAAGAAAGTCAAGAAGCACTTAGAGGACATATTTTTGAAGGGTGTTACTTTGGCCAACACACCGATAGACACAGGTTCTGCAAGGCAGTGTAAATTTACTAGTACTGTATGTAATATGATACGATACAGCGCCAGGCAGTGCAATAAACGCAATACACAATAAGGTAGGGCATGTAATAGGTAATGTAACCTAATATAATCCTATCTATCGATACAATATAATATAACAGTAACTAAATTTTATTGAGCACTCATCCTGTGATAGACCTGCTACAATGTATTCTCCTTGCATGACTACTTACGATATTCACAGTGCATGTTCCATTATGACCCAGAGATTGGTAACCTGCCCAAAGCCACTTCATCAGATGGTGGACTTGAGACTCTAGGGCCCAGGGCTGTCTGCCTCTGGTTTGCCTTTTCCCTACTGGGGTGTTAAGGAATGTTGTGGTGACAAGACCAGGTGGTGGCAGCAGGCAAGACGGGGAGAGAGTTGAAGTGAAAAATAGCTCATTCGGCTGGCTAGGGAAATAAAAGAAACAACACCAAAGAGTTATTTTAATTCTGCCCAAATGTTCAGAGAACAAAATAGTTAAAGGTTTCTTGTTAAACACAGTTCAGGAGAGTAAAGAAGAGGAAATGCTGTACCGATAGGAATTATACAAACAGATAAACTTCTTTTTCCAGCATAGAATCATGCAAATTTATGCATGCATTATGAAGGTCTTGCAATTCATTTGTACATCTCCACAGTCATTCTCTGCCTGGATAGTTGGTTCATTTCGTCACTAACTCCAACACTCACTTTATTCTTTCCTTCCTTCATTTATTTACCCAGTCACTTGTCAAATGTTTATTCAGACTCTTTCATGCACCCCTACCAAAAAGGATAATGAAGGTTTAAGACTTAAAAACAAACAAACAAACAAACAAACAAACAAACAAACAAAAAACAAAAAGCTGTGTCCTCTTGACTTAGATGGGATGGAATTAAGAGATAGAGATTTTCTTCTTTAGTTCTGCTTTCAGCTCTCCAGTATTGGGAAGGGCTGTCTGCTCTGGACAGACCTCCTTTAGTTCTCTGGCATTGCCATACTATAGAGAGTTGCCTGTCGCTGATTTGTGACTGGGACACTGTGAAGAACAGAGGACGTATCTAATGCCCGGTGTCTGTCTGATTGGAGCATATCCTGGTTCAGGGACCTCCTGTGAGTTTCCATAGGATCTCGAAGACATCAGAGTGTCCTGGAACTAATGAACACAGGTTGGTCCCTTTAAAATTTCCCTCCCCAGGGGCACGTGTGTGGCTCAGCCAGGTAAGTATTCGACTTCAGCTCAGGGCAGGATCTTGCAGTTCAGGAGTTCAAGCCCTGCCTCGGGCTCTGTGCTGACAGCTCAGAGCCTGGAGCCTGCTTTGGACTCTGTGTCTCCCCCTCACTCTACCCCTCCCCCACTTGTGTTCTGTCTCCCTCTCTCTCAAAAATAAAACATCAAAAATAATCAAAATTTCCCTCCCACCTAGGGAGGGCACTAGACTATGGGTAGGGCAGGTGCCTGGGAATTCTCTAAGCCCATTCAAGAGCTACCTGTGGAAACTGGATGGCTGATGGCCATGTCCCTGATCTGGCCTTTTGTCTTGACTCGCAGATCCGAATGAAGGTCTCATCTCTCCAGAGCATTGCTCTCTATACTGAAAACCTAGCAATGAGCAACATTCTTTCCCCTCTAGAATCGTCCACACTTCTATTTGGCCTCTCTTAGAGTTCCTGTTACACAAATTCCTCAGACTAAGACACTCCCCCCACCACCCAAAAATCATCCCATCCTGAGAAGGTGTTCCAGATCACCCAAGAGGACCTATGTCGAAATGGCTTGCTACAGTGATGGCAAATGCCCTAAGCAGGTTTCTCCATCTGAGTCAGGCAATCTCCATAAGTTCCATCCCATTACAGCGATGCTCTAGAAAAATGTGTATTGGTGTGATGGAATGGACACTGGAATGAAACTCAGAACACCACCCCCACGACCACCACCACCAAAGCCTGGGTATTTCTTCCTGCTCTTTGCTATGCCCAGATTTTCTCTACAAAATAAATAGTTCAGATTAAGGCTCCAGATCCTGTCAAGCTTGGAGAATCTATGACTTTTCGAGGGCTTTGTACATTATCTGCTTTGGCCGTTTGCACTGAGTACCAGACTTCAGAGACTTAGCACACCCTAACGTTCATTCAAGTGGCCAGTGTGTTTGGGCTCAGTGGTATACATCTACCCAGCGTCTCTGGCCTTTGGAGTGCAGGAGGTAGATGGAATTCCCACCCTCATCCTGGGGGAGACACAGCAGTTACTTTATAAAAGGACGCTATGGTCTCTGTGGGAGCCAGTCTGTCCTCGTGGCAGAGGGCACCCTGAGCAGAGGACCTACTCTGCACCTCCTGGGCAGAATGCTCTGCAAGCCCACAATCTCAAGCAACTAGGAATGGAGAGAGGGCAACAGTCAGTTGCGGTGTGCTTGTTTGGAATCCTAAGTCCTATTTGATCTCAGAGATTCGGAAGCCTGTAGGACCTGGAAATGCTAATGCCCACGGGCAGTGCAGTGTGGCGGAAAGAGAACTGGCTTTGGAATCAGTTCTGGTTTGAGTCTCAGCCCTGCCCTGACTGGCTACGTGACTAGGAGCAGGTCTCCTCAACCTGCTGACTGTGGCTTTTCTTGTCTGTCCAATGAGGAGAATTGGGTCTTCCCTGATAATCTCACGCACTGGTCTTGGTTGGTTACTTTTCCTGCACACAGTGTACATCCCCTCCCCCCAGTCATCTCTGTCATGGTCTAAGGACATTATTAGGGCAGAATAATGATAAAATTGATACTAGTTTCTGTAGCAAATACAACACTAATAACTTGCTACCAGCTGTTAAGCTCCTAATACCAGACACTCTGCTAAGGATTGTAGAAACATTATTTCATTGCCTGAGGTCATCTGGCTATGGTAAATCTTCGGGCAGGACTTCACACAGACATCCTGAGTTCAGAGCCAAGATCTTAACCCTATGCGTGCTTCATTCCTCGTGACCAACCAGCCAGATTTCTTTGTAGTCCTGACTGGCAGAGAACGAGACGTGCTGGGTTCTCCACGAACATTAGTGAACAAAACCAATTAAATCCTTTAAAACAGGCGAACACAGCAACTTTAGAATATCGTATGTTAAAAGATGTTTTGTGGAGAAGAATGAATAGGAAAAAATGGGATCCTATGTTCACTAATAGTTAAACAACACTGCCTACTATCTTAAGTAAAGCTTTCTCTTTGGCTCATACAAAATGGGCATCCAATCCAACCATCCACCCCCCTTCACCATCTCTAAAAGAAATAATTTGTGAGCACCTGCTTTGCTCCAAGCCCCCAAGCAGTGGTCAGACCCAACAGTGAATGAGGTGTTCGTGCCCTCCAGGATTGTTCCAGAGGAATATGTTAGTAGGTATACAGTTAGATCATGAACGTCCTGTGTTAGGGCATGGGCAGGGTACCAAGGACAAGTAGACAATAAAAAACTAACACAGTCTGAGATTATTAATGAAGGCTTCCCAAAAAGGTGACAGCTAAGTTGAGTTAGAGTCAAACTGTTGCAAAGGAGAAGATGAGGCCTTGGTTGGGAAGGGCGAAAAGGAGCAGCACACTTCAGGACGTGGGAGCATCCTATACGATGGCTAAGAGGCAAGAGAGGCGAGATCCAACCAAGGAGCCAAAGGAAGTTCCAAATGGCTGGGGAACAGGGTCCAAAGACAGGGTTGGTGAGAGCTGAAAAGAGTTTGAATATCCCGCGCAAGAGTTTGAATTTCATTGCAATCACATCTGGAATTAATTGAAGGGATTCATGCCATGGGGGATGGGGGGTAGAATGTAGGTCAAAATGGGATTCGTGTGTTTTGAAGGTGATTTTGAACACAGCATGGAGAATGGTTTAATACGGGGGAAAGGAGGACGACAGCATACAGAAGATAGAACCCTTTCGAGAGCATTTGGAATAGTCCAGCCCAAAGATGAAAATGACTCAGCCTGGGATTCTGGCAGTGGGGCTGGGGAAAAGTGGGTGACACTGAAGGAGGTTGAGAGAGGTGCTGTGATCAAGACTGAGTGAAGGTGTGGTGAGGGAGGGCACAGCTCAGGGTGGCTATGTCTGTGCCAGGCTCTTGGTCCCTGAGAATAAGGGCTGATATGTTTTGTTCCAGGTTCTTTCTAATTGAGGTAGAATTGCTTTGTGTCCCCAAATTTATGAATCCACCCTCATATATATATATATTATATATTATATATATATTTATATTTTATATTTATATTTATATTTTATATTTATATTTATATTTTTTATTTATATTTATATTATATATATATATATTTGTCTTTAAGTGTGTTAACTAGGGCAATGTGAACTGCTGTATCAAACTCAAAACTTGCAGTGGTTTATCCTCATAGAAGTTTCTTTCTTGCTCATGTGGGACTCTTTGCAGGTAAGCCAGTGGCTTCCCTCTGCATGCAGGTTCAAGAAAGCAGACTTCTTTCCATTGTATGGCTTTGCCACTCCCTAGGGTCCCAGTGTTCTTAGCATTCATCTAGTAGAGGGGGCAAGAGAGAGTGGAGAAAGCGTCTTTGCTGCTTAGAAACCTCATTTATATATCCTTAGTGAGAGCTTGTCACATTTAGCTTCTCCTAGTTGACAGTTGTTGATCATAGGAATGACACAAATGTTTCATTTCTCTGGTTCAGATAGTGATGGAGGATGACACTCCTTGACGACACAAAGGACAGGGAAAGGACAACTCAGGAGCTTTCCATCACAGGTGAAACCATGACCATTGTACTGTCACTGAGCAGAGGGCATGGAGATATGAAAGATGGAAATGGTGGGTTTAAGTTCTGGCTCCATTGGCAACTTATAGCATGAGTTGTGCAAGTCACCTTGCTTCTGTGGACTCCAGTTTCCTCATCAGTGAAACAAATGGATTGGGCTATACCAGTGTTGCCCCAAGTGTGTTCTGTAGAACACTAGTTCCATGAAAATCTATGGGAAAATCTTTTCTGGGAAAATGGTTTTAAGAAATACTGTGAACTTGAAACTTCTCCTTGAGGGTAGTCAAGGCTTATAGGCATACTGAAGGGTCTTGGAAATCCTGTGGTAAGGAACCTTGTTCGGCTTTCTTTACATTGACTTCTTCTAACCTTGAGATGTGGAATTTACATTATTAATTTCCAAAATTAATGTTTTACCACGAATCATTGGGGGCTATAGTACAGAGAGGTTTGGACTGATGTCAGCAGAATGAGTTCTCTCAGTAGCTAAGCCTCAATAAGGTGAAGAGGAGAAGCTGAGAACCGTGGTAAGAAGGTAGGCACCTTTCATGTGCCAAGAAGCTATGAGGACACTGACTCCACACCTAAATGTCCCTTTTCTCTCATTGTGGACCAATCTCTAGACAGTGGAGTCCCTGCATGTAAGTGAGGTTTGTTGCTGCCTGTGAGACTCTGCCTAGACCCCTCCACTGTTCTGCATGGATCCATCTCCTATAGACAAGCTACTGGTGGAGGTCCTAGATGCTCATCAGTCCCACAGATCAGAAAAGGACTTTGTCACTTGTGGGGTGATGAAACTGAAGGGAAATCCACCTCCTAATCAAGATGGGGCAGGAAAGGTGAATTGGAAATTCCCTTTTGAGCCAGAGCAGTGGTGGAAATCCCATCCCTCTTATGTGTCCTTTGTCACAAGAGACTGTAGTTGATGTTGTTTGTCCACCTCTCAACTCCACAGCCCACCTAATCTCACTCAAAGCTGTAGAAAGTTCCAGAAAGCTGACGGCTTTCCCCTCAAGCATCTGCCTTGCTTTTTCTAAGCCTGAAGGATTTCTCCAGCAGAAGCTTCTTCTATGGCAGGCAGACACAGCCCAGACGTGAGGGAGAGTTAACTCTTCGACACCAGTCCCCAACTAAGAGGACATGTGAGCTGGTGGTTACATGCCTCAGTCTCCCTATACTCCTCTGGGGCAATTTTGAGACATATTGTACATATCTTCACAGAGTGTCCCCAGTGGGATTGAGCCCCAATTGCCCACTTAAGGCAACCCATGTTTCATCATATCTTTTATTGGTTTTTCTTCCTTTTGTGTCTTTCTCCACTTATTAGTTCTTCCTGCAATTACCACTTGAGGAAACTATCAGAATCCAAGCCCTTATTTGCCTTGGTAGAATCCATAGCAAGATAAAAATTTGTTCATTGGATGCTTCTTAGCTGGTCACTAGACCCCCTTCTTGCTCTAAAATTCAGTGATCACTTATTTGGCCACTTGGAGGGGCCAAGTCCTGATCCTAGTCCCCATTTTAACAAAAAGGCTGAGAAGGGAGAAGATTTACCACCTTCTGAGTTTAATTATTCATCCAGAGAAGTACTTTTGTTTAAGACTAAAAACAGTCTATATGTCTGGAACCATTTTTTTTTTCAGAGCAGCCCAAAGCATTGGGGAATTGTGAGCTGGTTTCTGGGACATTTTAAGAACTTAAAATAAGGAATGGACATATTTATATAAGTCAAACATGTTATAATGATCTTTTATAAATAATAGCTTTATTGAGATAAAATTCATATAACCATACAATTTACCTCTCTTTAGAATACAGAATTAAATGATTTTTATTATATTCACCAAGTTGTACAATCATAATCAATTTTATATTTTTTAAGTAGGCTCCACACCCAATGTGGGGCTTGAACTCACGACCTTGATATCAAGAATTGTGTGCTGTACCAACTGAACCAGCCAGGTGCCCCACAAATCAATTTTATAACATTTATATTACTTCTAAAAGAAACCCCAGACCCATTAGCAGTCTCCCCATATGCCCTCAAGGCCCCGACCCCTAGGCAACCACAAAAGTACTTTCTGTCTCTCCATTACTCGCCTCAACTGGACATTTCATGTGAAGAAAATCACACAATATATGACATTTTATGACTGGCTTCTTTCATTTGGCAAAATTCTGTCACGATTCATCCATGTTGTAGCAGTTATAGTATTTCATTCTTGTTTGTGGCTGAATAGTATTCCATGGTATGGATATACCACGTTTTACTCATTCATCAGTTAATGGACACTTGAGTTCATATCCACAAGGATGGCTAGGATTAAAAAGGAAAAACAAGTGTAGATGAGATTAGAACTCTCATACACTGCTCATGGGAATGAAACATGGTACAGTTGTTTTGGAAAATAGTCTGGCAGTTTCCAAAAAGGTTAAACAGTAGTTGTATTGCCCAGAAATTTGATACCTAGGTATATAGTCAAGAAAAATGAAGACATATGTTTACACAATAATTTGCACATGAATGTTCATAGCAGCATTCTTCATAATATCAAAAAAAGTGGAAGGAAGTGATATTGCATTGTAATTTTAATTTCCATTTCCCTGATGACTGCTAATGTCAAGTAACTTTACATGTGCTTACTGGCCATTTATAAATCTTCTTAGGGAAAATGTCTATTCAGATCCTATGCCTACTCTTTAACTGTTTTTTAACTATTATTGAGTTGTAAGAGTTCTTTATCACTCCTCAAATATATACTTTGGAAATATTTTCTCCTATTTTATAGACTGTCTTCTAACTTTCTTAATGGTGTAACACAAAAGTTTTACATTTTGATGAAGTCCAACTTATCTATTTTTGTCGTTGCTTGAGCTTTTAGTCATATTTAAGAAAACATTGCCTAATCTAAGGTCATGAAAATTTATACTTGTGATATTTTTCTAAGTATTATCTACTTTTAGTTCTTACATTTATGTTGTTGCACTTTTATATATAATGTGAGTTAGGGGATCCAACTTCTTTTGCTTATGATTATCCAGTTGTCCCAGCATCATTTGTTGAAAAGACTATTCCTTCCTTTGTTGAATATCTTACTACCTTTTTTGAAATCAATGGACCAGAAGTGTGAGAGTAAAATCTGGACTCTCAATTCTATTCACTTGCTCTGTATGTTTGTCTTTATGCTGGTATCACATTGTTTTGAGTATTCTAACTTTGTATTTTATTTTATTTATTTATTTTTACATTTATTTACTCTTGAGAGACAGAACACAATTGGGGGTGGGGGTCAGAGACAAAAGGAGAGACAGAATCCAAAGCAGGCTCCAGGCTCTGAGCTGTCAGCACAGAGCCTGACATGGGGCTTGAACTCACAAACTGTGATATTATGACCTCAGCCGAAGTCAGACGCTTAACTGACTGAGTCACCCAGACGCCCCTTTGTAGTTCATTTTAAAATTGGAAAGTGTAAGTCTTTCAGTTTTGTTCTTTTTCAAGATTGTTTTGGCTCTTCTAAGGTCCCTTAACTTCCCATATAAGTTTTAGGATCAGCTTGTCCATTTCTATTTAAAAAGCCAGTTTTGATTTGATAGGGCTTACAGATCATTTTGAAGAGTATTGCTATACTAACAATATTAAGTCTTCCAATGCATGAACACGGGATACTTTGTTTCATTAGGTCTTTAATTTCTTTCAGCAGTATTTTGTAGTACTCAGAGTATAATGTTTGCATTTCTCTTGTGAAACCTATTCCTAAGTGTTTTATTCCTCTTGATGCCATTGTAAATGAAGTTATTTTTTAATTGCATTTTTGGTTTATTCATTACTATTATGTAGAAATACATTTGATTTTTGTGTATTGATCTTAGAGCCCTGCCACCTTGCTGAACACCTCTGCTAGTCCTAATAGTTTTTAGTGGATTCATTAGTATTTTCTGTATACATGATGATGTCATGGGCAAACAGAGATAGCTTTACTTCTCCCTTTATAATCTGATCACTTTTTTCTCATTTTGTTGTGTAATTGTCCTGGGGAGAATTTAACTGTCTAATTGCCCTACACTAGTATGTTGAATGGCAGTGGTGTGAGAACTTGCCTTGTTCCTGATATTAGGAGGGATGCGTTCAGATTTTTTCTTTTCATGTTTCCATGATGAAACATGGACCAAAATATGGCTCACCATGAGTGAATTGGAAATGTTAGACATTCCTTGGTTTAATGTAGGGCAAGGGATTCGAAGACTGGGAGAGACTGGAATGTTAGAGTGTATTTGTCATTTAAGACCTACTCACCTACACTGGAAGGGGCCAAAATGTACACCTTGCACCAGTGCTCTGAGGAATCGATGTGTGAGGGGAACTGTGCTATGACTCTTCTCTGTAGGCCAGACATCCCCCATAGAAACTGAAGTCACTGAAATGGAAAACTGATATGCAGTGAGAGAGTAGCTGGAAACCCTCACCACCACAGGCCAAGTGAGATGGCTACTGTAATGGACAGGAGAGCCAAAGCAGCAATAAGTAGACTGACTCGTATAGGACTATGGCTCTGGGTAATTAATTAGAGTGAGCTAGAAGTAAAGTAAGTAGGAAGCCTACTAAATTCTTTATTGGTAGAAGCAGAAAAATTTTGAGTTGAATGAACCAAAAAGTTCAACCTGAATCCTAAAGGCAGAGTCATGGCCCCTCAATCAATTCCCAGACTGGAGCCAACTTACAGACCCAGAACCAATTAAACAAGTGGGGGGGGGGGGGGCATGTCCCCTTGAAGAAAGAATTTAGGACTACCAAAAGGTTATATTGTTAATCTTTCTTCCAGTCTCCCTAGAGGGACCTATAGCCTTTTTAATAGAGTAGCTGTATACTTGGGGGAAAGAAGTAATCAGACCCTTTGGGGACTACTGGACAGTGGCTTTGAACTAAGTACAAGACACCCAACATCTGTGACTGTGCCCCATCAATCGCAGGAAGAGCTTATGGAAGTTAGGTCAATGGAGTTTTAGGTCAGGCCCATCTTGCAGTGGGTCCAGTGGGTGGTGATTTCCCCAGTTAAATAATGCATAACTGGAATAGACCTACTTAACAGATGGCAGAATTTTCCTGTCAGTTCTTTCCTGTCAGTAGCTTTGGTGTTTTCATAGGTGTTCTTTTTTATTTATTTATTTATTTTTAATTTTTTTTTCAACGTTTATTTATTTTTGGGACAGAGAGAGACAGAGCATGAACGGGGGAGGGGCAGAGAGAGAGAGGGAGACACAGAATCGGAAACAGGCTCCAGGCTCTGAGCCATCAGCCCAGAGCCCGATGCGGGGCTCGAACTCACGGACCGCGAGATCGTGACCTGGCTGAAGTCGGACGCTTAACCGACTGCGCCACCCAGGCGCCCCTAGGTGTTCTTTTTTAGATTGAGGATGTTCCTTTCTGGTCCAAGTTAGTTAGGTGTTTTTTTTTTTTTTTTTTTTTATCACAAAGGGATGTTTGATTTTTTCATTTTTGCCTTTTTCAGCAGCTATTGAGATTATGATGTGTTTTGTCATTTATTTTTATTAATATGTAAATAATTTTTGGATGTTGAACCAGTTTTATATCTCTTGGGGATAAATACTACTTGCTCATGATGTATAATCCTTTTTATATCTTGATCATGACATAGCTTTTTTAACATGTTGCTTGATTTGGTTTGCTAATATCTTAGCGATTTTTGTCTCTATTCGTAAGAGATGCTGATCTATAGTTTACTTCTGATATTTTGGTATCTAGGTAATACTGACCTCATAAAGTGAGTTGAGAAATGTTCCTTCCTCTTCTATTTTAGAAGAATTTGTGAAGTATTGATACTGATACTTTTTAAATGTTTGATAGAATTCTTAGTGATGTTATGTTTTTCTATTTTCCATTTTATTGATTGTACTGTAATCTTTATTATATGTCTATGTTTGTTTGTTTTAAAGTTTGTGTGTCTTCTTTGTCTAGTGTCTTAAAGTGGAATGTTAGGTTATTGTGTAGAGGCATTTCTAACATAGGCTATAAATTTCCCTCTCTCTACTATTTTAACTGTCCCATATGTTTTCCTATATTGTATTTTAATTTTTATCCATCAAAGTATTGTTTGATTTCCTTTGTGGTTTCTTCTTTGACCTATTGGATATTTAAGAAGTGTTTTTAAATATCAACTCATTTCTGAATTCCCCGAATTTCTTTCTGTTATTGACTTTAAAGTTGATTCCATTGTGGAGATGATCATTTCTGTAATTTCAGTCCTCTTAAATTTATCAAGGCTTGTTTTATCATTTAATGTATTTGTGGGGATTGTCTTGTGCACCTGCAAAACAAACACATACGATGTTGTTGGTAGAGAGAGTCTCTCTTAGGTCTAACTGGTTTGCAGTGTTGTTCAACTCTTCTTTTTGTTCATCTTCTGCCTATTTGGTTTATTCATTATTGAAACTGGAGTATTAAGGCCTCCAACCATTGTTGATTTTCAGTGTCTCCCTTCGTTTCTGTTAGTTTTTGCTTCATGTGGTTTAGGCTTTGTTTTTAGGTGTATATGTGTTTGTAATTGCTATATCTTTCTTGGTGGGTTGACTCTTTTGTAATAATTAAATGTCTCTCTTTATCTTTATTAACACTTTCTGTTTCAAAGCCTCTGTTGACTGATAATACTATAGCCACAACAGCTTTCTTATGGTTACTGTTGGTAAGATACATCTTTTTTTTCCATCCTTTTACTTATAATTTATTTTTATCTTTGAATCTAAAGGTATCTTCTATAGATAGCATATAATTGGGTCTTGTCTTTTTATTCAGTTTGACAGTCTCTGCTTTCTGACTGGAATGTTTAATCCATTCATACTTAATGTCACTATTGATAGAATTAGATTTACATCTGCCATTTTACTTTTTGTTTTCTATGTAGACATTATTTTTCTAAGGCAGTCATAACAAAGTACCACAAACTGGAGGGCTTAGACAACAAAAATTTGTTGTCTCACACATGGAGGCCTGAAGTTCTGAGATCAAGTTATCAACAGGGTTGGTTCTTTCTGAGAGCTGTGAGGGGGAAGGGTCCATTCCAGCCCTCTCTCCTTGGCTTTAACTTAGCTGTCTTTGCCCTGTATCTACTCACATCATCTTCCTTCTGTGTATGTGTGTCCAAATTTTCCCTTCTTATAAGGACACTAGTTGTATTGGATTAGGGCCCATCCTAATGACCTCATTTTAGCTGTACTCCCTCTATAATGGCCCTACCTCCAAATAAAGTAACATTCTGAGGTATCGGGGATTAGGACTTCACCGTATGACTTTTAGGGGGATGGAAATCAAGCCACAACATTTTGTTCCTCTGTTCTTTTACTTCTTTCTTTCACATTCATGATTTTTTTTCTAGTGTGACATTACACTATACATATTTTTGAGTTATTTTCTTATTGGCTGCTCTAGGACTTACCATCTGTATCTTAATTTGCAGACTCTGGATCAGATTTCTACTGAATTCCAGTGAAATACAAACAAGATGCTCCTATATAGCTCTGTTGTTTCAGCCCCTTCTTTTGTGCTGCTCTTGTTATGCATTATGCATA
Organism: Puma concolor; assembly: GCF_028749965.1. NCBI lineage: Eukaryota > Metazoa > Chordata > Mammalia > Carnivora > Felidae > Puma > Puma concolor. The sequence goes on along the minus strand of NC_141679.1, from coordinate 9,020,674 downwards.
CCATATCTAGGTAACCACTTCCAAAATACATGTTGTAATTATTACTTTACATAATTGATGTCTTTCTAAGAAACTGAGAGAGGAAAGGAGAGCGAGTACATATTTGTAGAGTTTGTTTTATCGACTATTTGATTTGTCATTTCCGGTTCTCTTCATTTGTTGCTCTTGCTTTCAGTTAGCATATGGTGTCGTTACCTTACTACATTATAGCTTTGCTCCCACCTCCTTTTTGCCATTAGCAAATAGATTGCGTTTCTACATTATAGACCACCAAATACAATTACATGCATATTGTGTGACACAGCTGCTTTTTCCATTTTATTTTGATTAAGATTTTAGTTTTAAGTAAGCTCCACACCTAACATGGGGCTTGAACTTACAACCCCCGGATCAAGAGTCACATGCTCTACCAACTAAGCCAGCCAGGCACCTTGACACAGCTGCATTTTATATTTTTAAATTTTTTTAAATATTTATTTATTTTTGATAGAGACAGAGCACAAGTGGGGGAGGGGCAGACAGAGAAGGAGACCCCGAATCCGAGGCAGGCTCTAGGCTCCAGGCTCTGAGCTGTCAGCACAGAGCCCGATGCGGGGCTCGAACTCACAAACCATAAGATCGTGACCTGAGCTGAAGTCAGACGCTTAACCGACTGAGCCACCCAGGTGCTCCTACAGAGCTGCTTTTTAAATAAGCTAAGAGAGAGAAGAAGAAACATGCATCTACATTGTGTTTTACAATTATGTTATTATCTCTATCAGTGCTCTTTTCTTTTTCACATAGATTTATATTACTGTCTGTGGTCACTTGCTTTCAGCCTGAACTTCCCTTAGTATTTCTTATAAGATATTGTGAGAGCAACACATTCTCTCAGTTTTATTTATCTGGGAAGGTCTTGATTTTGCTTTCGTTTTTGAAACATTGTTTTTCTGGATATAAGTTTCTTGGGAGACCTATATTTGAAATTTCAGCACTTTAAATGTATCATGCCACTGCCTTCCAGTCTCATTGTTTCTGATGGGAAGTCAGCTGTTAATCTTCTGGGTTCTCTTGTACTTGATGAGTTCTTTTTCTCACTGCTTTCAAGATTTTTCTCTTTGTCTTTTAACATTTTAGCTATGAAGTGTCTGGTTGTATATCTTTCTGCATTTATCCTTCTTGAAAGATGTTGAGTTTCTTGGATGTCTAGATTACTTTAAAAAAATAAAATTTGGGAGTATTTAGCCATTATTTTATTAAACACATATTTTTTACTCCCTTCTCCCCCTCCTGTCATTCTCCTAGTCTCATTATGAGTATATTGCTGCTCTTTATGATGTCCTACATTTCTCTAAGGCATTACTCAGTATCACTGTTACTTAGGTTGATACACGTTATACAATCCATCTTCAAGATCTTTGATTCTGTCTTCTACCAGTTCAAATCTGCTTTTGAGTCTTTTTAGTAAATTTTTCATTTTAGTTGATTTTTAACTTGGAAATTTCCATTTGGTTTATTTTTATAATTTATATATTATTATTCCTAATTTGATGAGACATTATGATTATACTTATTTTTGAAAGCATGGTTTCCATTAGTTCTTTGAGCACAGTGCTGCTATAAACTTGTTTTAGGTCTGTTATCTGGGCCCTCTTAGAGGCGGTCCTTGTTGCCTGTTTGCCCTTACCCCCTGTATTGGTCACACTGGCCTGCATCTGTGCATGTCTCATAATTTTTTGTTGTTACTGAAAACCGAACATTTGTGGTAATATATTGTAGCAACTATGGATACTGATTTCTCATCTCTCATCTCTCAGATTTGTTGTTGTTATTTGCTTATTTGTTTAGTAACTTGGCTGGAGAACTTCAGTGAAGTTTCCCATGGGGCATGAGGCCTGTGATGTCATTCTTGAGAACTTGCAGCCTTGGGCGTGGGCACAGTCACCTTTGGATAACCAGTTTTAGCAGGGTTCTCTTTGGCTATTTTCCTGATCTCGCTGCTGAGTCCGTTTTGTCTGTTGGTATCACGTCCAGCTTAATTAGGCTCCCCTTACTGCTGGCTGATTACTCTATGGTTTTTGATAATGTCCTTATACATACATTGCTCCACAGTCTGATCCAACTAATTTGGGACCTTTTATAGAGCTAGTCTTGGAGGTTTTTTCTGACTCCAGAAGGGCTCATCTTAGCAGTTATCTCTTTACCTGATTTTCTCTGGTAATCTAGTTGGCTTAAAGTTTTTCCTTGTTGCTTTCATAGAGCTATCAGCCTCCTCTTAATTGTCTACCCCCAAATCATCATTGTTCTTTGAGAATCTCTTAGGATTAAACTTACATTGTATTCCAAATGCATGTAGTTGGTCTGGTAAGAGCTTCTACATCTTTTCTTCTTTTTGCCTCTCTCTATGCAAAAAAATCTCAGAGTTAAACTGCTTTGGGTGTGGGAGCAGAGACAATGACCCACTTCTCTTGGAGCACCATTTTTCCTCTAATAAGCAGGGCACTGGGCAGGAGCAGTAGCCTCTGGTCTTCCTAGCTTGCCTCTCCCAGTGTGGAATATCCTCTGTATGAGCAAACTGTGGTGATGATAATTGGCTCTAGTATTTTCAGCTACCTTTGCCTGGAGTAGAACCAGTGGGACTAACAGTGGGGCTAGAGGGAGGAAGGGATCCCCTGACCTCTTGGTCACCCTTGTTGAGAAATTAGTTTCACAACAGGCAGCTGGAGAGGATGAGAAATGTTGGCATATGTCCATCCCAGGGAGAAATAGCTCTTGACTGGTAGCTTGGGGGAGAGGGACCCCTCTCTGGAACAGAACCTCAAGCATGCTGAGTTGGGGGGAAGGGTAAGGGATGGAGTAGATCATGACTCAAGTGACATAGGCTCTCACTTGTTCTTACCACAGTTTATTACATTTTGTTGAATAAATGCTTCTTCATTTATTGTACTCTCTTAGGCACTGCATAGAGATTTTAAATAGTTGTTGGTGTTTTGGTTTTTACTAGTTCAGGTTGTTTTGTTAGGAACTGAGACTTCAGAGCTCCTCATACTGCCATTCCAGAAGTTATGTCTAATGATATTTAGATGAAATGTATTAGGGTAAACAAAGTAGTGTAAAAACAAAGAGAAGAAACCTGAAGTCTAATTAATTTGCCCATTAGTGGTGGTTTTTATTTACAGATAGATTATGTGTAGCTCATTAACTGCAAACGTCATTTCTGTTGTAACTCATTAATAAAAAAAAAAATAGGTTGAGTGATAAGGCTCTAATGTAGGTTGACTTTTTAAAGAAATCCCAAGATTTGGATACCAAATTCCAAAAGAGCATTAAATAAGCACTTTAGAAGATTGAAGAATGGGTGGTTATATGCATTTTCTATGATACACATATTTTAGTATCTTAAATGTCAGTTATCTACCCAGAGTCTGGGTGGGTTTCAGGATGTCTTCTCTGCACCCTCTCTTATGTTTGCAGAGCTGGCACAATAAGAAGCAATTTTATCTCATAGAACACATAGTCTTGGATTTAATTAACCAGGAAATATTTATAGAGTATCTACTGCCTAAAAAGCCACTGTGCGAGAACTCAACAAATGTAGTACAAAATACCTGTCTCCAAGAGGATAATATCTAAACACATTAAAAAATAACTTGTAACACAGTATAGCATAGTTCAATGATAGATGGGTACAGAGGGTCTCGTGCTTTAGGATCAAAGTCATGTTTTAGTTAAAATGGGCTTAAAACAGCAGTAATTTTTTTTCCTCATAAATCTTTAATTTGGGCAGGGCTCAGTGGGGTAAGGCTTGTCTCTGCTCCATGCAGTATTAGCTGGAGGTAGTTGGTGGTTGCTGGTGATTAACTGAGGGCTGGAGGATTTGCTTCCAAGATGGCTCTCTTGTATGACTAGTAAATCGGTACCGGCTTTGGGCGAGCAGCTCAACCAGAGCTCTTAGTTTCTCTCCTGGAAAGTTCTAGAAAGAGAGGGCAAGGAAAATGAGGATTTTGAAAGGTCATTGGAATTGCCTACGTTAGAATCCAAGAATATTAGAGTTTTGATGAATGGAACCACACTGCAATGAGGAAAGGGGGTTATTGAAGCAGGTTTATCTCTAGTCTATAAAATACATAGTAAAAGGCAGGAGAGAAATGGGTTGATAGCCAAAGAGACCATTCAGTCAGATAAAGCTTTCTTTCAAGTCAAGAAAAACCAAATTATCATTGAAAGCAGATGAAAAAGAAAAATGTCCCATATGTGGCTTGCTTTAGATTTGGTTTCTAATAGTATTTGATTAATCTACCTGGAATTACTAACGTATTTCTCGGACTCTTCTGGGGTCTTGCTTTGTTTAGATGCTTCTGTACCCCAAGAAGGGAGAGTCTGAGATTTTTATAGCATTACATCTTCATATAACCTGAATCCAGGTACTTCCAGAAAAGAGTAAGTGGCTCCCTATTGCTGTCTCCTTGGAGAATAGTCTCCTTTGCTGATGTGGAGAAGGGTGAGTACTTCCTGGCATCAACCAAAGTAAAACAGGGCTGAGGGGGCAGACAAAAGTATGAATCAGAGTAGAAATGTGCATAGGAATTGTTAACATTTTCTCCAAAGAGCTGTGTGGCTTTATTCATAATTACCTATTGGTAGCCAAAGCTACATGAGACTGGAAGACCGGTAAAGGACTATGCTGATGGGTTGTCAATAGTAGTTAGAAGGATTATTGGCTGCCAAGGGTTCCCATTGTTAGGAATGAAGGCAAGGGTTGGCAAGGAGGCAATTTAGAGCCACCGTTGAGAGCCACCGTTTCTGAGAACAACTGCCCCTGATAAGAGTTCTTGCCACAGAACGCTCCAGGGTATAGCGTTCAGGGGAAACCAACTTGTGCTCCTGACAGCATTGATGGGAGCAAACTCAGCTGGGTTTTTCTTGAAGACACTGCAACCCTGACTGGCAAGGTCAATACACACTGCTCTGAGCCAGAAAGGAAACCCTCCAGGGAGCTCAACTGAGATGAAGAAACTGGGAGCATTCTTTGGAGGCCAGTGACCCAATCTGCCCTCCTAGCAGACACTGGTCATAACACTGATGAGAAAAACAGGTTGACACTCAGTAGAGATCAAGTGAAGAAGAGATGGTGTAGTGGAAAGAGCATGAGCCTTGGAGCCTATTTGAGACAGGTTTGTGTACCTGCTCTGGTACTTAGTAGTTTGTGCTCATTGATGATGTATTTCAGTTTCCTTATAGCCAACATTGAAAATATCCGATCATGGTGTTAGAGAGAGGGCTGAGTGAGATAACACATGTAATAGATCCTAGTACATTGCAGGTACTGCAAATATGACAGCCAGTAGTGTTCTTTTCTATCTGGACCTACTTGAAATGAAGGGCATGAGACTCCAAGGGCATCCAGCCAGTTATTGAGTCCTTGAATTGTAGCCTGCTTTTTACATTCCTATGGAAATAATCTAGGAGGCTGTCATTTGGAAAAACCATTAAATAAAGGACTAGAGGCAGACACTGTGCCTGCGAAATTCAGCGCACTGTCACATGTATGTGGACTTGCGACTGATCCTAGAAATGTCATGCACTCAGGGGTCAGCATGCCTGTTCTGTGCATTTCCAATGTTGATTCCAGGACTTACTATCATAAGACTGTTCAAGGGATCATAGTCACAAAGGATTTTGTTTTCAGAAAAAAGTTTTCAACTTGTTTGCTTCTTATACATAAAAGATGGAAGCCACGTTTCTCTTTTAAAAACCCACTGCTTGATTAATTTCTCCCTGCCCAGCTCTAAGCTTCATAGCTGGATCATTTGGGCATCACTTTGCAATTCAAAATCTTAGCTTTCCAAAGATGCTTCTTGATTTGATGTTCCAGGTGGCTGAGAAGAAATGGACATTAAGTGATTGCTCATGGCTTCGAAAGGTCATGATCAGCTTTGTGCAGGCTAGAGAATGTCAATCTGCACCTGAACTTTAAGCCTCATATTTTTCTGATTATGGATATAAATCATGTGACATTGGCAAGTAGCTTATTCTCCTGCATATCCAATGCTCAATTAAGGCAGAACTCAGAGCTGATGGGCACTTCTGCGACTGCCATTTCAGAGGTATATTTATTTCCTTTCTCTCTGAACTCCAGCATCAAAGGAATTTGCACCGTTTGGCTGGTGGGCAAAAGAGAAAGCAATGCCTCACTTAATGTGTAATCATTTACACATTTAGAGCCCTCAAAATGTGTCATTCTTTCCTAACTTAAATTATGCACATAATCCGTTTATTTAGGATGAAATACCTGGCACGCTTCCAGGAAATATTGTGAGAATTACAGATGTGAGCATTTCAAATCTGTAAAGTTCATAGATATACTGCTATTTTTGGCATAGCATCTGATAATTGATCTAATAAGGAACAATTTTGAACATTATGAAATATTATTTGCATCTAGTATTTGGTACAGATAAAAATACTTTATGGTTAAAATGTTTCCTGCATATACTGCATCATCAATACACTCAAGGTTAATGACATAGATCGACCTGTTTGTTTAATAAACAAATGTTTATTAAGAGCATTCTGTGCAAAGCCTTGAACTAGCATTTTAAAGGGTATCATTATAGCTGAATATATAGACGATATATTTTATTTATGTGTGTATAAAATTTAGAATGTTATATGGGTTATCAAGGAAATAGTGTGCAGCGATGGTGAATTTTAAGAGGTGATCTACTTAGATAAAACGGTCAAGGAAGGACACCCTAGGATTTAAGTAAAATAACATTAAGCTGAGATCTAACATGAGAAGTCACCTACTTAGGGTATATTGGCAGGAAGGATATGTTAGAAGAAAAGCAAGTACAGAATCCCTTCAAGGGAGTTTGGCATGTTGTAGAAACTCAATGTAGTGTCACTAGAGAAGCCTGAGCAACAAGAAGAGTAGAATGATACCAACTGGGTTTTCTGATCATCCCTATATAAGATGTGAAGAAGATGGGGCTCAGAGAGCACCTGTTTAGGGAGACAGAAGCAACAACCAACCAACCTGCGCATGATATCTTGGCCTTTTAATGGTCAATCCCAAGCCTGTCCTGCTCTCCTAAGAACAGGGAGATAAGGGAAAAGATGGATAAAGGGCACAAAAGTCATTGTACCTGGGCTCTTGAAAATTTGTGGTAAGGCTACACGTGGATTTACTTTATATTGTATCCTATCGATTAATTTATCAATGAGCCCTGACAAAATTCTAGTACAGTAAAAATGAGGAAAAAAGAAATTATGGCAAAGCAAAGTAGAAATCAGCAGTCCTTAAAAAATGAGAAAGTCACTACCAGGAAGGCAAACGTAGAACATAACATTATAAGAGCAGTTCTGGTTCATCTTCCTTAGCTTCATCCACTACTGGAAGCTGTTGGGGACCTTTTACCTAACTACATTTATCATTTACTTTGTAAAACACAAGGGAATTGCCATATCTAGGAGTTCTGGCTTCTGTATTTCATGACATTTTGTCTTGACTTGGAAGTAAAATTATTTTAATTCTAAGATACAGCAGGTGCTTCTGGAATTGGATATTGTCTTAACTGGAAAAGATGGCCCCTGGAGGAGAGAAGTAGAGTGGGGTTATCCCCAGACTTGCCAAACATCACAGATGCTAAGAATCTTACCTGGGGTCCAATGGGTTGGGATACTGGCATTTGCACACCCAATAGCGCTTGAAAGATACGGTACCAACAGTAATTATAAAGGCCGTTGACTTGGTGGGCTCAACATAACCAACCACTAATTCAGGGCATAATGTGCAACCCTAAAGCCCTCTCTTGTGGCCTTAAAGAGCCCCCCCCCCCCCCCCCCCGCCACTACTGGAGGCAGAAGGCAGATTGGGCTGAAAATCAGGCCCAGGACCTAATTGTGAGTCAGATTGAAGAGAAGGCTTGACATACAGCTTTACCAAATCTCGGATAGTAAAGCAGAAAACTGAAAGGAATGGCATAGGGCCATCTAGATGGAAGAATCTGAGAAGCCCACATTATCAGCATGACTTTTGAACTCTCTGTGCCTTCAGAAGTGGTCTATGATTTCTTGCCTAAAAAATATTACAAGGCTCTCCTTGAGGCAGATGTTTATAAAATAACATTACTTCCTTACGCTTTGTCCCCCACCTCTCTTATGGCATCCAGGGCAATAACCAGGATTGACTCACTAAGTTTCCCAACCGGTAAAATACTGTTGTGAGAATTCAAATAAAACGTGTGCATTTTAGTTTCTTATTGCTGCTGTAACAAGTTATCACAAATTTACAAAATAAAATTGTACAAATTTGTTAGGTGACACTTTCGTAGGTCAGAAGTCTGGCACGGTCTCCTGAGGCTCTAAAATCAAGATGTTGGCAGTGCTGCATTTCTTTTGGGAGGTTCTAGGAGAACATCCATTTCCTTAGGTTTTCTAGTTCCTAGAGACCACCTGCATTCTTTGGCTCATGGTCCCTTCCTCCACCTTTAATGCCGGCCATGGTAGGTTCAGTCCTTCTCACACCGTATCATTGTGATCTTCTCTTGTGCTTCTTTCTTCTGCCTAACAGGACCCTTATTATATTGAGCCCACCCAGATAATCCAGTATACTCTCCCTATTTTATTTTTTTAAGTTTGTTTGTTTATTATTTTGAGAACGAGAATGCACAAGCAGGGTAAGGGGAGAGAGAGAATCACATGACCTGAGCCGAAATCAAGAGTTGGATGCTTAACCGACTGAGCCACCCAGGTGCCCCATACTCTCCATATTTTAAAGTTAGTTGACCAGCCATTTTAAATTCATCTGCAACCTTAATTCTTCTTTGCCATGTATAACGTACCACATTCACAGGTTCCAGGGATTAGGATTTGACATTTTGGGGAAGTTGTTACTCTGCCTACCACACAACATAAAGATGCTGAAATTAGTGTCTGATGTATAGTAAATGCTCAGGAAACATTTGCTACTATTCCCTGCCTCCATCTCTGGGCTTCTGCTTTCAGATGGAGGAAACCACAACCATGTGAATCAGAGGCATCTCAAACCCAGTGCTCTCCCCAGCTTTCAGTAATACTCTTCTTCTTCGTTCTCTGATGTCCCCAAACTACATTTTCCTCCAGGCACTTCCCCAGTCCCTATGTCCTCAGCAGCAGCAGATGATATTTTGTTGCCGACTTTGAATAAAAAAACTAAAGCCATCTGCCTTTGAACTACATTAACTTCTGTTCCTCCCACCCACGTATTTACCTGCCCCTGCTCCCTTTCTTGGGTCTTTGCCCACTGTCTTGGAACACTGGAGCTCCTCCCTCTTACTCATGGTTATCTCCTCCACCCATACTCTTGGTGCCCATATCAGCTTCTCTACTCTTCTCACTTCTCTACTTTTTCTCTGCATGTTACCATGGACTATTGACTCCCTCCTTGAGATGCTGTCTGTGATCTCTTGGACAACAAGCTTCTGTGGCACTATTCTCTCCTGGCTCTTCTGCCTTTCTCCTCGCTGCTTGATCCCCTTCAAAGTCTCCCCTTCCTTCACTTACCCCTTCGTTTGTGGGCTATCCAGATCCTGTCCTTGGTTCCTCCTGCTCTCATTTCATTGTAAGGAGGTGCACTGTCATCTCCATCTCATGCATGGTACTCATGTTTTTCATCTTCCAAGGCTCAGCACTTTGGGGAGGGCTTCCTGTGAGCTCTCATCTTTGCCTTTCCTCTGAGAGAGATTCCAGAGCACTCATGACCACCTGTATCTAAGAACTTCTATCATAATGTATTGAAATGATATCTTAGCTGGTCTGTCTTCCCTAGGATACTGTATATTACACGTGGATAAAGATTTTAGTGATCTTTCTTTCTCTAGTGCCAACTACAGAGGCTGTCACACCATTCTTTTTATTTTAGAGAGTGCGCATGTGTGCACACGGGCAGGGGAGGGGCAGAAAGAGAGGGAGAGAATCTTAAGTAGGCTCCACACCCAACCTGGCGCCTGACATTGGGCTCAATCTGACAACTGTGACATCATGACCTGAGTGGAAATCAAGGGTCAAATGCTTAACCAATGGGGCCACCCAGGCACCCCCACAATTAACACCTGATGGAAGTTTGATGAACTTTTGAAAAGTAGAAAAAATAATGCCAAATTTATAAAGTCCTGCACTTACTCTATCATGTGGAAACTTTACTATAAATAAAATAACTTATTTCCTAACAAAAGTTGGTAGTGTGATTTGACTTTGCATATGTACCCAAAAAAGCAAAAACAACTTTTTTTCTAGATTGGTTAATATATAAACAATATGATATAAAGTAACTTTTCAGATACCAGCTTCCAGTTTCTGTATTCAGAATGCTTTCATTGATCAACACATTTTTGGAACTGCACTTATGGAAATTTCATAGATTTGTGCAGTGCTCATGTTGCTCTGAAGGTCCATAATATGGCTTTTTGTGAATGATGGCTGATTAAAAAGTCTCAAAGTCCTGAACTGAGGTCAGATTCACATAATACTTACTGTAGCCTTCACCTAAATAGGTCGTTTGAATGACAATGAAATTGGGTAACTTAGGTCTTAAATTTTCTATTTATGTCAGGAAATCAAGGAGGAGTAGCTATCTTTTTTTCCCTGACCCTTCTCTTGCCTCTGCTATAAAACTGCCAAGGTCCCTTGGGACAGATGCTCTGTTTTACTTGTAAGGGGGCATGTGTGTTTTACTGGCAGATGAAGTGATGTATCCACATGCCAAATATAATTTTGCAAAGTCCTTTGACTTGACGGAGGTTGCACAAACAGGAGAAGACACTTGGAATAAGTGGCAACATGCATTCTTTGGAGCTTTTCAAATCCGGGAAATACCAAGTTAGGAAACAGAGTTCAGTAGAATCAGTTAGTGGTTCAACCTAACTATGTACTGGGCCTCTCTTTTCTATATCAAACCATATTGAGTAATCCATTTCCACAGATCTGGGTGGCTTCAGAAAATAATGGAAGCATATTTAGGTCACCTGTGGAGTAACTAATGTGGTGTTGTTGTTTTTAACCTAACATCACAGGAAGGGAACTGTCCCAACTTGCTTTGTCTGTACAGGATGCACTCAATAAATATCTGGTGTAATAAATCCAGGTCAGACAAAGTCCCTGATGCTGGAATACAAAGATAAATAAGACAAATTTCTACCCTGGAGGAGTTCACAATGTGCCGGGCGGGGGCGGGGATCAGAGAAGCTAAAAAGGAGATATTAAGATCTGGTAGAAGCAAAGTGTTACTGGACTCTAGTAAAGGGTAAGATTAATTGTTAGGTGAATCAGGGAAGGATTCCCAGAAAAGGTGCCATCCTTCAGGACCCAGTAGGCAGAGAAGGTAGAGGAAACAGGAAAGGGTGTTGAGGAAGCATCTACGGGGTCTCAGTGAGTGTCTTCATGGAACATGCTGGAGTTTAGTTGGATGAAGCATGAAAATGCTAAAAGGGAATTAATAAATCAGGTGTGGAAAAGCAGGCTGAGGTTGGGTTGTGAAAAGCATCATAAATCACACAAAGGAGTTTGAATTTCATTTTTCCCATTGAAAATTCCATTTTTAAAGCTCCATGTTGCCTGTAAGAGTGGGTTTCCCAGAGGCTGTTCCTGGGCATGCAAGTTCTATCAGATGTTCAAAGGGGTTATACCACAATATCTATTCAGCTTTTAGTTAAAGATGGAAAGGTAATCATCCAGAGAAGATAGTAGGGAACATGGTTGTGAGAAATAACATTGGTGGGGAATCTCCTGAAACACGTACAGTCCATCTATCTCTTAGATAACTGAAGTCAAATCAAATTAAACTGTATACCTGGACCTAACAGTTCAGCCACCTCCTTGGATGGATATTATGATCATATTTTTCAGTGAGAAGAGATTGGTCTGTGCTGAGAAGTGTAATAGGAGATGGTTTGGTGAGCCATTCATGTGTGCTTCGTTTGAACAGAGGGTTGGTCTTTATCTCAGAGGCAATGGGGGTGTTCGAATTGTTATGTGTCCTTCTCTGTCACCAACAGTGGTAAGCCTAGAGTCAAATTCCACTTCCAAAGGAGGGTCTTTAGGGCACGTGTTCTTGGGTGATGACAGGACTCAGGATTTTGTTTGACTTCCTACATTTGTATTCCCTTGGCTTAATCTACTTAGTTGATCCTATTGCAAGCTTTTGCAACCTCTCTCTGATCCTTTTGGGGGAGAAGAGCTGGGATTAGGAGACTACTGAATGTACATCACTTACCACCGTGCCATCACTTAGCAAATAAGGACTCTTTTTTGTTATTGTGGTTTTTTTATCCTGCCTCTGTTGCACAGTACCCCATGTTGACAGAAATGGAAAGGTAACATACAATGCGCAGAAACGATTTTCAAAATCTTTTTCTCATGGTTTTAAGTTCATCACACGGCAAAGTGGACAAGTATGAGGTGAAGAATTAGTGACTGCAAGTCTCCAATCCTTGTGCTGTGAAAGGGACAAGTCCCTAAGTCAGAGCTGGTAAACGGAGCTTCTCATCTAATTAGGGAGCTATGGTATCACTATGGCTCAGAATCCTCATCTATAAAATGGGAATAACAATCAAACCTATTTTATAGAGTCATTGTAAGGATTCTGACTTTGTATATGTATATGTAAAGTGCTAAGAATAAAGTCTGGCACGGAAATATTCAGTTAATACTAGCAGGGGCTCTAGAAAATGAGACAAGTGGGAAATCACTTTCAGAGGAAGTCATCCAGGAAGGCTACCCAGAGGAGACGGGATTTAAACTCGGCTTGGAAGGATGGAGATAATTCAGTTGAGCAGAGAGAAGCAGGGGTGTTGATCCTTCTGGGAGCTGAGTTTAAAAAGGCAGAGAAGAGGGGATATCCAGTGAGGAAGAGACCTCAGAAAGGCAGAGAATAGGAGAAGGGGGCTATTGGGTGGCAAAGCATGCAAAGGCCCTGTTTTCTGTGCCCTCTTGTGTCCTCCTTGGACACTGATGCCCTGCCATGAGGGGAGCCCTCCCCAACCACCTCCTGAAGGAAAATCCACGCTCTTCTCTGAAAGACACTCTGAGCACTCTTCTGAATCTGTGAGAGGAAAACTACCTCAAGGTGTGGTAATTACAGGGAATGACAGAAACCTGGGCCATTTCCCCCACTAAATTCCTACACACAGACTCAAAAACCATGATTCTATTTTGGGCAGTCAAGTGCTCAGGAAGAAAAGTGCAGGAAATGTGAAATGAGAAGGTGGCAGCAGAATTCCCATCTGTGCAGACACTGAAAGGCTTTTATTTCAGAACGTGAGAGAGAAACTCGGTGAGTCCCTGCAGGGATGGGTGGACGGGCTCCAGTGTGCAGGGCCCAGAGAACAGCCAAGATGGCCATGGCCATTTCAAACATCCAGGGTCATCAGGCTCCTTTTGTACATGTATTGGTTTGTTGAAAGAGAAGGAAATGTATTTTTAAACATGTCCCCTAGTCTGGGCATTTCTAGACCCTTTAAAATTTGGAGGGGAAGAAAGATTAATGTAGATAATTTATCTTTGTACCAAGAAGAAAACCAATTTTGAAATGTTGCAATGAAAGGTGAATCAATAAAGTACATAGAAGGTGTGATTGATGTGTGCAGGCCAATAAGCCTATGCCTGTTGGTGACTGAAACCTTAAATACAAAAGGATGAAGATACAAAGAGTGAAATGCCAGTTATAGTTATTTATACGGTGGTACAGCCCCAAATTATTTGAGGTTGCCAAAATTCAAGTTGAGAATCCCAACTACCCAAATGAACACCTGGTTGACACCAATGAGCATCACATTTCTGAAAGCAAATGCTAGACCCAGTAGAGGAAGAGATTTTCACTTAAAAATTTTTTTTTCCATTCTACCATGTGACACCATCGTGAGTGTGGGGAAAAGAGCATTAATCAAGCTGGCAATTCACGTGAAGCAAACATACACTGCCCATTCTGTCACTGTTCAAAATACCAGAGAGACATGTTTCACAAAGGGAACTTTGCTCAATTAAAATTTTTATTAGGGTATGATAGATATGTACACACATCATAAATATACAGCTGGATGGATTTTCTTGGTGTGAAAATGTCCATGAAACCAGCATCCAGGTCAAGGAACAGGACATTACTGGGATCCCAGACGCCCCTGTCAGTTCCCCCTGTACCTTCGAGGGTAACTACTCACATGATTTCTAACATAAACGGAGTTATAGATCATTTACTCTTCTTTCTGCAAATGCTTTCACTCAACATTATGTTTGCGAGATGAATTCACAACATTCATTCATTCTTTCTCATTGTTGTATAGGATTTATTTACTTAAAATGCTGTGATTTACTCATTCTATGGTGAGCAGGCCTGTGGGTTCTTTCCAGTTTAGGACTAACTCCATCAATGCTGCTGTGAATGTTCTTGTACATGTCTTGGATTTGTTGGGTTTATACCAGGAGTGGAAATGCTCGATACCTTTTTGAGTGTTAGCTCTTCACTAGAAACTATGAAAGTAGGCTAGACACCGGAATAAGACCACAGGAAAGCCCAGTCCTTGTTTGCAAGGACCTCACAATCCAGTGAAAGACAGAGCTGAGCTGCACATGTAGGGGTCAAGCGCCAGAGCACCTAGGACAGAGGAGGAAGACAGGCGGTGAGAGTCAGGAAGGCTTCCCAATGGGAATGACACTCAAGGTGACTTTTGAAGGATGAAAAGATAGTGAAGGAGGGACTAAGTGGAGAAGGCTATGGAATAGTATGTAGAAAAGCAGAGATAAGTGAGTAAGTGGGTCAAGGCCACAGACTGCGAGTTAGAGCAATAGAGGAAGGTTGGAAATGCTTGGTGAAGGGGAAGGCTGAGTAGGTAAGTTGGAGACACATCATGAAGGACTTTGCTTTCCATCTATGGAAATACATACATTATCCTGAATGTGATGGGACGCTGCAGAAGATTCTACAGCCATGGAGGTGCGAGATCAGTTCATTCACGTAGCTATGTGGAGACAAGACAGGAGAAAGGCCTGGAAGCTGAATGGAGAAGGGAATGTGGTATCGTAGCAGATGGAAACTAGGTGATTCTTTGAAGTCTGGTTTTGGCCAATATTCAGGCCAAGAACCTGGATGGGTTCTAACGGAATATGTCGTATGTGTGGGGGGAGGGGTGTGTTTGTGGGCCAAGTTTCAATGTGCAGAAACCACCCACAGCAATTCATACGGAAAGCTTTTGGGGCCAGCAGGCCACTTTGCTGACATCCAGACTAGTGCAGGCAAGGAGCCCTCCGCTCGAAAGTGGAGAGGCAAAGCATATGTGTCAGGGACTGATGCCAGAAAGCAAGTGTCCTACAACATGGGGCTCCAGCAGTGGTGCCCAGATCTCATTGCTCTCCGCCCCCTCTGGAGACCCAGACAGAATACTGAGTGGAAACGAACAGGTTCTGATCTCACCCAGCTTCCTGATAGACTCAGGAGAGGATTCTAGAAAAGTCTCCCAGCCTCCTTTGATTGAAATCATAACTTCAGGAGTAATATTTTATGCAAAGCTTAGCTAAGACAGTGGCCTGGATGGAGCCCAGAAAATTGGTGTTAGGACTCAGAATGGCTCCTTGCTATGGCAGAGAGGTGTCTAAAATGAAATATAATGGGGGGGCGCCTGGGTGGCGCAGTCGGTTAAGCGTCCGGCTTCAGCCAGGTCACGATCTCGCGGTCTGTGAGTTCGAGCCCCGCGTCAGGCTCTGGGCTGATGGCTCAGAGCCTGGAGCCTGTTTCCGATTCTATGTCTCCCTCTCTCTGACCCTCCCCTGTTCATGCTCTGTCTCTCTCTGTCCCAAAAATAAATAAACGTTGAAAAAAAAAATTAAAAAAAAAAAATAAATAAAATGAAATATAATGGGGAAAAAAACCTGATTATTAAATTTCCTTCTAAGTATGAAAAATTCATAAAAGCAGCAAACATTTGTCCCACATGCCCCTGGCCAAAGAAAACAGTTATTAAGAGAGATTTTTCTTCCCCTCTTTCCCCCACTTTTCTTCCATCTACACATTTCTATATAGTTGTCATCATAAGGCAACCTTCATTTTTGCCATTATTGGCATTATCTCATATTGCTTAAAAATTTTCGACCATTTTCTCCTTATTGAAAAAATTAAAATGTCATTTCAAAACTTAAAGAAAATTCTATACAAAAAAACCCACCCATATGTTCCTGCTACCCAGAGAAAACTATTATTCACTCTTAGTACGTCTCTTTCTTGACATTGTGTGTTCTTAACTACAAAAATACTGCTTTACCTTCAATTTTGCAACTTTTGAGTTACTACCATGTATTATTTAGTATCCTTCCTAACTGTATTCCATTGTATAGCACCAGATCTTATTGGCATAATTCCTATTTTTGGACACTTAAGTTTCCAAATATTCTTAATATAAACAATGTTATGCTTGTTCAATTTTTAAAAATACATAGTCTTTACATGGAACTGCTCAGCAAAAAAAACCAAAAACAAAAACAAAAAAAAATGTAAAATTTTAAGGGTCTATGTGTCACCAACTTTTGATCCAAGAATTATGGACCAATTTATAACACTAGCAGCAAAGTGGTGCCCATCCCCCAAATTAATCTTATAGAAGAAAATGGAATTTTATCTTCTTTATTACTAATGAGGTTAAATATTTATGTGTTTATGGTACATTCTTATTCTTTTGTGAAGTATCTGTTCAAAACATAATTTTTCTACCAGCATAGTTCTGTCACATGGATGTGCTACTGTTTACGTAAGCATTGTTTATGAAAAGGGGAAAAGCAAAGTATGAGGAGTTTTGGCCAAAAAGCAAACAAATTACTGCATGCGCATAGGACACTGTGACAAAACCTCACTGCCCTCCATCCTGCTGGAGTTTTCCAGGTTTTTACCTACATGTATATAATACTGGAATGAATACCTCTGAGTATAGAGGTTTAGAGAAAATAAAACCTAGTATTAATGTAGAATTAGCTTTTTTTACAGCAGTGAAAGCCAGTAGTCTGAAAACAGATGTCCATAAAGGCAACATAGGCTAAATTTCTGTGTCTTGAGGTATCTTTTTGGATGTAATATAAAGTATCAAGTATGTTGGGAATCGTGCATCACGTAATGCTCTCCTCACATATGCTCTTGGGATTGTGGAGGTCTGATGGAGAATGATGTGTCCTCTGATGCTCACTGTACATGTGCTGGGGGAGACGGAATTGGGAATGTGAGGAAGTGTGAGGTCAGAGATGCTTGCACTCACTCCTTCACCTAGTTCTTTGGAGATCATCTTGCACCATTTAGCATGAATCTCCTGGAGACTGCGTGGAGAAAAATTAGAAATTATCCTTGGTTTTGGATTAAACCTCTCCATGGTTTTTTTTTGGGGGGGGGGGCAGATTTCACTAACACATACTTGCAATCAGTGTGATAATGTGAATATAGGTGTGTGCTTATGTATTTGGTGCTCAGGAATACAAGCGTTTTAAACCTCCTTGAAGTTTTTTTTTTCTTTTTTTTTTTTTAATGGATATTCCTGACCACTACTCAAAGCATTTGGGATAAAACCATAATATGATAGTTTCATATGCTTCTCAGGTGATTTTGATGATTTGAAGGTAGATTTGTTTTCTGGTCTCTATTTTGCTGATGTCTGCTATTCTAATGATCATTCCCTTGTATGTTATCTGTTTTCTCTACCGGATCTTCAACTAGTGTTTGCTTCAGTGTTCTCTTCATACGATGAATCCACCAGATTTGTACATGGTATGCAGCACTCTGCCGATTCAGTGTGAGGTTTCCGGACTTTCCTTAGTTTTGGAAACTTCATAGCCATTTCACTTAAAGCATTGCACCTTCCCATCTTCTCTTGCTGAAGTTCCAATTAGACTTAAGTTCAGACTTCTAATTTAATTGTCCCTATCTCCAAACCTGTCTTTTTGATTTCATACCTCTTTGTCTTTGCAGCACTCTGGGTAATTTCCTCAGATACATCCTCCATGTTATCGATTCTCTCTTTAACTGTGCCAATCTGCTTTCAAAACTGGTCATTGTTCAATTTTATTTACAGTGTTTCACTTTGAGTTGTTCTACTGGGTTGTCATATCTGCCTGTTCTTTTTATGTTCTTTCATGAGGGTTTTTATGTCTCTCTCTCTTTCAGGATTGCAATTATACTTAAATTTATAGAGAGCTTTAGACTGTTAGTTTATCTTATTCTTTTGGTGCTATTCTTCCCACATGTATCTGTCAACTCCCCCATTTTTTGGACTGCTTCCTTAATCTGTACTTTGTATTTTTTCAGCTAGGATATAGTGTCCTTGTGGAATGCTGTGTACTTTAAGATTGGTAGTAGTCCTACAGAGAAGTCTTACACTGGATTTTTCCTGTGGAGTCCAGGAATTTCACTGGCCAGAAATATTTACTGTATCTACATTAATATCTCCACTTGGGATTCCTCTGAGAATGGTCTAAAATTTGAATTCTACACTTACACTGGATACAGATGTTTAAATTGCCATTTGTTGTGGGATCTTTTTTCCATATCTGATCAGTGAGAATTTTGTCAGTAGCTTTAGTAAGGGGATAATGCTTTATAGTACCTTAATACAGTGAGAAGAGGTCTTTCTGGGTTCTAGCTTTGTGTGAATTTCAGTTGCAAATCCTTATCTTTCTTAGGCCTAAGGGCCACTGCTGTCTTCTAGACATGTGTAAAAAGACCCAACCCCTGTATGTCCCTTAGCCATGTCTGATGTCCTCTGTTCTGGCCTCAACTCATGGACTCACACATTAGTTATGAGATTCTTCTTTATTTTTGGCACATAGAGACCAAGAAACTAAAAGACAGAATTTCTCCCTCCATTCTTCCTTGCCTGTATGTAAAATAGTCTCACTATATTTCATCCAGCATTTTTATGTGTCTGTGACATATAGAGGGATGTCCGTGTTAAGCAGATGGAATTAGAAAGGGTTATATCAGTCAGGTTTGAGAATCACCACCAACAGGTGTGGTAGAGAATTCATATCTTTGAAACTGGAACCAGAGTTTGAACTGTGGTTTCACCCCTTTCTGAGTAAGTTAGGCTGAGTGACTTAAGCCCTCTTCAAGTGGTAGGTTTCTCCTCAGGAAAATAGAGGTAATGTTACTAGGGATCTTCTTTAGATGTTCTTCCTTTTTGCTCGAAATTACCTCCATTTTCTCCATCCTCCATTCCTACAAAACCTGGGGAAGACTGCAAGTTTCTCATTCAACATTTTCCTTTTAAAAATGTCCTTAAAAAATTCCTTAAAAAATAGGGGCGCCTGGGTGGCTCAGTTGGTTAAGCGTCTGACTTCAGCTCAGGTCATGATCTCACTGTTGTGAGATGGAAGCCCGCATTGGGATCTGTACTGAGCATGGAATCTGCTAAAGATTCTCTCTCCCTCTCCCTCCCGCATGTACTAGTGCACCCCCCCCCTTCTCAAAAACAAAACAAAATAAAAACAAAAAAAGCTAGTTACCATGGGATGCAGTAGAGGTCATTAGGACAATGATCCCATTCAAAGCAATAGGCCAAATAGCCTGCTGTCTATGTGATCTGTGGCAAGTAGCTTTACTCTGTTTTTCTCACTTCTAAAGTGCCTTTAATCCACCTTATTCGTCTGTTCATTCAACAAATAGCACTGAGTGCTTACTTAGTGCCCGACACTCACGATACTAAATTGAATGATGTTGATAAAGTCACTGCCCCCAAAGAATTTACATTCTGGTGGGGGCAACAAACAGAAAATAAACAAGTAAAAACAAAATTTATATATATATAATCAGATAGTGGTAAGTGTTATCCACAGAATTAAAATAGGCTGAAGGGAAAGAAAATGGCTGAACACTCTTGGTGGATACCCGGGCAAAGATTCTCTGAGGAGGTGACATCTTAGAAGGGAATATAAGCAAGAATATATGCTATGTGTGTGGGCAGAGGAAGAGCTAGGGTAAAGACTCCAGAGGAGGGAATAAGCTTGGAGTGGTGAGGAACCAAAGAAAGACTTGGTAGGCAAAAGCCAGAGCACGTATCTTCTACAGTCATAGAGACTTGTAGAAAGTTTTAAACTGATGGTTGATCTGATCTATGGTTCAAGAAGTTTGCAGTGGCTGCTATGTGCAAGACTGAAAGCAGAAATGGCAGGTTAAGAGCCATTGTAGCTGGTCAGAAAAACATGTTTTTATCTGAGGCAAGAGTCCTAGAAATGCATAGAACTGGGCAGATTCAAGGTGAATGTTGGAGTAGGATCAGTAGTGTGTAGATAAATGGCTTTTTTGAGTTGGGTGAAAGAGAAGAATCAAGGAAAATTGTCAGATTTGGGGCTGGAGCAAGCGGCTAAATGTTGGCACCATTTTCCAAAACGGGAAGAAAGAGGTGTGTAAGGGGTAGACCGTGTGTGTGAAGACAGCACAAGCAGTACAGAACTTCTGAGTCACTGCTAAGCATGTGAAAATGTTGCAAAGGCAACTAGAGTCAGGAGTCCTAGGGATACAACATAGTTAAGGATAAATGTCTGGGATTGATCAGCATAAAACTATGGGCTGGTTGGAATCCCTTAAAGAGACTTGGTAGAGAAGAGAACAGGTGAGTACAGAATCTCAAGGCAGTCTTACATCAGAGGTCAAGTTGAGTACATGGACCAAAGGAGAATGGAAAAAGTGTGATGGGGGACAGAAATGAAATCAGAAGAGTGTGGTAAGCTTTAAGAAGCAGAAAACAACCCAGTGTGAGGCCAGAAAATTAAGTATTTGAAATGCCACATGAAGGAAATCATGTTTAAGGATCCAGCTGTATCTACGACTACTAGTTTCTACAGCACTTAAGGGCTTGGGAAGGAGTCCTTAATAATAAGTTTGCCAAGAGGTTGAGAGTTCCATTGAAACTCAATAGATGGGACTTACAATACACAGGAAGATAACGAAACACGTGGTTTTATCAGAGTCACTGCAACAAGGAGATTAATGCGCTTCAAGATAAATATAATAATGAATGGACCTAAATGCAATAATTACACATTATAAGGAAATAAGGATCATATGTAAGCTGGCACCAGTCTAGAAGTCAAGTTTATCCACAGCTATCACAGAACAATTAGAGTTTTTCACTCCACAATGACGCGTTTGGGTTTATGGCACAAGTGGAACAGTAATTCATACTATCATTTGGTAGCACCACTTGCATTTAGGAAATTTGTAAAGCTGATAAGGGGTCCTTATCAGCAAGAGTCCTGTAGGGGCACCTGGGTGGCTCAGTGGGTTAAGCATCTGACTTCAGCTCAGGTCATGATCTCGTGGTTGGTGAGTTTGAGCCCCGTGTCGGGCTCTGTGCTGACAGCTCAGAGCCTGGAGCCTGCTTTGGATCCTGTGTCTCCCTCTCTCTCTGCTCCTTACCTGCTGGCGTTCAGTCTCTCAAAAAATAAACAAACATTAAGAAAAAGGAGAGAGAGAAGAGCCCTCTGAGGACATGGGTCAGCATGAACCAAACCCCTCTACATTAAAATGTCTCAGAAGCAAGTAGTGGGGAAAGAAAAGACAAGCAAGATGGCAGGGAAGTAGAAACCAAGTTGCAGAAATAGCAGAAGAGGTTCTAGGAACCCCCACATCTAATGTTGAATTTTAATAGATTCAGCACAAAAAAAAAAAAAAAATACCTCATGTGCCTGGAGACAAACCTATACGTACAGACACTTAGAAACCTCCTAATGAAAAAGACAAATCTTCATCCAGTCACGTCCAGTGCACCTGACAAGCCCTGCCCAACTCCATAGAGTTTCCCATCAGCATTTACTCACTTTTTCAAATCTTGAGAGAGAGCTAAAGATTACTTGGCATGTGAAGAAAGTCTCTAACATAAAAGATGAGACATCAAAACAAAGGAGGAAGAAAGGAAACTCAAAAAAAGTTTAATAAAACTGTGTAATGACCTCACAGAGAGAAGCTATTTATCCTTAAAAAGGTCAGGATGCTATTAAGAAAAAGAAATAAGGAGAGATTATTATTAGGATAAGAAAGAGTTCTTAGAAATTTACAGGTGAGAGCTAAAGTTATATTCATAAATATAAAATTTGTAAAAGATTTGGACAATAAGGAAATAAAACCTTTTTCTAAAATATAGAGGAAACCTTGTCTCCCTCTATCTCAAAAATAATAAATATTAAAAAAAGGGGGGGTACTTGGATGGCTTTGTCCAACTTTGGTTCAGGTCATGATCTCACAGTCTGTGAGTTTGAGTCCCAGATTGTGCTCTGTGCTGACAGCTCAGAGCCTGCTTCAGATTCTCTGTACCCTTTGTCTCTCAAAAATAATAAACATCAAAAAAATTTTAAATACAGAGGAAACCAGGAGGCCCAACATCGTACTAACAGATCAGAAGAGAAATATTTCAAGGACGTTTGAACGCCATACCCCACACTATCAAGACAGAATGCAAACATTTTCTGAGATGTCTTCTAAAGGATGGTTCCACAAGAAAGAAGGAACGATACCCCAAAAACCTGGAATCGATGCAAGAGGGAGAGGAAGGAAATCTCCTGGACAATAGTGAGAAGAAATCCAGTGTGAGCAGTGGGCATAGGGATAAGTGACAGCAAGCAATTTGGGTGAAACCAGAGGACACACAGCAGAAAGAGCTTTATAAAAACTTTAGGTTGATTTATTTATTTTGAAAGAGAGCAAGAATGAGCACGAGTAGGGAAGGGGCAGAGAAAGAGGGAGAGAGAGAGAATCCCAAGTAGGCTAGCATATGGAACTTGAACTCACAAAGTTGTGAGATCATGACCTGAGCCAAAACCAAGAGTTGGACGTTCAACTGACTGAGCCACCCAGACGTCCCTATAAAAACCTTTAAATGACCTGGTGGATTTTCTTGAGCTTGGGAGAGTAGATGTAGGAGGCAGAGGGCCTGGGTTCAAATCCTGACTCTGGCACTTAGGATCTTCTGCTAGTCAATTACTCTCTGTGCTGTACCTTTCCCATTGATAATGTGGATTGTACTGGGCCCACCTCACTGCGTTACAGTAAAAATTACATGAGTTACTCTACTCACTGTGCTAAAAGGAGTCTGCTTTGGATTCTGTGTCTCCCTCTTGCTCTGCCCCTCTCAAAAATAAATCTTTAAAATATAAAAAATTTGGGTTTGAAATGCTATTTTCTAAAACAAAGTCATGTCAAGTAAGATATTTAAAGGCAGATAACTGATATATAAACAAAGGGATAAATATCCCTTGGGTGCTCTGAAATTAAAGAGTATCATCCCAAAGATGAGCCAGCAGAATGAGAAAGAAGGCATACAGGTTGCCCATGCAATGACAAAGTTTAAGTGATACCTGATTTTTGTCTGATCTTTGATGTTTCATTTTCTTTTAAGGTTTATTTATTTTGGAGACAGAGCATGAGAGTGTGAGCAGGGAGGGGCAGAGACAGAGGGAGACACAGGCTCCAGGCTCTGAGCTGTCAACCAAGAGCCCAATGCGGGGCTGGAACTCACAAACTCCAAGATGATGACCTAAGCTGAAGACGGACGCTTAACCCACTGAGCCACCCAGGCATCCTTCCATTTGATGCTTCAAAGCCAAGGTAAGCCCTGAGTACTCTGAGCGCAGCCCCCAGGTATCAACGTGGGCTAGTACTTTTCTACCTCAGTGACCATCTCTGGGGCTTGCCTCCCTCTCTGGCTAGGCTGGTATGTAGTCCTCAGCCCCCACACTGTCCTTAAGGGCTGAATAAAATCACAGGGCTAGCCAGCATGGAGGAAGTCACTTTATTAGGCATTTTCCTGTCTGGGGACACAGGTGTTTGGGTTTCAATGAAGGAACTGAAATTTCCACAGCTGAGCTAGAGACAGCTGCTCCAGAAACCCAGAGGGGAACCATGGAGTCTTGTCTTTTATGCTGTATCTTGGCAATACTCCTTGGTGCTGCTAATGCACCGTGGAGGCCCCGCTCCTTTGTGATGGGCCTGGAGGCGATCATCTTTCCAGCCACGTCAGGCAGAAACCAGGTGATAAAGGCACAGGGACCCCTTGCTCAAGTCACAGAAACACCCAGGCACCAACGGAGGATGAAATCCCACTCAAAATATAGATGAACTGATATTTGATGGCATGCAAGGGAAGTGAGGTTTTTCTTTCAAGAAACAAAATGGGCACAGATAAAATTTTTTTAGACCATCTGAAATTCTGACTAAATAGCCTTGAATGTAGACTGCCCAGGGAAAGTGGTGCTTTCGATAATAACCAGGAGTGCCGAGTTTTGGATTTTAATTCGTTTTTCCTATTGAAATGATTCATCCCAGCCATTTTTTTGGAGAAAGAATTCTTCCTAGGCTAGAGTTATGGTAAAAAGAAGGGGGATTTGGGAACAAATATTTATGAAGTGCCCAGAATGATAAGTGGCCCACATCATCACTTTTAACCAGGAAAAGGCTAATGCTTGGTTGAAAATAACATCGAAAATCACAAGGCTAACGAGCAGTGGAGGTGAGATTCAAATGAGGTTCTCCTGATCTGAAACGGTGCTCTTTCCTTCACACCACGTTCCTTCTCCCAAATCCAGACACAGAGCTTTGTTTTGTCTTCTGCTCTGCCACTAACAAAGATGTTGCAATCCATCCACTGACGGAAGTCAAGTAGGACAGTCCCGTAATTTCCAACCGTGAGAATGAGTGCACTTGTCTCTACTTTATCAATTAAGGTTCCTGCTGTGATGTGTTTCCCCATCTTGCCAAGCTATTTAAAAATCTCCATGATGCATTGCTTCTTATCTTGCCCAGTGAAAGTTGGCAAGCACTGTGATCCTTACTTAATAACTCAGGTTACCCAGGGAATAGCCTGGATTAGAAGCTATGATACCTGAAGCTCATGGATAAGCACTCTGAGTCTCCTGTCTGGACTTGATGAATAATTCAGAGGTCTGTTTGGTGGAAATCCAGTTAGGGGTCTGGCAGATTTGATGGCTTCAGAGCTGTGGCATGGGGAATGCTACTCTTGCCTCGGTGTCCTCCTGGCTCTCTGACTGCTTCTCCTTAGGCCAAGGCCTAATTCCCCTAGCCTTTAAAAGTTGGTATAACACAAGGTTCTGGTCCTGGCCCTCTTCATTCAGCCAAAAATTATGTGAGCTCCCATTACTTGTGCATGGCAATTGCCTGTTGGCGTTCAGGTCTATTTCTGGCTCTTTCCCTGGTGTGGCCTCAGGTCTTGCGACCCAACTGGTCACCTCTCTGGGTAGCCCCCATCCTGTGGTTCTAGCTCCTTCCTTCCCCCATGGTTCCTCCAGCTCCAGGGTTGATGGCAGCTTCCAGATGCTACTGATCTGTGGATTACCTCATTGCTCCCTGGTTGGCTTTCCAGATCTTCCATCAACTTCTGTATTAAGTCCCAACTGCTTGCAAGAGGCAGAGGACTGTTTTCTTGGTTCTGTCCTGACCCACACAGACCACCTCCTTAGGCACACGCTACAGGAACCGAACGTGATGGGTTGGCAGGAAAGGAATTGATCACAAAAGGTACTGGAGAGATCTAAGAATCTCTGTGAGGACAAGAGAAGTAGAAGCTTGGAGGTTGCAAGGAAAAGAGCAGGGCTCAAAAATATCCAGGTAGAACCATTCAGGGAAGCCATGTTCTGTGCGTGGTGTTGTGCCTTGAGTGCCGACACTGGATGCTGCAAATGCTCATTCAGGTCGTGGTCTCTGTGACCATCTGTCAACAGAATCAATTCTGGTCTTTTCCTTCTTCACGACAGGGAATGGAGTACATGCGTCTGATTAGCAGAGTCCAGGTCAAGTATCCATCCGTTGTTGCAAGGTTATCTGACATTTTCAGTTCCCATCATGAGATGGGCTCTTTACAGGCACCAGAATTATCTAGATAGAAGATAAAGATTTGGATGCTGTGTGGACATTTTAGTTTGGGCAGACATTTAGACAAAGATTCAAATGCAATTGGTGGAGTTGGGGGACCCCCCTGAAATCATTGGTTAGGAATTGGGGGGAAGGGGCACCTGGCTGCCTAGGTCAGTTAAGTGTCCAACTCTTGATTTCAGACCAGGTCATGATCTCACGGTTCATGAGTTCGGGCCCCTGTATTGGGCTCTGTGCTGACAGTGTGGATCCTGCTTGGGATTCTCTCTCTCTCCCTCCCCCTTGGTGCTAGTACCTATCTCTCTCTCAAACTAAATAAACTTTTAAAAAAAAGAGGGAAAACAGCCAAAGAAGGGTAAATTACTAATCAAGCAATTGCCATGGGGGTAAGTATAATTCCTCAGAGGGGGGTAGGATGTGGGGCAACTGGATGGGGCTTAATTCCCCATCACATCCCCAGGTGTGGTCTGAGTGGGCTTTGGCAGCCAGAGGAGACCTTCTGGCAAACAAATGCAGGGTCTGGCCGTAAAAACTTGGGCAGGTGTGAACTGAAAAGGTGAGGGAGGGCATGGGCTGCATCTGTGCAGCCAAGGTCAGCTAGGAACTGCTGAGCATTGAACATACAACAGCAGGCAAGAGAGAAACAAGCATTCCTGGCTTCCCTAAGCTGGTGCTCTTGAGATGCAGACAGGTGAACAGGCAAGGGTGGGGGGCACAGCAATAATACAGCAGCCTTGGAAGCTAGGGCTGGACCTCTGGCCTGTAAGACCCATGAGGATGGGGACAGCACCCTACTCATTTTTGAATCCCGATTGCCTGAATGCTATCTATTCAATGTATGTTTTCTGGCTCAATAATGAACTGCTGGGCACAGCTCTGGGATGTTACATTCATTGTTTTGGTCTCTCACTCTAACCCAACAAGGTAGGTGTGTCACCATTTACATGGAAGAAAGTTAAGGAACTCATAATTATTCCTGTCTCAGCTTTGAGGTAACGACACCAAACAGTTTTCCTGTCCAGCAGGCCCCATTTCCAAGCCTGGGCTCTCCCTATCAGAGAACTGACCTTCTGGGTTGCAAATGGTAACTCTTTGTTGTATATTCCCAGAAGCAGAGTTCTTTGTGAACAGGAACTATGTCTGTTTTGTTGAACACTGTATGCTCAGCATCTGGGCTAGTGCTGACACATGGATGATTTTCTGAATGCCTTGGATAAATGAATAAGGCTCAGTGGTGGTAACTTCACTGGTTGCAAATCTAAGAGGTGGTAGACCTGAGGCCCAAACTGGGTACTTTGCTGAGCATTACACAACTTATCTGTATGCCACAGATATGTGGCCACTAGAAAATTTACGTTGGCTTGAAGACTGCTGTTTTATGGTCAGAATAATGGGACAGGAAGTGTTTGAGGGATGACCAAGCACAACTCTAGGCCTAAAGGGTGGAGAAGGTTCTTCAAGGACGAGGCCCTATTTCCAAAGCTGTGGCTGGACTGGACAACCTTTAAAATTCCCCATAGATTTACATTCTAAGGTTTTTAACTTACTATCTAGCTAAAAGTCAAAGTGTTTGCTCCAGCACTAAGAACTAATTGAGCTTATTAGGTTACTAAATCAAAATAATTCTAAAATATTGGAAATAAAATATTCATCCAGTACCTGAAGACCCTGTGGAACAGTCATCTCAAACTTTGCACTGTAGGATATACAAAGAGCCACATTCAAAATGGAGGGGAACTGGAAGATCTCTTCTGCCTTATTTATCATGGTCTTATTCTCTTCTTTTTGCAAAATCAACTAGCATGGAATTAATAACTAGTACCAGGGGGAGGGAATAGGAGGTGAGAGATGAACAGGAAATGCAGACAGAATTTACGATGCACACATCCTGATTTTAGCTAAAATGTGTTCCCCCCAAGAAAGTCCACGAATTGAAAAAAAACATGTTAATTAAATATAAAATCTTCAAGCAGTATTATTCAAAAGCCTACATATGGTTGTCCCCAGGAGATTGTTGGGCAGAACTGAAAGACAGTGGGAACAACAGAGAGAGGTTTCACATAAATTACGATTTTGAGCAGGGTTTCTTTGAAGCATGTAAAATATTTGCATTGGTTTATTAAAAAATTATTCACCTGGGGCGCCCGGGTGGCTCAGTCAGTTAAGCGTCCAACTTCGGCTCAGGTCATGATCTCACTGTTGGTGAGTTCAAGCCCTGCGTTGGGCTCTGTGCTGCTGGTGCAGACCCTTGAACCTCCTTCGGATCCTGTGTCTCCCTCTCTCTGTCCCCAGCTCGCTCTCTCCAAAGTAAATAAACATTTAAAAAAAAAAAGGCAAAAAAAAAATTCACATCATGCAAGTGCTTTGATAATGTGAACTTTTCTGGTAAACACTGAAGTAGGATCTAATGTCTACTTTAGCTATTCATCTTCTGGGGAAAAAAAATTAGGGCTGTGCCCCATCAGCTTTTAAATGAAAATATATACATGCAGCCAATCAGATTAATAGTTACTCAGTCATCCCTTTGACTGGATCACTGATTCAGAAATTCAGATGTGAACATTAGGGTGTATTTCATATGGTTCTCACCACTTAATTATGTTCCAGGACAGTCCTGCCAGAGTACCCACCGATAGGGTTAAAATGACAACCAAAAGCAAAACCCCCTTGTCCACAGAGTCAACATTTCACGACTCCCTCAAGGATCTCAAAACATATTCCAAGATATCACCACGAGAATCACGAGCAGGAAAAAGACACTGAGCATATTTATATGCCTAATTAAGAGAAGGTATGAAAGAGAAATTATGGGGCCCTGATACTCTGTTGACCCTTCTTGTGAGCCCTCATTAATCCCAGAGCCAGATGCATCCTCAGAATCTATCTAAACACATTTCTTCAAAAGGGCACTCCGGACAATTAGGAATAGAACTTTAGAATTCTTTGCTTCCATCACTTAGGGCTGAATATTTCCAGCCTTGGGTATCTCCCATAGCTATTGTACCCTGGCTGCACTGAGCTAATCACCTCTGCTTGAGTGTGCCAAGCAAGTTCAAGCATTTGTGCCTTTGTTTATTCCGTTCCCTCCACCTGGAAGTATCTTTTATCTACTCTTCTACCTGTGGAAATCTTATTTATTCTTTGTGGCTCTACACAACAATTGCCATTTTTGTGAGGCATGCCCCATTGGTGACTTCTAACCAAAAACAATAGTTTATAATTGTTTATTTTAGGAACTCCAGCTGAAAGGGCCTGAAGAATGTAAAAAAAAAAAAAAAAAACACAAAAACTTGTAGCCAATAATGATAACCATCATCATATAGAACATTTATATATAAAAGAAATATTTCAGCCCAAACACAAAGCTAAAAAGGGAAACAGTGATTTGTGAACTGGAATTCTTTTCCCCCATTTCTTTCTCAAAGCTATAGTCTCTACTATAAAGTGAGTCAATATATAAAAGTTTAGTGGAAACCTGAGTTCCTACTCTAAAATGTTTACCAAGGATAGAAATTGAATCATAATACTATTTTGTCCTGAGCCACAGTAACTTCTATCAAGGCAAAACCCTCTTCACAAAAATTATTTTTGGAGTTAGCAAATATTCTAGTTCAATCGGTCCCAGGCTGGGATGGTACCCAGAATCATGAGGGGAATTTTCAAGATTCATATGGGCCTGTGAAAGAGCATCTTTGGGGAGTGAGCCCCAAGCTCCCCCTAGGTGAACTGAAGAACCACCAGGCTATCTTCACTGATCATTTTTATAATTAACTGTCTGAGCTGGGGATATTAGCAATGTTCCTCACAAGTATATGTCAAGGAACAGAAATATCTGGACACACAATGTTTGAATTCCATTGAAGCAGGGACAGTATTGGCTGTCAGTACACTCATTTTGCTCATTTGGCACTGTAGTTACAGGAGAAAAGGGACTGCTAAAAATGTCAACAAATTTCTGCAAAGCAAAATACTGACTTGTCTTAGCTGAAATACCTCATGGTTGTCTTCAGCTTAAACAAGAAAAGATTGGGGACAAAACTTTGTTAAAATTCCATTTGATTTATCCAGCCATGAACCATTTTGTTTTAAATGTGAATTGCCAAAACAGCTTAGTTTTTGAGACCTCTGTTACACAATGACCTCATCTTCTTATATTAGGAAAGAACTTGGATTGGTTCAGAAGTATAAAATTATAATAATAGTGTCTTTAAAAATTAAAGTCCCTGAAGGTCTAATACACCGCTGGTTTGGGGCTACCAATTCATACCATAAATTAAGATTCCAATTGAGCAGACTGCATTAACTGGATGTTTTCTGACAATTCTCTAAGTGCTACTCTATGGGCAATCCATACATATCTGGTAATTACCTGTTAGTCTCCTGTTAATATGTTCTATTTATGCATGCCCCAGTGGGGAACCAAGGGACACTGAGGATACAAATGAATGAACCAACTCCAACCCTAGTAAGTAGATAATAGGAAGCATGCATTGGACCCTCAAGCACTACATGAAGTTCAACACAGCCTTATCCATCGTGTGGCTGGCAAGCATAAGGACACCTATATGCACTGAAGAATCTCCTAGCTGTGCTCTTTGAGAAAGCTTAGAGACAACAATTAAAATACAGAGCCCAACCAAGCAAAGGTAGACTTCCACCATCCCGGTCATGAGTTCATCTGTTTTTTTTTTTGTTGTTGTTTTTGTTTTTTTTTTTTGCTTAAGCTATATTTGACAGTTCACAGGGAATTTAAAACTCATGGCTCTGCTAGGCATGGGAAATACAACATGAAAATTTGTTGGGTTTCCCAGCTAAGCACTGACAGCTTACACCGTGCCTTATTTTTGGCGTGAAGAAGTTGCAATGCTCACGTGCAGCTGGGCAGCTGAGAGAATCTGGCTCACTTTTCACATTTTCTCTGCAGCTACAGCTGGTACAGATGACATGGAAAAGGTGAGAATTTCTTGGAGCAGGTTGTCTTTTCCCAAAATGGCCACATTAATATTCCAGTCCCACACCTTCCTGCAGAACCTGCGTAGAGAGAGAAGTACAATCTAATTTTCCTCTCCTTGGACCTGGGTGATGCTTTGTGACCCACCCCCACCTCCACCGCGGACAAGAATATGGAGAAGTGATGGTGTAGGGTTTCTAAGGTTAGGTCATAGAAGCTGACATAGCTTCCACCTGGCTCTGTTTTGGGACACTTACCTTGGAGAGACAAATGACCCCCATTGAACTGCAGTCCCAGCCAACAGCCAGCATCCCCTGCCAACACAGGCATGCCCCTTCAGAGAATTCTACTCGGAGCCTTCCAGTCACCCCACCTGATGCCAAAGAGAAGAGACACAATGTGCCCACCATGCCCCACCAAAATTGCAAACCTGTGAGCAAAATAAATATCGTCATTAGCTTAAGCGACTGTTTCGGGGTGACTTGTTCTGCAGCAAATTGAATGCTTATCTTCTGTGAAAAGTTTAAGTCACTTCTCACCAGGAAAACAACAGTCATTTATCAGGGATTCACATATTGTGATATGGGACTTGGAATAACGGTCTTATATCCACTATGTGGTCACATCTGGCCAGAACCATGTGAAAGCCATGCTTGGTCACTTGGGCACTGTAAATTCTTTCTTTAAAGGTTATAAAATACTTCTAAAAATGCACATCTTACAGATTTTAAGTAAAAAAGAAAAAGGAATGTCCCTTATCTTTCAGACCCTTCTCCACACACTCCCCTGAGCACATCTTCGACTCTTCCCCTGTAGGTCATGAGCTTCTTTTTATTATGCTGTCAAAGCAAGCCTAATGATGATCAAGATAGGAACATGATGATGGTGGCCAGTTTCTATGTGCCAGGCACTGCAGAACTTGGGGAGCTTGAAATTGGCTATGGTGGGAGTATTTAGAGCATAGGCATTGCAAAATATGAAACATCAGAGCTTTTGGTTCAAAAAAACCAGTTGTTAAATTTACCATCAGGGGGGCGCCTGGGTGGCTCAGTCGGTTAAGTGTCCGACTTCGGCTCAGGTCACGATCTCACTGTCCGTGGGTTCGAGCCCCGCGTCGGGCTATGTGCTTACTGCTCACAGCCTGGAGCCTGTTTCAGATTCTGTGTCTCCCTCTCTCTCTGACCCTCTCCCGTTCATGCTCTGTCTCTCCCTGTCTCAAAAATAAATAAAACGTTAAAAAAAAAAATTTACCATCAGGGACCATGTTTCTCTCTGCTAATTAATACATCTCCAGCACCTAGGACAGTGTCCAGCACATGGAAGGCTCTCAATATGTGTTTGCTGACTGAATGAATGTTCTAAGTGCAGGCTCAGACAATATTCCTGCTGATGCACTTCTAAAATGAACGTGACCTACCAGTTTTATGAATGAGCATGCTTCTAAAATGCAACTTCTGATTATTCATTGTTTTCAGGCATTTCCCTATTTGGATAATTGGATTACTCTCTCTGTGGGTCAACAGAGCCAGGGACGTAGCTGAAGCGTGCAATTCACAGGGACGCACAGTGCCCCAATAGTCAACTTGTCATGGCAAAAATTAATTCAAACTCCCTAACCAAAAAGTATCATCCTTTTCATCTCTTTTACCAGCTTTTGTCATACTCCAATGTTTTTTTTTAGGAGTGATCTAGTCAAGAAAAAAAAATTAAAAAGAACATATACAGAAGTACACGTGCACTGCGGGTATATGTGCATGTGCACATGTAGCATGTAGACCTTTTGGGATGGGTCTACATACATATTAAAGATCTTCTTTAAACAGAAATGGTGGGAGGACTGGTGAGAGATGGGGAAGAACGAGAGCAATCCAGGCCTTGTCTGTCAGAGGAAGGAAATCAGATCTGCAAAATGGTTGCCTCCAAAATTAACTACTCAGATAAACAGAAGCAACATATGCACTTGAGGCATAAAAGACCCAAGGTAATGTGGGAATGATCAGGTGGGGACAAAGGCTTTCCCCAAGAGCAACACCATGGACATTATTTAACCATCATTATCCGCTCCAGGTCTCGGGTCACTGACAATAATTATGACTTGTAGAATGACAGACGTCTACATGGCACTTCCCCAAATTCCATCTCCGCTTGAAATGCAAATGCTTTCCAAAGCAGATTTATATTTTCAATTAACCTTCTGGTCGGTTCCAAGAAAATCTTTGGGGGCAGGCTGGACATGAAGGATTGTGGTATTGGTACTGGTTTACTCACCAATTACTCTTTAACGCTGATGCGTGCCAGTGATGGGCTAACAAATGGACATCTCCTTGAAATCTTTTTTTCCTTCCTTTTTTAAAAAAATTCCAGGAAATATTAGGAATCTCAGTTCTGTTTCTATGAAAAAAACTAAGGGCATTATAAAAAATGTTGTGGCTTTGGTGAGTCATACATCACTACTGGAAAGCAGATATTCTGTGATTCTTTGCTTTTGAGACCTATCGATAATTTCCACCACTGAAAACACAGCCATCTTGTAGCATTTCCAAAAGAAAGGACCCTGGAAAAATTCACACAAGTCAGGAGAAATCTTTATATTCCCCCTGTAAAAATCAAAGAGAATGAGATTAAGGGAATGTCTAAGAACATTTCTTGCATGACAAAGCCTTTTCAGATCAGCAAAATAAATTAACTTACCAAGAAATCTTAAATGAAAGAGTAGAAAAATCAAAGCAGGGCACAATGCATGAGTCCAAGGATGAGTCAATATTAGAAAAACCTATTAGTATAATTCACTCATCTACAAGTCAAAAGAGAAAAAACAACTTCTCCTCCTCCTCCTCCTTTTCCCCTTGCCTTCCCAAATAGTTCAGCCCAAAAACTATTAGCTGAGTCTCAGAAGTGGGAGTGTGTTGGGAAGTGAGTGGTGTGAGGCAAGTGTGCACAGGGGAAGGACAGAGGTGATGGATAGACGATTGGTTTTACCCAAGGGTTTGATCACACAGGTAACTATCTTAAGGATATGAGAGGGCAGGTTTTTTGTTTGTTTGTTTGTTTTGTTTTTTTTTTTACTTCCAGGGAAGGGAGTTATAAACATGGAAAGGGAGAAAACTACAATATACCTATGCAACTGGATTGGAGTAAATCTATCATGCTGAACTCAGAGGTTTCTATGGATGGATGGATGGATGGACAGAAGGATGGATGGACAAATGAGAAAATACATAGACATACACGTACATGTAAGCATACATATATTCTCTAGCTCTGTTTACTAAGAGGGGCTTACAAGCAGTGACACCCAAAGAGTAGTCAACAGGCCAAGATGATGGAGGACTCTAGCAGAAGCAGAAAATCAACAGCCAAGTAGGTAATAGGCCCATCTTACTCTCTGATGTTTAGACAAAGCAAGACTGCTGTGCTCAATTACAGGAGGTACACTTAAAGAACAGATTCCCAGGACAGCCCAGAGGGTCCTATGATTAACAGCGAAAGGAGATGAGATTTAATGTACTGAAAAGAATTCAGGGAAATATAAAAATACTCTTCAAATTTCCAAATGGCTGTCATGAGAAAGAGAGATCAGGTTCATTATCTCCGTGGTTCCAGAAATAGAACAAGGACCAATGCATAGAAATTTCCCAGATAGTGTCTAGGGACAAGAAAAACTGTTCCAACAATTAGACTTACTCCACAAAGGAGGAGGAGGTGAATCACGTGATAGGTCTTCCCTCAGAGGCTTCTAATGACTCATCAGGGCTGTTGCAATGCAGTTTCCAGCCGTGGGTAAAGATTTGTACTGAATTGACTCTGAAGACTTTGTAACTCAAAGTGAGGTCCATGGACCAGTAGCACTGACATGACCCGGAAGCTCAAAAAAAAAAATGCATATTGTTGCTTCCACCCCTAAACCTAATGAATTAGAACCAGTATCTTCGCAGGATCTGTTTGATTCACGTGCACGTTAAAGAGTGAGAAGCAGGGGCGCCTGGGTGGCGCAGTCGGTTGAGCGTCCGACTTCAGCCAGGTCACGATCTCGCGGTCCGGGAGTTCGAGCCCCGCATCAGGCTCTGGGCTCATGGCTCAGAGCCTGGAGCCTGTTTCTGATTCTGTGTCTCCCTCTCTCTCTGCCCCTCCCCCGTTCATGCTCTGTCTCTCTCTGTCCCAAAAATAAATAAACGTTGAAAAAAAAAAATTTAAAAAAAAAAAAAAATAAAAAAAAATAAAAAAAAAAAAGAGTGAGAAGCAGATGTTGAAGATGTCTTGTCACTCTCCAGCTTCTCCATCCACTTAGGTTTTCAGTCTCCTTTGGTACTCCTCTTTCACCCTGCATGACCTACTAAATGTCCATTTAATAATTAGTTATTAAAGGCAGAAGACCTGAGGGTGATTTGGGATAGAGTGGATATAATGAGCTTCCCAATTAGTGTAATCTGATAAATGATTATACAGTTGACCCTTGAATAATGGCAGGGGTCAAGAGCAACAACTCTCCGTGTCAAAAAGCCATGTATAACTTCTGACTCCCCCCAGATGTGTCTAATAGCCTGTTGACTGGAAGCCTTACAGATAACCTAAATAGTCAATTACCACATATTTCATATATGTATTATATACTGTATTCTTAAAGTAAGCTAGAGAAAATATTAAGAAAATCTTAAGAGCAAATACATTTACAGTACTGTACTGTAAAGAAATCTGCATGTAAGTGGACCAGTGCAGTTCAAAGCTGTGTTGTTCCAAGACCAATTATATTCCTTATTGGTGGGAATTTGGGGGTGGGAGGTAGTCCACTGAAGGTCACTGACATAGAGATGGGTGTGAATGCAGTCATGTATACTCTCCTTGGACCCAATGAATGAGAGCATACCAAAAGCTCTCACCTTCCTCTAGGTTTCTCATTCATTAGGTCTACACTTGAAGCAGAAATGTGAGCCTGCTATCCACTCTCCAGGACTGTGTACAGAAGGGAAAATAACATCCTGCCTTCCGAGTAGCATACGTGCATGCCTTAGTTTTATCTTCCAGGATCGTCTTATTCTTGTAGAGACAGAAACCTCAAACTTTCAACAGCCAATAGTTCACACAACTTCAGACAAAGAGTGGACACATAGTCAGACCTCATGCGTAAGACAAGAACCAGGGCATTTAATGACGACTAGATGTTAAATGGTAGGAAGACAGGCCTCACTTCTCAGGCAGCTTCATCATCTTCCAGTCCCCAGCTCCTAACACTTTAGGCTGTATAACAACCAACTGTTCCCAGGGCTCCTCCCCAATGGCACACTTTCCTTGGGCCTTCCTGTCACCTCAATCTAGAATATCCTCAAGCTATGTCCTTGCCTGGGTAACCTCTGCTCATCCTTTAAGACTCAGCTCAGGATGCATCTGGTCCTCCAGGAAGCACTCCTTTACCCCCTGACATGCTGCCCTTCTGAGTTGGTTCCCACAGCACCCTCTATCACCGTAGACCATTGCCATCTAACAGAAGCGCAACAGGGGCTGCATAAATTTAAGTTTTCTAGTACTACAGTTTTTAAATTAAAAAAAAATTTTTTTGAGAGAGAGCGTGTGCACGTGAGTAGGGGAGGGGCAGAGAGAGGGTGACAGAGAATCCTAGTCCTGACACAGGGCTCAAACTCATGAACCACGAGATGACGACCTGAGCAGAAATTGAGAGTTGGCTGCTTAACTGAATGAGCCACCCAGGAGCCAATAATAATAATAATAATATAATAATAATAAAGAAGAAGTTTAACTGTCACTATTTGTAGATGATATGATGCTTTACATAGAAAACCCTAGAGACACCACTAAAAAAACTTACAAGAATTCTGCGGACTGTCAGCACAGAGCCTGCTTGAGATTCTCTCTATTCCCATCTCTCCCTGCCTCTCCTCTGCTTGCACACAGGCTCACTTTCGCGCTCACTCTCAAACAAACATTTAGAAAAAAGGAATTCCGTAAAGTTGCAGGAGGCAAAATAATACCTGGAAATCAACTGCATTTGTTTTCTTTTTTTAAATTTATGTTTAATGTTTATTTATTTTTGAGGGAGAGAGAGAGAGACAGAGACAGACAAAGAGAGGGAGACACAGAATCCAAAGTAGGCTCCAGGCTCTGAGCTGTCAGCACAGAGCCCAACACAGGGCTTGAACCCACAAACCACAAGGTCATGACCTGAGCTGAAGTCATTCGCCTAACCGACTGAGCCACCCAGGTGCCTCAGTTGCATCTCTATACAGGAAATAACAGAGAGCAAAATTAAGAAAACAATTCCATTTACAATCGCACCACAAAGAATAGAACACCTAGGAATAAATTTAACCAAGGAGGTGAAAGACCTGTACTCTGAAAATTATAAAGGTTGATAAAAGAAACTGAAGATGACACAAGTAAGTGGAAATGACACAAATACGCTCCTGGATTGGGAGAACCAATATTATTAAAATATCCATAATGCCCAAAGTAATCTACAGGTTCAGTGTAATCCCTATCAAAATACCAACCTCATTTTTCACAGAAAAGATAATACTAAGATTTGTCTGAAGCCACAAAAGACCCCAAATAGCTGAGGCAATCTTGAGAAAGAAGAATAAACCTTACCACATTCCCAGATTTCAAGATATAATACAAAGCTCTAGTAATCAAAACAGTATGGTACTGGCACAAATACAGACACATAGATGAATGTAACAGAATAGAGAGTCCAGAAATAAACCCACAGTTGTGTGGTCACTTAATCTACAACAAAGGAGGCAAGAACATACAAGGAGGGAAAGAGAGTCTCTTTGATAAATAGTGTTTGGAAAACTGGACAGCTACTTGCTGGACTGCTTACGCCATACAAAAATAACTCAAAATGGATTAATGATCTAAATGGGAGACTTGAGACCATAAAACTCTTAAAAGAAAAAAGGCAATAATATCTTTGAGATTGGCCTTGGCAACATTTTTCTAGATCTGTCTCCTCAGGCAAGGGAAACAAAAACAAAAACAAAAACTATTGGGAATACACCAAAATAAAAAGCTTTTGCACAACATGGAAAACCATCAACAAAACAGAAAGGCAAACCACTGAATGGGAGAAAACATTTGCAAATGACATATCCAATAAGGGTTAATATCCAAAATATACAAAGAACTCATGCAACTCAACACCAAAAGACCTCAAATAATCTGATTTAAAAAAGGGCAGAGGATGTTAACAGACATGTTCCCACAGAAGACCTACAGATGGCCAATAGACACACAAAGAGTTGCTCAACATCACTTATCATCGGGGAGATGCAAATCAAAACCACAAAAAGGTATCACCTTATACCTAACAGAATGGCTAGAATCAAAAAGGCAAGAAATAGCAAGTGTTGGTGAGAATATGGAGAAAAAGGAACCCTTGTGCACTGTTGGTGGGAATATAAACTGATGCAGCCACTGTGGAAACCAGTATGGAGGTTCCACAAAA
The DNA here is from genome assembly GCF_028749965.1 of Puma concolor. Classification (NCBI taxonomy): domain Eukaryota; kingdom Metazoa; phylum Chordata; class Mammalia; order Carnivora; family Felidae; genus Puma; species Puma concolor. Next base: position 8,982,403 of record NC_141679.1, on the reverse strand, counting down.
AATTAAAAATAAAAACCCTATATATCCAGTAATTCCACTACTGGGTGTTTACCCTAAGTAAAAGAAAACACTGATGTGTAAAGATATATGCGTCCCTATGTTTATTACAGCATTATTTACAATAGCTAAGATGTATAAGCAACCTAGGTGTCCACTGATAGATTAATGGACAAATAACATGTAGTATGTGTGTGTGTATGTATATAAATGTGTGTATATATACGTATATATATATGAATATATATACATATAGCAACATATGGTCCTAAATATACAACATAGATGGTCCTAGAGAGCATATGTTAGGTGAAATAAGTCAGAGAAAGACGAATACCATATGATTTCAGTTATATATGGAATCAACAAAAAGGGAATAAACAGAAATAGACCGATAAATGGGTAAAGGGGTGGCAGGCACAGGCTTCTAGTTATGGAATGCATATGTCACAGGGATAAAAGGTACAGCACAGGAAATGTAGTCATTGGTATTGTGATAGCATCATATGGTGACCGAGTCGCCATACTTGTGGTGAGCACGGCATAATGCGTAGACTTGTTGAAACACTACATTGTGCACCTGAAACCCATGTAACATCGTGTGTCAGCTGGGCTTCAACAAAAAAAATTAATCACGTATTTAACCCACCATACCCCAAATGTTATTTCAACAGGTAATCAAGACTATACTAACAGGTAAGTAAGACTGAGCTACTCAGGCTCCCCTATACCAACCATTATTAATTAGATATTTTACATTCTCTTTTCAAACCAAGTCTTCAAAATCCAGTATGTAGTTTATATGTAGAGCACATCTCAATTTAGTTTCAGCAGCTGCATGCAGCTGGCGGTGAGTGTATAGGGCAGCCCAGCCTTAAACCGAAATCATCCACTTACAGGTTTGCCTTCCCTACTAGAAGGTAAGCTACCCAAGGGCAAGGTCAACATCTTACTTGTAGTATCATCAGTGTCCTATCAGTCCCCAGCATGTACTGAGCACTCAGTAAATGTTTACTAAACTAGAGTGACCTGAAGGTATCTTGAGAACAAGTAGAATTTCAGCAGCTGCTCAAATCAAAATATATACTTGTAACAATTACAACAATAAGAATAATAGCTAATATTTTATCTTGGACCATGTTCTGTGCTATCTATTTACCTACCTGCCTACCAAGAAGGCTTCACACCTAGTGTGGAGCACAAGGTGGGGTTGAACTCAAAACCCTGAGATCAAGACCTAAGCTATGATCAAGAGTTGATGCTCAACTGACTGAGCCACCCAGGTGCCCCTGTGCTCTTTAGATACTTTATCTCCTCGAGCCCTCCCAACAACCCCAAATAACTATTTGCATTATTCTACTTTATGGGTAAAGAAACTTGCCCCAAATCATATAGCTGCTAAGTGGAAGAATGAGGACTTCTGGAAATCATTCTGGAAAACAATGGAAATGGCCAGTAAACACACACACACACACACACACACACACACACACACACACACACTAAAGAAAAAGTTGAAAAGAATTTATTTGCAGATGGGATAAACCTGCTCCAGTAGGTAAGCCTTCTCTGGAGTCTCCTTCACCAGCCCCCACTGGCATCTTCTCCAGGGCTCAGTGATCTGCTGAATTTTGCCCTATACAGGGTGTGCCATTCTCCAAGGTTTTCAACCAGCCTTATCTGTCTTCAAATTTATCTGTCTCCTATTTGCCTTCTAAGTTGTGTGCATTCTACCTGTCTTGTCAAACAGGTAGAGATTTCCGCAAACGACTTTAGTGAGTCAAGTCACCTTTCTCAGTGCTCATCCTCTCCCAGTGTACGAGGCAGAGGGGCATACCCTGCTTCCTTGCACCCCCTCTCCCCAGAGGGCCCCCCAGCCCCACTGCCCTGGCCTGAGCACGAGGGAAGCAATCCCTGCTGATGTGTGTTTTTGTTTAGGGAAGTAGGCTCAACTGTGCTGAAGAAAAATGATGCAGATTTTAAATTTTGGGGATGGGGGGTGATGTGTGCCCCCAAATCCCATTATCTCTAAACCACAGGAACCAGAACCACATCTGGAAAAGGAAATAAAGCCAGAGAGGTAAGGAAAGAATAGATTAAGAGAAGCCTTGAAAACAGGCTGGCATTCGGATGTGGTGGAGAATGAAGATCCCCAGAGAGTTTCTCAGCATGGGTGTGAGGTGATGAAAACAGTGATTAAGGAAGATGAAATGCAGGCAGGACGGATTGCAGGGAGGGGCTGGGATCTGAGAGGAGGCAGTCATGCAGGCAGAGGAGACAGAGAGCAAGCCTATGAAGGAATCTATGAGTCTACATCAATTACCATCTGCCCACCCCGAAGTCACTTTACTACCAACTTACTACCAAGCTTTTTTTTTTAATGCCTTTACTATTATTGGGAAGGCAAAAATAACCCTGTGAGGAGCTCAAGAGTTTCATTAAACTGATAATAAAATTCCGTCTCTGCGGATATAATGATTAACCATACGTGTACCCCGCTGAGCGCATGAGCCTTACTGTGAGCATGTGCGACACTCGGTGTGGCAGAAATGGAGCTCAGAAAAATGTATCTTAGGCCCTTGGTCATCACAGAATCAATAAGCATGATGAAAACAGAAGTTTTTTTTAGAGCAGCCCCATGTGGGTGAAGCCCCTATGACAGAAGAGAAATGGTAGCCCCATCTGGAGTGTCCCGAGCCACTGCCCTCCAGGACCTACCACACCCTGTCCACACCAGCTCCTAGAGTGACAGGAGGGACAGGCCAGCTCTTAGGCGGGCCAGCACTGCTTACCAGAACTGTATACCCCAAACCATCATATTCTTTAGTTCTGGTTGCAAGTTGAAATGGTCCAGGGATCCCAAAGTTATTTTGATTCATGTTTAGATCTGGAAAGAGCCGTAGAGAGCATCTAAACCCATCACTTAAGAATATTTTCAAGCTGGGGCACCTGGGTGGCTCCAGTGGTTGAACATCCAACATGATCCCACGATTTGGGAGTTCAAGTCCCACTCTGGGCTCACTGCTGTCAGTACAGAGGCCGCTTCAGATCCTCTGTCCTCCTTTCTCTGCCCGTCTCCCACTTGGACTCCCTCAAAAATAAACATTAAAAAATATCTATTTTCAAGCTGCACACCTTCCCCCGCCCATCTACTCATTCTGTCCCCTTCCCTGCTCTGATGCCCACCCCCAGTTTACACACCCTATGGCAGTCCCTGAAATCTTCCCCGGGACCCTGGGGCTGAAGAGAAAGCAGTTTGCAAAATACTGAAAAGTCCAGTATTTTTGCTTTGTTCTGGCATCTTGTGACATATGAAAAATTAAAGCTCAGGAAATTAAAACAGGACTTCCATTTCTAAACATACGACACATAAAATAACCCTAAAAGCCTCCTTCTAGAATGCTAGAAAGCCTCCTTTAGCTAGAGTGCTAGCTATATGCAAATGTCCATTTCAGTGCATAAAAAGAACTCATAAAGGCATCAAATCCTCACTTTCAAAATGGGTCTAACCTCTGATCAAGCAATTCCATGTGTAGGTACAGGTCCCAGAACAGGGTTTACCCAATTCTTAGTGGAAACGGGGGTCAGAGGATCACTTTAGTAAATTGCAACCAGGATATTTTTTTAGACCAGCCTAAACTGGATTATACCTGAATACAAAATAAGGGTCTCATTTTGAGGAACTTTTATTCCACATATATGTGTGCGCACACACAAACGTAGCCTGTGCATGTGCTGGGTTTACATGTAAAGTATGTCCTTAACTGTGGGTGTAGCCAAAATATTTTGAAAAAATGCTATCTTAGAGAACTTGTATGTGAGTGTAGGAAATGGGTAAGGACACTCACTGAAGCGTCGTTTATAATGAAAGTGCAAAATTCAAAGCAATCTAACTGCTCAACAAGAGAATGGTGGTCTGTTCACGAAACACTATAGCAAAGAGCAGTTAAAATGAATGGGCTAGAGCTATGTTGCTGACGTCTAATGCTAAATTAAAAAAAGAACAAGTCGCAGAATATATACAGCGTGTTTCCTTTCATTTAAAGTTTTCAAACATGCAGAATGTACACAGCAGCCACAGCTGAAAGATGTAGGTGTCTACAGAAGAAGTAGGCAAGTCTGCAGGTTTAAGGCAGCATTTATCTTGGGGGCAGGAGGAAGGCAAAGAGGATCAAGGAGGAAGCCATATAGAACTCAGCCAGGTCTGAAGTGAGCTGGTCAAAACGTCAGGATAGCCCGGGACTCAATGGTGGCACACAGGTTTGTTACCGTGTTGGTCCTATGCTTTTGTTGATTTAAAAAGAAATGTATTTGTAGGGGTGTCTGGGTGGCTCAGTCAGTTAAATGTTCAACTTTTGGTTTTGGCTCGGGTCATGATCTCGCGGTTCGTGGGTTTGAGCCCCCTGCATCAGGCTCTGCATGGACAGTGTGGAGCCTGCTTGGGATTCTCTGTCTCCCTCTCTCTCTGCTCCTCTCCCGCTGCTCACTCTCTCTCGAAATGAGTAAACAAACATGAAAAAAACGTGTTTGTCAGTCACACGTACTCACCAAGACCAGACGGCTGACGGGTGGTAGGGTCACCTGGAAGAAACCCAGGGCAGGACCCTGGCTCCCAATCCGGTTGTCTTTCCACACAGCTCCCAGTTCATGATCTGTTTGCGAATGAAGGATATGCATCATTTTGGTCCTTATCTACGTAATTTATTTTTACCTGAGAGATACTGTTCCCTGCAGCCCACCAAGGCCACATCTGCTCTGGCCAGAAATAGCACATAGTGCACTCACTATGTGAAGCTGAGCGGCTGATTCATAGTTTGCATCTTGGCTCTGTTTTCCAGCCTTGCTCGTGCATTGCAAAAAAAAAAAAAAAAAAAAAGGTAAGCCACTGAAAGGTCAGTAGAGAGATAATCTAAACAAAAAAGTATAAGCAAAAAAAAAAAAAAAAAAAGAGAGAGAGAAAGAGAGAAACACAAAGGGGGGAGGGAGAATCAGTTCTGTGTGAGGAAATACACAAATTCACAGGTAGCGATCAAATTAAAGAATATTATTGAGAAAACTTAAGCAAACAGGGAATGTATTTTAGATGACAGGACTAACTTGAAACGGTACCCTTTTTACAGCCTTTAGGCATGAATACACAATCTAATAGCAGTGGGTTCATTAATTTTTTTCCTAGTCTACAAAAACCAGACGAAGGATACCTTGCCAAGGACTGGAGGATCGTACGCAGCGATTGATCGTGCTTTGCAAAAGTTCAGGGCACTGGTTTTTATCACTGGATCTTTCCTACTCTTCAAGTTACATAAGAGGCTCTGACTTCTCTTTATTCTGTAAGCAATATAATTCCAGGCAAGCTTTAGCCTCTCCGGTGGGTGAGCCAGAAACTTCTGCTGTTGGAGGGGTGACGGTGACAGAAAAAGAAAATACCCTTGTAGTAGAGGGCCTGGAAGAGATCACTCTCCAGAGTCAAGCTGTGAAGTGCACATGACTGTGTCTTATAGATACTTCTCACCCTGGGATGTCTACCAGTCATCAGGAACTGTGAACACACTCTTCGTACCGCTGGAGAAAATGCAGAATTCTGTAGCAGAGTTGCTTCTGTTGTGTGGAGAGCAAATGGGGGCAACAATGGACATTTACTGAGCACATGCCTTTTCTGAATGCTTTACCTCTTTCACCTACCTTCCCAGGAAGGTACTACTGCTAGCCCCATTGTATAGCTCCGAAAATTGAGGCAGGGCTAGGTTAAGTGATGGATGCCTCCAGTCACCTGAAGTGCTGGAACTGAGCCCGCTGGTTCTAATGGACTGGGCTTTTACATGCCACACTATGTCCGGGAGGTGGCATTTAACCAAGCTATTGAGATGACAGCACCAAGTTACGTTAGGATCCGTGGGGGCCCTGCCTCAGATCTGGGGGCTGGAAGAGGGAAGTGTTCACCCGCCAAGGTAAGGGGTGGTTCACTATAAGTCACAGCCTCTCCTTAGAGCTCTAGCACCTGAGAACACCGGCTGTGCACCCCATGCTGCCTGAGTTACGGCTAATTTCTGTTTTGCCCCTCCCCCACCAAGGACAAAAGTAGAGATGGACTTGGGAGGACCATTAAATAAAAACCAAGCTGGAGTTGAGTTTTGCCACCTACTAACTAAATGGATTCATCCCCCTCACTTTCCTGGCCTGTGAAATGAGAAAATGGCCACCACATAGGATGGGAAGTCAAACCAGACAGAGGCACAGGGAGCTTTATACACGGCATTGATGCGTGAGGTTGTATTCTTTGTTCCCTTAAGTCACGGCGAATGTTACAACAAGACGCTGTAAACATCTGAGAAAGATGCTTGTGGGTCCCAAAGTCTTTCTCCGTAGTGTGACTATTAACCTTGGTCGGGCCATTCCCCCTTTATCCCCGTCTGTAAGAAGAGGGGTATTAATCACCAAAGTGTCTTTCAATTTTGGTATTTTGGGATTGGTCCCAGATCTAGGAGAAGTGAACCAGGTTTCAAAATGGTAGTTTGGGCACTTCCTCACCAGCTTGCCCTCCTAAGGTGAACAGTCATCACAATCCTGGGGTCCCGCTAATGACACAGGGCCCTGGAGGAAACCTAACAGCCCAGGGAGATTGCGACAGTGGTTCTCATTGCCCCCAAGGTCAAGTGTTAGAGAAAAGAGAACTGGATTCTCTACCAGAACTAGGTGAATATCTGGTTCCTCAGGCAACCTGCCACTTTTGTTCTGGATACTGACAGATACATGAGGTCCGGAGTGCAGTGCAGGAGGACCTGTGAGGAAGCTTCTAGCCCTGTGACCTCAGGGGACTGCTTTACTGATAAGTATCCCTTGAAAATGATGTCAGGCCTGGTTAAGTGTCCGACTTCGGCTCAGGTCATGATCTCGCAGTTCCTGAGTTCGAGCCTCACATCAGGCTCTGTGCTGACAGCTCAGAGCCTGGAGCCTGCTTCAGATTCTCTGTCTCCTTGCTTTCTGCCCCTCCCCAGCTCATGCTCTGTCTCTCTCAAAAATAAACTGGGATGGGATGGGAGATGGGAGATGGGAAGGGAAGGGAAGAAAATGATGTCAGGTCTGACCAGCCATGGCAGGCTGGGAGCCACAGCTGGTGGGGAGGGGAAGGTACCAGGCTTCCTACTTCTCTGCATTGGCCTTTCCACAGGGAAACGCCCAGTGTGGTGACGGTAATTCGAGGTGATTGTGGCATGGTGCTGAAGCAGCTATGAGCCCTCTGGATGCTATGCCAGTCTTTCCAGAATGGGGTGGACCCCATTCCAAAGGAAGTCGGGCCCCCGGGGAGCCTCAGGGCTGCGGCCAAGCACAACGGGTCCATTCTCGAAGGGAAAGGACAGCAGTCACTCTGATCACAGTCTATTACACAGACCCTCCCCAGCCATCCCATCCCCCGGGCTCTCACAGCCTGAAGCAGAGGCAATGGGAAAAGTCACCTGTGCCACAGGAAATCCTGTCGGCAGCCTTGAGATATATCACAAGCCTGAGAATCCAGCGGCCAGAGGGGTTGGCAAGAGATGAACACGGGCAGCCCAGGGGACCCCTGTTAAGGATGCATTCTGTGTCTCTAGCAGGCATGCTTGCTCCTGCCCAGGACTCTGCACCAGCATCCCTCCCGAAGCCTGGGTCTCTTCTCACACGGCTGGCTCCTTTCTGCAACTCAACTTTCACTTCAAATATCGCCATTTCAGGCTTGCCACGCACACACCTCCTATACCTTCCCATCGTGACACCCCTTTCCCACTTCATACAGCACCTCCCGCTTCCTCAAAGGACTCCCTTGGTTTATGATTCTTGTTTACGGCCTGTTTTCCCTTTAGAATGTCAGCTTAATGAGAGTCAGCACCTTCTCTGTCTTCTCCAGTCTGTCCCCAGTACCTGGAAAAACACCTAGTAGATAGCAAGGGATCAATAAAATCAGTACAATTAGTTAATTAACGAGTTGATTAATTCTATCTAGGACAGGTGTTCCGGGTTCTGCAGCCGTGGTGAGATCTCAAGGCTCCAGATGGCTTTCGTAGACAGTTTTGACTCTCTCTCCCTTAAAGATCTGAGACTCCTGCTCTGATCATAGGGACTTGGCTCCCACCATCTGTATTTATACTAACTAATTTTTCACCTAGAAATGGTTTTGGTTGCAAGTATATTAGGTAAAGTGTACTGTGATTTCAAGTACCAGGGTACCATTTTTCTCGAATAAGCACAAATCAGGAGGTGTTCGGTCCAGCGTCACTGTGGCGGCTTCGCTGTAGAAGGACCTTGCTCTTTCTCCTTTGCACCCTCTGTTCCTAGCACAAAACTTTCATCCGGTGCTTGTCACTTCATGGTCTCAACATGGCTGCTGCATCGCCAGGCATTGGGTCCAAATGCCAGAGACGGGGCAAAGCAAAGGAAGAAAGAGCCATGTCCCATGATTCTGTTGCTCCTTTTTATTGAGAAGACAAAAGCTTTTCCGGCATCCGTATCCAGCCTCTTTCTATTTACATCTCCTACATTAGTCTGGGGTCACATGGCCACCCCTAGACCAGTTACTGACAAAGGGAAATTACATTACTGTGACTGGTTTAGACTGTCACCATTCATCCCCTGGGGCTGGAGAGAGGACAAATTTCCCTCAAGATCAAAGTATTGCCACTCTCTCCCAAACAAACAGATGTGTCATAGCTAAATGGACCAGAGTGGACGTTTACCCAAAATGAGAGCTGAGCCTCACAAAAACAGAGTTAAAGGCAGATCCCTGGAGCTCTCATGCTTCTGAACTTTCTTAAGATGTGGCTGTTCAAACTGTTTCAATTCCATCATGTGCTCAAATACCTACCCAAGGTATTTTCTTTTTCCCTTAAGCTAGCTCAAAATCACTTCTGAGGGTCTTTGTTGTAGCCGCATCTAACTATGAGCATCCTGCCCAATCAGGCTGGGGTGTGTGGCTGCTCTAGAACATCCGACAGTCTATTCACACCTCCTTCAACCACGTCACAGCCCTTTATACCCAACACTCTGCGCCTCCGGAGGTGACCCAAACACTTAGACATGATGTCATCAGCCTGACAACCTCCTTCTCCCCCTCTTCACCTTCAGGCAGCTCTGCTGAGGTCCCAAGTATCCAGGGAGGCCTGCTGGGTACATAAGGCCTGCCTTATGTCTGAGGGGTACCAGGCTATTCAGTGGCACCCACCCTGACCAGAGAAGGGACAGAACTGTGAGAGGTCACATCACAAATCTATGACAAAGGCCACAAACACTTCACACCTTCTGATTGTTATCCCAATACTTTTTTCTTTTGTAAGCCATCTGATTATCCAGTCCGCACACACACACACACACACACACACACACACACAGTCATCCACACCCTCACAATAAAGAAAGAACCTAATGAATGAAAAGCCTGGCCAGCCCAGCCTAGTGTTCCATCTCCGCCAACAGTCACAAGGAATCTTTTGTGGGCGCGTATAAGGACTGTCACACGAGTATCTACAGGGATATCTCTGCAAAGCTCTTGCTCGATCATCTACGAACTTATCTACATTCTTTTCCAGTATATACATGGTGCTTCAATAGATCTCTTCAACTTACGTAAATCGTAGACAGTATTTCTCAAAAATGTGTTGTGTGCAACTTACAGGTTTTACGTGAACAAATGGTCCCATGATCAGATGACTCTGCAAACACCTGATTAAAGACAGTTAAATGGCTTCTTCATCACAAGGCATCACAAAAGCCTTCAATATTCCAATATGCACGATGAGTCAACTCTTGGTTCTGGCTTGGGTCATGATCTCACAGTTTGTGGGTTCGAGCCCCATAATGGGCTCTGTGCTGCAGTGCAGTCTGCTTAAGATTCTCTTTGTCTCTCTCTTCCCCTCCCCTCTGCTCTATCTCTCTCAAAATAAGTAAACATTTAAAAAAATATTCCGGGGTGCCTGGTTAGCTCAGTCAGTTAGGTATCTGACTTTGGCTCCGGTCATAATCTCACAGTTTCTGAGTTCAAGCCCCGCGTCAGGCTCTGTGCTGACAGCTCAGAGCCTGGAGTCTGCTTTAGATTTTCTGTCTCCCTCTCTCTCTGCCCCTCCCCTACTTGTGCTCACTCTCTCTCGCTCTCTCTCAAAAATAAACATTAAAAAAATTTAAAAAATCCCAATATGCATGATGAATAGCTAAGAGGGGGGGTGTAGAATATGACATCTTCCAAGTTCATTTAAACACTGAAATTTTTTCCCTTGGTATATTTTGAAAGGCTGGTGATGCTTTGGGAAACACTGAGAATCAGTGGGATATAGAGGGCAAGTCCTAGAAACTACTACCTCTTTTCAGTGCCAAGAGGCATATTCTGTGACTTGGTTAAGTAGGCTTTGTCCAAACCTAAGTATACCCCTTGTGAAGGTCCTAGATAGTTAGAATGGCCCCTTAGTCCACTGGGTCAGAGTCATACATCACCATTGCTGCCCTGGGTGAAAAGCACCCTGGTCTAGAAGGGAGGACATCTGAGCTGATGATGTTTTTCTCTGTTTCAAAATGAGCATGGTGGGCCACATCACAACAGGGAAAATGTGGTCATTATGGAAGAGTCCAGCATCCTGCCATTTTTCTTCTGTTCCGACCTTTAACGAAAGCAATTTTCATTAATGCAAGCCACACTGACCTTGGTGACACAGAACACAAACTAAAAACTTTTAAGTTTTTATTGTTATTTTTTACTTTGTCTTGTTTAGATCTGCCTTCTCTAAAAGACCACTTGGCAAAACATAACAAAAATATCTTGCCTACAAATGTGCAAACACTTCCCTAAGATATCTGGCAACAACGTGGCTCCCTCATAACATTTAGATGCTTTCAGCATCTTGACACTGACAAAAGGATGTTAAGAGAATTAAGTGCAGGGTTGGCAATGGTTCTACCAAAGCCTCATCATGGGACATCCAGAAGGAAAGTTTGCTCCCTGGAAGCCTTTGCTCCAGGGACAGAGAGATCCACATCAAAGAGGAAAATTACTGGACAAACACATTTATCATCACAGTGTGATAGTATCAGCTGCAGTTTGTGGAACAAGTCTGGGAGAACTTCATCTCTCGCTGAAAAGATTCAACACCATCAGCCACAGAATACTAAAAAATTCATTGCTTACCCCCAAGATGATTCTTTTTGGGCTGTGTTAATAAGCATCCTCACTCCTCTGAACGTAACTCGACCTGATATTCTCCTAAACTGAATCACTTGAAATGTCTGAGAAAATGGAAGCTTCTGACCACACCCCTGTATCCTGCCTCTGTGCAAAAAGCAAACATCTCCGCAGTAACGAGAATATGAAAGGGCACGTGGTGCAAGAGGGGAAGAAACGGACAAGGGCATCAGAAGACCGAGGTTCTAGCTACTGTTTAGGCAGCTCTTGTTATGGGGTGAATTGTGCACCCCCAACCCCCCCCCCACCCCGATTCCCATGCTGGAGTCCTAAACACCAGCACCTTGGAATGTGACTTCATTTGGAAATAGGGTCTTTATGGAGGTAATCAAGTTAAAATGAGGTCATGAGGATGGGCCCCACTGCAGTCTGACTGATGTACTTGTAAAAAGAGAAGATTGGACAGAGACACCTTTCCTTCTAGATGTCCTGTGATGAGGCTTTGGTAGAGCCATTGCCAATCCTGCATCTAATTCTCCTCAAATCATTTTGTCATGATGATGTGACTAAACATGGGGAAAAGACAGCCATTGACAAGGCCAAGGAGGGACACCGGGAACAGCTTTGTCCCTTCTCGCCCTCAGAAGGACCCAATCCTACCAACACCTTGATGTTGGACTTCTAGCTGCCGCAAGTGGGAGACAATAAATTTCTGTTGTTTATGCCACTCGGTATGCTGTCCTCTACTATGGCAGCCCCAATATACGAACACAAGCTGTGTTCTCAGCAAAGTTTCCCATCTAATATCTCTGGGTCTCAGTTTCCTCTCCTATAGCATTAGGGGGCAAATGACCTTTGAAATTGCTTTTATCTCTAAAGGTTAATGATCAAGGATGAAGGCGCCCCTCACCAATTCCCCTGAGGGGTCATCACACACTGTCTTTGGAGAAAAGTTTCCCTCGTATCTACGGATCAATGAATATACAGGCTGAAACTATCTCTGACAGTCTGGTGTGGCCATCCTAATTTTATTTCAGTAATGGCTTTGGGAAGCAAAATGAGGAAGAAAGGAGGCTCAACGTAACTCCTAGGAAAGGCCACAAACTTATAAATGTATATCTTTTTACAAGACATTCATCAACAGGGAAACTTGGCTTGTGACAGATTTTTGGGGAGGTGCTGGGGTGGGCTCACATGAAAAGATCAGTAACGAACGAATGCTGGTCATGAAAGGAAACATGGTCTAGGCAGCTTCCAAGTGCTCCTATCCTGTTCTATCTCACCCATAAAACAAGGTAATGACAATGACTTTCTGCAACATTTATCAGTCTCTCATCAGCATGTATCCTGTTGGATTAAATCCTGGGCTATTAATGCATCTTCAAAGCCTGGAATATAGTATTAATGCCAGAACTGTAATGGGTAAGAAGACTGCTTTGGCAACTGAAATTGCGATTCCAAATGCTATTAAACAGACCTGATGTCCCAGTTCCCCATCTCTTCCCCTCACAGAGTAGACTCTCTCCTGCCAATGGAGCTACCAAGATAAGCATTCTATGCAGTGATTTTGTCATTGTTAACCAGGGCGACCTTCTTAAGCAGCAGCTAAATGGCTGGTTTAGCGTCCACTCTATTAAAACAAAAATCAACCTACCAGACAAACATAAACCCGGCATTTATTTAAGTGAACTGTGCTTTTATTAGTTAAGGTCCCATGACTCCTGCTCAGGTTCAGTCATTTGCCAGAACTCAGGAAAGCTAATTTCTATTACCGTTTTATTATTATAAGGGATGTAACTCAGGAAGAGCCAAATGGAAGAGGTGCATTGGGCAAGGTACAGAGGGACAGTGGTGAGAGGTGGGGGATCCAGAATTTCTATAGCTTCTGAGTGCCCACCCTCCCAGCAAATCAATGTCTTCACCAACCTCAGAGCACCTCTAGCCTTGTAGTTTCGGAGGCTATGAGGCTCCGAATTGGAAACTCTAGTTTCGGATTTCCTAAATCACAGGCCACTGGGGATTGAATTAAACCTCCAGCCCCTCTCTTCTGCCTGGGGTTGGAGGCCAGGCTGACAGATGGAGCTCTCTCACTGGTGGGTTCCCCCCCAATGCTATCTAAGGACCCGTATTTAGTCACCTCTTTAGCACACAAAAGACACTTATGACTCAGGAAATTCCAAGGATTTTAGTATAGTGCTGCCAAAGGAATGCAATTCCAAGGATTTTAGGAGCCCTGTGCGGAGGATGGGGACAAAGATCAAATATATTTTTTTCATGCCACATCTCCACAACCTACCATATTGTCTGGTGCGTAACAGTTACATTTGCTAATGAATGACGTAGTTTCAGCAAGCCACTCTGGAGTTCTTTTCCCTTCTTTCATTCCTTCCTCCTTCCCTCCCTCCAATCCATCCTCCCTCCCCCCTCCCTTCCTTCCATCCATGCTTCCTCCCTCTCTATCTGCCTTCCCTCATTCCTTCCAAGAGAGTAGTGAAATTTTTAAGCCAAAACTATACATACTTTAAGATTCTCCATTTTAGTTGGGTATTCTAAAAAGACAAACCCTGATGGGCTTCTACAACCTTAGGGCATTTCATGCCTCTGAGGTCTCCAGCCCTGGAAAACTCAAAGGAGAAACACCCACAAAGACTCCGTAGAGAAGGAACCAAACCTGCTGATTTACAGTCTGTTCCCGTCTCCTGATTTCATACCTTCTTTTCACTTTCACAAACGACAGTGCTGCTGCCCTAAAGGGATAAGGGAAGGTAGGGTTGGACATTTGCCGGGGCTGCTGGAAGGTTTCTTGCTTATGTCATATGTTGTGCAACATGCCATCAAGGACTTCATATTCTGGATAGGTTCCCAGTGATAGGAGTCCCACCTTATGCTTTCAAAATCCCAAGTGATCAGCGTTTTACTTATCGTAGGGAAAACTGGATTTCTGCCAAAGGAAAATCTGAACCCCAGGATGAGGAAAATACGGACTGGAGTAGGGCTATTTTATATGCATCGGGGCGTCTGGGTGGCTCCGTCATCTAGGCATCCAACTCTTGATTTCGGTTCCGGTCATGATCTCACTGTTCCTGAGGTTGAGGCCCACGTAGAGGTCCTTGCTGACAGTGTGGAGCCTGCTTGGAATTCTCTCTCTGTCCATCCCCCCAAAATAACTAAGTAAGTAAATAAGTAAGTAAGTAAGTAAGTAAATAAATAAATAAATAAATGCATTCCCAGAGAAAACAAAAGTGAAAAACCCACAAAGGTTCTTTCAGAGCTAATATGCTTTGAAAATTGGAGTGAAATTTCAGTTGTTTTTTTTAGAGAGAGAGAGAGTGTGTGTGTGTGTGTGTGTGAGAGAGAGAGAGAGAGAGAGAGAGAGAGAGAGAGAGAGAGAGAGAGAGAATCTGAAGCAGGCTCCATGCTCAGCACTGAGCCCAACACAGGGCTCGATCCTATGACCCTGGGATCATGCCTGAGCCAAAATCAAGAGTCAGTTGCTCAAACAACTGAGCCACCCAGGAGCCCCTTAAGTTCCCTTTTAAAAGGGGGTTAGGATAAGGGTGTTGAAGTCTTCCATCTGTCATCAGAGCTGGCTCTCAATCTGATGGAGTGTTAGGCTTCTCTATAGTTAATAATAGCCTTCTAATCTTAACAAAAATGAGCTGAAGTCTAGGACCAAACTCTGAACTCTCAATGTAAACAGATGTGCAAGGGGTATTTTTTGAGAACATGGTTAGCCCCATTCACACACCCAGGGCCCAACCTCCTGTGGAAGTGTTCCCTTCAAACCTGAGCAAAAAATACAAATGGGGCTCCTGAGTTTCCTTACCTGAGTGTCCTCTCTGGCCCCTGCATCCTCTGGGCACATGACAGCGGCATACCGTATCATCACTTCCAGCACTGATAACAAAATGCATCCAGGACCAGATGGTGATACTCAGCTTGCACAGGTTTGCTGGAGACAGATACCTGATACTGGAAGGAAATGTCACAGGCAGTTGTTCCAAAGCCAGTGGATCATCCTAAAGGTCTTAGAGGGAAGAGGTAGCCAGGAACAACCAGTGAGTCTTTTGAAAGAAGGACAGTGAGAGAGAACAGGCTCACCCAAAGGGCACAGAATCCTATCTAGAAGTGGAGCCCAGAGATCTTTTTTTAAGCCACACCCCCCATCACACAAGGGAAAAGAGGCAAATTAATTATCTTTAAAAATATTTTTTTATTGTTTATTTATTTTTGAGAGAGAGAGAGAGAGACAGAGCACGAACAGGGGAGGGTCAGAGAGAGGGAGACACAGAATCCTAAGCAGGCTCCAGGCTCCGAGCGGTCCACACAGAGCCCGACGCGGGGCTCGAACTCACAGACTGTGAGATCGTGACCTGAGTAGAAGTTGGACGCTTAACCGACTGAACCACCCAGGTGCCCCAATTATTTATCTTTATTATCTCTAAAGAATACTCATCTAGATTGGGTACAGTGGACTTACACGGGGAACATTGTGAAAATATACGTGTGCAAGACCTTCCCTCCCCAACCACCCGCCCCACCATCCTGGCAAACCCTACGTGGGGGCAACGTATGCATTTTGTAGGGGCTCCCAGGACTTTCTGATCCTCCCTCCTCCCTGACTTACCCCCAGTTAAGATCCACTGAGCGTTAGTTTGCTATTACACTCAATTACTAGAAAGAAATATATTTGGGTCACATATCTTAATTCCCTGCTGACATACCTTAATGGAATTAATATTTAACAATACACACTTGACTTAGATCAGAAATGCCTTACAGAGGTTATCTACTTGAATTTTACATCGTTACGCCTTCTGGAAAATCAGTTTCAATCATCTGATACATTACCCAGCATCCATCACAGAAACCCTTCCCCAAATTGCCTGTCTGACAAAAGATGGTCCCTCCCAGCAGAACATGTCTGTCTTTTAACAGACAATGACGACATCATGCAAAGCATTTGCCCTGGTACCTTAGCTGCTAGAAAACAAGCCTTTTTTTTTTTTTTTTTAGCAGTAACTGTATACACTGGCAAGGATCCTTAGAAATGGCTTATAAGGCAGGGCTGTTCAGTAGAACTTTCTATGGTAACAGAAATGTTCTTTGTCCACATTGTCCAGTTCAGTAGCCACTAGGGACATGTGGCTACTGAGTGCTTTTAATATGACTGGTGTGGTTGCAGAATGAATTTTCAATTTTAAGTAGCCACATGTGGCTAGTGGCAATATTCAACAGCATCGTTGCAGGGCCACTTTTAAAATTTAAACTTGGGGCGCCTGGGTGGCTCAGTCAGTTAAGTGTCCAACTTCAGCTCAGGTTGTGATCTTGAGGTTTTTGAGTTCGAGCCCTGGGTAGGGCTCTATGCTGACAGCTCAGAGCCTGGAGACTGCTTCAGATTCTGTGTCTCCCTCTCTCTGCCCCTCCCACATTCTCTTTTTCTCTCTCTCAAAAATAAACAAACATGAAAAAAATTTAAACTTATAGTTAATACTTACACATGGTAAGACAAAAGAAAAGTATTATAGTAGTTTCAACTTCGGAGCCAATGTTAGGTTTACATTTTAAGAGTGTCATTGACTTTCAGTAATATTACAATTGACCCTTGAACAGCAGAGTTAGGGGGGGCAGAATTTCCACACACTCAAAAATCCTTCACCAACTTCTGACTCTCCCAAAACTTTACTGGTCAACAGAAGCCATATACAGATAACATACACAGTCGATGAACACGTATTTTATGTTATCTATGTTACAGATAGATAAAGCAAGTAGCTTTATAGATCTATCGATTGATCAATAAATAAAATAAGCTAAAGAGAAGAAAATGCTCCTAAGACAGTCATAAGAGAAAATACATTCACAGCACTGTCCTGTGTTTACTGACAACATCCACGTATAAGTGGCCCCGTGCTGTTCAAAGGTGAGCTGTATTTGAATAGCCTTCTGCACATTGGGGGCTGACTGGAAACCTGGCTGCTTGCAGCAGAAAGGAGAAGGGCTCAGGTCATCTGTGGAACAGCGAGACTTAACTGGACGTGCCCTCTGTCCCGTGCTGTCACAGTTAAAATGCTGGGACCTGACGACAGAACTGATGACCATCCTCTGAAACGGGGCCACCAAGCCCCGCCTGGATGGCATGGCCCATACCCTTTCTTCACCCCTCAGCTACGGACCCTCCCCTGTTCCAAGCCCACTGGGGAAAGGGAAGGCAGGGGGTGGCTTTAAGGCTCGCTTTGTTAATTTGCACCTGCAGAGTGCTCTTAAGGAAGAGCCCATTGGGTTTGCAGGGTGTCTCAGTCTTGGCACTAGTAACATTGTGGTTCTATGCTGTTGGAGGGTGTCCTGTGCATTGGAAGAGATTTAGCAGCATCACTGGTCTCCACTCATTACATGCCAGTAGCATTCCCCACCCATCTCAGTAGGGCCAACCAAATATTTCTCTGGACACTGTCACATATCCCCTAGGGAGCAAATTATCCCCAGTTGGGAACCTCTTAGACAGTAAGTTCTTGGACTACTTAATAGGCCACTTAATAAAGGAAACCGATCCTAGATTTTTGTTTCATTTTTTTTTAATCTCTAGTGTCCAGGGGCGCCCGGGTGGCTCAGTCGGTTAAGCGTCTGACTTCAGCTCAGGTCATGATCTTGCAGTCTGTGAGTTCGAGCCCCACATCGGGCTCTGTGCTGACAGCTCAGAGCCTGGAGCCTGCTTTGAATTCCATGTCTCCCTCTCTCTCTGCCCCTCCCCTGCTTATGTTCTGTCTGTCTCTCTCTCTCTCTCAAAAATAAACATTAAAAAAATTTAAATCTATAGTTACTGTTACTCAATACACACTGAAGCATCATTTAGAGGAAAGAATAGAAGGTCACTATCAGTTTTTTTAGGAGCACCTGGGTGGCTCAGTCCATTGAGCATCTGACGCTTGATTTCAGTTCAGGTCATGATCTTACAGTTCATGAGTTTGAGTCCCACCTTGAGGTCTGTGCTGGCAGTGTGGAGCCTGCTTGGGATATTTTCTCTCTCTCTGTCTCTCTCTCTCTCTCTCTCTTTCTGCCCCTCCCCTGCTTGTGTGCTATTTCTCTCAGAAATAAAAAAATTTTTAAAGGCCACTATTATAATTTTTTTTTAACTTTTTACAAGTCTCCCTCAGTGCCTAGCATAGTGTAAGAATCAATAATTATTTTCCGGTTGGTTAATATTTCTACAGGTTTTTAAAAAAAGAAGAAATGTCTACTAACAACTATTTCTGAGCAAGAAAAATGATGGGGAAAATAAATCTTTTTTATCCCTTTATGTACGTGAAGCAATTTCCTGGCCTGTTGTGGTTTTAAGCAAACAGTGCAAGTCTGAAAATACAGTCTCGCCACTTTTGATTAGCACCATGATTGTGCGTGAGGACGGGATGCCTCTCAAGCTCCGTCTCTTCCAACAGAGGTTGGTCTAGGTGCTGGGTCAGGAGGATCCCTTCCTTACCGACTGGGGGAGCCAATTATCTCCAGCACCAGATGAGACCCCCCCAAGAACCTTTGCTGCCAGGTTCCCTGCAAAGAAAATCAGACAGGTGGCTTCAGTTCACAGTCCCTGAGCCCTTAAGCCGCACTCCCCAGCAAGTGACTCTTTTATCGTACAGGTCACAACCAAACCCTGGAGAATAGGCCTGCTATCTCATGAAAGCCAAACCCGTGGCACCTAAAACTTCGGGGACAGCTTCCCACCATGTACACATGGTGCAGCCCAGCAGAAGGACATGGAAGGCATTCCCACCGTGCCCACGTTTAAATGGACAATCCGTTTGGTACAGTCTGCCCTTCACCACTTTCCTAAACTGTTTACGGTACTTAAAGCTTCTTGGACAAGATTTTTCATTTAAGGAAAAGTATCACTTTCCAAGTTCCAGAACACTGGCTGTCTGCTTGAAGCTTTGCTCTATTCAAACAACCAGAATCATTAAGGCTATTTACCAAGCACAAGGTCAGAGCATTTATTACAATTAGACAAGGCAGGAGAAGGGAAATTCCATCCCTTCCTTTAGAGTACTTTGCTGGAGACATACTGGAATCACCTGGGCAGCTCTTTAAAGTCTTGAGGGTTGGGCCACACACTAGATGGAATCAGAATCTCAGGGTAGTACAAGGCATTAGCCAATTCTTTTCAATAAACGTTTGACTTTAGAACAGCTTTAGGGTTATGGAAAAAATTGCAAAGAGACTACAGACATTTGCCATATACCTTCTAGCCATTTCCCCCTATTATTAACATTTTATAGGAGTCTGGTACATGTGTTACAATTGCTGAGCTAATACTGATGCATTTTTATTAACTGAAGCCCGTACTTTTTTCACATTTCTGTAGTTTTTCCCTAGTTTGCTTTCTGTATCCCAGGATTCCATCTAGGATGCCACATTACATGTAGTTGTCATAGTTCCTGAGGTTCTTCTGGGCTGCAAGAGTTTCACAGACTTGCCTTGTTTTTAATGACACTGATAGTTTTAAGTACTGGCCAGATATTTTGCAGAATGTCCCTCAGTGGGGATTGGTCTGATGTTTTTCTCATGATCAGACTGGGGTTATGTGCTTTTGAGAAGAACACCAGTGAGATGAAACCATTCTCATCGCACCAGATCAAGGGCACGTATGTTGACCTGCCTTGTCACTAGCAACGTTGACCCTAATCTTTTGGCTGAGCTAGTGTTTGTCAGGCTTCTCCAGGACAAAGTTAGTCTTTTGTCCCTTTTTTCTTACTGTACTCTTCTGAAGGAAGTCACCATGTGCAACCCACACTTCAGGGTTATATTCCAGCTCCTTGAGGGCTTAGGATTTACAAGAAATTTTTAGAGTTCTTTGATAGAGGAAATTTGTCTATTTTCTTCCATTTATTTATATTATATTCATTTATTTTCTACTTTGGATTTCAATCCAATACTACTGTAATTATTTTGCTGCTCCAGTGTTCCAGCTTTGGCCATTGGGAGTTCTTTCATTGGCCCTATATCCCTTTGTGGTAGTGGTGGTGTTTTTCTGAGCACTTTCTTACTTTTGGCCACTATATGATGCTCTGTGTTCATCTTATTTATTTCCTACCCTAGTCCTAGAATCAGCCATTTATCTAAGTCCTGGTTCCTTTTGTTGAAGAATGGTATTAGAAGCCACGATCTGTATGCTGGGTGTGCTCACTGCTACAGAGATGTCATCGTTCCTAAACTCTTTCCATTGACAAAACGAGGAAATTATGTGTGTGCATAATAACCGATGCATATATACTTACCTGTAAGTACTTCTGTATGGAACTGTCTTCCTCTACATTAAGCTAATATGAGTCCATATTGATGTCTCCAACTCTAATCCAATTATCACAGGGATGTTTCCACTCTTCCTCTTGCTTTTCTGTAATTTCCTACTCCACACTGAGAAACTTGGCTCCCATCATTGTCTGTTTACTTCACTGATGAATTTCAGTATGTAGTGGTATCAGAACTGTTAACCTGGACCCTCATGGGAAGTTTATCAACTACAGTACAGACTTATGGACAGTTCCTTCTGCCTTTAGTATTAGACTCCATCCATTCATTTCCAAGGTTACTTAGGTCAGCACCTCTTCTCCTCTGTATCTTCAGTGAGGCTGTTCAATGTATTTGTAATACACTGTTCCGTCACAATTCTGCACTTCATCCCGGGATCCTGATCTACTAAATAACTTTTTCAAATTTGCATAAAATTTCCTCTTTGTCCTATAAAGTCCTATGGGTTTTGACAAATGCATAGTATCATATATCCACCATTACAGCTATCATACAGAATAGTCCCACTGTCTTAAATAGTTTTCTGTGCTTCACTTATTCAACCCTTTCCTCTTCCCCTAAAAAATCCTCTGGAAACCACTGATCTTTCTATCATTTCTATAGTTTTGCCTCTTCCAGAATGTCATAGAATTTGAATCATATAATATGGAGCCTTTTCACTGGCTTCCTTCACTTAGCAAGTTGCATTTAAGATTCATTCATGTCTTTTTTTGTGGTGTGATAGTTCATTGCTTTTATTATTTTAATAATATTCCATTGTATAGATGTACCCATTCACCTACTGAGGGACCTCTTGGTTGCTTCTAGCTTGGGAAATTATAAATACAGTGGCTATAAACATTCTCATGAATGTTTTTTTTGTACGGACATAAATTTTCTTTCTTTTTTTTTACACTTATTTTTGAGAGAGAGAGAGAGAGAGAGAGAGAGAGAGAGAGAATGAGCAGGGGAGGGGCAGAGAGAGGAGACACAGAATCTGAAGCAGTCTCCAGGCTTGAGCTGTCAGCACAGAACCTGATGCAGGGCTCGAACTCATGGACCACGAGATCATGACCTGAGCCGAAGTCGGACGCTAAACTGACTAAGCCACTGAGGCATCCCCAGGTATAAATTTTCAAAATGGTGACTTAAGTTTTCAAATCAGTAAATAGTGGTAATTCAATCACTAAATGATAAAGACTACACCTATCTCTGTAAGAAAGTGCCAAACTTGGGGCGCCTGGGTGGCGCAGTCGGTTAAGCGTCCGACTTCAGCCAAGTCACGATCTCGCGGTCCGTGAGTTCGAGCCCCGCGTCGGGCTCTGGGCTGATGGCTCAGAGCCTGGAGCCTGTTTCCGATTCTGTGTCTCCCTCTCTCTCTGCCCCTCCCCCGTTCATGCTCTGTCTCTCTCTGTCCCAAAAATAAATAAACGTTCAAAAAAAAAAAATTTAAAAAAAAAAAAAAAAAAGAAAGTGCCAAACTATCTCCCAAAGCGTCTATACTATCTTGCACTCCCACCAGCAGTGAATGAGACTTCTTTCTTGTTCCATATCCTTATCAGCAATTGATGCCAGGTTTTAAATTTCAGGCATTATAATATATGTGTAGTGTTATCTCATTATTGTTGTAATTTGTAATCCCCTAATGACAAACGATGTTGAATATTTTCTCACATGATCATTTTTCCATCTGTTTCTCTTCTTTGGTGAAGCATCTGTTCGGCTCTTTTGACCATTTAAAAATTTGATTGTTTTCTTCCTGTCACGTTTTAAGGGTCATTTGAATAGTTTGGATAGAGGACCTTTATGAGGTATGTGTTTGGAAATATTTCCTCCCAGTCTGTGGCGTGTCCTTAGCTTTTCTTTTACAGTGCATTCACAGTTTTTAATTTTAATGAAGTCCACTTTCTCAGTTTTTCTTTAACAAATCATGCTTTGCATCATATACTTACAAATTCATCATCAAACTCAAGGTCACATAGCCTTTCTCCTGCGTTTTATTCTATCAGTTTGAAAGTTCTGTATATTACATTTAGATCTATGATCCATTTTGAGTTTATTTTTATAAAAGTGTAACATCTGGGACAAGGTTCACTTTTTTTAAATTTTGTTACATGGACGTCCAGTTTTTCTAGTGCCATTTGTTGAAAAGTTCATCTTTAATCCATTCCATCGCCTTTGCTCCTTTGTCAACGTCACTTGATTCTATCTGTGTGGGTCTATTTTGTGGTTTTCTATTCTGTTCCACTGATATATGTGTCTCTTGTTTCACCAATGAACACAGTCTTGATTACTGAAAGTTTACCATAAGTCTTGACATTGGGTAGTAGGAGTCTTCCAGTTTTGCTCTTTTTCAGTATTGTGTTGGGCATTGCTATTGTTTTTAAGCTTTCCAAATGAGTCCAATGTATAGCCAATGTAAGAATCACTGCTTTGGAGGCAGCTGGGAATAGAAGGAAGAATATGGATCTTAAGGGCTCCTGGGTGGCTCAGTTAAGCATCCAACTTCAGGTCATGATCTCGCGGTTCATGAGTTCAAGCCCCACGTCGGCCTCTGTGCTGACAGCTCAGAGCCTGGAGCCTGCTTTGGATTCTGTGTTTCCCTTGCTTTCTGCCCCTCCCTCACTCGTTCCCTCTCTCTCTCAAAAATAAATAAATATTTTTTAAAAATTAAAAAAACAAACAAAAGAACATGGATTTTCAAGTCAAGCAGCCCTTTGTTTAAATTCTTGGTGTTCAGGCAAGCCATCTGAAATGTTGGAGCTTCAGTTTCCTTTTCAGGAAATGGGGGATTAAAATGCTGGCAGGGTTTTTTGTTTGTTTTTATAAAAGCAATACCTTGGACAACCCCAGCATAGGGATGAACAAGCAGCAATTCACTGGTCAAGATGATTTCCCTTTTCTTCACTTCCAATGCCTTCTTGACTGTTTTCTTAGTGTGCTCTTAGACCATTGCATTCCAAATATTAGGAAGGACTAGCATAGTTTATTATTATGAAATATCTCCCAATAGATATGTAACCATATAAGATGGGTTATAATCCAGTGTTGCTTCCCCCGGAAACCGGCAGCCTGAAGAAATAAGCCTGTTTGACAATCTTTTTTAGAAGGAAGTGATTCATGTTGAGCCCATGGGGAATTAATACTGGTCTATTTTTTAACGATTTGTTGAAGGGATAGGAATTTACTGCCTGCATGGAAACAATAATGAGAATAAGTAGCAAATAGCACAAACGATTAAAAAGAGAGAGAGGGTGAGGAAAGTGCCCTTTTTAAAAAAATAAACAGGAAAATGACCAGGAAGGACATTTTGAAGCAACAATGGGATCTCTTTATGACTATACACCTTTGTACTTTTAATAATTGGGGCCATTGTTACAGAACACATTCCCCTAAGTGAGATTATTGGGTAAAAAATACAGTTTCAGATATTCGTATAAACGTCTTATTTTCCAAAAAACTCTTCCTTTATTCTACAGAGTAAAAAATACTGTATGTAAGCAAGAAATCAAGCAAACAAACAAAAAATAAAAGTCAGGAAGGGTGATAAGAAGGAAACATAAAAGAACTCATTTACCATCTACATCTATGCTCCAAGCATGCTAAGAATTATACACGTTTAAACAAATTAATCCTCATGGCAAATTTAATACCATTCTCACTGCATAGATAAGAACCGACGTCTTAGAAAAGCTACTCCATGTGCCACAAAGCATAGAGTTCACATGTCAGAGCCAGGAAGCCATCCAAGTATACCTGAAAACCAGGCACTCTGGCCCCATCTCAAAAACCATTATGCCATGATGCTCAAATTCTTTAATTTCTGAAAAGGAGAAAGAGTGTGAAAACATTTTTAACTTCCAAAAAAGATGCCCCAAATTACTAGATGTTTTATGAGCAGAATCCTAATTTGGACTAATTTTCTAATATAGCTATCCTAAGAAGTCTGGTAACTGGGCTCAAACGAAAGGATTCTTTCATTTCTTGCAGGACACAGACAGGCACATTTTTACAATGGCCTCCCCAAGACAGTAACCCTCCTCTGGCACCTCCCCAAGAGTCATTAGAGAATCCCGGAGCCCCCGGTACCTCCTCTCAAAAGATCTGCCAGCCCAGCAGAAGCAGTACTAATGAGACTCTGCCACCGTGTAGCAGATGCTGGTGATTCACAGGAAAGAGGGGCCATGTCTGGCTGTGACTCTCCTTCCTGCTGCAAACATTAAGCCGAACCAAATAAAACTGATGACAAAACTCAAAGAGAAAATGTCAGGGGTCAGAAGTGGCCACAGAAACCACCGTAGAACCCAATTAAAAGCTGGTATTTTCCGGCTTTGCTTGTGACAGGTGTTTTTGCCTGCCTGCATCCCTCCTTCCTTTCCCTGGGGTGATGAGACATACACCAGCAGAGTGGAAAACAGTGCCCCAAGAAAGGAACTGTTCTAGAATTCACAGTAGCAGGTGCACAGCAATTTAGGAGTAATTAAGATATTCTAAGAGAAAACAACCCTCTGTCATGTAAACTAGAAGGAGGTGGGGACATGGTAACTTCAGTTTCAGACACTTTATTTGTAAGGGAGACATATGGCTGTCGCCTTGCAGCCATGCGGGGAATCCCAAGCAGAGTGTCTAAAGATCACTCGTGTGGGGTCTGGTCCTCCACGTTCCAAGTCCAGAAACTACATTTTGTCTACTTATTCAGAGACTCAGGGGCTGCCACGCTCCCTGGCTTAGAAGATCCCAAAACACAAACCAGAATGTCAAGGTGTGCTGGGTGTTTTTCATTTCTAATATTTTTGTTTGGATTCTTCCATTTATAATAGACACATTTTTCTGTTAGTTATTGGGCTATTATCAGGGAGCCGTCCTGTGTCGGTTAGCGGTTGCTGTGGAGGAAGGATGCCCAAACTCAGAGGCTGAAAACCATCAGAATTTGGTTTTGCTCACATATCTAGGGTAGCAGGGCAGCTCAGCTGATCTCTCCTGGGCTCGCTCAGGGTCTCATACTCACCTGGTGCTTGGGCCACAGGCTGGCTGATGTAACATGCGTCTAGCACAGTCTGGCGATCGGCCAGGACGGTGTGAGTAAATGAGTTTTGTTTCTCATCACTGAGCAAGTTGGCCTGGCCGTGTTTCCATGGTGGCTGTGCAATGCAATATTCAGCGAAATGTTAAGAGAGAGAGAGGGGGAGAAAGTACTTAAGGCCTCTTGAGAATCTAGGCTCAGAAGAGGCACATCACAGGGCACCGGGTTGGCTCAGCCGGTTGTGTCCGGCTCTTGGTTCCCTGGGTCTGGCTCTGTATTGACAGCATGGTGTCTTCTTGGGGTTCTCTCTCTCTACTCACGTGAGCACACACGCTCTTTTTCTCAAAATAAATAAATAAACTTAAAAACAGCTGGCACGTCATGACTTCCACCACATTCTATCAGCCAAATCAAGTCGCAAGCCAGCCGATATTCGAGGGGTTAAGAAGTCTCTACCTATTGACAAGCTGAGTTGCCGGGTCACATACAAGCAATAATTACAGCTATTCTGGCATTAATCTTTCATGCCTCCCTCTGTGGGGCTCTCAAAAATTGAATTCATAAGCAGAGGTCACTTGATGAAAACAAACTGAAGGGCGCCTGGGGGGCTCAGTCGGTTAAGCACCCAACTTCAGCTCAGGTCATGACCTTGCGGTTCTTGAGTTCGAGTCCCCATCGGGCTCTCCACTGTCAGCACAGAGCCCACATCAGATCCTCTGTCCCCCTCTCACTGCCCCTCCCCTGCTTGCTCACGCTCCCTCTCTCTCAAAAAAATAAAATAAGCATTAACAAAAATCAAATATAATTGGATACGACTTAGGGGTTATTTCAACTAGGCTTCCAAACACTCTGATGAACTATCCTTGCTCCAAACCCAGAAGGTACCCAACACTAGATTGCCTCTCTCCCTCTCCTACCCACACCACCCCCCACCACCCCATACCACCTCCTACACACCCTAAATGTCCATTTGGAGCTGTTCTCTCACAGTGCATTCTTTCTATAGATGCCTTCCATTATGCATTGCCTTTTGCCGGTTTCACTCTTATGGTGGCATCTGTTTCCACGTAGTAGATTTACGTCTGGCAGCCTCTGCGGTAACTACTATGTCTGGTTTTTAGTTCATAATAATTTAATTGCTGCTGAAGCTGTTTCAGGAAGGGATAGAGGAAGACACTGTCTCTTCCTCTTCCGCCCCCTACTCAGGAGCAGAAAGGCAAGGGCACTTGCAAAATCTGGGAGGAGAGAGAACCCTTTTGTCTTCCGTCAGCTATCGCTGTAATAACCAGAAATTTATGGCTCTGTGGTTATTATCCAAGTGGGGGAGCCCAAACATCTGTGGGCCACACAGGTTTACTGCATTCACGGGAACATTTTCTGAAGTACCCTGGAAATGAAACCTAGTTCTTTTGCAGAAATTCAAGGAGCCCGAACTCTGTTAGAGTAAATTAGCACTGAGATATTCAACATGGCTTCAAAATGCGTCTTTCTGTGGAGATGAAGTTTCTAGGTCGCTATTCCATTACACAATGCCCTCCTTATGAGAGCCCAAGGGAGAAATTTCTCTCTGCTCTCAGAATGGGAAACAGCTGGGCTGTTTAATACTTGGAGTGATTTTGTGGTGGCTGTTATTACAGATATTATGGATCATGTATGTGACGGCCGTCTCTTTTTTGGGCAGTTTAACATCAAAGCAGAGACTCAGCTCTAGAAACTCTATAGGACCTTTTGGTAGGAATATTAGATATTAACCTCACACTTAACTTTGCTTTATCTTTCCTAGCTCTGTAGACTCTCTGTTTTGCCTTCCTCACTCAATTATTTTTGTTTATTTTGTCCTATTTAAGATACTTATTAAGCAGACTTAAATACTTTTTAGAGCCTAAGAGAATAAATAAGCAAACAAATAAATGCCAGTTTCTCAAGAAAGCTGTAACCTTTCTGAATACTTAAAAGAATTCTTCAATTTTATCTATCTTGATGGAACTCTTGTACAACTTTTCGATTTCAGATACTGTGGTCCGAGTTTATCGTACTTCTCAATGGTTCGTTATCATTTTTTAATCTAAGAAGAACCCTCTCAATTTCTTCCTTCCTTCCTTCCTTCCTTTTCTTCCCCTGACATTCTTCATGTGCCCCTGGGCAACCATTTCAATACTGCAACCCCTTTTGTTACTTTGTGTTCTTATAAAACATATGGTTTAAAAAAATTTTTTAAGTAAAAAATAAATGAAAAAAATAAAAATAAAAAATAAAACATATGGTTTTACATGCATGAGTCTTAATGGCATGCAACTATTGTTGCTTTTCTTGTTATAAACCTGTTTCCTTTTTCATTCAGTACATCTCGTGTGTACTTCTCTCTAAAGAGCATGAACCCAGGACACTCTGCCATCCAGTCCCCAAATTGCCTCCAACACCCACCCCCAAAAGTATGTCTTGAGGGCAATCCTCGTACCCAGAGTGAACACATTTGAGGGTGACAAGGGTGCTATGAGTAATTTCACCAGGACAGCAGGTGCGCCCTGTGATCGTCCTAGGGGAGCTGCAATGCCTCGTCACCTTATTCAGACAGGACCCTTAGGAACTCCGTGAGAATCCCTTCTTGATATGTACCAACAGTGGATTTGCTGAGTCAGGAGGTACTCACAGACCTCATCTGCTCTTACCACCAGAGTCCCACACAGGATTTCTACACCAGTTTACATTCCCATCAGCAGTGCGTGAGGGCCCCCATGCTCCTGTATCCCTGCCAACACTGGCCTTATCCCGGTTTTGCCAGTCTGGCACATCTAAACAGATACCTCATTGTCAACTTACATCTTTCTGGCAACTAATGCGTTTGAGCATCTCTTCATATTCTTGTTAGCTTTTTGTACTTTTTCCTTTCTGTGAATTTTGATCTTGTACCTTGGCCCCTTTTCCATTGGGGTCTCTGTCTTACTGAGTTGCAGAAGATGATAAGTTTTCCAAAATGAGCACACATTTCTTTGTCTTCTTAAACTGTATGACCAGCATGATTATTCTTTCTTGCAGAACCAGGGTCACATGATGTTGAGCATATGTAATGCTGGGGTTATTAGACACTATGAAACAGAGTTAAACAGGTACCAACAGATTGCAATGGACCGAATGGTGCCCCACCCCCAACATTTCATATATCTAAGTCCTAAGCCCTGACGTGACTGTACTGGGAAATGCGGCCTTTAAGAAGATAATTAATGTTAAGTGAGATCCTAAGTGTGGGGCCCAAATTCACCAAGGCTTGTGTCCTCGTAACAAGAGACAGGTAGCAGGTGGCATGTACATAGAAAAATTTACTTTAGGTGGACTTCCAAGTCAGATACTGGGAAAACTATTCAACTCACTTAAACCGCTTACCTCTTTGGGCAATCGGAAGCATCAGAACTTGCTGTTTGATGCATGGAATGGCTTATAAAAATTAACCAGTTGCATTTCTAGGAAACTGTTCAGGATATGGACTGTTTTCAGCAATCAGGTATTTCTTCCTCTGAAAATATCAGGGATTCCTCTTTCTCGATTTTCTTTCTTTCTTTCTTTTTAATTCATTTTCCAAAGTGATGTCCTCCTCTGATATCACCAACTTCCCTAGAGGAAAATACATGCAGCTCAGACACCTGTGTTGTTCTTAAAAACGTTTTGTTTCTGCTATGTACAATGTGTAAGATACTGGAGGCTCTATGATTTTCCCAAATGGGAAGAATTTGTCCTAGGTCCTATGGAATGGTTTCAGGGACCCTGCTAATGATTCTACTGCTTAATTGCATATTATCTGCAACATACCTAATCCAAACACTGTGATCAGTTCCCACAAACATGCAGGCAACTAGCTGCAAGCTGCCACCATCAACTCCACTAGAAATTATTTACAATACCTGATGGAACACCATGTGGCTGCATTCTACAGACCTGGGCTTATCCCGCTGGACTATTCCCCCTGAGACTTCACCTCTCCAAGGTACCAAACCTTCTACAGAACTCTTTTGAAGTCCTAATGCATGTACTGTGTTCCATAGAAGTGAACAGAACATGGGCGCCTGGGTGGCTCAGTCGGTTAAGCGTCCAACTTCAGCTCAGGTCATGATCTCATGGTTCATGAGATCGAGACCCACGTTGGGCTCTGTGCTGACAGCTCAGAGCCTGGAGCCTGCTTTGGATTCTGCGTCTCCCTCTGTCTCTGCCACTCCCCAACCTGTGCTCTGTCTCTAATAATACACATATACATATATATATGTAATACATATATATATAAATACATACATGTATTTAATATACATATATATATATATATATATATATGTATGTATGTATTTAAAAAAAGTTAACAGAACTTGGCCCAACTTTTACTAAATGGTCCCCTCCTCCATGACCACCTTCATCATTCCCACTCTTCATTGGAGAGCTGACTTCTGGTCCTTTGGTGGGGGCAGAGAGGGTACACTCCCTGTATCTTCAGACACCCAAAGGACTGTTTATCTTTTCCCCATCATAGTATTGCTTTTTCCTTTTTATTTCTCTTTGCCAATGTATTTCTTTTTTACTATTACAATATTTGCTGCTTACAACCACTCTCCTTTCCCTGTCTGCCACTCCCATTTGTATATTTTTTACTTTCTCTTCTCTTTTCTATCTCCTTCTCCTGTTGCTTCTTTCATGCTCCCTGGCTTTGGCTGAGCAGAGCTTCCATTCATTCTCAGTTTGGCCCTATGGGGCATGTCTCCTTCTGTCCCTAAAATTGCCTGGAGAAGCTGTGTGCACACACACACATCTGCACACGTACGTGCGTTTTCCTGGAGCGAGGACTGTGGCAGACCCTATGGATTATCTACGCCCCCAACGATTCCCAATTCCCTATGCCCTTGACTTCCAGTGCCACACAGGCCGAGAGGCTGATAATTTTCAGTTTGCTACCTCTCCTTGGTTTGCCCAACGAGAAGGAAAATACCCTTTGTTGAATAAAAAGCAAAGACTCACTAGGAGAACACCCTTTGCTCTTCATTCTTTCCTGTGATTCTTGCCTGGAATGTAGATTGTAAAGCACGGTCATAAGCAGCCAGCTGGAAAACATGAGGCTGTGAGCCTGAGAACGAAGGCCTGTACATGAGGCACAAGAGCAGAAAGTTGGAAAGAGCTTTAAGTCTCTGATGGTAACCTTGAGCCACCATCCCAGCTCTGGACAGTCCACCTCCAGACATATTCTTACATGTTTTGAAATACACACACACACACACACCATTTTAAAAAGAAGAGGTAAAAATATCAAGAGAAATTCTAAAATTTTCTTCCTGTTCCCAGATCGATTGCTTTGTAGGTGCCCTAGAGGCAAGCATCCTATTTTGAAGACCTCTGTTGAATAACCAGGGCATTGCTATTAACAGAGATCAGCAAAAGTTAAACCAGCAATGATGTAGAAGTGGGGGCAGTGTGTGGGGGGGGGGGACACCTGAATGAGTAGAGTCTAAGATAGGGTGGTAGTGTTATAGGTCATTTGTGTTTTATATGTAAATGGCTGGAAGGATGTACGTAGCTGATGGTGACAGCTTTCAACTATTTTGTGTTTGTAGCTCTCTACATCAGCCATGTATTAATTTGCATTAAGAAAAACAAAGAAAAGGAAATGTTATTTTAAATATCCCAGTAGTTCAGGGCGCCTGGGTGGCTCAGTCGGTTGAGCCACCGACTCTTGGCTTTGGTTCTGGTTATGATCTCACGGTTTGTGAGATGGAGCCACACATCAGGCTCTGTACTGACAGTGTGGAGCCTGCTGGGGATTCTCTCTCTCCCTCCCCCGTCTTCCCCCTCCCCTGCTTGGTGCACTCTTTCTTTCTCTCTCAAAATAAACAAACTTTTAAAATAAATAAATAAATATCCCAATGGTTCAATACAGGTCCCTCCCTCCCAAAATGTCCTTTTTCCTTCCAGGTGGCCCTGTCATGGTGTGGAGTGTCTACCAATCCTGCAGAGATATTCTCCAGGGCCACCCCTTGCTGGTAAGGACAGCCGGGCAGGTGTGGTGGGGAGGACTAGAGAGGAGGGCTCACTGCAGGTGGCCACCAGCCTGCTCTGGGGGGAGGGGGGTGGAACGAAAAAAGGAACACCCAGCGGAGCATCACCCTTGCTGACGAGACCACCCTGCCCTGTATCAGTGGGGTTTTCCCCACATTTCATTCTACTTATTATAGACTTGTCCCAATTCCTAGTCTGTCACAGGATGATGGGCACTTAGCCCTGGAGCACCATCTAGCCTGCTCCTGCCTTTCCAGAGACTTAAAGAGCAAGTGCTGAAAGTTAAGGGTATGTCCAAGGTCCAAGAAGTCACATCGGCAGCAGAGTGGGGATGAGAACCCATTTGGTGGCTAACCAGCACCATCACTACCACCCTGCCTGCCTTGGGGAATCCTTCTTACAGGCTGGGCATTGCCCTGGGTGCCATCTACATCGTCTCTTAACCTTCTAAAAGCCCCACGAGGTTGATGTTGTCTTCTCCGTTTTACAGTTTAAGAAACTAAGGCTCAGACAGATCACGTGGATTTCCAAGGCTAGAACAGAGCAGAACCAGGAGTGGAACCCAGTTCTTTGTAGCCCTTTCTACCACTTCAGCTGACTCAAAACAGTGTTTGTGTGTGATCTCTTACACATGTGCCTACAAAGCAGTTTCCCAGAATTCTTCTAGAGGGGTCTTTAGCTATTGGGGTCTCAGGAAATTTGGGGTCTCAGGAAATTCATCTCAGGACCACCTCCCTCTCCCCTTCGGTGCAAAGAATGCTTCCTGAATGAGCCTCTTCGCTCGGCAGCTGGTGATGCTTGATTTGATTAACACCCGGGGACCCATCACCAGACGTAAAGATGATGTCTAATTAATTGCCTACATTAAAGAGCTGGCATTTCCTGCATTCGGTTCACACTTCCAGCTTCAATCATGTTTTCGTTTCAGCAATAATATTTACATGATTAGCAAATAGTCGATTCATACTCCAGTGTGGACCTAAGCTGTGTGTGGGACTTCCCTAAGCAGATGTCCTTGACAGGTGTAAAGAAATAGGCTTTTTATTCACAGCAAGAGCCACAAGCAAGCTCTTCTGCTTGTTTTTAAATAAAAAATCATGCTTGGATCAACAAATATTCATTGAGCACTGACCTATTCTGTGTCAGTCATCCCATTTCCAAGGCCCCGCAGGGGCCAAAAAGAAGCACACTCACTAAGAAGTCACATTACACTTAACTGTGTTTTCTTTCTTTCTGTTCCAAGATCTAGATGCATAAATTAGGGAAAGCCACTCTGCATCAGACATCTGAAGCTTCAACAGGCGTTTGCTGGCCTCTCCTGAGATCTTATCAGACAAGAAGCAGGGGAGTTTGAGATGTGAAATGACTCCCAGGATGTGAATGGGGATCAAACTGAAAAGAAATGATGCGTCACCAGGCTATCCTATGCAGTATCTTTAATCACAACATGGAAATGACACAGAAAAGCAAGATTCTATCTTCAGACAGCAGGAGATTAGAAGGGCTAAGGCAGCATTTTGGACGACGAAGTTCTTGACAAGGGGTCGAATTCTAACACCACGAAAGTGAGTAGGAACAGATGCCCCAGAACCACCAAAAGCAGTACCACCCAGGGAAGATGTGGCTTCATGGAAGAGGCTTGACTGCAGTCAGCTACGAGCTCAACAAAGGCAAGGGCGTGATGTGTGCCCTGAATCACTAATACGTCGATCTGACTGCATTTTATGAAGTATCTACACTTAGGATTGGGTGAGCCCTGCTCTAATTTTCCCTGGCCCTCCCACAATTATGCAGTGTATTCAACCTAAGGAGGTTGACCATACATCATATTGTTCTAATCAGGACACTGATTTAGAACGAAAGGGATTGCAGGTGTAAATTAAGCCTGGAAATTAGGCATCCGTGAAGAATCCTGGTCAAACTGGGGTCCATGTTACCTGGTGGTAGCTAACTGACTTCCAACAGAAGAGGCTTTCTGAGAGCCTATCTGGCCGTACCCATCAGTTTCTGGTTTGCACGCCTATTTGTTTTTTGAAAAATTCCACGAAGATAGCAATACGTCCAGTGAAACCCAGCTTCTTTTCTTTGAAAGTGTTATTATTGTGTAAATATATGGTGGCGGCTCTCTTTTGAGAGAAAACTTATTTTATTCAAGTTTGCTACACAAGGATCTGTGTTTCCCTCGGCCCCCTCTGTAGTTATATGTTTTATATATGCTTTTTCAGGGGACTATTTAGAGGAGAATTCTATCCAGTATTCTCCCTCGTACAAACCAACACAAACACCCTATTACACTGAATGTAAGACACCAATGGTTATAAGATGTATCACTACTATCTGCCATTAAGGAAAAGAAAAGAAAACTCCTCCAATTCAACTATACTCCAAACTCCTTCACATCCAGCTCTCCTGGATCACCTTTCAACTCACAATTGGCATGTAGTTCCCATTTTCCATATGATATTTATGTCTGTGTCATCAAGAGCATCATGAATGCAGCATTTCTATAAAAAAAAAACTTTCCACTATTTTCTCCAGAATTTTCTTCCAAACAAGTAACACTTGATCTGAAGGTTTGATGTTACTTTTTTTTTTTTTTTTATCTAACCAGCAAATGACAACAGTAGGTTTTCACACAACAACCAGGATTTTATTCTTTCTTCAGATAGTACTTAAATTGTTTGCTGACTGAAATTCTGAGGGACACTGTCCCATTCTGCCACCATGGAGAACAACCAAATCTGTTCTGCATGGACAATGACAACGATATCCCAAATGGCACTGGGCCAACAGATGCCTGGGATTTTACAATGTGAAGTCTGGATGTTATGGAATAAAATACAGTAACTCAGTCTGCCTGTGCCCTTCTGTCCCGGGTTATACCCTTTCCCTGATCATCCCCAGTCTGCTTTCCCAGCTGGCTGTGATAACCTCTCTTCTTCTTTATGCTAGCTAAGATTCTCCTCAAGAGCTCTCCTGAGTTTATGCCCAACCTTTACACCCAAACTTTTTACTCTGGAACTCTTCCTAATCTTTTCATTTCAGCTAGCTTTCTGTTTTATGCCCATCAACTGATGCAAGACAAAGCAAAAATGGAAAGGTCAACCAAGATTTTCCATCTCAAAAAAACACCTGCTTCATCTTTTTTTTTTAACGCTTATTTATATTTGATAGAGAGAGAGAGAGGCAGAGCTTAAATCAGGGAGGGGAAGAGAGAAAGGGAGATGCAAAATTCGAAACAGCTCCAGGCTCTGAGCTGTCAGCACAGAGCCCAACATGGGGCTCGAACCCACGAACAACAAGATCAAGACCTGAGCCAAAGTCGGATGCTCAACGGACTGAGCCCCCCAGGCACCCCTGCCTCATCTCTGTTTTCATGAAGAAAAGCCACAGCTTGAGAGTAGAGAGGTAGTTCTTAGTTCTGGCTGTGAAGTAAAATAATTTGTAACAATTTTTTAAGAGTAGATTCCAGTGGGCTATCCCAAGACCCACTGACTCAGACTCGAAGGGTTGGGAGCAGAATTGGGGGAAAGAAGGCACTTGTATTTAAAAAGAGTTCCACAGATTGATGTGATATGTCATGTAGGTTGTGAACCATTAGGAGGAGGAGAACATTAGGCACTTTTCAGTTTATGCAGGGACAAGTCTACTGACATCCACCAACAC
Organism: Puma concolor; assembly: GCF_028749965.1. Classification (NCBI taxonomy): domain Eukaryota; kingdom Metazoa; phylum Chordata; class Mammalia; order Carnivora; family Felidae; genus Puma; species Puma concolor. Next base: position 8,947,271 of record NC_141679.1, on the reverse strand, counting down.
AAATGTGCAGTCAAGAAGACCCAACTCTAAGTGTGCAGGAGAAAACAATTTCTATGGATGGACCCCAATTCTATTTAAAGCATAATATTCACAGCATCCTGTACTCAACATGATTAAACCAAGGGATAGGAAGGATACTGCAAATGACTCGGCATGGGATGGACACGTCACAGTAAGGCAGGAAATAAAGGATGAGATTTTCTTTTTCCAACCTTCCAACAACCCCAAATGCTGCCTGGTCTGAGGCCATAAGGAAGGTGACCTCATCCTCCATTCTCAGGCCACAACTTTATAGGCCCATTTTAGGAAAAAACAACCTGAGCATAATTCTGGTTCTCTGATGGGGAGACAGTCTGTAGCCTTAGAGTGGAAAGTTGTACTGATGAGGGCCTCTCCCCAGAAAATATGCAAATCTCTGCACTAAAGGACTCAGGAAGAGGTGTTTATGGCTGTGGGAGACACTCTCCCCTTACCTCCATTTTTAGCAAATGTTCTTCTGAATTCTAGGTAAGGTATTACCCCTTCTCGTCTCGGGTAAGTGAATACCCAGTGATTCCACTCTTAGATCTGTGGTTTCTACACTGTGCCAGGGAATGCACAATGCAGTTTCCACACCAAAGCCCAGACCACCCTTGACCTCTTAGATCCGGGGACCTCTTGCTTATAACCATGAAAGAGTCTGAGACTCTGTCTCCTGTGAATTTCAGCCCAAAGCAGGGGCTGAAAGCCAGAACACAAGAGGCACACATCATTGCAAATCAGTGCTAATGGTTGACATAAATATTTACACTGTACTCTCTTGCTACTACATGAAACACGCATTGTGTGGCAGGCCCTTTATCCACATTATTCATTTTATCCTCACCATAACCCATGAAGTAGGCTGCATGGTCCACCCCAGTGACAGAAACAGACCCAACTTAAGCCACACCCCCAGGGTCATGCAACAAATAAGGGCTGAATTTAGGAATTAAGCCCAGATCTGATCCCCAAGTCGAAGGTCTCTCAAACACTGGTTGCGTTGGAAAGGCAGTGAGGGAGAAGTAATATGGACTGATGGATGGGTAGATGGATAAATATATCATAAATACACAAAGACACATTTAATAATAGAGTCTATTATACAAGCTAGGTGGTTGTTATATGGGTATTCAGTGAGTGATTCTTGCTATTTTGGATGTCTGAAAAAGTTTGAAATAAAGCTTTGGAGTGAGAAAGAAAAGCAGTGAGGGAATCAAAGCCATGCCAATTAAACATTCTTTCAAGGATGTGTCTCATGCTTCTCTAATTATGTGTTTTGGAATTTTAAATTTAGTTTGACAAATATGTATTGAAGCTCTATTATGTACCAAGCCCCAAAATACCTGGCAGCTTAAAATGCTACACGAACGGCAGGTGCCATGAGGACACAAGACGGAACCCTCCTGGGTTCACACTCAGCAGCTGACACTGACCCAGTCTGCCACCCGAGGCCAACTTCGATAAAGGGCCATAATCAACGTGTAAAGTGCCAAAGGAACACAAGGATGGAAAGGTGGCTGGGAACAAATGACATCTGAATTGGACCTTGGGAGAACACGGAAGAAGTCAAAAGATCTGAACAGTGTTTACTCAAAACACTTCTGTCTCCAAACATATGGGTTTTTTTTCCCTCCACACCAACAATTCTCTGATACCACCTGGATGTCCCACAATACAGTTCACTTCTTTTTTTTTTAAAGTTCATTTACTTATTTTGAGGGGGTGGGGGGGGGCAGAGAATCCCAAGCAGGCTCCATGCTGTTAGCATAGAGCATGACACAGGACTCCATCCCACAAACCGTGAGGTCATGACCTTAAAATCAAGAGTCAACACTTAACCGACTGAGTCACCCAGGCGCCCCTGAATTCACTTCTGACACTGTGTGGACTTATCCAGAGCCCACAGGTTAAGGGCTCAATCTCACAAGACTGCCCTCACTTCAGAGGCCGATGGAAGGTTGTGGGGTCTTTGTTACCACGCCAGTGGCACTTGTGAGCACTGGGGATTCTTTCTAACGCCTGCACGCTGGGCTGGCGCATTCGATTCCCACAGGTTCCTTGGACACCTGTACCTTGGACGCCACTTTGCCATTTCTGTTCTGGGAGTTGGCAGTCTCCTTGAGTCCTACAGGAAAGGGAAGGTGACCCAAGGCCTCTGGGGTTTCTGTACCTACTGCTTTTCCTCCCCGCACAAAGCCTCTTTCCAGGGGAAAGAGGGGCTCCCAACCTCCAGGAGCTTTCTCTGTCGCTCCTCTTCCCCACCACTTTCTTTCCTTCCCCCTCACCTCCCTACCAACAACTAGGAGCTCCCGCCTCACCTGCATCGAGATGTCTCCCCACCTCCCTGGCTGCACACCTGCAAACCTTCACGTTCTACCAGAGGCCAGCTTTGCTCCAACTCATCTCAACTACTAAGTGCCCTTAGGGTCTTAGCTTTTGAAAATCATAAGAGTCCCCCCCCCCCCGCCCATTCTTTGGTGAAACTCTGTTTTTCCCCATACAGTAAATGATGCCTATATAGGACCTGCGGGTGCAGTGGGGGAGGGGAGGAGGCAGAAGCAACAGCAACTGCCAGAGAGGGAGCATCAGTGAAGATCTTAAAAATGTCATTCCATCAGTGTTCTTACCGCCGCCTTTAAATTTGGCTCATCCCTTGAGCAAAGAAGGAAAGGCTCACTCCACACCCTCCTTCCTGCTCTTGTGTCTCAGGAGAATTTCACTTCCACGTGACCTGCTCTAGACTAGAGGTTGAATCCCAAGGTGACTTGAATTCCTAAAGAAGCTGAGCCTCACACCTTGAGAGCTGCCTCGGTCTTAGTTACTGCTGACTCTCCAGAGGTCTTCTCAAGAAATGCAGAAGAAGCCCAAAGCTGCTAATCACCGAAGCATAAAACAGTTTAGAAATATAATGATTTATTTATGTTCAGTGTATGGCTGGTGTGCCCGTGTGTTCTTTAGACAATTATAACACAAGATCTTTAATGTGGGGCCATGTACTTCCCGAGTTCCCTGTACCAGTAATCACCAAGGGGATTCACTCTTTCCCATACTGCTACCTGTCCACATGTGGCTTGTCTCTTGCCCATTTGCAGAAATTTCTCCTTTGATCCCTGTGGCATGCCTTTGGCTAGATCCTTTCTTTGGTTTTAGTTCTCTCTCTGGTTCATGTGACAGTCTTGTGTGTCAACCATGAGGCCCAAAGGAGAAATAACTTGTCAGTTAAAAAAAAAAAAAAAGCCAAAAATGCAGATGTTTGAAGAAAATATTAACTGGATTCTTTTCTCCAACAACTATTCACCCCAAATGAGGACTCTATATTAAGAAGGCTCCTGGTTTAGGGGCGCCTGGGTGGCTCAGTTGATTGAACGTCCAACTTCGGCTCAGGTCATGATCTCGCTGTTTGTGGGTTGGAGCCCCGCGTTGGGCTCTGTGCTGACAGCTCAGAGCCTGGAGTCTGCTTCGGATTCTCTGTCTCCCTCTCTCTCTCTCTGCCCCTCCACTGCTTATGCTCTGTCTCTGTCTCAAAAATAAAAATAAAAACATTAACATATAATAATAAAAAAATAAAAAGCCTCCTGGTTTGAAGTCGATAAATACCCATAAGGCCTATCTCCTATTATACACCCATATAGGTAGGAGCCAGAGATGTCTCTCCCCATTTAGCAGAAAGAAACTTTCCTGATCACAAATTAAAACTCTCCCTTTTGGCTGTACATTTATCAGCAGACTTGCTCACAATGGTCTTGTTAATGATGACTGGGAACAATAAATCATTTCCTCCTACTACAAAGTCTGCTCAAATTAGTTCAAAATGGCAGACCTCCTGTTGAAATGAACCTTCCCTGGGTCAATGATGTTTCTTGGAAAAAAGTATAAGAGGAAGGTTTGCAGTGGGGTGGGACCCACATTTCTAGGATTTAAAGGGGAATATTTAGCAGCATGTGGCTTCATCACCTTACATGTTTTTTTAATGTTTATTTATTTTTGAGAGACAGAGACAGAGCATGAGTCAGGGAGAGGCAGAGAGAGAGGGAGACACAGAATCTGAAGCAGGTTCCAGGCTCTGAGCTGTCAGCACAGAGCCCAATGCGGGACTTGAACTCACAAACTGCGAGATCATGACCTGAGCCAAAGTCAGACGCTGAACAAACTGACCCAGGAACCCCTATATATGTTCTTTTTGAAATTTTTTTTAAATGTTCATTTATTTTTGAGACAGAGCAAGTGGGGGAGGGGTAGAGAGAGAGGGAGATAGAGAATCCAAAGCAAGCTCCATATGGTCAGCACAGAGCCTGATGCGGGGCTTGAACTCACAAACCGTGAGATAATGACCCGAGTTGAAATTAAGAGTTGGATGCTTAACCGACTAAACCACACAGGCACCCCTATGTTCTTAAACAATATCCAGAAGAAATATTGACCCAAAATGTATTGAATTCTTGTTTATTTTCACCCCAAGAGTTGAATACTGATTATGCCTTTGAGCTTTTATTATTCAATGAAAATAATACAAATACAAAGAGTATACCTGTGCTCAACACCATACCTTCTCTATTCTTCCTTTCCCTCAGTGATAGAGGAAGCTTCCTTTTATTTCAAGAATACAAATTTAGATCATATGACCAACAAATTCTAACTTGACGTAAATAATACATTGATTGGGCTTTGCAGTTCTGACAACAATAAATCACCAAGAGCTCAAGCAGTGATCATTTTGAATTAGATCCAGAAATCTATCTTTTTAACTTGGTAGTCTTCTCCACTGCCTTCTTGGTACTGGACAAAATGCCCAAGAAATTTCCCTCACAACATCCTCCTCCACGAATAATGCAGATACTTGCAAAAAGTATCCCTCACCTAAAAAGACATTTTGGGAAGCACATGAAGTATTTTAAACTCAAGGCAACATTCAGACCTGTTAAGCATTTTCCAACTCCTCTGAAGACTTCAATAAAGCAAGAAGAATCCATATGCCTCACTCCGTCAGCCTGACTTAAAGGAGTATGAGGCAAGAATCATCCACATGCAGAGTTAAACAATGCGATTTTCCAAGTATACACCTGCTGTGAGAATCAGTAACTTCTTCTCAAACCAGCAAATTGGTTTCAAGTATTTGGTTCACTGGTTCCATCCAACAACCACGGATAAGAGGCCACCTCCGGAGTGAAAGAGAAGGGGGTGATGAATCCTGGCAAAATGTGTTCTCATCAGAATTCCTATGCTTTTTACTGCACGGATGGTATTTGCAAAACTCTTTGGAAAGAACACTGGGTTTAATTTCAGGCAATCCTCTTTGCTGGAATTTTCACAAAAAGCTTTTGCGGAGTGTTCTATGATCTCATTTCAGGAAAACAACTCGTGCTATGGAGCTCTTTCTATAATGTGGTATTTTCTGGATTTTAGATTTTTCTTAACGTTGCAGCCAGATTATTCTTTCAAAAATAAAAGTGATAGTCTCTAGAAAGGTGTATCCGAAGTAACTGGCCCTTCTCCTGAGCCATGCGCTCTGGGAATATTTGTCAGAAAACCTGGTTCTTGAATTAAGAGAATATCTGTGTCCCTTACTCTCAGGCAAGAAGTCTGTGTTTTCTCTTTTCTCCCTTCCTGCCTTGTCATTCCCCAAGCACCATGCACCTTCCTCTTCAGCCAACAATATCTAGTATCACTTCCACAAACTGACTTCACTCTCCTGCTCTCTGAGGGCTTCTGGGCCAATCCCTGCACCTTCGGAAACGCCTTCCCTTTTCTTCCTCTTAGGATAAAATGCTCATGTGGAAACTCGAGCCCAAAGTACAACTACTTCTGTGGTCAAGAGCAAAGAAAGGTTTTTGTCAAGCAGGGTCTTCTGCTTAAGAGGACACACTTTCAAAGGGGACATACACAAGAGGAAAGGGGACCTATCCTAGCCAGTCCTTCCAACCGGTTATGAGCAACTTAATCCCGTGGATGGTCCCCAGACCTGCCCTCCATTCCCATCTGCCTATCCCACACTTACCACTAAAATGGCCGACCTTAGAACATGTCTCTCAGAACATCTTGCCTCCACTAGTAACTGAAGTCCTCTTTCCTTCATATTGCCTGTGTCCCTCTCAAGACACACAGAAGCTTAGGAGATTTCAGGACCTAAAACTACTGTTTTAGAGACACTATGGGTTAACCAGGCCTTTATGGGCTGGCCTACGAGTCCTACTAACATGAATTATATTTTAGGTACTGATAACCTTATGCTCCTACTTGTAAAGGGAGCTTAGAGTTAATAATATTGTTCATCACTAGCCCAGTATCTAAGAGAAACTGAGTTACAAACAACTGAATTATGGAAAACAAGTCTTTGGAAAAAAAATGAGAAAATTGGACTGCTTTTTTGGGGTTTGCTTGCTTTTTCTTTCTTTTCCTCTTTCACATATGTATTCATTCATTAAATATTCATCGATCACCCTCTCAGGGGCCAGGATCAAAGCAGAGACTCCCTGCCCTTGTGGGGCTTACAGCCTACAACAGAGACACAACAAAACAAGGAGAAAAAAGGAAAAGAGAAACCATATCTAGGGCATGTGGTAGAATGGATGGGCACACAGTGCTCTGCTCGGAGTAACAGGTCTAGTCAGAGAAGCCAAGGAAGGCAGAAAGGAAGGTTCCAGTAGAGAGGACAATGTGTGCAAAGGCCCCATAGCCGAAGAAGACTGGTGGGGCCAGGGAATAAATGGAAGCCCACGAGGAACACAGACAGGGAGGGGAGTGGGGGCCATATGAGGCTGGTAGCTGGACAGCCGGGGTCCCTTACAGGGCTTTGTGGGGCAGAGCAAAAGAAAGCCTCTCCAAGTCTTACCTCGAGGAGGTGACACATCAATTGGGCATGTTTAGCAGGCTACTCTAGTCACAGTGTGGAGAGACAATGGTGCCAAGACTGGCTTCTGGCAGTCCACTTACAGAAGGTCATGGCATGAGTCCTTATGAGAAATAATGGCCGCTCAGAGTGGACAGAGACAGACCAAGAGACCACTAAGTGGGAAAAGAGACAGGATTTGGCAGTGGGTTGGATAGGAGGGCTGAAGTTTGGGAAGCACAGAGGAATGACTCTTGGGTTTCTTGTGTATCAATTTGGGCTTTGGCTGTATCATTGACTACTATGTATAATTTTAGGCACTTTCTGTTTTTCTCACCTCATGTTTTTCACCTTGAAGGAAAAATTTCCTGCTACTTCAAAACTAAAAATGCACGGAAGCCCCTCAGCATTATCCTACCTATCCCCTCAAATCTGTTTTTAATATAGACAATTCCCAAATGATTTCTGTTTATAGTTTTTAATTTTTTTCCATGTTTATTATTTTTTTTTTTGAAAAAAAATTTTTTTTTCAACATTTATTTATTTTTGGGACAGAGAGAGACAGAGCATGAACGGGGGAGGGGCAGAGAGAGAGGGAGACACAGAATCGGAAACAGGCTCCAGGCTCTGAGCCATCAGCCCAGAGCCCGACGCGGGGCTCGAACTCACGGACCGCGAGATCGTGACCTGGCTGAAGTCGGACGCTTAACCGACTGCGCCACCCAGGCGCCCCTCCATGTTTATTTTTGAGACAAAGACACACACACACACAGAGTGTGAGTGGGGGAGGGACAGAGAGACAGGAAGACACAGCATCCGAAGCAGGTTCCAGGCTCCAAGCCGTCAGCACAGAGCCCGATGCGGGGCTCAAACTCATGGACCGTGAGATCATGACATGAGCCGAAGTCAGACACCTAACTGACTGAGCCACCCAGGCGCCCCTCTGTTAATAGTTTTTAAACTAAATTTGGTCTCTTCCCTTTATCTGGTTTCTCTACATGGTGCGGTTTCCTTCAGTGAAATGGGAAATCTGAAATTTTGATATAGTGGTGGAGGATCTTTAGTCACAAATAATTCAATCCAACTCTGACCAACTATAACACAAAAATAAATTTACTAAGAAGAACACAATCGCGTCTCAAGGCATCGAATAGAACTGCAACCAAGACTCAGAGGCAAACTGAACCTGCCCAGAATTTCTCTCCATATTGTCTGCTCTTCTCTACACAGTGGCTTCAGACTTCGAGCATGTAACTTGAGCTTTCTCCAACCTTCAATCCGTACGACCGCTCTGCGCCAGTCCCCATATTTACATGCTCTGGGTTTTGCCACAGAGACTGACCCTCAGTCCCTCACTGTCTCAATTCCAAATCTCCAGGATGGGAATGGAGCCAGCGATGGTCAGGTGTTTGACCCTGGCCAATGAACTATGGCTGGGGGTGGGTGGGTGCAGGAATTCGGAGAAGAAACAGCCAATGCCAATTCTGAGTTCACAGAGAAGGGAGAATTGTTACAGACTTGGCAGACACCCCATATAGAGGAGGAGAGAAACAATAGCTCCTTTACTTCAATAAACACGTATTGAGCGCCAACCATGTTCCATGATCAGTCCAGGCCTGTGGATACAAAAATAAGTGCAGCAAATTCCTTCTTTAAGCAGCGTAACACCCAGCACTGCCTGTGAACACCTTGGCCTCTACTTATATGTGGTCACTTACCTACAGCACATGCCTAAAAACTCACAGCGTACTACAGAGAACCAACACGTATGGCATTCATACCGTGCAACCAACACTTAGCTCTCCTCTTGCCCCACGCCAAAACTTTTGCAGACAGCGGGGCGAAGCTACAAAATTTTATTTCCAGTGGCTGACAGATGCCAACAAGTGGGCAGGAAATAAAATGCAAAACCTATAATGCAGATAACGGTGGCCGTTCCATCTACCATCATTTCATCCGTCTTCAAGGTAAAACGTATCTACCTGTACACTCACCGGGAGAAAAAAATGTTCACCGAACATCTACAACGCTTCAGACAAGTTTCCAGAGAGGCCCATGCAGCCAGAGCAGACAGCACATCCGACCCCGAGGCCAAAGACCTGGAGCCTGGACACCCCAGCTGTGGGACCCAAGGTGGGTTGTGCACTTGTAAAGTGAGGCTCACACCTACCTCTCAGGGTCAGCGTTGGGTAGCGGGAACAAAAGGGAAGAGTCTGAAGGGAGAAAATGATGCATGAGAAGGCAGTCCGGGTGGAATAGGAGTTACAAGCAAGAGTATGGAAGTAGGAACCCACGAGGATCGCAGGGAGGCTGGGAGATGGGACTGAAAGAGAGGATTTACAAACGGGAGGCGGGGAAGTAAGAAAGAGCAGGAGTAGATGGACACGGGCCAGGCAGCATGAAGATTCCTTCCAGACCTGCGCGGGATGACCAGACAGCTAATGTACAGCTTAAGCCCCAGTGTTCCCTGACACGAGACGTGCCCCTCGCCTTGCAGACATAGTTGTACAGAATCCTGCCTTTTCGTACACATCAGAAAAAAAAGCTACCTAGTTATCATAGTACCTGTCACCTACAAAGAAAAGACAACATGACTCCCTTCAGCTTCCTTATCCAGCAGTTTCCCCTCCATTCTATGCCTCTCAATCCCCCGTTTTATGTTTCCTTTTCACGGTAAGCTTAGATTCAGATTAGCAGCCTCTCTCGAAAGTTTTCATCTCTTCAGTGTGTCTTCTATATTTGTCCTCTAGCAGATCTTATTTTTGTATTTGCAGATTTTACTAAATCCCCACTCATTTGTATGAGCACGTATTTTAAGTTTATTTATTTTGAGAGAGAGAGACAGAGACAGCGTGAGCACGGGGGAGGGGCAGAGAGAGGGAGAGAGAATCCCAAGCAGGCTCCATTCCCATCACGAAGGTCCATGTGGAACTCAATTTCATGACCCTGGGATCACAACCAGAGCAGAAATCAAGAGTCCATCGGTTGAACCACCCAGGCGCCCCAAGACTACAGGCATTTTAAATCCACGGTATTATTTTCAAGTCTCCTATTGCTGTCTCAATGTGATTCCAAATACAAAACAGATAATAACAAGCTACTTTTAATTTAAGAAGTAATCACAACATCACGGAAAAAAAAATACTTCTGTTTTCAGAATTCATTCCCTTTTATTTAGGACATGCATTCTCAGCGGAGGGAATAGGGCCACAGAGGGGTGAAATTGGTTCTTCTGACACACACACACACACCCCTTGCATATCATAGTGGCTGTGGCTCTCAACCCTATCGGACTTCATAGATACCCAGCATACCTGTAGTATTAACATGTCATGATGGGAGGAAGTAATTAGGGGGAAAAATGTCTAAAAAGACACTTCAGTGGGAAAATGAAAAAAAATTTTAAGGTAAGGAAAACAATTTAGAATGAACCTATACTTGCACAGTATGAGTTTACAGAAGAGTTAAATACAGTTTTTCATTTGATCTCCACAAACACCAGGTGAATCAGGTGCTATTAACCTCTTTTCCAGACATGTTCATTGACCATCAGAGGTTACTTCTTAATTGTGTGACTTTGGTGGCAAAGTCACCCCCTCCATCTATGACAGTACAGCATATACATCCTTTTAAAGCAGAAACGCAGTTACCTACACTATCGGCACTTGGGGCAGGATAATTCCTGGTTATGGGGGGTGTTCTGTGTACTCTAGGGTATGCGACAGCACCCATGGCGTCTGCCCAGTTGATACCAGTAACACCCCCTTCACTACCACCCCCTCCATCAGTTGGAACAACCAAAGATGTGTCCAGACATTGCCAAACGTCCCCTGGGGAATGAGGTGAGGGGAATCACTCCTGGCTGAGAATCACGGACTTAAAGCCTACTTAAAGGGAGACTACCACCTATAGTTTTTTAATTCATATGTGGTGTCATGATAACTAATAGTTATTGAGCATCGCTGGTCACCAGGCACTTCCTATGTATCGGCTCATTAAATGCTCCCAACAGCTCGGTGGGGTACATACTAGCCTCACGCCCGTCTCGCAAAGAAGAAAAACTTAGCCCGGAAAGACTGCAGTTAGTAAACTATAAAGCTAGGATATATAAATGTTGGCCTTTTATTTATCACAAAGAAGTACTTGGGGGGGCATCTGGGTGGCTCAGTCAGTTAAGCCTCTGACTCTTGATTGCGGCTCAGGTCATGATCTCACGGTTTAAGTTCGAGCTTAGCGTTAGGCTCTGCGCTGACAGCATGAAACCTGCTTGGGACTCTCTCTCCCTCTCTCTCTGCCCCTTCCCTGTGTTCTCTCTCCCTCAGAATAAACAAACATTAAAAAAAACAAAAACAAAAACAAAAAGACTTGAACATGTGACCCAACTATAACTATTTTATTCATACAAAATAATCTACATTGTGATTATGATTATTAGGTTGATTGAGTTTAAACTCAGGTCTAAGCACTAACAACCACGTCTGCTTCAGACACAAAATGCCCTCAGCCATTCTCCTCAATTCTGCATTACTTCCTCTTTGATGTCCTGATTTACATACAGGTGTAAGTTTCTTGTAGGTGTTTTTTTATTCATTCACTTTTAATCTACTCTTAATAAGCTCAAAAGGAAACCCTAGCAAAAACATGTCCAACATAAGGATGGTTATGTTAATACATGAGTTTTTTAAATTATAGCCCTATGTTTAGGATCCCGTTGTTATAAAAGTGTGTGTATACTGAAGTCATACTTAAACACACGTACAGAAAAAAGACTGGAAATGCACATCTCATCTTAGTAGGATGTCTCTATGGGAAGTAAGGTAACAAACATTTCTGTCTTTTTGTTTATCTGGCTTTTCAATCTTTTCTATGATAAGTACATTTAAAAATCATACAAGTAATGGGGCACCTGGGTGGCTCAGTCTGTTGAGGGTCTGGCTTTTGATTTCAGCTCAGGTCACGATATCACAGTTTGAGTTCAAGCCCCACATTGGGCTCTGAGCTAACATTGAGGGGCCTGCTTGGGATTCTCCCTCTCTCTGCCCCTCCCCTGCTTGCATTCTCTCTCTCTCTCTCTCAAAATAAGTAAACTTTACTTAAAAAATCATATAAGTAATCATTTTTAAAAAGATGATTGGATCAGTTAAGTGTTTAAGAGTTTAAAGGGTAGAAAAAAAGTTTTATGTTACACGAGGTCCCTAAATTCAAACTGCTTACAGAGTAACAAAGAAGGAATACCATGCCCAAAGATGATCAGAGACAAGACCAGTGGTTCTCAAACCAATTCTCTAATAAGACTGAATGATAACTTTTTCAAATGTTCAAGGATAACAAAATTCGAAGAGAAAATTTAAAGTTCCTTACCTTTACATCTTCCCTAAATCTTAGATATCTGCTTCTGCTTGTTTCCAGTTAGATTATAAAAAGGTGAAATATGAACAAATGAATGGACAGCAAAATTTAGACATCTGAGTAGCTTAAAGTACTTATTTGGTGAGCTAGGTAATCACACGCATATTTTTTTCATGACTTCCCAATACTCTGATAGCTAAGAGTTGAGCAAGATTGGATTCCAGGGAGGGCCCTGTACCTGATTTTTCTATGCAACTTCCATCAACTGGCATGTTGTAGGAGCCCATTATGGTATCAATGGGTTTATCAATGAATGAATAAATACAATGAGCAAAGTGTTAAGCATCTAAAGAAGAATAAAGGAAAACAAGTGATATGAGAATTGAGAGAGAGAGATGCCAGGATGAGCTAGTGAGGCAGACTGGCTAGTTGTTCACCAAACAATTGCCCTTTTTTCTCATGGGCACACTAAGTTAGACATTTCCCAGCATGCCTTGCGCTTAAGGGTAGAAACATGATTGTTTCACTTCCAAGAGAATGTGGGAAGAAGGCAGCAAATCAGAGCTAGACGAGGCCCGTAAGCTGAAGGGAGAGGATTCTGAGGACCTGGAGGTGGGTAGAGCCACAAGAGAGAAGAAGCCTGAGTCCTTGAAACACTGTCTCAGGGAGAACTGCCCAACCAGGAACACTGCATTGCACTGCATTATGGTAAGTCTCTGGATTTGGGGAGCTGGTATGTTAGTTAGCTTCCCTAATACACGTGGTTCAATCTGAAACCATCCAAGTGCTCAGAACCAACCATGGCACTTGTTCAGAATAAAAGCTTTTTCAGAGAAGCTGCTTCATAAAATCCCTAACACTGCCACTCATCTGTTTTGCCTCTAGAGACAGCAGTACCACCATTAATAGGATAAAGGTAGATATATAAATAAAATACCTAAGGTCACATCTGAACTAAGACATGTAAAACAAAAAAACTTCCCGTGAACCAAATGTGCTTACAAAGGTCTTCATTTCCAAGTACCTTTAACTAGTATAACAAAGGGCATGCCTGTTTTCACCATGGGTGGGAGATAAACATTAGCATCTGAAAATATGGCAAGAACAAAAATTTGTGTGGAAAAGTATGGATGGTGGATGTCCGGCAGACCCAAGGTAGCCATCTTGGATCCTACCCTGTCCATTTCCAGTTAATGTTTATTGAGCACCTACTATATATGAGACACTGCCAGTGGAGTATATAAAGGGAGATACACTTCACACTCGCCACTGGAGATATAAAGGGAGAGAAGGCAGCCGCTGTACTCAGGAAACGATCTGTTCAGGAAACAGGTGTGCACACCATCAATTTATAGTGTGAAAGAGGTATTTCTAGTCTATTCAAATAGGACACAGTGGGGACACCAAAGGGGAAGTGCTCACCTCTACCTGGGATAATTTCACACAGGGATCCTTAAATGTCCCAAATCTCTCCTTGAAGGGGCAGCTTCTGTGACTCTTCTCCAGTTTTACATAAATTAACAGCTTTGACCAAATATTAGCTAATGACCCAGATGTGAAAACACAATAAAAAATTTGGAGATCCCCTTATCATCAAGAATTTGAGGGGTGCCTGGGTGGCTCAGATGGCTGAGTGTCTGACTCTTGATTTCGGCTCAGGTCATGATCTCAGGGCTATGGGATCAAGCCCCACGTTGGGCTCCATAATGAGTGTGGAGCCTGCTTGGGATTCATTCTCTCTCTCTCTCTCCCTTTGCCACTCCCCTGTTCGCACTCTCTAATAAAAAACAAAAAAGAAAAAAAGAAGAACTTGAGCACGTACCATCTATGTATATGTATTTGTAGTCAATATCTGCTAATGCTATGTAATATAAGAAAAATAAAGAAATGCAATATTAAATTTGAAGTGAATATAAATTTACTGCATTTCCCCCTGTAGTTAAGTGTCTTCGGGCAGATATTTTGAAACTATGCAAATCCCTTTGTTCTTCCAAGATTTGCCCACTGTTGTAGCATCCCTTGGTGGTCCATCTGCAGCAACGGTCACTGAAGGGGGTGCCTGTGGGGCTGGCGATTTGCTGTGCCCTTCAGTCTGTTCATTTTTTTTTAGAGTTCTACTGCCAGGAAGAGTGGTCAGTTCTCCCCCATATACAGTCCATCCTCATTATTAGGAATTTGAGAATTCACCTTCAGGCTGAAATTTGTTTGTAACCTCCAAATCAGTACTCATGGCACTCTCTTGGTCCTTCATGGGCACATCCAGAGCAGTGAACGCTTTGAGATTCATGAAGTACACACATTCCCCACTGAGGTCCAACAAGGCAACATTCTACCTCTTTCTTTTGGCTCTCCTACTGTAAAGAAGTGTCCTTTTTCTGACCAATCGAATGCCACACTTTTCACATTTTTGTGATCTTTGTTGGTAGCTTCATTGTTTAAAATGTCCCCCAGAGTGCTGGTGTGCTGTCCGGTGTCCCTAACTCTGTGCCCTACAGAGAAAATGTGTAGTTAAATGAGCTTCCTTCAGGCATGAGTTATGGTACTGTTGATGAATGAATCCACAAATGAAATTAAACTGAGTCTTTAAACAGAAAAATAAAACCAGGTTATGTTTGGAGCAGCTGATAAAGAGGTTCTGACCCAAGGCTTACAGGAACCTAACCCTGTATTTCCCCTAGGAGCAATGGTTCAGTATGAGCTAGCTCAGATTCACACAGTGACGTCATAGAACTTAACCACAGCAAATAACAAGACTTGACTGTACCTATTTTATCAGTTACTTATTTATATCACCATTAACTCATATTTTTTATTTTATGGGTCACAATCTAATACCATCATTATCTATCCTTTTGCTCAAATTGTTCCATTGTGGCCATTGGGATAGTAACTTTATAGTGGCAAAGTCTGAGGTGACCATCTTGACCAGGCGATTGATACCAACTTGGACATCATAAATGCTGCGATTTGATGTACCGAGAAGGATGAGGAACCACTTGTGTGGTGCTTCTGATGGGGATGCATGGCCTCAATCCAACCCTATGATTCCAGACAGGTCTCAATTGCGGGACATGTGGTGAAATAAACTAATCAGTATTCTTTGGAAGCTGTCAAGGTCATAAAGGAGAATGAAAGACTGAGGAGCTGTTGCAGATTATGGGAGGGCAGAGAGAAAGAACAGCTAAATGCAATATGGAATTCTGAATTGCATCATGGGAACAGCAGCGATAGAAAAGGACAGGAGTGGAACGTCTCAAAGTGAAGTTCAAATGACGCCTTTAGTTCATGGCACCATATCAATGTTAATTTCCTGGTTATGATAATTATATCACAGTATATAATATGTTAAGAACACGGTATACCGGGACGGGGACATCTAGAAACTCTTGGTACCATTCTTGCCAATTTTCTGTAAGTCTGTAAGGAGTTCACAATTTTGACCATTGACTGGCCTTGCATACCCTGATTGCAGAAATGGTCGGAGAGTGGGGCAACCCCATTTCAGATCCTATGAGTTTGCAAAGCGTTCACTTTTCCAGGTCGTTTTTCGAAATCCAAAACCTTTGGCAAGCAGTGAATAAATAAGTGCTTTCTGCTTTAAGATATTATAGAGGATTTGGTTGCACATGGGCAGGAGACTTCCCTCTTAGCTGTGAACCTTGGGCCAGCCATAAACTCAGTTCCTTCATCCAAAAAAAGAAGAGGCTGAAATGAATCATCTTACCTTATATCTCATATCTGTTACAACATAACATCTTATTGTTTTAACTTAACTTTGTTATTCAGTACTTGAAATCAGGAACTGCAAAAATACCATTTTGGATGCTTATTTATTCTGCTTTCTTAATAATCAGCAGTAGTGTTGACATTTCATAGGAAATCCAGGAATCAAATGACAGTGGTTGGAAGAAATTCTGCAGCAGTGCCTCCTGAAGCTCATTTATAAAAGAGATACAGTTGACAGGCTCACAAACAATATAAATATATCTAAAGAATCAAAATTATGCATTCCTTTAAAATGTGTAAGTCTATCAACCATTACGCAGAAAAGCAGATTAAAAATTTGCACATGTATAATGACTTCAGATAACATTTTCCACACAAGTGTCTTTAGATGGAGATGAGGTAGAACTTCTAATTAGCCTCTGGTAGAATATTATTTAGGAGGGCATCCATCACTGGTAGAAGAAAATGCACATCACATAATGATAAAATATCACGTTCAGAACAGCAACGTTTTATATACATTTCATCCACCTTCTATTATTAAGTAAATTCTGTCAGATGTTGCTATGTCAGCTGAGAACTTCGACTTCTGCCCATTTTGTGATTAATGCCACTGGGGAAATAGCAGGAGAGTGAAATGAGAGAGAAAGCAACGAACGTGGTGTTCACGGTACTTGTCACTCTGCCAGGGCGGCAGAAGGGCTGAGTGAAGAAGGTGAATGTGAATCCTCTGGGGGCTAACAAGATGAATTCTTCTCTTCCTCTTCTCACCTGACAAATTCATCAGTTCATTCAGAACAGTAAAGAAAGAATTAGAAACGAGGAAAATGACAAGAAGGGGGTTCAGTTTAGGGCATTTTGCATGGGTAATAATTCCCCACCCCATTTTATAGAAGGCAAATGGTACTCTGTTAAGAAATTAAAATGTAAAGGGGGCACGTGAGTGGCTCAGTCGGTTGAGCATGCGACTTCTGCTCAGGTTATGATCTCATGGCTCATGAGGTCGAGCCCCACAGTGGGCTCACTTCCGTCAGCCTGTCAGTGTAAAGCCTGCTTCAGATTCTCTGTTCTGTCTCCCTGCCCCTCCCCTACTTGTGCTCCCCTAAAAAATTTTTTTTTCAACGTTTATTTATTTTTTTGGGGACAGAGAGAGACAGAGCATGAACGGGGGAGGGGCAGAGAGAGAGGGAGACACAGAATCGGAAACAGGCTCCAGGCTCTGAGCCATCAGCCCAGAGCCCGACGCGGGGCTTGAACTCACGGACCGCGAGATCGTGACCTGGCTGAAGTCGGACGCTTAACCGACTGCGCCACCCAGGCGCCCCTAAAAAATATTTTTAAAAAAGAAATTAAAATTTTGAGCCATCATTAATATGCATTTAATTATTTTTTCCAAGATAAACTCATCAGGTTTTGAAAGTTGATCCTCTGATCACTAATAAATTTAATTTTAATAATGAAATCTAGTATCAACGGAGCAGAATGGTAACCAGAATAGCATGGAGTTAATATCATGGACTCTTATCTATTTGTTTTCTTCCTCATTCACCTGGTCAAGTAATTTCATTCTCTGGGCCCTATTTCCTCATCTTTAACCTGACAAAAATATAAACCATACTTCATAGGGTTGTCACGTAAAATGTTTAGCACAGTATCTAGTACATAGTAAGCACTCTACATAGACTACAGAAGAAGACAGAAAAGAAACACAACAAAATATTAAGTGTCTACCCTGCAGAGTAGGATTATGGGTGATTATCTTTTCCTGTTAATAAAGGAAACATCCCTTATTTTGCCAAATTTCCTAAAATGGACAAGCATTTCTTCCATAATCAGGAAATGTGTTGTTTCATTTAATGTTTCTT
Organism: Puma concolor; assembly: GCF_028749965.1. NCBI lineage: Eukaryota > Metazoa > Chordata > Mammalia > Carnivora > Felidae > Puma > Puma concolor. The sequence continues at coordinate 8,929,484 of NC_141679.1, read as the reverse complement.
TATGTATTTTGAGAGAAAGTGAGCAGGGAAGGCGCAGAGAGAAGGAGAGAAAGAGAATCCCAAGCAGGCTCTGCACTGTCAATGCACTGTGAGGCTGACACGGGGCTTGATCCCATGAACTGTGAGATGGTGACCTGAGCCCAAAGCAAGAGTCAGATGGTTAACTGAGCCACCCAGGCATCCCAGGAAATGTTATTTTAAAAACCAAGCAGGGTAAACAAGAGCTGTAAATTCACATATACATTATTTTATGTTCTCCTGTCTTTTCCATAATACATCATCTAGTGATTTTGGACCCGGGAAAAACAATGGGTGTAGACAGCTCAATTTCACTTAATCCAAGTTAGGCTGGGTTTGCAAGGAGTCTTGAAGGACAGAAATGAAAAATGATCAAATCAATGGGAGAAGGTGGAGAACACAGAAGTGAGATCTGGAGGCAGCAGCAGAACTTGAAGAAATAAAAACACAGGAGAGGAAGAAATCAGAGAAGAGGCATCACCAAAATTCTCACGGACCAGATTAGTTGCAAAAGGGGCGTAAGAAAGGACGCACCGGATATCTGATGGGGAGCGTTTTGAACAAGAACTATCCATAGGATAATTAATTTCATCTGTCAAATATCTGAAAAAGCACCTCTACTTCGAGTTCACTGTGGTGACTGGATCTGGCCGCACCACTCCATCACCATCAATGGCTCTTTTCCAGTCCTGCCTCTGAGGTTAATCATTACCTGTGCAATGATTTCGAAATTCTGTGAAGAGACTTCTGACAGCGATAAGGATACAAACAACCAGCAGATTAGACAAGAAGCTTTTTATTCACACTTCCTACTCCTAATTAAACGGCCACTTTATCCTTGATGACTGCTATTCCACGAAACTAAGTCCTCATGGAAAACACTGCCAACACCCTCACATAACCCCCAAGGTAGACTGGGGAGTAACCTCCCCTACACCTCTCTGAGATTGTAGACTTCTTTTAACAAAACGTGACGTTGCCTACCCACCACTCATCACTGGGATGTATTTTCCAGCAGGGCTAAGGTCATATCACCACTCCACTTTCCCAGCAGTCAATTGCCTCCATGGTAAGGCGTACATCCTGTGGCCATAGGAGAAAATTAAATTGGCAGTATGACTAGGGGTTGGATCCATGACTTGATTTCATTTACTCTGAGAACCAGATGGCTGCCCATCCAGTCGGGAAAGGGTCAAGGTGAGATGGATGATCCGGTAGGCTGTGAACAGAACCACATACCCAGTTCAATTCCACGGACTTCTATTTTTATGAATGGCTAGAGACTCTTTACTGGTAAATTACTAAATGCATTATTAAGGGTTACTCAAGTTGTTATTAATAAACTAAACTTGGTCTATTTATTTATTCTATATTCTCCTAACATGGCTTAGTGCCCGGCAATGCTTGCCAACGTTCCAAAGCTCCCACTGGGCATGCCTCATAGGAATAGAATTCTTGTAAATTTTTAGAAAGGATATTTAGGGAGGATCCTCACCCCTACAGATGTGAGTTGGTCAGGTTTTCAGTTATTGTTCATTTAATTATTAATTATTGTTAATTTAATTATTGTTAATTCCTTTTTAATCATCAATTGCTCTTGGTTTAGCATCTTCATTATGAGTTTCGTTTACTGTGGAGTGTTTGGCTAATAAATACTGTGTTTATGTTAGTCCAGACCCTATGCCAAGATGTTTATAAGCTCATTTACTGCTCTTAACACCCCTTTGAGGCAGGTATTATTATTGCCCTCATTTCACAGTGAAAAAACTAAGGTACAGAGAGGCTAGATAACTTGCCTGAGGTCACACAGCTAGAAATTGCAGTTAGGAATTTGAACTCAAGGATCTTTACTTTAGATTGAGGGTCAGCAAACTTCTTCTGTCAAGGGCTAGATGGTACCTATTTTTGGCTTTGTAAGCCATTTTCCATTGAACTGTGCTGTTATAGCCTGAACGCAGCCATGGGTGCTACGTCAACAAATAGGCATGGCTGTGTTCCAATAAAACTTTATTTATAAAAATGGGCAGCATGCATGATTTAGCTTATGGGCCACAGTTTACTGACTCTTGCTTTAGAACGCTCACTGTTCACCTCTATGTCATTAACATTTGCCTTCTTAACTTCTAGTGAAGCGCCTATGCAGATTAGGAGACTAAAATATTCTTATAGCTATACTGAGACAGGAAGGCATTGCAATTCAGATATTAATCAAGCATGCCCTTATTGCTAAAGAAGATGTAAAATCTATGTTCGTACAGCAGTATATTCATTACTGATGTGAAGAAATTTTGTTTTTTTAATTGCAACATATGATCAAGTTAAGCAGAAGATTTGATCATTTAAGCTCATACTGCAATTTTCTACAATATAAAATCTATATATAAGCTTGTCATTTGATTTTAAATAAGTATACAATCCACCTATTTTGGGCCCCATTGCTTTATATAATCTATTTGGACCCCAGGAAGTAGGGAGGCCAAGGGATCTTTGGAGCTATCAAGGATCAATACAGTCCAAAAATGCTCAGGAGACACCACTCTCAAGACTGAGGGAAGCTTCTGAGGCCCCATTATGTCTGGAAGGAGAACCCAATGCCAGTGGTAAGGAGTGAGGGCATTTTACTGTTTTCAGCAGTTGTACACAATGGTTCCTCTTATAAGCTGAACTGTGTTTCTCCAAAATGCATATGCTGAAGGCTAAACCCCCCATGTGACTATATTTGGAGATAGGCCCTTTAAGCACGTAAATAAGGTTAAATGAGATCGTGACTGTGGGGTCCTGATCTGACAGAGCTGATGTCCTTCTAAGAAGAGGAAGAGTGACTAGAGCTGTCCTCGTTCTCTCTCTCTCTCTCTCTCTCTCTCTCTCTCTGTCTCTCAGTGCACATACAGAGAAGAGGACAGGTGAGGACAGAGCAAGAAAGCAGCCATTTGCAAACCAGAAAGAGGACCCTTAACAGAAACCAACCAAGCTGGCCAAGGACTTCCAGCCCCGACAACTAAGAGAAAATAAATGCCGGGGCACCTGGGTAGCTCAGTTGGTTATCCAACTTCAGCTCAGGTCATGACCTCATGGTTCGTGGGTTCAAGCCCCACATCAGGCTCTATGCTGACAGCTCAGAGCCTGGAGCCTGCTTTGGATTCTGTGTCTCCCTCTCTGCTTGTTTCTCTCTCTCTCTCTCTCTCTCTCTCTCTCTCTCTCTCTCTCTCTCAATGAACACTAAAAACAAAATTTTAAAGGAAAAGAAAAGAAATGTCCATGTATAAGCCAATCTGAGGTATTATGTCATGGCGACCTGAGCCAACAAACATAGCTCCCAACTTTAGAATGTGAAAAATAATATGAACTTCCATAAGGTGTTAGTCATATATTCACTATCTCTTGACTGAGATTATATACAAATGCATACATACACACAAATAATTCGATATGACAACTTCAGTAATGCCCACGTTACTGTTCATAACAGTATATAAATATCTTCGGGACAAATAGGTTTTGTGGGGTTTTTTATGTTTCAACCCCCTTACAACAGTAATTCCATTGACTACCCTGACATCCCCAGTCTTCTGGGAAAAAAAATCATCATTCCTAGCCCCTTTTAAGTCTGACTAAATTTGCACTACTCTTGGCTCAGTCCCTCTCCCCCAGCTGTGCCCTGACTGAGGGTGGGGCATGCACAGAATATAACATGTCAGATGCAGTTTAAGAAAATGATCTAAGTGCAGGAATCCCAAGGGCCAGAACAGGCTTTAGGCCAAGGAAGAATCATGGCAGCAGTTACACCGAATGCTGACCTCGTGCCATGTAACTAATCACGTTTCATTCTTATGGGCCTGACACTGGGAGCCCAATGGGAAGAAGCACCAACATCTTCAACTTGAACCTCTTTATAATTATTTTTTATTTACGTACATTCAAGGTATTTAATATATAGTGTAGTATTGGTCTGGAGTAGAACCCAGTGATTCATCACTTACATAGAACACCCAGTGCTCATCCCAGCAAGGGCCCTCCTTAATGCCCATCACCCATTTAGCCCATCCCCCCCCACCTCCCCTCCAGCAACGCCCCTCAGTTTGTTCTCTGTATTTCAGAGTCTCTTATGGTTTGCCTCCCTCTCTGTTTTTATATTGTTTTTCCTCCCCTTCCCCTATGTGTATCTGTTTCGTTTCTTAAAATCCACATGAGTGAAATCATGATACTTGTCTTTCTCTAACTTATTTCACATGGCACAATACACTCTAGTTCCACCCATGTTGTTGCAAATGGCAAGATTTCATTCTTTTTCATCGCCGAGTAATATTCCATTGCATATGTGGCAGATATATGTGTATATATACACACATGCCACATCTTCTTTATCCATTCATCAGTAGATGGACATTTGGGCTCTTTCCATAATTTGGCTACTGTTGATAGCACTGCTAAGAACATTTGGATGCATTGCCCTTTTGAATTGGCATTTTTGTATCCTGTGGATAAGTACCTAGTAGTGCAATTGCAGGGCCATAAGGTAGTTCTATTTTTAATTTTTTGAAGAACCTCCAAACTGTTTTCCAGAGTGGCTGCACCAGTTTGCATTCCCATCAACAGTACAAAAGTGTTCCCCTTTCTCCGCATCATTTGTTAATTTTAGCCATTCTGACTGGTGTGAGTTGGTATCTCATTGTGGTTTTGATTTGTATTTCTCTGATGATGAGTGATATTGAGCATCTTCTCACGTGCCTGTTGGCCATCTGGATGTCTTCTTTGGAAAAGTGTCTATTCATGTCTTCTGCCTATTTCTTCACTGGATTATTTGCATTTTGGATATTGAGTGTGGGAAGTTCTTTACAGATTTTGCATACAAACCCTTTATCTGTCATTTGCAAATGTCTTCCATTCTGTCGGTTGCCTTTTAGTTTTGTTGACTGTTTCCTTCACTGTGCAAAAGTTTTTTATCTTAATGAGGTCCCAATAGTTCATTTTTGTTTTTATTTACCTTGTTTCTAGAGACATATCTAGTAAGAAGTTGCTGTAGCAAAGGTCAACGAGGTTGCTGCCTGTTTTCTCCTCTAGGATTCTGATGGTTTCCTGTCTCACATGTAGGTCTTGCATCCATTTTAATTTATTTTTGTATATGGTATAAGAAAGTGGTCCAGTTTCATTCTTCCGCATGTTGCTGTCCATTTAAACCTCTTCCCTATATCCCTTGTAAAACTTATCCTTATAAGCACTTAATATTGTTGAACAGAAAAGGGATCTAGACTGGGGGATTTTCAACCTTGGCTTATCATCTGTATTACCAGAGTAGCTTCTAAAACCATGGGCACCCAGCCCTACCCTGAGGGGGTGGACTCTGAGGAATTATGAGGTATCTACACTCCTTGCACCCTCCCGATGGCAATCGAACACAGCTACCTTGACACCATTTCTCAGATTTGCAATTTGATCATGGCATTAGATGAATATAACCCATGGCCTCAAATAAGGGCCACCCCATATCCTTGCCCATTCCCCTGTAACTTTGTAGCACCCAAGCATCACACTTTGGCCAAGAGAATTTTAGGAAACTTGACGCAAGAAGAGACGTGGAAAAGTGTCTGCTTACATGTTTCCATTTGTTCCCTTCAATCCCTGCCACTGCAATGAGAATATCCCAGCCTAGTCCAGTGGAATGATAAGAGGCACATGGAATAACACGGAGTCATTCCGGGCAAGGCTAGGCTAGACCAGCTAGCCTCCGCCCTACCCAACACTGCAGATGCATAAGCAAGCCCAGCTACGATCAATCAAGACCAACCCAGATCAGCAGAATCACCTAGTGAACCATTGACTTGGGAGAAATAATTAATGGCTATTATTTTAAGCCAGTAAGGAGTGGAGGTAGAGGAGGGTTTGGAGGATGTGTTCCACAACACAGCTGGCTGATATAACTTTGGTTCAGGGGTGCCTGGGCGGCTCAGTTGGTTAAGTGTCCGACTTCAACTCAGGTCACGATCTCACGGTTCATGAGTTCATGCCCAGCGTCGGGCTCTATACTGACAACTCAGAGCCTAGAGTCTGCTTTGGATTCTGTGTCTCCCTCTCTCTCTCTGCCCCTTCCCCACTCGTGCTCTCTCTCTCAAAACTAAACATTAAAAAAAAAAAAAAAAACTTTGGTGCAGAGCAACCAGGGGGACAGAGCAACTCAATGAGAGGCTAACATTGATGCTGTCGGAGACTTTTGCAGAACTTTTCAATTTACATTCCATAGGAATGTAAAAGAATGTAATAGAAAGGAAAGAGAGGGTTTCCCAAGGTCAAGTATCCGGGAAATGCTAAGTTAAAGTTTAGCTTAGCTGGTTTCTTTGCTGCAGAATTCCAAAGCCTTTAATATGAGCCATGATAAGTCTTCTAAAGGAAGAAATTATAAGCAATGTTTCCAAACGTATTTGAGCACAGAAACTTCACTTTCCTCCACCCCCATGCTGAGCATTACATGAAATGAATATCCTGTAGAACATATTTTGGACACTATCTAAGGCAAATCGGTCTTTGTCCTGCTTCCGTGTTGTTCCAGGGAGAAGAACAACAGCATTTAAAGCGTGAGAGCTACAGTGATAGGAAGTGGAACTCAAAGAAGTCAAACAAAGACTTGGCAACTATGAGAGTCATCTGAAGACAGACTCGACTGCCTAGGGAAGCAGTGGCTCTAAACCCCAAGACTGGAAGCGTCCAATCAGAGATAAATATGAGGTTTAGAAATTTTGTGTGTGTGACTACTAGTTACTTTCATTAATATTTAACAGCATGAGGGGCACCTGGGTGGCTCAGTCGGTTGGGCGGCCGACTTCGGCTCAGGTCATGATCTCGCGGTCCGTGAGTTCGAGCCCCGCATCGGGCTCTGTGCTGACAGCTCAGAGCCTGGAGCCTGTTTCAGATTCTGTGTCTCCCTCTCTCTGACCCTCCCCTGTTCATGCTCTGTCTCTCCCTGTCTCAAAAAATAAATATAACGTCAAAAAAAAAAAATATTTAACAGCATGAAAAATTTAGATTCTTTCAGTTAAAGGTAGTATGATGGTTAATTTTTTTTATTTTAGAGAGAGAATATGAGTAGGAGAGAGGAGGAGAGAGGAAGGGGGAAGGGGAGAAAGAGAGAGAAAGAGAGAAAGAGACAGAGAGAATCTTAAACAGGCTCCATGCTTAGTGCAGAGATCTATGCAGGGCTTGATTCCACGGCCCTGGGATCATAATCTGAGCCGAAATCAAGTCAGGCACTCAACCAACTGAGCCACACAGGTACCCCTATAATGGGTCATCTTATGTGTTGACTTGGCTGGTTATGGGGCCCAGTTGTTTGGTCCAACACTAGCCTAAACATTTTGCACATGTGATTAACATTTATAATCAGTAGACTTTAAGTGAAACAGATCTGTCTCCACCCTGTGGGTGGGTCCCAGCCAATCAGACTCCCTCAGTTTCTCTCTCAATCTCTCTCTCTCTATTCACACTCAAACACACATGCATACAGATAGTCTTGGTCTGTTTGGAGAGCCTTGGCAAAATACAAGTAGCTAGCAAGCATCATTTATATTTTAATCACTGTCCTGGATTTAAAATATCCCCTAAAAATTCTTTTCTAGCTGCCTCTCAGTACTTGTCCCAGGCAGATCAAAGTGCTAGGTTTTCCATTTGTTCCTCTGAGGACTCTCCTAGGCAGTCAGCTGAGAGGAGAGCTCATAGTTGCATTATAGTGATAGCCAGCAGGTGACATTTCTAAAATTCCCTTTTTAAGAAGGGCCGATTTTATGGGTCACCTGGGGGTAGCCTCATAATTTTGCAGCTGTGCAATATTTGTGAAGAACTGACAGTCCCTTACAAGCCACAGTGACCCAACTTGGCAGGGCCCCAGAACCTATTTATGGCCTGAAATACAGGGGAAGAGGTTACAGGAGGTGGTTCTCTTCTGGAATTGAGTCAGACAGATGATAACACTCCAGGTCAGAGTTAACACAGAGTTTCATTTACTGCATCAAGTTCTCTGAATGATTTCCAGGGAGCCTAATGGGAGCCTCAGTAAACCACTACAGATCTTGTGTGGATATCCAATACTCAGTCATTTAGGGAAAAACAAAACAAAAACAAAAAAACAGACCAACAAACAAAAGCAAGAAAAGAACTGGAGAAGGTCAACAAGAAAGAAGACTTTAAAATAGGAGGGGTACCTGGATGGCTCAGTCAGTTGAGTGTCTGATTTCGGCTCAGGTCACGATCTCACGCCTCATGAGATCGAGCCCCACGTTGGCTCTGTGCTGACAGCTCAGAGCCTGGAGCCTGCTTCGGAGTCTGTGTCTCCCTCTCTCTGCCCCTCCCCCACTCATGCTCTCTCTCTGTCTCTCTCTCTCTAAAGTAAATAAACATTTAAAACATTTTTAAATAAAATAGGAGAAATAAATAAGGAAAAGACTACATGTAGTCCAGTGACTGTGGGGATCCAGAGCCAGAACCACCACCCTCCCATGTCAGGTGCCCTGTTCAAGTATTTGTCCCAAGCCTTCTCACACTGTAGCAATGACCATCCGTAACTAGTTCCTCGAGGACAGATTCCTGTACCAATCATTCTTCTATCTCCTGTACCTAGTTCAAGGCCTGGTACATAGCAGGAACTTAGAAAATGTCTGCGGAGTAAATGAACGCATAGAGGCATACAAAGCACTTGGCATCCACGTAGCTAGAGTATCTAGGCAGCATTATTTCTCACCCGACCATTGGGCATAACAAGCCCGTCGTGACCCAGAGCCTGAGAATATTTCTTTCGAAACGTGCCCTGATAAATATGTGCAGATGTGAGTTCTCAAAATCTTTAGGGCTGGAGTCTTCCAACTGTGTGTGTATATTTGTACTATTTCACAAGGGTTGCCATAATAATGCACCATGGCGGGGCGGGGCGGGGTGGGGGGCACGGGGAGCTTAAACAATACAAAGGCATATCCTCACAGTCCTGGTAGCTAGAAATCTGAGGCCCCTTTTTGGCTTCTAGATGGCTGTCCTGCCCTGTGTCTACATATGGTCTTCCCCTCTGTGCCTGCCAGTGAGCTCATCTTCTTTTATAAGGACACCAGTCATATTGGATTAGGGCCCGGCCCAATGACCTCATTTAACTTAATTACCTTTTTAAAGCACCCTACCTCTAAACATAGTAACATTCTGAGACACTAGAGGTCAAGACTTCAACATAGGGATTTGATTGGGGGAGGGGGACGCAAATGTACACACACATAACACATATGTATCATATATATGCAAGTATTTTCATCGTTTTAAGGTCAAGAAGGGAAGGTCTTCATATGTATTCTATGTCAATATCACCTCTCTCACCGAAGAGACCCCCTCACTACGTGTGATGGGAGCGGAACTAGAAGCTATACTTTTTGTCTCTCTCCTCTAACTGGTAATGAAGTCACCTTCCAATTCATCGATTTCTTTTTCATTTATCTCAAGTTGTTATTTCTCCTTTCAGAATCCTTGAAAGCTGAACACAAGAGTCTAGCTGTGGCCCGCAGAGAAGCCACTAGATCCTGAGCTCCTTGAGAAATGACTGGAACGTGTATCTGTATGTTGCCAGCATATAACACATTACCTGGGATTTAGTACATGTTCTAAAAATACATGGTTAAAATAATGCATACAGGAAAAAGAACCTCATGCTAGGTTCCTGTTTTCAAGTTCCAGAATAATATTGGCCCCGTAAGCAATATTCCCATATGCTGACTCATGTTGAGCCCATTGTACCCTTAAACTTTTTAAAACCACATTTAGGTACAACCACCTACTTCCTGGAGTTTAACAGACTTGTGTGTGCAGCCATCTACATTAAAACAGGAGCTAACAGTCTTCAGAAACGTACTTCTGCATAAACAAAAACCAAATGGCATCACCTGTGACACAGTCAGCATTGCTGACTCAGGCACCAACCCCACTGATACATACACCAGCAGCGATGCATGGTGCCCTCTTGACTTCCATCACTGCTGAGGCAGCGTATTCAAGAGGCACATACCTGGCAGGGTCAGCTTGACTCATGATCTGGCCTTTGCCCTGGCCCAAGTGGCACCATCCAGAGGAAAATGTGGGTACTCGGCTATTCTTCAGGGCCCTCCTCGTCTAATACCAACCAGCCATTCCTCTGATGGCCCGTAATCCATCAATAAAAGGCCCTGTTGCTAAAAATCTAACATCTAACATACCATATCTTGGACCCGTGGCTGGCTCTTTGACTCAGATCCCTGAACGCATGATTCTGATCTGGTTAACTTCCTGTCTTGCAGCTGTGGACCCAGACTCCATGCACTCTAGTTCCTGTTATGACCTGCTTCTCTATCTACTATGGGGTGAGGACATCAGTAATGGCCACTCGACCCAAAGACTAATCAGCAAGTTTTCTCCCTGTTAATTCAGAACACAGTGGTCAAGAAAACAGAAAACTAAACCCCATAATCTCCAGATTCAGACTGAAAGGTCTTATTTTTTTTTGAAGTTTATTTATTTTGAGAGAGAGCTTGAGAGAATGCACATGCATGAGCAGAGGAGAGACAGAGAGAGGAGGGGGAGAGAGAGAGAATCCCAAGCAGGTTCTGCACTGGCAGCACAGAGCCTGATGCAGGACTCGAACTCGCAGACTGTGAGATCATGACTTGAGCCGAAAGCCAGAGTCCAACATGCAACCGGCTGAGCCACCCAGGTGCCCCTGAGATTGAAGGGGCAGATGTGTGGATGGGTCACAGCTTAGCTCCTTAAGAAATGGCATTCATCTTCTACAAGAGCAGTGATAATGGGGCACCTGGGTGGCTCGGTCGGTTGGGCGTCCGACTTCGGCTCAGGTCATGATCTCGCGGTCCGTGAGTTCGAGCCCTGCATCAGGCTCTGTGCTGACAGCTCAGAGCCTGGAGCCTGTTTCAGATTCTGTGTCTCCCTCTCTCTCTGCCCCTCCCCTGTTCATGCTCTGTCTCTCTCTGTCTCACAAATAAATAAACGTTAAAAAAAAAAAACACACAAAAGCAGCGATAATGTAGTAATTCTGCCCTAGCACTGAACATCAATGCCAAGTCCTAGAATGTCACCACCCAGCACTCAACTAACAGTGCCAAATGGTTTCCCATCACCAAATGGAGTTAAAAGTATGATATGATAGGGATGCCTGGGTGGCTCAGTTGGCTGAACGTCCAACTTCAGCTCAGGTCAGGATCTCATGGTTCTCGAGTTCTGGCCCCGCATCGGATTCTCTGCTGTCACCACAGAGCCCGTTCAGATCCTCTGTCCCTCTCTCTCTCTGCCCCTCCCCCACTCATACTCTCTCAAAAATAAATAAAACATTTAAAAAAAAAAGTATGGTACCATGAACACTGCACCAAGGGTCATAAAAGCCCAAATTCAAAACTCAGCCCCATAGTGACCACATTCTTTAAGCAAGGTACCAAGCTTGCGTTGCAGTTTATTTACATCAGAACACCCGTATGTAACAACATCAGAATTACCAGTACTGTAAGGATCCCTTAAGATACGAATCATTCTGTCCAGTAGTCAACAAATACTGAGTGGGGCCACACTAGGTACCCAGCATCATTCTAGGATCTTGTGATATAACTGTAAGCGAGCCCTGGAGGGGCTCATATTTTATTGTGGGGCGAGACAGCCAAAAAAATTAACGCTCATATACATGAGTAGGGCAAGGAGACACAACTTCCGGAGCCTCTTATTTCAGACAAGGTGGTCAGGCAGGGCTTTTCTAGTGCAAAGACATAAGCACAGAGCTCGGGATGGAGTATGGGACTGAGACACGCACATAGTAGAGGGAACAGCTGGTGCAGGAGCCCTGAGGCAGGACGAGGATGTTGGAAGTAGCATACAGAGGCCAGTGTAGATGAAGCAGAATGAGCAAGGGGAAGATGGCAGAAAAGGAGGTCAAAAAGGTGGCTTTTTATCAGGTAGGGCCTTGCAGGGCAGGGATAGGAGTATGTCTGCGTTCTGAGAATCACTGCTGTATTGAAAAAGACCAGTAGATGAGACTGGAATCGGGGAGAATGGTCTGGAGATCACGGTAGTGCGTAGGTGACTAAGAGTAGAGACCTGGGCTAGAGTGATCGGGGTGGAGGATACATTTTTGAGGTGGAGCCATTGGGATTTGCTAACAGGTTAGATGTAGACATGAGATTAAGTAGGTGGTACACAGTATTATTCAGTCATGTTGATTTGGGAATACTACAGGGCGGCATCCTCCTCAAGAACACAGATCAGAACAAAAAAGATTACACCCAGGCATAAACTCTAAAATCAAGGCAGAATCCTTCATAACCAAGATCTGCTGTGTCACCTTAACAAGACAATCCAGTACCACTGCCAGCAAGATGAGACCAGACTTCAAAACTTTTCATATGGCCAAAGAAGGGATGTGTCAGCCAAACGGAGGTTTCTCCAACATGAAGACATATATAAAAAGAAAATTATGGAGTCAGAAGCTGCCTGTGTCTTTATAAACACCATCCAGAGAATGGGGAGCCTTTGCCAAGGGATGTTAATTATTATGTTCCCATTGGCCAAGCCAGCTCTACTGTAGGGATTGATGTAAGAAACTATAGCCAAATGACTTCGAGTATCCTGGACTTTTGGCAAGATAAGCCACATTGTGGTGATGAATGTTGATTATTTGGTAAGTATGGCAGGCGGTAAGAAGGGAAATTTGGCTATTGAGTCCAGGAGGTGGCTATTAACAGGAGAGAAGGCACTAAGACAAAGGGCAGACAAATCAGCAAATTATTGTTTTTTGGCTCAGGTCTAAGAACTGTGGTCAAACGTAAGTCCTCTATTCTATCTAACCCCCGGTTTGCAGTATCACCTTTAAATTAAAGGATACTAAGACTTGTCATGCACAGACATGCTTGGATAAGAAGGCATTTTGATAAATTTTTTTTTAACCATGGTGCAAAGCAGTGGAGAACCTGATGGGTTGTTTTCAATGACTGAAATATCAATGCTAATTGTGTTAGCTCTTGCATAATTCAGTTTGAAAGGAATTTTTCCTCGGGGTGCCTGGGAGGTTCAGTCGACTGGCCATCCGACTTCAGCTCAGGTCATGAGCTCACGGTTCATGAGTTCGATCCTGCTTGTGATCCTCTGTCTCCCTCTCTCTCTCTGCCCCTCCCCTGCTCGCTCTCTCTCTCTCTCTCTCTCTCTTGCAAAAATAAACATTAGAATTTTTTTTTAAAAAATGAAATTCTTCCTTGAAAATGGCATGCTCATGCTACTGACACCCTAGAACATTCTTTTTAAAAATGTTTGTTAATATGTGAGACTTATCAGGTTTTAGAAGACAGACCATTCCATCTCCATCAAAATACCAATGGTATTTTTTACAGAACTAGAACAAAGAATCCTAAAATTTGTCTGGAACCACAAAAGATCCCAAAGAGCCAAAGCAATCTTGAGAAAGTATCACAACCCCAGACTTCAAATTATACTACCAAGCTATAGTGATTAAAATGGTATTGGCACACACACACACACAAAAAAAAACACATAGAACACAATAAAGAGGCCAGGAATAAACCCATGCTCATTTGGTCAATTAATCTACAACAAAGGAGGCAAGAATATATAATGAGGAAAAGACAGTCTCTTCAACAAATGGTGTTGGGACAACTGGACAGCAACATGCAAAAAAACGAAACTGGACCACTTTCTTAGACCATGTACAAAAGCAATCTCAAAGTCAATTTTTGATTCTGTCTCCTCAGGCAAGGGCAACAAAAGCAAATATAAACAAATGGGACTGCATCAAACTAAAAAGCTTTCCCACAGCAAAGGAAACCATCAATGGAATGAAAAGGCAGCCTACTGAATGGGAAAAGACGTTTATATATAACATATCCGATACAGGGTTACCATCCAAAATAATAAAGAACTCGTACAGCTCAATTAAAAACAATCCGGTTAAAAACTAGGCAGAGGTCCTTAATAGACAATTTTTTCCCCAAAGAGAACATACAGATGGTCAACAGGCACATAAAAAGATACTCAACATTATTCATCATTAGGGAAATGAAAATCAAAACCACAGTGGGATACCACCTCACACGGGTCAGAATGACTATTACCAAAAAAGACAAGCAGTTGCCAGTGTCGGTGAGGATGTGGAGAAAAGGGAACCCTTGTACAGTGTTGGTGGGAATGTCAACTGGTGCAGCCACCGTGGAAACCAGTATGGAGGTTCCTTAAAAAGTCAAAAATAAAACTACCATGTGACGCAGCAATTCCACTTCTGGGTATTTATGAAAAGCAAACAGAGAGACTGATTCGTAAAGATACATGCACCCCTATGTTCACTGCAGTATCACTTACAGGAGCCAAGATGTGTAAGTAACCTAAATGCCCATAGATTGATGAATGGATAAATAAGTTGTGTGTATGTGTGTGTGTGTGTATGTATATACATATACATGTGTATATGTGTAGACACACACACACACACACACACACACACACACACACACACCATGGAATACTACTAAGCCATAAAAAAGAATGAAATCTTATCATTTGTAACAACATGGACAGACCTGGAGAGTATTATATTAAGTGACGTGTCAGACAGAGGAAGACACATACCATAGGATTTCAGTCATATGTGGAATCTAAAAAACAAAACAAATGAACCAATGAAACAAAACAGAAAGAGAGTCCTAAATACAGAGAACAAATTGATGGTTGCCAGAAGGGAGGTGGCTGGACAAAATAGGTAAAGAGGACTAAGAGGTAGAATCTTCCAGTTAGAAAATACAGAACACATGGGGATGTAACGTACAATACAGAGCATACAGTCAATAATAATTAATGTAAAGACTTGGTATGGTGACAGATGATAACTAGACTCATGATAATCATTTCATAATATATAAATATTCAATCACTATGTTATGTATCTGAAGCTAACATAATATTATATGTCAATTATACATCAATAAAAAACCATTTCACATTAATGGGTATTTCACATGATTGATTGCCACCTGTAGACAAGCCAATGTTTAAAGTATACTGACAAAAATCATTCTAAAATAGAGTACTGTACCTTCTTTCTTCTTAAATAGAACTCTCTGAAGACCCTTCATACTTTTCTTAATGAATCAGACTCACTACTATGAACATTAGCAATCATGATGCCCTCAGGAGCCACTGACCTCCACAAAGTGACATGCTCCATAAATCAATGGTCTCTCTTAAAAATAAAATGTTGTATGGGGCGCCTGGGTGGCGCAGTCGGTTGAGCGTCCGACTTCAGCCAGGTCACGATCTCGCGGTCCGTGAGTTCGAGCCCCGCGTCAGGCTCTGGGCTGATGGCTCGGAGCCTGGAGCCTGTTTCCGATTCTGTGTCTCCCTCTCTCTCTGCCCCTCTCCCATTCATGCTCTGTCTCTCTCTGTCCCAAAAAATAAATAAACGTTGAAAAAAAAAATTAAAAAAAAAATAAATAAAAAAATAAAATGTTGTATTAGTTTTTTCTTTGATCACTCCCCATTGAAGGCCTTATTTATACTTTCTTTGGCTGTTGCTGCTCTACGTGACTTTAGAGGGTGCTGTGGAATGAATACTGTCCCCCTACAACACATATGCTGAAATCCTAACCAACAATGTAACGTTATGAGGAAGTGGGGCCCTTGGGAGATAATTAGGTTTAGATAAGGTCATGAGGATGGGGCTCCCATGATGGAATTAGTATTCTTATAAGATACCACAAAGCTTGTGTGCTCTCGCTTGCTCACTCTCTCTCTCTTTCTCTCTCCCCTCTCTCCCCTCACACGCACATAGAGAACAAGCCATGTGAGAAGACAGGAGGCTACAAGCCAGGAAGCAGGCTCTTACCAGGAACCAAGTCAACCAACCTTGATCTTGGACTTCCGAGCCTCCAGAACTCTGAGAAATAAATGTCTGCTGTTGAAGCTCCCCAGCCTGTGGCATTTTGTTATGGCGGCTGAGCTGACTGAGCCACGGGGGGACCACATTTCCATTTTGGGTTCATTGCTTCCAATCTGCCGTGAACTGCTTGATCAATTTTTGCTTAAAATAAAAGTTTGAATGTGATCCACGGGTGCTATTTCATTTATTTTGACTGCTCTGGTATCTTCACTATTTACTTTCAAATTCCCAGTTAAATTTGGCACGCAGACGTTCAGTATTTACATTTGTTTCCAAGGCTGCTAATCGCTCAAAGTTGGTTTACCAAATTAAAAGCACAGACTGTGATTTGGTGGGTTTTGTTTCTTCGTTTCAGGAAAGAAGAAGAAAGTGCTTAGTTGTCCTTCTAACTGGCTGAGCTAAGAGAAGACTTTTAAAGCTCTTGAATTCAAAGAGACAAGAGTTCCTGGGAGAGGCCATGCTATCTTCTGACTTTCAGCAGTGGTGGGGGTGGGGCGGAGAGCCAAGGGAAAATGTCTATGCTAGCATTTGTTTCATCTTCAAGGATACAGTGAAGACGTTATTTTTAGATGGTTGGGAGTTGGGGAATCTTGGGGGGGGGGGCCAGGGAGAGCTGTTGTCATAAAGCCTCTGAAATAATAAAAATGATTAGTATGCAGTTCATGTCAAATGTATTACTACCATGGTTAGATGACAAGAGAAGCAGAAATTGTAAAAGGCTATTATTATTTTCAGAGGACATAATCTGACCTCGGACCAGTTTTCTGAGTAGCGGGAGCTAGTAGTTTGCAAGGGTCCCTTGAGATGTTTTTTCCTAAGGTTTTTAGCAGACAGCTTACCAATGAGAGGCTAGGGTGCTCAAGAGAATGGGGTCAAGGAATACCCGACGAGGAGCCTGCTGAGGAGATGACATTTTAAGATTATCAGTTGCTAATAAGGCCTTGAAGAGGAAAAAAATGTGCTTTGCAAGTAATGACTTGTTATTTCATGTACATTGTCTGCCATGTGTCTAGGATGAGGGCTCCAGGATGTAAGAGAGAGGAAAGGAAATGGAGCTTAGTTAGAAAGCAAATAAAGAGACCATTTACTTATTTCAACTTCCACCTTTGGAGCAGAGCCAAGTGCGTCAGGTGGGCCATATGTAGGATGAATACAAATATTCTGTGGGCCAAGTGCCGGAATTTTAGGAGTGGCAATTGAAAAATGAAAATTAAGACAAGCAAGAAAGAAAATGCTGGGATTCTCTCGTCTCTGTGATAAGCACAAGATCACATGTGGAAGCGTCTATCTACTGTGTCCCTCAGCGAATTGTATAACCTGGTCAGGCACAGTAGCTCACACAGTAGGGCAGCTGACAGATACTTGGGCACGAAATAGCTACATTTGTGAAACGGTTTGCTGTGCACTTCCCCCTAATTTATTCCAACAGCCTCTTAACACGTGGCATTCTTCTTTCTAATTTACAGATGTGGAAGGCAAAACTCACCAAGTTGAATTTTTTTTACCTAAGATCAAATAGCCAAAGAGGATCAAAGAGAGGCTTCTAACTCAGACTTGACTCCAAATTAAACACTCCTCCCTACTCCTATGTTTTGACAATAGACACCAGAGAGGCACGGGGATCCCCAGCACTGGCTTCCAGCATGGTGTGGCAGCACAGGAAAATCAGCCACAGAGTTAACAACCCACATCCAGGTCATTGGTTTCACAGAATACCTTCAATTTCCTACCTTATTCCAGATACCTCAGTCTAGCCAAAAGGACAGTGACATCCTCCCTTGGGAAGAGCATCTAATCACGCATCCATCATGAACCGTCACTGTAAGACATGCATGTAATTGCTCAAAAGCTTTCTGGCTATCATTTATTGCTCAGTTTTCAACTGTTTGTCTGGTGGTAGCATCTGAAATAACACAGCTTGTTTGCAGGGAATGACAGGGTCATTTCTAGGGAAGCTCAAGTTTATGGACCAGCAAGACCAAATATGTAAAGTGAGGTTGAAAATGCCAGCACATCATACAGTTTTGAAGGCGTTTCAATATTTAAAGATTTTTCAACGGATGCCTAAGAATCACCCAATCACTCATACATGACTTTAGCGTGAGTGGAAAATAATTTCAAAAGCTACTTTTCCATGACGACTTTGAACAGGATTTTTCCCCCAGAATTTCTTATTTAAGTTCTTTGATCTGATCCGCCACCTGCAGCATTTTCTATCCTATTCCATCACACATCCTGTAGAGCCCAGCTCACCCTCCATGGAAAGGTCATGAGGGTTCCAGGGGTTTCTCCTTTCCCTGAGCTCCCGTGGCCTTCTCATGTAAGTCATTAAGGCCGACACATAACACAAGGTCATCTGTTGTTTCTTCCTATAGAGATGTCTTTTGTTCCTTGTCAAGA
Organism: Puma concolor; assembly: GCF_028749965.1. Lineage (NCBI taxonomy): Eukaryota > Metazoa > Chordata > Mammalia > Carnivora > Felidae > Puma > Puma concolor. Next base: position 8,911,135 of record NC_141679.1, on the reverse strand, counting down.
TTATACCTTCCCTGAGGGCAAGGACTGCATTGTATACACATCATACTATAGCAACATCCACAGACAGATAAAGTAATTGAACTGGGTCTTTAAAATAGTGGGGGTCAAGACATGGTAGGAGCTTAGAGGGTTATAGAAGGGTTGAAAAGCCAAGTAGAGGAAGGCACAAGTTAGCAACCCCACTCTCTTTGGGGTCAGGGAGACCATGGGACAGTGGTGTTACCACAGCCCAGAAGCCAGGGCCTTCCAGTAAGAGCTGGAACCACACAGGAGGCACAGCTACTGTCACAGACACCAAAGGAACAAAAAGACAGGTGAGGAGACCCTGATTTCTCTGTGATCCCTAGTCTTGCCCTCCTGTTTTTCACCAGTGGCTCCTTTGGGTCCCACCTCCTTGGAAGCCAAAGAGTGAGAGAGCCTCTGCCTGTGATATAAACCAAAGAGGCAAAGGAGCAAGGAGTGAATCTGATGGTAAACAAGCATTTTGCAGAAACAGTGATCCATAAATTCCTCCTGGTAGACACGGACATCAATTAAATCCTATGTAATCATTATACATTACAATTCAATTTCCTTCAATTCTTCCTCTCTCCCTTTTCTTTCTTCCTTCCCTTCTTCCTTCCTTCCTCCCTTCCCTTCCCTTCTTTTTCCTTCTCTTTCTTTGAGAGAGCATGCATGCAAGCAGGGAAAGGGCAGATGCGGGGGGAGGGGGGGGAAAGGGAGGAGAGAGAAGGTTGAGAAATATTTTTTTTTAATATTTATTTTTTTGAAGGAGACAGAGACAGAGTGTGGGGGAGGGGCGGGCAGAAAGAGAGGGAGACACAGAATCCGAAGCAGACTCAAGGGTCTGAGCTGTCAGCACAGAGCCCAACGCGAGGCTCGAACCCACAAACCGTGAGATCATGACCTGAGCCGAAGTCAGACGCTCAACCGACTGAGCCACTCAGGCGCCCCAAGAAATATTTTTTTAAGATGGTAAGATGGTAGAAAACATAGAAGTTTTAACATTCTTCTGGAATCCTGGAAGGAAAGGAGAGAAAAAAAAAATGAGGCCAAAGGAACTTTGAAGAAACAGTGTCTTGAGAATTTTCCAAATTGATGAGAACCAACAAATTGTGTATTCCAGAAGCCCTCTGAATTCCAAGTAGGATAAAATAAAGAAATTCCCATGTACAGGCAAATCATAGTAAAACTGCTAAAAGGCAAACAAAAAGAATATTTTTTAAGGCAGCTGTTGGAAAGCAAGCAAGAAAAAGAAAACAAATGCTTTCAAAGAAGCGATGAAACCAACATAAAACATAAAAATGAGAGCCAAGTGTCAAAGGAATGATTTCTTCAAAGCCATTGCCTTTTGGGGGAGAAACAGTTCCATGCGTCCCAGGTATGTAACTAAACCTCACCTAACTTCATCTTTCTCATTTCTGATCCCAAAGGAAGCCTGGCTGCAATGAGCAAATAAATCTACTCATCGCAAACGTTCCTATCAATAGTATATGAAAGATGCTTCCAGAGCTTCTTCTTAAAAGCCATTGTTGTTCTCAGGGCCCACTGCTTTTAATTATTTGTCAAATTTTAAGTAACAAATTCAATAAACAAAGGGGAAAAGCTAGGTCTTGTAAAATTAAGCCATCGTTAGTTGTACGATCTCAGATCCCTGACGTTTCTAATGTCTGCCTGCTATCAGGATGATCGAAATGGAAACGAACTTCATTCTAGTGGTGGCTGGACCGCATCCCTACCGCTGTCACACGTGCCCCCACCTCCCACCCAGGGGCTGTCACTAAAGCATGAAGAAAGCTAACTGCACAGACTAAGAGTTTTAATTGGGGAGTACCTGACCATTATAGCAAGTTCTACTTCCAGAAGCATCCCAGCTGACATGGTTATAGAGTAGCATCACTGAAAAGAGAGGGGCTAATTGGAACAATTAATTAAAAACCCATAATTAGCTTCCATGGTAACTTTTTTTGTTGTTGTTGTTCTTATCCTCCTAGCTTGAGGCCTGTGTGGATTTTATTGAGTCTTCCCACACTGGAGGCTGTCAGGGCTGAGAATTAACAAGGGGAAACTCGGAAAAAGAGGGTAGAGCTCTAAGCCCAACCGAGTGATGGAGTTCGGCCGGTTTTCCTCCATGGCAAGCCAGAAACAAAGACCAAGAGCCTGAATGAGAACTCCAAGTGGGGTCTGAATGAGAGCCACCACAAAGGAGAGATTTCATTCTCTTGGCCCTCTGTCTGTAAAGGCGTAAGATTCCCCCTACTTCCTAAGAATATGGAGAAGCCTCATTAGTGGCTACAGCGTTAGCAGCAAGAACACCACCCCTTTGCCGTTGAACACTGTCACCCCCCAGCCTGACCTTTGGGGATTTCAAGGTTTGACAGCTGATTTCTAGAATAAAGTCTGATTTTTTTGGTTCCAACTTGGAATGATAAGGAGTCGGAACATCTCTACAGGGACATGAAGAGTCAAAAAGGGATATATTCTCCTCCACCCACTTCCTGATTGCACAGACAACTGAGCCCACTATCACCTGGAAATGGGTAGAGACTATACCAGTAAGCCCAGCATGCAGGGTAGACCAGAGAAATCCCTTCTATATACTTAAAATCAAGATGTCAGGTGGCTGAAGCTTACACCCAGGTGTCTGGCCACAAAGGAAGCTCAAAGTGAATGACTGAACTCAAAGGAAAGAGTCTCATTAATCAGAGCCTTCTCTCTGGAAAAGGTCGCTACACGATCTCATACGTCAGTGTGCAAAGGACCTGCCTGGGTTTTCCTCCACAACCTTTTCCCGGGCACTCTGCTAGTAAATAACATTCCACAGAGGCTTCCTTCTGCCCATGAGCAATCTCTTCCAATCAGATGGAGCTGGATCGTGGTGACCAGGCTCTGTGAAGGAGATGCTCCAGTGAGTAAGTAATATGAATTAAGCTCTTTTTCATAGCTGCTTTCAGGGTCTAGTCATGTTATATTTGAACAAGAAGATCAATTTGATAATTCCTGGTTACAAATAAACCAGTGCCTTTGTTTCTTAATTTCAGTTCAAGCCCAGAACTTGAAATACCTAATTTCTTTTAATGTTTACTTATTTTTCAGAGAGAGAGAAAGAGAGAGAGAACGGACACAAGTGGAGGAGGGGCAGAGAGAGAGGGAGACAGAGTCTGAAGCAGGCTCCAGGCTCCGAGCTGTCAGCACACAGCCCGACACAAGGCTCGGACTCAGGAACTGTGAGATCATGACCAGAGCCAAAGTCAGGTGCTCAACGGACTCAGCCACCTAGGTGCCCCAGTACCTAACTTTTTAATTATACTTTTATAGCCTTATGACAATCTAGGTGCAGAGGCAAAATACTGACCAGTTCTATAAATGCCTACACATTTAATAGGAACAAATAGTGAACAGATAGAAAACAGTGCAAAACCTATCCAAAAATCACTTGGCCAGAAATCTGAAATCAGTAAAGCTTGTAACAATGACTCAGAGGAAAGAGGTTCAATGTACCTTTATTCAGCTCTCCCACTTAATTCAGCTCTTAGCTCTTGTAGCAACGACTGAACATTTGATAGATTTCTCTTTAACCTCACACATCCTTGCATTTTCTTGGCCAACCCCCAGCTGAATGCACATAAATCCTATCTACTTACGTTCGGTAAATATGTACCTCACATAGCCAATCAAGAATTTATGATGCTTCAGTGATTAATGCAAAATGCCAAAAGATTTTAATTGCTTTATATACCCCAGGCTTCCAGCTCACTCTAACAAAACCAATTAAGGCACCGGCATAACATTTGGCAGAATAGAATGAATAGACGTAACCTCAAATTGCATTCATTACCAAAACTGTTTCAATCAATCAGGGTGAGAGAAACTGTGTCAAAATGAGAGTATTACAGAGGATATTTAGAACCGTAGGTACTGATATTCTGCCTTAGATATCAACCTCTTCACTCTACCAGGATTGCAGAAGATGAGAATCCACAAGAAACAATAGCATATAGGGGGCAAGGAACTACCATGTGTGTTTATGGGCCTGATATCAAAGGGGAAAGCTTGGAGAAGTTAGTACACATAATAACTCCCCATGTTGTTCTATTTGAATTAGCCTAAATAGCTTTAGCCTGAAGCAAGCTGACCTACCAGCACAGGCAAAAACACAATCAGAAACAGACGACAAAGCGGAGACTTTCCTTGGATCTTAGTCCAAGAACTGGCCCAAATTTCACCATTACCCAAGGGAGAAGAGAATAAAAAGGAGGTAATGAGATCGCTCATCCTTCCCTCGTTTAGGAATGGTCTTGACCTTTACAATTCAGCTGTTATGTGGACAAAATGGAAACAGCAAGCTATGGTCTGTGGCTAAATGTGATCTTGACTAATATTCGAGAAGCAATAGTCATCAGGAATGCTTTCCGCGGACAGTAAGAGAAAGCCCATCTAACACTGACTCAACTAGAGTATGTTTTCTTCCCAAAGGAAGGCTGGAGGCAGGCCATGATTAGTACGAGTTCACCAGCTCAAATACAGCACAACCTGTGTTCTGCTCTTGGTCTTTCTCTTAGGTCTGGTACCTCACGGTTGCAAGATGGCCGCCCAAATCCAGGCATCACATCAGAATTCAAGGTTGGCAGTAAGGGAAAGGGTTCCACTATCACTGTGCCCTCATTCAGAAAATGAGACTCTTGCCCCAAACCGTCAGCAAAGTTTTTTTCGCATGCAATTGGACAAAGTTGTGTCACATGGCCACTTTTTGCTGCAAGTATATGGGGAAGTGGGAAAGGAAACTGTCCTGGACGAGAGTGAAGGGTGACACCAGGGGCAAGACAGAAACAAGAAATCAGAGCCCTGACAGAGATTATCAGACTCTGAGGTAAGATCGCTAGAGGTGGCAAAGAAACACTGCCTTCCCGGATTTCGGTCACACAGGAGAATATTTCACCAAAGAGCAGAATATTTCACATCAGCTGACCCTAACAGGGAGAGCGTAAAGGGTTTCCCTGCACGAATACAATCAAAAGTAGGATCCAGAAATGCCAGAAGCTTCATCAAACCTGGCCGGCCAAACTCTTTATAGGGCTTTCTTTAAGTATTTTTATTGGGCTATTTATAGTCTTTAGTATTTTTATCTTCCAAACAACAAATAAGACGGGAAGATAAATGTGGCAGTAAGACACAGTAAAAGCCCTCGCACTGACAATGCACGGCCTGGTATCGAAAATGTGAAAATAAATAGAACATGTGAATACAGATGAGAAAGGCAAGATAACTGAAACTTACTACTTCTAAAAGCACCTGAGAGAAAGTTTAGAAGTGAAATGGGAAAAAGGGGAAAAACAACCTAGAAAACTTTTCTAAAAATTAATTGGTGAGATGGTCAGGTCAGCTCAAGCAGAAGTGGCTTATTTTTTTGCAAGTATATAGAAATCCACTTGGAGCAAAATACTTTGGCCAGGACTGTAATTTCATAGTATGTTTTTCAAGGCAAACATACACTACTTAGAGTTTAATGTGCTTTGATGTAAAAGGGCTTGGAAGTAGTTTTCATTTACACAATTAGCCAAGTTTTGGGTTTTGTTTTTTTTTTTTTTTTTTTGAGAGAGAGAGATGGAAAGAGACAGAGAGAGACAGAGACAGAGACAGAGAGAGATAGCATGAGCCAGGAGAGGGGCAGAGAATCTGAAGCATGTTCCACACTCAACACAGAGCCCGCTGCGGGGCTCGATCCCATGATCCTGAGATCATGACCTGAATCAAAATGAAAAGTCAGACACTCAACCAACTGAGCCACCCAGGTGCCACAGCCTATTAACTAGACTCATTGTAGGGCTTTGAAATTTCCAGATGTCTTGGCCCCCAACTCCTCAGAAATTGATTTAACTGGTCTAGGGTAGAGCTCAGGAATAGGCCCATTTTGTTTCTTTGTTTATTTAAGCTTCCTGCATCCATTCCAAAGCGAAGTTATAGTTAAGAAAAATTGGATCCGGGCCCCTGGGTGGCTCAGTTGGTTAAGCTTCTGACTCTGGATTTTGTTTCAGGTCATGATTTCATGGTTTATGAGCTCGAGCCCCACATCTTGCTCAGCGCTAACAGCACAGAGCCTGCTTGGGATTTTCTCTCTCCCTCTCTCTCTGCCCTCCGCCACGTGCACGCACATTTTCTCTCTCTCAAAAACTAAATAAATAAATATTAAAAACATTTAAAAAGAAAACGTTTAAAAAGAAAATGAAAAATTGGATCAAAAAATAATACTCAATGGCATTGAGGATATAGTTAAGTCAGAGCACACATCAACACTGATGAGTGAAAATTAGTATCATCTGCCTAAAATACAATTTGGCAAGATGTCAGATGCCTAAACAAGTTGATTCCCTTTCTAAAATCAGATCCCAACGAAATGGGCAGAGAATCAAAGATTAATCTACTGAAATGTTCACTGCAACATTAGTTGTTGTTGACAAAATCCAATAATGGGTGTAATTAAACAGTCTGACACATTTGTGTTAAAACATCTTCAGTGAAAACCTTCACAAGTAAGCAGCCACCAATGAGATGTATCTAAAGTTAGGATAAAAGTGTATATATGGGCTGGTTATGTGAAAAATACATACACACACACACACACACACACACACACACACACACTAACGTATTAACAAGAGTATTAACAATAGTCTCATGATGGGATTACCTTAGCAGTACTTATGTTTTTATACTTTTCAATATTTTTTCAAACATGTACACATAATGATTTTACAACCTGGAGGGAAAAGCGCTTCTTTTCAAAGCCTTTGGTTGTAGTATTTGTGGGATCCTTATTTGGTTAGAAACCCCTAGATTACTGCTACATTCCCTAAGTATAGGGGCTTCTGGTTTGAAGAAGAAACGATCATGTTTTCATCATGAAATGATCAAGTCAAGTAAGTGGGAAAGGAAGTACTCAAAATACTTTGTAAGAAAGTTTCCACAGCTCCTTTACAAAATTAGCTCTTCTATTTTATAACAAGTATAATTTAATCTTCAAAAATATAATTTTAAAGGAATGGAACTCTCTACAGTATGTCTGATGAGCTCAGGCCAATTTTCTATTATGCTGTTGCCAAACATATTAACCCCTTGGGAGAAATTTAACCATAACTGATTCTTAACATGTTAAATATGTTTAGGTAATCCATAATACAATAAACAGTAACAGGAAGGCTGTGGATAGTCATTTATTTTTATTTTTTTAATTTAATTTTTTAATGGTTTATTTTTTGAGAGAGAGACAGAGACACAGCAGGAGGTGGGGGGGGGGTGCAGAGAGAGAGAGGGAGACACAGAATCCGAAGCAGGCTCCAGGCTCTGAGCTGTCCGCACGGAGCCCCGATGCAGGGCTTGAACTCACGGACTGCGAGATCATGACCTGAGCTGAAGTCGGACGCTCAACTGACTGAGCCACCCGGGCGCCCCCGTGGATATGCATTTATAAAGGTGTTCTCCCAGACCTGGATACTCTTTTTGCTTCCCTTCTTGTGTTCCCATGACCGTTTCCCCAAAAAAGAGAGGTAGTTCACTGCCCCCTCTAAACTGAACTATTTATGATACTTGCAATATTTGGAATGTTTAGTTTTGTCTCACGGAAGCTCAGGGCTGAGGCAAGCACATTGCAGCAGTGGTCTCCAACTGCACATTTCCCCAGGGAACCAGCTGGCCTAATGTCATGGTTACTGAGTTAATTGCTGTTTTGATGACTTGGGGTAATGACTTCTATAACCCCCTAATTTAAACCACTTCAGAAAATATGCACAAGCTCTGGAGGGTGTGGACAAGAGTCCAGTCTGAGTCACGACGTTACAGAGGAAGATGGCTGGTGCCATGTTGGCTGAAATGGTAGAAAAGGAAGCTGGCTACATTGCTGGCATTATAGGGTGGGGACACCTTGCTACTTGCTTATCAACCTTCCAAAAAAAGGCTGCTTCTCAGTGGTTTGGGAGAACCAGACTTGAGCTACTGTTGAAGCCAGGAGACTTCAATATACTCAAGGGGGGGGAAGTGTGTAGTTATCACTGGACACACAGAGGAACATTAGTTTACATGGATTCAGTTCAGCCAAATTAGTGCATAGAAGAGGCCAATCTAAAGGCCAGGGATGGTTAAAGAGTCTGCAATTGTTAAGGGTGAAGACAGTGGGCTCTAGATAGTATCCTAGGCAGTCCCAGCAAAGAAGCTGAGTGTAAATGAGCTCAGTAAATCCTATAAAATAGGCTGTTGGTCTTTGGGTATCACCTGCTCTACACTCTGGCACCAACGCTGCTCCCCAGGACCCACCTCAGGTCCCTTCTTTGCTTTCAAACAATTGTCAGTTAACTCCCACTAACTCTAAAACAGCAAACGGATGGGCTGATGGGCCACACTGCAAGGGGTGACCCTCTTCATGTCTATTTACATGTTGGAGGGAGAAGTGAAGGGATGTGCAGAAGTCCAGGAAAAAAAGACCTTACTTGCTGCCTTGCAGGACCAGCGGCTCCTGTCCTCCCAACCCCTCAGCAGCAGCTTCTGTGAAGGGGACATAGGCATCTCCATTTCTCTGTCATCATCCTAGTGGTTGGGGGTGAAGTGGGGGCTGTACTAGATAGAATTAAAGGGACCCTAACGATCGCTTGAGACTCACTTAAATTTAAATGAACAAATCAAGACAGTATGTCTTGTGTGAAATGTCACTGACTGCTCATCTAAACCTTATAAGCAGTTTACCCTATGCCCACCTCAAGTCTGCTCACACCCCCAGAAATTCAGCAGGGATCTAAGACTTTGATCACTGAGAGAATATTAATCATGTTATAACAACAGTTAGTGGACATTCACTACGCTCTAAACTCAACTTCATTAAAAAAACATGAAATGAACTTGGGTTAGACTATCACCATTACTGTCATCCTCCTCCTCCTCTTCCTCCTCCTTCTCATCATCATCATCATCATCATCATCGTTATCATCATCACCACCACCACCCTTTCCAGATACAGAAATAACCTCAGCAAAGTGGAAGGTTTTGTCCCAGGTGACGTAATCACAGTTATTTCCAAGGTCAACCCCAGGCAGTCCCATCACAGAGCAATGTTTTGAACCACTGACTAGACAAGGAGGAAGAGAAGGAGAGGACGTAGAGGAAGAACAGTAATCGTGAGGCAATCACACCAGAGTGCTGATTCTATGCCACCCTCTCTGCTAAGCACATTTTACACACTACATCTGCTTATTCCAGCATCCAAAGATAGGCTTGTTTCATCTACTCCTATTTTACACATGAGAAAATTGATGTTCAAAGGGGTTACCTGATCTCTGTTCCCCGGGCTGGTAAATGCCAGAGCCAGCCAGTGTCGCTGGACCCAGTATTCCTTCCGCTCTCAGGAAGAGGGGCTCCCTGAGAGGTCTGGCTGGTACTTCGATTTCTGAGCATGTTCTAATTTCTAGGAGGATGAAGAAAGTTTTGTTTTGCGTTGATATTTTATGTTGTTCAGTTTGTTTCCCTTAAAAAAGTATGGGGCGCGGGGACGGGGAGAGGGTCCTCGAACACTGTATCTTAACCTTGAAAAGAGATGCCATTACAGCACAGAGAAAAAGTGGTTTAAGTACTCTTCCTCATGGACCTCAAGTTTCATCTTTGGGGAGATACAGAATCCAAAAAAAAAAAAAAACCACTAAAAATGGTACATGCAAAAACAGGGTTGTTCTTTAGTAACATTATCTAATCAGAGACTCTAAATAGAATCCCCCCACCCCCACCCCTGCAAATCAAATACAATTGACAGCCTGAGTCCTGAATCTCAGATGCCTGTTGGGGAGCCTATTACCCACCATATTATTTCCCTGGTTTTTGAGAAAAGTGTGAAGAGATGATGAAAATTTTGGCAGGCTTTATACAGGGCTGATCAATATTTTCTATTTCCCCGTTTTATGTGCGTCTACAATTCACCAGCTGAGAGGACACGGTAACCGGATGGAGCAGGAGAAAGCCAAAGGGACCCATAAGTCAAGGCAAAAGGAGAAAAAAATTAATGGAAAAAAGCTGGAAGAAGAAGGGTTAAGAGGAGCACAGCCTCAAGAAAGTCACAAAACGGCTTGTGAATTGACCACTACACGCAGACAAAGGTGGCCAAGCTAGCGAGAAAGTCCCCTACCTACACCCAGCACTGGCCCAGCATGACCAGTCTCTGGCTCCACGGTTTTGCCAACAGTTCTGGGAATCCCAGGTGTCAGGTGCCAGGCTTAACACCGCAAGGAGACCCAGAAGAGAACCTTGGGACCATGGCCAATCTCAACACCCACTCCCTCCCTCCCAGATCGGCACTGGTAGGCTGCAGGTGCCTGTTAAAAGGGATGTTGAAGCTTAGGCTCTAGGCTCCAGAGCCACGGACAGTGCTGAATTTTGGTGCCTTGCTTCCTGGGCACCCCCTTACTCCCGAGGACTTGAGAATTGGCAGTAATGAAACAAAGCCGTGCAGATCCTGGGCAAAGTCACATCTTAGCCAGATGGATTACCAGCCCCTCCCTCCCTCCAAGCCCTCTAGGGGGTGTGAGGTAAAGAGAGTGAATCAAGCCCACTGCTGGGTTTCTTCAACTAAATCAAGCAGAGCCTGGGGACGGTGTACATTTAAGAATATCAAAGTCAAACCATCACACGACCAGGGGATCAGGAGACAGCCAGGAGTCCAGGGTTAGAAATGTGGATATCTGAATCCCAAAGAAGACAAGACAACAATAAAGAGTGGCATCAGGAATGCTGAAGGCCCAAGCTAGGGCTTCTGGGATGGAAAGGAGACTAGGAGAGGTCATTAAGGATCTAGCTGCTTACACAGATGGGAGGCTGGGGAGACAGAGCTCCAGAAACAGGCCCTGCGGCCTCCAGGGGCCAGCTGCACCTGCTACAGTCTCCTACATCGGATTCTTCCTCATGAGTTTGCCATTCCATCTGCTTATTTTCCCACCCAGTTTGGGTAAAAGTGGACATTTATTCGATTTGCTTCTGAAATAGAGTCCCGCCTAGCATGCAGGACCTAATGATCATGTCAACCGGACCTTCACAGAAGCAAGAGGACAGCCTTCTGCTAAGCTCCAGTTGACATGACTGTGCAAAGAAGGGCCATCGGATGAGTCTTTGAATTAGTGAAACACACACTTGGTAAGGGTTACCTCTAGGACAGGCAGGGAAGGATATGGGACCAAGCATCAAAAAGAACTTTATTTCTATCTGTAATTTTTTGTTTTATCTAAAAGGTGACATTTGGAGCTTAAAATGTTGACTATAAATGCTGCATGGTGGAAATAAATTGTTATTCCCAGTGCTTTTCTATTTTTTTTTAACGTATCAAAATAAGAAGAAGAAACCAGGGGGCCTGGGTAGCTCACTTGGTTGAGCTTCCCCCTTTTGATTTTGGCTCAGGTAGTGATCTGATACCAGGGTCGTGGTATTGATCCCCACGTCAAGCTCTGTGCTGAGTGTAGAGCTTGCTTGAGATATTTATTCTCTCTCTCTAATAAAAAAAAATTAAATTAAAAAAAAAGAAGAAAACACCACACTCCCCCCCCCGCAAAAAGATGACAGGGAGGGAAGAAGGGCTGGGGATATAGAAGAGGGGGTGGAACTAGAGTGAGGCAATAGGAGGTGAGGGCTCCATGGGAACAGAAGAGGGAGGGACGAAACAGTCATGGTGAAGAGCTCTGTGAAGGCTAATGAACCCAGTGATTAGCGGACACTGAGACCCAACTCCATCTAACTGCTCACAAGTACCCAAACTAAAGGAAGAATGGAGATGTTCTCAAAATCCTGAATACAGAGGGACATGCTTAGAATCCAGGGACAGACCCAGACAAGTCCTTCTAGAAACAGTGCTACCTGAGGCCCCAAAGGAGAAAAGAGAATTACAGGCCACAAGTAAATTCCATGGATGGTCACAGAATCGCAGGGACCTGGTAACCATGTGAACCTCCCATCAGACGTTTCGAATTGGTTCCTGTAATGTAGCATCACAGTGTCCCTCTGGATTTAGAGTAGAAGCCAGTAAGAAAATTCACTTGACCGTTACATTCTGAGTCCATGTGTCAGGAAATTGGCCTTTTCCATGACGGAGCACCTCTCCTGCATTTACGTTTCTGAAATACAAGCATGGGCGGTAAACATGCTACCTGGTGACATCCTACACGTGCCAGATGCACAACTATCGGTTCTTTTTTGGAATAAGAAAAAAAGCTGGGTGTTAGGTCACTGTAGTTTTTTTGCATACATAAGACTGTGACATCCACTGGTAAAACAAGCAGCTTAAAAAATTTTCAATGTTGGAGAGAAGAAACCATTGCCAACGTGTATTGATTGTTTCCTTTCATTAACTGAATACTGGTAACGGAGGAGGATTCGTAGCTGCAGGACAAAATCTACTCTCTCATCCATCCTAGCTGCTTAATTAAATCAACAGAAAGGTTCTAATTTTATTGTGTCTTTTCAAATACTCGCCTTCGTGGATTGGGAAAGGAAGATTTTAGATGGCCCAAGTCACATTTGGTTGAATTTCCTCAGAAGAAACAGTCTTGTACTACAAAAGGGATTGTCTGAGACAATCTGACAGATTCCCTCCCGGTACTTTTTAAGGCTGTCAGAGAACAAAGCAATCATTCACAGTGGGACTGATTTCTATGAGCCACAGATGATAAAAAGAAAAAAGGTTAGCCTCTTGGCTTCATAGTCGCACTTCAGTCCCTGGAGACAATGGAATTGTACCGCAGCATCTGGCCTGCACAAAACTACCGCAATTTCAGAAAATGCACTTAGGTCTCCCTTCCGGGAACGGAAGGTAATTCAAAAAGAAACGCAATAAGAAATCTACAGTAAAGGAATGTCAGAACCTAGAGGTCATTCAAGACAGGACTTCAGTGAATTTGTGATTGTATTTAAACATCGGCAATGTTGTATTTCTGGGAGGAAGAAATGCAAAACTGAACAAGGTGAGTGAGTGATTGCTGGGATGTGTTTGCATATGAGGACGAGTTTCAATGTAGACGCCAGGGTCTCCTTCCATAATCAACAGGTGACTTTTGGCCCCTTTCTCCCCAGGAAAAAAAAAGAAAAATCTTGACCATGAAACAAAAGGGACACCTGGAAAACCTAATTTAAAAGAGAACAACTTAAAAAAAAAAAAAAAAAAAAAAAAAAACAGGGCGCCTGGGTGGCTCAGTCAGTTAAGCGTCCGACTTTGGCTCAGGTCACGATCTCGCGGTCCGTGAGTTCGAGCCCCACGTCCGGCTCTGGGCTGACAGCTCAGAGCCTGGAGCCTGCTTCCGATTCTGTGTCTCCCTGTCTCTCTGCCCCTCCCCCATTCATGCTCTGTCTCTCTCTGTCTCAAAAATAATAAAATAAACATTAAAAAAAATAAATAAAATAAAAGAGAAAAACTTGGGGTGCCTCGGTGGCTCAGTCAATTAAGCATCTGACTCTCGACATCAGCTCAGATCATGATCTCATGGTTCGTGGGTTCGAGCCCTGCGATGAGCTCTGTGCTCACAGTGCAGAGCCTGCTTGGGATTCTCTTTCTCTCTCTCTCTCTCTCTCTCTCTCTCTCTCTCTCTGCTCCTGTCCCGCTGGCACATACACTCTCTTTCTCTCTCAAAATAAATAAATAAACTTAAAAAAAAGATGGTCTTTTAAATAAATAGAAAGAAAAGAAAGAAGAAACACTTGCCCAAGAGTACCACTCTATCACATTATTTGACCCATTCAATGTTCTATCTCTTTTTATGAAAAAGCATGCATATATGTTATAAAGTGCTACAGGAGATGCACTTGTTCCATCGCGAGATACACATGAAATTGAACCTCCAATCCCTCTCTCAGCGGGGGGGGGGAGGTGTCTCAGAAGGTCATAAATCCATAGGGGGCTTCTGATTTCAGTCAGACCTCCCTCTGATTCTCAGTTTCTGCTGAGTTCCCCCCCTCCACTCATCTCACCACTCGCACCCCACACACCCCACCACCACCAGTTGCTTTACTCATTGCCAATCCATTTGAACAGCTTCTTCTCATTTCCCCCAAGGCACCGCTTACTCACGGCATATCACATTTTACGGAAGGTCTGAAAACCATGGAGGAGAGTATATCGCAGCACGACATATGCCCCAATAATATCAACCATGATAGTTTATTCTATGCTGCTTAAATGAAAAGTGACACAAAATTGTATGTAAATTCTGATTTTGTTGCCATTACCCATGACGAAAACAAAAAAGGGAAGGAACCATAGCCAAATGTTAACAGTAATCACCTTAAGGTAATACGATTATTTTTTTTTCTTCCCCATTCTCCCTCTTCTTTGATGCACTTGCACCCCTACATTCAGCCTTATCTTCCGGCCCCCATACCTTTGCTTTTCCTTCTTCTATCTGTAAAGGAATGTCATCTCTGCCCCAGCTTATCGACCAAGTTCAAGCCTGTGGCTCTGCATCTATGGTCTGCAGAGAACTGCATTCCAGGAACTTAGGAGAGATGACCTCCAACTCTTTGCTGCTCAATATTTTGCAAAAGTTCAGTTGAAAATGAATAGTATAAATGGAGAATTGCCTGGAGGTTCTTTCTTTTCCTTTGTAGAATTAAACTTTGGCAAAATGCCAACAATGAGGGCTGTTCAATAAAGCAGTCCTATATAATTTCAGTGGCAGTCACTGTGGGGCATTTGAGGAAATTCATCATCAGAGCTCAGAATAGCCTCTTTATGCATACCTTCGAGAACACATACTTCTGTTTCCAGTGGCAGGGACAAGCGAGCTCCTCCTAAGAAAACTCATTTTTAAAAATCATGTAACCCAAAGAGATTTTTCCTCTTTGCCCTGGTCTCTGGGAAGCCCAGAGCTAAATTTCCTTTCTGCGAGCACACATTTTCTATATGTAACTTTCACTATTTTTCTTTCCCCTTAGTCCTTCTATTTGGTACTCTTATTGTTTACATTGTGCTAACGTCTTTATGAAACAAGGCAATTGTAAGAAAAGTGCTTGCCTTAATGTTATAAAGGAAAACAAACTTGAAAAAGTGCCCAGGAAGTGATGGAAGCAGAAAAAGCCAGCATCTTCTTTGGCAAAACAATGCCAATAGAAGAAAACAGAAACTTCCTCAACCTTTAGGATTGTCTCAAAGAATCCTAGGCTGCTTTCCGTATGAAAGCTGGATCTCTTCAAGAAGTTTCTGAGCTAGCAAAATGTTTTCACTGAATACATTCCAACAACTTTTCTCTGTGGTTGGTCCCTGGAAAATGTGTGTGCATGAGAGTGCCTGGTTGCTTCTTTTCCATCCAGATAACCACACATTAATATTTGCTTTTTAGGAAAAGAGTGTGGGTCAGGGAGAATCACATGAATTTTTGTCCCAGGTCCCTTTCACGCAGAGCAGTGATAGGTTCTAACTCAGCTTAGTTAAGGATAAGATAACAAACCCGTGAAACCATGGTGGCCATCGCATTCACCTCCAGCTGTATCAAGATTATTGTGTGGCTGTCATAATGCCTTACTCAGAGGTCCCTTGGGACCCAGTATGAAGTAAGAAGAATCAATACCCTTACATGTTGAGGGTTAAATAAAGATATCTGCTTTCATGTTTCAAACACTCCATGCAAGACAAACCAGAGTTTGCACGTTTTCCTAAATTACTTTCTAGAAAAACTCCCATCCCATCCCTTTTTGCTGAAATATAACTGTACCTTGTCACAAGGCTGTTCTAGGTTGCCTCCACTGTGACTATGCCATTCCCCACAAAAATAAGCCCTCAAAGGATGCCCGTATCACATAAGAAACAGTAGTTCAATGGATTATCTTCTTACCATATGCCTGAAATCCTACAAAGCTCTTTACTAAAGATGTCACAATTCCTTATCATCAAAGGAGGAGGTCTTTCCTATTTTCATGTTGAGGTTGACACCACGAGTAACTTGTCCAGGGTCACACATCTACCAGAAGACAGAAACAGGTTTCAAACCCGGATCTAACTTCCAGTATACCCCCTTAAACATAACCTGATTGGATTCTGCTTGTCCAGAAGAGCCCCAAGTCTAAATTCTCTTTCCAGGGCCTGCCCACCTCAATAGATCTAAGGACTCCCCAGGCACTTACCCAGGGACAAAGGGCCTATTAGTCCTTCTTGCTCCCAGTTTTCCCCTAAAGCCAGGACTCAGACATCCTCCTTTAATATCAGAAGACCGTAATAGCTTCCAACAGACGATGGTTGCTTTAGAAAATAAAGTTAGGCTAGAAACTTGGTTTGGTTATGGACTGAATGTTTGTGTCCCTCCTCCTCCCCAAAATTCCTGTGTTGAAGCCCTGGAGGGGAGTTCTTTGGGAATAATTATGTTTAGATGAGATCATGAGGGTGGGGTCTCCAGGATGGTATTAGTGTTCTTATTCAATGAGGAAGAGACCAGAGTGTGCTCGATTGCTCTCTCTCTCTCACTTTCTCTCTCTCTCTGCCTTTAAGGATGCAGAAAGAAGTTGGTCATCTATAAGCCAGGAGGAGAGTTTTCATCAGGAACCAAATCAGTCACTCTGTCTTAAAATTCCCAGCTTCCAGAACTGGAGAAATAAATTCTTGGTGTTTAAGCCACCAAGTTTATGGTATTTTTAGTACGGCGGCCCAAGTTGGTTAATACACCTGGTGTCCCATTAAGTACAAAAAGTCTTCCACTGGGGTGCCTGGGTGGCTCAGTTGGTTGAGTGGCCGACTTCGGCTCAGGTCATGATCTCGTGGTCCATGAGTCCGAGCCCTGCGTCGGGCTCTGTACTGGCAGCTTGGAGCCTGGAGCCTACTTTGGATTCTGTGTCTCCCTCTCTCTCTCTGCTCCTCTCCTGCTTGTGCTCTATCTCTCTCTCTGTCTCTCAAAAATAAATAAATGTTAAAAAAAAAAAAAAACTTAAAAAAAAGTCTTCCAATGATATATAAAGAACTTATACAACTCAACACAAAAACAACAAATAATCTGATTAAAAATGGGTAGAGGATCTGAATGGAAATTTCTCCAAAGAAGATCTACAGAGGGCCAACAGACACATGAAAAGATGCTCAACATCACTCATCATCAGGAAAATTCAAGTCAAAACCATAATGAGACATCACCTTACAGCTGTCAGAATGGCTAGAATCAAAACAAGAAATAACAAATACTGGCGAGGATGTGGAGAAAATGGAACCCCTTATAAGCAATATATAGATTCAGTGCAATCCCTACCAAAATACCAACAGCATTTTTTCACAGAACTAGAATAAATAATACTAAGATTTGTCTGGAACCACAAAAGACCCCAAATAGCCAAAGCAATCTTGAGAAAGAACAAACCTAGAGGTACCACCATTTCAGATTTCAAGATATACTACAAAGCTCTAATAACCAAAACAGTATGGTACTGGCACAAATATAGACACACAGATGAATAGAACAGAGAGTCCAGACATAAATCCACAGTTATGTGGTCACTTAATCTACAACAAAGGAGGCAAGAATATACAACGTGGGAAAGACAGGTTCTTCCATCAGTGGTGCTGGTAAAACTGGACAACTACATGCTCAAGAATAAAACTGGACCACTTTCTTACATCATTAAAAAAATACCCTCAAAGACCTAAATGTGAGACTTGAGACCATAAAACTCCTAGCAGAAAACATAGGTAGTGATAACTTTGACACTGGCCTTGGGAACATTCTTCTAGATCTGTCTCCTCAGGCAAGGGAAACAAAAACAAAAATAAACTACTGGGACTACATCAAAATACAAATATTTTGCATAGTGAGGGAAACTATCAGCACAACAGAAAGGTAAACCACTGAATGTGAGAATATATCTGCAAATGACATATCTGATAAGGGTTAATATCCAAAATAGAAAAGGAACTCAAGTAACTCAACACCGAAAGAAAGAAAGAAAGAAAGAAAGAAAGAAAGAAAGAAAGAAGAAAAAAAAGAAAAGAAAAACTGATTTAAAAATGGGCAGATGATGTTAAGAGACAGGTTTCCACAGAAGACCTACAGATGGCCAACAGACACATGAAAAGATGCTCAACATCACTCATCACCAGGAAAATTCAAGTCAAAACCACAATGAGACATCACCTTACAGCTGTCAGAATGGCTAGAATCAAGACAAGAGATAACAACTACTGGCGAGGATAGGTTGAAAAACTCTTGTGCACTGTTGGTGGGAATGTAAATTGGGGCAGCCACTGTGGAAACCAGGATGGAGGTTTCTCAAAAAATTACCAATAGAAATACCCTATGGTCTAGTAACTCCACTACTGGGTATTTACCCAAAGGAAACAAAAACACTAATTCAAAAAAAAAAAATGTAGACAGCCCTATGATTATTGCAGCAATATTTACAATAGAAAATTATGAAAGCAACCTATGTGTCCATTGATAGATGAATGGATCAAGAAGATGTGGTATATTCACAATGGAATATTACTCAGCCATAAAGAAGAATGAGACCTTGCCATTTGCAACAGCATGGATGGACAGAAACAGTATTTTGTTAAGTGAAATAAGTCAGATGGAGAAAGACAAATATCCTGTGACTTCACTTATGTATGTGGAACCTAAAAACAAAACAAACAAAAAGCAGAAACAGATTCATAAATACAGAATACAAACTAATATTTGTCAGAGGGAAGGAGTACGGGGGGATGGGCAAAATGGGTGAAGGGGAGTGGAAGATACAGGTTTCCAGTTATGGAATAGTCATAACGATAAAATGTAAAGCATAGGGAATACAGTCGATGGTATTATAATAGCATTGTATGGTGACAGATAGTAACTACATTTACTATGGTAATCACTGAGGAACATACAGAATTGTTGAAACACTAGGCTTTACCAGAAACTAATGTACCATTGCATGTCAACCATACTTCAATAAAAAAATTTTTATTAAATATAAAGTCTTCCATTGGCTATCTCTGCCATCACTGGAAGGCGTGGTCACTTCCAGCTACATTCAGAGGAGTGTGGTGAGCTGGGCCTCTACCCTAGTGCCTCTCAGTGATAATGGTCCTACCTCCAGAGGGGGTTGGGGGACCGTAAGAACACATTTTGGTTGTCATGATGACTGGAGGTGTGCTGTTGTCCCTTAGTGGGAAGGACCAGGGATTCTAGACAAAGACAAGCTGGCGACATATAGAACACACCAAGAAAAGTGGCCCACACGATTCAAACATCCAAAGATATCCCACCAAGTATTAAGCGCTTATCCTCTGCTGATAATGATCTGAGCCTAGATCCCGGTTCTGTTTTCTATGTAAGCACAACATATCTGCGTGGTTTTAACATACGCCCAAATTTCCAGGAATGCAGCTACCAGGTCCGGTACAGGGAAGATGGCTGTTTATTGTGTTTCGAACACGACTAATTATGGCTCACCATTTCAAAAAACCGTGTAAGTAATAGCTATGCCCCTTGTGATAGGAGTCTCCAACTCACTACACCCTTGGCATCCATGATCATTGTGCTCACAAATATCGTGCACGCACAGTATCTGACTACTGGGTAGTGTCTTCCCGTGTGGTTGTGTCATATTGCCTTATGACAAATCGTTTATCATTCCTTTTTATGTTACACTTAGGACATTATTCTGATATCTTGTGGACTATATGTATATATGTAATATTATCTATGATTTTCATTTCAGGAGAGGGAAGGGCCATTTCAAGATACTACATAAAGGGAACAAGTGAGTAGTGAGAACCACCCCCGTCTCTCACCAAACAGAGTGCAGACTCCTGTCTGAGGAACACGGATCTTCAGTTAGAGGGACAGAGGGCCTCCTATTCAGTGTTATCTCAGCTGAGAGAACTTGGGATGCCATTCAACAAACAACCTGGGATCCCACGTGCCATTTCTTCGGATTCATCCACCCAAGCCATTTGCTCAAGGCCAGATCTCTTGCTTTTTCAAACAAGCCATCTAGCACCACTTTCTTCCAGTACATTTTTCTATCCCTAGTGCTTTGAATAGAGGCCTTTTTATCCTTCTATGCTATCTGATCACCCAGCCCACCCTGAACGTTTCTATAACCTGAAACACAATAGGAAGGCATTGAGATTTTGGACCCCTTTTCTTCCCCAGGAGGGTCATTAAAGTCCTTAAGTAGATTTACTTACCCCACCCCCTCCTTCCCTCATAATTTTATTTATTTATTTTTAAATGTTTATTTTTGAGAGAGAGACAGAGCATGAGTGGGGAAGGGGCAGAGAGAGAGAGAGGGAGTCACAGAATATGAAGCAGGCTCCAAGCTCTGAGCTGTCAGCACAGAGCCCGATGTGGGGCTCGAACCCACGAGCCGTGACATCACGACCTGAGTTAAAGTCGGGTGCCTGACCGACAGAGCCACCCAGGTGCCATATTCCTTTATAATTTTAAATTCAGACCATCAATACACTGTCACAGTGAAAACTTCACTCGATGCTCCGTGCAAACCACTGACAATCACTTCTATGTACATTCTCTCTCTGGAGCCAGATGAAATGCTGTAGGAAGGAGGGAGGGAGAAACTGGTCTCCCTACTCCAGCTAACCAAAGTGAGGTTCAGCAGGAGTTAAGGAGCCTCCTCAAGGAGGCAGAGCTCAGGACGAACAGAGCCTAGATGCAAACCCCAGTTTCTGAATCCAAATGCCAGCACGGGTCACATCGCATTAAACTGATAAAATCAAAAATGTTGCAAAGCCATCCCAGAGTGAAAAAAAAAAAAAAAAAAGTCCCTTCCACAACACTCCTTTGAAAATGGATCCTTTGTTTCTTAAACAAGGCAATAGAGTCACCCTCTAGACAAGCAGAGAGGACATGACTTACATTCTGGGCATTATCTTCTCACCAGGAGGGTCCAGAAATCCTTCTCAACACACATGCACTTAACCATCTCCTACCTGTTATTCACTCAGCTGCTTAGTAATGGAACATGTCCAGGCAACTTAAAATTGTTTAATTTTTAAGTTTATTTACTTTGAGAGAGAGTGAAAGCGAGAGCAGGGGACGGGCAGAAGGAGAGGGAGAGAGAGAATCCCAAGCAGGCTCCTCACTGTCAGGGCAGAACCCAATCCAAGGCTGGAACTCAAGAACTGCAAAGTCATGACCCGAGCCTATATCAAGAGTCGGACGCGTAACTGACTGAGCCACCCAGGGGCCCTCCAGGCAACTGAAAATTGTATCCGAGGGCTGCATACTTCTTACTGGAATTATCAAACACCACTGATTATTGCCCAGCACGTTCCTGAACTCAAAGGCCCTAAAGAACCCAGGGAAGAGCAAAAACTTTCAAGAGTGTCACTTTTTAGTATGTTCCCCATCATGACAGGAGGGCTATGTGTTCTGAAATCCCATGTTGCTTTGACAAGGGCCATTCTCTCTTTTCCTTACCAAACATGGGCACCTGTTTCTCCGCACAGGGCACCTGTGAACTCCCAGAGAGCTCTCCAGGTTCTAATGGAATCGCTCTCCTGCACACGTCTCAGAGCTGACCCAGATCTGTGAGCACCTGCCGCTCTGTGAGAATGGCTATAGGTTTCTGAGACCTTAAACCAGTGCTCACTACCATGAACTGGAGCATCTCCAGGTTGCAGGCATAGGACAGACCCTCCCCCCGCCCCATCTCCAGTGCCTACCCATCAGAGCTCATTCCTTAAGAATGGTGTATATTCTGGGGCACCTGGATGGCTCAGTCAGTTAAGCGTCGGACTCTTGATTCTGGCTTAGGTCACGATCTCACGGTTTCACGAGTCCAAGCCCCGCGTCGGGCTCTGTGCTGGTAGGACAGAGCCTGCATGGGAGTCTCTCTCTCTCAAAAAGAAATGGATAAACATTCCTTAACAAGAATAGCATACGTTCTATATAATCTAGATCACTGAACAAGTACCACGGATCACATCCAATGGTTAAAATTACACACAGTGGAACTCTACTGGTAACTTCTTTCCATGAACCAATGTTAGTACGAGACAGGTGTCTCTTGTGTCCAGCCCCAGACCCTGTGTTGCCAACTCACACAAGAATTCTAGCATAAAGCATCACATGTAGGAGAGGCCCGTGCTCCATGTTCCAAAGGACAGAACTATATGAAAACTTCAAACACGTTAGATCTGAGATCTGATTCCAGTAGGAATTTCAGCAGTTTATAGAAGGTACAGTCACAAGATGCAGATTATTCTCATGAACCACTTAAAGGCCCTTTGCATATGTGTATGTGCTGGAACCTCCTAATTGTTTGGGCTCCATGGTTGTGATCCCCAGAATTATCAGAATGTCAATGCAGTTGAAGAGACTGGACAGAGTCCTAAAAGTTTAAGAACAACAAATGGAAGGCAGAGTTAAGTGGAAAATAGTAATGCTTTGTGATCCCCAATCTTCTCGGGTATGACAACATGTACGTAATGGCAAAATACTCGTATACCCCTTTGCACAGGATACTAGCAACCAGGGTCAAAGGTAGAATGTGAGAAAACACAGGACTATAGCAGGGGTTCCCGAGTAGGAAGAGGGGATGATGAGCTCACAGAGATAGGCGGACGCAGGAGACCCCAAGTGTCCAGACTAAGGGGGTTAGCTTTTGGAAGGAAAGACACTGGAAATTTCTCACCAAGTGTAATGTGTACAAAAAAGGATATCTATGAGGATGAATTTGGTGGTCCAATTATAAATAAATGTCGCAGTCTCTTTAATCTCTTTTTAACATTTTTTAATGTTTATTCATTTTTTTGAGAGAAAGAGAGCACAAGTGGGGGAGGGGCAGAGAAAGAGAGAGAGAGAGAGAGAGAGAGAGAGAGACAGAGAGAGAGAAAATCTGAAGCAGGCTCCAGGCTCTGAGCCTGACATGTGGCTTGAACTCATGAACTGGAAGATCATGACCTGAACCAAAGTTGGACCCCCAACCAACTGAGCCACCCAGGCGCTCCCACAGTCTCTTATTCAATGCAAATACATCAAAGATTCCTACCATACCCCCAAGAAGATATTTTTTAATTAGGGGAGTATGTGAGGAGAAAAAAGCCCTCCAAAAATCCAGACAGCCACATGAAAAGGCACAGTCGCCTTGTTACTATGGTGTAAACTCAACGTGCACACTGCCAAGTCTAGATACAGAACAAGTATTTATAGCTGAGCAAGATTTAAATGGCCAGTAACATTTCCTTCCAGAGGTGCTTTGGTGATGAAGAAAATAAAGATTCTCCTCTATCTGACAGGGTACCAGACCTGTTAGCAGAAATAAACGAACTACCACCATTTCACATCAGAGCCCAGGGAAATGGGAAGAGAATTGACCTGATCCGTAAGTAGTTCCTGCCTTCGCCTTCATTTCCCAAAAAATCCCTGCTGTGATATTTCCAATAATTTTTCCAGGGAATCTTCCCCTGAAGTGGACCTGATTTCAGGAAATATTAGAGCTACAAGACACAGTTGCATTCCTTTTCATATTCTCTGAATTTCCTTCCATGGGCAGAACCTCCTGAGATTTCCTGAGAGAGCCAGTCAGGAGTCAGGGCAGAGATTGAGGGGGTACGGGGGCGGGGGGGGGGGAGGCAAATAAGCAATTTTATTGGATGGGATTAAAATTTCCTTGCAAAGACAGGCACAGGAATTTAACTGCCACAAATGAGAACTACTGCTCCCCACCCCCCTCAAGTTATCAACAAAATCTCTCACTACTGCTCTCTGCCATGAGATCCTAATCAAAACAACAAAGGGAGATGGGATGTTTTCATTTCTCTCTTCAAGGACCCTTCCCTAAGACTCCAGGTTCTGTGTGAGGTGAGCCAATGAAAACACAGATACTACTTGGTATCTCTTGTTCTTTTTACTTTTGTCTTGTTTCAGAAACAAGTGCTAGGTGGAAGCCTATTCTAAGCATGGCCATTTGGGGGGGAAAGAAGAAACTACAAAAATGTTCAGTGTGCCTTTGTAAAGCCTGTGGCATAGGGTGAATCAAGAGACCTCACCTAGACTTCAGCTAGCCGCCTTCAGTGTGGACGCCCATCTTTCCGTGAGATTTACAACCCAAACAATCTGGAAAGACTCGCTTTGACTCAGAAAGGGCACCGATGTGTGTTCCAGCTCCTCCAAACTGCTGAAGGGAGATGATTCCCGAGTGTGGGTCCACTGTCTCCTCCCCGGAGTAATGAGGTCATGCGTGCAGAGTGCTTTGAGCCTTCTCAGAAGAAAGGCAGAGTGCCAATTCAAGACATCCTTCTCACCCCATGTAAGACACAGCCTTCATTTTTTTTTGGTTTCACCTTTAGAAAACTGCCCCTCTAGACAGACTATACCAGAAAAGAAAGAGACAACCTTCTATCACCTTCACAGATTTTCTATCAGGCATTCTGAATAATCTTTATGCCAACCAGCCCTCTCTCCCTCACCTCTCTGTTCTTCGTTGGAGTCTTTGGAAAAGCAAAGGAAGAAATGAAGAAATGTCAGGTGGTCAACCTCCCTGCAGTCACTTATTCCCAGAAAGGTGCCTCTCAGGAGTTCACCAAGAGAACCAAAGAACCCAGGGGCGTCTGGGTGGCTCAGTTGGTTAAGCGTCCAACTCTGGATTCCAGCTCAGGTCATGACCTTGCTGTTCATGAGATTGAGCCCCCCCATCGGGTTCTGCACTGATGGTGTGGAGCCTGGTTGGGATTCTCTCTTTCTCTCTGTGCCCCTCCCCTGCTCATGCTCTCTCTCTCTCTCTCTCAAAATAAAATAAAACATAAAAAAAGAGGGAGAGAGAACCAAAGAACCTGATTAAAAGATCTGCTCGTATATTCACTCTAATTCAATTTCACAAACATGGCAGGCCCTCACATATTTAAAACCATAACTTTTACCCTCAAGGTGCTTACGTCTGGGGGCAGTAAGGAAAGGAGTAAGTTTTGATTGCAAAGAAGGATGTTGGGGATGTTGGTGTGTTAGTGTTAAGGAGGTGAAACGTAAGCATTAGATTTAGTGCAGGTCTCAGGTATGTGTCTTCTCCCAAATCCCCTTATCCCAGTTCCCGTACTATCCCCCCTCTCCATCTCTATAAAGACTTCTGATCTGTGCTTCCAAATAGCCTTCCATTACCTTCTTCCCAAGGCAAAGCCAAGCCAACTCAGGAACAAGCTCTGATTGGGGTCATTAACCATCAATCATCCTTCCATATCGGTCAGTAACAGAGAACGATCCTTCACCTCCAGAAGGAAGCCTCTCCCAAAGGTTGAAGCATTCTATTTCCCTCCCACGCAAGAACCATCCATCCAGAAAAACAATCAGACCCAGCCCAGAAAATTGCTGTAATAAACACACCTTCTGAGAGAGTTCCATTTCTCCGGGATGGGGGGAAATAATTCTTAAGATTGCAAGATAGAATTCCAGTTTCTAGCAGGTGTTCATTGTATTCCCACCATAGTTATCAAAGCCACAGCCTGCACTTTGTGATCCTATCCGATGATCTGCTGAAATCATTATTCGTTTATGTTCAAAACCATACTTTCTCTCCCACACAATTTATTCCAGGGCTCCTTTAAAGATTTCAGGGGAGGGCTCAGCTCCTGCTAAAAGTACTCCTCCAATTACAATGGAATCCCCTTAAGTCTTTGATCTGTCTATCCATTTATTCCCGACTTCTGACTCCAGGAATCATTAAGTGGCCTTTCCTCTCTTAGATGGCAAACTCTGTCATGCCTCATAATTGAGTGGGCACTCGATAAATGAATGCTACAGTGCTCTGAAGAATAACACACTTCCTATTGGCAGCGAATCCGAGAGAAACTTCCTTAGAAGAAAGGACTGTCAATTACCACTGAACAAGCCTGAATTTTGGCTCCTGCAGAAAAAGCAAACACAACAGTAACAACTCACCCCCAACAGCAGCCACATCGCTATCTGGCCACTGCCCTCCTGTCACCTGGCAAGTGGCTGGCCCCACAGCAGATCCATGTTGGTAGACTGACTCATACAGGCCTGAGACCGGTGATATGTAATCCGTCACTGATAGGTAGACGCCAGCTGGGTGCCTGACCGTCTGGCTCTGCAGAGCTTCTGACCTCCCGTGGTCCTTGGCTCTCTTACAGATGACACATCTAGCTGCCTGAGAGATGTCAGGGCTGGGAGCAGGATGCACAGGGAAGGCTGGGAGAACATTCTGGAACACTGGACTTGCCTTTGTTCCTTCTGCAGCAGGCCGCCACGACTTCCCCGTCTCCCTGAGGATGAAGCCTGTTCCACCAACTACCCCGCCTTGCTTCTACGCTGCCCTGGGCCAGCCTACAGCTTCAGGCTCGACACCAAGGCATCCACACATAGAATGCCAGTCGCCTAGGAAGCTCACACCCGAGCTCCACTTCCAAACTTCATTTCCCAACTGGCCTAGGGTAGAACTTCAGTGTCGATATTCTGACCAGCTCTCCAGGGGATCTGAATGTGCAGGCAAGGGGGCAGGACCACTGCACCCACTTTTTCCCACCCCAGGGCCCACACCTGCAATCGCTTCCGTGTCTTTTACAGAGGGGAGGCTGCTGCTGACAAGAAATGTCATTATCAGTAATAGTAGCTCAGGGTGCCTGGGTGGCTCGGGGTTAAGCTCCTGACTCTCGGTTTCGGCTCAGGCCACCATCTCACGGTTCGTGGTTTGGAGCCCCGCATCAGACTCCATGCTGGCAGTTTAGAGCCTGCTTGGGATTCTGTCTTCCTCTCTCTCTTTGCTCCTCCCCCGCTCATGCTGTCTCTCAAAACAAATACATGCAACTTCAAAAACATAGTAGCTAGGGGCACCTGGGTAGCTCAGTCAGGTAAGCATTAAACTTCGGCTCAGGTCATGATCTTGCTTTTTGTTGGTGAGTTTGAGCCCCGTGTCGGGCTCTGTGCTGACAGCTCGGAGCCTGGAGCCTACTTTGGATTCTGTGTCTCCGTCTCTCTCTGCCCCATCCACCACTCGTGCTCTGGCTCTCTCTCGCTCTCTTTCAAAAATAAACATTTAAAAATTTTTTAAAAAAAAGAAAGAAGATTAGATACTTCAACTATCCACTTTCACAAAACTCCTAAAAGCTTAAAAATTGAATTATTGTGATGAAATGGTAGATACTTAAAGACCTTGCTGCATTACTCCTAACTTGCAGATTAAAATTCTTATGCCCTAATGAACATTTAGGCTTAGCTGGCTCCATAGCAGCCACAAAGTCCCCATTTCCTTAGAAACTCCCTGTGTATGTGTGTTTTATTATTTTTTTTAATCTTTATTTTTGAGAGAGAGAGAGACAGAGTGCTAGCGGGGGAGGAACAGAGAGAGAGGGAGACACAGAATCCAAAGCAGGCTCCAGGCTCTGAGCTGTCAGCACAGGGCCCGACGCAGGGCTTGAACCCACAAACCATGAGATCATGACCTGAGCTGAAGTCAGACGCTTAACCAACTGAGCCACCCAGACGCCCCTCGTGTGTTTTAAATGCTATAGCACTACATCCCAAAACCTCCTATAAACTGCGGTTACGACATAGGAGACCAATCAAATTCGAGGCCAGAATCTTAGGAATTAAATATCAAGAGTTTCTGGAAAATAAACTTAAAACTGGTCCAGCGCTTCGTTCCTTGACTGAAAAACAGGCAAAACAAAACCCTGAACCCTGGAAATACAGGACAGCTGTGTCACAATGCAACCAGGCTGTGGATGTCCTATATTAGTCTACTTCAATTTGAAATATAAACTTCGTGTGGTTCACTTTACTTTTCCCAGGTCGGTAAATCCCCCTACGGCCCTCTGATGCTGCATTCACATCTGTTTTTCTACTGAACAAACCCCCAATCGTGCTTTCTTTGTTCAGACAGAGAACGTCTCTCTACCGAGCCATCCAATTTCCAAATAATGTCCCCTGACCCTACTCATTACATACTGCACATTACAGAATCATCTGACTTCTCTGGGTAGCTCAGGATGTCTCAACCGTGGCACCACTGACATTTTGGACCAGACAGATCATTCTTTGTTGTGGGGGCCTGTTCTGTGCCTTGTAGGCTGTTTGTCGACCAGCAGCCTGGGCTCTATCCACTGTATGTCATTAGTACCAGTCCCGGAGGCATGAAAACTAAAACTCCAGACACTGCCAAATGTTCCGGGGGGGGGGTGGAGGAGAGGTGGGGGGAGCAGGGGACGTGGGGACAAGATGACTGGCAGTTGAGAGCCACTGGTCTAACCTCATCCTCAACCTATTTGGAGTTTTATTCCGGCTGTAAACTCTTTACCAAGTTTGGCTACATTTTCACTTTCTGAAATTGTTCAAAAGCAGCCCGCAAAACAGCATTCGGCCTTGAGATTTCTAACGAGGTTTTGCGAGAAGGTAATCCTCAGTAGGGGCATTGAGCATTTGATTTGGGTTGAGGGAGGGGTGGGAAGCTGACTTGACCATGATGCACAAGAAGGTAGCTTTTAGCAGAGTCTTTCCTAGTACGCTACCCTCTGAATTCCCTCCAGGATGAGCAAGTTACCCTCACTGGATGGAGTTTTGCCCAGTGCTTTACAGGATGCCCATGACATCCCTTAAGAGGGCACCTCGAGGGGCACCGGGGCAGCTCAGTCAGTTAAGCATCTGACTTCGGCTCAGATCTCACAGTTCGTGGGTGCAAGCCCCGTGTCGGGCTCTGTGCTGACAGCTCAGAGCCTGGAGCCTGCTTCGGATTCTGGGTCTCCCTCTCTGCCCCTCCCCCACTCACACTGTGTCTCTCTCACAAAAATAAGCATTAAAAAATTTTAAAAAAGAGGGCACCTGTGTCAGTTACTTCTTACCAAGTGAAAACGCAATCCAAAAGGCCTAATGCAAACAAAGGGAATTCACGGGCTCAGGTAAGCGGGAAGTCCTACAGAATCACAACTTGCAGGAGACTGGCCTCAGGCTGGGGGTCAAGTTTGAGGGCCGTCTCTCTGATTTTCTCAGCCTCCTCTTCTCCGTGAGTCAGGCTGGCCTTCAAACCGGCTTCCTTCAAGGTGGCACAATGTCTGTACATGTTCCGGCCAAACGTCCATACACCACGTTGCTCTAAAGAGGGTGCCTTTCTAGCCAAGAAAAGTCTTGTATTTCACTGCAAGGAGACAGGCCTGAGTTAAATGCTTAGGGCTGAAGCATCCCAACAGCGTGGCCAGAAGGCCATGGGCTGACAGGTTGAGGCCCTTGAATCAATCACAGGGGCTGAGGGGGGGTAAGTTATGTTGAGGGGTTTAGAACACTGGTTCTCAAAGTGTGTTCCCTGACCAGTGGCATCAGCATGACCTGGGAACTTGCTGCAAATACAAATCTTCAGGCCCTGTCCCAGACCTGCTGAAACAGCAAGTCCGGAGTGGGGCCCAGCAATCCATGTTTTCATAAGACCTCCGGGTCATTTCTGACAGAAGCTGGGGTTCATGCCCACGGGTTTAGACCACCAGGCCCCGCTCACAGAGCCTGGAGTGGGGTGAATCCCATGCACGTCACTGGCCTGTCACTCGATCAGAAAAGGATCTGGCGGAGGCCCCAGAAGTTACAAAATCCTTTGAAGGGAGAAAGTTTACGTCACTTCTCCCTATGGCACAGCTACGGGGGAGAAAACGCAGTAATTAGTGCTTCAAACTATCGGTTCGAGGATGCCTTCTGCTGCCCCTATTTGCTAGTGCACAGGGCTTAAAGAAAAGGAAATGTCCCACGTTCGCACTTGCATTTTCTGGGGCCCCACCCTGCCGGCCCTGGAGACATTGGACAAAGACGTGTACGCATATCTGAGAACAGTGAAGCTGCCTGGCTGTTCAAATTGCAGCGAAGGAGACGTTCTCTAACAAAGTTTCTTAGTTGATCCTAAGAATCAACTGGACTGAGATAACACACACGGCCCTCTTGGGATCCACTGAGTCAGGATCTCCAAGGGAGGATCTGGGAACCTGCGCTTTCAGCCGCCATTGCTAGGGAGCCTCATGAATTACGTGTTTTTGGAAAACTCTGTTCTAAGAGATACAAGCAAAGGACTGAGGAGAAAAATCTCACAGGAGCGCCTGGGTGGCTCAGTCAGGGAAGCGCCCAACTTTGGCTCAGGTTGTGATCTCTCAGTTCGTGGGTTCGAGCCCCACATCTTGGTTCTGTGCTGAAAGCTCAGAGCCTGGAGCCTGCTTGGGATTCTGTGTCTCCCTCTCTCTCTGCCCCTCCCCTGTGCTCGCTTGCTCTCTCTCTCTCTCTCTCAAAAATAAACATTAAAAAAATTTTTTTAAAAAAGAAAAATCTTGGGGCATGTGGGTGGCTCAGTCGGTTGAGTGTCCGACTTCATCTCAGGTCATGATCTCACAGGTTGTGAGTTCGAGCCCCGCGTTGGGCTCTGTGCTGACAGCTCAGAGCCTGGAGCCTGTTTCAGGTTCTGTGTCTCCCTCTCTCTCTGTCCCAACTCACTCGCATTCTGTCTCTGTCTCTCTCAGAAACAAATAAACATTAAAAAAAATT
Source organism: Puma concolor (assembly GCF_028749965.1). Classification (NCBI taxonomy): domain Eukaryota; kingdom Metazoa; phylum Chordata; class Mammalia; order Carnivora; family Felidae; genus Puma; species Puma concolor. The sequence continues at coordinate 8,880,685 of NC_141679.1, read as the reverse complement.
TTTTTAAAGAAAAAATAAAAAGAAAAATCTCACAAAGAAATTATATGAACACGACTAAGCACAAAAATAGTTTCTTCCTCTTGCGTACACATTCCCCTCACTACCAAGGCCCCTAAGTGTTCTTCTTCTCATCTTACCTGCTTCCCAAATATGTCATTCTTCATACCACTGCCAGTGTGAACGTTCTAGACTGCACCGGATATCAGGGCTCCAATCAAAACTCAAAATAACAGTGGACTAGATGTGTTCACAGGGAATGACCTCCATAGATAGGTGTTATTGTCAATATTCTGTTACTCGGGAGCAGCAGTGGGCCCGTGGATTTTTTTTTATATTTACAGAAGTAAATTAGCAAATAAAGGGAGCCATAACTGTACCGATGATAGGAATGTCGATATAATTTGTGCCCTGAACATAAAGTTAAATATATTTTTAAAAGTTAAGAGATGGAATATGTTAATCTCTCTCAATACTCAGAGTAAGGTTTAAAATACTTTTTTCCTGTGTATTTTATAATTACTCCTTAGTGAATTATATAACTTACTAAATTAAAGTAAAATTATTTTAAATAGTTATTTAAAGTTAAAAAGAAAAAAAAGCCCATCACCTCGCCACGGCCTTCAGGATGGAGAGCAAAGTCACCATGACGCACAGGTCTCCACGGAATCCAGTCCTGACCTTTCCTCCGCGGCCTTCTTTCACCCCATTGGCCCACTTGAAACCCACCCTTGAAACATCCTGCATCCCTGGCATGGCCTTGAACACCTGATTCTCTTTTGCCTTTTTCTTAACTTGCTCAACCCCACCTTCCTTCTCCATTCTCCCAGTGAGTCAGCCAGGGTTAATGCTAGTTAATGCTTCTCCCGAGACCCAGGTGGCAAATATTTCAGGCTTTGCGAGCAACATAGGGTTTCTGTTACATATTTTTCTTCTTTGTTTTGTCCGTTTGTTGTTTGGGGGTGGTTGTTTTTGGTATAATCCTTTTTTAAAAATGTAGAAACTGTTCTTAGATCCCTAAGCCCTCCAAAAGCAGGCCGCTGGCCATTTGCTGACCTCTACTCTAAGTGACCACTGCCAGACCCATATAGACAGCAGAGAATTACTCACATAGTCATCCACAGATCGGGTTCACGAAGCAGTCCTATCTTGAGCATTTCTGGTCATCAGACGGCAGACAAAAGACGGGGTCTCACTGCAAGCCATGAAATGCTCCAGTCCCCAAGTGGCGCCCTGTGACTTCTCACAAATAATTGGCCAAAATTCGTCTTTCGGTCCCGCCCAACCAACAGGGGAGCCGGAAGGTGGGATCCCAGCACGTGCCCAGCAGTTCTAAGAACTGGAATAAACGTGGAATAAACATGATGCGTCTACTCAGCCCCAAGACACCTGCTCTGGAAAGCCTTGTTGGACACGCTTGTTCCCCAGCCAGATTAGCTACTCTTCCCCTGTCATCTTATAGCACCTGGAGCATTCCTTGGGCTGTGCCGAGGATGCCGGAGCTGCTGCTTCTCTGCCTTCCCCAGCAGACCTTGAGTTCCTTGGGGAGGCATCTCCATATGCCCACCGCATAACACAGGGACCACGAGCCAAGGATGCCCTATGTCTGTCGTCTCAACAACAACAAAAATGAATGTGATGGACTGTGGGAGTGAATGGCTGCCTCTGCATTTCCCCGAAGGCTCCTGGAGCTAGCAGTGTTAACCCTTCTGAGACCAGCTAGTTCAACCACACCAGTCTCCACTTGTGATAAACATCATCTTGGTTATCCAGCCCTTTTCTCTCTTCGTCAAACTCCTTTCTTCTTATAGCTGTTTTCTTCTAACCATCAATGCTTTGCAGCAAGCTGGTCCCTGAGACCAGAGAGCACTCTGACTTTACGTGGACTGGTTTGTTTTCAGTTTACAGGGCAGAAGGCAGGCACAGGGAGGCACCGTGATTTTCCTACACTGCACAGCCAATCAGCGGTAGAGCCAAGAGTTACGCTTCCTTTCGAAGCAACAATAAAGCGCCACGATGGAGCCCAGAGCCTCAGCTAAATTCACCGGCGGTTTATTTATACCCCTTGGAGAGGCAGACATCATAATACGTGTGTGTCAGCCGTGAGCCTACTCCGTCATACCCGTGTTTAGGTCGTGGTACCCAGGCACTGATCTCCGAGCAAACTATTAGAAACAAGCCCCATGACTATTTATTAACGTGGCGCTTTTTCCATATCGCTTCCACTCATCTCTTCCTCTGGAAAGTGACACAGCTCACTCTCAGACAGTTTCTCAGAACCCTGAGGATACCGGAGACGATGTGCCCCGAAGGCTGTATACACCTTCATGCCGACGAGGGGAACGACCCTTGCATGCGTTTTCACTGCTGAACGGCCTACAACAAATTTGGATTCCGTTTCACATGCCCCATGTGTATGGCTGCTGCAGTTCGTGCGGAATGCGCAAGCAGAGGCTGGGCAAGACAGCATGCAAAAAGCCCTACAGTGCCATACTCCACCAACACACAGGATGGAACCCTTGAAGGCTGATCAGTCACCACCCTGACATCCTCTGGCCCCAGCAAAGTGTGTCCTGACCTGAAGTTTTCCCCTCTGGCCATCTCCTGGAGACAGGAAGTTCCTAACGAACGTCCCATCTGGTGGCCAGCCTTGACAAATGCCCAGAAGCACTGGGGCAAAGAGAATATAGCTAAGCAGTGCCCACCAGATCACCAAGAGACTCGTGCTAGAATGAGATCCCCTCGAAACCTGTGAATGTGGGGTCATCCCATATAAAAGCTTAAAAGCCAAACAGCTTGGTACGCCCTGCAACTCTCATGAAGTGCTTAAAAGACCACAGCAGACCCCGCACCTCAACCAGGGGAAAGTGTGCGAGAAAGAGGAAGCACCCCAAACAACAAATCGTAAGCTCAGGTAGCGCCGGGCACCAAACAAGAATCAGTCCTTAAAAGGAATCCTGGCCTTGACTTCCTTTTTCTCTTTCCCTAAGCCTCATAATTGAATGTTACAAAGTGTATCAGGAACCGCCAACCCAGGTTCCCCCCTTCCCCCAAACAAGAAAAGGTTAAGCTTTTAATTACAGGCCCTCAAACTACCGTTCTGTGCAATTATCAATTAACTATAATCGTGGATGAGCGAAGGCAGGGCTGCGCTAGCAAATTCCGTCCGCCCAGGCTGGGTTATTTCAGTCCCGTTCCATTACCGAGAACAAACCACAAACGCACGCACCCTCGCGCGCGCACACACGCTCTCGCTTAAAGGCACATTTCACTTTTGGCGAAAATGGCACCTCGGCGTGCAGTTGAGACCCCCCCCCCCCCCCCCCCGCCCTCGGGCTCCATCACTTTCGGGTGGAGACAGGAGGCCCAAGGAAGACGCTACCTACCAGCCTTAGAGTACCAGCCTCTCTGGGGCGCAGGAGAGGGGGGAGGGGGAGAGAGGGGGGGGGAGAGAGAGGGGGGGAGAGAGAGAGAGTGAGATGCGTGTTGCCCTTGGAAGCCTCAAGTCCCCCCGGGCGGCCAGCCCCGTTAGCGGGAAGGCGATGGCAACAGCAGCAGCAGTTGCATCAGCGCTAACTACTGCCGCCGGCCGCCGGGAGGGTACAGTAACGACCGCAGGGAGCGTGCAGCTGCTGCGGCGGCAGGTTCCCTGGATCAGGAAATTAGGGCAGGCACCGGGGATTGGAGGCGAGGGCGGCGCGCGAGCCAACCAGCGGCCGCCCCAGGCCCCCGTGAGCCCCGGGCGGACGCGCGGAGCCGCCGGGCCCCAGGAGCAGTCCCGGTGGCGGCGGCGGCCACGGCCACTCACGCACGCACACGCTCGCACTCAGACTCGCACACCCCCTGCGCAGGCACCTGGCTGCCCGGAGCTTATAAAAGCGGCGCGTCTAGGGGAAAGGAGGGCTGGAGCCGCCGCTCCCCACCCCCTCACACCCCCCTCACCCCTCGCTGACCACTCCCCCTCCTGCCCCCTCCTCGCAGCTCACCCCGCGCTCCGGAGGCAGCCGCCAGTGTGGGTGCTCCGCGGCCGGCTCCGCTCTCCTCTGCCTCGCTCCTCTGCTCTCGGCTCCCCACCCCACCCCCTCCTTCCCCTCCCCTCCTGTACCCTCCCCTCCTCTGCAGCGCCTGCATTATCTTCTGCCCGCCGGCTCGGCTTGCACTGGTGCTGCAGCCCGGGGAGGTGGGTGGGTGGGTGGGTGGCTGGTGGGGAGGAGATTGTGCAAGTTGTAGGGGAGGGGGGGTGCCCTCTTCTTCCCCACTCCCTTTCCCCCTTGCTAACTCCTTCCCCTCCTCCTCCCCCCTCCCCCCTCCCCGCCCCCACCTCCTTCCTCCTTCGCGAAGGGCTGGTAACTTGTTGTGCGGAGCGAGCGGCGGCACCATCCAGGCGGGCACCATGGGCACGTCCGCGCGCTGGGCGCTCTGGCTGCTGCTCGCGCTGTGCTGGGCGCCCCGGGAGAGCCGCGCCACCGGAGCGGGTGAGTGAGGACGCGCCCCTCCGCTGGCTGCCCGGACCCAGCCTGGGCGCCAGTGGGGGGGGGGGGGGGGGCGAGGCCCGGGTCTCCTTTTGCCCACCCCCCTCCTAGGAGGCGCCTCTCCGCTCAGCTCGCCTTCTTTCCCTCCCAACCCTGGTGGCGCCTCTGAGCCGACTGTCATCGCCGCGGCTACGGGGAGCCGGGCTGGGGGGGGGGGGGGGGGGAGGGCGGGCGGACAGCGGGATTTGGGGTATCCTAAAGCCTGGCCTGAACTCTTCATTCCCTAACACTGTCTCCCCCAGAGCCACTGCTTTGCCTCGTTTTTCACCCTGCTTGGTTGGGGCTGGGGAATGTGGGCTTCTGAGCCACTGAACAATGGTTCTGTCTGCCAGGCGGAGTGTTAGGAAGGAGGCAGAGGGCTGGGTCGGGCCGAGACGCGCTCGGGAGCCGGGGGCGCGCTCCTGGGACTTGAGGTGGTGGTGGTGGGGGGTGAGTGGGCGATGGACGCAGGTGGGCGTGTGCGGGGACGCGGGGCGCCGGGTGCAGGTCCTGGCAGCGAGACCCTGGCGGCGGCGGGGAGCGGGCGCACGTTCAAGGGGCGGCAGCGGGCGGGCTCCCGGGGAGCCACTACAAGTGCACAGCCTGCTCACCCGGACTGCGACTCCCCCGGCGCCCGGTGGTCGCTCTGGAGTACGGGTTCAAATAGGACTCCCCACTGGGTGTTCCTCCCCTGCTCGCTCCCCTTCGCGCAGTGTTTGTAAACCTCTCGGGTCTCGCGTACAGCTGAACGGGGGAGGGGAGCGGAACGAAGACTTAATCAGGTTAGTTTGCTGCTCTTGGTTCCCGGTGAGATTTCCTCGAGAGAAATTGAGCCCTAATCTGGTGACTGTGTAATTAGCCTTCATTCCAAACAATAGATCAAAGGGAGTAGCGCGAGTGGCGGTGGTGACGGTCGTGGAGTCCCCAGGGTCTGCCGCACTGGGCCCGGGAGCCCTGTGCTCAGCCACGCTCCGCTTGGAGCCGCACAACTTTGCTGGGCAGGCGACAGCAAGCCCTTCTAAGGATTCCGTGGGAAGCCCGGTGGGTCCCCGGAGTGATCTTGACAGGACAGCACGGGGCTTGCTGGCCAGCTCTACGGCGGTGGGACAGGAAGGTGCCCCCGTCCCGAGTACCCATTTCAGAGTCCCTAGCTCCTGCAGCCCGGTGGCCTAGGAGGCCGGCCTGCCTGCAGTCACGTGTCTCCTAAAGTGAGCCAACTTTACAGTGTGCGGTCAAGCAGCCTCTTTCGGGCAGGGCAGTACGTGGGGGCTTCAAGCCTCCGACCGCCCCCCTGCCCTTTGGTCCAGCTGTCCCGAGCGAGCATGTGAAGCAGGGACGGGCTTTTCTGCCCTCCGCGATTGGCTGGCCGCCGGAGCACGTTTGGGTTGGTCACATGTCTCCGCGTACAGCAGCCAGAGGAGTATTATCTTTAAGGGAATGTACAAGACCCGACAGGCTCCCCCGGACTGTTCGCTGAAATGCTTTCCCCTTGAAAAAGGCGAGTCCTGGAGATAGCCTCTCATGTGCCACACACGTTAAGAGCCTGGAAAAGTCCTGCCTACAAGAATTTGCAGACTGGAACATGAATCGTTAATGGATGAGCAATCCCAACTTATTCAACGATTTCTCACAATAGTGCGGTGCATTATACTTTCCGTAACATCTCAAAAGACTGAGGTATGCCAGAAACTATTGCTAACCGGCCAGGAGGTGGGAGAAAGACTCATTTTTGGTGCATGTTCTGTTCCTATTCTTTTAATTTAACATGTGATAGCTTTCCATGTGGGGTTAACTTTATCCTACAGGAAGCTGGGGATGCACTTGAACTGCTGAGATGGGTTAGCTGAAGCTCTATGTTCACCTTGGAAGAGGCAGGTGAGGGTCCCCTTGGCTCCCCTCCATCCACGTGTGAAACACGTGCGGTGCCATGACTAGTGAAAAGTAGGAGCCCGTGCAAGACTTAAATTCTTCCAAGGAAGAGAGGCACATCATTTTTCACGTGGATAGAATCTGGGATTGGCCGAAGGAGGAATGGATCCCAAGCCAACCCAGACTGGCTCCTGTCTGAAGTTCAAAGTCCCAGGCCATATGGGCCGGCTCTTGGCCGTTTTCTCTACATCCCTTCTTCCCAAACCCTCCCCACATCCATACACGCTCACGGTAGCCATATAAAATATTCTAGGATGGGGGAGGGGCAGCTGCGCCCTGATATCCTGGCCTGGAACTTAGGCCAACAAGAGAGGTTGAAGTTCAGTAGTGTAGTATGCCTGATGGCAGACACCTGGGAGTTTTAGCACGTGTTCCTCCAGCCCAGGTGCTCAGGATTAGGCTGTGGGGTACCACATTTTCAAGCCAGAGTCTGGAAGAACCAAGGTGTTATGAGGGGTATTCAGATGTGGCCAGCAACCAGGAAAATGAGCAGGCAGAAACTTCTCTAACTTCAGGAGTCGGTTGGGGAAGCCGGCAGTAAGAGGAGACCTGGAGGGCAAGGAGCAAATAAACTTGAGCCAGCCTGTAGCACCGCGGGAAGGTGTCACGGCGATCACGAGCCTCAGGCCGAGGAATGAACATGTGAGTCTGGACTCCTTAAGGAGGATCACCAGGCAAGTGACAGCTTCCTCAAGCCGGAGCACCTCCCTTCCGGGCAGCGGCCTGTTGCTACTCCATGTGACATTTCGCTGTAATGTCTGTCCTGTGTTGTTAGGATTCTTTCCTTTTCCAGCCTGCGGCCCCAGATGCCTGATGCCTGTGTAAAGGCCAAGTGCAGCCAACTGTTGAGACTTTACCACAATAAGCAAAGGTAGTAAGGGCACGGCAGTCCCCTTGCTTTGAAGAAGTCCTGATCGCAGTGTTTCTGCCTTTCGTAAAGTCAAATAATCATCATTTTGATTTCACGGGAGCAGTTTGACTACCACCTACTGCTCGAGACGCGATGAAAAGTAGTTCCAAGCCCCTTCTACTCCACAAGTATCAAACTGATAAGACCACAAGAACTCCTCAAACATGGCCGTAAGGTCAAGGGAGTAGGTAGCTCTCAGGCACATGGCTTTGCGTTTTGAGCCAAAGATGGGAAGACTCAGAGCACAGCATAGGTAAATGGGTACCTCAGATTAAATATCTAGAGCGTTTTCCATTTCTTTTTAAATTTTTTTTTTCAACGTTTATTTATTTTTGGGACAGAGAGAGACAGAGCATGAACGGGCGAGGGGCAGAGAGAGAGGGAGACACAGAATCGGAAACAGGCTCCAGGCTCTGAGCCATCAGCCCAGAGACCGACGCGGGGCTCGAACTCACGGACCGTGAGATCGTGACCTGGTTGAAGTCGGACGCTTAACCGACTGCGCCACCCAGGCACCCCGAACGTTTTCCATTTCTTACAGAACGTGAGTGAAGCTATCCTTTCTGGTAGAAAGAAGAACGATCAAGGGTAGGCGGTTACCTGTTTTATGTCAAGTCATAATTACGTTTACTGTGGCTACTGACCATTCTTTGGAAAGCCACCTTCACCTACTAGCCTAGAAGACATTAAATGCCTGAAAGGGCCGTGATAAGGTCTATAATGATGTTTATGATACATGTACCTGCCTTAGGAGAGCTATTCAGGGTGTGCCTCTCTCTAGATGGTTAGTTGATAGACTCAACATGGTCGAGTGTGTTCCCTTCTACTTTAAGTCAATCTCAAGAGAGTTCTCAGGGCACAGCACAAAGACCACTTCCAAGACAAAGGGCCCAAAAATACCTTCTGCAGAGGGGACGGAGGAGATGTATCTGTTGAGCAGAAGTGGTCCAGGGACATTTTCTTCCCCCCTCTCCCCAGCTGAAGAATTTTTAGCTAGGAAATTGGAGGACTGATCGCTTTTTAGTTTGCAGACTTCACTGTAGCAGAAATCTTGCTGGATCATTTCACTCTGCCCTTTTCAATATGAGTTGGTGTCCCTTGGCTAACCTGTTTTGTTGACTTAGCAGTAAAAGCTCTAAGCATGGCTAATGCCACCTGGTTAGATACACTAGCCCCGCAGCAGCAACGCCCTGAGAGGGCAGGTGATACCTTAAAGTTAGCCTATTTTTTCCTTCGTGCGATGTGTCCTGGGAAAGCTTAGGCCTGCTGGTTATATGGGGGCCCTAAATTAAGCACAAGGATGCCTGCTGGGTGCTGGGAGACTTAGTACAGAGATTATGCAAAAAAAAAAAAAAAAAAAAAAGAGGGGGGTGCTTAATGTTTGCTTGGAGAGCCTTTGACTTCTTTGTATTTTAAAAATGTTCCATGGGTGGATAGAGTTAGGGAAGGGCATGCACGCTCTTGTTTTTAAAAGGTAACTTTGGGGACAGAAACTAGAAGATGGGGACCACTGGCTGGAGTGGATGATTTTGCCACCAACTCAGGTCTTCTGGGTTGGCCCTCCTGGCTAGGAGCCTTTATGTATATAGCCATTTATGTATATGCTTTTGGCGGTAGGGGGGTGGGGCCGGGCTTGCAACTTGCCCAGCAAAGGAGATGATAAAACCTTGCTGATAGACAACATTTGCAAATTGCTTCGTGGGTTCAGATGTTATAACCTCACACTTCCCCCTAAATACATTTGCAAATTACTTCACGTGTTACCACTTAATTCTTCCCACCAAATACTGTTGAGTTGTAGACAGCCTCTAGTCTTTCATTTTTCTAAAGACTTCCCAAGACCTGACTTATTAACTCATCTGCAGGTTCCCTGAGTAGGTGGTAGAGTCACACTGGCGTCCCTTGTACTTCTGCTTATAACCACTGGACATCCATCTACTGAGCACCACCAGGCATGGCCAGGGGGGTAGGGGTGGGGGGTGGACACAGTAACTACGGACTTGGTCCTTTCTTTCATGGCATGTGGTCTAGTGGGGAAGTCAGATCAGAAGATCAATTCTCCAGGGGCACCTGGGTGGCTCAGTCAGTAAAGCGTCCGACTTCAGCTCAGGTCATGATCTTACAGTTGGTAGGTTCAAGCCCCGCGTCAGGCTCTGTGCTGACAGCTCAGAGCCTGGAGCCTGCTTCGGATTCTGTGTCTCCCTCTCTCTCTGCCCCTCCCCCACTCAGGCTCTGTCTCTCAAAAATAAAAATAAACGTTAAAAAAATTTTTTTAAAAAGAAAATCAATGCTCCAAAGACAGCCTGGACTACAAGTTCTGGAGAGAAGTGAGCAGATCCGTATTAAGGGCTTAATCATACAACAGGCAGATAGCAGCCAAAGGTCACAGGAGTTCTCCCCTGCTACGTGTGTGATAGCCTATGTTTTCCCAATCGTCCCCAAGCACTTAGACCTGAATCTGACCAAGCCAGACACTATTCCACCTCTGCAGATGATCTTACAAAAGTGACGAGATTCGAGCAAGAGTGGGTTGCTACCAACGTGACCAAAGAGCACTAAAACATGTCCAAAGTGAAATCCAGGTCCCCTACGTCAAATTTCTAACTTTACCAGTTAGCTGCTGCTACCGTTTCCCTGGGTCTTGGAAGCTTGCTACTCACAGGAAAATGAGGCCGACGTACCCTCACTGACACACTCCCCCCGGCAGATCAGTGTGGAAAGCGCACAGTTTTTAGGTAATAAAGTGGCACAAAGATGAGGTGACGGTACGCCCACAGGCAGAGGGAAGAGTGGATTTTATAGCATAGAGTCTCTCCACCCAGGAATACTCATCAGTGCCCAAAGAATCTTTAGAGGTCAGGAACCTGGTCCCAAGTTACAAATTCTAGGCCCTTCCTAACGGGCCTAGAAGATATAGAGATGGAAACAGGCACGTAGGACAAGTATTCCCAGTACGTGACACCCGTGTGACAGGCACAGGGGACCGTGGCGAAGCAGCCAGACCTCACCTGGTTGGTCAAGAGAGGACCTGACGGCCTCATTCAAGGGCAGACCTCTGTGCACACTTATCCAGTGGATAAGTGGATGGGAGTACTGTGTAACGGTGCAGACACAGGCCTGGGGAAGGGGGTGGGTCCCTGGGTGTACTCGCAGCAGGTGGCTGGTGGGAACCAAGAGGGAAAAGTTGGGTGAAGTAGGGAGGGAGCAAGGCTCAGCCCTAGAGTTGGTGAGAAGCCTAGAGGCGATACGACCCTTGGCTTTTCAGGCCGTATCGATTTGAATGGAGACTGTGGCAACCCGGAGGCAGAGAAACTGGAGAGGAATTCACATCAAGTAAGGGATGAGAGCCCGGACAGGGCCAGGGCCTGATGGCGAAACATCAGGGGACAAGAACCAGGGCTCCCTACCGGACCACTGGTTTCGAGCAAGGGAAGGAGCCCCTCAAGAATAGGGCTCCTGGGGAAGAAAAGAGAGACTTTAGAACTTATATATGGTGCATGGCTGTTAAGGCATCTTGGCTGAGTTTGACCTGCCTCAGGTTGTCACCATACTGTCAGCCTTAAGACCAGCATTTGTCACCTGTGTCCATCCAGTGATGGGCAGGACAGCTTATGGGGGCAAGAGATGTGCAGTCCAATCCCTAAAATGACATAGTCCCTTCTGCTGTGGTGGAATCTTAGCCTCCTAACCTTGAGGGAATGGTTTCCGAGTGTGATCAGGGCCCAGCAACACCAGTTCTGTCTGGAAACTCAGCAATGCAAGCGTGGGCCCCGCTCTGCTCCCAGTGCATTTGGAACTCTCGTGCTGACTTAGCCGTCCACCCACCACAGAAACTAGTAGCTCCCCAATATGCCGCGACTTGGCCAATGTGCCCTAGACAAGAACCAAGCTCTGTAGTCCTTGTAGAAGCCCCCCTCCCACCTCGCTGAAGATACTCTAGCAGCTTTTTCTTTTTAAATGAAAATGGGGGAGGGATGGAAGACCATCCCTCAACAATAAGACTGTGTTAGGATAGCGTCATCCGGACAGGTGAGACTGCCTAATTCTGGATTGCTTTCAACTGACTCCACTACCTGAGTCACCAAAAATCAACAGAAATATTCTAGCGGGAAGTAGTCCTGAGTTAGGTGTTTTAGATTGTGGGCATGCTCAGTGTCTGGAGACAGAATGCCCGGGTTCAAATTCTCATACCACCCAAGGGCTGTACCTCCCCCCGTTCTGTGGACAGGTTTCCTGATACATAGATGGGGCATCATAACGTTCAAAGTATACCATTCAGAATCTACCTGAATTAAAAGACTAAAGTCTTAGAGCTGCATTTAGCAAACGATGTTTAAAAAATTATTTACCCACAGTTCCTGAGATTATCTGAATCTAATGTCAATGGAAACACAGTGGGACTGTAAGATTCACTTGTTTCAGTGAATGAGAAGGATTAACCTACGTATTTAACAGTTTTTCGCTGGTTATGGCAAGTGCTTTAGAGGCTGACTCGAGGGCAGGGACACAACATTTGTGCCTGACACTCAGGCTGTTTTCCTGACTTCCTGTCACTAACTAGCCTCCTCTCCCGAGAGAGAAAACTGCTTTGCTGACTCAGAAGTCAGCTTGTCCTGAGAGGAGTTTTAGCCTGTAAATAGAAAGATTGGCATTAAAGTAGCAGCGAAAGTGAGCGGGACTAAAAATAAATGCCCTCGGTGGCCCCAGAAGTAGCAAAACAAATGGACTCAAGAAATTCCTGTAGATAACACCCGTGTGCTCCAGCGATGAGAGAGAGAAAGAGAGACATCTGAATGCTTGGCCCTGCTGGTCCCAGCACAGTGACAGCCTGAGCCCCTTGGTGCAGGTTCAAATTCATACCTGAGCCCGATACTGAGAAACCCCTCTGCACTCAGGGCCGCCCGGAGCCCTCTTGGGAAATGCGTAGTCCACGTTGGAGGGTTTGTATTTACTGTGAGATCCGTACAGTTCAATGAAGCTTCCATACTGTTCTTCCCTGTTAACCTTTGCGGGGAAAGTTAGACAACAGCAGATCGACTTCTATAGGCATTTAAAACTCTGAATTTCTTGGAGCCAGTCCATTGCCAACCTGTCTGGGAAGCAGCATTCACTCTTTAGGTAAACGAGGTTCCTGGGACAAGGGTGCCTTGAACTAAGTTTGCAAGGTCTGATTCCATGTGTGCGAGTGACAGAATTAGGCAGCTGGCCTTTGACAGACACTCCTGGGCCTTCGTTCATGACACGATAATGCAAACAGCTGTGACTAGGTCCATAGGTGGCTACGTACAAGCGACTTCCTACCCACTGACCCAAAAGGGGAGGGATATTCATTCTTAAGTAGCAGAGCTAAAAGAAAACCCAGATCTAGGCCAACAGTTTGAGGTCTTAAAGCAACAGAAAGAGCCCTTTTTAAATCCTTAAACACAAAACTCCTGTGTTGAAAAGAAAGACTTCCCGGTGGAAACAGGTGGATTCCCCTGGTTCGTGACCAGGTTCCCCACGGTCATGGCCTTTCTCCCTGGTGCAACCACCCTTTTGGTGCTAAGGCATTCCCATGAAACCTCATGGCTTTGAGGAACCTGCCAAAAAACACATTTACTCCAACTGTTCTCCTTTCTGAGCTAAGAGACGCTGGGATACAGATGTCTAGAGCCTCTACTTACAGGGTTATTTTTTGAGGCATCGGCGGCCTTAGCTTAGCCTAAGAATTAACAGCACCTTGGGTATAGATGATTGCAAGCTCACCCCATTTGCTTTATGCAAGACTAATGCTGAACCTGAGACTTAACTGTCATGGATGAAAATAGACTACAGGTCCACAATCCTGTAATCCCCCAAAAGCTTTGGAAACCAAAAGCTTCTTAACTTGTTTCGTGCTTTCGGTTCTCCCGGAGCTGTGTTCGGCCACATTGCCAGCTGAGCACCAAAACGGGTGAGGGAGAATCTTTCTGAAACCTGGACAGAAGACCCACAGCCCTGCAGCCTGGCTGAGGTCACAGCAGTCGAGATTCTGGCGTCAAAGCCCTGGTTGCTGTGCACGAGGCAGGGGATTAAACTGAACCGGGAGGACTTCCTGCCCAGGAGGCATCTCTCACAAGTGAGTGCTTAGATAACCAGAAACTGAGGCAGGGCCAAAAAGACTTAAGGTCTTTACTCACCTCTCTTTAAAGAAGGCATCCTTTATAAGGCAGCCAGCCAGCCTTACCCACCCCCACCCCGACCCTGCTCCCCTTTTAAACAAGCAGCAACAGTCAATAGCTTGTCTCCACATCTAACCCCCATGGTAATGGAGAATCTTGTGTGTGTCCCGGCAAAACATACTTTTATGACAGTCGGGCAGAAGCTTGGGTGAAGTAGAAATATCTGAGATCACAAAAGGTAGAAAGTAAACTTCTGTTTGTCTTACGGCCTTGGAATACACACGAAGAAAACAGTTATGACTCCTGGTGTCAGCTCAGGTCATGGTATCACAGTTCGTGAGTTCGAGCCCCGCGTGGAGGCAGCGTGGAGCCTGCTTGGGATTCTGTCTCCCTCTCTCCCTGCCCCTCCCCGTGCACTCATGCACGCTCTCTCTCAAAATAAATAAATAAACAAACAAACAAACAAACTTAAAAAAGAAAAGGCTAATGTCTGTCCGGAGTCTGCTCAGGAGCTGCCCTTAAAGCAGCGTTGCTGGAATTTTAGTATCACTTAGGACTGACTGTTGGCTACAGCTGTGTTCAGAGACCCTCCTTAAAGGTGCCGGTGAACCCAACGCCAGCCTTCCTGTACTGCGTGCCTGTCCCGCATCCCTGGCCAGCTTGGGTGTCCATGTATTCTGCGGCTTCCAAACTCACTGTCACCATCTTTCGGTACCTCGCCCTCGGAAAAGCGACATTTGACACCTACTTTCTTCTCCCCGTCCAAGCCTGATTGTGCGGTTACCTTTTGGGCGCTGTAGATATCCATGTCTGAGTTTTTGGCTCATTTTGACTCAACAACCTTTGACACTAAAACCTTGAGAAACAAATTTAGAGCCTTCCTGTCTCCACAGCGTCCTCATGGCAACCTGAGGTCTTCCCAACCATATTTCTATCGATGTTCTCTGATGACTGACTGTTCTTTGTCTGCTTTTCACATAGAGTACTCTAAGTAGATCCTGACCAGTCCTATAGCCCTCAGAAGTCGTGGGGACAGAGAACTGAAGCCAGTGGCCCCTAGAGCAGCACTGCGAACAGTCACAATCTATCGAGACTATATGCCTGGTGTGGGGGGGAGGCAGCCACTCCAAATCAGTTAGGAGTATAAAAATCAGCAGGTGCCACTTCCTGGCAACAACATCTACCCTTCTTTTTTTAACTTTTTAAAAAATATATATTTATTTATTTTTGAGAGAGAGACAGACAGACAGACAGACCAGGAGCAGGGGAGGGGCAGGGAGAGAGGGAAACACAGAACCCGAAGCAGGCTCCAGGCTCCGAGCTGTCAGCACGGACCCCGACGCGGGGCTCGAACCCATGAATCCTGAGACCGTGACCTGAGCCAAAGTTGGACGCTTAACAGACTGAGCCACCCAGGCACCCCAACACCTACCATTCTGAATCCCTGACATCTTACCCCCAATAACCTACTTGTGGAATGAACACATAGTATGAAACACAGGTAGGGAATGCCATCAAACCACACTGCTTTGTAGCTGGGGCCCCGCTTAGCTAGACCCTTGACAACAGAATGGCCCATACAGCTACCGATACATTTAGTAGCTAAGAATGTACATTCATAGGGCAAAGCTGACTTGGACCCAAATTCGTGTCCGCCAGGGAATTAGCCACGCGGGTCTAGAATGCCCCCGGACAGTGGGGAGGAGCCGAACGCAGGGAGGCCAAGGAGAGTATTGTGTACTCAGCACAAGAGTTCTAGTCTGTGCTTGGCACTGTCCCATCTGCTCTCAGGCCAGCAACGCCACAGCTGCAGATACTGACAGGTGGCAGGGCATCGGAGGGCTTTCTGCCGGGAAGGCCTCCCTAAGTAATCTGTACGAGCCACGGGGCACCTCTCGTCTTCTCGCCTCTTTGCAGTATATACTTGCATTAAACAACCAGATCCTTGCCTTTGAGCTCAAAGAAATCGCATCCTCCAGAAGGACAGACATGATACTGGTAGGAAACACCTGAATGCTAGCTGTCCCATGCCAGGCAAAAAAAAAAAAAAAAGACGCTCTACTTACAAGTATGAGTGTATACCACTGTGTGAAGTAAATACCCATCAGAAAATGGAGATTCAGAGAAATAGACCCCAGGTCTGCGGTTCTACCCGCCCTTCCCCGCCCCCGTCACTAAAAAGGATCTCTTCACCTCTCAACTGTACCTTCTTGATCTTTGTCGTTGAGCCATTTTGTAAGCTTGTCTTTTTCTAATTAGACCTCAGATCCTAAGATGAAGAGCCATGTACTAAACCTCTATTCTGTCCCCTCCTTGCTACCCCTTCTAAATCTCCCTTAGTCTGCTTGTAATAAGGGGCATCCTCTGTGAATCACAGTATAGAATATGGCCAAGAAATGCTATTAATGGATTAGGATTTGGCTGTGTGATTATAGCTACACGAATGAGTTAAAGGAGGGGAAACAAGGGGCGCCTGGGTGGCGCAGTCGGTTAAGCGTCCGACTTCAGCCAGGTCACGATCTCGCGGTCCGTGAGCTCGAGCCCCGCGTCGGGCTCTGGGCTGATGGCTCAGAGCCTGGAGCCTGTTTCCGATTCTGTGTCTCCCTCTCTCTCTGCCCCTCCCCCGTTCATGCTCTGTCTCTCTCTGTCCCAAAAATAAATAAATGTTGAAAAAAAAAATTTAAAAAAAAAAAAAAAAAAAGGAGGGGAAACAAGGCTAGAGGCAGGTGAAGCCCGACCCCACTCCCCGTGTTTTCTGGACAATCCAGGTTCCTTCTTTCTTGGTCTGGCTCCATTAGCCCAGGATCACTACTGCAGACACCAGGGCCACTTTTCACGAGCCAGAAAGGAAAAATGGGCAGGAAAATAGGATCCCTATCCCTTCGAGGACAGTTCCCAGAAGTCCTATTTACTATTTCTGTTGATATTCCAGTAGCCAGACCTTAGCCCCATCCATGGCTATGCCTCACTGCAAGACAGGCTGGGAAATCTAGTCTTCCCCAGATGGCATGTGCCCAGCTAAGAACTCAGTCGCAGTCAGTCGTTGCTCCAGTGCCCACCCCACCCTGGCCCCTAGAATGTTCTACCTGCCGAGTCTGCAGCTGCCCCTCCAAGAAGGACCCTATCCACGGGTTTTGGGGTAACTTGCATGTCTGAATTACCACACTTGTATCCCAGCTTAGCTAAGCGCTCCCTCCTGATTTTAGGAAGAAAAGCCAAATGTGAACCATCCCAATTCCAGTGCACAAATGGCCGCTGTATCACGTTGTTGTGGAAATGTGATGGGGACGAAGACTGTGCTGACGGCAGCGATGAAAAGAACTGTGGTAAGTAAAGAGCCTGACAGCATCACTGGCCTCCCCACGAGGACATATGCACTTACCGTGACGCTCTTTCTAAATGTATTGAGGTTCGGAAACTATGATCCATGGCTAAGAATTGCCCTGAACTAGATTGATTGAATGCTGAATAAATAAATAAATAAATAAGTAAGTAAGTAAGTAAGTAAGTAAATAAATAAATAAATAAGGTGCCTGAGGGGCTCAGTTAAGAATCTGGCTCTTAATCTCAACTCAGGTCATCATCTCGAGGTGCATGAGTTCGAGCCCGCATCAGGCTCTGGGCTGACAGCACAGAGCTTGCTTGGAATTCTCTCTGCACCTCTCCTGCTCGTGCACTCTCTCTCCCTCTCAAATTAACATTTTAAAAAATATATTAAAAATTATATATTTTAATACATTTTATTTTTATTTAATAAATATAAATATATTCAATATATATTTCATATATATATGTTAAATACTTAAATATATAAAATATAATAATAGGGGCGCCTGGGTGGCGCAGTCGGTTAAGCGTCCGACTTCAGCCAGGTCACGATCTCGCGGTCCGTGAGTTCGAGCCCCGCGTCAGGCTCTGGGCTGATGGCTCAGAGCCTGGAGCCTGTTTCCGTTTCTGTGTCTCCCTCTCTCTCTGCCCCTCCCCCGTTCATGCTCTGTCTCTCTCTGTCCCAAAAATAAATAAACGTTGAAAAAAAAAATTTAAAATATAATAATAAAAGTATTTAAGTATATTTAATATATTTTATATATTAAAAATATATAAAAACTCCAAAGAGTCTATACGTCCTGGCCTAGAGGAATATAGTTGAATGTTTGACATGGGGCTATCAACCTGAGTGTGGGACGTGGAAGATAAAGTGGAGGTGCTTTCAAATGACAGGACCTGTTTGTAGATCAGGCAAACATGTGGTAGAGGAAGCAAGGAGAGGGGACCCCAGGACCCGAAGCAGAGACAGACAGAAGCTTGCTTGGAACAGACTTCCTTTTATTTAATTCTCAAATGGCTCTGATCCCCACCCCTGAAAATAAAGCAAGCCACGAGCAGTAAGAAATCCCCTAAGGTTTTATAAGGTTAATAAACTCCTGGAAAATACAGGCCAGTGCAGATCATACATCACAGTACAGAATATGGTAAGGATTTTTTTTTTTTAATTCTCTACCTACCACAACGGATAATTCTAAAGCATCAAGCAGAGTGGAAGACAGTCTTTCCCCAGGAAAGTGGGGATATACCATCATAAGCATTGATCAGCATCTATCCAAAGATCATTGTGAGAAATGCCCCTATGCAATCTGTGTACCCTCATGTTGACCCACCATAGCTGAGAAATACATATCAAGGTGGCACGGAGGTACCCTGAATATATGCCCCAGTTTGCTTTTTGATCCCTTTGTTCTGTGGTATAAAAATCCTGAAACGATGTTGTGTACGAATGCCGGGGACAACACTGTCATTTGCCTCTTAAAAGATGTTATATACACATGTCTGCTGTACAAATTAGAAACACACAAGAAAAATAGAAGCCAAATGTAGATTGCAT
The DNA here is from genome assembly GCF_028749965.1 of Puma concolor. Classification (NCBI taxonomy): domain Eukaryota; kingdom Metazoa; phylum Chordata; class Mammalia; order Carnivora; family Felidae; genus Puma; species Puma concolor. The sequence goes on along the minus strand of NC_141679.1, from coordinate 8,862,316 downwards.
CAATTGCCATCTCGTTATGCCTTTCTCTGCTTTTTCATGCATCATTACAAAAATGGCATAGCCTAAGCATCATGGCAGACGATCTTATGCTTGAGCTCACCGAGCAATAGCATAGGTGTTTGTACATCGAAATAGGGACTAGCAGCTCATTTGGAAACAAGAGAAAGTCCTTTCTAGTCTCAGGGAAGAGACTCATCTCCAGTCTCAGGACCAAGAGTCTTCCTGGCATCAATATGCCCCTATTTACACCCTAAAACTGGGATTTTAGTCTATCCTACAAGACATGGAATTCTTGCCACTGCTAGGTTACGTAGGTGAAATAAATCCTTCACGAAGTATCTCCCTGCAAGGACTCACTCTTGGCAACTCTTCTTTTGGAAAGTAACAATTCTTCCTGCATTCCCAAATGTATATTTGGCAAGACCCATTGTTCTTTGTCTTTCATTGTTCTTTCCAGAAGCCTCCTTTTACCATCTAACTTGGTAGCACCTAACCTGGGGCCTCTTAGGGGTCACCCGCTGGCTTTTCCTAAAAATAGTCTCCACCTCAGTAACTTCCAGACACACACCAGGAAGATTGAGAAGATTTGAGGAGGTAGATGTAGTTATCACTCACAATCACATGAGGTGGTAAAAATGAAATATATCCTTGGCCAGAATTGGTCTCTGCCTCGTGGTTCTGAAGGTAGAGAAGGAACATGGGAGCCCTGCTCAGGGAAGCTCTGAATGCTTGTTTTGAGATCTTCCTCCCCAGAAGAAAAAGGCAGCAGAAATGCTTAAAACTCAGAAAGCCTTGTAGTATTCTTCCTATCCAGCCTCTTGATGCTGAACTTGGTTGCAATTTCAGCAGGGCTGTTTCTTTCCAGCGTGTCGACCAGCATTTTCAGTCAGTTGAAGGGGAGACTCCAGAAGCCAGGTGCTTCTGTGGGTCTCAGTAACTCATTGTTTTACAAGTGTTGGGCTGATCTGATTAATCAGTAACTTAAGCTCTCTGTGGAGGAAACAGGTAAGCCCTCCTTCCCGGTGGCACACCTGAATCTCTATCCACCTCTTCAGGTCCCATTCCAACAGCCTTTCTTGACCCTCCCAGACTGTGTTCAGAATGGAGAGAGACAAACTCAAGCAATTTGTCTGTCCCTGTTTATCTTTTGCCGTCACACTTTGCAGGGTCTCCCCTCTTGCCCATCCCTGTACCATTTTAATCTGTCTTCAAACCAGTGTGGTCTCCTTAAAGCCATTTCCTGCCTCCTCTTCCTGAGGACCATCACAGGTTGAATTGCAGCAAGCAGCTCTACGGATGTTCTAGCACCTTCCGACGTGCGCGGGAGCACATGGGCCCTGGATATGGCCTTCACCATTAATACTGGGGTTTGAGTATTTCAGGGATTTTACAAACAGGTGCGAATCCAAGAGCCAATGTGGCTTTTCTTGTTTCCTTGGCTACACAATTCAAGGAGATGAATAATCCTTTTCAGATCATCATGATTCATCACCACAATGTGAGTTCTCGGAATTGACCGTAGTCACCATTTCCCCTGCCGCACGGTGTCTGAGGCGAAACGAGAGCGGCCCTGTACTTTAGCGTCCCCTACACCCTGCAAGTTGTATGTAGCTCAAACCCTGGACCTGAAGCAGTCCCTTTCAAGTTTTTAGCAAATTAATGGGGTTTATGCTGATTTACCAGTACAGAATATTCAAGAAGATCTTAAACTGGAAACTTAGGTAGAAAGTATAGGCACATGAGAGAAGAACAACATAGCCTGGGAAGGATGAGCCTAGAACACCCTGTGTGGCTGCTTATTGAGATTCCTCTTTCTCTCTGACTCCCTTGTGGAGAAGGTGACCAAGCCACCCGGCTGGTTTAAGAGAGTCCAGGTTTATGCTGATCTTCCTGGTATTTAACAGTGTCCCCTTCCTCCTGAGATTTTCCTTATTTGGACAACAACCTGAGTCACCAAAATTCTAGGAGAAAAGTCCTGCCCTAGTAGGAATTCACAGACACGGGATACCTTGTTATAGGCGACTTTCACTCTAGGCCTCAAAGAGACTGGTAGCTTCCACAGCAGCTTCGGTGACTTTCAGTCAGTCGATGTTAGTCTGTCTCTAGGACTCTAAATGTGACTTCTTTTGTCCTCCTGTTTAAGCTTTTTCTGTTTCTTACTGGGCAGGTTCCTCCACCCCAACAGACCTGTAGGAGTGACAGTATTCAGTCCTGAAGCGTGTCCCAACTCTACACTAAACCCGTGGGCTGTTTAGAGAAGCCCCTAGAACAATTGTACTGTGATCCAGTCATAGGATGGAATGTTTGGCTTTTAAACCTTAGGAGGTTATTTGAATGACTTGGAAGAAATGCATAAAAGCATGAAACTATGACTTACACTCAACAATATGAAACTTGCAAGAAGTTCATTAGGAGGTATCCCTGAGCTGTCAGGTAATGAGCAACCTTACCGTGACTTCTGTCCCCTCCAGCTCTCTCAAGTGGGCCCCTTTCTCCTCTGGAAACGTGAAAATAGGTTTTTCTAGTGTTCTCCTGGATACTGTCAGTTGAGAGCCAATTGACTCAGCCTTATTGTTAGAAGCCAACGTACCAGCATTCATTTTTACCCCCCATGGGAATATAAGCTCTTGGGTGACTTCGACTTTAACCCTGCAAATACACTTTTGTAGTGAAGAAGACATGTGCCGAGTCGGACTTTGTTTGCAACAATGGCCAATGTGTCCCCAGCCGGTGGCAGTGTGACGGAGATCCCGATTGTGAAGATGGCTCTGACGAAAGCCCCGAACAGTGCCGTGAGTGACTGCTTTGGACCTTAACGTTTCCAGGCTGGTTTGTGTCTCAGAGCTCCAAGTATGGTTTCACCTGAAACTTGGTTGTAGTTTCCCTTTGCCGACCGTGATGTGTAGGCCCTTTGACTCCAAGGTCAATCGAGTCACGAGCACTCGATCCGTGTCCTTTAAAGAATGTTCTCCCTAGTCTAACAAGACTCACGTCCTCTTGGGTAGCTTCACTATTGAATATTTACGACGGAAGCCAGCAGATTTGATGAAGAACTCCTTGACTAGGTGCATAGATTGCAAATGTTTGGTAATCAGGACTCCGAGCAGATGGCACTGTGGTCCTGGAAGCTGAGCTCTATGAGGGACTACTTGCGCCAAGGATAAGCTTTTAGATGCACAGTTTAGGCGATTGGGAAAAAAAAATCAGTTACTGATGGGGTACGGTGGCTAAATATAGGGGGACATCGTGATTTTTAACAAACCTGCTACCTAAGGTTATTGAAGTAGGGTAAAGCTTACAGCTTGTTCTTAAATAAGAGAAACCTCATAGGTATTCAAAGGTCTATCTGTGTCCTTGGGCTGATATTCAGGAAACGGCCTGTGACATCACAGAAGAGGAGGATTTGGGACAGATAAATTGGGATCCTTTGACTGTCGTGGTGAAGCATGTCTTGGCGTTCATTTCAAAGCAGGAGAGACCTGTGAAAGCACTGAACACGCAGTCCCAATAGGAGCGAGGTTTAGGTCTGGAATAGGATTTACAAAACACAGTGAAGCAGAAAGGAAGCTAAACGTGTCCATCTCAGTTTTCTAGGCAAGAAATAAGGGGAGCGATCACAACATTGGTCAAGGCAGGTAAGTCCCCACAGGTAAAGACAGGTTCCGCCAAGACGTGGCCCTGAGGATGGCCCGGTGAGGTCAACCTGCAGGAGCTGTCCCCGTTTTGCCAGTCTAAAGTAGGTTGTGAAGAAGCCTATAAAGGAATCTAGTCAAAGGAAGACTTCACAGGTGTTAGACCTTCCAGCCTTTAATGAAGTTGGCATCGGGTGACCTTATCTGATACCCGATATAAAAAAAAAAGGTCAAGGAGCAGGCCGGCCAGTAAGCCTAACCATGCCAAGTAAAACAAAAGCCAGGACTGAGCGCGCCATGGAACCCTGAAGGAGTAACACGGTCCAGGCTCTCAGGTGCACTGCCAGGTGGCACAGGTTGGCAGGGCTCCCGAGCCGCCCCGGGCTTCCGCCACGGTAGGTCCGATCGCATCCACCGGCCAGGCCGCTGAGGTGCAGGTGTGACCACTCACAGGCAGCACAGGAACAGCAGCTTTGCCCTGATGAGTTTGGAGGCTCTTTTGAGACTGTATATCGTCAACAGATATGAGAACATGCCGCATTAATGAAATCAGCTGTGGCGCCCGCTCCACTCAGTGTATCCCCGTGTCCTGGAGATGTGATGGTGAACACGATTGTGACAGTGGAGAAGATGAAGAGAACTGTGGTAAGAAGACCAGTGTGGAGTGGCTTGTATCCCAGAGACCCCTTTTCTCAAGGGTGGGCAGGGAAGCTCCCCGGAGCGTGAAGAGAACAGCTCCGTTGACGCGCTTTTCCGTGATCTCACTCTCTGCTCGACTCCTTGGCTTTCCTCACTGCCCTGAAACTCGGCCACACGTTCCCATGGTAACTGACCACGGCTTGCTTCGGGGTTTCTTCTAGGCAGATAGCGAGAAGCAGGTAAGTCATTCAGGGCACGAGCGTTTAGAAGCAGCTCAGTGAAGCCACAGAATCGTGCGTTGGGCTCCAGTCTCCGTCAGGACAGGAAGTCGTGGGCCTTCCTCACTGGGGCTCGATGAAACGAGGAGGGGACTAGGGCCAGAAAGCTTATTCCTCGGTCTCCAGTGGGTCTGCTGATTGGAATAAATTACGTGAACATCATACAAGCCTTTCGTAGCCCCCCACGCCCACGCTAGATTCTAGCTCGACCTTTCCCAAGGGTAACTTGGTGCACAAACGTTCGTTCACATCTTGCCAGCACATGCCCAAAGAAAACTCCATCCCACCGATGGTACTTTTGTCTCTTCTCACGGTCCCTGCCTGTAAAAACGAGCTCGGTTTCCCATGCTTTCACGTGTCTGTTCCTGGAAAATGTGTAATAAAGTGCCCCATGTCTCAGGCCAGGCCCTGGGAAAATACCTAGGTTGAACAAACACTGCTGTGAGCACTCTTTCAAGCTACCGCCCTTTTATAGGGCCCAGAAAGCTGCACCTCCCAGGTCTGACGGGCACGGGCCTCCTGATGCAGCAGAGTAAGTGAGCTGAGGGTGTTTGCGGTCGAGACGTCCATCTTGCATGTGTACAAGTCGACTTCCAAGGTCAATATCACCGCACCTAGTCCAGTGAGTTTTGGTGTTCAATCTTAGAATGGAGCTTTTATGGCTTGGTAAGCCCGGGAGCTGCTCAGAGTTTCCCTCTTTAATCTAGACTTTGCTTCCCAAGAGAGTCGTGGTTTCTACCCTAATTACCACCAAACTGTGACCTTGATTCATTCGGCAGGAATCTGAATCCAAGCACAAACTGGCTAGTCTGCCTGGCTTATCGTTATCAGCCTAGCCGGCTGCTAGATTGAGATTCTAGCCCTAGCAATGACTTTCTAACACTTGAAAATATTTAAGACCCGTGATTCCGGATCCTCATGTGAAGGACCAGCAGAGAAGGAACCATGTGTGGTAGTATAACATGATGACTTCTTTTTGGTGACAGTGTCATAATCCTTATTGCGAGTGTCTTGCCTGTGTACCTGGTACACAATAGTTTTAGCTAACCATCCGATCCGTGGTCTATCCATTGAGAGATAACTGAGTCTTTGCCTTTCAGAGTGAACTGCCCCTTTCTCGTTCAAGTTATCCGTCGCTTTACGTTACCGATAGATTGTGGTTCTCCTCTCCAATTAACTTAAGAGTCTTCAACTCTTTTCTTGGTCCTTTATTTCTGTTCTTATTCAAGAGTCCCTGCCTCTTGTACATACCGGGACGGCTTGCTAGATACTCCACGAATTTGGATATTGATAGAGATCCACATTAGCTTTTTAGTGAAGCTGGAAAGCTAGGGCTCGTGATCTGAGATCCCGCATGCTACACTGTGGGACCAGAGTCTGGAAAGCACTTGCGGGACACGTGCTCAGCGGAGCCCACTGTCTCTCCGCAGGCAACATCACGTGTGGCCCCGATGAGTTCACATGCTCCAGCGGCCGCTGCATCTCCAGGAATTTCGTGTGCAACGGCCAGGATGACTGCAGCGACGCCAGCGACGAGCTGGACTGCGCGCCCCCGACGTGCGGCGCCCACGAGTTCCAGTGCAGCACGTCCTCGTGCATCCCCCTCAGCTGGGTGTGTGACGACGACGCCGACTGCTCCGACCAGTCCGACGAGTCCCTGGAGCAGTGCGGCCGCCAGCCGCGGATGCACACCAAGTGCCCCGCCAGCGAGACGCAGTGCGGCTCGGGCGAGTGCATCCACAAGAAGTGGCGGTGTGATGGGGACCCCGACTGCAAAGACGGCAGCGACGAGGTCAACTGTCGTACGTAGCCTTCTTATCAGTAGGGCCTGTTCCCTCCTCCCCCTCCTCCCCCTCCCCCTCCATGCCTCGGCTGGGACGGCTTGGCTGACCATCCCATGGTCTTGCCTCCCCCCGCCCTGCAGCTTCGCGAACCTGCCGCCCTGACCAGTTTGAGTGTGAGGACGGAAGCTGCATCCACGGCAGCAGGCAGTGCAATGGTATCCGAGACTGCGTGGACGGCTCTGATGAAGTCAACTGCAAAAACGGTAAGGGTCTCGCGTCCTGGGGGTGAGTCGCAGGATTGCTCTGAGCGGCCCCACCATGGAATCTCACTTTTGTGTTTCTCTCTGTAGTCAATCAGTGCTTGGGCCCTGGCAAGTTCAAGTGCAGAAGCGGGGAATGCATAGATATCAGTAAAGTATGTAACCAGGAGCAGGACTGCAGGGACTGGAGTGACGAGCCCCTCAAAGAATGTCGTAAGTGGACCCCGGTGGCCTGAGTACAGGGTGGGGAAGGCCAATGACCTGGCCCACAGTTAATGCCACACAGACCCGTACAGTGCCTGCTTAAACCACTTGTGGTGAACCGACTTCAGTGGTTGGGCTCCAGAGTGGCATTTTTATGCCTTAGAAGGCGAAGCAGTGACAAACTGGTACACAGTCTTACCTCCTTATAAATGACAGATCAACAATAGGGAAATTGACTAAGTACTACTTAGCCAACTAGTAACCTGCCAAGGAGACGGGTTTTCTATCCCCTGAAACCCTCCAAGATGCATACCTTGAAGACCGATTATTAGATCTAAGGAGGAAAACCATGGGTTGGGCCAGACAAACTAGATACCTTATCACAAAAAGCCCCAAGGTTGAATGTTCATCAGGGCAGACACCAATTTGGAGTAAGGTGCTGAGTAACTCTAGTCCCTTTTTATTTCAGATGTCAATGAATGCCTGGTTAATAACGGTGGCTGTTCTCACATCTGCAAGGACCTTGTTATAGGGTACGCGTGTGACTGTGCAGCTGGGTTTGAACTGATAGATAAGAAAATCTGTGGAGGTGAGTCAGGGAGGGAGCCTGAGCCCTGGCCGGGGTCGGGGGGGGGGGGGGTGGCGGTGGAGGGGGGGGACTTGGAAAAGACTGTGTATCTCTGTATCATCTAGGCACAGCAAGACTGATTCTAATTTCCCTCCTAGACATTGACGAATGCCAAAACCCGGGAATCTGCAGCCAAATTTGTATCAACCTAAAAGGCGGTTATAAGTGTGAATGTAGTCGAGGATATCAGATGGATCTTGCCACTGGCGTGTGCAAGGCAGTAGGTAAATGGACTTGGGTTCGTGTTGCTCTGGTACCTTAGGAGCAAGTGCTTACGAAAGCTACAGCCAGTGACTCCAAGAGTCAACTCAATATGGAATTAAAACAGTGCAGCTCTTCCTTGACTTACGATGACGTCACAATCCAATAAACCCGTTGTAGGCTGAAAATATCCTAAGTCGAAAATGCATTTAACATACCTAACCTGCCAAGTCACGTGGCTTCGCCAAGCCCACCGTAAATGTGCTCAGAACGCTTACATTAGCTTATTGTTAGGCAACATCATCTAACACAAAGCCTGTATTATCATCAGGTATCGAGTAGCTCCTGTCTCGTATTGAGTACTGTACTCAAAGTGAGAAGCAGAATGGTTTTATGGGTACAGATGGGCGTTGGTGGATCGGTTGGTCACTCGTGTAATCGCGGGGCTGACCCCGAGCTCCTGCGCAGTATCATGAGAAAACATCCCAAGAGAGGTTGGTAGCACCTATCCCTGGCCCCGAGAAAAGATCCAAACTCTGAATTCAAAGTGTGGTTTCTACAGAACGCAAACCCCTTTTGTACCATCGTAAGGTTAAAAAGTCCTAAGTTGGGGACTATCTGTACTTGGGAACCGTGCTACTGACTCACAGTGCAGTATCATAGGTTAAACAGACTATCGTTTCCCCAGACACCTGCCTTAGTCAGTTTCTTTTGCGTCTGACACCATGAACACCTCCCGGGTTTGCTTACTCTCTGCTTCCCAGACTTGAGCGCAATCCCAGTAAGTAACTTACCCATCAGCCACCCTCCCATTGAGTGCTGTGACCCCAGGACGGCCTTTTTCGATGGTGGGAAGTACTTGCAGTCCCAGGGAACACGGAGTGCAGCAAGAATATTCCTCAGGTGTTTAGCATTGCCCTTACTTTACAAGTGCTCCTCCTCCAGGAGGAGCTGACTCAGAAGGACCTTGCCTTCTTACAGCAAAACCAAATAAACCTGACTCCTCTCTCGCAGGCAAAGAACCAAGTCTGATCTTCACTAATCGAAGAGACATCCGGAAGATTGGCTTGGAGAGGAAAGAATACATCCAACTAGTTGAACAGCTAAGAAACACAGTGGCTCTGGATGTGGATATCGCTGCTCAGAAGCTGTTCTGGGCTGATCTAAGCCAAAAGGCCATCTTCAGGTAACTTCAGTTCTGTGCATGGCGTCTCGACATCAAGTCCTTGTCACTTGGTCTTTGGGAAGGTTTGGAGGAATTTGTAGCTCCAACCTAGTATCTGATGAGCTGGGACTCTTACATCTGAACGCTGATTGATTCTCCAACTATTATATGACTATCAGTTCCTCCTTAGAAACTAAATCATCTGTCAAGTACAAGGTGGCTATAGCTATAGGATTATCACAAAGCACGTCTTAACTTTTCCTATTTTCACCCCTTTCTCTCTAGTTAACTGACAATTGTTCATAGCTGCTATAAGCTAGAAATGGTAGTGACAGCTTTTTCTTAACCGCAACTATGGAAACGCAGACGATGGTTCCTGAAACAAATAGCTTCACTTAAAAATGGGTCATTCTTGGGGCGCCTGGGTGGCGCAGTCGGTTAAGCGTCCGACTTCAGCCAGGTCACGATCTCACGGTCCGTGAGTTCGAGCCCCGCGTCAGGCTCTGGGCTGATGGCTCGGAGCCTGGAGCCTGTTTCTGATTCTGTGTCTCCCTCTCTCTCTGCCCCTCCCCCGTTCATGCTCTGTCTCTGTCTGTCCCATAAATAAATAAAAACGTTGAAAAAAAAAATGGGTCATTCTTGCATATCGAATACGTAACAGCAACTAAATAATGGACAGTATTGTGTAGGACCAGTAAGAGGCATAGTGAAATAATCTGAGTGGTGAGCTGTGGTGTTACTAGAGTTTCTTCTGAACAAAGCTGTTGACCATTTTGTAAACAGAAAGTCCATTCTCCAGGCTCTGATGGTGTCAAACTCTTAAATTTCTTGTGACCTATTCTGTTTCAGTGCCTCAATTGATGACAAGGTTGGTAGACATGTTAAAATGATCGACAATGTCTATAATCCTGCAGCCATTGCTGTTGATTGGGTGTACAAGACCATCTACTGGACGGATGCGGCTTCTAAGACTATTTCAGTAGCTACCCTAGATGGAGCCAAGAGGAAGTTCCTGTTTAACTCTGACTTGCGGGAGCCTGCCTCCATAGCTGTGGACCCACTGTCTGGGTTTGTAGTCTGCTTTTCATCTTACAGCCTTTTGGATGCTATCTGTGTATGCCAGGAGCTATCCCCGTGGCTGAAATAGTACTGAAATCCCAAGACTTATCAGCTCTCCACAACAGACGAGGTGGGGCACGTTCAGGGTGGTGTGGCCGTAGACTCAGCTCCCCACAACAAACAATTATCCAGTTCAAGATGTCGGCGATGCCATGGTGGACTGTACCACAGGCCCTCCCTGGCTGTATGACCACTGCTTGACATTAATGAAACGACAGGTCTGCTGTGACATGCACCAAAAGCTGTACCTGAGCCCTTGTGGCCACCCACCTTCTTTCTGAGTGATTTTTAATTTTTGTCTGAATTCTTTGTTACGTTAGCTCCCAATGAGCAAACCCAAGTACCAGCACGAGTCGGGGGATTGTGGTAACCACAATACCTCAAAGCTTTCATCTACATGTCCAAGTTGTCTGAGAGTCCGGGGGAAATAAATGGACCTGTCTAGCAACACTTCACAGAGACATCTCCCTAAATTGCCACTAAATAATATAGGGAAGCAGCTGGGGAAGTTGACTGAGCCTGTAGTACCCACTGTTGACCCCCATGAATCCTCACTAGAACATAATCAGCCAGCCCCTACCCTAAAACTTAGCATGTATTTGTTTTTGGGTCCTCTGAAAGAATTGGCCTTTTGGAAAAGAAAGACCTAACCTGTGACTTGGGGTTGAAATATAAGTGCCACACTTATATAGATTAATATAGTCCATAATGAGCTTGTAGATTTCTCAGTGTTCACTTTTGTTTCCCCAGAACATAATTTAGACCCTGAATTGTCACTGATCGTCTCTCGAGTTTTCTATCCATTCTTTAAATGTGTGTCGCAAACTACGAGTTTATGCCTTCCACACCGCTGAGGCTAATCTCATTTGACTCTTCCCAGCTTTGTTTACTGGTCAGACTGGGGAGAACCCGCTAAAATAGAAAAAGCGGGCATGAATGGATTTGATAGACGGCCTCTGGTGACAGTGGACATCCAATGGCCTAATGGAATTACCCTTGGTACGTATGTTCTTCCTTCCTTGACCGCCAATTCTGCAGTTTTCGCTTCTCTCTACAGTTTATTCTGCACTATGGCAGACAGTTCTCTATGGTTCCCTTTGTAGCAGGACTTTTGGAAGAGAGTAACTGAGCAATTCAAGTGGGACAGTGGACTTAACAAATTACTTGCTGCACCACCGCTAGCTTTTATGTCCATTTGGACCCAATAGGTGACGGGAATTCAGGGAAGCCTGAACTTGGGCCTTGGAAACTCTCATCCCGTAGGGGCAGAACAACACGCTAACTTAATACTTCTATATAATGTAACATTTCTCAAGGAAGCTCCTTGGAGAACCTTAGGCACTCCCTTAGTCTCCCAGAATGAATATGTGTACAGATTCTGCCAGCTGCTTCACAAGGTTTGTGGGACCCCCTTACGAAACTGGGCTGGGGAAGGAACCCATGAATGTAGAATGTTGGACTTTTTGGATATTTTCAATGGAAGCCAGAGCTGTGACAGCTTATCGTGCCTTGACAATTCTTTTCTTCCCCAGACCTTATAAAGAGCCGTCTCTATTGGCTCGACTCCAAGCTGCACATGTTGTCCAGCGTGGACTTGAATGGCCAAGATCGTAGGATTGTCCTCAAGTCTCTGGAGTTCCTAGCTCATCCTCTCGCACTAACGATATTTGAGGTGAGATGTGTGCCTCGTGTCTAAGTGTGTACCTCTGAGTTACTGTAGCGTCCTGGGGGAGAAAGAACAGGCACGCGAGAAGAGGGGGTTGGACACTTACAACATGGGACAAATTCTATGCTGATTTCTTACGGCACTTTAAGAAACCTCAACTTGCATCTTTTATAGTCTGGGACATCCAGTGTCCCAGACCAGTGTTCAATAAATTTGGTCCATTAAATTGCAAGTAAATGATGATGACTTCAGATAATGACTTGTGTTAATCCCAGGTACACATACTCGTTTGGGTGTTCTGTTTTAGGATCGTGTCTACTGGATCGATGGGGAAAATGAAGCAGTCTATGGGGCCAATAAATTCACTGGATCAGAGCTGGCCACTCTCGTTAACAACCTTAATGATGCCCAAGACATCATTGTCTATCATGAACTTGTACAGCCATCAGGTAATGTGGATGAGCACGGCCCCGCAAGGCCACTGTAAGGACAGCAGCATGATGTAGTACCTGCTTGGGTATTGGTAGCTCTTTAGCAACTCAACTTGCTCTACAATGGAAAATTTCCCTTCCTTCCCCTCACTTCAAACACTTCAAAGCTGATGTTTTTTTTTTTTTAATTTCTGACTTCCTCGAGAGCTGTAGAACTTCAACTCATGTGTTCCCTTCCAACCCTCAGCGTTCAGTCTTTTATTTCAGGCTTTCCATAACTTTTGGCCGTCAATCTCTTATACTAAGATGATTGTACTATCATCAAAAGTAGCTTTATGCCAGAAACTTTCTCTGCCTCCCCATCATGACACATCTTCTATGTAGATCCTCAACCACATCTGTTCATACTATCTCCTGCTCAAAATACTTGACTGGTTCTATGTAACAGAAAGCCTTAAACCTCCCTGTAGCTGGGTTCCTTCCGCTTTGTGGGAGCAAGGCAAAGCAAAGACGAAGGAGAACATGCTAATCTCCTTCCCTTGAGTCTTCACTATAAGCTTTGGACCAGTAGTGGGTACCTCCTTCCCCCGCCTGCTCCCTCACCACCCACCTGTTCAAGGCATAATCCTTATGCGACTTCCCACAAGTTTCTTTGGATCTGTGGTATCCTTAGAGCATGCTTCCTGTACCCTTATATTTTTTCTTCACTGTACTGGTTGAGCTCCAATGTTTGACAGATAGACAAGTTTCATCTCCTTGGGGACAAGGGCTCATGTCTTCAGCATCTAGAACAGGGCTCCATGTATAGTAGGCACCAGAATACCTATTTTAAAGGACTTTTATTTCTCAATAGGTAAAAATTGGTGTGAAGAAGACATGGAGAATGGAGGATGTGAATACCTGTGCCTGCCAGCACCACAAATTAACGATCACTCTCCAAAGTATACCTGTTCCTGTCCCAATGGGTACAATCTAGAAGAAAACGGCCGGGAGTGCCACAGTAAGGCTTTTTCCTTTACAACCACCAACGGGACACAACAGTAGGCAACAGAATAAGACACTAGCCATAAAACCAGCCTGGATTTTTAAAGAATTCTGTTCTGATTCTTGGAATAGATTTGGGAATGTATCTGCTACTTGCACGCCAGGGTTTCATGTCTGTACTTCAGAACTGACTTCTAACTCACATCAGCATCAGGCGAGTCTATAGCTGACTCAAGACTGATTGCGACTATACTGATTTGTACCAGTGAGGCCCATAACAGCACTGAGCTAGCCAACTTGCAGATAACTAAACCGAGTCTTAACATTTTCCTCCCAAGAGGCCATCATTACAGGAACCCCTACGGCCCCAGTGGGCGATGCCATCTCCTACTCACATTTAAACTTGACTTTCATCTTTTGTCCTTAGCTTTTCATTACGTGGCAAATTAAAGTCACTTCTTGTGAGCAAGGAATTTGCAGTGTGAGGCTTTTATTAGCTTACTAAGGAGTCCCTGCAGAGATTAGGTCAGTTTACTAAGAAAGTCATTGCAAGGCAATCTGACAGTAAGAATAGTACGTTTGCTAATCTGGTTTTGAGAGCGTTTCTTGTAACTTCCAGGATGGTGCTGACAGGGGTAAGTGTGGCTGTGCATCTTCTTGAATTGTCAAATTCCAAATGCTGACTGTTCTGTCCCAAGTCTTACGTGTCTTTGGTTTTGCATGAAGACTTTCTTTCAGCCTTGGCCGTGCAACTTTAGCTCAGCAGTGATTTGTCTGTCTCCCGTGGTGTTAAGTAACCATTCTCATGATTTATCTGGACGAAACAGCTAGCCACTCTGGAACCTTGGCATTAACCAGGTTCTTGGTCTTTGTAATTCAGGTACTGCAACTACTGTGACTTACAGAGAGACAAAGGGTTTCAACACAATAGAAAGTTCGCCAACTAGTGGACTAGCTCCTGGAGGTACTGGGCCAGTACTGCCAACTGTGAATTTCAACTAACAGCCACACTCCCTGTATTTATTGCTTATGTAATTAATGCAGCCTGTAACTACTCATTCTGCCCCTGATTGGTAACATGCATTTGAACTCCAAAGACTTAGAGCCTGCAATTCTTAGCCTGTTCTGACTTATTAAGATTTCTATTAGCAAACTGTTAGTGAAATAGCTGTTCTAGCACGTGCCTCTCAAACACTTGTAGACCAGTTGCTCCTGGTATACACAGCAGTAGATACTAAACATCAGTAACGAGCACCGGGTATGAGGTGCTCCGCCAGATGGATACATTTCTAAGTCTGAATTCAGGTCCATCTAAACCGATTCCTTTTATTCTCCTGTAGGGATCAATGTGACCACAGCGGTAACGGAGGTCACTGTTCCTCCGAAAGGCACTTCTGCTGCCTGGGCCATCCTTCCTCTCTGTAAGTACATTCCCTACGTATCTGGGTCTGATGAATTTGTTCACCACCCACCAGATGGACATTTCTCATCCATCTAGAGAGAGACCCCTCTCCCATGGTCACAGTACTCGTAACATTGACCACATTCACTCTGTCCCCAGCATGGCACACGGAGTCCATACCTTTCTCTTCGATGGTATACTTAGCACAGTGACTCGCAGTGGTAAATTCTCAGCTATTCCATGAATGGTGCTGATTGCTCTCTACTTCACAGTTGTTAGTCTGGCTCTTCCCCTTTCACAACACGTCCCTTTAGGTAAAGAACACAGGTCTATTCCCCTCTTTGAAATGTATATGATGCATCACACAGGGGAGACATACAGATACTTTAATGCCTTCCTGAGGAGTTGGAGGACTTGTACAGGGTAAATTAAAAATGGTTAAGAATTATTAAACTCCGGGGAAAGAACTTTTAGAGCAATTTTTGGGCATGAGGATTCTAAAGCACTGGGCTAAAAGGGTCACTTTGTCCTCAAATACTGGATTCTAAGCCTAGCTAACACGCCTCGGGGAACACTTGGAAAGCCCTCCAGAAACTTGTGCAATTTTAATTCAATTGGCCCAGGAAGGGGCCCAGGACTCCACACTCGCCCACATGGCTGTGTGGAACTTAGCACCAGTCCACAGAGTGACACTTAACCACTGGTCTGAACTTGTCTCAAGCTCCTGACCCATTTATCTTCCAACATTTAGCCATGCCAACTTCCTAAAACCTAAAATTTGTATTCATGTCACCTATCACCAATCCCTGAACATGACCCTTTTTTTTTGAACGTTTTGAGACTAGAGGCTGCCTAGTCACCTTCTCACTTTTTTCAGTGCTCTTGGCAATGGCAGCGGTGGGTGGCTATTTGATGTGGCGGAATTGGCAGCACAAGAACATGAAAAGCATGAACTTTGACAATCCTGTGTACTTGAAGACTACCGAAGAGGACTTGTCAATAGACATTGGCAGACACAGTGCTTCTGTTGGACACACGTACCCAGCAGTAAGTCAGCTTTGTGTCTTGATACACCATGGCTTGCTGTAGGACTTTCTGGAAAGGAGACGGCTGACTCAAGCTATGGTTGCTTGGGCTGGAAAGAGCCATTGGGATCACAGAGCCACAAAATACATCTACCACCCGGAGAGTAGACAGTGTAGCCTGTTAGAACACATGCCAGTCAGTTGCTAAGCATCTGCCCCATATAGAGCAAGTAAGTCGATCTAAGGTCATCACTGTACTATTGGAGATATTTCTTGGTTATGGAAAATGTATGTACCAACTTATATGAACCAAGTGGCTCCTATTTGAACTGTTAAGGCCGCTGTCTACTGGACACTTAAAAATTAGCACATCCTATATAGGGGAGTTGGCTTAAAGTCAGTGTATTAAGCGAGATTCGTTTAGCCATCAATACCAAATGCTTCGAAGTGGCCTATCCCACCTACTATAGCTAGCTTCCTTTCAGCAGCAGAGTCAGCTGCTTGTTCTTCAGTTGAAACGCAACTGGAGTATTTGGCCTTCACTTAGGGAAGAGTGTGAACCAAACAAGTACTCAGCACTCCCTCTCTCAAGCTCTTGGGCAAAACAAAGAATGGTGGTCAATTGATGGCACACATGTGTCTTTTCCCTATTCTACTTAAGATCATTAAGTAGAATGGCAGCATCAGTTCCACTGTTTTCTCTGTCTACCAAGTAGATACCAATGGATTCAAGTTAAAATGCATCAAGGACACAACTCAATACTTTTTTGAGATCTGACTTCCTTGGATGCCCCTTTGGTCTCTGAATGACCAGCCCAAAAGCAAGGTCCTTCATTTCAGAGACTGGAGTTACTACCAGTGAGTGACCACCAAGCTCATTCTGTACTCTTTCTCTTCCACAGATATCAGTTGTAAGCACAGATGATGATCTAGCTTGACTTCTGAGACGAGTCTTGACCTTTGAGGTCTAGACCAATACCCTCCCCCCACTTCGGAATGGTAACCGAGCCAACGCCTGAAGTCTTTCTTCCTCCATTCTGGAAGAACATCAAGATATCTTTACATGGATCAAGCTTGTCTACTTGACCGTTTTTATATGACTTTTGTAAATATCCCTGCCCACATTCTACTTCAGCTTTGGATGTGGTTACCAAGTATCTAACCCTTGAACTTCTAGACAGTATTGCCACATCTGGCCAAATATGCACTTTCCCTAGAAAGCCATATTCCAGCAATGACACTTGTGCTATAGTGTAGACCACCTGTACATACATTGTATAGGCCATCTGTAAATATCCCAGAAAACAATCACTATTCTTAAGCACTTTGAAAATATTTCTATGTAAATTATTGTAAACTTTTTCGACGGTTGGGACAATGGCAATAGGATAAAACGGGTTACTAAGATGAAATTGCCAAAAAATTTGTAAACTAATTTTGTACGTATGAATGAAACCTTGGACCTCAGTGGAGGCTTGCAAAGACTGAGTGTTCAAACTACTGTACATTTTTTTTTCAAGTGCTAAAACAATTAAACCAAGCAGCTTACCCACGGTTTGTGCCTATTCCTCTAGGATAAACTTCTATAAACAGCCTGAGTAGAATCAAGCGTTCTAATGAACTATAGGAGCTACGTGATACAGACCTTGATGTTGCATAACTAAGCCTGTAATTTGGCTACTTTCTCTTACAACCAAGTACCAAGAGAACAAGGTACCACTTAATATTTGTTCCCCAATTATTTATTTTGTAAAAGAAGCTGACTTAGCCTATACCTAGAATTCCTCTTGTTCAGGGGAAAGTTCCTTTTCTCATTCATTTGTTCCCTGATCTAGAAACCTGTGCTAAGATTTCTGCCAGTTCTGCTTCTTCATGCTTAAGTCTCTGTTTTCCGTGTCCTATCATTATATGTAGCTCCAGGATGAGTGCTTCTTGTCCTTGAGCTAAGTATGTTCTGCTTTTATACGTGTACACAGTCTTCCATGAAGAGGGCTGGAGAGGTAACATTCAGTGCCATTCTTGAACTCTAAGGTAGTGGTTCTCAGTGGGGTTAACATCTCCATCCTCTGAGAACTTGTTAAAAATGCAAATTCTCAAGTCCCTTCCCAGACCTGCCGAATGAGAAACTCTGGGGGTGGGGTCCAGGAATATGTTTCCGCAAGCCCTTCAGGTGATTCTGATGTAAGCTAACATTTGAAAAACCACTGTTCCAATGTGACTTCATGGATAACCTGCAGTACCTTCTAATTTTTCAATCTGGCTGGCATGGATTCCTTCTATGGAAAATGTCTGACATTTTTAGTATGAAGGGCAGATAAGGAATTTGGGTAGAAGAAAAAGTAGCACGGGGCTTTAATAAGTTTTCCATCAGGTTGGCCATTGCCTCGTTTCTCTCAAGTCTCAGGATGTGGGCAAGCAAGGGAAGATAGGAGGCGTGAATTCCTGGGAAGATGCTCTAATTCCAAAATGAGGTGCGGAGTCTGCTGCAGAAGGCAGGATTCCTTTTGGGATTAAATGACCAATGCGGGAGCAAGAGGATGAAGAAGTATTTTGAGAAAAGTGGATGACAGATCGGTGGGTGACTCCCATTCCACTTGCACGTGGAATATAAGTAAGGCAGTTGACACCTCGGTTGTGGCTTAGGCAGAGATCAACAATCCAAGATGAAGTTGCTTCTGCCATATTGTTTAATAGATACCTGTTGTGATTTTGGTCAGATGGATCAAGGTGAAAGGCATGGGCTTTTGTTGGGGGGTGTGCAATTCCGGAATATAGAAGGAAGAGGCTGTAGCCGTGAAGGCAGGATTCTTCAACTGTCCACCTGTTACTTCCTCTTCAAATAGTCACTACACTAAACAGGATGTGGCCTGCCGACATAGGGTATCTGAAGTGCCCATGTGATAAGTAGGTTAGCATTCATCGTATCTGAACTCTGAAGGCCCTTTGGTTGTCTGGTACTTTGACCCTATGCTACAAAACCCACTGATTTATTTTTTTTAATTGGAGCAACACAAAGTTCCCTCCTGGGAAGCTTGAAGATACCAGTGTTTTCCCCCATTACGAGGTCAACTTTAAGGCCCAAAGCCATAGTTTTTAAGAATAAAATCAAGCATTATTCTCCATCATCTCCTCTTACATTCCAGTCCCACCTGTATTCTTTTAGGTTCAAGGTCCCAGTCTCCAACCTTCTAAGAGTCTCCAACCTCCATCTTTTACCTTGCCCTACCCCCTGTAAGTAGCCAAGGACAGAAACTCTAACTCAAGTGCTGAAGATATGAAGTAACTACGTATTAAGAATAGTTAATATGGCTGGTCAATTCAGCATGTAATGACACTTTATGAAGAACTAGAGCCTTGGGCTTCAGTATCCAAATAAGAGCTATAAGAATCCTACATGAAACATATTGGCCTAAGTTTGCTATGTCCACAGAGTTTACTAGACAAGGCGAGAATTAGTTAAGAGGTAAAATATGAAACTTATCAAACAATGAAGGAAGATGCTTGGAATCAAGTGAGTCGTACACAGTCACTGAAAGTGGGTCCTCCAGAGACTTTAGGACTTGCTGCAAAGACTGGTAAACAATGAGTAAATACATTTGTGGCCCCTGGTAAAGAAATCCAGCCGCGTCCCTGAGTCCAAATTTTTAAGTGGCCTTTGCAAGCTGTTTGGCAAGCAAGTACCCCCAGTTGTTCAAACAACCCCCTTAAGACATTCTTACAGCTATTTTAAAGCCATGGCATCATCTTCAAGCCTCCAGTGTTCTATTCTTGATGAACACAAGGCCAAAAAAAAAAAAAAAAAAAAAAAAAAAGAGAGAGAGACTTCGACTTTGGCACTTACTTCTGTTCCTTGTATCTTTGGAAGTCAGATAGCCCTTCCTTCTCAAAAAATGAGAAGACGGGCTTTAAATAGCAAAACTATAGGGCATTGAAAAGGACTAACTCTTCAGTTTAATGCTTAGAAATGGGAGACCTCGCTGAAGTATACCTTTTAACTCTCCTCACCCCCCAAAGCAAAAGATGCTAGTGGAATGTTCCATCTCATTAGTCTAACTAGAGGAATTTTCTAAAATTCTTACCTAGTGAAGAGGTTTATTCTTTTGAACCCAAATGGAAGCTAGAATCCCTGATTTTAGTGGGAGGGAAACTTGCAAATGGCTTATTCACTTTTGCTGTGATAACTTAGGTTCGAGAATTTAGAACACAACCTGCTCGTCCTGATCATGGAGTTTGAGCTCCACGGTTTCACAATTAAGCAACCAGCCTGACTCTTTGGAAAAACTGGAAATTATATGATCAATGTTTCAGCCACATCATGGACCTAAACTGTGGAGGTTCAGGAATATGTAGAAGTAGAAATAGTCTCCAAAGATACCTTGTTTCCAAATATAGGAGACATGAATCTCAAGATTCTACAATGGCATTTTGGGGACTTACTTCTCTCAAGTCAAGCATGGAACTTTTCCAAGTCAAAACGGTTTCATGTGAGGGGGAGTAAGCCTTCTATGTACATCATCCTTGTCTGCTTTCACAGATCAAAAGCTGAACACGAGTTAGCAGCGAGGTCCTATGCGTGAATCTTGGGGGGTCTGCAGATAAGCTATTAAAGAACAGATGACAGGAGTGTCTCATCTCTACTGTGTCCCCCAAATCCGTTGAGCACTTCTGAGCCTGGCTTATTCAAGAAACAGGAACCAAGGGGGACCACCGACTGAGAGTCTCCCTGTAAACCTACTAGCGATGATCTCAGAAGGAAGCCTAAGATAGGCTGTAGGTGGGTCGTGGGCTCTGCAGGGGAGCAGAGCATCTAGAGTTTGCTTCTTCACTTTGCTTAAGGAGAAAGTCACAGATTGGCAGCAAGGAGGTTCACAAGCACTGACTGTGGTGTCGGTCTTGATGTGGTCATTTGGGCAAGCTGCTAAGCCCTTCTCGAGGTGGACGTGGTGCGGACTGTGTTGCTGTGCCAAGGTGAGGGTTAAGTGAGAGTCCACAGAAGGGCTCAGCACAGTGCCTGGCACGTGGCGGGTGTAAGGCGAGCGTTCCCGCTGGAGATCGCTCTCGATGCTACGCCTCCATTTATTTGTTGTGGCACCATCTCGAAAGTGCTAAGTGACTTTATCGGTGAGAGTGACAGTAACTTGACTCATTACTGAGCCTAACATGCATGAGACCTTGTCCCAACTGTTTCCCGCGACACTTGTCTGATGAGATCGAGGTGGGAAATTCAGGTGGTGGTATCACCTTTATACAGTTACAAAGTCTTCAAGGCTTACGTGATTTGAATCCTAGAAACAGCGCTGGTGTATCTCTGCCTCGACCTTTTGGCTTTACTGCCTGGGACACGGAAACGAGTTTTTGGTGGCCTGCACAGTGTTTGGATGGCAGCTCACACACTTTGACTCTCCCTTCACTTCTTACCGTATGCTTAAGAATATGCTAGATCGATGCTGGCATGTATTTTATGTGATCTTTATGTATTTTATGTGATTTTTATGGGACCTGGGTAGGTCAATGTCTGCATTTTATAGATGGGAAAACTGGGGCCACTGATAACAGCAGATTCCAAACTCTACATGCATACTGCCATTCCCCTCTCAGAAAAGGAGGCAGAGCTGTGTTAAGGTTAAGATGGATGTCACTCCACATGGTTGCGGAGTCCCCTTCACTACCGATGTTAGGGGTCCTTGAGCAGTTTCCTAGGTGTCTCAGATGCCCTTCATGGCTGGCGTCCAATATGGGGGCATGCTGGATGTAGAAAACTAGCGGTCCCTCAGGTCAGCACAGAAGAATATTGTCAGTTACATGCTGTGAGCCAAGATGCCAGAAGTCCCAGCGTTATTTTCCTTGGCCATCTATATCAAGTAGCAGCAGGTTACCGGATTGCAACGTGAGAGGTAAAGATTCTCTGAAGGAAGCGCTGGGCATGCAACATCGCTCCTGTGTAGACAGATACTGGAGCCAACAAGCTGTACTACCCCGTCACACACTGTAAGGTTCTCCTAAGGAAAGACACGCCCAAGCAGAGAGGAAGGACAATAACTTGGGTCAACTCAACCGACTGATGGGTCTTAGGTATTCTGGAATCCACCCCTGACACCTGGGTTTTATCTCAGTTTATACACACGCACTGGGGGAAAGAATTCTTTGGGGGAAAAAAATAAAATGACTGGCTTTGAAAAAACGGTCTTGCCCCTTCTAAAATGTCACTCGATACCAAAATGCGATTTAAGAGCATGTAATGCCTCAGGAGTCCAGAGCGTATGACGACGTTCTAACGCTCAGGATCCTCAACTCCTAGGGTCTCATGTTGGGAACACATCCAGTCCTGCTGACCTGTAGATAAACATCTTTCTTTTATTAATAAACTGTACATGTAACTTAAATAAAAGTTTATTTTTTGAAATAACTGTCGTAAGCCTTTCCTTTTTTCCTACAGAACTTAAAACAAAAAAAAAGCTTTTCCTCATGTCTTTCTCCTTTTTTGCAACTCAATCACTGAAGTTGGCTTAGTCGCCCCTTTCTGGAAAACGTCCTCAAAGGATGGAAAATGTCACCTTCCTTGCCACACTTAGAAGTACAGTTAGTGTCTCACCAGAAGAAGCAAAAGCCTCACCCTCTCCAACTCCCCCTTCCCACTCCTCCCATGAAAGAAATGAAAATCAAAGCTACTCTTACCAGGGAATATTAGGCCTCCCTGTGCGTGACAGAACAGATGCTTTGTGGCCTAAAGGAGGAAGCCCCCTGGGGTGGCAGGACAACTCTGGTCTTGACAGACAAGTAAAAATCATTTTGATACCTTACCCCCATCATCTCCTAAGTGCTTTGTGTTGAAACTCACCTAGGGTTCTCCTGTGGTTTCCTTATCTCTTTTCTTCCCCCTTCCTGTATGATCATCTGTTTTGTTTCCTAAATTCCACCACAAGAGACTCTTAAAGATAGAGAACAGGGATGCCTGGGTGGCTCAGTTCATTGAGCATCCGACTTTAGCTCAGGTCATGATCTCATGGTTCCTGAGTTTGAGTCCCGCATCAGGCCCTCTGCTGTGAGCACAGAGACCACTTTGGGTCCTCTGTCTCCCTTTCTCTCTGCCTCCCTCTCTCTCTGTCTCTTACTCTCTCTCTCTCAAAAATAAATTAACATTAACAAAAAGAGAACCAACTGAGGGCTGATGGAGGGAAGTGGGTAGGAGATGGTATAGATGGGGGAAGGGTACTAAGGAGGGCACTGTTGGGATGAGCAATGGGTGTTGCATGCAATCATAGAATTCTACTCCTGAAACCAGTATTGCACTGTGTGTTAACTGAAATTCGAATTAGAAAAGTAAAAGAAATTCACATATGACAAACCTAAATGCTTACAAGTCTTAGAGATATTCCATCTGAAATTTTTCCAAGCAGTAAGCCCCTGTTGAAATCCTACTGTGTGCTAAACCTTGATATTGGCTCAAGGAATCAGAAACAGTAGTGGGCGGGGGGGGGAGGAGAAAACTAAGTTGAGGGAAAAAGAAATTGCTCCCCCCGCTGAAAAAATCCTCAATGTTGAGTAAGTCCTCCTCAATGAGGAGTAAGTCCTCAATGAATAAAAGGATTCACTTAATGAAAGGCTGAGCGAATACCAGCTGTGCAGTGAGAAGGAAGCGGTGAGTTTGGACCTTTCTTCCACTACTTAATTAGCTACACCCGCAGGTTAACTGCTTGCCATCCAAGCCCTGGCCTCCCATGGAAGTAACACCCACTCGCATTGGCTTCTCATAAGAAAGAGAAGCAGGGGCGCCTGGGTGGCTCAGTCGGTTAAGCGGCCGACTTTGGCTCAGGTCATGATCTCGCGGTCCGTGGGTTCGAGCCCCGCGTCAGGCTCTGTGCTGACAGCTCAGAGCCTGGAGCCTGTTTCAAATTCTGTGTCTCCCTCTCTCTGACCCTCCCCTGTTCATGCTCTGTCTCTGTCTCAAAAATAAATAAATGTTAAAAAAAGAAGAAAAAGAAGCAACCGATATCAAGTGCTTCACTCAAATAACTAATGTTTTCCTCTCTCATGCCAAAAAACCAGTGTTCATTTTAAAAAGAAAGTAAGTCAGGGGCACCAGAGTGGCTCAGCTGGTTAAGCAGCCGACTCTCGATTTTGGCTCGGGTCATGATCTCGTGGTCATGAGTTGGAACCCTGCATCAGGCTCTGTGCTTACAGCTCAGAGCCAGCTTCAGATCCCTTTTCTCCTTTTTTCTGCCCCTCCCCCAGTCGCTCAGCCATGCTCTCTCTCTCTCTCTCTCAAAAATCAATACACATTAAAAAAAATAAAATAAAAAGAGCAGAAGTTAAAATGTTTCACTTGTGCCCTCTTGGAGATCTGATTGTGGTCTGCACGTTCACATTCAATCCCATTTGCAAGGGTGTCCCCTTGAAATGCTAGCATTTGGCCGTTGGTTTTTACCCCCAAGAGAGAAAGATGAATCCTCCTGCCTCTGGAGGCTTTGCAGAAAGTCTTGTGTGCACGGCCCTCTGCTGATTAAAGGGCACAGGCTACTGGTTCAATTATACAGAGAGGTCTGTTTCATCAGTGGGAAGGGACAATGCGAAACTCTGCACTGCTCCAGAAGGTCATGTTAGCATGCTCTTTCGATCCATCAGGCTCCATCATGTGATGGGCCCATAATCTAGAACATGTCGGAGAATGCTAAATTTGGGTTCTGAACATTTAACTAAAGCTGTAGTCTCTCCTTTGGAGACATTTTTGCCTACCTGTTGATTGAAGACATACCAGATTTTTACACCCATGGTTGCTTATGTTTTCTTACATTCACCCATTTACATGTGAACTTTGCTGAGGATGAGGACTTTTAAAGCCAAAAGCCCATTTGCCTTTTGGGCCGACCCAAAAGAATAGCCCTGTGATTTCCCGAGGAGGGCTTATCAACACTGGACGATGGTTTTAGGTATAACTAGTTACCAACTGGCCTCTGGGGGGCCTACAGTGACGGTTACTAAAGTATCATAGATGGTTTTATACTTCCTATGTCCTAGTATGAATGTGCATTATGGGTTAATGCAAAACATTCTTGGATTTTTAATGAAACTGAGGAAGGATGTATGTGGACCAACCCTTCAGAAGGGGCATATGTATGTGCACATACACACACACACACACACACACACTCCCCACATTCTCTGTCCTCGCTTCACTCATTTGGTCAACGCCTCCCATGTACCAGGCTTTGTTCTGGATTCTGGGGAACTAGTGACAGGCCCAAGCCCCAAACGTCCCGGGGCTCATTCTAGCAGGGAGTCAGGCACAGAACAGACATTTAATATGCCAGATAGTGATAAGAGCTACAAAGGAAAACCAAACAGAGTAAGGGACCGAGAATGACAGAATGTGCTGTTTTAGGTACAGTGGTCAAGGAAGCCCTCCAAGGAAGTGACCTGAGCAGAGATGCTGGACCAGGAGGTATGGGAATGAGCCACTGAGGACACAGCAGAGGTGGGAGGTCCTGAGGCAGGAACCTGCCTGATCCTTGTATGACAAAGCAAGGCAGCCACATAGCTGAAGTGGCCATGGTAAAGAGGGAGGAGAGAAAAGCAAAGACCTAGTGGTGTAGATTTCAAGGGCTATGACTGGGATTTAAGACTTTTGGGGGGTGGGTAGGTCGGTTAAGTGTCCGACTTCGGCTCAGGTCATGATCTCACTGTTCGTGAGTACAAGCCCCGTGTCGGGCTCTGTGCTGACAGCTGGGAGCCTGGAGCCTGCTTCGGATTCTGTGTCTCCCTCCTTGGTCTCCCTCTCTCTCTGCTCCTCTCCTGCTCGTGCTCTGTCTCTCAAAAATAAATGTTAAAAAATTTTTAGAAGTCTTTTTTTTTAGAGCAAGCAAAAGAGAGACAGAGAAAGTGAGCAAGCAAGCAGGGGAGAGGGGCAGCAGAGAGAGAGAGAGAGAGAGAGAGAATCCCAAGCAAGCTCCACACTCAGTGCAGAGCTCTTACATGGGGCTCAATCTCACAACCCTGGGATCATGACCTGAGCCCAAATCAAGAGTGTGACACTTAGCCAATCGAGCCCCAGGCTCAGGCACCCCAGAATTTAGCATTTTAAGTGACGGGACATCTTTAGAGGGTTTGGGGGCAGGAGAGTGACTTCCCATCTTAAAGGGATCACGTTGACTGATCTGCTGACATAGATTGCAGGGACATAATGGCAAAAACAGGGAAATCAATTAGCGGGCTACAGCAGGAAGGCAGGTAGAAGGCCATGGCTTGGGCTGGACTGGTGGGGGTGCGAGAAAGCTCTACTCCGCATCTGGCCTGCAGGGATGTGCGCAGGCTTTCTCCCGCAGTGGCCAACCTGTCATGACAGGTGGTCCCTCCTTCAGGAGAACCTAGCTGGTTCCTAGCTCAGCTGTGCTATCTGCACGGTATCAGTTTGGCTGCCCCCCGACTGGGCAGGGGTGACAGGCACCATCCCGGCATCAGTGGACAAACCCAACAAGGCTGCATGGAAGCTGGGAAGCAAGCCTGAATCGAGAAGAAAAGAGCCTGGAGCGTAATTCCCAATTCACCCAAGTACAAGGGTTTCACCCGTTCAAAGGGAGTTCTTTCCTACCTTCAAGGTAGAGCCCTCCCCGGGGTCACAGCTTGGCAGGGTCATTCGTAATGTCCTCTAGAGGCAGGTTTTCTGCAGGCGGCACCATTGACATCTATGTAATGGCTTTAGACGGGATCGAGCAGTTTCCATCTATTCAACTGCTGTCTATTTTCCATATTAACTGCCTTACACCTAGAGGCACTGGAGAATTCTCCAAACCACTTTCCCTAAGAAACTTCAGGGTCCTGGGTCAAAAGACACCCTAAGGTCACGGAGGCTGGTACTTGTCTGACACAGTTGGTACCAGGCCCCAGGCGGAGAAGAAGAAAAGGTCTATCTCAAGTGACCCAGCAAGGAGACCCCCATCCACCAGACAGCACCCTAAGTCACCCGCAGCATAATGTTCGCTCTCGTAAGAAGGCTAGAAACTCGGCAACAGCCTGTGAACCTTGAGCATAAAAAACAAAAGAGAACACTGTTTTGGAAAACCAAAAGCATCCTAGGATCCTGGTTTTTTCCTGTATGTAGGAAGAAGCAAGGTCAGGCTCTGAAGGGCCCCCGTGCATGTCACAGAGTAGAAGCCAAATATTAACAAACAGTTCTGAGACCGAAAAAGCAGCCTCTTCTCAGACGTCAGCCCCAGTACCTGCTTCCACTCAGAAAAGAAAACCAAGCTTCTTTATCTCAGGATCCGGGATCCTCCCACAAGGAGGCGGCTGAGCATAGAGGCTACGTGCTGTTCTCGCTTCTCCCTCCCGGCAGCGGGCACTGTGTTCCAGGCCTCCGCGAACGGTCTCCATTAGGGGGCAGATAAGATTTCAAGGGGCCTAATTTATAGTGCCAATTTGCCTACAGTGGCACACCAGTGAGTTCTCTCAGAAATCCAGGGAAGTGGGGCTGGGAAAAGGTTGCTTTTAACCCAAACTGACTGTAGCTCCTTTTGTCCTGGGAGAGGGCTGGCAACATCCTTGGGAAGGGAAATTTCTATGTTGCGAAGAGAGGAGGAAAACCTTTGGATTCGCCAACAGAGTCCCCAGCTGAGGGTGGGGGACCCCCCCTCCCCTCTCTAAAGATGGCT
The DNA here is from genome assembly GCF_028749965.1 of Puma concolor. Taxonomy (NCBI): domain Eukaryota; kingdom Metazoa; phylum Chordata; class Mammalia; order Carnivora; family Felidae; genus Puma; species Puma concolor. The sequence continues at coordinate 8,835,253 of NC_141679.1, read as the reverse complement.
GAATGGCACTGTACCCCAACAGGGCTTGGACCAGGGGTGGGGAAGGGATGGGAAGGACCAAGGCGGTACACCGTGGACGTTGGGGCTCAAGCGGGCGGGCCACAGGAACACGTCACCTACAACTGTGGACAGGTCACATTCTCTGTGCCCCCAACCCAACGGTCTCACGTCTCCTGCCCTCTGGTCAAGTTTATGGCACCGTGACGGCTGGTGTGACTGGCTTTTGATGAAAGTCCTAGAAAGGAGCCCAGGCCTAGGTCTGGGCTGACACGGCAGAACAAGGAAGGGACTTTCAGAACAATCCAGTAACTCAAATGAACTTAGGAGTTGTGAGAGCTCAGATCCACAGAGTGTAAAGCTTCCAGAAGTCTCTGGTGAAGAAAGTGGGCTTTCCACAGGATGGAGAACGGAAGTTCCAGCCCACACTATCTGGTGCTTAGGGGGCAGAGTGACTCCATCTGATGTCATGAATTATTAACTTTATAAGGTGAGATCAGGTGGCTTTTTGGATGCTGTACTGCTTGCAACCCCCCGTTAAGCACCAACTCTCCCCCAAACTCACACACAGAGTTGCTTCATACACAAAACTGTCCCTTTTCTCATGCTCTTTTCTCTGCTCTCAGTGTCTTCTTGTCTTTATCACTTGGCTCTTACTCTCCAAGATTTTGTTCAGGTATCACCTCCTCCAGGAAGGCTTCCCTGTTGCCCCAGTTTGAGTCACAGTTCTCGTGCCTAACCAGCATTCTATAATAACATGCACACCATTAGACTGAGATTGCCTATTTTTACATGTGGCTTCCTGAGTGAAATACAACTGCTTTAAGAATGGAGCATTGGTGGGGCACCTGCGTGGCTCAGTCGGTTGAGCGTCCGACTTCAGCTCAGGTTATTATCTCATGGTCTGTGAGTTCGAGTCCCGCTTCGGGCTCTGTGCTGACAGCTCGGAGCCTGGAGCCTGCTTCGGATTCTGTGTCTCCCTCTCTGCCCTATCCCCATTCACTCTGTCTCTCTCTGTGTTAAAAATAAATAAAACATTTTTAAAAATTAAAAAAAAAAAAAAAAAAACGGAGCATTGGTAAACTTTGTGGCCCCTCCCACAGCACATATACCACAAAGTTAAGCACTTTTTAAGTGCCCCAATACTATTTGTTAAGCTACATTGATCCCATGAATACAAGCAATATTTTGTTAGCAAGCATACCAAAGTTTAGGCCTTCAATTGCACCTTTTCTCTCACAAGAAGTTCCCTTAAGAAATCATTTATCTATGGGAATGAAATCCCATACCCCACACAAATTGAAGGTCCTTCTGTGAACATACGTTCAGGGAACACAAAGCTCTTTGGCACACATATCATTGTAGCAAACCTTCCGTCCTTGAGGGTAGACTTAATATTTTGGAACAGGAAAAATCACTGTGTGTTCCGTCAGGGAACACGATAACTTAACACGCCAGTTAAGAGCATTTGGAGACACTCCATGGCGGTCCCAACAAGAAAACCTTACAGAACACCCTTAGAGCCAAAGGCGCCATCTTTGAAACAAACGCACAAGCAGCCAAGGGGATTACGCTAAATGCGGTAACACTCACCTCAGTTTCTATATCCCGCGGAGACCACTGAAAACCTATCCTGATACTTGAAAATCACACCGGTTACTTCATTTTTGTCTTCAGACTCGATTTGCCAACTAATTACCTTATACAGCATGGCTACAAAAATTCTTGATCCCACAAGCCTCCGCGTGCTCTAGGACAGGAATTTAAAAGATCCGCGCTCCCATCTTCATTTTGCCACTCACCCGCTTTATAATCCCAGTAAATTCTCTTTCATCTTCAGGCCTTGATGTCTTCATCTGCAAAATGAGTTAATGATAAAATCTGACTTAGTGATCAGAGTGCTGAAAGTTGACATTCTTCAATCTGTGATTTTTTTATGTGTATTTGTTTGTTTGGGGGGGCGGGGGCAAGTGTGAGCAGGGGAGGGGCAGAGAAAGAGGAACAAAGAGAATCTCAAGCAGGCTCCACACTGTCAGTGCAGAGCCTGAAGCAGGGCTCGAACTCACAGACTATGAAATCATGACCTGAGCTGAAATCAAGAAGAGTCTGACGCTTAACTGACTGAGCCACCCAGGTGCCCCCTGCCCCTGTAAACAACTACTCCATACACAGCAGCATTCCGGGTACTCTGAAAAAACACATAGATAATAGAGACACAGTCCCTCTTTCTTACACATGCAGTTAAGTAACAAGACAAAGAAAGCCACGTTTAATGGGCACCAGATCAATATGGCAGGCAGACAACATGCTCTCAGGGAGCTCAAGAAATGGAAAAATCTTTGGGGACTGCATTGGTAGCAGAAAGAAGGAACTATGTCTACGCCCATCAGAGTAATGGTTCTTCAAGAAACACACTCCTCTTTAAAAGTATAACCAAACAGGGGTGCCTGGGTGGCTCAGTCAGTTGGGCATCTGACTCTTGATTTCAGTTCAGGTCATGATCTCACAGTTTGCGAGTTCAAACCCCGCGTGGGGCTCCGCACTGACAGTGCAGGGCCTGCTGGAGATTCTCTGTCTCCTTCTCTCTCTGCCCCTCCCCCACCTGTTCTCTCCCTCAAAATAAATAAACAAACTTTAAAAAAAGTGTCTACCAAAACCAAAAACTACTCCCAGAAAGAAACATACACACAAATTTTCATTTTTCATTTCAGGGAGTCCTGTACCTTCTCCTATGTATGGATTTTAAAAATGCCCTCACCCCAAGTTAGGAATTTCTAATTTATACATTTAAGTAAACTCACATTTTCTATGACTATCTCCTTTTTCCCTAAGATTCTATTCATCAGGTCTCTGAAACATCATCCAAACAGTGTATTAAATGGACCGAAATAATATCTTACTTACCAGCAAAACACAATGGTTCTTTCTCTATGGAAATGTAACGTTTGGGAATTTCTTTCTAAAATGTTCAAATCCAGGGGAGTAATACTGGCTTGCCCTGTGTTATGACGTACCAGGTATGTGTGTTTTGAGTACCGCAAGCTGGTAAGCTCTTAATCACCATATCCGTATTTTCATTCCGGAGAAGCAAGGTGCCATAAAGGGAAAAGCACAGAAGCCAGACTTCAGAGGTTTGAATTCCAATCTTTGCTTTGCCACTTATCTCCTTTATAATCCTAGGAAATTCTCTTCATCTCCAAGCCTCCATTGCTGCAACTGTAAAATAAGTCAATGAAAAAATCTGACTTAGTCCCTTCCACATACATGTTCTAAGGACCAGATGGGATAACAGATGTGTACTACCCGTATGTGAGTTTGTTCCCCACCCCCCACCCCCCCAGGGCTGTTTGGAAGAAAAGACATTTTCCTTGCGCACAATTTGCAGGTTGACTTCCCAGAAAGAGAGTTTATGGAAGTTTGACATCACGGATGTGTAGTTTACAATGAAAATCACTGTGCAGGATTTTCTGTTTAAAGTGACACCACCCATGTTGACAATGCTAAGTCACTCACACGGATGCCAAGTGAAAGCCGTTCCCCAATCCACCGAATTTTCCATTGATGTCACCTGTGCCTCCCTCCCAATGGCACATTATATTAGAAAGGTGTGTGCCAGCTTTTCTAATATGTAGGCATCGTTTGAGTTGCAGGGCACAAAAGTGCTTCAAGCTATTCACATACGACTGATAGGTGGGGAAAGATGTTCCCTCGTGTGCTGAAAAGAGCTGGTAGAATACAATGGTTTCAGTCTTCAATTCATTCACGTTGTTCGTTTTGCAGTTTTAGTTACTAAGCTCTTTGGCTGGCACTGGCCTGGCCTCACCTATCCCGAGCACTGATGCAATACAATGAAACTCTCCGAGTGTGGCTGCTGCCATCAGAGGATCAAATTGCAGTATTGTTCTTCACTACTCATCAACAGTGCAGAAGGGGATTTGGAGGCCATCATGCCCAGAACAGGTGGCTGGACTTGTTCAAAACAACAAAGGTCCAGTGTTGGGGGAAAGCGGCAAAGTCCCTAAGATTTGTGTTTCTTTTCTGACTCTCTCAACCTGTAAGGGAAATCTGAAATAATCCCTTTCCTAAAACAAATAACAAACAAAAAAAAACCAGTCACTTAAAAACGTTGCCATCTGACTGTGTTCCTGGCAGTTCATGAAGCAAGTGTCCAACCGGGCTGGATTTATTTAGCTGAACGAGAAACCCTGGCCACCAAGGGTCATTTTTAAGTGACAATTAAAATTGCCCCTCCATCAAGACAAAGCATCTTCCAGCCGATTTTCGGTTTTCAGCAAATGGAGTCCCCTTTCTTTCTGTGTGGAGAATTTCCTACAGCCTGTGAAAGAGTGAGCCGAGCTTTATCATGCAGGAATTTGGGAAGTAATAATATAATGTTGCTCCTAGTACTTAGAGCTGCCAGCCTCTTTCCTGCCCAAGGCTGCCAGATTCAACTTCCCCAAACACACTTTGTGGACCTCATCTTCTTACCATTGGAGCCTGTGAAGGTTTCAGAGCAAAGGCCAAGCTCTTGAGTCTGTCATTCAAGGCCTTCCGAGTGGCTTTACTAGTGAATTGTACCCAACACTTACGAAAGAAAGAATACCATTCTACCCAATCTCTTCCAGAAAGCTGAAAAAGAGAGGATCTTTCCTAACTCATCCCAAGGGACTCTGATACCAAAATAAGACAAGGACATTACAAGAAAACAGATTAATATCCCTGATGAACATCAGTGTAAAAATTCTTAACAAAATGTTGGCCAGTCAAACCCAACAACACATAAAAAGGATAATACATCATGGTTACATGGGGTTCACTGTAAAATGCAGGGCTGGTTTAACATTTAAAAATAAATCAATGTAATTTATAACATTAGTAGATTAAAAGAAGAAAAACTCTATGATTGTCCTAATAGATGCAGAAGTAGAACTTGACAAAATGTATCTACTCCTGATAAAAACTTTCAGCAAACTAGAAAAAGAACTTCCTCAACCTCACAAAGAGCATTTTCCAAATGCTTAGAGCTAATAACACACTTAATAATGACAGACTGAATGCTTTCCTCCTAAATCAGGAACAAGACATTTTCTCTCACCCTTTCTATTCACCATTGTATTGGAGAGTCTAGACAGTGCAGTAAGGCATGAAAAAAAATGAATAAAATGCATCCATACTAGAAAGAAAAAAGTAAACTTTCTTTGTTGACAGACAACATGATAATCTGTATAGAAAATCCTATGAAATTTTCCCATAAAAAACCCACTAACATTAACAAGTGTATTTACCAAGTTGCAGGATACAATTGCAATATAAAAATATTGTCTTTCTATATTTAACAGCAACAATTGGAAATTGAAACTTAAAATAACAGTACTTTTTAGATCATTAAAAATATGAAATACTTAGGGATAAATCTGAAATATATGAAGATCTAAACACAAGAATATAGGGGCACCTGGGTGGATCAGTTGGTTAAGCGCCCAACTTCAGCTTGGGTCATGATCTCATGGTTTGTGAGTTTGAGCCTCATGTCAGACTCTATGCTGACAGCTCAGAGCCGGGAGCCTGCTTCAGATTCTGTGTCTCCCTCTCTCTCTGCCCCTCCCCCACTCACACGGTCTCTCAAAAAAAAAAAAAAAAAACAACACTAAAAAAAACCACAAAAATAAAATCTATCTTGATAAATGTCACATGTGCACTTAGACTGTATTATGCTCTTATCAGGTGGAGTGTTCAATTTATGTCAAATCAAATTGGTTGACAGTGTTGTTCAAATTTTTCACATCCTTGCAGATTTTCTGTCTTATCAATGATTGAGAGAAAAATGTATTGAAATCTCTAATTACAAGTGTATACTTCTCTTTTGCTTCTTGTATTTCTATCAGTTTTGGCTCATGTATTTGATGCTCTGCTTTTAAGTAAAATAATCCTGTTCTACAACTGACAATGATGATTTGTGTACATGCATACATAATCACATACATGCCCCTGTAGATTGGTGTCACTTGTGAATGCAGATGAAAAAAATCCCAAACCAAATGCTACCACATCAACTTCAATGATATAAAGGACATAACTCACCATGACCAAATCATAATTCTCAAACTATGTTAGGATAATTTAATATAACTAATCTAATGTGGCATATCAATGGATCAAATGAGACAAGTCTTACAATGAAAAAAAAAAATGTCCCGAAGGCACTTTGTAAAATTTATTAAACATTTTAAAATAAATATTATTTGAAAGTCAGGATTACAAGGACATTTGTTAAAAATGATAAAAATATATAGAAATGTTAAGCCAATAGCCATTTCATATTCAATCATGATATAAACTAGAAGCATTCCCTTTAAGGTCAGAAATAAAACCAAAAAAAAGCTGGGTTTTTTTCCAAAGATGTTTCCAACTTGCTCACTTTCACTCTTCATTTTATATGCCTCATGGCACCAGAGTCCTTCGGTTCCCTGAGTTCATGCCAGAGATACTTGCTACAGGCTATTAGATTACTTGGTGTCATAGGGCTTGCACCATACACTTCCTAATTTGGCCAAATAATCGTGCAAAAACATCTGTGAGCCATACAGATGACAATATTAGAAGTAGAAAATAAAGAGCCAAAATGACTGGGAAAACTATTTCCTTATAGCTGTATCACATGGGAAAACATTTTTTTTTTTTTCAAAAAGATAACTTTTTAGTCTTTATTTCTGAAGAGCTCTGTCCCCTCGAGTAGCGTATCAACAAATCCCTTGTCTTACTCCTGAAATGTTTATGGAGACAGAAACTATAGAGTGAGGAAGTTCTTGATTGTTTTAAATAAAAAACACTATCCTAGGGGTGCCTGGGTGGCTCAGTCAGTTAAGCATCTGACTTCGGCTCAGGTCATGATCTCATGGTTCATGGGTTTGAGCCCTGCTTCAGGCTCTGTGCTGATAGCTCAGAGCCTGGAGCCTGCTTTGGATTCTGCGTCTCCTTCTCTCTCTGCCCCTCCCCCTTTCATTCTCTTCTCTCTCTCTCGAAAATAAATAAAACATTTTTTTTTAAAGAAAAGACACTATCCTATTACACATATCTTATAGGCTGCATATTTTGCCATATGTAATGACCATTTTCCTAGTAATGTATGCTGGTATACATTATGACTTTTATAGGCTTCATAATATGTCATGATGTGGCTGCACCACAGGTTACTTAATCTTGTCCCTATTAGTGGGAATTCATTTGGCATCCAATTTTTTAAAATTTAGCATTTTAAAGAATATTTCCACCTCCTCCCACCCATACAACAAATAAGAGACCCCTTAGATTTTTCCTTTGAATCCAGATGATTTTTTCCCATAATCCTGATAGTTGTCCACAAGTTTACACTCTGGAAGTAATCAATGAGAAAGACTGTATAAAAATATAGCAAACAAGTTGGGAACCCACTTCATCCATTTCAAAGGCTCCAATCCTTCTTAGTTTCCAGAATGATTCAACCAGATTTATATTCCTATCTTCATACACACCAGACCAGAATTTGGAGATTTTGATTCGACCAAGAAAAAGGATCTGCAGTTACCAATGACTGGAATTCCCACTCAAAATGGCCAAACCCTGGACTCTATCATGGGTAGGGAAAACCACCAGTCACCAAGCCCTGCTCACACACAGTTTTACTCATCATTTCAGTCCATTATTAAGAAAAAGCCAAGGATCACTCAAAGCCAAGGATCACTCAAATTTTTAGAAAAACATTCCACAAAGAGACTAAATTAAACAAAGAGAAAACAAAAACTTAAGAAAGAATGTCAATGGAAAAAACAGAAGAACTTGTCCAAAAAACCCTTGTAAATCATAGCTTGGAGACAAACGGTATTGCAATGTATAAAGTAAGTACAAGATGCTCTTAAAAGGAACACTCAGAGACTAAGAAAAGCTCTTAGAAGTTAAATACTGTAAGTAAAATATTGATCCGTATATACTTATTGCCATCTTATTATTTTTTTCTAGCTGTTTTTATGGTTATTCTCTGTTCCTTTCTTCTCTTGCTCTCTTCCTCTATGGTATGATGGCTTTCTTCAGTGGTATGTTTCTGTTACTTTCTCTTATTATACCCTTGTGTATTTACTGTAGGTTTTTCTTTTGTGGTTACCACGAGGTTTACATGTAACAGCTGGCATGTGTAAGTCTAGTTAACATTCTAAGCCTCAACATCTTTACTCTCCCCATCACGTTTTTGATGTCACATTCTTTTATCTTGTGTATCCCTTAATTATTATAATTATAGTTATCTTACTACTTTTATCTTTTAACCTTCACACTAGCTTTCTAGGTGATTAATCCACTACCTATACTGTATGTTTACTTTTCCACTAAGATTTAGTCTTTCATGTGTTTTCTTGTTACTAATCAATGCCCTTTCTTTTAGGCTTAAAGTCCTTTTAATATTTCTTGTAAGGCTGGTTTGGTGGTGATGAACTCCTATAAACTTTGCTGCTCTGGTTGGGTGTATTCCACCACTTTGTCTTTGACTTGACTGATCCTTTCTTCTGCTTCATCTAGTCTGCTGTTGTACCCCACCCTACCAGTGTATATTTCATTATTGAACTATTTCAATAATTTCAGTTATGGTATCATTCCGCTATGAGACTTCTTCTATTCAGTACTTTCTTGTATTTTCCTTCTCTTTGTTGAGGTTCTTGCTTTCTCCATCCGTTTTTCTCCCCAGTTCAGTGAGCATCTTTATGACCATTACTTCAGATGCATTGGGTAAATTACTTATCTACATTTCATTAATGTTTTATTTTCTGAGGTTTTATCTTCTTTCATTTGGAACATATTCCAAATATGTTTCCTCATATTGCTTGACTCTTCTGTGTTGATTTGTATCCAAGAGATGAAGCAACTATCTCTCCCAGTCTTGAAGGAATGCTCCTGTGTAATATATGAACGTTGTCATTCAACCTTGCCTCAGCTCTTTGTTTTCTAACCTTTGTACTTGCCCAAGCACCCTGTTATATTTTAATAGCTCACAGGAATTGAGGATGTACCAAGAACTTTCAGTACCACAAAGGGGAGGATCTCAGCAGCTAGATTTAGGCTGAATGGAAGCCAAAATCCCAGCAGGAGCTTTTAAAAGTATGCAAATATAGACAGTCTTGTGGGCCCACAAACATAAATCCTCATGGTCACCAGAGCCAGGCAATATGGGAGTGTCCTCTGGGTAGGAGGCACAAAGATTGGGGCTTCAGGTAAGTATATAAGTTCTTTTCTGGGAAATACCAGTTAACTGGAGCAAGGCAAAAGGAGAGCACTAAGATGGTGCCCACAGTCTATTTTCCTTAAAAGCAGTACATACCTTCAATAATTATTGTAAATGTAAATGGAATAAATTCTCCAATCAAAAAACAGACAATGGCTGAAGGGATTTAAAAAAAAAAGAAAAAGAAAACCCATCTTTAGGCTGCCTACAAGAGACTTATTTTAAACTCGAGGACATACACAGGCTGAAAGTGAAGATACGGTAAAAGATATGCTATGCAAATGAAAACCAAAAGCTATAGCAGCTATAATTATATCAGACAAAATAGACTTTAAAGCAAAGACTGTAGTAAGAGACAAAGATGGGTGTCACATAATGATAAAGGGTCAACCCAACAAGAGGATGTAACATTTATAAATATTTACACACCCAACAATACTAACAGATCTAAAGAGAAACAGAAGAATAGATTGCAATATAGTAAAAGTAGGAGACTTTAGTATGCCACTTACATCGGATCATCCAGACAGAAAATCAATAAGGAAACATCAGCCATAAATGACATACTAGACCAGATGAACTTGACAGGTTGATACAGAATAGTCTCTCCAGAAGCAACAGAATACTTTTTCTTCTCAAGTGCACATAAAACATTTTCTAGGCTATATCATATATTAGGCAGAAAACAAATAAATTAAAAGAATATTAAACAAATAAATTAAAAGAATATTCTTTATTCTTAAAAGAATAAATTTAAGAGGATTGAAATTATATCAAGCATCTTTTTCTATTAAGTTTTTAATTTTAATTCCAGTATAGTTAATATACAGTGGTATATTAGTTTCAGGTGTACAATATAGTGATTTAACAATTCTATATGTTACTCATATAGTGCTCACCATGATATATGTACTCTTTAATCCCCATCACCTATTTCATTCTTCTCCCCATCTACGTCCCCCTCTGGTAACCATCAGTTTGCTCTCTATAGTTAAGAGTCTGTTTCTTGGTTTGTGACTTTTTTCCCTTGCTCATTTGTTTGGTCTCTTAAATTCTAGGTATGAGTGAAATCACACAGTATTTGTCTTTCTCTCACTTATTTTGTTTAGCTTTATACTCTCTAGATCCACCCATGTTGTTGCAAATGGCAAGATTTCATTATTTTTTATGGGTAATATTCCATTGAATATATATACCACTTCTTTGTCCATTCACCTATCAGTGGACATTTGAGCTGCTTCCATAATTTGGTTATTTTTGCTTCAATCAACATAGGGGTGCATGTATTCCTTTGAATTAGTGTTTTTCTATATGTGGGGTAAGTACCCAGTAGTGCAATTACTAGATCATAAGATAGGTCTACTTTTAACTTTTGAGGAACTTCTGTACTGTTTTCCACAGTGGCTGCATCAGTTTTCATTCTTACCAATAGCACACCAGGGTTCCTTTTCTTTTTTTTTTTTTTTTTTTTTTAATTTTTTTTTTTTCAACGTTTATTTATTTTTGGGACAGAGAGAGACAGAGCATGAACGGATGAGGGGCAGAGAGAGAGGGAGACACAGAATCGGAAACAGGCTCCAGGCTCTGAGCCATCAGCCCAGAGCCCGACGCGGGGCTCGAACTCACGGACCGTGAGATCGTGACCTGGTTGAAGTCGGACACTTAACCGACTGCGCCACCCAGGCGCCCCACCAGGGTTCCTTTTCATCCACATCCTCACCAACACTTGTTTCTTGTGTCTTTGATTTTAGCCATTCTGACAGGGGTGAAATGGTATCTTACTGTGGATTTGATTTGCATATCCCTGATGATGAGCCAATGTTGAACATCTTTTCATGGGTCTGTTGGCCATCTGGATCTCTTCTTTGGAAAAATGTGTTCTCATGTCTTCTGCCCATTTTTTAATTGGATTATTTGATTTTTTGGTGTTGCGTTGTACCCATTCTTCTTAAACTTTGGATACTGATCCTTTTTCAGATATGTCATTTACAAGTATCTTCTTCCATTCAGTAGGTTACCTTTTAGTTTTGACTGTTTCCTTTGTGGTGCAGATGTTTTTTATTTTGATGTGGTCCCAACAGTTTATTTTTTGCTTTTATTTCCCTTGCCTCAGGAGACATATCTAGAAAAATGTTGTTGTGGCCAATGTCAGAGAAATTACAGCCTGTGTTTTCTCCGAAGATTTGTATGGTTTTAGGGCTCACATTTAGGTCTTTAATTCATTTTGAGCTTATTTTTGTGTATGGTGTAAGAAAGTGGTCCAGTTTCATTCTTTTATATATTGCTGTCCAGTTTTCCCAACACTTTTGGTGAAGAGGCTTTTTCCCCCACTGTATATTAAATATGGGCTTATTTCTGGGTTTTATATTCTGTTCCTTTGACCTATCTATTTTTGTGCCATTACTACACTGTTTTTGTTTACCACAGGTTTGTAATGTAACTTGAGGTCTGTAAATCTGATACTGCCATATCACATGCATCTTTGCTGACCACTATAGTATGAAACTAGAAATTAATCACCTGGAGAATACTGGAAAGTTCACAAATATGTGAGATTAAACAACATGTCACTCAACAACCAATAGGTCAAAGAAGAAATCTAAAGACAAGTAAAAACTACTTTTGGACAAATGAAAATGGAAATATACCAAAATTTGTGGGATGTGATGAAAACAGTGCTAAGAGGGAAGGTCACAGTGATAAATTCCTTCTGCAACAAAGAAAAAAGGTCCCAAATAAACAACCTAACTTTATAACTCAAGGAACTAGAAAAAGAACAAATGAAGTCCAAAGTTAGTAGAAGGAAAACAAAATAACAAAGGTTAAAATAGAAATAAATAAAATAGAGACTAAAAAAAAACATAGAGATCAATAAAACAGTTGATTCTTTGAAAAATTAAACAAACTGACAAGACTTTGGCTAGACTCACCAAGAAAAAAGGCCAGAGGACTCAAATAAATAAAATCAGGAATGTAAGAGAGATGTTACAACTCTTACCACAGAAATCCAAAGAATCATAAGAGACTGCTAGGAACAATTATACTCCAACAAGTTGGACTACTTAGGAGAAATAGATAAATTCTTAGAAACATACGACCTACTAAGACTGAAACACAATGAAAGATAAAATCTAAACAGACCAATCACTAGTAGGGAAATTAAATCAATAGTCAAAAATCTCCCAACAAATAACAGTCTAGGACAAGATTGGATTCACTGGTGAATTCTACCAAACACACCAAGAAGAATTAATACCAGGCCTCAAACTCTTTCAAAAAACAGAATAGGAGTGAACTCTTCTCAACTCATTTTATGAGGCCAGCATCATCCTGATACCAAAACCAGACAAGGACACCATAAGCAAAGAAAATCACAGGTCAATATACCTGTTAAACACAGGTACAAAAATCCTCAATAAAATATTAGCAAACCACATTCACAATACATTAAGAGAGTCATGAGATTGTAGGAAGATGGCGGTGTAGGAGGACGCTGGGCTCACTGCATCCTGATTGCTTAGATTTCACCCACATCTGCCTAATTTAGCCAGAAAACCGCCAGAAGACTAGCAGATTGGACTCTCCAGAGCCAAGCCTAGACGAGAGGCCCAGGGAAGAGGGTAGGAAGGGCAGAGAGGTGGTGTGTGCTACACGGACTGGCGAGAGGGAGCCAGGGTGGTGGAGGGGCAGCCAGCCCACCCGGCAAGGCAGAGCCCCCTAGTCTGGCTTGCAAAAGTGGAGGGGCCAGATGGAGTGTGTTCTGACAGCCAGCGGGACTTCACATCTGGAATGTTACAAGTCAACAGCTCTGCTCAGGGAGCAGGAGGGAGAGTTGTTGACCCCGGAGGACAGAGCTCAGCTTGGCGGGGAACAACTGCTCTGGGAAGCGCCATCTTCCTCGCCCATCCCCCAGCCAAAATCCCAAAGGGAACCAGTTACTGGCATGGAACTTGCTTGCACCACGCAAACACCCAACACTGTGCTTCTCTGAATCCATCCTTCCGACGGGTCTGCCTCCCTCCTGGTGCCACAGGGCCCCTCCTGAAGTGGACCACCGAAGGCAAAGCGAGCAGAGCCTGCCCCTCCTCCCCCCCCCCCCCCCACGCACCTTGCGGATCCACTGCAGCTAATATGTGAGATCCCATCGAAGCAGCACAAGCCTGGCAGTGTGCAAGTAGCCCAGACAGAGGCCACACCACCCCACAGTGAGTCCCACCCCTGGGAGAGGGGAAGATAAGGTACACACCAGTCTGACTGTGGCCCCAGCGGTGGGCTGGGGGCAGACATCAGGTCTGACTGCGGCCCCGCCCACCAATGCAAATTACTCCAGACAGACAGGGGAAGTGCCCTGCAGTTCCACGCCACCCCAGGGACTATCCAAAATGACAAAACGTAAGAATTCTCCTCAAAAGAAACTCCAGGAATTAGCGACAGCTAACGAACTGATCAAAAACGATTTAAGCAATATAGCAGAAAATGAATTTAAACTAATAGTCATAAGATTAATCGTTGGGCTTGAAAACAGTATAGAGGACAGACAAGAATCTATTGCTACAGAGATCAAGGGTCTAAGAAACAGCAAGGAGGAGCTAAAAAACGCTGTAAATGACCTGCAAAATAAAATGGAGGTGACCATAGCTCGGATTGAAGAGGCAGAGGAGAGAACAGGTGAATTAGAAGATAAAATTATGGAAAAAGAAGAAGCTGAGAAAAAGAGATAAAAAAATCCAGGAGTATGAGGAGAGACTTAGAGAACAAAGTGACACAATTAAACGAAATAATATACGCATAATTGGGATTCCAGAGGAGGAAGAGAGAGGGAAAGGTGCTGAAGGTATACTTGAAGAAATCGTAGCTGAGAACTTCCCTGATCTGGGGAAGGAAAAAGGCACTGAAATCTAAGAGGCACAGAGAACTCCCTTCAGACATAACTTGAATCGATCTTCTGCATAACATATCATAGTGAAACTGGCAAAATACAAGGATAAAGAGAGAATCTGAAAGCAGCTAGGGATAAACATGCTCTAACATATAAAGGGAGATATATAAGACTCGTGAGGGATCTGTCTACTGAAACTTGGCAGGCCAGAAAGGAATGGCAGGAAATCTTCAATGTGATGAACAGAAAAAAAAAAAAAAAAAAAAATGCAGCCAAGAACCCTTTATCCAGCAAGTCTGTCATTTAGAATAGTAGGAGAAATTAAAGTCTTCCCAAACAAAAACTGAAGGAATTCATCACCACCAAACCAGCCCTACAAGAGATCCTAAGGGGGATCCTGTGAGACAAAGTACCAGAGACATCGCTACAAGCATTATATAATAATTACAGGGTCTATCCATCAGGAAGAGCTAACAATTATAAATGTCTATGTGCCAAATATGGGAGCCCCCAAATATATAAAACAATTAATCACAAGCATAAGCAACCTTATTGAAAAGAACATGGTAATTGCAGGGGACTTTAATACTCCACTTAAAACATTGGATAGATCATCTAGACACAGGATCAATAAACAAACAAGGGCCCTGACTCATACACTGGATCAGATGGACTGGACAGATATATATAGAACTCTGCATCCCAAAGCAACAGAATATAATTTGTTCTCAAGTGCACATGGAACATTCTCCAAGATAGATCACATACTGGGTCACAAAACAGCCCTTCATAAGTATAAAAGAACTGAGATCATACCATGCATACTTTCAGATCACAATGCAATGAAGCTTGAAATCAACCACAAGAAAAAGTCTGGAAAACTTCCAAAAGCATGGGGGTTAAAGAACACCCTACTGGGGTGCCTGGGTGGCTCAGTCAGTTAAGCGTCCGACTTCGGCTCAGGTCACGATCTCACGGTCCGTGAGTTCGAGCCCCGCGTCGGGCTCTGGGCTGATGGCTCAGAGCCTGGAGCCTGCTTCCGATTCTGTGTCTCCCTCTCTCTCTGCCCCTCCCCCGTTCATGCTCTGTCTCTGTCTCGAAAATAAATAAAAACGTTAAAAAAAATTAAAAAAAAAAAAAAGAACACCCTACTAAAGAATGAATGGGTCAACCAGGCAATTAGAGAAGAAATTTAAAAATACAGGCAGACAAATGAAAATGAAAATAAAACAATCCAAATGCTTTGGGATGCATCAAAGGCAGTCCTGAGAGGAAAATACATTGCAATCCAGGCCTATCTCAAGAAACAAGAAAAATCCCAAATACAAAATCTAACAGCACACCTAAAGGAAATAGAAGCAGAACAGCAAAGACACCCCAAACCCAGCAGAAGAAAAGAAATAATAAAGATCAGAGCAGAAACAAACAATATAGAATCTAAAAAAACTGTAGAGGGGTGCCTGGGTGGCTCAGTCAGTTGAGCGTCCGACTTCAGCTCAGCTTCATCTCACGGTCTGTGGGTTTGAGCCCCGCATCAGGCTCTGTGCTGACAGCTCAGAGCCTGGAGCCTGCTTTGGATTCTGTGTCTCACTCTCTCTCTGCCCCTCCCCCACTCATGCACGCTCGTGCGCGCTGTCTCTCTCTCTGTCAAAAATAAACATTACAAAATTTTAAAAAAAACTGTAGAGCAGATCAATAAAACCAAGAGTTGGTTTTTTGAAAAAATAAACAAAATTGATAAATCTCTAGCCAGGCTTCTTAAAAAGAAAAGGGAGATGACCCAAATAGATAAAATCATGAATGAAAATGGAATTATTACAACCAATCCCTCAGAAATACAAGCAATTATCAGGGAATACTATGGAAAATTATATGCCAACAAACTGGACAGCCTGGAAGAAATGGACAAATTCCTAAACACCCACACACTTCCACAACTCAAATAGGAAGAAATAGAAAGCTTGAACAGACCCATAACCAGCCAATAAATTCAATCAGTTATCAAAAATCTCCCAACAAATAAGAGTCCAGGACCAGATGGCTTCCCAGAGGAATTCTACCAGACATTTAAAGCAGAGATAATACCTATCCTTCTCAAGCTATTCCAAAAAATAGAAAGGGATGGAAAACTTCCAGACTCATTCTATGAAGCCAGCATTACTTTGATTCCTAATCCAGACAGAGACCAAGTAAAAAAAAAGAACTACAGGCCAATATCCCTGATGAATATGGATGCAAAATTTCTCAATAAGATACTAGCAAATCAAATTCAACAGCATATAAAAAGAATTATTCACCATGATCCAGTGGGATTCATTCCTGGCCTGCAGGGCTGGTTCAACATTCGCAAATCAATCAATGTGATACATCACATTAATGAAAGAAAAGATAAGAACCATATGATCCTGTCAATCGATGCAGAAAAAGCATTGGACAAAATTCAGCATCCTTTCTTAATAAAAACCCTCGAAAAAGTCGGGATGCAAGGAACATACTTAAACATCACAAAAGCCATTTATGAAAAGCCCACAGCTAATATCATCCTCAATGGGGAAAAACTGAGAGCTTTTTCCCTGAGATCAGGAACATGACAGGGATGTCCACTCTCACCGCTGTTTTTTAACATAGTGTTGGAAGTTCTAGCATCAGCAATCAGATAACAAAAGGAAATCAAAGACATCAAAATTGGCAAAGATGAAGTTAAGTTTTCACTTTTTGCAGATGACATGATATTATACATGGAAAATCCGATAGACTCCACCAAAAGTCTGCTAGAACTGATACATGAATTCAGCAAAGTTGCAGGATACAAAATCAATGTACAGAAATCAGTTGCATTCTTATACACTAATAAGGAAGCAACAGAAAGACAAATAAAGAAACTGATCCCATTCACAACTGCACCAAGAAGCATAAAATACCTAGGAGTAAACCTAACCAAAGATGTAAAAGATCTGTATGCTGAAAACTATAGAAAGCTTATGAAGGAAATTGAAGAAGATATAAAGAAATGGGAAAACATTCCATGCTCATGGATTGGAAGAATAAATATTGTTAAAATGTCAATAGTGCCCAAAGCTCTCTACACATTCAATGCAATCCCAATCAAAATTGCACCAGCATTCTTCTCGAAACTAGAACAAGCAATCCTAAAATTTGTATGGAACCACAAAAGGCCCCGAATAGCCAAAGTAATTTTGAAGAAGACCAAAGCGGGAGGCATCACAATCCCAGACTTTAGCCTCTATTACAAAGCTGTAATCATCAAGATAACATGGTATTGGCACAAAAAAAGACACATAGACCAATGGAATAGAATAGAAACCCCAGAACTAGACCCACAAAAGTATGGCCAACTCATCTTTGACAAAGCAGGCAAGAATATCCAATGGAAAAAAGACAGTCTCTTTAACAAATGGTGCTGGGAGAACTGGACAGCAACATGCAGAAGGATGAAACTAGACCACTTTCTTACACCATTCACAAAAACAAACTCAAAATGGATAAAGGACCTAAATGTGAGACAGGAAACCATCAAAACCCTAGAGAAGAAAGCAGGGAAAAACCTCTCTGACCTCAGCCGCAACAATTTCTTACTTGACACATCCCCAAAGGCAAGGGAATTAAAAGCAAAAACGAACTATTGGACCTCATGAAGATAAAAAGCTTCTGCACAGCAAAGGAAACAAGCAACAAAACTAAAAGGCAACCAACGGAATGAGAAAAGGTATTTGCAAATGACATATCGGACAAAGGGCTAGTATCCAAAATCTATAAAGAGCTCACCAAACTCCACACCCGAAAAGCAAATAACCCAGTGAAGAAATGGGCAGAAAACATGAATAGACACTTCTCTAAAGAAGACATCCGGATGGCCAACAGGCACATGAAAAGATGCTCAACGTCGCTCCTTATCAGGGAAATACAAATCAAAACCACAGTCAGGTATCACCTCATGCCAGTCAGAGTGGCTAAAATGAACAAAACAGGAGACTATAGATGCTGGAGAGGATGTGGAGAAACGGGAACCCTCTTGCACTATTGGTAGGAATGCAAACTTGTGCAGCCGCTCTGGAAAACAGCATGGAGGTTCCTCAAAAAATTAAAAATAGACCTACCCTGTGACCCAGCAGTAGCACTGCTAGGAATTTACCCAAGGGATACAGGAGTACTGATGCATAGGGGCACTTGTACCCCAATGTTTATAGCAGCACTCTCAACAATAGCCAAATGATGGAAAGAGCCTAAATGTCCATCAACTGATGAATGGATAAAGAAATTGTGGTTTATATACACAATGGAATACTATGTGGCAATGAGAAAGAATGAAATATGGCCTTTTGTAGAAACATGAATGGAACTGGAGAGTGTTATGCTAAGTGAAATAAGTCATACAGAGAAGGACAGATTCCGTATGTTTTCACTCCTATGTGGATCCTGAGAAACTTAACAGAAACCCATGGGGGAGGGGAAGGAAAAAAAAAAGTTAGAGAGGGAGGGAGCCAAAACATATGAGACTCCTAAAAACTGAGAACAAACTGAGGGTTTATGGGGGGGTGGGAGGTTGGGGTGGGTGGGTGATGGGTATTGAGAAGGGCACCTATTGGGATGAGCACTGGGTGTTGTATGGAAACCAATCTGACAATAAATTTCATATTAAAAAAAAAAAGAGTCATACACCATGATCAAGTGAGATTTAATCCAGGGATGCAAGAAGGGTTCAACATCCACAAATCAATGTGATATACCACATTTAAGAAATGGGTGAAAATCATATAATCATCTCCATAGATGCAGAAAACACATTTGACAAAATTCAACATCCATTTATGATAAAAAACCCTCAACAAAGCAAGTACAGAAGAAACATACTTCAACATAATGAAGGCCATATACGACAAGCCCACAGCTGACATTATACTCCCTGGTGAAAGACTGAAAGTTTTTCCTCTAAAATCATGAACAAGACAAGGATTCCCACTCTTGCCATTTATATTCAACATAATATGCTAAATCCTAGCCACAATTAGGCAAGAAAAAGAAATACAAGTTATCTACATAGCACGAAGAAGAAAAAGAAGAAGAAGAGGAAGGGTCACTATTTGCAGGTGACATTTTTCTATTATATATTAAAAACCCTAAAGACTCCATCAAAAGACTATTAGAACTAATAAACAGATTAAGGATGCAAATTCAGGACACAAAAGTTGCAGGATGCAAAATCAAAAATCTGATGCATTTCTCTACACTAATAAAGAACTATGACAAAGAGAAATTAACAAAGCAATATCATTTACAATTGCACCAAAAAGAATAAAATACCTAGAAATACATTTAACCAAGGAGGTGAAAGACTTATATGTTGATACCTAAAATATATTAATGAAAGAAATTGAAGATGACACAAATGGAAAGACCTAACCCCAGTAAAAGTGTTCACAGAAGAACTCAAAAGTAAAGTTGAAAAAGAATTTCCAAAATATAGAACATAAAACAAAGAAGAAGAAAATAGAGGACAAAATACATGACAACTATAATATCAATATAGGAGATCCAGCATTCAAAAAGAGTTCCAGAAGGACAGTTCAGAGAAAATGAAGAATATCAAGTAAATAACAGGAGTATTTACTCGAAGAGAAAGACAAGAGTTTCTAGGTTTGAAAAAGCCCAGAGAAGTTCCAACACAGTAAATGCACACACGCGTGCGCACGCACGCACACACACACACCACACCACTTCAGAAACTTGACAAAGTACAGATCATAAATACTTTCAGGAAAAAAATAATCACCAATAAACTATCAGACATCAGAATGTCATCAGACTTCTCAACAACAATGCCAGACACTAAAAGAAAATGTAATAATGGCTTCAAAATTCTGGAGAAAGGTTAGTTTAACCTAGAACTTTATACTCAAGCTACTCATCAAATGTGAAGGTGGAGTAAACCTGTTTTCAGATATACAAGATCTTAAAAATATTAACCAAAAAATACAAACTTAAGTCATTATTATTTCCAAGGAAACAAAAGGTAACTGTACAAGAGAAATAATACAAGTATCTGTATGAGAAAACAAAAATATAGTTGAGGATGAGATTTACATCATTCTAAAAAATAAACACCACCTGTTAATATAATCCAAAAGTGTGTAATGGAAGCTTATAGGGAGAGAAAATGTGGAGGAACCAAGTAGGGAAAGACTGTTAAGTAAGGAAATTTTTCATCTTTTATCCTAAAAAGTCAGTCGGTAATATCTAACTCAAGAAAACACAAGGTATAGCCATCAAGTCTTATCATGTAGAAAGGGAGCGGAAGATTAGCACTAAGGACAGTAACAACAGTACCTGTCTCCAGGTGGCCAGGGTCAGGGACCAGCAGGGAGACTACTGTCTTACAGTAAAGTCACTGTAGAACTCTTTCATTTTTTTTCAATATATGAAATTTATTGTCAAATAGGTTTCCATACAACACCCAGTGCTCATCCCAAAAGGTGCCCTCCTCAATACCCATCACCCACCCTCCCACCCCCCATCAACCCTCAGTTCTCAGTTTTTAAGAGTCTCTTATGCTTTGGCTCTCTCCCACTCTAACCTTTTTTTTTCCTTCCCCTCCCCCATGGGTTTCTGTTAAGTTTCTCAGGATCCACATAAGAATGAAAACATATGGTATCTGTCTTTCTCTGTATGGCTTATTTCACTTAGCATCACACTCTCCAGTTCCATCCATGTTGCTACAAAGGGCCATATTTCGTTGTTTCTCATTGCCATGTAGTACTCCATTGTGTATATAAACCACAATTTCTTTATCCATTCATCAGTTGATGGACATTTAGGCTCTTTCCATCATTTGGCTATTGTTGAGAGTGCTGCTATAAACATTGGGGTACAAGCGCCCCTATGCGTCAGTACTCCTGTATCCCTTGGGTAAATTCCTAGCAGTGCTATTGCTGGGTCATAGGGTAGGTCTATTTTTAATTTTCTGAGGAACCTCCACGCTGTTTTCCAGAGTGGCTGCACCAATTTGCATTCCCACCAACAGTGCAAGAGGGTTCCCATTTCTCCACATCCTCTCCAGCATCTATAGTCTCCTGATTTGTTCATTTTGGCCACTCTGACTGGCGTGAAGTGATATCTGAGTGTGGTTTTGATTTGTATTTCCCTGATAAGGAGCGACGTTGAGCATCTTTTCATGTGCCTGTTGGCCATCCGGATGTCTTCTTTAGAGAAGTGTCTATTCATGTTTTCTGCATTATTTGTTTTTCAGGTGTGGAGTTTGGTGAGCTCTTTATAGATTTTGGATACTAGCCCTTTGTCCGATATGTCATTTGCAAATACCTTTTCCCATTCTGTTGGTTGCCTTTTAGTTTTGTTGGTTGTTTCCTTTGCTGTGCAGAAGCTTTTTATCTTCATAAGGTCCCAGTAATTCATTTTTGCTTTTAATTCCTTTGCCTTTGGGGATGTGTCAAGTAAGAGATTGCTACGGCTAAGGTAAGAGAGGTCTTTTCCTGCTTTCTCCTCTAGGGTTTTGATGGTTTCCTGTCTCACATTCAGGTCCTTTATCCATTTTGTTTATTTTTGTGAATGGTGTGAGAAAGTGGTCTAGTTTCAACCTTCTTCATGTTGCTGTCCAGTTCTCCCAGCACGATTTGTTAAAGAGACTGCCTTTTTTTCCATTGGATGTTCTTTCCTGCTTTGTCAAAGATTAGTTGACCATACTTTTGTGGGTCTAGTTCTGGGGTTTCTATTCTATTCCATTGGTCTATGTGTCTGTTTTTGTGCCAATACCATGCTGTCTTGATGATGACAGCTTTGTAGTAGAGGCTAAAGTCTGGGATTGTGATGCCTCCTGCTTTGGTCTTCTTCTTCAAAATTACTTTGGCTATTCCGGGCCTTTTGTGGTTCCATATGAATTTTAGAATTCCTTGTTCTAATTTCGAGAAGAATGCTGGTGCAATTTTGATTGGGATTGCATTGAATGTGTAGATAGCTTTGGGTAGAATTGACATTTTGACAATATTTATTCTTCCAATCCATGAGCACGGAATGTCTTTCCATTTCTTTATATCTTCTTCAATTTTCTTCATAAGCTTTCTATAGTTTTCAGCATACAGATCTTTTACATCTTTGGTTAGATTTATTCCTAGGTATTTTATGCTTCTTGGTGCAATTGTGAATGGGATCAGTTTCTTTATTTGTCTTTCTGTTGCTTCATTGTTAGTGTAGAAGAATGCAACTGATTTCTGTACATTGATTTTGTATCCTGCAACTTTGCTGAATTCATGTATCAGTTCTAGCAGACTTTTGGTGGAGTCTATCGGATTTTCCATGTATAATATCATGTCATCTGCAAAAAGTCAAAGTTTGACTTCATCTTTGCCAATTTTGATGTCTTTGATTTCCTTTTGTTGTCTGATTGCTGATGCTAGAACTTCCAACACTATGTTAAACAACAGCGGTGAGAGTGGACATCCCTGTCATGTTCCTGATCTCAGGGAAAAAGCTCTCAGTTTTTCCCCATTGAGGATGATGTTAGCTGTGGGCTTTTCATAAATGGCTTTTATGATGTTTAAGTATGTTCCTTCTATCCCGGAACTCTTTCACTTTTAAAACTATGCCTACATAATTGCTTAATAAAAATAACTATGAAGTGGAGAGTGAAGCAAGTGCCTTAATGCCATCCACGCATAGGGTCGAGGAAGATCCTTTACGCTTTGGTGTAAGGAATAGAAGATGTTGTTCCAATAAACAGGTTGGACTCCGAATTCCATGATGCAGTGCGCCATTTGTAGGCTGGGCTGGCAACGCAGAGGCACAAGGAAAGGAATATGTGCTCCAGTTGAAGTGGTGGTTCATAAAGTTTTCAGAACACACACACACACACACACACACACACACACACACACACACACACCTGGATTAAGAAGTGCTTTCTCTCTAGGAATGCTTCCCTGAGCCCAGCCCAGGGAGAATACCATCTGATAGAAATCTAGGCCCCAGGTCAGGGAACCCGATTTTGCAAAATGGAAGAAATCAAAGTGATGGAGAATGACGCCGGGCAGGCTGGTAAGGATATAGGAATAGGGGAGAGAGTGGGAGAGAGATGAATTGACCATTTGTTGCCTGCCTACCTTGTGTCAGCTACTGTGCTAAAGCATTTTATACATATGATGTTTATTCTCACATCATAATTCTGTATTTCTGTGATCTCCATTTTACCAATGAGAAGGCTGGAATTTTGTGAGGTCAACTAGTTTGACCAAAGCCCCCCGTCTTTAAATGGTGGGGTTTAGATTTGAGCTGATTCTGTCTGATGTCAAAGTTCTTGGTACCAGAAAGAGGATCAGAGAAAAAAAAAAGGAGTTTCATTTGTTTCCTGGGTATATCAAAATATCAGTTTTTGTGACTGATTGATTTTTAAATGTTTATTTACTTTTGAGAAAGAGGGAGAGGGAGAGGGAGACAATCCCAAGCAGGCTCCACAATTTCAACCAGAGCCAACTGGCGACTCAAACCCATGAACCATGAGATTATGACCTGAGCCAAAATCAAGAGTCAGTCACTCAACGAACTGAGCCACCCAGGTGCCCCTGTGATTTATTTTTTTAACCAAGCCAAAATATACATAAAACTTACTTTGTTAACCATCTCTAAGTATACAACTTAGTGGCATTAAGCATCTTCACACTAATACCTATTTCCAGAACTTTTTCATCATCCCCAACACAAACTGTGTACTCATTCAACACCACTACCCTCTTTCCCCTTCCCTAGCAACCTCTAGTTTTGTTGTGTCTATGAATTTGTCTGCTTTACCTCAACAAAGTGAAATCATACAATACATTCCTTTGTTTATAGCTTATTTCACTCAGCATAATGCTTTCAAGGTTCATACATGTTTGGAATGTATCAGAAATTCATTTTTTAAAGGCTCAATAATTGTTCACTGTATGCATAGGACATATTTTGTTTATCCATCACCTGTTGGTCAACTATTTGAGTTGCATCCATCATTTGGCTATTGTAAAAATGCTATTATGAACACTGATGTACTAATTTCTGCTCACGTCTGTGTTTTCAATTCTTTAGGGTATAACTCTTTGCTCATTTTTAAGCCTTTTCTTCTCCTTTGACTTTTTTCTCTAAAAGTTACAAATTTTCTTGAACTTCCCCTAAAATCATTCTCCACTCCTATCCCACGCTTCAAACCTCTTCAGCCCATGAAGAAAGAATAAAGGAACGTCGGCTTTTCCGATAGCTCCTAGTACTCTCTGGACCTGCTGAATTAATGACCAACATACCTGCATCCTTATTCATTCGTTCTTTTACTATTCAACAAATATTTTGAGCACTTATTCCATGCTTGACACTGTTCTAAGTGCTTGGGATATTGGGATATTTCAATTAACAAAACAAAGCTCTCTGCCCACTGTGAAACTTTCATTCTACCTGTTGGTTTTCTGACCCAAGTTTATCAGACCATTTCCAAATCACAGGAATGGATTTCATAGGACAGGAGAAGATACGGAGTATTGGTCATTCAAGAACGCAACTCTCAAATATGAGTGAATTGATGCAAGACATGGTCCTTCTGAAAAACTTCGGACCTTTCAGGAGGAAAATGATTATTTCACCAACACCACCCCCCATCCCCTTTTCACCATCCTAAGGCATTGACCAAAGCAGAAAAGCAGGAGAAGGAAAAAGAAGATGAAGAATCAAGAGTCTTTATTCTATATCTTACTTTGATAAGTCCCATTTCCAAGAGCAAGCTATGAGTGTGTTTGTATCCATTAACCATGACATTTGGAAGTTTAAAGTTTATTTGTTTATATATGTGTGTATGTATGTATGTAATCTCTATACCCAATGTGGAGCTGAAACCCCTGACACCGAGATCAAGAGTCACATCCTTTTCCAACTGAGCCAGCCAGGCACCCCAGCCCTTGAAAGTTTAGAGACCCCAGTGGTTTTACTGGATCATCTAGTAGATGAAAGGCAGTATTTTTAATTCAGGACTCCAAGCCCATGAGGATTCTAAAAGAAGTTTCCCGTCTCCAACAAATTAGAAAAGATAACTTTTGCAACTCTGTTCCATATAAAGGCATAGCCTTGTACATTTATTTTAGATTTTTAAAAAATTTCCGGTGCCCTTGTCTGTAGTCCACTGCTGAATTCATAAACTATTTTAGAAAGAGCTGTGGCTCTTCCTAGCTCTCAACTAACTTCAAAAGCATCAGCACCATTGCCAACTGGAGCATTAGGTTTTTCTCGAGAGGGCATGGGTTTAAGGTTCAGTAACTGTCATCAACCCAAAAGCAAGTCTTGGATGAGTGCAGCCCTATTTGGTCTGTGGGCAATGCAGTGCAGTGGTTCCTTGATCATTTTAGGGCACCAGCGAGAATTCAGAGTGCATTAGCATCTACAGGTTGAAATGAAGACGAACGGTCACTGAAAAAGGACATTGAAGAAATAAGCTTCTCTAGGTTGGGCAAGGGGAGCCGGACGAATAATGAACTGTTCAGTGACACATACTAACACTACTCCCTCTACTAAAAGCAAGCTAAGGTTATCAAAGTCTGAGCACTCTAATACCCAGACAACTTGACTGGAAATTAATCCTAGCACAGCACATAGAGACAGGTTTACCAGTATGACCTGCTTGAAAACATGCAACGGATTTGCTTTTGAGCCCAGGAAGGACCTGGAGCTGGGTTTTCCCAGGTCATTCTATCTCCTTCCTTCTGCCATCTTTCTTGTCTCCAAATGCAAATTCTCTCTGGCCTGATTTTTCTGGGACAATGATGTTCCTTAAGATACCACAGTGGTACGATGTTCTCAGGGACGTTTCAACAAGTGAGTATTTAAATTGATTTTAGGGGCACCTGGGTGGCGCAGTCGGTTAAGCGTCCGACTTCAGCCAGGTCACGATCTCGCGGTCCGTGAGTTCGAGCCCCGCGTCGGGCTCTGGGCTGACGGCTCAGAGCCTGGAGCCTGTTTCCGATTCTGTGTCTCCCTCTCTCTCTGCCCCTCCCCCGTTCATGCTCTGTCTCTCTCTGTCCCAAAAATAAATAAATGTTGAAAAAAAATTAAAAAAAAAATAAATTGATTTTAAAGCCTGAGTTATCCTCAAGTGAATGTTTAGCAGGTAAATATTCAGTGGCACCCTCCCTGTGGAGGGCCTAAGGACATTATAACAAAAAACACATGCTAAGATACCAAGAGAAGGAGGTAGGAAGCACCCTCACTGGGGCATTAAAATTATATACTGTAAATGTGACCTCAGTTACGATGGATGGGCTCAATTACAACTCACTCTGTGCCAATTCTGTGCATTTCACAAGAGTGACTAGCTCCTCCACACTCTCTGGAGCCAGAGGTTTAAAAAACCTAACATACAACAAAGGGCTGTGAGCCTCCCAGCTCAAAATGAAGAGAGAGTCCTGAACCCTCTTCCCTCCTTGCAATCTTTACCCCTATTTTCCTACTCTGTACCTATGTTCACCTGTTGCTTGACCCATGGGGATCATCCTCAATTCCCAGCCCTTATTTTGGATGAGCTTCACACCTTCTATTGTTCTTGTCTGGCAACTAACCTTAGACTCCCTCTGCTTTAGAAGCCATAGACTACCTACCTTGTCCAAGCCTGCCATTGACCCTTCAGCCAACACCCTCAGTGGATCTGCCTATGCCTCACCAATCCAAGGAAGGACTTGGGCTATTATACCTTCCACCTTCTCAAATCCAGACTATTCCATTATGGATGACCCCTGCAGGCACTGAGGTTAAGGTCATGTGTTGAGGTCACGCACTGAAGGAGAGAAGAAGCCACAATGGAGAACATCCTAGTCCTGGGTTTAGGTAATCTGGCTTCCACCCTACATCTACCCAACACTCAAGGGTACGCGACCAAGTGACTTGAGTATGCCCAAACTTTACATCTTAGCACACAAAGCCCTTTTCCACGGGATTCCTGACAAAGTCCCTGGCTTCATCTCCTATGACTACCACCATCACTCACTTCCATCCAGCCCCAGCGGTAATTCCTCACACCTTCTATCTGTGGAAAGCTGAGAGACTACTTTTGTGCTCTCGGAAGGTGAAATTTTCGCCCCATCAACACTACAAGAAAGAATAAGTGTGGGTAACTGAGTGGGGTTAGAAGACATGGTGAGGGGGCAGGGGGCAGAAAGCAAAACAAAGCAAGTAATAGTGGGTATAAGGTCATCAAAGTTAGGACAGCTCATGACTAAGAATCTCATGATCACGTAACTTAATGGAAAGGCTCCTTTGCTGGAACTGGTAAAACCTGTCAATCAAGGTTTCAAGGTTTCTTTTCGCACAATCATCCAGTTGCTGATTTTCTGTAACAACTTCATTTGTGTGGCTTTGGAAGTCTATGCTTAGAACTCTATGGTACCTTCTGTAAGTAAAGTGATCTCCGGAATAAGAGCATAAGAACAGGGTTTTGGACACTTATCACCAGAATCTTAGAAAAATGCATTTTAACCAAAAGTTAAACGGTCTGTAAGGGCAGCGTACAATCAACTGTTGTGGTTCAAAGTATACGTGTGGGGGGTGGGGTGTATGCTCAAAAGAGGGAGAGATTCTGTGTTGAGGAAGAGAGGAGATGTATATATCATCCAGCAATTAACAAATATTGACAGGTCTAATAATAGTTTATCCTCAGCTAATCCTATGATTTGCTCCCATAATACTATAGCTAATCCCGTAGAAGCTTGAACTTCTACCAAGCTTGCCTCAGCACCCAACTCCCTGCTAGGCTGGGACCCCAAGTAAACACTGAACTGACATTTCTCTATTTTAAAGATACTGACACAGCTGTGGGTGCTTTGCCTGTGTTTTATCAATTGGGTTATTAATGCCAGCATCTTGTTCTTGCCATGAATTTCACATAAAATATGGAACAGATTGCTTTTGCGTACAACCTTAAAAAAAAAAAATCAAAGCCCTCCCTCCCCAAAAAATCTGTGTAAATGTTAAACCATTTTAAATTGGAAATATTCTACATCTTTCCCAACAAATAATTGTGAAAACTGCTCATTTCTGTAATATATTTACAAGGTTTATAAAATTTGCAACGGGTATTTTTTTTAACAAGACTAGACTTTTCTCTATTTTAACAGTTTTTGCTTCCTACAATTTTCTATAGCAGAAGAAACAATGAGAAAAACCTACCTTAATGTTCTTCCTATTAAACTGTAATTTATGAGCAATGAAGACTCTAATTTTCACCTAAGTTATCTGCATAATAACTAGCAAAGTGACATGATTTGGATGATTTTGGCCTCAAGTGATAAAAATACTTGCCTGTCCAAATTACCAAGATTTCATCATTCCACTTAATAAAAAATCCAGAAACAGGGATCCTCCACAGTTGGTCTCTTCAAGGTTTCAACACCATCATCACGAACTCAAAATCTTTCCATATTCCTGCGCTGTCACTCTGGGCTTCTCACCCATCCTCAGCGGGCCCACCCCTGATTATAAGCTGACTGCAATAGTTCCAGGAGTCAAGTAGACATGGCAATAACTAGGAGGGTGTCTTATCCAAGGGATCTCTTCTCATCATTGAGGAAACTGTCCTAGAGTCCTGCACTGATTTTCCCCTGACTTACCATTGGCCACAATACTTAATCACATGACCATGCTTAACCCAATCACAGGCAAAATAAATGAAATCACTATTTTCCTGAAACTTATGGCAATGTGGAGGAGGGTAGATATTTAAACCACAGCAGATTTCTAGAGGTACCTGGGTGGCTCAGTGGATTGGGCGTCTGACTTTGGCTCAGGCCATGATCTCATGCATTGGACTCTGTGAGTTGATGGTGTAGAGCTTGCTTGGGATTCTCTCTCCTTCTCTCTGTCCCTCCCCCACTCACTCCTACTCTCTCTCTCTTAAAACAAATAAACTTTAAAAAAAAGAAAGGAAGAAAAAGAATAGGGACGCCTAGGTGGCTCAGTCAGTTAAGCATCTGACCTTGGCTCAGATCATCTCATGGTTTATAGGTTTGAGCCCCATGTTGGACTCTGTGCTGACAGCTCAGAGCATGAAGCCTGCTTCAGATTCTGTGTCTCCCTCTCTCTCTGCCCCAAGCATGAAGCCTGCTTCAGATTCTGTGTCTCCCTCTCTCTCTGCCCCAAGCATGAAGCCTGCTTCAGATTCTGTGTCTCCCTCTCTCTCTGCCCCTCCCCTGCTCATACTTTCTTTCTCAAAATTAAACATTAAAAACAAATTTAAAAATAAAATTAAAAAAAAGAATTAAAAAAATAAACAACATAAGATGTCTATCACAGAGCTGGAAAGAGGAATGGCAGTTGGGGAAGACAACAAGAATCATCTACAAATGCAAAAGCACAAGTTTCTGCAATATGGGCATTTAGTATATTCATTTTTCATTCATTTAACAAATGTTTCCAGGGGCTCACTATATGCCATGCCCTACCCTAAATAGCAGGAGGGCACCACAGTAAGAAAAAAAATACACACAAGTCCCTGCTTTCCTAGACCAAATGGTCTACTGGGCATTTCTTGATTGTCCCCGTTTTGTATAGTCATGAAGCTGGAAGGAACCACAGAGAACAAATATCCCAACCTTCTTGTTTTAGAGGTGAAAGAAGAGAAGCCGGGAGTGACTAAGTCATTTGCTGGACCAAGGATGCATCTGACTTTGCATTACAGGCTACTTGTATTTTCTAAGGTACCAATTATCTTGGGTGCAAAAGCTTTTTGTATGTGTAAATACCACTTGCCAGGTTAATCCAAAATAGGATTTATGATAAATTAAATCACTTCAGAGGAAACAGTTTCCTTTGTGAAATGATTCCCACAGGATTCATTTAGAGGATGTCTATGTGCCATTAAAATAAAATTTAACTGGGGCGCCTGGGTGGCGCAGTCGGTTAAGCGTCCAACCTCAACCAGGTCACGATCTCGCGGTCCGTGAGTTCGAGCCCCGCGTCAGGCTCTGGGCTGATGGCTCAGAGCCTGGAGCCTGTTTCCGATTCTGTGTCTCCCTCTCTCTCTGCCCCTCCCCCGTTCATGCTCTGTCTCTCTCTGTCCCAAAAATAAATAAACTTTGAAAAAAAAAATTTTAAAAAAATAAAATAAAATTTAACTTATAAAATTAGTTCATAATCTTTTCTGGAGATGACTCTTTGCAAAATTCAAATTTCTTCCTCTTGTATCCTACCCCAAACCCCATCATACCATCCTCTCCAGCTCTGGGAAATGCTAGTCAGCCCCTGTGGGTGGTAAAGGACCCTCTAACCTATACCCCTCAAAGGTCATTTGGAGCCTTCCAGGTACTCTAAGGGGCGGGTCCTCTGTGTACCACTTCCTCCTCTATTCTGCACAGTGGCAGTTAAGACACACCTACACCTACAAACTCAGGCCACGTTCTCTGGGACCCATATTAAAAAAGGTCTCCTGCAAAGATTCAGAACCACCCAGGGTCTTGGCCTGGTCTGGACATGACCCGTAATGAACTCTAATGAAAGTGGCCACGACTCTGCTCAGAAACGTTGCTTCTGTTCTTTATGTTGAATCGTTAGCTCTGATTCCCCCTTCGTGTATTTATTGAGACAGAATCCCACAGGGACACAAGTGTGCAAGGATATTCACTGCCACATTACTTGTCGAAGGCAAAGATCAGAAAGAATTTTAATGCCCCTCAAACCACCATAGCATAGGCCTGAACATCCTTGATTGATAAAAGGAGGTTTTGACTGATAAAATGGAGGTATCTCTATGAATGGATATGGAATGGCCACCAGGAAACTAACAGGAAACGGTGAGTGAAGGAAATTAGGTATAGCATGGAGCCTGTTTTTAAGTAAATATTCGAAGAAACAAGAGTATGTAATTGAATATGCTTGGAATGCCTCTAGAACAAGGATGATTTTGCACTGTGGCCCAAAGGCCAAACCCAGCCCACCATCTGTTTCGGTGTGTCGTGCATTGGTTTATACACCTTTTAGTAGTGAAAAAAACCAAAACAAAACAAGAGAATATCATTTCATGAAAATGACATGAAATTCAAATTTCAGTGTCCACAAATAAGCCTTATGGGAACACAGACACGCCCTCTATATTGTCTGTGGCTGATTGTAGACTACAACAATACGGCTGAATGGTTGTGGTAGAAAAGCAATTGCCCACAAAGAGTACAGTATTCATGAATTAGCCCTTAACTCCTGCTTCGAAGAATAATTATAGTTTCCTCTTGGGAAAGGTACTGAGATGTAAAGGCAAGGACAGGAAGAAATGGTTTTACTCTCTACAATTCCGTACATTTCTTAATTTTATGTAATGAACAAGCATGACCTAATTCAAGAAAATAAATGATTTTATTAATAATTTTCCTAAGCTATTTAACCAATAACCCAGTAAGTTTTTGAAATTGTCTGTTCTTGATCAACATCATCTCTTCATTGAGGCATTCTGTCATTGGCCCAATGACTCCCCGGGATGGTCCATGTGAGTGTCAGGGAGACCAGGGAACTGGAGATATACAGTTTTATTACTGGATATGTGCTTGATGTGTCCTGTACTATTTTACCACTCTATTTAAAATAACCACTCAGGGGCGCCTGGGTGGTGCAGTCGGTTAAGCCTCCGACTTCAGCCAGGTCACAATCTCGCGGTCCGTGAGTTCGAGCCCCGCGTTGGGCTCTGGGCTGATGGCTCAGAGCCTGGAGCCTGTTTCCGATTCTGTGTCTCCCTCTCTCTCTGCCCCTCCCCGTTCATGCTCTGTCTCTCTCTGTCCCAAAAATAAATAAAAAAAAAAATAATAATAATAATAACCACTTCACAGGGCGCCTGGGTGGCGCAGTCGGTTAAGCGTCCGACTTCAGCCAGGTCACGATCTCGCGGTCCGTGAGTTCGAGCCCCGCGTCAGGCTCTGGGCTGATGGCTCAGAGCCTGGAGCCTGCTTCCGATTCTGTGTCTCCCTCTCTCTCTGCCCCTCCCCCGTTCATGCTCTGTCTCTCTCTGTCCCAAAAATAAATAAACGTTGGGAAAAAAAAATTTTTAAATAACCACTTCGGGGTGCCTGGGTGACTCAGTTGGTTAACCATCTGACTTCAGCTCAGGTCATGATCTCACGGTGAGTTCAAGCCCCTTATCAGGCTCTGTGCTGACGATTCGGAGCCTGGAGCCTGCTTCAGATTCTGTGTCTGCCTCTCTCTCTGCTCCTCCCCCGCTCATGCTGTCTCTGCCTCTCTTTCTCTCTCAAAAATAAACAAACATTAAAAAAATTTTTTTAAATCAAACTCTGCTATGAGGGGAAAAGAAAGGAAGAAATGTTCAATTTCCTTTTTTCTCATGGAGTATACGGAAAGCAGTTTTCTGTTTCATGCAATGTCACAGTACTTCATGATCCCTTCTCTGGAGCTACATTGAAAAAAGTACATTAAAATCTTGCTAGTGATTGGCCAGACCAGGCTACACAGGCACAGAGGTAACTCCCATCTCCACTGACAGAGGAAGAGAAGGCATTCAAGAACCCAGAAATGACCATCTGGGCATCTCTGAACCTTAAGTGGGTCTGGAAATTCAGAAGAAACCCCAGGAAGGTTCCCTGTAGAGTGTCAATAGAAGAAATAGTGAGGGCTGTTAACATGCCCTATATTGTTTCTCAGGTGAGCTTTTGTTTTTTTAAAGAATATTCCAGGGGTGCTGGGTGGCTTAGTCTGGTAAGCAACCAACTCTTGATCTCAGCTCAGGTCATGATGTCACTGTTCATGAGACAGCCCTGCATAGGGCTCTGCCCTGACAGCACAAGGCCTGCTTGGGATTCTCTCTCTCTGTCTCTGTCCCTTCCCACTCAAGCTGTCTCTGTTTCTCAAAATAAGTAAATTTAAAAGAAAAAGAATATTCTAAAATAAAGGTTTGAACTTGACTATGAATGCTGGGGATAGCGCTCCTCAAATGAGTCTAGGCTACATCCAGGATTAGGAACTCTTACTATGAAAGCACATCTTGAAAATTAATGTTAGTATAATTCCAAAAAAATTACAATGAGAAAATTATCATAATCAAGTATCTGAAAGCAACTTTCATGAGAAAAGTATGTGACCTCATACCGAGAAAATAATGAAGCTTAAGGAAGGCTTGAATGAGTATAGAGCCCTAGCTTCCATGACTCAGTATTTAAAAGATGCCAATTTGTTTCTTCAAACAAAAACCCACAGAATGTTTTCAACTTGATTAAGTGATTCTATATTAATAGGAAAGAATAACTGAGCTGAAATACCAAAAATAATTGTGGAAGATATGACATTAGAAGATTCTGGAAAGACAGCCCATGAACGCATCCTGCCTTCCCTACATACACTACTGCACACCCAGCTTCACCTCACTTTTCCAGGGTCTTGCACCAGTCCAGGCAGCAGATAGGTAAACTGACTCTAGTGGTGTGCTTTAAACTTTAAACCTCTGAGCCAGGTGGGAGCCTGGGGGGCTAGGAGCAGTGGAATGTAATCCTAGGGCAAGGATCCAAAGGAGTCAGCTTTTGGGGAGAGCTTGACCCACAGAGATCCCTGGACCCCATGGGGGAAACTGACACTGGCCGGTCTCCAAAGGCTACAGAGACCTGAGGAGGAGCTCAATAGGTAGGCCAACAGTTCCCTGCACCTGTCCCTGAGACAGCCAGCAGAGAGACTCTCCTCCACCCCTCCCCCCACCCCCGAGCCTTGATAGGGAGCTGATAGCTTCCTGCTGCAGCCTTGCCAGCTTTCGGGGTGAGATTGGCACACCCTCCATCGCCCCCACCACCCTGTCCATCTCCAGTCAGGCGTCCCAGCAGCTGAACCCCACTAAGCAGCACAGACAAAAAAAAAAACAACACTAAAAAAGCACAGCAGCCTGAAAGACAAAAAATAAACAAGGCCCTGGTGGAATAAAGCTGATTGGAGACAGAGGGCAACCTTTTAAAAAAAACTTCAAAGAGCAAGAACAACGCTAACCAGACCACTTAAAGAGATTCCTGTTCAGCACGTGATAGAAGACTTCCCAGGAACACACGCTTTCATTTCTTAAAATATCAGCAGATGAGTTTAAGGAGATCATCAACTGTGGATACTCACCTCCAGGGGCCAGGAAGATCAAAAGGATAAAGTGAGTAGAACCAGAAGCAAAAATACAAAGATCTAGTAATCCTGTGGGAAAAGTAAAGAGGCTTGTACGAGAGATCCAGCAAATTCACATGTGGATAGTAGAGTTCTGGAAGAAAAAGAAGGAAAAAGAAACAGGAAACAAAAAAAGCTTCCCTGAAAACAAAAAGTTTCAGATTGAGAGAATCTAATGAATTGAGGCAAATCACTGGAAGAAGAGAAGCATTTATCCATAGTCTGGGAAAACTCCCAAACTCCCAGGGCAAAGAGAAAATCTTAGAAACATCCAGTAGAAAGGACAGTTTCCTTGAAAGTACAGAAAATACCTACGTGCTTGAAAAATCTTTATCCCGGCACTGTTTGAAATCGAAAATGCAAAGAAAAAGCAAAAAAGGAAGAAAACATTACACATTTCCAGGCAGAGAGATAGAACTAAGAAAGTGATCATGTTATGTGAAATTTGATACAGCCATTAACAACAATCATTAAAGTGGCTGAAGGAGGTCACAGGTCTCCAATTATATACTAAATAAGTCCCGGGGATGTAATAGACAGCATGCTGACTACAGTGAATGATACTCTATTACAGATTTCAAAGTTGCTCAGGGAGTGGATCTTAAAATTTCTCCTAAGAAAAAAACTTTGTGACTGTATGTGGTAATGGACAATAAATAGACGTACCACCACAATCTCACAATCTATACAAAGATCGAGTTAACAGTATTATGTTAATTCTCTCCCCGTTGGGAAAAAAAAATGTCAAACAGATTCTATCGTCACATGGCAAAGTACAGATAAAACGCAAGGTGGCCTGTTATAAAATAGAGGATTCTGATAGTCTGTGTGTGATGTGATTAAAAACTTCTTAAATGCACAGGAAGAGATAGAAGGAATTAAAAGAGGATGGTTGGTGGGTTGAAGTAATTAATAGGAGGACGGGTTCTTTCTCTGTTTCATAAACTTTTTACAACAGCTTCTGAAGTGATAGTCCTGTGAAATTGGTTTTTTTTTTTTTCAAGGAGTTACATTTTTAGTAAGTAACATGAAAACAATCATGGTCATCACCCATAGATGCTGAAGCAAATTTCACAAACAGCACAAGCCTGGCAGCCAGACCAGATGATTTAGGGCTCCAGGATCGATATGCCGGTATTAATCTTTAAGACTGTTAGGTCCAGGGGCAAGAGTTTTCCCTACAACTTGTGGGGGGTTAAAATAATTTTCGTGTTATATGGAATAGAAGAGGCGTTGATGCCCTGATTTGCCTTGATTGTAGCAGAGGTACACCCAAGTCTGAAGGAAACCTCCCGTCTCTCTTTGAAGGCATTCCCTCCGCCCGCTTGTCCAGCGGGCACCGATTCCGATCAGGTTCCTCCAACTATCTGGGGTGACAAAGACAAAGGCAGCCTGACAGCTGGGAGCTGGCCGGGAAGTAGGGACTTTATCGTTGCCAGAAGGCAATGTCAGACAAAGTCATTCCATTACTGTGATAAAGTGAGACAAAAATAAACCCACTCTGTAACCTGTAACCATGTCTGAGCACAAAAACAAGGTGTGAACACCACCAAAATAACCAATTATCTCTCCCTCTCAGCTGGGAAGGGGGACTGTCCCTGCTTGCCAAGGCTGGTTTTAGCCATGTTCTGTTTCCCCTGCATTCCACATAAAAACGAAGACACCCCTAGACTGGCTCCCAAACTCCCGATGAGCACACGACCCAGAGCGAAACCCCTGCTTCCTTGGCCACTCCCCAAAATCACCTCACATAAGCTCACATCCTGAAACGTCAACCTTCTGTTATCTTCCAGACGAGACGCTCAACAGTTGTCGTGAAGAAGACTGTGGCCTCCCTCGATCAAACAAATCAAAAACCCCAACTCAGTTCCACTCCAGGTACGTTCCTGGTACTGTTTGGCTTTAGGGCACTGACAAATGGGATAGCATCTTTTTTCCAGGGTTGGGTCAACTTTAGGGCAAGCGATCAAAATTGAGCGGGCAACCCAGAAGGTGCACAACAAGTGAATTCCACGCTCATTGTTACCCGCCATTTGGCAAAGGTCACTTGAAAGGAACAATACCGTTGTAGTGCCTGAGGAATACCTAACTCCCCTCTTTCTCGAAAGCCTGGGACAGGACACCTTTCTCTCAGCTCCAGGAACCTGGCAAAGAGCTCTGTGCCTGAATCCCACTGCTCGGCATCCCTAGAACCGACTTAACTTCAGCTTTGATGGAACACCGTGGGGGCATGCATGAAGCTTCACTCGTCCACCGTCTGGATGTTGAAGACACCAGCCACCACATAAGACAGTTGGAGAATTCTCTGGAGAAACGCACTGCTTTCGGTAAGAGCAGGAACAGGTTTACATGTCCCAAGCAATCTGTTTCCATGTGGCATACAGTGTGAGTGGTAGAATTGCACCTTTCCATTTGCACGTTGGTTTCTCGAAAAGCAAGCCAAGCCTGTAGCAAGTCTGCTTTCTGATGGTGGCCCCATTCCTGGCTCCTTCATTGGAGGCTAGAGGTCCAAGACCACAGTGTTGGCAAGATTGATTTCTTTTTTTTCTTTTTTAGTAATATTCATTTATTTTTGAAAGAGAGGGGAGGGGCAGAGAGAGAGAGAGAGAGAGAGGAACAGAATCGGAAGCAGGATCCAGGCTCTGAGCTGTCAGCACAGAGCCTGACGTGGGTCTTGAACCCATGAACCGCGAGATCATGACCTGAGCCAAAGTCGGATGCTTAACCGACTGAGCCACCCAGCCACACCAAGACTGGCCATTTTCTGGTCCTGCTGACACTGTGTTCCACAGACACCACACTGTCTGCCTGAGAGGGCCAACTCTCTCTTCTCCGTTCTCATCCCTGAGCAGAGGAAGTTTGAGGTTGTGCTAACACACCCTCTCAAGATCTGTTATTGCGAATGCATTGATTGAGTTCTGGGAGAGTAAGGCTTTGGTTAGTCTATTCCTGCAAGAAAACAAACAAGCTTTCTGCTTGATCCCAACAACCCCAGGCTGGCCTGTGTGACGTGGGGCCTCCCTGCCGCTCTAGTCTGAGCTAGAGGTTGTGTCTAGCACCTGAATGGACATCACAGAAAACAGCAGGCTCTCTGTGGAAACACCATCATTTCTGGCAACATCGCCAAACCCCCGCCCACTATGCGAATGGAGAGGAAATGTCACATCCTTTTAAAAAGGTTGAATTACTTCCAGTGTGGTCTCGTTCAAACACCAAATCCTCCATTAGGAAAAAAAAAACAAAAACATAGAGCCCATGACATTTTCTCTGCTACCTACTGAATATCCTCTTTCTAATAACAACTCCTAACATTATAATTTAGTCACTTCAATAAGGGGTCTGTTAGATGAGCAAGAAAATTCTCTTCTTGCCTCGATTATAATCCCTTCGGGTTGGTTTCTACCTTCTGTGCAACCCCAGCGACACGAGGCTGCACAAACGAGCAGACGGCCATCCCTGAAGATTATACCCATTCTCCGCGTGGTTGACTGAGGTCGCCCTCAATTTTCATTCCGTAGATCTTTTTCTTGAGATATAATCATTAAATGGGTAAAGATGGGCCTCAGATCCAACTTGAAAAGGCTTAAGCTGGAAAAATGGAGACTAATTAGAAGTTTTTGAATAAGAGGTGGACAATAAGAAAATTCTGAAGGTTAGAATTCTGCAGCATTCAAGGCAGAAAAGCCTAGAGAAGGGCCAAAGAGGAGGAGTCCGGGCTATGTGGCACTTACAGCACACCAAACCTGAGGTGAGACTTCAAGTTCTTGACCTCCCCAAAGCTGTGTGAAAACAGAGGACCACAGGAACGAGAAGGAATCTTCAGAAATACCCAGAGTTAAGGCCAAAAAAAAAAAAAGCCAGCCTAGGAGGGTAGTATGACAAGGATGTTAGGACAAGGGATCAGATGAACACCAGGGCTTTGAAGGTGGACTCTGTGTCCCAGCATCGTGCCAGACCCCGTCCACACGTCCTGCTAGAAGGAACAGCAGCACACATGACAGGGGAATGTACAAACAACTCGTGGGCGAGAAGACGCCCCCAAGAGAAGCCCGGGGCCTCCCAGCCCCTCTGTGATCTACTCTCTGCCCGACTAGCCTGCCAGCCTGTCCTCGTTTGGATACTGATGGGGTGAACAACCGTGATTGCTGCTGGGGTTCAGACTACTCAGCATCACCACCTGGCTCCCTACCCCGATGGGGTGGTGCTGATTTAGTGAGATTATCCCTGTTGGTGGGAACAAACTGCCCAAGTCTGAAGAAATCAAAGTCAAAGGCCTCGCCCGTCCAGAGAAGAATGGATGAGGTCAGGACATACAAGTCCCTTGGCCTACGTTCTCCTCCACCCCTAACAAATCACTATCTTGCCTTTGGGAAGATGGTGTTTTTTAAGGTCCACAGCATGAGGCCAGAACTGGCATCGGAGGAGGGAAAGGCAAAGGGAGGTGGGCGGGTGGGCACAGGAAGGGTGTGCTCAAATTCTGGTCCTGTCGTTTACCGGCTGCGACCGTGGCCGTCCCTGAACTTCTGAGATTCAGTTTCCTCCTCCGTGATAAATCAGGGTCATGATGCTTCCTTTGCACATTGTAGAGAAGAAAACATCTGACAATTATCTCAACATGGGGAATGCTTAAAAAAGGAAGGGGGCGCCTGGGTGGCTCAGTTGGTTAAGCGTCAGACTCTTGATTCAGCTCAGGTCAAGATCTCGCAGTTCGTGGGTTCAAGTCCCACAACGGACTCTGCTGACAGTGTGGAGCCTGCTTGGGATTCTCTCTCTCCCTCTCTCTCTACCCCTCCCCTGCTCTCTTTCTTGCTCTCAAAAAAGAAACTAAAAATTTTTGTTAATTGTAGCTTAAAAAACAAAAAAAGACAGCTATTTCTGGCATTAAGAGAGTGACATTTCCTGACTGTTTTCTTTGCACCAAGCAGTGGCCCCGTATTGTTGACATAAATTACCTCACTTAATCCACATATTTGCCTTATGTAGGAGTTACTGCCATCCTGATTCTGAGAGGTATGATTATTAGCCCAAGGTCACTTGGCTGGTAAGGAGTGGCCCCAGCTGTCACCCCCAGATCAACTTCTCTCCGGGGGTGCTTCCAGTGGACCACAGGTTTAGCCAGGCTTCAATGGACTGGGCCAGGACATTTGGCAGGAATGTTGCTATTTCCCTGGACTCTCACAGCCTCCTGTTAACTAGCTGGTCCTGGAGCTGTCACTCTGGAGACCCCTGGGTCACTGTACCCCTTCAGTGGCACCTTGAAGAGGCTTAGATACACATGCGCATGAGGTTCTGTTCTCCTTACCTCCTGTCTACCAAAATTCTACTTTTAAGTCATTCCACGGACCACAGCTCCTTCCCCTTGGACTGGTGCACGATCAGTCCTGATACCTCAAGCTATGCCTTTGTCCTGCACAGACACACACACCCACACACACACGTGCGTGCACAGGGAAGGAGCGGATTGAGTTCTGTGTGCGTATGTGAATGTCCGCAGCTTAACTTGTTCCCTTTATTTAAATTTTTTTTTCCAACGTTTATTTATTTTTGGGACAGAGAGAGACAGAGCATGAACGGGGGAGGGGCAGAGAGAGAGGGAGACACAGAATCGGAAACAGGCTCCAGGCTCTGAGCCATCAGCCCAGAGCCCGACACGGGGCTCGAACTCACGAACCACGAGATCGTGACCTGGCTGAAGTCGGACGCTTAACCGACTGCGCCACCCAGGCGCCCCTAACTTGTTCCCTTTGGACACCAGATTCGTGACCTACATTTCGGGATCCTTTCCCAGAGCGAGGAGGCCCCCTCACCCCTCATGATGCCTTTGCATAACTTATGTGCATCTTTGTGACTTTTTACCAGAATGGTCCTCCTGTGTTCTTCTCAGTAGCAGACAACTATTCATTTTCTACATAGGAATTTATCTAGTTTTTCTGACTTTCAAAATCCACTGAAACCCTGCACCTTTATATATATATATACATATATACATACATACGTATGTATGTATACATACATACATATATACATACATATATATATTGCATATATATTGCATAATATATAATATATATTTATGTACTTATATTTGTACTTATTTATATTTCTAAATATTTATGTTTGTGTGTATATATATATGTGCATGTATTTTAAAACTTAGATACTCAATTTACAATGAGTACCCAACTCTTGATTTCAGCTCAGGTGGTGATCTCACAGTTCGTGAGACTGAGCCCCACACTGGGCTCTGCGCGGACGGTGTGGAGCCTACTTGGGATTCTCTCTCTGCCCCTCCACCACTCGCACACTCCCAATGCTCTCTCCCTCAAAATAAACTTAAAAGAAAATAGTGCTTAAGACAGTTTTATGTCCTATGTATCTTTCCATAATGAAAAAAAAAAAGTCAAACAAAACAAAACAAATGGTGAGGATGAGTTTTATCGCAACTCAACCATTCCAAGCCTCGGTTTCCCCCACAGTTTCATGGGGACAGTAACACCTTCCTCAGAATATTGCTGTGATAATGAAGCTCTGTCACCGAGAATGCACCCAGCCCCATGTGTGGCACACGGTGAAATTCAGCCCATGTCCACCCTTCCCTTTGTCCACCACCGATATCTTTCTTCATTTACTCCTCAGGCCCAGCTCAAGGGGTCAGAGACCGTGGGCCCTAAATGCGAAGCGTGCCTGCTATTTAAAAGCGGTAGGACACTGCAAATCTCCGGCACTGCGTAGGTGCCAGTCAATATTTATCCAACTAAATTAGATTGAATAGGTAAACCACAAGGGAACGGTAGAAGACAGCTGGTGTCCTATTCTGAGGTGGTTCCATGGGTCATGGACTCCATCCACAGGAGACAGGAACAATATTTGTTGTTGGTGAGGCAACTCTGTGGTTCCCTTGATTTCATTCCCGATTTAGACTATTTTTTTAAAAGCTGCCTTTTTATGTGCAGTTTTACTATCTCGAACAACTGGAACCCATGGAAATGGGCGTTTGGGGAACCATCTATAATAAAGGAAGTGACAGTAATAGGTGCAAGAAGCAAATTCCCAGGGCATCAGCTACTTAATCCCCAGTTGGGGATGTACACCGAAATCTGACAAACGAAAATAGGCATTAATTGCATCCACCTTTCATTTTTAAGGTTGCAAAGCGTCTATATGGGAATGATCATCATAATTAGGTCATTTTGGTTATACCGCTTTTAAATTCAGAGCAAGGAGCATAAAATGTTATGCCACAAGTTTACAACTTCTCACCGTATACAGGCATTGCATTTCCCACTCTGTTCGGTTAAGGGAAGAGGAGAGTGAGTGGAAACAGGAGAGGAAAGAATAGAGCCGAGGAGGGGAGAGGAAGCACAGAGGATTCCCAGGCTTTGAGCTTAGGACGCGTGGCCCCATCCATCTCACCTAGTTCCCAGCTTGGGGATTTAAAGGAAAAGCCCGATCAACCACCAGTAAATAAAAAGCTACTTTTTCTTGGTCATTGTTCTTTGTCGCAAGGGCCACGCACCTACCCCATCCGGAGGGTAGAAGTCAGTACTCTGGATCTCCTGGCCTCCGTCCCATCACCGTATT
Source organism: Puma concolor (assembly GCF_028749965.1). Lineage (NCBI taxonomy): Eukaryota > Metazoa > Chordata > Mammalia > Carnivora > Felidae > Puma > Puma concolor. Next base: position 8,793,398 of record NC_141679.1, on the reverse strand, counting down.
AGCCAAATCTAACCCCCATTCCTTACAGGGCACGTCTCAGAGCCTGGTGGAAAAGCTGGGGCCCAGGGTCCAGTAGTCAAGGGTCTCCTCCTGGCCCAGTCTTCTAATGGTTCTGTGCCTTCTTTTTTCCATGGGGACTTCAAGCACGCCTCACGGGGTGCTTGAGAGGCTCAAGTGAGAAAAACTTTCCAAGTGTTTTGACAAGTATGAGACCTCAGTCACCTGTGCTAAGAGTCCCTTCTTTTCAAGAAGCACCGAGTCTAAGCGCTTACCACAAAGCACACAGTCCGGGGGCTCCTTCTGGGTCAAGCATCTATCCTGATCCTGACGTCCTTCTTCCAAGGGTAGAATGTCATATCTGGAACCCAGTGATTTCAGTCTGTGTTCAGATTATTTGGCTCACAGCAAAACATTAGCTGTTTGTTTTATCTTCAACCACAAACGTAAAACAGGACTGGTCTGTGCCTGCTTAGTCCAAAACGTATGAACCAAGGATCCCTGCCTTCTGGACTCTTACGTGGCAAGGATTCACCCATGATGGTATCATGTTCCCAACTATGTAACGAGACCTCCGACACCTGACTCGTCAGCATTAACTATACCCTGGGGTGGACCAGTAGTCATACCACTGAAACATTTTCTTGGATTCACAGCTATTTCAACAACCTATGTTGCCTCGTCTTTTCTGGTAATGCCTAAACTGCTACTTTCTGTGTTGTAGCACAGTACTTTATGGGGTTACATGCACAGACACACATCCTACTTTTCTACAAAGGGACATTGATACACATCGGTTCAGCTGAACAGAGTTTCCTAACAGGACGGACCCAGCTTGCAGCAGCCTCCACAAAGAACTCCTGTACGAGGTGAAAAGGCGGAACAACAGTGGGCTCCGAATTAGACAGAAACTAGCTTTTGTTCTATACTGGACACTGACGGGCCGTGTCTTATCTCTATTTCCAAACCACCATCCAATTTGGGCAATGTTAGCTCTTTTTATCAGATGAGGAAATACAAGACATCGAGGTTAGGCAACTTCAAGCCAGTTGGTCACAGGGTCGGAAAGTGGAAGTCAAATAGAAAGATTTGATCGATCGCAAAGCCATTTGTCAAGATAGGAGTACAGAGGCATCCTTTGTTGTGTGTTTAACCACAACAGCAAAAAACAGCCAACACACCTACCTGCATCCCTAAGTCACAGGTTTGCCTGTCCGCCCCGTCTGTCTGTCAGCTTCCACAGAAACACAGTGAATTCTAAGCCTTCACACCTTCCCTTGTGTCCTACCACCTCCAAAGTTCTTGAAAATAGAACACATTGAACATCTCGTCGTCTACTCTTTCTTGGAAACGGGCAGGGACTCCTCCTTGGGCACAATGACCCAGCAGTATGTGCCATTCACAGCATTCAAAAAGTGGAGGAGTAGAGAAGTGAGCATTGAGATTTTATCATGAAACGGTGTTACTGAACATCAATTAAGGAGCCGTGGCTGGGAGATGGAGGCGGGGGGCGGGGGGGTGGGCATGAGTTGAAAGGATATGCATATAAGCTTTTAAAAACGATTCATCCATATTGTCATGAAATCGCTTTAAAACAGCGTGGATGGTGGGATGGGGTAAATGCGTGATGGGCATTAAGGAGGACACTTGTGATGAGCACTGGGTGTTCTATGCAAGTGATGAATCACTAAACTCTATTCCTGAAACTAACACTACACTCCATGTGTTTTTTATAAAGGCACAAACAAAATATTTATTTTGAGAGGGAGGGGAAGGACAGAAAGAGGGGAAAGAGAATCCCAAGCAGCCTCCATGCTGTGTGTTTTTTTTTTAATCAAGGCATAAACAAAATAAGTGTTTATTTATTTATTTTGAGAGAGAGTTGGGGAAGGGCACAGGGTGAGGGAAAGGGATAATCCCAAGCAGGCTCCACACTGTCAGCACAGAGCCCGATGTGGGGCTTGATCTCATCAACTGCAAAATCATGACCTGAGCCAAAATCAAGACTTGGACGCTTAACCGACTGAGCCACCCAGGTGCCATGCTATACTATATGTTAACTTACTTGAATTTAGGTAAAATCTTGAAATAATGTAAAATGACTTAAAACTGGGAGGCTGCCAGTGTCCAGAAAACTATTTGAAAAACGTGAAAAGAAAAAGGTCATGGATGATGGGAGTGAACAGAGCATTCCCAACACCAGCTTAGTCCCGGAAACTCCTCCGTCCCACTGCTGGGCACACCCTCATCTTCCAGCCATGCTTCCCCTATCTAGTTATGAATGAGCATCTACCCCAGAGCTCTTAAAAACGCAGATTCTCAGGTCTGGGTTCAGATCTAAAGAATCCTTGCAAAGCAGGGGTTGAAAGTGGTATTTATTGGACTTTCACATATGTTTTATTAGTTGAGTGTAATTCAGGTAGTCACTCCAGGAACCAGCTGTTTGGACAGACACTGGGAAACAAAACAACTTTCTGGAAGAAGAAAGAAGTCCTCTGCAACTGACATCAGGCTTCCTTGCTGTTTGAAATGGTTCTGGGAGATCTGAAGACGTGTTCTGTGGTGACAGCATGAGCTCCTTGGTACAGGGCACCTCTGCTACCAAGTCCCATGAGCCACTTGCTTATTTTTAACAGCTTTTCTGTGTAAGGAAATGCTAACAGTTTTGTAGCGTAATATTTCAATTTGTATTCTGGACCGCAAAGGATGCCACGCTCTGCTGACAAACCTATCACATTCCCATGGAGATACTTAAATGAAGGCAAAGTGGGATCCCTGCGCCAGCTTTCCTCAAAGCTTCTCTCATCACATACAGGTGCCACAGCTAAAACTTAAACCCTGGCTAAGATCAGCAATCAAAGGACAGTGAGCAATTTAATGCACTTCCTATTCCCAAAGCCAGGTTTTTGCTTAAGTAAGCAAAGGCTTCTGGCTGGCTCCTCTTTGTGGGATAGTTCTATCAAATAATATTTGCATAGCGCTTTAGTTTCCAAATCACTTTCCCTTTCAACACGATCTTAGCTAATGAAAGGAATAACCAAGAGAAGTGGGTATTATTGCCTCCATTTAAGCTAAAGGAGCGGAGGCTCAGATGAGCCTACTCAAGGTCACAGAGCTCGGAAATCGACAAACAGGATGTGGAACTAGTCTTGTGCTTTCAAGGGTGATCATGCATTTGTCCCGCCCTCCAGGCCTAAGAAATATTGTTGAATGAGGAAATGAAATGATGGGATGGGCCGATGGATGGAAGATCCTCTGTGAGGCAAACAAAATAGCAGAGATTCAACTTAACCTTAGCAAACGTTGTTAAGGTTGCACCAAAGCAGTCATCAGCACTTAAATAATAACTGCACCGGAAATGCATTGCCAAGAAGAAACCGAAGGTGTGAATGTGTTAGTAGGTCTTCTCTCCCTAAGAGATTTGTCAGGAATTTCTCTTCAGAGCTGTCACAGAGGTAGAACGATATGGTGATTAAGACTGCAACCAGGAGCACCTGGGTGGCTCAGTTGGTTAAGTGTCCAACTCTGGATGTTCTTAATGTTGGCTCAGGTCACCATCTCACAGCTCATGGGTTCGAGCCCCACACTGGCCTCCACGCCGACAGTGCAGAGCCTTCTTAGGATTCTCTCCCCACCCCCCTGCTCCTTCCCCACCTGTGCTTTTTCTCACTTTCAAAATAAATAAACTTTAAAAAAAAAAAAAAAGACTGCAACCAGATAGTCTGAGTGCGAATCCCAGCTCTGCTATTTGCTAGCTGTGTAACCAAGGGCAAGTGCCTTCTTCGTAACTCAGTTTCTTTATCCACAAAATGGGAATCATCACCATACATACCCTATAGGGTTTGTGGAGGATTTTAAAAATTAGATCTATATAATATATTGTGAATTATACCTGGCTCACAGGAAGTTTTCATGGACTTCTTCTACATTAGTAAAACTATCTGCTCACATGTTATCAAGTCTCAGCTGTCTGGGTGTGGATTACTCACTAAATTTTAGGTCTCGGTTTGGGGCTAGTTTTATACTCTCACACGTCGAGATGTGTGACTCTGACACACAGCTGCCCTCGGGGAGGAAGAAGGGACTTCGCACTTATAGAACGAGTACTGCATACCAGGTACCAACCACACACTCTACACACGTCATCTTACTTAATTCTCTTACCACCACCACAAAGCAACTCCCCTTGTCCCTGTTTCACAGATGAGAAAATCCAAGGCTCTGAGATTTCAATAAACCCTACCTGGTAAGCGGAACAGAAAAGGAGACCCCAGTCCTTCTCATTCCCGAGCCCTTACTTTTTCAGACCGTCTCTTGCTCAATACAGATATGAGTGCTCAAACCACAACCACATGCCTTCTCCCAAATCATGCAATAAATCTCAGTTTAGCTCTAGTCCCGGGGCAGCTCTCCATGGCCTGGAGGAGCCACCAGCTAGGAGATTAAATTGCATAGGGACATCAACCATCCAGTCAAGACACCATCAAATCAATACTTTCAGTCAACAGCAAAGGGGTGTCATGTGTTATGACAGGCAACCTACTGAGGATGATAACAGTTCTTGCTGAGATGGTGACGACTGAGTTACCACAGCTCTGACCACAGGGCCAACACTCACTAGCTGCCAGCTGTAAAAGGCCGTGTCGCATAACGTTTAAGAGCATGAAATCGAGGGCTGGTTGTTTGGGTTCAAATCTTGGCCGTGTCACTCACTAGCGGTGGGACTTTGGGCAAGTTATCGAAACTCTCTGTGCCACAGATGTTCACCTGTGAAGTGGGGTTAATGAAAGCACCTTTTTAACGGTGTGCTAATATAAAGGAAGCCAGAGAACAGTGCCTAGAACACAGTAACTGCTCTATAACTGGACGTTTTCATTATTACTTCAAGAGAATGGGGAGGTTATCACTGGAGATGAAAACAGTTGAGGACACATGGAGAATGTGCACATACTATGTAATAGTAAATGTACATGCACATATACTATCAATGGGGTTTTCTCATGATGCAACATGCTGGGAGGTGATTTGGCAATATCCAACAGCATTTTAAGTGTTTGTGTCTTTGTGTCTTCTCATTTATCGTTTCCGTGCAAAGAATGTGAACTGCGTCTGTAACTACAGATACACTAGCACAAGTTCGCGTGTATTCGTGTGTTGAGGGCGTCAACTGAGAGTGAGCAAGAACTCTCTTACCCAATAAGGATATTCTGGCAGTGAAAAAATATCAGAAAACTCCCTTAAAAACAGGAACAGAACAAGGACACCCACTAGCAATGTTTCTAGTCATCGTCACACTGAACACCAAGCCACCTGCATTAAGGGGGAAAAAAATAAGGAATGGAAGGAAAGAAAGCTGCCGGAAGTGCATATGAAATGTCTACACACATCTCACCATCTACAGACAACTTATTATTAATGAAATTAGTAAGAGAGCTTAGCAAGGTAGCCGGCTAAAGAAAAATTAACGTAAAAAAACAATGTGGTTTCCATACAGCAGCCAACAAAAAGAGCGTTTTTAACAAGGCGTATTCGTTATATATTATTCTGTAATGAAGTATTCTAAAACTTAGTGGCTTAAAACAATAAACCTTTTTTTGCCTCTTACCTCTCATGGTATTGAGGGTTAGGAATGTAGGAGTGGCTCAGCTAGATGGTTCTGGCTCAAGGTCTCTAATGAGGTTGCCGTCACATGGTAGAAGGCATGTCGTCACCTGAATGGCCTGACTGCATCTAGACGATTCGGTTCCAAGATGGCCACTCACGTGGTTGGAGGCGGCAGGGCTCCACCAGGTCTCAGTTCTCCGCGTTTAGACCTCTCTCTACGACTGCAGGAGTATTCTCATGACATTACAGCTGCATTCCTGCACCGAGAACGATCTGAAAAAGAGCAAGGAGGAAGCCTTTATGCTGTTGTTGCTGAATTTCTTCTGCTTTATTTGTTTTCTTAGTCCGAAGTCTCTCAATCTGTCTCGCACCTAATAGGAGGAGAATTAAGCTTCACCGTTTAAAGGGAGGCATTTCAAAGAAGGCGTGAACCTATTTTAAAATCACCAGAGGCGGCATACATAATAGCAGAAAAAATCCAAGTCAGGAGTAAATCCAGTGAACGATGTTCAAAACCTTAAGGAGAAAATTTTAAAACTCATTTTACGTTTTTATTTAAATTCCGGTTAGTTAACATAGAGCTCAATATTAGTTTTAGGTGTATAATATAGTGACTCAACACTTCCCTCCAGTACCCGGTGCTCATCACCAGTGCCCTCCTTAATCCCCATCACCTGTTTCACCCCTACCCCCCCCCCCCCATCCACCTCCCCTCTGGTAACCATCAGTTTGTTCTCTACAGTTAAGAGTCAGTTTCTTGGTTTGCCTACTTCCCCTTTGCTCCTTTGTTTCCCAAATACCACATATGAGTGAAATCATATAGTATTTCTTTTTCTCTGACTTACTTCACTTAGCATTATACTCTAGCTCCATCCATGCCGTTGCAAATGGCAAATTCCATTCTTTCCTATAGTGGAGTAATATTCCATTGTATAGATCTATACCACGTCTTCTTTATCCATTCATCAGTCGATGGACACTTGGGCTATTTCCATAGTTTGGCAGCTATAATGCTGCTATAAACATCAGGGTGCACATATCCCTTTAAGTTTGTATTTTTGTATTCTTTGGGTAAGGAGTGCAATTGCTGAACAAGAGGGTGGTTCTATTTTTAATTTTTTGAGGATCCTTCATACTGTTTTCCAGAGTGGCTGCACCAGTTTGCATCCTCACCAACAGTACAAGAGGATTCCCTTTTATCTTACCTCCTCACTAACACCTTTTGTTTCTTGGGTTAATTTTAGCCATTCTGACAGGTGTGAGGTGATAGGTCACTGTAGTTTTGATTTGCATCTCCCTGATAAGTGATGTTGAGGTGAAAGACATTTTTAAAAACCTGAATCAATGCAGAGATATAGATTAGCTATTCTAAATAGCAACTCTTTCACAACGACATATCAAATGAATTCATTTCTAATCCAAGCCCCCAACGTTTTTTTGTTTGTTTGTTTTTTGAACTTGAAAAGTAGATTCTGAAACTCATATGGAAATTCCAAGGCCCAAGAATAGCAAACACGCTCTAGAAAAAGAAAAGTTCAGATTGAGGAACACACCCCACATATGTAACCACTATTTATAAAGCTTGATATCAATACCAATTAAAACAGGGGGTCTAGGTGGCTCAGTCGGTTAACTGGCCAACTTTAGCTCAGGTCATGATCTTACAGTTTGTGAGTTCAAGCCCCACGTCGGGCTCTGTGCTGACAGCTCAGAGCCTGGAGCCTGCTTCAGATTCTGTGTCTCCCGCTCTCTCTGCCCCTCCCCAGCTTGCGTGCTCTCTCTAAATAAACTTTACAATCGTCCTAAACAAAAACAACAACAAAGGATTTGCCCCAGCAACAATAACTGTTATAGTTTTTATTTTTTTGTCACTTTAATATGTAACAATGAAACTGAGTATTTTTCCTTCATTATGGTATGTTTTATCTTACTAGAGTGGGAGTTGGCATCCTTTCCATGTGCTTGGTTCAACCGAGGTATCTGCAGCATATATTAATTGGGTATTTCTCATGCTACTTTGTAAATTTTCAATTCCTATTCTTTTCTGTAACTTTTCAACATTGCCTTGGAGCTATGAGCAAATTCAAAGAATATATTTTGGATACGTGTTAAAAAGCAGAGGTAACTCTCTTGATTTATTGATACGATTTTCTTTCTAGAAACACAAGTTGTTTTTTTTTTTTACAAAATTGCTAGAATAAGATCATTTGGTAAGATGGCTCAATGTAACATAAATATACAAAGTTCAATAACTTTTTTTCTCTACTAGCAAGGAGTACCTAGAAATGGCAACATAGACAAAATCTCATTGACAACAGCTGGTCAAGTGAATAAAGCATTCAGGAAAAATTGAACAAGGTGGGCTTGGAATTTTTGTAAATAAATCTACAAAACCTTACCAAGAATCATAAAACAAGATATATCCAAATGGAAAGACAACCTACTGTAGACAATTCCTTTACATTCATGTTTGGCTAAAAGCAAGATGGAGAGGGGGTGGGGCGGGGAAACGGGTCCTGGTGTAATTGAATAATTCAGAAAGCCGCTAAGACTGCACTTCCAGTCACTCGGCAAATTTTTACACAATCCCGTATATATATATAATTATTTATAAAAATAGGAGTGGGAAATAACACAATATGTGTATACAATTACATATGTGTGGCTATATACGCATGTGTACACATACATATGTATATATAGACATACAGAAATGTAACAATTTCTGGATGAAGTTTCATCGTGATGTTAGTAGTTATTTGGGGCTGTAAAATATGAGGTAGATTTTATTTTCTTCTTTGTACATTTCTCTGATTTTTTTGGACATGATCTGGGATCTTTTTAAAGCAATACAATTCACAAGGTAGATTGTTCTGAGTAACTCCAGGTATCAGGATCATGACCAGAGGTTTGGAACACAAGTTCATGTTAGAACATGGACACTGGATAGAAAGATCATAGCAGAACCTACTCATCCAGAAAAAAAAAAAAAGAATGACAAAACCAGTGTGTATTTAGGACCAAATGATGCACCTTTCTACAGTTTACAAATAATCATGAGGAGTCTTTGTCCTTAGTGACACCCTTACCTTCCACCAACCCTGGACTGCCAATCTTGGTCACAGGGGCAAAGTAATGTCTACATGTAAATTCTTAAGTTAGCTTTCTGTTCCATGAAACCGAATATAATCATAACCTATGCAAGAAACACAGCCCCTTAAAATGATTTCATTTAGTCATAGTTTGTGATGTTCTCACGTAACAGAAGCTAAAATTGACTTTTGCCAAAATAGTTTTAAATCAAGAGTGAAATTACGGGGCCAAGGAAAATCATTACCCTTCTTGAAAGAATAAGCTACTTATTAATCACCAGCCTTTTAGCAGCACCATGCACAGGGTTACATACAAATAGCTGCTCTGTCGATTAAAGTAATTTTTATCTCTTCTCTCTTTTTGGCAATGCCTTGCTAATCAAGTTCCAAACTGACGTTCAGTCCAGAATACTGACTTTTCTCATGGAGTTCACTAAGGTCAGTAGCACTGCCTTAGAATTTCTTCTACATCAATAGAAGAACAACACAGCTGCAAATATATTCACTTAAATCTATTGTTTATGCTTTTCAGTGAGTCTAACTCCCACACACTCATTCATGACCCAAGGTCTAACTCTTCTGTTCTGATTTTGTGAATAACCTTTGCAATGCGGAGACATGATATTTTAGAAAGCTGGGTGGAAAGTACTTACCTACACTATGTAATTTGGCCTGACTGGTAACTTTGATCTATACCCAAAAAACCAAACCAACAACAAAAACCAGAAACAAAACCGTCTTTGGAGGGCAACTACGCAGGCAATTTTAACAATATAACAGAGTCATTATTAATCATATATAATCCCTTCCCCTGGCCACATTTATTCATCTTTAAGGGCTCCCCGAGAATTGTTCTAGTCCAGAGTTCTTCACGTACCATCTGTTCAGGCACATTCTTTGTATTTTTACTAGGTTTTCACAGATGCCACGTTTCAAATGGGCAAATCACCTCAGGACCATCCACTGGCTCATCTTCACCCCGACTCCAGGGAGCCCCAATCATCACAGTAATACCAGCATGGAGCAGATGTTCCATGGTCTCTGGTTTATTTCCCTCCCTTGGCAGAATTCTCGAACACAATTTTCTCTCTAAATCAAATGCAGGGCTCAGTAGCCTCATTTCTGGTCTTCTGGAGACTTGGTCAGAGAGAGTTTCTCCTCTCAGAGTACGTGGAGGAGAAAGAGACACCCAGAGGCAGAGACCAGGGGACAACACTGGAAACCAGAAGAACGGAGATGCGAAGCTGTGTCAAATTATACAAGGCTCAACTTTTTAAAGATCAATGGAGTCTACTCTACCACAGAAAATAGGCAAGGTTCTGGTCTGAGCCAAAGCGAGGATGTTGGTTTTGGAAGTTATGCCAAGTCCAACTGTGACTACACCTCGTCCAACACAAAATGAAGGACTGAGACATTTGCTGTGGAATCAGACCAGCCAAAGCAATTCGTCTGTGGTCACCGACCTTAGCTCTCTGTTAAATGTCAGGATCTGATATTTAAGTTACTCAAAAGCACGCTTTCCAGATGTCTAATTTTCTTGTTTCACATGGACACAAGTCCAAAGTGAAAAACGAGATGCAGTGATGCTAGAGCAATGTCAAGTTAGGGGGAATGAGAACAGGGTTCCAAGGTCAGGCAGGTACCAGCTCAACTGTCTACGGGACGCTGGGTAAGTCACTTGATTTATCGGACACTTCAGTTTCCTTATCTCTAAAGTGAATGGTGGGAGCAGACGACCACTGGGTCCCTCCCAGCTCAGAAGTAGCACAGGGTCTTAGACACAGCATGTTTACACTTTACATTGAATTGGATGGCATCCACTTCCAAAATGGCGAAATAAGCATCAAGATCAGCCGTGGCAGTGGGGGCAAAGCGAACAAAAAAGAACCATGTTGGGGTGCCTGGGTGGCTCAGTCAGTTAAGAGGCTGACTTAGGCTCAGGTCATGACGTCACAGTTTGTGAGTTTGAGCCCCGTGGGGGGCTCTGTGCTGGCAGCTCAGAGTCTGGAGCCTACTTCGGATTCTGTGTCTCCTCCTCTTTCTCTGCCCCTCCCATGCTCATGTCTCTCAATAATAAACGTTAAAAAAAAAATTAAAAACAAAAAAAGAACCATGTTGGACGACTGTCTATGTATGTTTAGAGGAAATGAAAAATGAAGATCAGAAATCAAAGGGGAGGTTTTCTAAGGAAGGGACACACCATTAGAGGTCACACAGAGGACCTGAAGGTGCCCAAGTGGCAGACAGAGGAGTCCCAGATTCCGGATCCGGTTCTACCAGCCACTTTCAGAGCAACATCAGGCAAGAAACCACACTTCTTAGTCACAGGCTCTTCATCTTTAAAAGAGGTAATTAAGAAGGACAGATGAGGGATGCCTGGGTGGCTCAGTCACTTAAGTGGCCGACTTCAGCTCAGGTCATGATCTCATGGTTTGTGAGTTCGAGCCCCATATTGGTCTCCATGTGGACAGCTCAGAGCCTGGAGTCTGCTTCTGATTCTGTGTCTCCCTCTCTCTCTCTGCCCCTCCCCTGCTTGCATGCGCTTTCACTCTCTCTCTCTTTCTCAAAAATGAACAAACATCAAAGAAAAAAAAATTTTAAAGGATGGATGGGTTTACAGAAGGGGGAGCACCCCCCACCACCAGATGAAGCCTGATTACAGGACATTGGCAACAAAAGTGTTTTGTTACAAGCAGCCGCCCACATCCCTCACTCTTTTTTCCCAAACCCACAGACAATTTTCACTGGGTCAGTGACGATTCCAAACAACTGAGACACTGCAATCTTTTGCTGTTTCCATTCATTGCACACTTTACCTAGGACGAGACAGGCAAATTTCAAGAGAAGGAGGTGAGCAAATACTTATATAATTCAGTTAGTGGAAGAAATTCACCAGGCTTAACAGATACTTTTCCTCTCAAAAAGCTACTCTTTTTCCTTTATTGAAAGCTGGGAAGATTGTTGGGTTTTGTTTTGTTTTTTGATAATTTCTTTGTTCTGGCTTGAGTATTAATCATCCAGCTCTTCATCTGAAGGTCCCAGTTTACAATTACAACCCTAATCATTTACTGATGGGGGCGTCAAAGATCTTAAAGGAAATACAGTTTCTCGAGTGAATACTAAATCTCTCTCTCAGCCTTTCTCAGGACTAGGTCTGGGCAAAATTGCAAAGGTGTTTGCATTCAGCAACCTTGGTCTTCTTACAACTTGCCTTAGTTACTCCCTTTGTGCTCTAGGCTCTTCCTGAGCCACCGCCCCCCACCCCCACCCCACCCAGGATCTGAATCTGTTCTGAAATGCCCCACCCCCCAAGTCTACCCCCGCCCCCCATTCAGACTTCTCTGCCCCATCCCGCAGCTCTATTCATTGTCATATCCAAATTACTTTTCCTCTGTCTCACTCCCTTTTAGTCCTAGAAGTAGTAGGCCAGTTTATGCTGGCAACCTCATGTGACTGAGGGGTCAATGTCTTAAAAGGGCATTGCTCCTGGGGGCCAGTGCCTATTTTAAAAGGGACAATCCAGGCACAAGTTATCTTAATACTGTCCTGTACAACATGGTAGCCACTAGCCACACAGGACTATTAAATATAAATTAATTAAGATTAAATACAATTTTAAGTTCTGTTCCTCAGTGGCACTACTCACGTTTTAAGCCGTAAAAATATGTCTATCAACATATGAAGTTCTATTAGTCAGCACTGCATTAACATAAAGGAATTCATTTTAATGGTGCGCTGCGAATGGGACGGTTATTTGTCTGCCGAGAAACCCTCCAGGAGCTAAAAATGAAACCTATTTGTGTCGTAGGTATATAATCAGGAATTGGGGTTGGACTCGGCCGGATGCAGAAGAGATGGCTATCTTTCCTATGTGCTAGGATGTGGCATAGGGAAGCCAACTGAAGATAAAGTAGAGGGGCGTTCTCTTTTTCTATTAACAAGAAATCCCCCAGCACCCCCTTTCACAGATGAGGAAACAGAGATGATCAAGGTCAAGGCAATTTTCCCAAAGCTTTGAACCAGAAAGCAGAAAGCAAAATCCCATGTGCTTTAGTTTCAATGTCCTTCGTAGTATACCACGCTGCCTATCAATCTGTGTCACCAAAGACAAGCAGGTAGGACCCCCACCACTTTACTCAGAGCTCGCTAGTTTTCTTCCCCTCCCCGGTGGGGCTTCGGGCTACGTCAGTGCAGAGCAGTCAATCTGCTGTTGTTGTTTCTAACATTTTTAAGATGATTACAGATTTACATGCAGTTGTAAGAACTAATACAGAGGTCTTCAACCGCACTTGGTGTTGGGGCCAAAGAGACAAGACGGTCTTCATCCTTGAAGACGTGAGGCTAGTGGGGAACCTAGAAGTGAATCAACAGTATAGACTTGGGTAAAACAAAAGGGTCATGTCATTTTCACTTCTCATTGAGCAAATAACAAGGAGCAAAGCCGTTCTGACTAAGCCGCTGTGCAAGACACTCCCTGTCTTCGGGGCTAAGAGTGGACCGTGAGGCAAACTGCAAAACAAGCTGGCCATAGACATCAAATACTTCACTCTCTCAGCCAGCAGTTCTGAGTGCCAGCTATCGGCCAAGCACTGGACTGGAACCTGGGGATCAAACGGTGAACAAAGCAGCCACTGTCCGGCCCTTCTGGAACTCGCAGTCCTGTCTTGTTTGCAGGCAGATAGCATTTGTGCTAAGGGCTCTGCTAGGCCAAATGAAGCTGTTGGGGCAGAACAGGTAGGGGGAGGGGGGCTGAAAGCTGGGAGGCCGTCCTGGAGGACAGGCTAGAAGGGTTAGCCTTCCGCCTACCCAAAGCGAACAGGAGTTAGCCAGAGGAAAAGAGGACAGGCTGGAGTGGAGAAAGGCTGTCCTCAGAAGAACAAACGTCAGGCCCAGGAGCACATAGGAAGCCTCCATATCGAAAGAGAATGGTGTAAAAAAAAATCTAGCCAAACGGTCTCAAAGAATTACTCAGAATACAAAAAACAAAAACAAAAAAAACCCTTAAGAACAACAACAACAAAAAGCTCTCAAACCTATTTTTATCGTTACTTATAATAGAATACTAAAACATATTTATTTCCATAAGAGAGATTTGGTTTAGTTACAGATGGCACAGCCAAAATACAGAGCATTTTGTAGCCTTTAAAATAATGCTTACAAAGGCTTTTTTTTTTTTTTTTTTTTTTCATCAAAAATGCTTCTGGGGCGCCTGGCTGGCTCAGTTGGTAAAGCATCCGACTTCGGCTCTGGTCATGATCTCAGCCCCGCGTCTGGGTCTGTGCTAACAGCTCAGAGCCTGGAGCCTGCTTCGGATTGTCTCCCTCCCTCCTGCCCCTCCCCTGCTCGTCTGCTGTCTGTCTCTCAAATATAAATAAAACATTTTAAAAATTGCTTAAAATTGCTCCTGTGAAAATGCTGAAGACAGTAGGATATATAATTTTATGTTCAATATGACCACGACCAAGTACCAGGTTAAATATATATATATATATATCTGTGTGTGTGTGTATGTGTGTGTGTGTATAATTGAATGGAAAGACACAGGTTAAAATATTAACAGTAATTGTCTTTGGTTGATGACACTGTAGGTGGTGTTTATGTATATGCTATTTTGCAACCTGTTGGTTAGCCTGGTTAGTCTGGAACAAAACCCAGCTCTACCATTTACTTGCTGTGCACGCGCAAGTAAGTCATTTAACTTCCCTGTTTCCTTACCTATAAAACAGGAATAGCACAACAGGTTGTTGTAAGCGTTAATACAGTTCAGAATCTGGGCATGCTATTATTGTTGTAGTGGTGATTAGCGCTCTACTCGATTTTAAAAATTTTTCTCTAACGCACTTCTAAAACTTCCTAATGGGAAAATGTTTAAGTCTCTCTTCATTGAAATAAGTGCCTCACATTCTATGTTAGTGATGTGTGTTACCTTAAATGACAACACCGAAAAGGAGCAGCTAACCTACCTTGAGGAAACAGAGAGAGGTGTCAGAGAAGGACTGCTCCAAGAGGAGGGTGATGTCTGAGCTCACTTCTGAAGGGCAAGGATTGTAGAAGAAAGGCAGAAGGGAATTCAGGGCAAATGAATCCTCGAGGAAAGAGTTGGAATATGAGTCATTTCAAGGCAGAAGCCAGCCTGAAGATAATACAGGTTTCCCTCTGCCCTGCAGCTTCTTGAACGCATTCAAGGAGGAGGAACTCATCACTTTAGGAACACACGCGTTCTTTTTTTGGACAGTTCTCTTTGGTAGAAAGCATTTCCAGGTATGGTGACCATCGCCCTTGCAAAGGTAAAATCCAAGGGTGAAGTCCAAGCTACATGCCCACACCGAGAGACGCATTTGGGGGGTAAGAGACCATTCCGGGGGGCCCAACAAGGGCATCCACCTCCGTCCACGACAGGGTTATGTTGTGTTTAGCTTTGAGAGGTCCTACAAACATGACCACCTCTCCTGCTTTTCAGTACTAAAGCCACGACGATGTTGAGAGCTTAGGTAAGAAGCGGTCGATGACCACAATGGAAAGAGAGGAAATAAGAACTATGAAAACTGGTAATTTTTTCTAATAGTACGATCGATTCGGAAGAGAAAAGGTACTTGTTGACAGAATGGAGCACAATATAAAGAAGAGATAAAACCAGAAAGCAGTTCGTGGTGCGAATGGAGAGACAACACTAATACTCTATTGTCAGAAAGGGGTGCCTGGGAGGCTCGGGCATTAAGTGTCTGACTTCGGCTCAGGTCATGAGCTCAGAGTTCCTGAGTTCGAGCCCCATGGTGGGCTTTGTGCTGACAGCTCAGAGCCTGTATCCTGCTTTGGATTCTGTGTCTCCCTCTCTCTCTGCCCCTCCCCCATATGTGCTTTGTCTCTCTCTCAAAAATAAACACAAAAAAAAATTAACTTAAAAAAAATATATCGTATGCTAGTAAGAGAACACTAGAAGTGCATTTATGAACGTAAAGGCTAGGCCTGCTTAGGTGTTATCTTAAGCTTGTAGATTTGTGGCCTATTGAAAGGTTAACAGCGACAGCAGGTGCGGACCCTGTAGAAACTGCTACCTGGCCCAACAACCACAAGGCGTAACCAAAACTGAACTACGTGATGAAGATAGCATTATACACCAGTGAGGAAAAGAGAAATCATCCAGTTAATGTGTTGGGACATGTGGATAAAATCTGGAAAACAGAGTTGGGTCCGTATCTCACTCTTTACATCAAAATTAATTCTTGACGGATCAAATCCTTAATTGTGAGAAGTAAAACCCTAAGAAGAAAATTCTTAGGAATTACAGAGCGGCAAAGACTTTCCTAATAGGACACAACACTGAGAAGTCTTCAAATAAACAATTTACACGGGGGTAAAAAACCCACCGAAGGATAAAATTGCAAACCATAAAGCCTCCACCAAAGGGTCTATTCTCAGAATGTAGAAAGCTCTCCCACAAATCAGTAAGAAACGCAGCAAAAAAATATGGCTAATGACACGAAGAGGTGCCAAACTGCATTCACAGTAAGAAAAACACAAATTAAAATTATCCCACGTGTCAGGGGTGCTTGGGTGGCTCAGTCGGTTAAGTGGCCGACTTTGATCCAAGTCACGATTAGGTTCGTGGGTTCCAGCCCCATGTTGGGCTCCCTGCTATCAGTGCAGAGGCTCCTTTGGATCCTCTCACCCCCTCTCTTTCTGCCCCTCCCCGGCTCTGTATCTCAAAAATAAACAAACATTTACAAATTTAAAAAAATGATCCCACATGTCATTTTTCACCTATAAAATGGGCAGAGCTGAAGAAGTGTGATGATGAGTTTTAAATTAGTAATATTGTTAGCAGGGACATTGGCATCATCGATCAGAATTGCAAACGTGGGGTCTTGGACCTGCCAATTCCACCTCTAACAATGTATCCTTTATGTGTCTTTTTAAAACCTGATTAGGAAGAAATTCAAACACATACAAAAGGAGAGCAGTATAACAAAGCTCTATATTCCCATCACTCAGCAGTTACTGACTCACAGCCAGTTTTTTGTTAAGTTCTGAGAGAGAGAGTGCGAGCGAGCACATACACATGTAGGGGAGGGGCGGGGGGGGGGGGGAGAGAGAATCCCAAGCAGGCTCTCTGCTGTCAGTGCAAAGCCCCATGTGGGGCTCGAACTCACTAACCCGTGAGATCATGACCAGAACTGAAATCAAGAGTTGGACACTTAACCGACTAAACCACGCAAGCGCCCCGACTCAACACAATGCCCACCCACTTTCTCTCTCCTGTATTATCTTGAAGCGAATCTCAGGTATCTAATCACTCCATCCATACATACCTCAGTATGTTTGTATAAAAGATACACAGCCTTGGGGCGCCTGGGTGGCACAGTCGGTTAAGTGTCCGACTTCAGCCAGGTCACGATCTCGCGGTCCGTGAGTTCGAGCCCCGCGTTGGGCTCTGGGCTGATGGCTCAGAGCCTGGAGCCTGTTTCTGATTCTGTGTCTCCCTCTCTCTCTGCCCCTCCCCCGTTCATGCTCTGTCTCTCTCTGTCCCAAAAATAAATAAACGTTGAAAAAAAAAAAAAAAAGATACACAGCCTTTCGCTTCTACATGACAAGACCATTATCATAAAAGCATTCCTTACTCTTTTTTAATGTTTATTTATTTTTGAGACAGAGCACCACCAGGGGAGGGACAGACACAGAGGGAGATACAGAATCTGAAGCAGGCTCCAGGCTCTGAGCTGCCAGCAGGGAGCCTAATGCAAGGCTCGAACTTACCAGCAGTAAGATCATGACCTCAGCCGAAGTCAGAGGCTCAACTGACTGAGCCACCCAGGTGCGCCCGCATAAAGCATTCTAACGATTCCTAAATATCATCAAATCAAATTTCCAGTGGTCTCAAAAATGTTTTAAGCTTTTTGTTTGAATCAGAAATTCCAGATAAGGCCCACACATTCCTATTGGACAGAACATTATTTTAAATAACCCTGATCGTTCCATGTATGTGTAAGATGATGTCATTTTCAATCTTTCCCCAAGGTATCTGTCCAATTTGTTCTGCCCCCCGTCTGATCAGATTTCTTTGTGATCCTTCCTACACATCGTAAACACATATAAAGTAACGCCCATGACAGGGTTATTTGCTGCTCCATTGTTCCTAAGAGCAAATATATAAAACCATCTGAATGTTTATCACTGTCAGACTATTTTCAAAATTAGGCAGACATCTATGTTCACACATAAAAACACTTCTAAGACACATGGTTAATTGGAAAAAGCAACATGTAGAGAGTACTATGATTTGTGTTGATAATAGATTTTCAGATGACAGATGGAGATAGGATTTTGCTTGTATTTGTTTAGAATAGTTCTGAAAGAACAACCAAAAAGTATTCTGGATGAGTAACAGTGGTTGCTTCTTCAGTGGCACATGTAGACATTGAAAATTTGGTTTGGGAAAGAGAAACTGTCCACTGTAATGCACCTTTGTATCTTTTGAATTTTTTTTTTTTTTTAGGTACACTTCATGCCCAGTGTGGAGTCCCCCAGGGAGCTTGAACTCAGAACCCTGAGATCAACAACCAAGCTGAGATCAAGAGATGCTCAACTGACTAAGCCTCCCAGGTACCCTGTGCCTTTTGCATTTTTTTTTAACCATAACCATGAGCTAGTCAACATAAATTGAATTTAAAAACAAATTCCCTGCTCAAAACCAGTCTCTTCCTTTTCTCTGCCACCCACTCTTTAGCTGGGCTCGCCTGTTTCCATCACCTACAAAACCGTGAGCAACTCTGTCTCCATCGGGTTTCCATCCCCAGCCTTTAGCACGTTACTTGATCCCTGGAAAGAAACCTAAAAAAAATTTTTAACTGAGGTTTGGGAAAACCATCAAGACCTTTTCCTTGGAATAAAGTCTGGCCACCTTTACATATGGCCTAACACAGCAGCTAAGCAGGGCTGCAAGAACATGTACCCACCAGTCCTGGATTCTTTCTGGAAATACGTTCTTACCATTCAAGAGAAGGAAGGGAAAGAGACAGAGAAACAGGCCAACGGAAATCCAGTAGGGCAAGGCTGCTAGGCGGAATCCATTGGGAAACACGACTGTGATCGTGTGACAGAAAGAGCCTGGGAAACATTCGAGGTCTTAGGTGATCTAAACAAGGGGCTACACGGAGTAGAAGACAGACTTGTGACCAACTCGCTTTGAGCATTCTGCTGCCGTCTCTTTCCTTGATCACAGGGGCTCCAATTCCATCAGTTAGACCAAAACACAGCCATCCATGCAACTACAGCTAATTCACGGATTCCCCCGGGGTCCAAACTCGCTGAGCACTTCCTGAGGGCGGGCCTGAGGATTGGCGACATTTTTATTAGCAATAACCTCTGCCGCCTTCTGATTATCTACAGATTTAAGACCACGTAGTCAACCCCTACGTCAGGCAGGGCAGGGAGGGGGGGAGGAAAGTGGCTAAGAGGCTCTAAATCCCTCCTAACACTTGCTGCTTCCCTATCAGCAAGATTAGAGCAGCAGTCATCAGCCATCTGCCTGCGTCTGGTGAGTTCCCCCAGGGCTGGGCTGGGCTGGGCACCTCGGTCGTCTGGTGCAGGCCCCTCTCAGACAGAGCAGGGGTTAGGATCCGTCCTCCGGGTGGCAGTCCCCAGCCAGAGCAGCGGGTGCACCTGCCACAGCCATGCTGAAGCAGAGCGAGAGGCGGCGGTCGTGGGGCTACAGGCCCTGGAATACTACAGAGAGCGGGGACGCGCCCCAGGCCGGGAGCAGCCAGCACCGCAGGAGCGTCTGCTCGGTGGGGGCCCGCTCCGGCTCCCTGGCCAGCATCCCGCCGTGGACCGAGGGCAACTATAACTACTACATCGAGGAGGACGACGATGGGGGGGAGGAGGACGAGCTGAAGGACGACCCAGGCGAGGAGGACGGGCGGCCAGAGGCCGCCCCCGGCGCGCAGCCCGACAGCCGCGCCGCCCCTGCCGCCGCGTCGTCCACCCTGAACGTGAACGTGGGCGGCCAGAGCTACCGGCTGGACTGCTGCGAGCTGGCCTGCTACCCCAAGACGCGCCTGGGCCGCCTGGCCACGTCCACCAGCCGCAGCCGCCAGCTGGGCCTGTGCGACGACTACGAGGAGCAGACGGACGAGTACTTCTTCGACCGCGACCCGGCCGTCTTCCAGCTCGTCTACAACTTCTACGCGTCGGGCGTGCTGCTGGTGCGCGACGAGCTGTGCCCGCGCTGCTTCCTGGAGGAGCTGGGCTACTGGGGCGTGCGGCTCAAGTACACGCCGCGCTGCTGCCGCATCTGCTTCGAGGAGCGGCGCGACGAGCTCAGCGACCAGCTCAAGATCCAGCGCGAGCTGCGCGCGCAGGCGCAGGCCGAGGAGGCCGAGGAGCTCTTCCGCGACATGCGCTTCTACGGGCCGCAGCGCCGCCGCCTCTGGAACCTCCTGGAGAAGCCCTTCTCGTCCGTGGCCGCCAAGGCCATCGGGGTGGCCTCCAGCCTCTTCGTGCTCGTGTCCGTCGTGGCGCTGGCGCTCAACACGGTGGAGGAGATGCAGCACCGGGCGGCGCAGGGCGCGGGCGGCGGCGACCCGCGGCCCATCCTGGAGCACGTGGAGATGCTGTGCATCGCCTTCTTCACGCTCGAGTTCCTGCTGCGCCTCGCCTCCACGCCCGACCTGCGGCGCTTCGCGCGCAGCGCCCTCAACCTGGTGGACCTGGTGGCCATCCTGCCGCTCTACCTGCAGCTGCTGCTCGAGTGCCTCACGGGCGAGGACCAGGCGCGCAGCAAGGGCGCGCCGCGGGAGCACGAGCTGGAGACGGTGGGCCGCGTGGGCAAGGTGGGCCAGGTGCTGCGCGTCATGCGCCTGATGCGCGTCCTGCGCATCCTCAAGCTGGCCCGCCACTCCACGGGCCTGCGCGCCTTCGGCTTCACGCTGCGCCAGTGCTACCAGCAGGTGGGCTGCCTCATGCTTTTCATCACCATGGGCATCTTCACCTTCTCGGCGGCCGTCTACTCCGTGGAGCACGATGTGCCCAACACCAACTTCACCAGCATCCCGCACGCCTGGTGGTGGGCCGCGGTGAGTAGCGGGCCCCCGCCCCCCTCCCGGGTCATCAGCCGCCTGCCTGCCTTCAGCCTGGTGCCCTGACCTGTCCCCTGCCTTGCTTAAGGGCCGCTGCTCCCCTCCCCACCCCCATCCGTGCCTTCGCCGCCTCCAACTAACGAAAACCGGAGGTGGCTGTCGCGGAGTTGGAAAGGCACAGTCTTTCAGTAAGTCACGGAATTTGACTTTTGCCCCGGGCACCTCCAAATCTAGGTTTCATCTGGAGTCCCTGGACAGGCTGATTTTACGAAGGTTTCCTTGTTGCCCCCCTAAGGGGGACCATTCGTCATCGTCATTCTTGTTACTCGCCACTTACCAAACACCTGTGGTCCTAAGCGGTTTGCAAAGTTTATCTTATTTCGGTATTGCAACCCTGTCAAGTGGCTACGATCGCTGGGTTGTTTGTTTGTTTTAGAGGACATGTTGGAAGTGGCTTCAGACTTGAAGCAAAAAGCAAACTGTACGTGTATGCCAGGGAAAGGGGAGACCCAGCCGGCCAGCATCCACCCTAACTAACTGAAATCCCCCTGGTTTGGGCCCAATCAGAATGTGGAAGGAAGCATCTAACAACTGAAATTTGCTCCAGTAGCACTCAAGTTCCGTTAGGACCTAGCATTCTTGCCCCGCTCTACAGCTAGAGGAACTGAGAGGGTTTGGGTGTAGACGTACAGCTGAACGTAGCAGAGTGAGGACTGAAACCCACGCCCCTCCCACAATAAATCCTTTCCTTTCCTGCACCCAGCATTCTCCCTTTCAACCGTTACATCTGCCCCAGGCCTGGCCTAATTAGTAGTCTTTTATTTTTGCTGTTTTCTTTAGTATTTGCCTTTTGGTAGTCTCTTAGGCCATTTACTCAAGTATCTGTATTTCTGGTGTGCTAGGCTAAATCCGCAGAAAATCCCTACGTCACTGGAAATGCTGATTGACAAGTTGACATTTGTACAGAGAGGAAAGAACTGGGTGTGTGATTTCCTTATTTTTAAGAGTAGGTGGTTTGTAATGCCCTTAAAAACATTAGGCAAATGTCACCAGGTTTTTCCATATGAGGAACTAGGTATTTTCAGCTCTAATATTGGGTATGGTAGAACCCACAGTCTGGGGCGGATTTCTGCGATGAACCAGCCCAGGGCTGCTAGTATTGTAGTTCAGCAAGATGGGAGATTTGGATCGTAGTCCCCGATCTGCTAGTAATAAACTGTGTCCCTAAGTAATTATGAAACCTCACTCCCTTACTCCCCATCCTCAGTTTTCTGGTCTCTAAAATGGAGTGGCTACTGAGCTCTACAACTCAGTGAGAGTCTTCTGTCACTGAAAAACAGAGCACTCACATGTCCAACAGGATTTGGGGGGCTTCTTTTGTAACGGGGATGGCGTGAGGCTCTTCCCCATGAGCTAGCCCAGTGCCACACCTGTGATGATATTCCAAGTGACAAAAGGTCGTTGCCATAGTCGATAAACCATGTGTACAGATAGAGCTGATGGAAGATGATTGGTCCCCAGCAAATGACATTTACTTTGGAGCTGAGAAAAGCAGGAAGAGGAAAGAGCAAATCCACATGCTGATGATATGCTACGAAGTCTGAGAGTCTAGGTCTCCATCCATCCAAGTATCTTAGAAGACTCCCATATATACAGGCGAGGCCTGGGGGACGCTTTGATACTTTACCTTTAACCCACAAAACTTTTTAGGACTTTGTAGATTAATCTAAAAACTGATAAAAATTCAATTGCTTATGATTTCTCTTTCTAAAAAATTCCCCGAAGTGCATGCCTATTGATTGCATCTAATTTCTTGATCTGTTTAATGTACAACGACACTCAAACCCATCAAATTATCACTTTTATGTTAACTCAAATTATGTTAGTTAAAATTAGTGTTTTCCCTTAGTTTTACAGTAAAAATTGAATCATCATTTGGTTTTTATCTGTAACACATTTTACCAATTATTGCTTTGGCCAATGTGAGTTTTATTTGTGGCCATTATCTCCATCCGGCACCGTTTTCACAGGCCAAAATTTGCACATTTTCCCAATGGCCTTTGTGCATTTCTTCTCTGAGAATTTGGTAGACTAGTAAAAATCCTTATGACTAATGCATTTGTTTGCACAGTAACCTATGAAAACATTAACAACAATCCCCCTTGAACATTTAAAGACTGCTCTGTGCCCCGGACAATACAGATCAAGCAGATGCTTCCCTATACTTCTGGTGGCATTCCATATTGTGTATCAAGGGCCCCTATTCTCCGTAGAGCAAAGAGAAAAGAACGCTGTCAAAATTACGTAGACAAAACCTCTGGATGTAAATGCCCAGTAGAGAGAGAGACAACATGTAGATGAATTCTTTGTGAGATTCACAAAATCCATCTTATTCATTCACTGAACCAACTAGTAATGTAAACACTGGAGATCTTGAGTGACAGAACAACATTAACACAATAGGAACTTCTTTCCCTCATGGAGTTTACATTCCAAAGGAGAAAGAGAATGTATCCTTTCAGATACTGATGTGTCTTGCATAATAGGATAGAGAGAGACCTGGCGGGGGGGGGGGGGGGGGGGGGGGGGGGGGGGGGGGGGCATGCGCAGCAGAATCTACCTTTGATAGAGAAGCCCCACTGGAGAAGAATGACATTCAGCTGAAATTTGAACAATGAGAAGAAACCCGTCTCTATAGACATGACTCAACAGAGAAGAGAGTAAGAAATGGAATCCCTAAAATAGCTCTGATCCAGTTGTCTCCAAGCCTCTTATTGATCATCCATCTCATGATTTAAAATTTTTTCAGCACACGCCCATGATAAATGTATATTCCAGCTATGCCCAAATTAGGTTATTTATTGATGCACAAATTAGGTTACTCATGGCTATAATAATGATGCATCACAAACTACCCAAAACTTAATGGTCTCAAACGTCAGACATCTATTTGGCTAGGAGTTTGCCTGTCAGCAATTTAGGCTGGATTCAACTAGAAGGTTTTTCTCATTTGGGCTGGTGCCAGTCACTCACAGGTCTTATGATCAACTGGCTGACAGCTGAGATCAAAGAGGAGAGGAGACCATATCTCCTCGATCCTCCAGCAGGCATGGACTCATGGTCATGGCCCTGTGCAAGAGGGAGAATGTAGACTCAATCATGTGAGCACTGTCCTTTGCTCAACCCACTGGTCAAGGCCAGTCACAAAGCCAAACTCAGAGTCCAAGAGCAGACCAGGTTAGCCCACCCAGTGTAGGGAAGCATTGGTAAGTTCTGTGGCCAAGAGCTTAGACACAGGAAGCTATGAAGAATTAGGCCCACTGAATGGACATTTTTCCAAAGGAGACATCCAGATGACCAACAGACATGTGAAAAAATGCTCAATATCACTTATCATCAGGGAAATGCAAATGAAAACCACCATGTGATATCACCTCACACCTGTTCAGAATGGCTAGAATCAAAAAGACAAGAAATAACAAGAGTTGGCAAAGAGAAGAAAAAAGCCTCATGCACTGTTGGTAGGAACGTAAATTGGTACAGTCATTGTGGAAAACAGTATGGAGGTTACTAATGAAATGTAGGAATACTGTATAACCCAGGAAATTCACTATCCAAAAAAAATGAAAACACTGGGGTGCCTGGGTGCTCAGTTAGTTGAGCATCCAACTTTGACTCAGGTCATGATCTCATAGTTTGTGGGTTTGAACCCCCGTGTCAGGCTCTGTACTGATAGCTCAGAGCCTGGAGTGTGCTTCAGATTCTGTGCCTCCCTCTTTCACCCTCTCCCCCACCCTTTCTCTCTCAAAAATAAACATTATTTTTTTTTAATTTTAGAGAGATATAGCATGCTTGCATGCAAGCAGGGGAAGAAGAGAGAGAGAGAGAGAGAAAACCTTAAGCAGCCTCCAAGCTCAGCATAGAGCCTGATGTGGGGCTCAATACCACAACCCTGGGATCATGACCTGAGCCAAAATCAAGAGTCAGATGCTCAACCAATTGAGGCTCCCAAGCACCCCCAGGTTCTCCAAAAACACTAATTTGTGAAGATCTATGAACACCTTTGTTCATCACTGCATTATTTACAATAGCCAAATTACGGAAGCAGCACCAGTGTCCATCAATAGATGAATGGATAAATAAGCTATGTGTGTCTACATACACACGCATACACACTCACACACAACGGGAACATTACTCAGTCATAAAAAAACCAATGAGATCTTGCCATTTGCAACAACACCAACGGACTTAGAGGGCAATATGCTAAGGGAAATAAATCAGATGCAGACCACAAATGCCACCTGATTTCACTTATATGTGGGATCCTAAAAACTGAAACGAACGAACAAACTGAAAAAGCAGCAACAGATCCATCAATAGAACAAACTAATGGTTGCCAGAGGGCAGGGTGGTAGGGGAAGGGGTAAAATGGGTGAAAGGGAGTAGGAGACCCAGGTTTCCAGTTACGGAATCCTTAAATGACAAGGATGAAGGGCACAGCACAGGGAGGGACTGTCATCAGTAGTATTGTAATTGGGTTGTATGCTGACAGATGGTGAGCAGGGCATAACGTATAGACTTATCAAATCGCTGTGGTGTTCACCTGAAAGTAATGTAACATTATGCATCAGCTATACTGTAATTAAAAACAAATTAGGTCAGTAATACGATCATTCTCCTGTAGGAAGATTTTACTGCTCAGATATATTATTACACATTGGAAAATATGCACTCACACGTGGAAGATTTAAAGATGAAGAAAAACATAATTGAGATTTTCTTCCAGAATGCAGTGCTGTGTTCCATGTATATTCAACCACACTGGAGACAGATTCTCTAAGCCATTCATCCATGTGTTTTTAGTACTTTCAGACAGCCCCAGAATCTGACTTGCTGTTCATAATCTTCCCTCTCTCTATGCCAAGGATCCTACAACCTTCCTCTGTAATTCAACTCAAGGTTTTAAGAGGAATACAATAGTTTTCATGATTGTGAATACTTCTACAGCTGCAAAACAAATCCCTCATGGCCATTCATGTCTGCAAACGCTCATGCATTACGATACAAGATAGTCCCCTCCCACTCGTCTGTCAAATGAAAATTATTTGTAAGCACTCATGTAATAAGAAACATATGTAAAATGCTAACCCATAGCAAATCCACAAGAAATACAAGCTACTACATCTGTCTAGTTGATAGTCTTTATCATGTAGAAGCCATAACCTTTGCTTGCAGATTCTTTGGGGGGAAAATAAAACAGAAGTGATTCCCTCTCTACTGGAGAGAAGAGAAACCCTAACACATACGTAGGGGTCAACTGTTCTCTCCCGGGAGAGCTTCCGCATTTCCAGATAAAGGGATGCCCACCTCGAGCAGTTCCAGCCATATCGGGGGCTCTCTGGGCTGCCTGGGTGTGGGAGATGCATGGCACACTCAGCAAGAACAGTCAGCTCTCTGATGAAGCGGTCATTGGCCTCCGATGTGGCCATGTTTTAAAGCAGAAGAGGGCACTGGACTGTTCAACAGGCCATTTCCTTCTGGGCTTCAAAAGGGAGTTAAAGCTAGAGATACCCAACAGGAAACCATGTCATGAACTCACTCCTTCATAAGCTAACAAAAACTCTTCAAAAAGAAAACGTATGTCTAGCTGAGGGAACAGATAATGGTGCCACAGAGACCTTGCTCCTATCTTTGTTTTCCCAAAGTACACTATCATTTCCTTGCAAATAGGTGGCCCTTACAAGGTCACTGAGATTTCCTTTTTTTTTTTTTTTCCTTATGGAGTGATGGCTGGCTTTTAAGAAGACCCCTTTGGAAGGTGCATCAGTCAAGTTACAATCAGGAAAACCAAGAAACCAAGAAAAGTAGATATTTTAAACAGAGGCAATTTGTCACAGGGTTATAGATACACAGGTATTTACAAGTCTGGAAGAGCAACACGGGCAAACGAAGATAACCCAAAAAGTGGTTACTCCATCAACTAGCTGTCAGCCCTAGGACAGGGGGGACAAATAGAAGGAACTGGAAGTACAGAGAAGGAGCCACTGAGGCACTGTGGCAGGGACTTCTAGGACAACACCATGAGGTTAGTGTCCCATGTGCTAAAAAATGCATGAGCTACATCTGTCTGCTGCATTGAAGGATGAGGACAAAAACCAGAAGCAGGAGCGGAGACCCTTACCTCCTCA
This sequence comes from Puma concolor, assembly GCF_028749965.1. NCBI lineage: Eukaryota > Metazoa > Chordata > Mammalia > Carnivora > Felidae > Puma > Puma concolor. The sequence continues at coordinate 8,766,440 of NC_141679.1, read as the reverse complement.
TCCGCCTCTAATGTGCCAACAGCCTCTCACTAGCAGAGCACAACCAGAAAACAGGGAGCAAGGGAGTCTGGGAAATGCAGTTTGTGGACTCCCAAGCAGCAAGATTACAGGAAAGAGTACAGAGGGGTGTCACGCTTGGGACTGAGAGACGGTGGGTACTCGTCTGGCACAGGCAGCAGTAAAAGGAGGCGGCGGCATTGTAGCTGCTTCAGAAATGGCACAGGAGGGGCCATAGTCACTGGGTCCAAGGCTGTGAGGCACTTTTAGGACTTCTGCTCCTATAGACTCCTGACTCTGGGGTGGCCCCCTCCTTAGAAGGTCTTTGACCTAGGATCCTCCTGAGGGCCAATAGGACTTGAGTGGGACACGATGGAGTTGTAGAGGGCAGGGAAAAGTAGCGAGTAAACAGAAGATGTGGAGAATGCCAGCATCACTGTGTACCTTTCTATCAGGACATGCATAGATCCCACATTTGCCTTAGCTTTTTGCACACTTCCTCCTTACTGTGCAATTGACATACATGTCAGGACCTCAGTGGACAGATGAGGCTGGCTGTTCTCTCCAAGGTCCTCTCCTCACCCATGACCTCATTCTAACAATGCTTCCACCCATCAAAACATTCTTTGAATTCCACGGAGGCATTATCTCCGGAGACGGAGACATGTCCATTTACTTCTTTGTAATGGTGCCAGCTCTTCACCTTTGGTATTTTAAAATAGAGTCGAGACCCCTGAGTCTAAGATTGGCACCTAGCGTTAACCCTCCAGGTAGCTAAGACCACTTATTTCAAGGTCATGCCACTGAATCCTCTGTGCAGATTATAATCCAAAGAGGAATTCCTAAGGTATTTGTGGCAACAGCAGCATGGTTAGGCTTCGTATGGCCTTTGAACTAAATCCTTTCAAGGACAACAAGCATTGAGGTATGTACTATTTTTAGCCAGGAACCATTAGTCCTTACTACCTCAGATTGCCTGGGAACGCTAAAAGGGGTGCTCATTATTTTGAAAAATCAGTTATGTTTCCTGGGATCATAATTCCTAGATGGATGGATTACCAGGTGCCGAGATTTCATCTATGCCTCCTTCGTTATGAAGGAAACAAACATTCCTTGTTGGAGGAGAAAATCCCATGTAGCTGTTCTAAAGTTTCAGAGAAAAACTGGATGCTTGTCTTCCTTGTCGTGTTTAGGAGGCCAGTATTTGCTGATTAATAGGGGCATTTCTGGGGGAAGGTCACGTTCTGGCTTTTGGGACCCAAAGGCTAGGGAAAATATGTAAGCTTTCCACTGCTAAGTTTCCAGTTTACAGAGGGCTGAGCCAGCCAATGTTTTCAGGAATCTCAGATGGATTGCAGGAATGTTGGTCACATTTCCAAGCCCAACTCATGCTAATGTGAGAACTCACTGTGAGATGATATGTATCAGTCTAGGGCCTTCAATTTTTAATATTCATTCAGGGAGAAACAGGTTTGGTCTGAGGAACAGGGAGAGAAGTCCCCCAAAGCCACGGAATTCTGCATTCCTCTTGGAGCCAAGGAGCACAAACCAGGTCACTGGTTGAGTTGAAGTATCCACAAAACAGACAATATAAAGATACGCTATCCATTTTGAACAAATTCTTCGGGACCAGTCATACAGAGCCTCCTAGCAGAAGAGATCTTTTCTCTAAACATAGAGATCCAAGATACACAAAAATATTTTTACCATATTCACATCAAATATTTAATCTTCCTTAAGCCAATTCTCTTTGCTTTTGACTCTTCACTCAAAGTTCAGCCAAAACAAAAAACTGAAGCTGAGGTTGGGAGTGCAAGAACGCCAGGGTAGGGATTGATCAGAAGTTTAAAATAGGTGCCTGGGTGGCTCAGTCAGGCGTCCAACTCTCGATCTCGGCTCAGGTCTTGATCTTAGGGTTCATGAGTTTGAGCCCTGCATTTGGGCTCCATACTGACAGCACACAGCCTGCTTAGGATTCTCTCTCACCCTCTTTCTCTACCCCTCCCCTGCTCACACACGCTCTCAAACTTTAAAAATATATAAATGAAAAAAAAAAATAGGCACTTTGTCTCAATTATCTCCCTCGGTATGCTCCTAGCCCTTTGCCCCCTGTCTTGCACACTTCAGGAACCAGTTCACCTCAAAGCCTGTGCTCTCACCTTTCACGGATGCTTCCTGTCCTGAGCTACCCCTTAGTGTCACTCAGCCCTGCCCCCAGACTCCCTGTGAGCCTCCTCCAGGGCAAGTAGACTGAGTGACTCAACATTCTTACAGAGGTAGGAGCGCTGAGGTTAATGACATATGAAAGCCAGGGTTCAGTTCATGTATCTGGACAGAGACCTGACTCAGATTCTTTTCCTTAGGGCATGGCCAGTGACAGGACACACATGTGTAGACACACGCACACACGCACTCACACACACTTCGAGATTCACCCACGCTCTCACTCTACCACTGCCTCTCATCACCCTTTGCTGCACAAAGCTGACAAAGGAGATTCTCTCCTGGAGCCAGAGTGCCCTCCACCCTTTGTCCCCCCCCCCCCGCTTAGGCAGGTGTCAAGCAGGAGCCTGTTTCCACAGCCCATTGGTCTACACTCCGCTGAGAGGTGGATTCAGAGCCACATAGCCTCATGCCATCTCTGTTTCCTTAAGGTAACCCACACCAGCCTGCCTCTCTTAGATGCTTACTTGCATTCCATCCCCATGGGAAGGGGAGGCCCACCCTCAGCAGGTCTCCCACTGGAGATAGAGCAGTGAAAGGTTGTCTATCACCTACCCCAGAGAGGAAGTGAAGCTTTCACTTTGTATGGTCTGGAGGATGCTGTAGCTCTCATTAATGCCACCAGATTTGCCCAGCTGGCCCACTTCTTCATTCCCTTCTAACTCATCAGTCACACTTGTCCTAAGTTCAGGCCAACCCTTACATCATCACAACAAAAATGCTTACATTTCTAAGCTAAACACTGTGCCAGCATGGGTCCATGGGCTGACTATGTCTTACTACCGTCTGCTAGGAAATCATGGCAACACCACAAATTGATGAAGCAAACAGTGCCCCCTGCAGTTGTGCAATGCACAGTTTTTTTGCAAGGACTCAACAGCCCTGCCTAAAAGTAATTTAGCCATCAGTCTGGGGACCAGAAAGAGACTCAGTACATGAGGCTTAAAACACAGGCCCCAAGAGATTTTCCCAGGTTTTCTCTGGCTACACTGACTGATAACTAGTCCCACGGGTATCTGCATTTTAAAACAGAAGCTTGTTAACCTAAATAAATCTCTAATTAGTGGAATTTAAAGCAGTGTGCAAGAGTGATGGGAAAGATTTCATGCAGGGTGAACATATTTTTGGTCTGTGATGTCTTACAAAAGCCCTTTTGCAAAATAATGAGAGTGTTTCTCCAGACATTTGCAATTAAAGCACCTTCATCTATAATATCTCATTTGAACGACATAATAACTCTGAGAAGTATTGTAATGGTCTCCAGAGAAGGTTGTCGAATGCCTTTTGTGTGCCTGACACTGTGTTAAGTGCTCTGTATTCGTCTTCTTTAGTCTTCAGGAGAATCCTTAGTGTTAGGGATTATCCTATTTTATTTTATTTTTTTTAGTATTAGTTTTTGAGAGAGCACAAGCAGGGTAGAGGCAGAAAGAGACAAATACAGAGGATCCTATACGGGCTCTACACTGGTAGCAGCGAGCCCAATGTAGGGCTCAAACTCAGGAACCACAAGATCATGACTTGAGCTGAAGTCCGACGCTCAACCAACCAAGCCATCCAGGCATCTCTATCCTCCTGTTTTAGATGAAGAAACCAAGGCTTAGAGACTGAATGTTTTACCCACGGGTACTCAGTGGGGAAGGGTCAAAGTTAGGACTTGGACCCATGTCTGACAGGCTCTAAGCCTGAGCTCTTCCCAAACTGCCTATCACGTAGGCAAACCCAGGGTCCCCAGTCCCCAAGTTGGCCCCTCTGAGGGGAGGCAGAGACCAACATTTATTGAGCCCATGCTACACCAGGAACTTTACACAGGTATCTTACATGCTCTTTACAACCCTATAAAGCAGCTGTGATCTCCTCTGTATTGTGTATAAGAATATTTATACTAGCCAGAACTTAAGCCCAAGACTTCCAGCTCCACAGGTGGTCTTCTTTCCATGATTCAGGTCCTACAGGCAGACCTACTGGTACCTCCTAAAGCTGGCTCTGCAGGAGCTGTTACATGGCCCACATGTACCTTCAGGGAGACAGAGGACATTTTCCTGCCCCGTTCTCTGTCTTCTCCTCCATCGCCGTGCTAACCATTCTCTCCCACTTTCCTTCCTACACAGGTGAGCATCTCCACTGTGGGCTATGGAGACATGTACCCAGAGACCATCCTGGGCAGGTTTTTTGCCTTCCTCTGCATTGCATTTGGGATCATCCTCAATGGGATGCCAATTTCCATCCTCTACAACAAATTCTCCGATTACTACAGTAAGCTCAAAGCCTATGAGTACACTGCCATGAGAAGGGAAAGGGGAAAAGTAGAGTTCCTGCAGAGAGCCAAAAAGAAGATGGCAGCGTGTCTGGCTCGAACCCACCCACAGCCCACCCCAAGGCAAGAGAGTTGATGTTTCCTAGGATGCGTGGCTGGTAGACCCTATGAACCTCAAGGCTTCAATTCTCCTTCTTTATAATGCCAGAGTTGGCAGTGCATGGACACATTTAACAGTCATACTCGAAAGGCATCCAGTTCAGAGTTCTGGCTCTAGAAGTGTGTTCATTTTGGCCCCAAGTGGGACCCTGTCATTTTTTTTCTTTCACTGTGGTGTAGGAGCCATGACCACCCCCCTCCAGTGACATCGGTCCTCAACACTCCTAGACAGGAGCACCATCTTAGGTTTCTCTTGCAAATTCTCATGGTATCTCAATAAATATTTTTGGATTTGAGTTGATGTGAGAAGAGTTTCCTTGAATAAAAAAAATCCTTAATTTTCTAGTCAGAGAGAATGTCGCAGCCATGAACTAGGTAAGCTTTGGAGTTAGACCAACCTCAATCACAAGCCCTGAACTACTGGCTGTGGGGTTTAGGGCCATAGCTTTAAATATCTGAGCCTCAAAATATCTGAGCCTCAGTTTCATCAACTGTAAAATGTAGGTAGTAAGACCTACCTTGTAATATCAGCATGGGGGTTGGAAATAATAAATGCTCAATAAATGGTAGCTGTTAAATTGTTTGAGTGAGTGTTCTTAAATATATTCTCTAGACTGGTGGTTCTCAGCCCAGGGACATTGGTCACCCCCAAGTCCCTTTTGCCCCTAGGACATTTGGCAAAGTCTGGACACACTTTTGACTGTCACCACTGTGAGGGAGTGTGAGAGTGGCTGCTGGCATCTCATAGGTAGAGGTTTGGGGATGCTGTTCCACGTGCACAAGAGAGCCCCACAACAAAGCAGTATCTGATGCAAAAAGTCAGTAGAGCCAAAGCAGAGAAACCCTGGTCTAGACTGATCATGGGAGGCCCCAGACTTGCCCTTTGAAACATACTCAAATGTGCTAAAGGCCCTCCCTCTGTAGCTCTCCCCATGTGTCATCCCCTCAGGACCTCCTCCCCCTTACCTTTCTACAGAAAATACAAAAACAATTTCGTAAAACCCCTGCCTTTTGGACAACTGTCCTCGACCGAGCACTGAAAGGGGAATTAAGTGAATGTGACCCTCCACGCTGTGTCTGTCCGTGGGTCAGAAACCAATGCTGGTCCTCCTGCTCTGCTCCCTCCCTTTCCTCCTAACTCCTTCCTCCCTCCACAGGACTCATGGAAACTGAATTCCTGAAAATGAAAGCCTTGTTTGAACTGAGCAAACAGAGATCTTCCCTGTAATGAGGGCTTGCCATACTGACCACTGAACTTATCTCAGGGCACGACTGGACCTCCATTTGTAGGGTAAAAGCAAGAGTAATCGTTTCGTGCATTCTTACATTGACAAGCACCGTGGGTCATCTTTCTTAATATATAATTTAATCCTTTATATATCCCTTAATAAGGTATTCTAGTTCTATTTTGTTTCAGAAGAAACAGAGGCTCAGAGAGGTTGAGTAATTATGCCAGGTTGACCCAGCCAATAAATGGTGGGACTAGATTTCAAGCCCAGGTCTGCCTGATTGCTAAGGCTCTTGCTCAGGGGCTACACTTGTGGATCTCAAGCTGTGTCAGCACCACCCGGAGGGCTTGTCAGACACACACTGCTGACCCCACTATTGAGCGTCTGATTCCGAGGTCTGGGGCAAGACATGCAATTTGCATTTGCATTTCTACCAAGTACCAGGTGATGCTGACAATGTTGGTCCAGGGACCATGCTTTGAGAACCTGGAGTCTAAATCATTTCACAGGGAGCTATGACTATGACTCCAGGGAGCAGCTGGCAAAACTCGACACAGGTCTTCCCCCCGCCCCCGTATTCCCAAGTGTCCTTAACATCATCATAAATGATCTAGCAGCCGAAGGGTAGACGGAAACCCAACTATTCTAAGGTTGCAAGATAACACGCGGGATGTCCAGGTCGATTTGATTTCAGAAAAACAGCAAAATCTTTTCACTGGAAATGTGTCCCCAATATTGTATCCTATATACCCATCCTGAACAATTATCTATTGCTTACCTGCAATTCAAATCTAACCAGGCGCCTCCTATTTTCATTATCCAGCAAACACTATACTACTGCTTTTGAGACGCAAAATTTCCTCCTATGGATGGAAATTACTCCCAAGTCCTAAAGCCCCACCCAAAGCACAGGGCACTCAGCCGGGGGGCACTTTGCCCCCCTTTTGCCAAATAAAATCGGGAGGAGTTTTGCACCTGGCTTCTTGCCAGAAACAATCATGAGAACAGAGTTCCAGCAGGCAGGAGGTTAGGCAGAGCTTAGGTAACCACCTGACATACTCAGAGCAGCAGCAAGCCCCTCGGGTCCACCTCCAGCCTTCCAGCGACTTCTGAGGTCTCTAGGGGATGGGTCTGTTGATGAAGTGTATCTGCTAGGCTGCTAAGGGCACGGGGAACGGGAAGAGCCCATGTCCATCACCCTCCCCTGGGATCGAGGCAGGAGAGATGCCCTGATGCAGACACGTGGGAAGAGGCGGGCATGGGCGGGCTTGGTGAGGAAGAGAAGCGGTTCCAGGTCCCTGGGAAGAGATCTGGTAAATGGCAATGTGCCATCCCTTCCCCATCACACTGGTCACATCTGCTCAGACAGCTGCGTTCTACCTTCCTAGAGACTGAGACTAACAGAAGGAAGTTAAAACCAAAAACAACGAACTTTCCATGAGCCCCACTGGGTACCAGGCACAGAACCAACATTATTTCACTGAATCCTTTAGAGCCTGATGATGTAGGTCTCAAGGTGGTCCCGTACAGAGGCTCAGCCACACTGAACTTGCATAGTCTTTGGATCTCGATTTGAACCCTGGCTCTGCTATTCACTAGGAGGTTGAATCAAAAATGGCTGAAGGTTGGCAATTTCGTATGATAGGCTAGTAGTTGTACGGTCAATTTCTCTGGACCTCAGTTTCTGCATCGTTAAAGTGAAGATAATAATAGTGTCTTTGTCAGGGCTGTGTGGCAATTAAATGACAATGTATTATGAACCCTTAGCACACTGTTTTACACATGTCAAGGACTAAATAAACACAGGCTGTAATTATCACTCTCTTGCTGGCTGCACAAGAAAACTGTACAAGCCCAGACAGGGTCACCTGTTATCAAGGAGAGGATTCCACTGGTGAAGGCAGCTTTTGAATCCTGTTGGCCATCCCTGCCCATCCAGGACCATGACAAGGACCCAACAGAACTTTCTAGCGTGATGGAAATGTTTTCTGGTGTCCTGCACAACATAGCTGGAATGATTGAGTACTTGCAATGTATCTAGTGTGCTTCAGAAGTTAAATTTTTAATTTTCTTAATGTTTATTTTTGAGAGGAGAGACAGCACAAGCCAGGGAGGGGCAGAGAGAGAAAGAGAGACAGAATCCGAAGCAGATTCCAGATTCTGATCTATCAGCACAGAGCCCAATGCAGGGCTTGAACTCACGAACTATGAAGATCATAACCTGAGCTGAAGTTGGATGCTTCCCCGACTAAGCCACCCAGGCACCCTAAGACCTCAATTTTTTTATTTAAATTCATTTAAAATTTAAACGACCACATGTGGCTCTAGCCTGCCCTACTGGGCAATGCAGTTGTAAGGCTTCTCTTCTGCCCTCATGGGGGCATCTAATCTGAGGTTGGAGGGGGCGTTTGGCTTTTGGGAGGGGAGTGGGTTCCGAGCAAAGAAGAAAACCTGACTGTCCCCAGTTCTGGCCTAGAAGCTGGGATGGGTTTCCATGACAACAACAACAGCATTAGAAGCAGAGGCTATCTGATTGGTGGCCTGGAAGGGTCTCCTTTGTTAAAGAGCAGAGAAGATAAATCTTCCAAGGCATGGACAACAGAAAGAGAACTCTCAGAGGATTATCGCTGTCATTTATGCGGGTCCCAGGCTTCCCCTTGAGGGATTTTGGGGAGACTTTTGGGCTCCCTCACTTGGGCCAGTCCGAGACCACATATCATCTCTCCTTCAACTTCTAACCCAAACTGGATCAAAAACACTTCTTTTGCCTCAGTCTCAAGGATAGAGGCAGACATGTTCACAAGAAACCTTTCCTAAAATAAGGCAAAGTATTGGGGCGGCCTGGGTGTCTCAGCTGGTTAAGCATCAGACCTCGGCTTGGGTAATGATCTCACGGTTCGTGGGTTCAAGCCCCATGTTGGTCTCTGTGCTGACAGCTCAGAGCTTGCGGCCTGCTTCAGATTCTCTGTCTCCCTATCTCTCTCTCTGCCCCTCCCTGGCTTGCGCGGTCTCTCCCTCTCAAAAACAAACATTAAAAAAAAAAAAAAAGAGTAAGGGAAAATATTAAGTTATCACCTAAAAACAACAGCCATTTTCCCCCAAGAGTTTAGGTCCAGGAAAATAGGTTTAAGTTTTGCTGCGCTTCAAAATTGCTTCTCTTGGGCTGGTGCCCTAGCCCCGCAAACGAAGATACAGGTGGTTCCAAACATCTCAGGGCTCCCCATGCCTCCCTGGTCAATTCTGACGTGACTCTCAGACTCGGGAGTATTCTAGCTCGTGTGTCTGTTCTTGTGTGCTGGGCCTTCTCCGCTGGTCCTTTTCAAGCCATAATTCACCCCTCTCTGCCCTGCTGCAGGGTCCAAGGGGTCTGTACCACCCTGGCTCCCTTGCCCTCTAACAGGACGTCAGCAGATGAGAGAACATTCTGGGCATTACCCCCACCCTCTCTCTGCCTGTGGGGCAGTCGTCTGGGCAGCAGCCGAGTTACAAGAGCCACGGAGAGTTGAACCGCCCTTCTGTTTGGCCTCGGCACTCACAGACTCCAGGAACACCTTCCCTTCTAGTTGTAGCTTCAGACCTGCCAGGGGCTGCTAATCACTGACGGTCTCCCTAGTCCCTGTTGGTCCCCTTAATCCTAAGGACGTCTCTGTAAATAGAATCTTCATTACAAGCTCTTTGAAAAAAACCCTTGGTGTGTGCTAGCAATTTCCCACTGGGACCCTCATTAGTGTATCCTGTCTACCTTGAGAAAAATTACTGCTGTATTCTTCCCATCACTGCTGAAAAGATGAGGCATTTCTGTCTGAGGATTCAGGCCTCCCCAGCCTATCACTCCCAGACAGAGAAATACAGCCCTTGGAATTATAGACCAGGAGCATATATCCAGCTCACGGATGTTTGGTAGGGCAGTGATGATTGGCATCCTTAAGTGCCAATAAATGATTCATCCTTCCTACCAGAGGCCTCCAGCTCTGCTCTCCTTCGTTTTCAATGACAATCTGTTGCGTTCCCTTCCCCAACCCCGGCCCATACATACTAATGGATTTTCGTGACTACAGGAGGAAACACTATGCATAAAGCAAGTGGGAATATACGCACCAGCAAGAGAAGCTTTGGTGCCTTCTCGAGACATCAAGAAGTTATCTTGGCCAGGCTCATATCTTTATTCCGATATGGTTTTATTAACCTTGTTCATAAGTGAACGTAGCAGAAACCCAAAGACAAGAAAAATGCCCAGAGATGACAAACATCTGTTTGCCATGCTGCCACCCCCACTCCTGTGCCCAGAGAAGACATTCTTCATCAATCACATCACTCCTTCCCATTAGAGAGTCTCCTGATGACAGTTCTCTAGCAGCCAACTCGAATCTGTCAGAGCTGACCCTCAAACCCATTTGCCATTCTGGTACGTGCTCAGATTTCAAAAATTAAGAAGCAGAGCTAGAAATCAGTTCCATAGTGTCCTAGTGCAGTCCTCTTTTTGAAAGCTTTCCCTACAAATCGAGAACTGCAGACTTTGATCGTGTAGTACTTAATACTATTAAGTCTTTGTAAGTCAAACTCCCTGAGCCCTAGTTTCTACATTATAATATGGAGATTATTAAGACCTTCTTGGGAGGATTAATGGATATATGAATGGAAAGTACCTGGCATGGTAACTATCACGTAATAGGCACTCAGCTCATGGTGGCTCTTATTATCCCTTTTGTGTAAAGAGAACGTTGATGATGTTCACCATCCAGAGCATGCCCTTCTGTGGTGATCATTAGGGTCCATGGCCATTGGGCTATCCACAAGTATTTTGGTTCTCCTTGAATATATGCATGGTAGATCGCATTCCTCCACCACATTCGACTTACATGTGGCCAAATGGCTTGCTTTGGCCAAATGTGAGCCAAAGAGATGTGGGTTACTTCTGCATAGTATTTAGTTACTGCTTCTCTATACCAGCCCCCCTTTTTCCTGTATTGGTAACTGTGGAAACAGAGGTCAAGATGGAGCATTCATCTGCCAAGGGCTGTGAGTGACAATGATGAACAGAACCCCAGGTAGACACCGTTAGACTTGTAGGGTAAATGAGAAATATAACTTTGTTGGGTAAAACCACTGAGATTTTGGAGTTGTTTCTTTATGCAGCCATAAACTAAACTATTTGATGAATACTTCTTTTTCTATCGAGGTTCCAGGGAAGCTCAAACTTTTCCATTGCACAGTAGAGAAGGGACATGAAATATTCATATGTCTTCAAAGTTCATATCCCCTGTCATTTTCTTAGCCCTAGGCAGTGCTGGATAAAAATCAACTTAAAATGTATCAAATGCCCATTATGTGCCAAGCATCGTTCTGGGCACTTTTGTGAGCCAACGTGTACACTTAGCACAATGTCTGTCATCTAGTAAATACCCAAAGTCATGCTAATCATCATGGTCATAATTACTATGCATCATCTCCAGTCCTTATGCAACCCAGTCAAGTAGGGACTGGGATCTCCATTTGACAGAAGAGGAAACTAAACCACAAAGCAGTTAAGCCCTATTTGCCAAGGTTTCCAAGATAGAAAGTAGTCCAGCAAGGATTTGAACTCAAGTACAGTACACTTGAAACCAAAGTTCCTTGTTCTTTCCACACTGTTCCATACATCTCCCACCAAAGACTGCCAGATTGTCTGCAGTGTCCTATCCTGACACGTCTGCTTCCCACTGGTGGGGTGGGGGGTACTCTACCATCAGACCTGTCCCCTGGTTCTACCATTTGCAACTATTCTAGGTTAATTCATTGAGGAGAGAGAGAGAAACCGGCCTCCCCCCTAAGCCAATGCACACATCGAAATTAAAACTTGGCGTTCAGAAGAGAAGTGTTTCTCTACCAGCTTCAGGATTCACTATCAAGAGGGGTTTCTTCCTCCCTCTTCCTTCAAATTTCTTCAGAATCTCTAGGCTGTCATTTATTTCTATTTCAGAAGTAGCACAGGACAAGGGACCAGTGAGAAGTGTGCCCTGCTCTGCCCATCCCCCTAGAGCCGCTGAGGCCAAATCGGGAGGAAGAGAGGGAACCCCAAGCACGGACAGCCCCGCCAACCGACCTCTACTCACTACGTCTTCCTTCAGGCCATTTATTTCATTAAAGCACAGGATGCTCAAGGGAACCTCAGGAAAGGGGACAATTTCATTTTTCCCACACCTTGGAAATTAAAATTCTTTCCAAAAAATAATTTGCTTTGTTCTTTGGGAAAGCGAAGGAGAGGAGAAAAGGGGTCAAGGAGTAAGAGGTAAGAAAATGAGAGGCAAGGCAGGATGGAGGGAGGGAAAGTGGGAAGGAGAACAGGGGAGGAGAAGGGGATTACAATGGGAAGAAGAGAAAGGAAAGAATAGCAATGAGCAAGAGTTTTGTGGTTTCAGGAGATCAGCAACCCATCTGACTTTTCATCGGTTTTCAAATTTTTACTTGGTACTATATTGCCAGTTACTCGTATCTGGGGTGTTTGGTCAGGTTCCTTTCCTGAGATCTCCCCCACACCCTCATAAAAGCCACTAACTCAACAGGTCTCACAACTGTGGTTTATCTTGAAAGGACACAGAATAATGGGAAGGAGGAACTTTCTAGTCTATCTGACCTGTGTCTAAAATGCAGCCCTAGCCTATTTTTTTTTTTTTTTCAACCAACCAACGTTGATGACCATGCATGTGCCAAGCCCGGTTGGAGACAGTGGGTTTTAGTGAAGAAGATTCCCTGCCCACATACAGCTTCCATCCCAGAGGAATGAATAAAAAGGATAATATGTACTATTTTAATGATAAGTACCTTGAGACAAGTAATCCACAAGGAACAACAATGTCGGAGGAAGGGCACTTTTACATAATAGACCATGGCAAAGGATGATGCTAGGGCAAAGCTTTGAGGAAACAGAGGAGTGAACCCTGTAGGTATTGGGTGGGGGAGAGCAAACCCCAAGTACAAATAGCCTGTGGCAAGAGCATACTTAGTGTGGGCACAAGGATCAGTGGATTGTAGGTTGCGGGGCTGTGGAAAATTTTTTGTTCAGACGCCACAGTGAACTGGAAAAATAGGAAGTCATGAATGAAAAATAGGACATTTGAAATAGACTTGAAGGACTTTAGTTCCCTTAGTGACATCTTCTACAGTAATAACATGTAAGTGAGGGTCTTAAGGAAAAGACAAAGCTATTAAAGGAACCAGGAGACCAGGACATTGGAAGTGTTACCTGTGTAGGTGTTAATGTTACCAAGAACTGGAGGAGAGTAGTGTTGCAGACAGTGATGGGGAGCTGGGTCCTACTCTTCAGTCAATTAGAGGGAGGGCCTGGAGATCACTAGAGGATTGCAATAAGAAGGGAGAGGGGTCTGATGATTAGCAATTCAAATTTGGTTTAGAGCAGAATGATCTGGAAGCAGCCATACTGATCAAGGAGGACACCCATCTTATGCTAGCCTAGTAGGTAAGGGCTATTGGAATGGAAACCACCACCACTTGAGAGAAATGCCAAGAACAGGGTCCTCCAAAGAGAGTCAATTACCTATAAGTATCATCATTTCACTGGAGAACACAACAGGAACTTACTGTGCTGGTAGACCAAGTTATGTGGCTCAGTTACACGTATCTGAGTTGAGATCTGCCTGTCACTAAGGGTATGACCTGGGGCTAGTTATTTAACCAAACAAGCAACATGGCATAGAAGAGTCCCATAGCTGATCGGCCCACCCAATGGTCCTGCCATTACAAAACATGTAATAGAGTTAGGGAGTACATTCAAAATGCAAAGGAGAGGTGAAGGGTATAAGGAGAATTATTGATGATTGATGCTAGTTCCAAAGCCCCCAGTAGAAGAGCTGTAGAAATTAGCAAAGGTAAGAGTTGGGGTTAGAATAGGGGGTGTCCAAATACAAATCCAGGTGCTGATCCTGGACATCCAGGCTTCATACAGTAACTCTCAAACACAGACGAAGAGGTGGTGAGATAGTCCTGCTGGTCTCAGGGCAGGTGGTGGTGGTGAAGCTGTGGGCATGGAAGGTGGGAGGGACAGACTCCTGGATCCACCATGCATACGTTCTGATGGAAGCATGGAGTGGGGGCAAAACAGCATGTAATCTGGGGCACCCGGTGCTTAGAATTCCCTCTTGGCCCTGGAGACTGGGGGAAGGCAGGACTGACATTCCAAACTCATCTTGATTTCTGCCATGTCTAAACTCTGTGTCCTTGGGCAAGTTATTTAACCTTACTGAGCCAGTTTTATAATCCATCAAGTGGCCCAGTAATACCTATCTCACATGGTCGTTGCAGAGCTTAAAATTAGATAACATCCAGGAAGCATCTAGAAGATAGAGCCCAACATGTGATGGGTGCTTCCTGCTATCAGGCCCATGGCCTGTGGCTCAGTTACACACATCTGAGTTGAGATCTGCCGGTCACTAAGGGTATGACCTGGGGCTAGTTATTTAACCTACCTGAACTTCAGTGTCTTGCATGTGACATTGGGAGAACACTACCAAGTGCAATGGTCTCCTAGAAAGAATAAATGGAAGCATAATGTGATGAGCTGAGAAGTTTTGCCTTCTCTTGGCTGGAAGAGGGGCCAAAGCACAAGAAATCAATTTCCTCCTTCCTACCCCTAACAAGTTCTTAGGTCAATCAGAAGGCCTCTGTATTCTAGACTCCCCTGTACCAGGGAGAATTAAGAAAAAAAATTTTAATGTTTACCTTTGACAGAGAGAGAGGGAGGAAGAGAGAGAGAGAGGGAGGGAGGGAGGGAGGGAGTGAGAGGGAGGGAGGGAAAGGGGCAGGCAGAGTGTGAGTGGGGGAGGGGCAGAGAGACAGAGTGAGACACAGCATGTGAAACAAGCTCTAGACTCTGAGCTGTCAGCACAGAGCCCGACATGGGACTCAAACCCACAAAGCACAAGATCATGACCTGAGCTGAAGTCAGACGCTTCCCAGGTACCACAGGAAATCCTTAAGGTACGATCAGAGATGCTACTGAGGCCTTTGGGAGGCTAGAGCCCACAAATGGGTAAGGTGGCATCATGCTGAACTGGATGGCTACAGAGACTGGAGTTTGGTGTTGACATTGGGCTAGGAGTAGCCCCAACCCAGGAAAAGAGAGGTTGAATTCCCTGAGATGGGAGACAGAGGCGGCCCAGGGTCTGCAAGGAGAGGGCAGAGGCCCAGGTGGCTGCTAAGGCAGACCGAGGGACGTGAAAGAATGCCCCTGGGACAAAGCCTTCAGTCTTCATTTCTGTTTCCAGTCCTGCCAACAGGTGGCCCTTTCTGCAGCCTCCAAGTCCAGGATACCCTGTCATATGTAGCACAAGCAGGGTACATTTTCCCCGCATTTTGTTCTTGGCTCAGAGTTTAGCAACCCGCCTGTTCCTGACGCTATTAGATAGCTATGACATCAAGGTCATTTTGCACACAGGTGTCCCTGGAGGTTGCTTCACCCTTTCCGCATGGGGTGGTGCAGCTGCCTGGCCAAACACTGTGGGTGGCTGTAATGAAGTCACCCTGCATCTGAGGTGTCGTAATTCACTTTGCCCTCATCCCAGCCTCCAAACCTCCAACTCTTGCCTTCGACTCATTCCTTGGTGCCTTAGAATCAACTATTCAGCTAGAACTGAATTTGTTTTAGGATTAGTTTTTTTCCCCTGTATAATGGGAATAGTTTCCATGGCATAGGATTGTTGTAACTGACAGGGATAACACAGAGCTTTGAAATGGTCATGGCAATTAGCGGATGCTAAATGAATGGCAGAGGTGGTTATGGATAGAACTGGTAAAACTATTATTAATGGAAACACTACTGCAACAGATAAAGCTGTGGCTGGCCCAGATTTAACCAGCCCTACAGTCCTAAAAATGGTATTATGCCCCCAGCTTTGCCACAGACGGTCTGGTGACATTGAGTTAATGCCAGCACTCTCTGACTTTGTTTCCCTGTCTCTCAAAAGGGGAGAGTTACACCCACTTCAGAAAATGCCCTTGCATCTCTAAAGGTCCTTAGAGAACATCTGGTCCACTCTTTTCTCCTCTGTACCCCACTTTACAGAGGCAAAATCTGAGGCCCAGAATGTAAAGCAGCCTACCTAATTCATACAATGAATACTATTTCTAAATCCACATAGGCTTGGTTTAATCTTTGCTTTGTTTCCTGGTGTGGGTTGGGAGGACTGGGGTTGGGGAAAGGGCAAGTGATCTAGAAATGTAACACTCTCTTTACTGGAGAGGCTTTTGATTTACTCGGAAAACAAGATAAATTCATGTAAAAACACAACAAAAAACCAAAGTTTAAAAATGAGAGAATGTATAACAAGTTCTCTGAAAAATATAAGATACTTGTACAGACAAATTGTGGTAGCCTGCCTCCAAGATGGCCCCCAATGATCACACCTTTGCATAGCTTCCTCCCACGTGGTACCAGGACTCATCTGCGTGATCGATAGACTACACTGGAAGTAATGGTAGGTTGCACCAGACCTTTAGGTAACAGAAGACTGCAGCTTCCATCCTGGGATCTTTCTGTACCACTTGCCCTCAAGAAAGCCAACTGTTGTGTCACGAGGACATTCATGAAGTGATAGAGAAGCCTATATGGTGAGGTACCCAGTCAATAGCCAGAGAAGAACTGAGTCCTGATAATAACCACATCCTAGGAGTGAGCAGATGCACCAGCTCTGGACACAGGCCCAGGTGACAGCTTGAGAGCAACCTCATGAGAGATCCTGAGCCAGAATGCTAATCTTGCCTGGATTCTTGTCCCAACAGAAACAGTGAGATATTATGTATGTGTTGTTGCAAGGGGCTCAATTTGGGGTAATTTGTTATGCAGCAATAGATTACTAACACATAAACACAGATCATCATCATTCTCCATAGAGTACTTACTGTGTGCCAGCCCTGTGCTCCCCAAAGAATAGGTAGCAAAGACACAGGACAGAAGCTCCAGCTAGGAATTTTGACAGCATTGGGCTGAGATTGGTACCTTGGGGAAAGGTAAGCCATACTGATGGCAAAAACGCAGAACCCTCAAGAGAGCTGACCAAAGTCAAGCCACGATTTCTTCCCCAAAGTGAGATCACAAGGCTCAGCTGTGTGCCTATATGGATGTATGTGAGAGAAAACTCACACACTCACATGAATATTGTGAAGGGGGTAGGGCTCTAAGTCGTGGCTGCCTTCCACGTGGCCTTTCGAAGGAGGCAGATTCTTAAAGGTTGCCAACAACTGGTAGGAATGAAATGCCTTCTGTGGAGTAGGACCTTCAGCTACTCCTATCTGGAAAAGTCTGGCTGCTTCTGTGAACAAGGTTTGAGTCCTACATCCTACCTACATCAATACGGTGTGAAGTCAAGTCAGTCTCTTATCCATTTCCAAAATGGGCAAGGCAGCTTTTCTACATTCCCAAAAGGATGCAGTAAAGGTAAGACGAGAAAATGCTTTGCCAACTATAAAACAGTACGATAATGAGCAAAGTGAGATCTTGTATATGTGGGCCCAAGAGCCTGCCTGGCTCAGCACATCAAGTGAACAAATGGTAGTGTTCTTTTCCTATGGACAGGCTGACCTCTGGAAACAAGAGGAAGAAGTAAAATCATGGCGGCAGGTGTTTCCGGACTTTTGGCTTGTGCCCACTTGTCACTTTCCTCCCAGGGAGCCATCTGTGCCCTGAAGCATCCCCACGTCCCCCACTCCTCCTCCACCCAGGACTCACCAAGTGGATAGAGGAGACCTCTCTGCAGCTCTGCTTTGTTTAGAACAGGCAGGATATGGATCCCAAAGCAGGGGGCAACAGGGAGGGAAGGGTTTGACCTTGCTCTCACTAGGATCTGAGGAAGCTCAACTGCCTGAGGGCTGGGAATGGAGTGATAACAACCAGCAACACTGAAGGGGTAGAGAAAACACATGCCTAGTTTCCTTTTATCCATCTGCCTAGGGCCTGGGCATTGATTTCCATTTCCAACTCTAGGATTAATGGGACAAGGCAATACACATCTGCACACAGGCGTGATTGTCCGCAAGAAAAGGAGAGGAGGTCTGTTCCAGGCTGAATTGTGTCCCCCACAAAAGATGTTGAAGTCTTTACCTCCAGAATCTGTCAATGTGGGAGAGAGAACAGAGTCTTCCGCTTGTATTTCAAGTCTTCCAAGAACAGACTGGATCGGGCAGAGGTCAAGTGTCCCTTTTAGCACCAGACATCCCTACAGGTCACAGAATTTCAGTTTTGTACACTTGCTTATGGTGTCCCTGGGTGTGAGCCGAGGATGAAAGTTAGTAGGTTCATTTCTACAGGGGCCAAAATACTGTGTTCCAGACACACAGCTCTCTTTGGGTAAGCTTGTCTAGCTCCAAAGCCCAAGTCTAGACTATCTGTCTGCAAGAAAAATGAAAGGAATGCATTTTTGTGTGTGTGTGTAAATAGGCCCATGTACATATATGGGGAGGGGGGAATTTCCCCTCATTTGCTAATTGGACAGTGGGCAGCTGATGAGGACTATATTCTCTGCCAAGGTCTTGGTGTACATAATTTTGCCTTGCAGGTTTTAAATCCATACACCTTAAACAGGTCAGGAAAAATAGTGAAAACGTTTGTAATGGGCAAAAGGATGATTAAGTGTCCTTAGGAAAGAATGTTAGCTATTTAGATGAATTCTCCAGGGCTATCTGATTCTGAGGCCATCCTACCTTTCATTGTCTCTATTTTGCAATTCTGTAGAGCTTGAAGCTAACTCCTGCACGTCTAACAGGATGCACATGATGCTTGCTTATAGAAATGCAAAGATTGGGGAATGAAGATACAATGGATACTCAACACTTGTAACTTTTAGCATATTCTGGTAACACTTCGTTCTAGAAAGAAAAAAAAAAGCCCCCCTTCCTTTTCTTTGAAAGAAAAGAAATTTAATTCCCTTCAAGGAATGGGAGGGGGTCCTTGAGACAGCCAGCTAAGCAAAAGTCATAGTCTTTGAGGAAGGGTGGAGGGGAGTCTTATTTCAGAGTAGGTGAGATGAAGGTGGTCCTTTACAGGTAGCCTTCTCCAGGAACACTGGGTTCATATAAATGTCAACACGGTCAATTTACAGCAGAATGAAACACTAAGGAAAACCTCTATCTCTTGTATTTAAATTACAGTAAATCCAGACTTTGGACCTAACATAGCTGGAATAGCATCCACCATAATACAAACTTACCATTGTTGGAAGACAGGTAAAAGATTGAAAAATATCTCCATCATGAATTTAGAGTCACTCATTGCTATTTTCCCATAAATTTGGAAGTCCTTTGATATAAAAGGTACCCAAAGTGTTAATTGACCAATAGCTTTAAAGCACATGACTTCTATAAAGCTTAGAGTTTTTCAAATTTTGAATTGAGTTTCCATGTTGATAGAAAAGCCTTGTGTTTTATGGGCAGTTTTTGCTTAATTCAAGATCTTTTACCTTTTGTAAAATATTTTTCAGCTTCTCCTAATTTATTTAGAAAGAAAGAGAGACAGAGGCAGACAGAGAATCCCAGGAAGGCTCCACATTGTCAGCACAGAGCCCAATGTGGGGGTCCATCTCGGGAACGATGAGATCGTGACCTGAGCCCAGATCAAGAGTTGGATGCTTTAGCTGACTGAGCCCCCCAGGCAGACTTCATCCTCCCAATTTTTAAACAAAGTTTCCATAACTGAATTTTTTTTTTACCATTTCTCCATGTAAAAATATTTGTATAGAAAACCCTAAACACTCTACCAAAAAACTATTAGAATAAATGAATTTGGTGACGTCACAGGATACAAAATTAATATACAGAAATTTGTTGCATTCTTTACACTAGTAACAAACTAGCAGAAGGAGCAATTAAGAAAACAATCCTGGGGCGCAGGGGTGGCTCAGTTCATTAAACATCCAACTTGGCTCAGGGCACAATCTCCTTGTTTTGTAAATTCAGGCCCCTCATCGGGCTCTGCACTGCCATCACACAGCCTGCTTGGGATTCTCTTATCTGCTCCTTCCCCATTTGTGCACTTACGTGCAAGCCCTCTCTCTCAATAAGTAAACTTAAAAAAAAAAAGAGAACACCATTTACAATTGCATCAAAAAGAGCAAAATACTTATGAATAAATTTAACCAAGAAAGTAAAAGATCTACATTCTGGAAACTATAAAGCAACGATGAACCATAATTGAAGATGACACAAACAAATGGAGAGATACTCTGTGCTCGTGGATTGGAAGGATTAATATTGTCAGAATAGGCATACTACCCACAGCAGTCTATAGATTCAATATAATCCCTACCAAAATACCAATAGTATTTTTCACAGAACTAGAGTGATACTAAAATGTGTATAAAGCCACAAAAGATAAAGAAACTTAAATTTTAAAAAAGGGGTAGGTGCCTGAATGGCTTAAGTCAGTTAAGACTCTTACTCCTGGTTTCAGCTCAGGTCATGATCTCAGGGTTTGTGAGTTTGAGTTCTATGTCAGGCTCTGTGCTGACAGTGTTGAGCCTGGTTGGGATTCTTTCTTTCTCTCTCCCTCTCTCTGCCCCTCCCCTGCTAGGGCTCTCAAAATCAAAACATAAGCTTAAACACACACACACACACACACACACACACACACACACACACACACACAAATAGCCAAAGCCATCTTGTAAAAAACAAAAAACAAAAAAACAAGCTGAAGCATGTTCTCTGATTTCAAATTATACTATAAAGTTGTAGAAATCCAAACAGTATGGTCGTGGCACAAAAATATATCAATGGAACAGAGAGCCCAGAAACAAACCGAGGCTACATGGGCAATTCATCTACAACAGAAGAGGCAAGAATAAAGAGTGGGGGAAAATGGTCTCTGCAATAAATGGTTGTGCTGGGAAAACTGAACAGCTATGTGCAAAAGAAGGAAACCTGGCCACAGAGTAACTGAGCTCAGCCTGGACAGGGCCACACACACAGTGCATTTGGGCCACAGTTTGAGGAAGTCACATGTTTTATCATGGGCTGTAAGGAAACCTGCTGGACTCTTACCCTCGAAGTAGATACTATTTCTATTATGCTACGTGACTAAAACATTTTCCTTGGACTTAGAGATGCTCTATTTTATAAGGCTGTCTGCTCGGCAAACATTAAGTTAGTTTGTTTGAAAAGTGGTTGATGTCAGGATGCCTGGGTGGCTTAGTTGGTTAAGCATCTGACTTCAGGTCGGGTCAGATCTCATAGTTCCTGAGTTCAAGCCGCCTGTCAGGCTCTGTGCTGACAGCTCAGAGCCTGGAGCCTGCTTCGGATTCTTTGTCTCTCTCTCTCTCTGCCCCTCCCCTGCTTGTGTTCTGTCTCTCTCTCTCTCAAAAATAAACACAAAAAAATTTTAAAAAGAAAATAAAGGGACACCAGGGTGGCTCAGTTGGTTAAGCATCCCACTTTGACTCAGGTCATGATCTCACAGTTTGTAGGTTCAGGCCCCACATCGGGCTTCATGCTGACAGCTCTGAGCCTGGAGCCTGCTTCAGACTCTGTATCTCCCTCTCTCTCTCTGCCCCTTGCCCACTTGTGCTCTTTCTCTCTCAAAAATTAATAAACATTAAAAAAAAGAAAAAAAGAAAAGTGGTTGATGTCCCTGCTCACATAATGTGCAGAAATCCAAAGATTTGGATGTGCAGAGACCCAAAGAATCGTCCCCTTAGACATGACCCCTTTAAATATTCTAGCACACGTACTCTTGTGTATAGTTACCCTATCCTCCTCACAAAAAATTTGACACTGATTTCCTAATTTCTTAATTCCAAGAATTCATTAATATCAAGTCCATGTTAAAATTTCTCCCATTACCCCAACCATCTATTTTGTGGATTAGAGAAAAAGCCAACAAGAATCATTTCAAGTTTAACAACTATATTTGGTTGTTTTGTCTCATTAGTATCTCTGTCCAGTACAGCCCCTTCTCTTAAAAAAAAAAAAAAAAAAAAAGAAAGCCTCGAATTCTGAATTTGTCTGATTGCCTCCCTGTAAGATCATTGAACCTGCCCCTCTCTCCTACATGTTTCTGGTAAGTTAGAAATTGAATCAATGGGCACCTGTCTGGCTCAGTAGGTAAAGCACATGACTCTTGATCTCAGGATTTTAAGTTTGAGCCCCACTTCGGGTGGAGATATTACTTAAAAAAAAATTAAATCTTAAAAAAAAGAAATTGAGACTAAATAATATTCAGATTAATCCATCTTGGCAAAAGTACTTCCTCGGTGACATTTATTTTAAATGCAGTGAGAGTGCATCAGACCAATAGGCATATACTCTCAGGGGGTTTTGCTACTAGTAATATTAAGTTTGACTACTTGGGGGACACCTGGGTGGCTCCAGTAGGTTAAGCGTCCAACTTCGGCTAAGGTCATGACCTCATGGTCTGTGGGCTGGAGCCCTGCATTGGGCTCTGTGCTAACAGCACGGAGCCCACTTTGGATCTTCTGTCTCCCTCTCGGTCTTTGCCTCTCTTGTGTTCTTCTCTCAAAAATAACCATTAAAAAAAAAAAAGTTTGCCTACTTGGATAAACATGACAACTGCATGATCTCTCCTTCCAAGAGACCATCTTCCCTAAGAAGCTTGTAAGAAATCTGGGATGTAATCCTTTTGGCATCAAGAAAATCGGGGGCACCTGGGTGGCTCACTCAGTCAAGCGTCTGACTTTGGCTCAGGTCATGGTCTCTTGGTCTGTGGGTTCGAACACTGTGTTGGGTCTGTGCTGACAGTTGGGAGCCTGAAGCCTGTTTCAGATACCGCACACGTGCGTGTGTGTGTGCGCGCACGCCCCTCCCCAGTTCACACTCGTCTCTCTCAAACATTTCAAAAAATTAAAAAAACAAAACACCCATCCCTGTAATAGGTTGGACATCTATTAATGATTCTTCCCTGAATGAATTATTGCACTGGGGCTAGGCTTCCCTACTAATCATCAAAGCCAAGCTTTTAAAATTAAAAAAAAAAGGGGGGGGAAGAGGGGGGAGAATGAGAAGAAGGGATTTAAGAATCAGCAACAAGTCTCTTCCTATAAAAATGCCAGCCTCTTAAAATTGATCATGGTGGCTCTCAAGATTGCCTTTAGGAACACCAATCAATTTTATTCTGTAATTAAAGGTCTCCAGGATCCATCCTTGGACACTAATGGAAAGATGACAGAACAAAGAGGAAGAAAAGGAAGGAAAAGAAGGAAAAGCACATCAGGGAATGTTTCAAATGTGAACAAGCTATATACTTAAAGAGCTACCCTTTTGTATGGTGGAGGTAAAAAATAATCAGCAGATACTCCAACTACTAAGCAAATGTTTGAGGACAAAGTATTTATATGGTCTCAGCGTGCATTCCAAGTTACTTATCAATTTAATATGAAAAGTATAACTTTGAAGTTGAGCAGACAGACCATCCTTGACCAAGCCATCAAAGTTAACATGGCCAATAGGACAAAACAGCAGCAGGTGCCTCCTGCTGTGACCTCACCTCCCTGATATTCCTACCCAAAATGCCAACTCTGGATTTAATTGGGCAAAGCCAAGTTCAGAGGCATGCTGGGCTAACTCTTCTGTGCTCTTAAACATTCAGGTTGGGGCGCCTGGGGAGCTCAGCAGGTTAGGCATTCAACTCTTAATTTTGGCTCCTGTCATGATCTCACGGTTCATGAGACTGAGCCCCACATAGGGCTCTGTGCTCACAGCGTGGAGCCTGCTTGGGATTCTCTCTTGCTCCCTCTCTCACTCTCTCTGCCCCTGCCCCATTCATTCTCCCTCTGTCTCAAAATAAACATTTCTTTAAAAAATGTTAAGGTCGAGGGGCACCTAGGTGACTCAGTCAGTTGAGCGTCCAACTTCGGCTCAGGTCATCATCTCACAGTTTGGGAGTTCAAGCCCCATGTCAGGCAAGTCAGGTTGTGTGCTGGCAGCTCAGAGCCTGGAGCCCGTTTTGTATTTTGTGTCTTCCTCTCTCTCTGCCCCTCCCCTGCTAGCTAGCACTCTCTCAAAAAAAGTAAGAATTAGGGGCGCCTGGGTGGCTTGGTCGGTTAAGCATCCGACTTCGGCTCAGGTCATGATCTCACGGTCCGTGAGTTGGAGCCCCACATCGGGCTCTGTGCTGACAGCTCAGAGCCTGGAGCCTGTTTCAGATTCTGTGTCTCCCTCCCTCTCTGCCCCTCCCCTGTTCATGCTCTGTCTCTGTCTCAAAAATAAATAAACGTTAAAAAAAAAATTTTTTTTTAAAGAATTTAAAAAAAAAGTTGAAAAAAATTTTTTTAAAGATAAGGTCAAGAATGGCAAAGAAATGGTGAAAAACTATTCTAGATAAAGGATACTAAAGAGGTAAAACAACAAAATGCAACAGGGGATTCTGGACTAGACCTTGAGCCAGAAAAAAGTCATCAAAAATGTTACAGGGACAATTGACAAAATTGGAGTATGAATGATAGATTACAAAATATTATATCCATGCTTTATTTCCTGATGTTGAGAATTCTATTTTTTTTAACATGAAATTTATTGTCAAATTGGTTTCCATACAACACCCAGTGCTCATCCCAACAGGTGCCCTGAGAATTGTACTTGGATTGTGTGAGAAAATGTCCTTGTGTAAAAAAAGACACATCTAAGTATTTAGGGACAAAAGGTCCTATGTCCAACTTGCCCTCAAATAGTTCTCCAATATATATACTCTGCACATGCATTAATCTATTTAGACCAAAAAAAAAAAAAAAGAGAACATGGGGCAAATATAAATAATTGGTGAATCTGGATGAGGTGTATATATATGGTTTCTTGCAACTTTCCTGTGAGTTTTCAAATTTCATTCCCTCCATCAAAATAAAGCCACCCTGGTTTCTCTCATTTCCCCTGCTCTCTGCTCTAAAACTGACCGGAGATAGGAGACCTGGTTATATTCAGCACGTTCAACCAGACCTTGCTGGGATACACTGGCCTAGACCCTTTGTCTCCCTAGGTTTCTGATTGTGCATCAGCATAAAGGTGAAGTTGGCCTGTAAGGTTCAAGGATTCCAGGACAAATGGCATCTTTTGCCAAAATGGAAAACCTTGAATGTTTTGTTCACTTTGTGGGATTTTGCTATGCTTACTTCCAGATACAGCCTTTCTCTCCAATTCCCATCTCTTTTTCCAGCTACCTCTGAAGCTCCCAGAGTAGGTCGAGTTTGCTGTTATTCAGTTTCTCATCTCAAGTTGGATCAGGTAGAGGGAGGCTGTTTGTCTCAAGGGATGTTGACACCAAGATGACAATGTCGTGTCTTGACTGTCCAATATAGGTCAGAAAGCCCAGGACTTCTATTGCTCTTTGGTGCAGCGGGGTGGGGGGTTGGGGCAGGGGGTGGGGGGAGTTGGTCAATCAAAGGCAGGAGGTAGCGGTTATTTGCTCAGGGAGAAATGGACTTCAAAACATCCCTCAAACAGGGAAGGGGGAGGAACTAGCATTCCCATCTCAGAGTATCCACGTAAATGCCACCCATACATCTTTCTTCAAAATGCCAGGCAGAGCGTGTCTGAATATAAATAAGTGACCAATTAAACTTCCCAAGTTTAACATCACTAACCATGGCTCTAATAATGTTGTGTTAGGGGAGAAAAAAGAAGTATTATCTCTAATTGTTCTCTCCCCTTTCCCATTCTGAGTTTTTTAAGAAAATAGTCCATGTATGGAGTCTGGAAATTTAGCATAGTTAGAAATTAGTTAAATACCAAGAGTTTAAAACGACAGTTAAAAATCTATTTGAGTAGGGGTGGAAACTGCCCAAACCAAATCACCAAGCCGTGAAAACTTCCAGCCCTGTGCATGTCACTTCCTGAGGACCCTCATGCTCAATTTCTTTTTTTTAAATATTTTTTTTTCCACGTTTTTATTTATTTTTGGGACAGAGAGAGACAGAGCATGAACGGGGGAGGGGCAGAGAGAGAGGGAGACACAGAATCGGAAACAGGCTCCAGGCTCTGAGCCATCAGCCCAGAGCCCGACGCGGGGCTCGAACTCACGGACCACGAGATCGTGACCTGGCTGAAGTCGGACGCTTAACCGACTGCGCCACCCAGGCGCCCCTCAATTTCAAGTTGTTAAATCTTCACTTAATAGAAGGTCCACATTTTGATGACTCAAGATCAGAGAGAAAAAAAAAGTCTCCTATATTTGGGAGAGTTAAAGATTTGGAGAAAAGAACCCCACAGTTGACTAGAAAGTCAAGGGCTGTAGTCTAGACTCTGATATCAAGGTATGTGAATCCTGTTTGTGAGGGGATCTTGGGGTTCAGAGAACAGACCTGAACAGCATTGTAAATATTCCCTCCCCAAGGAAACTTAATAAGCAAAAGAGTGGGCTACCCAACCCCAAACAAATCATCAGCCATCTAAAAAGGAAAGCGTCTTAACATAATGTACTGAAAGTTGCACACCAAGAGCCGAGAATGTAAAAACAGTCCCGTGGAGTTCAGAAGGGTTCAACCTACTCCATGCTACTCCAAAAGCTTTGCCAGTGAGTTCACAAAATCCAGAACACCATCGCAAATACCCCAAAATCTAGAAAGAAACACATGAGGGGCATATTAATTTTCTCAACACAGCTGATAAGTTACCACAAATTTAATGGCTTGGAACAACACAAATTTATCATCTGACACCGCTCAAGGTCACCAGTCCAAACAAGGTTTCATTGGGCCAAGAGTAAGGTGTTCACAGTGTTGTGTCTCTAGAGGAAAACCGATTTCCTCACCTTTATGTAGGAGAATAAATCTTCACAATGTTACTTATTTATTAAGCTACCTAAGAGTCCCGAGTGGGATTCTAAAAATGACATCAAGGAAATGAGAGGGGAGATTATTACAATTAGGAATAAGACAATAAACACATTAGGATTTATTTGTACAAACCAACTAGAGAACTAGGAATGAAACTCTCAAACTATTCTAGAGAACTAGAATGAAAAAAGGAGTACCAAGCTCTTGAATGGACCACACCACAATAAAATAAAGCCAAGACTGGAGATAAGCATAATGAATACATAATACAAAGAGAAAGAAATTAAACCAATGAGCAGAAGCTATTGATCACAAGACACACAAAGGTGATCCACCATTAAGGTGACTGGTTCTCTGAAATGGAAAATCCAATACATGGGAAAGAAAACAGGTTAAAAAATAAGAAAAAATAATCTTCAGATCCATGGGCATGCCGTAATTAAAGAAATTCTGGATACAGTCCCCTTAAGCCATTGAACGTAAAAAAGAACACAAGCACAAAGCTAGAAAACAAACCACCTGCAAGGATTGAAATTCAACCTGTCTCCAGTTTCCTCCGCAGCTAAAGACAGCAAAGCAGCTTTTACAAAGTCTGGGGGAAAAGAAGGTGTGACACAATGATATTATATCCAGCCCGGATATCCCACAAATACAAAGGCAAAAGGCAAAGTATCTGAATGTATGAAAGACGTCAAGAAATGCAATACCAGTATCCAGCTAATTAAGAAAGAATCCAAGGCTGGGGCACCTGGGTGGCTTAGTCTCTTAAGCAACCAACTTCAGCGCAGGTCATGATCTCACAGTTTGTGGCTTAAAGCCCCGTGTCAGGCTTTGTGCTGGCAGCTCAGAGCCTGGAGCCTGCTTCGATTTCTGTGTCTCCCTTGCTGTCTGCCCCTCCCCTGCTCATGCTTTGTCTTTCTCTCAAAAATAAACATTTAAGAAAGGAAAAAAAAAAAAGAATCCATCCAAGGATATCTGGATGGCTCAGTCTCTCGATTTTGGCTCAGGTCATGATCT
Organism: Puma concolor; assembly: GCF_028749965.1. Taxonomy (NCBI): domain Eukaryota; kingdom Metazoa; phylum Chordata; class Mammalia; order Carnivora; family Felidae; genus Puma; species Puma concolor. Next base: position 8,738,799 of record NC_141679.1, on the reverse strand, counting down.
TACTGTTTGTGAGATTGAACCCCACATAGGGCTCTGCGCTGGTAGTGTGGAGCATGTTTGGGATTCTCTTTCTCCGTCCCTCCCCTCTGGTGTACTGTCTCAAAATAAATAAACCTTAAAAATAAAAATCAAGAACAATGAGGATGCAAATACAAAAGGTCTAAACACTCAACCACATTAAATATGCAGCCAATACCAGATGGCATGGAAGAGGCAATGACAGATCATGTGAGCTATGAAGCCAGGCACAAAATGCATCCATACATTCAAACAGAAACCAACAAAGGTAACAGAAGTCAGAAGTTTGGAGAAGGGGCAACAGAAGGAAGAATGGATGTTCCCATGTTAGGTTTCCAACAGGGACACCATCAACACTGTTCCCAATTGGCCCTTGAACTTAAAAAATACCTCGGAATTCTCAACGTTTCTCATAACTGCTTTTTAAAAAAAGTATATGATCTTTCAAGAAATACTATCTCTTGTAGTTAAAAAATAAACTTTGCTTACGTCTTTCTATTCTGCTGTTAATTCAAGTAAACTTCCATTTAACCATTTTCATCCAAAGATAACATGTATAGCAGGACATTATTTTTAAATAAGTGTTCCTCTCAGTCTATCCATATATTCCTCAAACTGTGTATTCATAGGAAATTGTTCAAGTAATGTCAGCGATGGCTATTTCTGGGTGACATATTTAGGGTGGCTGTTCATTTAGTGTCTATGCACTTGTCTGCATCATTGAGCATGTTTAAAAAAATGGTTTTGGGGCGCCTGGATGGCGCAGTCGGTTAAGCGTCCGACTTCAGCCAGGTCACGATCTCGCGGTCTGTGAGTTCGAGCCCCGCGTCAGGCTCTGGGCTGATGGCTCAGAGCCTGGAGCCTGTTTCCGATTCTGTGTCTCCCTCTCTCTCTGCCCCTCCCCCGTTCATGCTCTCTCTCTGTCCCAAAATAAATAAAAACGTTGAAAAAAAATTAAAAAAAAAATGGTTTTCTTTTAAAAAAATTTTAATGTTTATTTTTAAGAGAGACAGAGACAGAGCACAAGTGGGGAGGGGCAGAGACACAGGGAGATACAGAATCCAAAGCAGGCTCCAGGTTTTAAGATGTCAGCACATAGCCTGACTCGGGACTCAAACCCACAAACCGTGAGATCATGACCTGAGCTGAAGTTGGACACTAACCAACTGAGCCACCCAGGCACCCCTACGATGGTTTTCTTTTAAAGAAGATTCAATGTTGGGATGAGCACTGGGTATTGTATGGAAACCAATTTGACAATTATATAAAAAGAAAATAAAGGAAGATTGAAAATAAATGGTACAAGTGGTTAACCTCGGTATGGATGATTATCATTTTATCTTTCGACTTTTAAAATATTTGTATATATTTTTAATGAGAAGTCTGGATAGAGTTAATAAAGCTTGGGGACCCCAAATTAGACATTGTTTCTAGCATCTTCCAGAGGAATGGGTCTGGACCCATAGACCCACATTTGGACAGGTGTACTCTCAGACGATCAGCAGGAGTATCAACATACCACTGGCTGTTCAAGGTCAAGTGTTTCACCACCTTTAATTTCAGGCTCACAAAGCAGCTTTCTGATCACAAATTGGCCTTTGGTGTAGCTTTCCTACAGAGAGAGAACGAACGACCAACAGATTCTAACCAGGCAAGGCCAGAGACCCTGTTTGTCATGGTCAGTTATATTCTAACACTTGGTGCACAGCAGACACTTGATGAATCTTCATTAATTGACCTTACACAAGCTTTGATCTGCCTGACAGTTACATGTTTGTGATACAAATCAGTAGGTTGACATTCTGGCTTGTGCACTGGGCTGTGTGTGCTGGTTGAACAGTCTGAGATCAACCGTCCGCTGGAGAAGGACAGAATTATGATGTAGAATTTACAAAGCTGACCACCTGTAAATGTTCGTGACATCACCGAGACCGGGCCTCCCGAGGGCCCAGCGCTGGCCAGAAGCTGGCTTCCCTCTACAGCTTTCTCACCTTGCCTCATTTCTCAAACCATTAGGCAGGACATCAAATGTTAGGTTCACATTTTTACATTTATGGGTCTATGGCAGATTTATTTTGCCACTATGGCAGATAATTTTTGCCACTAAAACTGATTTTTGCTAACATAGAAGCCTCTTAGAATGAAAAAGTCATCTGTACCACTCCTTCCTTTTTCCTAAGTACTAGAACCAAATATTTGTTGATTTTTTGTTGTTGTTTTGTTTTTGGTAGTTTTGATGCTCTGGACTCTGAGTTTTTTGTGACTTTGGTATTTCAGGATCAAAATCAAGAATGATCAGAAGTCTCCATTATATGGCTTTTTATTTAGAAGTTGAGGGAGTAAGATTATGCAAAAAAAAACCCAAAAAACAAAAAACAAACAAAAATACAAGTAGCAGCAGATAAAGGGGGTGCCTTGAGTGAACCAGCAGAATTGGGTAGGTCTTATTTACCCAAGGGATACAGGAGTACTGATGCATAGGGGCACTTGTACCCCAATGTTTATAGCAGCACTCTCAACAATAGCCAAATTATGGAAAGAGCCTAAATGTCCATCAACTGATGAATGGATAAAGAAACTGTGGTTTATATACACAATGGAATACTACTTGGCAATGAGAATGAATGAAATATGGCCCTTTGTAGCAACGTGGATGGAACCGGAGAGTGTTATGCTAAGTGAAACAAGCCATACAGAGCAAGACAGATACCGTATGTTTTCACTCTTATGTGGATCCTGACAAATTTAACAGGAACCCATGGGGGGGGGGGGGGGAGGAAAAAAAAAAAAAAAAAGAGGTTAGAGTGGGAGAGAGCCAAAACATAAGAGACTCTTAAAAACAGAACAAACTGAGGGTTGATGGGGGGTGGGAGGGAGGGGAGGGTGGGTGATGGGTATTGAGGAGGGCACCTTTTGGGATGAGCACTGGGTGTTGTATGGAAACCAATTTGACAATAAATTTCATATATTGAAAAAAAAAGAATTGGGTAGGTCTTCACAATCATTTTTCGTTCTGAGTATTATTCACAAATTATATTCACATGTAACCCATGACTTTTAAGTTACTTTGCTTTAACTTGTAAGTCCCTTGCCTGATTCCAAGTCTTCATGTCAAATCAGTAAGGAATTCTGTACAGGCCAGACCCCAACCTGGCACCTCTCCCTTCCTTGAGACTTTATGAGTCACCAGTGGATTTTAAACAAACCTTCTAGACAACCCACGGGAAGGGGCAGCAATACATTTTTATCAGTTATAAATTACCAACATTAAATTACCACAAAGAACACAAGCCAGTATTTTTCTCTCTTCCCCTCCTTCTCTCCCCAGGGGCTGGGGAGGGCCAGAAGCTTTATTTAAAGTGATAAGCATTACAGTTAACTGCTACCTATCAGTGGCCACCGTTTCATTGAAGCTTGTAAGTGACGACAATCCTGCTGGTCCCAAAACTGCCTTGCTCTGTTCAGCAGAGTGCTTTCCTAGTAGAGATGCCAACTAAAGGTCAAATGAAGATTCAGGAGTTGAGCTAATTGGTAAGTCTTACTTCTCCTTCCATTGTGATGTTCCATTAGGGACATAAGACCTTCTGATCCTAAGTGGAGGAAATGTTGAAATTCCGCAAATCTGGTTCAAGTTTACAACTTGCATTTCCCAAGAAGCCTCAATAATGTTGCCTGTCCCCTGTGTCTAATGCTCAACTCACAAACGCTTTCATCACTTCATTTGAAACTTAACCTTCTGAGATAAGGGAAGAGCAGACTTTACTTCCACCCCCACCCCCATCAGATGAGAAAAGCAAAGCCCAGTGCTTGTCCAAGATCACAGAGTCAGCAAGTAGCCAGGGTACAACAAGAACCCCACGATAACGAAGGATTCCCTTTGGAATGTTACAGCCATCGTGCCCTACTGCTTCCTGGTTTGGTGACCGAGGAACTTGGTTCCAGAGGCCTTCCTTTCATGCCCTTTTCCCCTGCCGAAGGATAACTGGAGCGAAGAGGCCTTAGCAAGTGAAGAGCCAGCCATGTGGAGGATGTCCAGGAACAGTATTTTGACTATAAAGGCTGTAACAAAGCCATGAGAAAACTGCGGGCCGGGCCAGGCCAGGGGTGTGGGCATACCACCACCACCAGGGAATCAGGAAGAATGCGTTTGCCAGTTGGTGATTTCTAACATGAGAACGAGTTCCCTAAACTGAAAGATGAAAATACAAAATTAAAAGGGCCAGATAAAATGGCTCACTAGGAAGCCTTAGAGCATGGGTTTAGCCACAGTGATGGTGGCCTCAGAAGTCTTTACATCAGTGCACACATACACAAAAAATATGTAGGAATGATCACAGGTTTTGAATCCAAGATGGAAACCAGTCTTCTAGGTATTAAGAACATTTGGTGGGTTCAGATTCTCATCTAATGATGAGAGCCAATGGAAACTTGAATCTTTCAAAAGAAATCTCTAGCAGAGGGGAAAAGGAAATCACATGAAATGCCTGGAGGGTATAGTCTTATTTGGAAATCATAACCTGAAATAGACCATCAAGAGGATATAGGTAAAGCACAAGGAGAGAGAAACCAAAATTCTACCAGTATGAGTATGCTTCTGATCAACCTGTCTATACGTTGTTGAGAGACACATGCATCTCAAGATTGGAGAACAGATTAGAAAAGACCTCCAGTCCCTTTCCATAACGCAGTCCTCTTGGCCCCTAAGAGTTAACCAATCAGAAGGAAAAGAGATGTTGGCAAAATTACAAAAATGAAAATGACCAACGTTAGAAAAATTCTGACCTTAATCATTTCTGATTTCTCCCATGGCGTATACCCAAAATAATCTGTAAAAGTGAGGGAAGACACAGGCAGTGTCCAAGTTTTCCAAGTGGGAAGAAGGACAGATTCCAAAAACAATAAACCACTGGCAAGCAATAAAAATCCTACCAGAGCATTTAACAGGTGCTTTGCCATTTAGAAAGGAAAGCGGTGATCTTCAGGAGGCAGCATGGGTCATTAAGAGCAAGTCATGGCCTGGTGACTTTATTTCTCATGGCAAATGAACGGACAGAGCTGAGAGATTTAAGGATGCAGAAGACTTGCCATTAGCAAAATGTCTGACATTTTCTCATGATAACGGACAAAGTGGAAACATGGGCTGAATGTTGGGAAAAAGAGCTAAATTTGTAGCTTGTTGGACTTGCCCAAGGAATGTTGATTGTTGTGTCCACATCCAGTTGGGCCACAGAGGAAAGTTCTCTAGTTGGCTTTGGAGCTTAATCCTTTGTTTAGTCTTGGCCAATGTTTCTATTAATAACTTGAGTACAGACATAGAAGCATAGTGTGAAGCTACCTTATGAGAACCGATAGCTAAGTTCTCAGAAAATTTATGATGTTGACATCATGCTGTTAGCTTGTAATTGTTCATGGTGGGTATTTCGACTACAGAAATTAGTAAGCACTATAAATCAGGGCCCTTCCTTTCTCCTCCCTGCAAGAATTGGCTGTTAAACATTTACCACCAAACCACTGAATAGAAAACAGGTAGATTACTTAGGACTCGCCTAAAAATAAGATTGTTGGGTATTTTTTTTGCCCGTTTGCTTAAACAAATCTCAAGTCACTGTTAAGTCCAGGTTAGATCTGGTTTCAGGCAGAGTTGGAGGCTGGGCACCTGACATCCCAAGACTCAGTTTCTCTTCCTCTCTTTCTCTCCCCCTCCTCTGCTCCCTTCCACGCTGGCTTCATCCAGTAGTAATTCAAGGGTCTTCTATCCGTATGGCAGCCCCAGTGGAAGGAGAACTCCTCTTTCTCAATACTTTGAGCAAAAGATCCTATCACTTTGCTAAGGGGAAGACAACACTGATTGTTTAGTCTGGGTTACATTTTCATCTCTGGGTAGAGACACTGAGAATGGGGAAGTGAGTGGCCAAAGGAAAATGATGATGCAGTGACCAGGAGGAAGGGAGATGGATGCTGGACGTCCAAGGAGCACGTGGCAACCCAGTACATTTGCTTCATCTGTGAGAAGGCAGAGAAATGATAATTCAGCTAAAAACGTATAATCACAGGATGATTGAGTTAATGGGCCTAGAAGAGCAGATCAGGAAATGTAAGACCTATGCTCCAAGTGTTCAGCCACTCTTAAGAGTATTGTATTCAGTTCTTGGCACTGTTTTTTACAAGGGACATTAGATATTTACAGGAATATCCATGAGGAGTTTGTCCTACAGCGATGTATGTAGAAAAACATATGAAAAATGGTTGAGGAAACTAGCCAATGTTTGCTTAGGGGAAAAGGACCCAATTTCTGGAAAGCTATAGAAGAACTGGATATTGCATGGTAGAATGGCAATTTACACGGAAGTTAGGTTCTCAAGTCAGTGGGTAAGGCAAGAATCACATCTAGCCAAAGTCTCCTTGAAAATTACCTATGAAACATGGCAATACAGACGATGGGCTAGTACATGTGACATAGATGTATAAATGTATCATGTACTTAATAATGCACAATACAGATGCCTGGGTGGCTCCATCGGTTACGTATCTGACTCCCGATTTCGACTTGGGTCATCATCTCACGGTTCGTGAGCTCAAGCCTTGCATCAGGCTCTGTGCTACCAGTGAGGACCTCGCTTGGGACTCTTGCTCTCCCTCTCTCTCTGCCCTCCTCTGCGCACTCTCTCACTGTCCAACAAACATTAATAATGTACAACCTAATGAAGAGTACATTTAAACACCAGTATCACAAAACCCTATAAAAACGTATGGTGAGCAAATAAAGCCATTCTCCTATTTCACATCCACTTTGGGGCACATGGCAATGGAGTAGAATAGTGGGTGTGTTGTCGACAGCACCCCACTCACCCCTCCCTCAAAAGCACATTTAGCGGACTCGGTCAGTTGTGTAAAAATTTTAAGCAGCGTTTGTTCCTGGGAGAATTGAAATCTTGGCATTCCCCAAGTAATACAAGTGTCTTTGTTATTTATAAACACCCGAGTTTATGCGAAGAGATGCCACAGCCCGGATGGTGCTGGTCACCAATAAGAGATGGGATTTGAGCGTTGGGACTTTGAGCCAGCCCAACCTCGAAGGAGGGAAGAGGGACGGAGATCAAGTTACATCACACAGCCAATGATCCAACCAGGTACGCCCATGTAACAAAACCCAAGTAAGAACTCTAGACATGGAAATGAGTGGAACTTCCTAATTGGTGAACATGAGAATGTATATGGACAGGGTGGAGCTGTCAGAAGCACAGTGGCCTGGGGACTCCTCACACATGGCTGTCATCTGAAGAAAGGGCAATCTTGTTGGGAACCACGCCCTTGAACCCACAGAGCCTGACACTAACACCACGTGATTGGCATCTAAGTTGTATACCAGTTGGTGTGCGAGCTATCATAAGTTCGAGAAACACGGAATGTGAGGGCACAGTACTTCTGGGGTCATAACTCCAGAAACACTACCGTTTCAAAGTAGGGACCAGACAAAATTAATACCCTGACCTTTGCCCCTAGAAAAGCCATTAGGTAATGGTCTTTTGCTATCTCACTTTAGAAACTTTACATTTAAAAGATGCCACCCAACTGTCATTTAGGAGTCTCGTGCTCATGCAACGTCATGTTACTGTAAACCAACGACAGCCTAGTGACAGAACTGATCACCTACAGGAAGGTCTGGCCAATTAGAGAAAGGCGGCAGAGCTCCTCTTTTTTGTATCAAAGAGCACTTGAATATTTTTGAGAGGGACAGAGCACGAGCCAGGAGGAGCAGAGAAAGGGAGATACAGAATCCGAAGCAGGTTCCAGGCTCTGAGCTGTCAGCACAGAGCCCGATGCGGGGCTCAAACCCACCAACCAACCGTGAGATCATGACCTGAGCCGTAGTCGGACGCTTAAATGACTGAGCATCCAGGCACCCCCAGCCCCTCTTTCTAAATCACAACGGAACCTGAGAGACACTAATACTGTAATAACGAGGTAGGTACATCGATGACCCAATGGCTTCAAGGTTGGCAAGGTTGTGCTTTTCCCCTTTTTGTTTCAGAGAAATGGGCATCACAAGTACCCACAGCCAATTTCACAGACATTTAAGGTGAGGGGGAGCCCCCTCGCAGTCTCTCTCGGGGCCACAAGGACAAGGCAGGCTTTTCCCAGTCCCTCCAGTCAAAAGCTAACAGCAGCAACACACATCCCAAACACGGTGTCCATTCCTATCCCTTAGGACACTCAGGGCTCCTGCCTGAACACCTGACACTCGAGGGCAGGGAACCCATTCCTAAGGAGAATTAGAGTCAAAGGCACGGTGACAGGGGTACGGTCTCATCTGACCTAAGGAAGGACTTTCCAAGGGGAAGATCCTCCTCAGGAGACGGAGAATGAACTCCCTGTGACCAGCATGGTGTAAGCCGAGGGTCACAGCCACATCACGAGGACAGGCGGACAAGGATAGACACATGATGGGGGAGGGGGCAGTAAGGACACCAATCCTTTGCAGCTCGGGCAGCTTCCGGGCTCACTGGACTGTCGGTACAAGGGAAAACCAGGGACAATCATCCCACCTAAGGAAACCCTCCAGCTGGGTCCCCACCACCCGTTTCTCTACAATCAATCCTTCCAGAATTCCTCCTGCAGGATGTTATTTAGGGCAGTTAAGGGAGATTTTGGAATTACTTCAATGCCATTTAAATTCATTATCTAATGCTAATTAAAATGATTTGTTTCGCTGTCACCAAGGAAAATCTTGTTAGGGAAACAGACGAACTGCAGTAAACTGTGTCACCGAGCTGGGAGCTGATACGTGCTTACAGCTCCCCACGTCCCAGGTCAGTGCCAATTACGGGCGGGGGGGGGGGGGGGGGGGCTGGGAATTAGCCTGGAGGCATACCCGGCTCCAGCAGGTTCCAAGGCCCAGCCAGGCATCTGAGGAGTGCTCCGCGGGATAGCAGGAATCCTGCCTCTGACCCTCCGTCACTTTGGGGCAGTCACCACACCTTTCTGAAGGGGTTTCTATCAGCGGTTTGCAAACTCGAGAATCACCAAGGGCACTTTTCAACAATCCACATACCCAGGCCCTGCCAAACACCAATGCCATCAGAATTCAGGGAGACAGGGTCCAGGCGTCAGGATGTTGAAGCTCCTGAGGTGAGGCCAGTGTGCGGGTGAGGCTGTTTACTGCTGCCTCTGATGGTCTCAAAGGACCGCCCCCCCCAGCCCTGTGCCTGGGTCTCCCCCCCATTTCCAGCCTTATTGAGTCACAGGCAATCACTGGCTTAGCTCACCACTCTCCGGCAGACACTGGTTATGATGAATCGGACTCCACTGAATTCCACCGGAGTGATCAGTCAGGAGGGAGCTGTGGTTGAATCATGGCCCACGTCTTCACGTTGGGTTGGTACATGCCAAGCACATTAACTAGGTTCTCGGTCCCCATTTCACGAATGGCCCACAAGCCAAAAATTCAATTGGCCATGCACCACCCGCCTCCTTCACTTTGAGTAGCATTTTCATCATTTTGCTGCTCTTTGTAACTTACCAGAGCAAGAGGGTGCGTTACTAAAGTTAAATTAGACACCTCTTTAATAACAAAATACCCCCAAAATAGTAGTGCTTTCAACCACCAAGAGTTTACTTCCCTAGCCTATAAATAAAACCCTGGCTTTCCAAACATGGTCCTGGGACTAGCACGATCCCGATCACCTGGAAACTTGTTAAAAACGCAGACGCTTAGGCTCCAAACTGTACCTACTGAATCAGAAATTTGGTGAATGGAGCCCAGAAACCCATTTTAACAACCCCTACGGGTGATTTGGGAACCCTGCCTTCATCAAAGAATTTGAGAGTTGGCAGACCAAGGCTAGAATAGTGACTCCATGAAGTCGTCAGGGACCCAGGCTCTCTTCTGCTCACCATTTTCATCCCAAGGGTACCAACCTTATCCACAGGCTTCAGACATGGCTGCTGGAGTCCCAGCCATCACATCTAAGTCGAAAGGAGTAGCACGGAGAGGAGACCAGAGACAGGCACTCACCTTAAGCAGGAATTCCTCTCCCTGGCAAAAATCTTTTCTGCGGCGGAGCTTAGAAATACCGTCTTTGGGGCGCCTGGGTGGCGCAGTCGGTTAAGCGTCCGACTTCAGCCAGGTCACGATCTCGCGGTCCGTGAGTTCGAGCCCCGCGTCAGGCTCTGGGCTGATGGCTCAGAACCTGGAGCCTGTTCCCAATTCTGTGTCTCCCTCTCTCTCTGCCCCTCCCCCGTTCATGCTCTGTCTCTCTCTGTCCCAAAAATAAATAAACGTTGAAAAAAAATTAAAAAAAAAAAAAAGAAATACCGTCTTTGAATTGGGCACAGACCATCCACCTAAGCCTTGGGGTTCTGTTTCTGAGGTATTGAGTCAACTAGTCGTTCTGCCTTAATTAAGCGCTCAACAATGATACTAAGGAAAACCCAAACTTAGGGGTGCTCTCCCTGTGTCCAGGCGCTGCATTAGATGTATGCTAGGACAGTATCTTGTTTAACATCCTAATTCCATGAGGCATTGTTACTCTTTTTGTAGATGCAGTAACTGGGATTTGAAGGGGCGGGTTCCTGTGCCCGAGGTCACCGAACTAGGAAGTAGGTGGAGAATTTCAACCGAGGCAGTTCATCAGCAGACGGTTCTTAGCCCCAAAGCTGTGCTGCTGATACAAGTGTTGGTGGAGGAGAGGAGTTGTAACTCACCTCCTATCCATTCCTCATTGGCATCACCGACTTGGCTGTGATGTTGCCATTCCTGAAGGAGGTTGAGCTTGTATAGCAACCCTCCCCTGATTCTATAGGCTGGTTTCTTCTTTGTCAGACTCACTTTTCAATTGACTAGGACAGGTGAACAGGGTGCCTGCACATTAAGAAGCTCAAGCCTGGGGAGCCTGGGTGGCTCGGTCGGTTGAGCGTCCGACTTTGGCTCAAGTCATGATCTCGTGGTTCGTGGGTTCGAGCCCCGCGTCGGGCCCTGTGCTGACTGCTCAGAGCCTGGAGCCTGTTTCGGATTCTGTCTCCCTCTCTCTCTGCCTCTCCTTTGCTCACATGCTCTCTCAAAAGTAAACCTAAAAGCTTTTTTTAATAAAAAGCAGCTCAGGCCTAATAGGAAGGAGAATCCAGGTTTTGTGGGGCCTGAAGCCTGACAAGTTAGCATCTCCCCTGAAGATTACGAATACAAATTTAGAAGCAGGCTTGAGAACGTCCAACGGTCAAGGGCTCTGATACATAAGCCCCACTGGCTTCACAAGAAATCGGCTTCCAGCCTAATGCTTCCCTTCTGGCACTGCTGGCTGACCCCGTGTGGCACTGGGGACACACGGCAGGGGGGTGGCCAGCAGGCAATCGCCAACTGTTTCACTTCGAAGGGCTGTTGGAGAGGACATCGGCCAACGGTTTTCTAACTCAGTGTTTTGTTTTTAACAGCTGAACCCGGTTCGAAGCGGCAATCTCGCTCCACATCTGAGCACGTTACACAGATCTAAGTGCTGCTGCTCTGACTGGAGCCCAGGCGGGTGATCAGGACCCCCCCATGTGCTCTGTCCCTACCTCCTGCCGCATCCCGGCTCCCAAGGCATCTCAGGGCTCCCCGGGCTTTTTGTTTGTTCTTAATGTTTTATTTTTCAGAGAGAGAGAGAGAGAGAGAGAGACAGACAGACAGACAGAACACCCCGAGACACGCCTGCACACACACACACACACACACACACACACACACACACACACACACAGAGGGGGAAGGGCAGGGGAGGGAGACTTTCCAAGCCCCTCTTCTTACAGGAGACAGAGTTAAGATACAGAGCTCAGCCCGTAAGTCACACAACCTTGTGGCTGGCAAGATGGGGACTTGAACTCCTCCCTGCCCACAGATCTTTTCCTTCTCCCATGACAATTCTTCAATTCCTAGGCCAACCCTTGAAAACCGTGTACCGAGTGCTCTCGCACCTTGTGCCCAGTGCAGGATTTGTTGTACCGTAGAATCAAAGCACAAGGTGTTGCCTTGGTGTTTCAACGGTGACTCAGGACACCCAGCTCCCCGCCCCACAGTCCTGGACGGGGAAGGCCAGGTACTTCTGCTCAGGTCCCGGGAGGCCATTCCCCCCAGACTGCTGGGCCTTTCTCCCCCTGGCACACACGGGGGGAAGGCAAGAGGCAGGGAATGGCCTTAGTTGGCATTTTTGAAGAAGAGTAGGCACCCTGGGGTCACAGGAATATCCAGGGTGCTTATAAACGAGCAGAGAGAGAAGCTATCTTAATACCGTGAAAAAAGAAAGGATTTAAGACATACTGCACGTAGGCACCATAGAGATTTTCTCTTCGGTCTGGGATTTTTATTGCTGGTGGACTTACATACAGACTGCACACGGATTACTCTCTATTCGCTGGGATTTCAAGTCTTTCTGACTGCGCTTCGGGTCTGGGCAGAACTCCGAGAAACTTCTCTCGACAGTTAACTTGAAGTAGCTCCTTCCCATTCAAGGATGGCTGTACGTTTTGCCCACTTCAGTCTCGGGGTACACACTTGCCCATCAAGTGGCCTGCTCTGTCCTTCACCACTTTTCTTGGTTCATCCACGTCTCCAGGAGTTCTCTGTGGCTACGACTTAGGTCTTCTCATCACAAAGGGGAAATTCTCTTTTCGGGCCCTTTTCTCAGTGATTAAATCGCCCTGAAAATTCGCAAGCTGGTGGGCACCTGGGTGGCTCAGTCGGCTGAGCATCGGACTTCAGCGCAGGTCATGATTTCACGGTGTGGGAGTTCGAGGCCCACATCGGGCTCTGTGCCGACCCGCTTCAGATCCTCTGTCCCCCACCCCGCCCCACCCCTGCCGCCCCTCCCCAGCTCTTGCAACTGCAATCTCTCTCAAAAATACGTTTCAGAAAATGTTTCAAAAATTAAAAAGTAAAATGCCATGTGAATATAACAGGGTCTTCTACAGAATGGCCGTGTCCTAACTGCAGTGGACAAAATTCAAGCAGAAATGCAGGGATCTCTGCCATCCTCAACTTTCTCACGCTACGTTGCTCTCACAGAAGACCTGCGTTAGTACCTGTTTTTTGCTAACTGAAAGAAACACAAGAGGGATTTCGCTTTTAGGGAAGCGGAAAGCTACAGAAGGCTGCGGCGTTCAGGGTGTTTGTGCCGAGCCTCTGTGGAAGGGGGGCACCCCGGCAGCGGGCAGTGCCCCCACCAAGTTCCGGCCCAGGGCAGCAGCACCCAGCCTTTCCCACGGGCGGGCCGCCCTAGTATTTATTAAACTGTGTCTGCGAGCAGGTGTGCTTAGCCTCGATTTATTTCGCTCACCCCTCAGCACAAGTCCTAACCTAACAAAAAAGCCTCAGGCCGGTTATTTCCAGGGATCTGGAAACACTCAGAAAACCTTCCGGATTGATTAATGGTAATTGCTTTCTCCACTTGATCCCATCTTGCTTCCACAAGGGCTCACAGGATCGCATTACTTTCAGAGAGTGGGAAAGCCTGTCCTCGTTTCTCCTATTTGGAAATGGGCATCCCCTGACGGCTACCTTCTAGAAAGGGGGAAATCCATCTCCCAGGGTTTTTCGTCCTGCAAGGTCGCAGACAAACGGATCATTACATCGGAGGTGCAAGACAGAAACGAGAAGCCAAGGGGTCAGGTCAGAAATAGTTTCAGAACAGGAAAAACATGGTTCTCCTACAAGTATGGAAGAACGCACTGAAGGAGGAAAAAAGCAGGACGGTCAAGCTCTGTATGTTGATGGGGCTCAGGACACATGCGCTGGAGGAATCTGGCGAGCAGCAGGGGTAGGACGACTTTCTGACCTTCTCCAAGCAGGTCCTAGGACCCGCACGGGAGAGGTTCCCTCCCTCCACCTGCTGGAAAACGATCACCCTGGTGTCCCAAATGGAGGGACGCCAAGAGAAATCCTAAGGAGCGGGACTTGTTGTTTCCCCCAGTTGACTAAGCTCCTATCCTTTTTGTTTTATTACATCTTCCCGTGACTTTCCTCTCAAAGCGCCCAGGTTTACTATTTCTTTGGGTCTGAATTTTCTCACCAAGGCTCTTGTGTCATGGAGAACTTAAATCAATTTGTGCGCTTTTCCCCTGCTCCTCTTCTGCTACCGGAGCTCCGGCTCAGAAAGGGTAGCTTAGAAGGGCTCAGAAGAATACAGAAAAAGATTATTTTTCCCTCCTCTAACACAGATGCATTTGTGTTCAATGAAAGACTACTAGAATAAAATGACAAAGTTACAGCAACATTTACAGGGCAATAGAAGTCCTCTCTTGAGTTGTCTCCACTTTGGACAGAAAGTATTTGTAGCATATTGATCTCGACAGTTTACGACCCACCTTTCCCGAATCTGAGCTCTAATTAACAGTGTGTCAAGCAACATTATATCCCCCTAGAAAAATCAAAAAATCTTGTGGTTTTGTAGATAACGCTCTAGTAGGCCTTTAAACGGAGCACATCTTTTTTGCCCTATTTCTAGACTTTTGATAATTTTACTTAACATAGTTTTGTATACTGCAGCCCTGTGACTTGGTAAGTAAACAAGGCAAGGTGTTTTCCAGAGGAATCATAAACATACACTGTAACAGGCTCCACTCACATGCAAATCTCACGGGCTTCTGACCCCAACCCCCTCCTATCTTCAGATATCATCTTGAATCTGACACATAAGCAAACAAAGGTTCACAAAGATTGTGATTTACTTACACTCCTGGTCGGAGCCGGGGCCCACTCTCAAAGCCAGATCCTCCGCAAACACCAAGCCGTTTTCTCCATGATACGACCCTCCACATCCCCTCACATTTGTAGGGAATCTTGTTTGCAAAAGTCTTTGTAAATTGAGGGAATAGGAGGCAGGTGGCCTGTGTCTTAGATGAGACACTGAAGAGTGAGATCACCTCCCCAGCAAAGGCAGAACTCAGGCAGGGCCCATGTGCCCTCCAGAAACCCCCCCTGGAGTCAGCCGTGTTGTCTCTGGGCCAGACCCACGGTCCACCCCCGGAGGCCAAGGCTACTGTACGAGCTGAAATCCCCCCACTTCTTTGCTCTTGCCTACCTGAGCAAACAAACAGCCCTTCCCAACCTGTCTAGCTCTTTGCCTCCTACTGGAGCTGGCTGATAGACTCTGCAGGAAGGTGGGGGTCACAGGCCGCCGCTGAAGGTGCTGTTCCCATCAAGGTCATTTGCATCTTAACAGGAGCTGAGTTGAGTTCAAGTATTTTCCCTCTCAGCCCACCCTGTGGGGAGAAGAGATGAACTAAGGGGCCTCCTGCAAACCCGATCTTACTACCCTCCTACCCTGGGCACCAGCTACAAATAAAACAATGACTTACACCTGTGACTACTTACCTATGGAACCCCGCTGATGTTTTAAACTGTAAAATATGTACCTGAAAGTGGTAATGAGTTCATGGAAGTTTCTAGGTGATTTCTTAGCCAATATATACCCAAACGAACAAGTATATTTTGCCTTCTAGGGCAAGGATTGCTGAAATGTTTTGATTGTTGTTGTTTTTTTTAATGTTTATTTATTTTTGAGACACGGAGAGACAGTGCGTGAGCCGGGGAGGGGCAGAGAGAGAGGGAGACACAGAATCGGAAGCAGGCTCCAGGCTTTGAGCTGTCAGCACAGAGCGCGACGCAGGGCTCACACTCACGAACCATGAGATCCTGACCTGAGCCGAAGTCGGATGCTTAACCGACTGAGCCCCCCCACCGGGGTCCCCTGAAATGTTTGATGTTGATGGAAGGTTCCAGAGCCGTCACAAAGGCTTTTCTGGCCATCCCCAAAGCCTGGCCCTGAGGGAGCCCCGCCTGGGCTGTGTCAGGCCCAGCTGAAGGTCCTTTACATATTTCACTTTCAGGACTTACCCACTGGTTTGGAGTTTGTATATTTAAACGACCTCTGACCTATTTTCCTCTTCCCCTGGTAACCCGGTAACCACCATCGTTCGCTCGGTTTCTTTACAAGTTTGGCTTTTTTAGACTTTACATATAAGTGGTAGCATAACAGTGTTTGTTCTTTGCTGTCGGACAGCTCTCATTTGGCACGAATGCCTTCAAGACCCATCCGTGTTGTTGCAAATGGTGGGATCTTCTTCTTTCTCATGGCTGAATAATGCCACACCATGGGTGTCCATATATAGATATCGATATATAGATATAGATTAGATATAGATAGAGGTATGTATGCATACACACCTACCATATTTTCCTTACATATTCTTCCATTGACGGACACTTAGTTGGTTTCCATCTTGGCTATTGTAAATAACCCTGAAATGAACTAAAATACCGTATGGTGATTTCGGGCAGCAATCTCGTATTATAAACATCCAACTTGCAAAGAGGCTAGATCTTGCTATTTCTCACCACAAAAAATAGTAATTGTGTGACTGATGGAGGTGTTAGCTAATGCCGCAATAGCACTCCCGTGGAAATATATAAATTTACCCATCAACCTGTTTATACACTGCCACATGTCAGTTATTTCAATGTAACATTTAAAAAAAAAGTTTTAAAGCCAAAAAAAAAAAAAACAAAACCCCAACCCCACATATATAAGCTCATGTAATTCTCACAGTGACAATGACCTGTGCATTATGTTTTTATAAATGAGGAAGCTGAAGCAGAGAGGTTATGTGACTTTTCCGAGGAAGCCCAGCTATGAGCCAGGCTTCAAATCACAATGGGGCTCTGGGCGGATGCTCCTAGCCACTATGCTATACTGCTTCTAACTGGACTGGACTTTCCTTTTCCAAAGGGGTGTGTTTTGTGTGCAAATATATAGAAGATACCTCACCCTAACCCTGTTCACCTCTAGGAGTCCAGCAATAAAGAAAAGTTTTGAAGGCAGTGGAAAGCTATTATGGAAAACCAAAGCAGGCTAAGGTCCAGAGGAAAAGATGGGACGTTGTATTTTCCCATCTGTAACCAGCCTGGATTCTAAGACCCATGATTTTATGTGTCACTAACAAACACAGCTGCCTGTTAAAAATGGCCAGGCCAAGATGCCATCAACTCTAAGATGCATCCTTTCAGATTTGTCAGACTAGGAAAAAAACAGATGTGCACTTTTTAATATTTACTTTTGAGAGAGACAGAGCATGAGTGGGGGACAGGCAGAGAGGAGGAGACACAGAATCTGAAGCAGGCTCCAGGCTCTGAGCTGTCAGCGCAGAGCCCGGTGCGGGGCTCGAACTCAGGAACTGTGAGATCGTGAGCTGAGCCGAAGTCAGACGCTTAATCGATGGAGCCTCCCAGGCGCCCCCAAAAGATGTGCATTTTTAGCACTGATGAAATACAGTAAGACCCAGGCACGCAGACGAAAGAGCTTGAGACCCAGGGGAAGGAGCTTCCGCAGCATCTCCTGCAAAGGCCCGCCACACTCCCACGTCCTGGTTTTAACGTTCTCCCACATTCTAACCAGATGCTAGTTCAGAAGAGTATCAACACCCGCTAACTGTGGCCAAGGGAAAGAAAGGTGGTGTGATTTGCAACACCTGGGTCATCTGCGCCAGGTGGAGGCAGGTCACGATGGGTTCACCTTCCCCAAAGAGGGTGACTGTGAAATGTGGGAGGGGAACCCTGTATCTGCTGGGTTATTGACACAAGCAGACACAACAGTTCTCTATTCGGAACTAGACTTAGGTATTAAGCAAAACAGATAGAGCAGAGGAGTCCATTTGGCAACAGAAATGAGCCCCGACTTGTCCTTTTCCCCCATGTGGCTTTCTTGCTGTCACACACACACACACACACACACGTCTTTAAGAAGCATGATCTTTCTTGGGGTGCCTGGGTGGCTCAGTCCGTTAAGCATCTGACTCCAGATTTTGGCTCAGGTCGTGATCTCACGGTTCACGAGTTGGAGCCCTGCATTGGGCTCTGCACTGACAGCGTGGAGCCTCCTTGGGATTCTCTGTCTCCCTCTCTCTGCCCCTCCCCTGCCAGTGTTCTCTCTCTCTCTCTCTCTCAAAAAAAAAAAAAAAAAAAAAAGGCACGGTCTTTCTTTTGTCCACTGCAAACGGCTGAAGATAACAGCAAGTCCAGCACATGTCTTTACTGGTAGGTTTAACAATAAAAATATGAGTTCTAAATGCACGAGGGTTTCTAAAAGGAAAGTCTGTTTTCAAACATCTGGAAGTCATTTAAAATATCTGAATTATTCATTATGCTTAATTACAGCCATCAAGAGCACAGTCAGATGATTCTCATAACCTCACCGGGTTCCCATCAGCTCCATTCAAGCGGTCATCACACAACAGGCACAACTAAGCGCTAATCATTTTCCCTCAAGACATAATTAATTCCCCTCAGAACAACAGGAGAGCACGGACCAACATTTCTCACTGCCACATTTCTGCAGCTTTGTCCACTTAGATTCAGCAGCGGGCACGAACCCATGTTTAAAAGTTGGATAAAATGTTTTGATCGAAGAGTCCAAACATTATTCCTTTATAGGGATGGGAGTGGGAACAGCAGCGTATCGTGCAAGGCACTCTCTGGGGTACAAACACGGACACGGCGGGCAACGTGTTTGCACACTTGGGAATGCACACAGAGGAGCCCTTTAGTTACTGTGCAGGAAAGTCATGGGATCCAAGGAGCATGCTGTGTCTCCTGCTGAAGAATGTTCATTTAAAAGACTTAAGAATTCGCCAGGGAGCAGGTTAGGGAATTCGGGTTAGGTCCCTTTAGTGGTGGTGTTTTAAAATGTAAGAAAAGATGTGAGGCGCCTGGGTGGCTCGATTGGTTAAACGTCCGACTTCGGCTCAGGTCATGATCTCACGGTCCGTGGGCTCGACCTCGCGTGGGGGGGTCTGCGCTGACAGCTCAGATTTTAGGTTCGGTGGCTTCCTCTCTCTCTGCCCCTCCCCTGTTCACACCCTGTCTCTCTCTCTCTCAAAAATAAACATTAAAAAAATTTTTTTAAACAGAAAAGATGAATTAGTTTGCTAGGGTGGCCGTAACAAATACCACAGACTGGGTGCATTAAACAACAGAGATTTATCTCCTCCCAGGACTGGAGGCCAGAAGTTCAAGATCAAGGTGTCAGCAAGGTTGGTTTCACTGAGCGGCTTCCCTCCTTGGCTGTCTTCACGTAGTCTTCTCTTACGTGAGTGGGGTCTCATCTCCTTCTAAGGACGACAGCCGTATTGGATTGGGGTACACCCGTATGACTTCATTTTACCTATGTTACCTCTTTAAAGGCTCTGTCTCCAAATACAGTACATTCTGACTTATGGGGGGGTTAGGATTTCAACTCACCAACTCAAAGGGGCTTAATTGAACATGTATCAGGTAGAGATTATTATACATTTAGTTTCCTTAGGTTAAGCAAGATCAGAAGTGAGAAAAGAGCTCAAGCAGCAGATTTTTATGTTTGTTTAGTTCATTAGTTCTGGCGTAGAAAGTTTATGGTTAGTGGCTCAGTATTAACTGCTGTTTTTGAGACCTTGTGCTCTCTTAGTCTAAAAATACGCACACACCCTCATCTTTCTCAGACTTAAGAGTGATTAACCTGCTATAATTAAGATGTAATCTTTTCAAAATTTCTTTGAACGTAGTAACAGAAGCGCCATGTCCTAGAAGAGCCAATCCTCTGAGATCAAGCATGCAGGAAGTTTCCTGTAAGGGTCCTTATTCCATTACACAAAGGCATGGCACCCCAGGCTTTAAAGGAAAACAGGGTTCTTCCTTCTTTGTAGGCAGAGTCTGATCCCTGGGGAAAGCGTGGGGTTGGTGCAATCTGAAAACTGCAAAAAGCTGAATTTTGCAATGAAAGACATTCTCAAATCAAGCCCTTCCATGGAAAATAACCTCCCCCACCGCAGCCAGCCAGGTTCTTTTCAGTTTGGTTGAAACCATGTGTAGATTTCTGCTAAGAATAAAAACGGTACACGCTCACTGGAACAAAGTGCCTGGGAGAGAAGCCACCGGTGAGTGTGCACTTGCAACAAATATCTGGAGGAACAGAGAGCAGTGAAGAAGGAGGCAGGGCTGAGAAAGGTGAATACAGAAGAGCAGGTGAATTCTCCCCGTGGTATACACGACATGTCAGCAGTTCGAGGTTCTAGGTACTGGGGAGAGACGTGGGATGGAAAACGGGGGACCGCTTCAAACTGGTTTACTACCACTCCAAACCTTGGCAGAAGTCCTCGTCTGGACTTGCATTGGTTCCATTCCACTAGGCTAGGGCCCCGGTGGAGAAGACAGCACGACGGAGAGGCACTGTCCTTACGGTAAGTATATGGGTTAATTCAGATCTGCACAATGAGTGCTGAGCAACCAGAAAACTGGCAGGCAGGTGGATTTCTCTCCAGAGGCACTTAAGGGCCCCAGACAAAAGGCCTAGACATCCTGCGGTCTGGAGGACTTCAGTGAAACAGCAGCCCCTACACCTGTGCTATAATAACAGGGTAGGCCTGCCCATTTCTAATCAGGTTTTAGGGTCTTAAATATACAGAGAACCAAAGATCTCTCCAGCAAAGCTTCAAACGCAAGAGACCAAAGTAAACCAAAGAGCAGATAATAGAAAAGAGACAAAGCAAAGTAAAACAAAACAAAGCAAAATGAACATAAAATACAACATCCCGAGAAGTAAGAGAGAGTTCATCCAAGGCACAAAAAAAAAAGGACACTTCAGTGGAAAGGCTGGCAGAAGATGGAGAGGAAATATGTCTCTCATTTCTGGGCAAAACAAAAAGCCAAAGAAATGAAAATAGAAAACTAGAGGATCGGGGCGCCTGGGTGGCTCAGTCGGTTGAGCGTCCGACTTTGGCTCAGGTCACGATCTCACGGTCCGTGAGTTCGAGCCCCGCGTCGGGCTCTGGGCTGATGGCTCAGAGCCTGGAGCCTGCTTCTGATTCTGTGTCTCCCTCTCTCTCTACCCCTCCCCCGTTCATGCTCTATCTCTGTCTCAAAAAAAATAAACGTTAAAAAAAAAAAAAAAAAACTAGAGGATCAAACCAGCATTCAAAATGGTAGTTAACAGCAATTCCAAAGAATAAAGAAAACAGGAAAAAAAAAAAAAAAGAGACAGAGACGGAAATGATACAAATGCAACTCTCAGAAGGGAAGAACTGAAATTTTCTAAAACATCTCCAAATGCCCGGCATGAAGGATGGAAAACAGACACACCTCATACACCAATGCACAATGACCTGCAAGGTAAGGCAGCTGGGGATTAAAAAGTGTCCTGTCACCTTCCGGAGGAGCACTGCCCCTGCAAAAGGGCACATATAAAAAAGGGTGGGAACCAGGGTGGTGTAAGGGTTCCATAGCAACCCGAAATCAAAGAAGATATTGACCCACATCCTTAAAATTTTGAGGCAAAATTAATTTCCAACCAAAATTCTATATCCAGCTCAACTAGGCACCCAGGCATGAAAGGGTGTGTAATGAAGACGTTCACTCTCACCTGCGTTCTTTCATGGCAAGTTACTAGAGATTATGCCCAATTCAAGAGGGGCTTAAACAAGAATAAAATGCATGGGATCCTGGAAATGGGCTTTCCATAGGAGAAACAAAGAGACGGCCAGGATGATGATGGTGGTTGTATAGCAGGTCCTCAGGACATCCAGAAAGCCAGTTGCCTCCAGGAGGGGTGTCTCTAAGGGGAAATGGGAATGCTAGTCGGCTCAATGTGTTACAGTGTGGAAACTAATATTGGGAGTCAGGTTAGCACACTCTTGGCAGCAGGTGTCTAAGGATCCAATTCAAAATGGCCTGATGAGTGGGCTTATTGCCTCACGGAACCAGGAGTCCAGTAGCAGGGCATCTCCCAAGGACTCATTTCTCCCACAGATCGACTTTCCATCTTTGGCTCAGCCGTGGTCAGCATGCTGTCTTCCACGGCTGCGATAGCATGCCTGCTCTGAGCGTCCAGTGAGCACATCCGAGGTTGGCTGGCATGAGAGGGACACTTCCTGGGGGCGGGGGGCCTGTGATCTAAGAAACCTTCCCCAGGAACCCCACTTCCAAGGTTCACTGGCCAGCTGCCTTCAATCCACCAGTGACTCAAGGAATAGGCCCCTGGGATTAGTTCACACCAGAGTTCTTTTGGACAAGCCACACCACGAAGTGTTCGCATGGCCCCGCGGAGTGACGGAGGAGGCTGCTAAAACCTCGGCACTTCTAGGACCCACGTGTGGCACAGTGGCACCAAAGCACACCAGTTAGGACACCGGAGCCGTGGGGAAAGGTGGGGACACCTGAGTAATACGGGAGCCTTTCCAGGCTGAAGAAAGGAGGAAGATGGTACCTGCTAGAAACGTTGAAGCAATTCTGATGAGAAGGCTGGGGAAAACCAGGAAGGATGTAGAAAAATAAGCGAATGAAAATGAAGGAAGCAAGTTGATTAACACCAAGAAAACTGAAATGGTATGGGCCACGTAAGGGCAGTTCACTGCTTAATTGTTTACCAACCTAGGGCAGCATCACCACGAAGACCTGAACACGGACTTCTCCAAAATGATGCCGTTCTCCTGGGACGACAGAGAGAAGATGGGGACCAGGGCTGGGGAAAGGTCTCCATCTGTAATGCCCACAACCAACATTTGAAAGGGAACAAATAAGACCCGCAGTAAAAACTCCAAAGCATTGCAAAACGCAGTGGAGCCGAAAAGAAGAGGAAGTGGTTCCTTCCCAGCTGGGCAAAAGCAGGGGTGTGGAGGAGCGGGCAGAGGAACACAGGCTGCGTTGGCCCCACTCTACTCTAATTTTACATGTTTGTTTAGTCTCGTAGACAGAACAGTAGCGATGTTTTCCTCCTCTTGGTGAACACGCCCTTTCCGTGGACAACACAAGCTCCCAGTGTGTTCGGTCAAACAGAAGCAAGCTCTGCTGTTGGCTTTTCTGGATTTACCTCCTCACCTCAATCCCCCACCACCCTGAGACCCGGCGGGGGTTGGGGAGAGGACCCCCAAGTTACAGGCATGGGCTCTCAGGCTCCAGGGCCAGGTCTCCCTGTTCCTGACAGGTGGGATGCTGGTATCCTGAGGGGGTGCGGTGGGGGGCAGTGCTGGACCACCACAGTCCGGCCAGGTAAGGCACAGCAACTGCGCAGCAGGTGTCCTGCAGTGACAGACCCCAGGGCGTGTCCGGACAGGCTACTGAGAGAAAGCTTTGGGGCTCGGTGTCCATGGTGACGACGAGTCTACCAACCCTTCAACTTTGTTGCTGAACGCCAAGCACAGTTTTAAAGTTCAAACAACCTACCAGCGCCTAAATTTAAATTTCTGCACTGTTCACAAATTTGCATTGCCTTTCTTCTAACTCGAACCCTGTCAAGTCTTCAGCTGCTTAAGGCAAAGTCCTAAGGAAAAATGCCTGATCACAGGGAGCTATTTACTGGGAAGGCGCGGCTCCCAAGATAGGGAGACTTTCCCGGTGACCTTGACCTTCACCCAGCCCCCACTGTGACCCCCTCATTCTTGTAGCACATTTCCTCTCAGGAGCCTGAACTTACCTGAATGCCTGGCCAACAAAATCTAATCGAAACCCAATCCCCAAAGCAGCAGGGAATGTGGCGGCTGCTGTCGCCTCAGGCCATCCTGTCTCTGGGTCGTAAGGCTTCCTGAAGTGCCTGCAGAACGCTTAATTTTCACCTCACTGCTCCCAACAGACTCCCCAGGGCTCCCTTTTTCTACACCCTGACTTCCTTCAAGGTCCCCAAGTGCCACCCCCTCCCTGAAGCCCTCTCAGACCACTGCTCAAGGAGACCTCTTCTCCCTTGAATCAACTCTTGCTTCTACTTGGGATGTATCTGGTTGGTCCCCCTGTATACGATGGTTAAGCCTTTTATGTCATGGCCTCGTGTGATTTGCTCAGCACTCCAAAGACAGAAGACTTGGCTGGGATTAAAAAAAAAAAAAAAAAAGACCATTTTTAGAAAACTTGTTTATAAATAGACTCTTATACAAAGAAGAAGCACATATACAGAGCACCCAGACTCCCAGGAAGGCGGCCCCTGGCCCTTCGTTCCCGCTCTGGGAAAAGAGAACAGGAAAGAAGATTCCATCTTGTTCTTAACTGTCTCCACTATGCGGCCAGTTTTTCAAGCAGCGTTTCTATTCCTTTGCTGGCATTTTTGTTTTTCTCCAATGTGGGAATGAGGCCTTTGAGTCCAGCCTTGACTTTGTTTGCAACTTCTTGATCGGAGCTCTGGAGAAGGCTGAGGAGACAACAATCAACCAATAAAAAAATGACATTTCATAAAAACCCCTAACCATCTGCCAATACTATCTCCACCCAAGGTAGAAAAAGTTCACCGATTTGTGAGACAAGCTTGACAATCATAAACACATCTTTTTAATTCACCAGATGAATGAGGGGAGCTGGGAGCCTATATTCTGAGAGCACATAAATAGAAAACGTTTTATAATCTTGCTGGCAGATCACACGGAACTCCGTTCCATACAGAATGGGTCTTACGTTCGCTGGTTATCTTAGGACTAACACCCGGTCTTAAAAATGTGTTTACTGCATGGATTCTAGCCCCTCTTTCCTACCCAGATGAAACTCAAGAACAGAAACCTTGTGTTTTACTTCTCTATTTCACGGTACCATGGGGCACACAGATGACCGAGAAGACTTCCCTGAGTGACCGCGTAGCACCAGTGACCAGGGGCCACGCAGGAAAGGTGGAGGGCCCGAGAGGGAAGCAGCTAAGAGCCTTCCTTCTAAACTCCGTGGCTAAAACATCCAAAAGGGTGAGGAGCTTAAGGGCCTAGATTTGAAACCTCCCTCAGCCACTCGGTAACTGTACCCACCAGAGCGTGCTATTTAAAATGTCTGTTTCCTGACCTAGAGACGGGATCAACACCAAGAGCCACCCCCTACCAGAGAGATTTCTTGAGGCTCAAATGATCACAAATGGGAGGCACCTCGCCAGGGCACGGCACTTAGCGAGTACTTCATGAACGGGAGCCACTAAAACAAACCAGTCAGCTCTGCTTCCTGGAAGCCTGCTGGAGCCCTATCCCCACAAGGGAACGGAGTCCCAGAGGCTGCTACCAAGAGCCCGCGAGACCCCTTTCTCTTTAAATAGGGGCTGGGGCACAGGCACCCGACTGTAGAAGACCAGGGCTCCCCCCTTCTGCACGACCACATTTAATGCTGACCTCAGAAACACATCCTAGAAACAAACCACTTGGCATTTCCCCAAGTCCCTGGTCCTGATAACTTGCGGCACGTCCACAAAGAGGACGGTTAGGTCAGCAGCACCGAGCAGCACTCTGCCGTTGGCGGGGGACAAGGCCCAGCTTGCCACTTGCAAAGGTGCGAAGTAAAGTGCCCTTTTAACAGATTCGTGACTCACCGGGTAGTTTCTGGCTAAGCACGCACTCACATAACGCGTGGACGTAATAAAAGTATTTCCTGAACACACGCGCTGGACGTAAAGCTAAGAATTTTACATACACCATCTCCTACAGTTTGCAGAACAGCCTATGATTATTACTAATCTAATTTTACAACCAAGAAAATGAAGGTCCACAGAAGCTGAGTGATTTGCCCAAGACCGCACAGTGAGCTGGGATCGAAACCCAGGCAGGGTGTCTAGAACCCACGATGATCTAAGTGCTAGAGGATTCTGCTGCCCCGAGTCGTTTTTCAGATAGCCGACAAGGCTGATACTCTTTCTCACCAAGGTTGCCTTTTCACTTACTGTAAAAAAGATCTAGGGAATACTGCACAAGTTTGAAGTAAAATACACGAGCAGAGAATTTTACCAAACAAGTCAAGCACATGACTGTTCTAAACCCATTAAAACTGATTATTGTATTAATTATTAGGTTATATGTAGTTCAGCACCCCTTCACAACCTCAAATATCTTACATGCCAATGTTCCAAAATAAATCTGTAGTATCCTTCTAATGTTTGAAATCCACCCAAGAGCAGCTTTGATTGATGAGCAATCTTTACAAATTAATTTCATGGCATGGTTGAAATTTTTAGTTAATTGAGCGTTAATGAAAGAATATGTCAGTAGGTGTTAACACTCCAAACGCTTGGTAAAGAAACTCATATTAAAAAAGTTCATGTTTCGGCTAATGGATTCTGGCTGTTCAACTTCAACTGGAAAATGAACTCATTTTCATAAGAAATGAACAAAATGAACCGCACCACCCATATATTTGGAGATCCTGAGCTACCTGAAGTAACGGATGTCTGTATGGACCGTGTTTATGGGTATATGTGTACCAAAATCAAATTGTAGACCGAAGAAAGACTTCTAACTTTTACAAACAAAACAGATCAGATCAAATTACACAGCATGCTGCATGTGACATACTGTGGGAAATTCAAACATATCCCCTTTTCCAAAACTCGGTAACACAGCAGGGAAAAAAAAAAAATCAGCAGTGATTACTTCACAATAACAAACAAATCTATTTTAAATGAATGCTGTTAATAGAAGGGTTTCACATACAGGAACAGAACGTACGTAAGTTTCAATGACCTGTTAATTATAAACTCCAAGTAACTCTGGAGAACAACAGACAAGATGAGCACATGCCTCAATTCACAAATCATCAGTATTCTATCATTTTAATTAGAAATAAACAATTAGCATGCAGACTTCAGTAGCAAATGCTCCCAGAATCCTTTTAAGAATACTGGAAAGTAAGAAAAATGACACGTAAAGTCAGGCATGATTTAAAAAGCAACTTTGTCAGTTTTCACAGGGACAAGACTAATTCGTTAAAAAGAATGCAATTACAATTTTGGTCAAAACCATAAATGTGAAACAATCAAATGATACACTGTGTGATCTCTTATTTACACGTGGAGTCTAATTTAAAACAAAAAGAAAAGCAAAACAAAACAAAACCCAGCTCATAAATACAGAGAACAGATAGGTGGCTGCCAGAGGCAGGAAGGGTGTGTGAGAGGGGGAGACTGTGCATATGCACGAGGAGGGTCAAAAGGCAAAATGTCCAGGGGTTGCCAACACAGCCTTCCAGGAACAAGGACCAGGTGAGGAGATGTGACACTGGCCGGACTGATGGCTTATTACTTCGGAACGTACGGTTTAAGCCCAACCAACGCGAAATGCCAAAAGGTGAACGAGTTGCTACAGATCCCTTTTTTTTTTTTTGAGATCTATAACTCCCAATGGCCGTAATAATGTTCCAGAAAACGTGTATACTGGGCAAATCCTATGAATTACATAATTTATAATAATCGGGTGTCGGAGGGCTCCATAACCTGGGGAGAAAAGAAGGTCGTGTAAGTGACCCCTACACGTTAATCAGACGTAAAGCGCTTTCCTGAGTGGAGCGAGGGAGCAAGAGAGAGAATCCAATTCTATTTTGGTCACAGCCGTAAAATAAACTTTTAAGAACCGACTGAAAGAGTTACGTCTGGCCTCTGCTATTTGCTGTGCCCGTCTGCACCCCGAGGGACCGGGAGCGATGGCCAGCGATCGGACACCAAGGATAGACCCAAGGAAGAACGTGGAGGAAGGGGCTTCTGCGCCAACAGGCAGGAGGAGGGGCCTGTGCGGCCAAGGCACACACGTACGTACCTAGCAAGAATAATGGCACCTCGGTTTACACTGGCCCAGGACCTCAGGTTCTTCACACCAACATGCTCTACAAGTGTTTTTGCGAAACAACCTGAAAAATTGAAAAATACACTGAAGCTTAGTGAACATCACACCAAGATTTAAACTCCCAATCTACTTCTCTACTGCCCTTAAATCTACAAATATTCTAATAAAAAAGTGAATAAAGAGAGTTCTGACTCAATCTTCCTTAATACTAAAAATTCCAGCTCTGATTTATTTGATGTGTGTTTTTAAATTTTTTTGTTTATTTCTCGGAGAGAGAGAGAGAGAGAGAGAGAGAGAGAGAGAGAAACAGAGAGATAGAGTGAGTCAGAGTGCGAGTGGGGGAGGGGCAGACAGAGGAGACACAGAATCCGAAGCAGGCTCCAGGCTCCGAGCTGTCAGCACAGAGCGTGATGTGGGTGGGGCTCAAACCCACAAACTGTGAGATCATGACTTGAGCTGGAGTCTGGCGCTTAACCGACTGAGCCACCCAGGTGCCCCTCATTTTTATTTTAAAAAGCCATTAATGTCCTACAATTCTCTTTTACAAAATGTTTTATTTATTTTTGAGAGAGACAGAGTGCAGGGGTGGTGGAGAGAGAGGGAGACACAGAATGGGAAGCAGGCTCCAGGCTCCGAGCTGTCCACACAGAGCCTGACTCCGGGCTTGAACTCTCGAGCCGCAAGATCACGACCTGAGCCGAAGTTGGACGCTCCACCGACGGAGCCACCCAGGCGCCCGTTTAATGTGTTTCCAATACAGCCATTTCCTTCTACTCTGATCCAGGTTTTAGACTTTGTTTAGAAATAATTACTCAGGACAAACAATGAATTCTTATAAAATGAGCACTTGGTCGTGCTTGCATCTCTTTGTACTATTTAATGATTTAACCCTGACCTGAAAGGCATTCAGGAAGTGAACGTTTGACAGCAACACCTCGTGCTTGGATGAGAGCAAGTTCTCCCTCGTGAAAAATGCTCACTCAGGAGGTGACTAGTGGTCACGTGACTATTGTGATTGACACCTGATAATTTCTGTCTACAAAGCTAGCCATTCACCCGTCAAAAATGTTACTCATCTTGTGTTATTAGCTTGCTTGTCATTATCAGATTCCCAAGGGCTTGGTATATTATCTTATTCACCGTGCGATGGAAGTGTATGTAACTAATTCTTGGACAAAGCAGAAATTCTGAAAGCTAGGGTTGGGTACAGATGGAAGTGAAGGCAAACCTATCTTGAAGGTAAGTATCTTGGGTGGCTGCATATATAATTCACTCAGAAGATACTCAAATGTGAGGACCCTTTAAAAGCCAAGAGGCCTAGGGTCATTTAGCTCTTCACGGCAAAGGTCGAAGGACAGCAATCGGCCAGTGAGGCAGATGGTGTTTTCCAAAGGTGACTGACCACGACAGTATCCCTGTCCTGTGTGCTGTTCTAGAATGCTGCACGCGCCCACCCCCACCCGGAGCTGGAATCAATGTCTTCTTTTGAACCCTGGTGGGCCTGTGACGGACTTAACCAAGAGAGAAGGGAAAGAGCGATGTTAAGTAACTTCTATGGCTAAATCATAAAAGCACCACGCACCTGCTTTCTTCTCTTAGAGCCCACCCACCATGTTGTGAGGAAGCCCAAGCAGCCTGGCGGAATGGCACGAGGCTGCTGGACTTGGCCACCGCCAGCCATCGCCCAAGTGCAGAGATACTCCGACCCTAAGCCGAGCTGCCCCAGGTGACAGTGAAGAGAACAAAACCAAACCCCGATCAGATGTTGTCTGAGAACTACCAAGTTTTGGGGTGGCTTGTTACACGGCGACAGAGGACCAAGACAGCCAGCCACGCCCATTCGGAGCTCCGTGAATGTGAGGAACACGGCAGGTCCACACAAGCATGTTATAAGGCTGCCAGTGTAACCGAATTAGGGACAAAAGTCACTTGAAAATTCTTTGGATTTTAAAAGCAAACCAGACAACTTTTCTGACATAAACTCAGCTCAACAGAGCACTGAATTCTTAATAATGAAAAAGATGATTCAATACATTATTTTCCCTTCAAACTGTGTTACAAGCTGTCTCCTTTACGGGAAGCGTGCAATGAAAAACAGCCCCAAGTCTCTGATCTTCAAGGGAGAGTGAGAAGTGACAACTGTACTACTGTACTGATCGCCCCACTAGCCATCAGGCTGCAACTTGCCTCAAGACAGAAATTCATGATCTGTCGCTTTGTCCAGACACAATGAGGGTTTGGGAAAGCCCTTCAGTGGCTACAATACTGGATGGAGCTCGAACTTAGTAACAGAAGGTCTGGTCAAAGACAGGACCGAGACAGGAATGGGATGCCACTTTTCAGGTGGATAAAAGATGCTGTCCTTCTCTTGAAAGCTGACTTTCTGCAGAGCAGCAAGCGGCCAAGCACTGGCTTGCTCTTTGGTCATATGTATTTTCAATGCCAAACAGGCATTAGCTCAAAATTCTGAGGGGGATAGTTTTCTTCTGCTTATCCTTTCCTCCAAAGTAGAGATAAATACACTTTTCAGCTGGGGGTAGTGACACTCACAAATCTTCCCCCCCTTCCCGCCCCCACCCCCTCAAGGAACAGAATGGCATTTTAGGGCTCTGGCCAGCCAGATCCAAAGCCTGAAGTAGCGAGGGAGGTGAGACAGTGAGGGAGGGTGGACAGAGAAAGGAAATTAAAGGATTATGGGACATAAATTTCCAACATCTACTAGAGCATTATTTGCAACCCCTAAATTACTTCTTGTTCATAGACATCATTTGTAAACACTCAGCAAGTTTCACTTGAACATAAATGACGGGCATACAGTTAGGGTCAGGAATTACTGAAATTCCACATGAGATACAGGAAAAGGTCAAGTTTCACAGCCTACCTTCTCTTCCACTTTCCTTCATCTTCTTATCTTGTTCTATTAACCACTTCAGAACGAGATGTCCCGCAGGATGCTCTGCGACGTGAAGCTGTAAGGGGGCAAGAAGGCAGGGACTTAAACAGAAGTCTTCAGCCACGCCTTGGCCGACAGTCCATTCTCTATCACCGCACACAGGTGAGGACTCAGACGAGTTGGAAGTTCGACAACACTCAGGAGGGAGGTCATGATCAGGAGTGGCCCTGAACGCCTGGAGGGACCAGAGATCTGGCCCAATCCCCAGACTGAGAGGAAGAGGGACACCGCGGCCAGAGCCACTAACAGGCACTTCAGGCGCGGCCTCATGACCTCCACGCTGAATAGCACCACATGGCGCTCGTCCCAACGTCCTGCCAACCACTGTTCAGGCTGCAATAGGCAGTTCTGAGTGCAAATGAACCTGTGGGACGAAGTGTGACAGCAGAAACACTGACACTTGGTCCCCACGGGTCCCACAGCACCTAGGATCTCTCCTTATCAAGCAGAGACAACAGGCTCCATCCCTTACAGAGAAAACTCATCACGCCTACATCCTCCTGGCTGGTTTCTACGCTCTGCCCTGTGAGGGGAGGGTGCAGACCCAGGGCCCGCAGCAGGAAATAGTAGACTCCCCAACACACAGGCCCTGCCCGGTCTGACCTCTGCCTCTTCTTCCCTCTGCCGGCTGACCTCCCCTGAGCCCTCTGTCCCCAAATGAGCCGAGACCCTTCCCTCCTTCCAACTGCGGCCCATGTTCCTCCCTCTGCCTTTCTTCACTGAGCTACGATCCTCCAGCCTCAGTGTAACCTTCACTGCCTCGGGGAAGCCTTCCTGGGGACAGGCTGGCTCCCATTCTTATACGGCCCCAGAGAACACGTACGTGTCCTTTACAGCAGGTATCTCCATCCTCTAGTGGGTAATTATCTGGGTACGTATTCGTCTCTATGTTGTGTTCAGCAAAACAGTAAGCTTTGGGGGATGGGGGAACAGGGCAGACCACCGCCCAACACAGATGAGGCATGTGGATCAAGGAACTTAAGAGGTAAGGCAGAAGGAGTCCCGGGCCAAGGCAGGCAGGCAGGGGAGCTATCAGAAAGAGCGGACTTTTTTAATGGGAGGGAACTTGGGAAGACTTCAAGGAGAGGGACTCTGGGCAACTTCTAGGATGAGTGAGGCTTTCTATAGGGACAGCACGGCAAAATGGGGACACAGGTGGCATCCAGGGTGAGGAAAGAGGCGCATGTGAATGCAGAGAGGTGCAAGAATCCACAGTGAATTCAAAACAGAGAGAACACAGCAAAAGCTAGGAAGGCAGCCTGGTGCCAACCACGCGCCACAGAGAGCCGCGTTAAGACGACGGTCTCGACTCTGTGGGTAAGAGGAAGTCACGGGAAGCTCTGAGAAGGACAGCCCTGCAGCGGCACCGTGTTCCGAATCCGCAGGATCAGATGTGCTGCGGGTTCGGGCTGAGGGGAGGCAGTCAGCATCGGAGTTCTCTTCGAGCCCTGATCTCGGTGGCCGGCGTCTGTGCGACGCTGCAGCTTTCCGCACATCTCGCGACAGCACGTTACCTCTCCGTCCTGGCCGCCCGGGTGCAACTCTGTGGCCGCCAAGCCGGCGATGGCGCTCATGGCGGGCTGGACGTCTCCCGTGGCAGCTCCCAGAATGCCGGGCACCAACACACACGCAGACTTATCCAGCACCACTTCGCGGGCGTGTCCTTGCAGGTAGCTTAACAAAGCCGGAGAGATGGCCTCCAGGAGCTCTCGCCGGCGGATGGCTGTGTCCTTCTTACTGTAGGAGCGTGGCGAACGAGGCACTCGGGTGAGATGAGTGGCGAAGGAAAGACAGTGGTCTTATCACCACAAAAACCTCTACGGGCTTTAAACAATCTGCGTCAGGGGCGCCTGGGTGGCTCAGTCGGTTAAGCATCCGACTTCGGCCCAGATCATGATCTCGCGGTTCGCGGGCTCGACCCCCACGTCGGGCGGCCTGGAGCCTGCCCTAGATTCTGCATGTCTCTCTCTGCCCCACCCCTGCTCATACACACACTCTCTCTCTCTCAAAAATAAATACACACTAAACATTTTTAAGAAACAGTCTTGGTCCAACTTGGCGTAATCGTTTCTCTCTCTGTGGTGTGCAGGTAGTAAGCAACTTAAAGGTGGGATACCTCGCTTTCATCTTTGTGTCTCCAGGATCTGAACAGTGCCTGTCACAGAATTAGCACTTAATAAGTGAACCTTGCCCGATGTAATACCCAAACAACAACAACAAATTAGAAGACAGGATTAGACTACTTTATGGACTCTACTCTCTACAATATCGAATTGTGTGATACCAATAGCTTTAAAAATAAAGCAAAACTGATTTCGGGGGAGGACGGCAGAAGAGGACCCTAAGCCCACCTCCTCCCGTGGAAACACTCGATAACACCCACATCAGGGTGAACAACCCAGAGAACGACCAGAGGACTGGCAGAACAGCGTCTAAACCGCTAAATCCAGAGATGAGGCCATACTGGTGAGGACAGGAAGGGAGGAAACGCGGGTCGGAAGCTGAAAGGATGCCCACGACTGTCTGCAGTGGGGGTGGAGGAGAGAGAGAAACAGCCCCTCACGCGAGGCGGGCCCTACACGGGGTGTCTGCCTGGGGAAGACGAATCCCTGTAACGTGTGGGATTGAAACATGTGGCTTTGACAATCAGTGGGGCATAATCTCATGGGTTCTTACAATCAGTGGGGCTTAACACCCAGAACTTTCAGCATGCTTGGCTCTGGGAGAGCAGGGAGGGTGACAGAAAACGGAGTCCCCGCCTTAGAGACAGCACGACAAAAAGGCCTGTGGAGATACACAACATAGAAGCAGCAGTTCGAAAAGCACCCGGGATATGCGGGAGGGAAATCCGTTTACTAAGCTCACAGCCTGGGATGGAGGGGCAGGGATCTTCGGGACACTTCTACAGGAAAGAAGAAGCTGGAGGGCGCCACTTCCCTCCCCTGTCCCCTGGCCGAGGCACACGGACCCCTGTGGGAACGGTGCCCACGCAACACCGTCCACCTGATTTGCTAACAGCTCCCCCCATCTCTGAGCACTTCTGTAGACTCAGCCCTCCCGGCTAGGCCTCAGCTCCAGGACCCCGCCCCCCCGCGCGCCCCACCCCCCCCCCCCCCAAACAGACTAGCTCCACGCCGTGTCCTCTTGCAGACCTCCCTCCTCCAACACGCTCTTGGCCCAGAGACCATCCGAGGCAGGGCCACAAGCTGAAGCCGTGTGTGAGCAGCTCTGACAGGGGCCGGCACCACTCCGCAGCTCCCGCCCCAGGGAGAGGGGAAGTTAACCACACGCAGTCCAAGGCAGCGCCAGCAGGGCTGGGCGAAGACCTCTGGTCTGACAGCGGGTCCCGCCCCCGGGAAAGCTTCTCAGGGGACAATACAGGGAAGGCACCGCTGCAGGTCGGGGCTACTGCACCATGGCAGACACCTGGTCTGACTCAAATCGAGCCCGAGGCGGCCCCACACTGGCCCACTAACACAGGGGCCAAACAACAATAGAAAATGAAAAGAGATTAAGGGAATCAGCAACATCACCAAGTGTAATAATATTTGCATTGTAAAGATCCCAGAAAAAGAGAGAGAAAAAGGGGCAGAAAACTTACTTATAGAAGTTACCAGCTCAAAACTTCCCAAATCTCCCAAAGGAAACAGATCCCCGGATCCAGGAGGTAGAGAGAACCTCAACAAAATCAGCCCAAGGAGGTCCACACCAAGACACACAGTAATCAAAATGGCAAAACGTGCCGGAGACTTTTTAAAGAAACAAGAGAAAAGAAAACATTTACATACAAGGGAAGCCCCCTCAGGCTATCAGCTGATTTTTCAGCAGAAACCCTGCATGCCAGAAGGGAGTGGCGTGATATATTCAAAGTTCTGAAAGAAAAAAACATGCTACCAACAATACTCATCCAGCAAGGATATCATTCAGAATAGAGAGATTAAGAGTTTCCCAGACAAACAAAAGTTAAAGGAATTCATCACCACTAAACCAGCCTTGCAAGAAATGCAAAAGGAGACACACCCTGAGTGAAAAGGAAAGACCGTAAGCAGGAGTAAGAAAAGTAGGAAACATAAAGGCAGCAAAATTAAGTATATTTATACCAATCAGTTGAGGGAGTCACAAAATAAAAGGATGTAAAAGTATGACACCATGCCTAAAATGAGGAAGGGAAAGAGGAGAAAAGTAACAATTTGGTGCTTTTAGAATGGGTTTAAACTCAAGTGACCATCAACTTAACAGATTCCTAGATGCATAAGATGTCACATATAAACCTAACGATAACCCCAATTTAAAAACCAGTAACAGATATGACTAAAATAAAGAAAAAGGAATCCAAGTATATCACACTACAGAAAGCCAGCAAACTGTGAGAGAAAAGAGCAATGGGAAGGAACAGAACTACAAAACAATCATAAAGCAAGTAACAAAATGGCAATAAGTACGTGCCTATCAATATTTACTTTGAATGCAAATGGACGAAACACTCCAATCAAAAGACATAGGGTGACAGAACGGATAAAAAAAGATTCATCTATATGCTGCCTACAAGACTCATTTCAGACCTAAAGACACATGCACAATGAAAATAAAGGGATGGAACAGCATTTATCAACAAAATGGAAATAAAAAGATAGCTGGGGTAGCAATACCTGTATTGGACAAAACAGACTTTAAAACTTACAAGACTGTAACAAGAGACACATAAGGATACTGCAAAATTATAAAGGGGACAATCCAACGAGAAGAGATAGCAATTGTAAATATCCATGCACCCAATGTGGAAGCACTCAAATACATAAAGCAGCTAATAACAGACATAAAGGAAATAACTGATAATACATTAACAATAGAGGACTTTGAGAATCCATTTACATTAACAGACAGATGATTTAAATAGCAAATCAACAAGGAAACAGTGGCTTTGAATAACAGTTTAGACCAGATGGATTTAACATATATACTCAGAACATTCCATCCTAAAACAATAGAATACATATTCTTTTCAAATTTATATGGAATAGTCTCCCTAATACATCATAGTAGGCCACAAAACAGGTCTCAGCAAATTCAAAAAGACTGATGTCATATACCACGTATCTTTTCTGACCACAATGCTATGAAACTAGCAATCAACCACACGAAAAAATCAGGAAAGAACACAAACAGATGGACGTTGAATAACATGCTACTGAAGAATGAATGAGTCAATAAGAAATCAAAGAGGAAATTAAAAAATTCATGGAGACAAATGAAAATGAAGACACAACAATCCAAAATCTTCAAGATGCAGCAAAGGTGGTTCTAAGAGGGAAGTATACAGCAATACAGGCATACCTCAAGAAGCAAGAAAAATCTCAAAAGAACAATTTAATTTTACACCTAAAGGAGCTAGATAAGAACAACGAACAAAACCTAAAACCAGTATAAAGAAGGAAATAATAAACAGAGCAGAAATAAACACAACAGAAACTAAAAAAACCCAATAAAACAGATGAAACCAGGAGCTTGTTCTTTGAAAAGATGAACAAAATTGATAAACCCTTAGGCAGCCTCAAATAAACAAAATCAGAAATGAAAAAGGAGAAATAACAACTGACACCACAGAAATACACAGGGTTACAATATAATAGTATAAAAACTTGTGTGCCCACAAATTGGACAAGTTAGAAGAAATGCATGAATTCCCAAAAACATAGAACCTTCCAAAACTAAATCTGGAAGAAACAGAAAATTTGAACAGGCCGATTACCAGCAATGAAACTGAAGCCGTGATCAAAAGACTTCCAGCAAACACAAGTTCAGGATCAGAGGACTTCACAGGTGAATTCTACCAAACATTTAATGAAGAGTTAATACTACCTATTCTTTTCAAACTACTCCAAA
Organism: Puma concolor; assembly: GCF_028749965.1. Taxonomy (NCBI): domain Eukaryota; kingdom Metazoa; phylum Chordata; class Mammalia; order Carnivora; family Felidae; genus Puma; species Puma concolor. The sequence continues at coordinate 8,702,393 of NC_141679.1, read as the reverse complement.
AAATAGAAGAAGGAATGCCTCTAAATTCATTCTATGAGGCCAGCATTACTCTGATACCAAACCAGATAAAGGCACTACAGAAAAATACAGAGAATCACAGGCCAATTATCTCTGATGAACACAGATGCAAAAACACTCCACAAAATAGCAAATCAAATCCAATAATACACTAAAAAAACACTCACCACAATCAAGTGGGATTTATTCTTGGGATGCAAGGGTGGTTCAATATTCACAAATCAATCAAAATAATGCATCAACAAGAGAAAAGATGTTTCAATAGATGCAGAAAAAAGATGTGACAAAATACAACATCCGTTCATGATAGAAACCCTCAACAAAGCAGGTTTAGAGGGAATATACCTCAAGATAATAAAGGCCATATATAACAAAAACCCACAGCTAACCTCATCATCAATGATGAAAAACAGCTTTTCCCTAAGATCAGGAATAAGACAAGGATGTCCACGCTCAGCACTTTTATTCAAGAGTACTGAAGTCCTAGCCACAGCAATGAGACAACACGAAAGAAATAAAAGGAATCTAAATTGGTAAGGAAGACGTGTAACTGTCACTGTTCGCAGAGGACATGATACGATCTAGAGTAAACCCTAAAGACTCTAGCAAAGAACTACCAAAACGGATAAATGAGTTAGGGTCACAGGATACAAAATTAACAATCAGAAATCCACTGCATTTCTATACACTAATAATGAAGTAGCAGAAAGAGAAATTAAGGAAAAAAAACTCCATTTACAATTGTACCAAAAAGAATATGTAGGAATAAACTTGAGCAAGGTGGTGCAAGACCTATACCCTGAAAGCTATAAAACACTGCTGAAAGAAACTGAAGACACAAACAAATGGAAAAACATTTCATGCTCATGGATTAGAAGAACAAAAATTGTTAAAATGGCCAGGCTACCCAAAGCAATCTACAGATTTAATGTAATCCCTACCAAAATACTAATAGCATTTTCCCCAGAACTTGAAGAAATAATCCTAAAATTTGTATGGAACTACAAAAGACCCTGAATAACCGAAGCAATCTTGAAACAGAACACAACTGGAGGTATCAAAATCCCAGATTTCAAGATATACTACAAAGCTGTAGAATCAAAACAGTATGGCACAGGCACAAAAAACAGACACATAGAACAATGGAACAGAAGACAGAGAGCCTAGAAATGAACCCACAATTATACGGTCAATTAATCTTCAACAAAGGATTGCAAGGCAAGAATATGCAATGGGACAATGACAGTCTCTTCAACAAAGATATTGCGAAACTGGACAGCTATATGCAAAAGAATGAAACTGGACCACTTTCTCATACCATACACAAAAATAAACTAAAAATAGATTAAGAACCTAAACTGGACACCTGAAACCATAAAAATCCTAGAAGAGAGCATAGGCAGTAGTTTCTCTGACATTGGCCATAGCAACATCTTTCTAGACATGTCTCTTGAGGCAAGGGAAATGCAAACAAAAATAAACTACCGGGGCTACATGAAAAGAAAAAGCTTCTGCACAGCAAAGGAAATAATCAACAAAACTAAAAGACAGTCTACGGAATGGGAGGAGTTATTTGCCAGTGACATATCTGATAAGGGGTTAGTATCCAAAACATATAAAGAACTTGCACAACTCAACACCAGAGAAACAAAGAATCAAATTAAAAAAGGTCTTCTTCCAAAGAAGACCTACAGAAAGACAACAGGCACATGAAATGATGCTCAACATCACTAACCATTAGGGAAATGCAAATCAAAACGATTAGATATCACCTCACACCTGTCAGAATGGCTAAAATTAGAAACACAAGAAACAATAAGTGCTGGTGAGGATGTCGAGAAAAAGGAATCCTGTTGGTGGGAATGCAAACTGGTGCAGCCACTGTGGAAAAGAGTACAGAGGTTCCTCAGAAAATTACAAACAGAATTACTGTATGATCCAGTGATTCCACTAATGGGTACATACCCAATGAGTACGAAAACACTAATTTGAAAAGATAAATACACCCCTATGTTTATTGCAGTGTTATTTAGAATAGCCAAACTATGGAAGCAGCTCAAGTATCCATCAATAGATGAATGGACAGGGGCGCCTGGGTGGCGCAGTCGGTTAAGCGTCCGACTTCAGCCAGGTCACGATCTCGCGGTCCGTGAGTTCGAGCCCCGCGTCGCGCTCTGGGCTGATGGCTCAGAGCCTGGAGCCTGTTTCTGATTCTGTGTCTCCCTCTCTCTCTGCCCCTCCCCCGTTCATGCTCTGTCTCTGTCTGTCCCAAAAATAAATAAACGTTGAAAAAAAAAATTAAAAAAAAAAAAAAAATAGATGAATGGACAAAGAAGATGTGGTGTATAGAGACAATGGAATATTGCCCAGCCATAAAAAGAATAAAATCTTGCCGTGTGCAACAACATGGATGGAGTCACAGAGTATAATGCTAAGTGAAATAAGTCTGAGAAAGACAAATAAAATATGATGTCACTCATATGCAGAATTTAAGAAATAAATCAAATCAACTAAGAAAAAAAAAGAGAGAGAGACAAACCAAAAAACAGACTCTCACCTACAGGGAACAAACTGATGGTTACCTACCCAGAGGGGAGGCGGGGATGGGAGTGGATGAAATAGGTGAAGAACACACTTACGATGATGAGCACTGAAGAATGTATAGAATTGCTGAATCACTATATTGTACCCCTGAAACTAAAATAACACTGTATGATAGCCATACCAGAGCTAAAAAAAAAAAAATAAGTAAAATTAAAAAAAAAAAAAAAATCGCTCCAGTTTAAAACAAATAAATGCAGCAAAACCAAAACGGACCACACAATGAATGCCTACTCTGTGCCAGGCACTCAGAGGCATTCTTTTGGCACAATTCATTTATCTCCTTTTCTAGATAAAAACTTTAAAGAATCTGCCAAAATTACAGGCTTAAAAATGGGATTCACCTTCCAAGTTTTAGAGAAGCACAATAGAGGATATGCATGTGTGAGGAGATTTCTGGAAATGTAAGCTACTCAAAATAAGCAACCACACCAGAAAACAAAGGGCTCAAGCCACTGTACTATTCTTACCTGTGTGCGTTCCCATCTCCTCTCTGCAGAACCTCAATAATTTCCCGCACTGTGTGTGCAGGATCTCTGGGGCTCAGTAAATACAAGAGGACCTTCCTTCCATATTTGTCATTTATTATGTTAGGCAAGGAACTAATAATTTCCTGTGAAATCAAAGACACAAAAAATGAATCTAGGTGCTTAAAATAATGTGCACTTGAAATCCAAGAGGTACAGAAGGGTACATTCTCCACTATTTTTCCCAATGTACGTAAAAGAAAATGCAGAGCTAAGTTTGAAATCATGTCATTAAAGCACAAGGATTTACACTCAGAACACAGACTGGAGTCTGCACTGTGACTAGCATTACTGAACAAATCCATTTATATAAGTGACCGAGCTCAAGGACTTAAAAAAAATATTTAACGGAGTTCTCTTCATTCACCATGACCAATAGTTCTTAGGCCACTATTACTAGGGACACCGCTTGCTGGGGTCACTGAGCAGATACAGTCAATTTGCAGCTGCTTTAAATGCAGCATCAGCATCGATGAAGAACATTCTTATTAGAATTTCCCCACTGAGATGTATGTGAAGACAGATAAAGGAACTCTGTTAAATCGCACAAGTGAATAAAGGCTTTTAAAGTTAGCTGCTTATTCATGGCAAATGAAGGCTGTTTAAGGATTGCATTGAAAACAAAAATGGGCGGGGAAGGAAATAAATGCAGAAAGACTCCACAGAGCAGTTACAAATAATTACACTCTATGACATTTCCAATCAACTAACCAAGAACAATAATCTCCTTTTCTAGTTGTCTGAATTTAAGTAACAAAGGCAATGTCATCCCCACCCCAACTAAGCTCCTGTATAAATGCCCTGATGTTTTCAGACAGGAAAGTCACTGTGAAAAAACTCCTGTATTCTTAAGAGAGAATCTGCAACAGAAAAAAATCGTTCCCCCCCACCCCAACATTCCTATTTCTTGCAACAAGCCCTAATAGATATTCAAAGCCATACGTGTTTGAGCAGCAGGGATTTCTGCAGAAGTGGCTGGGGCCACAGAAAAAATTCAGTCCAACACTTGAGGTTTTCAGATGAGGAACCCATAAACGGGGCAGGTGACCGGCCCGAGGACAGTGGCAGGGCTCTGACTCCATGGAAAGGAATTCTCCGTGAGATAATATATACTTAGATGTTCTGATCTCTTAAGTAACGACTGATTACAGTGAGGTTAGTAATTTAACGCAAGGAACCGAGCCAAAGATGAAGTTGGTCATCGAGGAGATCACAACGCTACCAAATCTGTGACCCAGACATTGGCAATGCCAGCTCCAGATTCCACGCAAGAGCCATGGTTCTCTTTTTAAGATCCCAAGCTTCCCTCATTATCTGCGCAAAAGTGTATGGTGCTTCCTGTGATCATCAACAGAAGCTAACACTTGTTAAGAGCTTACCAGGAACCAGAGCCAGTGCTGTGAGCAGAACACCCTTCATCTTAAATACTCTTCACAGCACCTTGATAGAGGTACTAGGGCTCCTTCCATTTCACTAATAAGAAGCCCAAGGTTTACACGAGTGGAGTGACTTGCAGGAGAAGTATAAAGGTCACTCATCACCAGTTTGTTCTTTGTATTTGAGTATATTTCTGATGTTTATTTTGTGTTTTATAATGAGTAAGTCACAGGGCTGTAAAGTACAGCATAGGGTACAGAGTCAACAATATTGTCATGACCTTGTTGGGGACCAATGGGGACGCATCACCATGAGGAGCACTGAGGAATGTAAATAACTGTGGAATCATTATGCTATACACCTGAAACTAATATAATATTGTATGCCAACTTTACTTCAATAAAAAAAAAACTATGCAAAAACACAGGGAAAGGTTAAGATGGTAAGTTTGATATTATGTGTACTGTACTGCAATTAAATAGAAAAGAAAAAAAAAAAAAAGAACACGAAACCAGGAGCCTCTATCCCTATGGAGCTCAAGTTCCTAGAAGCTGGCAGCTACCTCCTCCTTTCCCCATAGCCCACCCCCCACACCCGGCTGGGCTCCTCATGTGCCCTCCTGGTCTGTGAACGCGTCTGACTCTGTGAGCCCCGGGTCACGTCATGATTAACCGCTGAATGAATGGAGAGCAAGGACAAACTGCAAGGATGTGGAGAGCAGGTCCGGCTGGGAGAGCAGAGAGCGCTGTCTAGAGACTGAACTGGGGCTTGGTCATAAAAAAGGAGCGCATAGGCTGTGACTTCCACCTGACATTTCAGGAAAGCCAGTTACTGTGAACAGAATGCTTAGTAACACTAAGCTGTCTTGGCTATTTTTAAATTTTTTTTTTTTTTCAACGTTTATTTATTTTTGGGACAGAGAGAGACAGAGCATGAACGGGGGAGGGGCAGAGAGAGAGGGAGACACAGAATTGGAAACAGGCTCCAGGCTCTGAGCCATCAGCCCAGAGCCCGACGCGGGGCTCGGACTCACGGACCGCGAGATCGTGACCTGGCTGAAGTCGGACGCTTAACCGACTGCGCCACCCAGGCGCCCCAAGTCTTGGCTATTTTTAAAAGCACTGCATAATGCAACAGGTTTTGTGGTGTCTGGGTGGCAAATACCACACGTGACTCTTTGTAAACATCTGTGCAGGGTATCTGGCAACCCATCCATTCTGCTACGTAAACGCCTTAGAAAAACATGGAGACCTACACGAATGCTCATAAAATCACGTGGGATAGCAAAATCTAAAGAGAACTGAAGTATTTTTAAAATTATAAACAATCGGGGCGCCTGGGTGGCGCAGTCGGTTAAGCATCCGACTTCAGCCAGGTCACGATCTCGCGGTCCGTGAGTTCGAGCCCCACGTCGGGCTCTGGGCTGATGGCTCAGAGCCTGGACCCTGTTTCTGATTCTGTGTCTCCCTCTCTCTCTGCCCCTCCCCCGTTCATGCTCTGTCTCTCTCTGTCCCAAAAAAATAAATAAACGTTAAAAAAAAAAAAAAATTTAAAAATTATAAACAATCTAAGTCTCCAAGAGAAAACTGGAAAAATTATTCTACTCATAGTACAATACTATTTGGCACTGAAAATCAGGGATTTAGAACAGGGCGGGCAAGCCATGGCCCGTGGGTCAAATCCAACCTGCAGCTTGCTTTCACATATCCAAGGAGATAAGAGTGGTTTTCATATTTTGAAGGGGCGTTAAAGACAAAACAAAACAAAACAAAAAAAACACACACAAAAAACCAAGACTAGGGAACAGAGATCATAAAATGGCTCACAAATCCTAAAATAATTACAATCTGGCCCTTTATGAAAAACTTGCCGACCCCTCCTGAATCGCACAAAGGCAATGCCAAAAGAAAAAAGCAAGGTGCAGAAAAAAACAGGCAAGGCATCGTTTATGGACAATCTGTAAACCATATACATTTACATACAGTGAAAGCGCAAGGCTCCCAAACAACAGAGAATTCATCCCAGCGGGTATGGGGGAGGGTGGGATACACAGTCAGGACAGGTCCACAAAAGGCTCGAACTTCAGTGTGCCTGTCAGGTTTTACTTCTGGTCAGATGCTGGGAGGCTGGGTGTCTGCTGCATCATCCTTTGTACCTTTGTGTACATTTAGAAGATAATATATTTTAAAGTATGCATCAATATTCTTCACTTTCAAACAGCAACTGGCCGGTCTGCCTACGTCCTTTTCAGAGGAACGTGCCGTCAGAGCGGCCGCACCACACCCACGATTCCAGGGTAAAAACGGATCAATTTTAGAAGCATGTTTATTTTGGAAAGTAAAGCAGGTGGAGAAAGAGGAAGGCTCAGATGACCGGGCTGTGGTTTCAACCTGACGTTTCAGGAAGTCTGGTTACCCCTGAACAGAAGAATGCTTAGTGGCCACGCTACGCTTTCTTGGGTGTTTGTGAAAAGCACTGAACGCCGCACCAGGTTTCGTGGTGGTATCGGCATTCCCGAGTTCCGTCGCTAGCTATAACAGAGCGTAAGGATACACAGTTTCGTCAGTTAGAAGCAAGAGTTCAGCACATGAGGCCACTCTCAGGGAAAGCTGCCCCAAGTATGAGCAAGTCATCAGGAATGTAGCTTAAGTAGTTGTGGGAATCAAACCGGTAAGCACAAGGAATCAACACTGTTTCACAAGCAACTTCTAAGTGGGATGAATGCTTGGGCAAAAATTAATCTAGCAGACAACGGAGGCAAATCCTGAAGGGAGTCTGGCCTCTCTTGAAATCCATTTGGAACACTTATGCAAATTGCAGTTGTTGTGAAAATATTAAAACAAAAGCGAACTTTCAATAGCCCAGCCTGTTTCCATTTTCGTGAAACAACTTTATTCATTTTGCCAATTTATGGCCTCACATCTCTGTCACCGGAATGAAAAACAATCATTATTGATTGGAGTCAAAAGGGTAATAAAGTCACAAGGAACATGCCAAAATACTCAGTTTGTGACATGAAAGTCTTGCCAACTTGTTTCTTCCCACAATCCTACCCCAAAGAAAGTCATCGCAATCTTAAAACAGTCAAGGGGAAAGTCGCAACATGACAGCGAGGGCATGAGAAATTCACACACACTGGGACCGACAGCTGGCATCTACCCCTGGACCAGCTGGTTCCTTTTTTCTACTACACCAGCTCTACCGGTCCAGACCGGCTGCACAGAGAGGCCACAGCACCACCGCATGCCAACAGGTAAAGTCTCTTTCTGAACGTCCACAAGGGAGAAGCTGCTTTTGTCACTAAGATTGGCCGAAGGGCCCCACCTGTATGTATGAAACAAAGGTTCGTGTAATCCAAGTCTATACAGATCATACTGTTTTAAGAGGCTTCTAATTTTGGTCACCGCTACCAATGTTGCAACTGCTCATCCCTACCCCCGTGACCTCTGTCATGTACCCCACACCGTTTATGCACTAGAAAGAAAGGAAGGGAAGGGAAGAAAGGATCACATAGTCAGAAGTCAGAAAAAGAGGCAGGCATCGCAGAATGCCAAAAGGACGACTTAGTTTGCCTGAAGGCAAACTTAGGGTTAAATGAACTGCATTTCTTTATTACCACTTCATGGTTGCTGGACCAGGCTACAAGGAACTGCTGAAATGAAAAGGAATTTTCTGAGAATTTTTAATAGGACTCCGACAAAGCTTTCACGGAAGCTCTAAGGAGTATCGCAATTGAGGGAGTTTTATCAGCTCCATCCAGGAAGGGGCACTGATAAGTTGGGTAATTGTGCACAGGTCGTTTCTCCAAAGGAAGGAGAGAAAGGTCATGGGCATCCGTTCCCTGTGGGTTCCTGACTAACTGCAGAATTACTATGGCAATGAATTTCTGAGCAAACCCGAGCACTGCGTTGCTAATTTTTCATTTAGCATGTCCTGTGGTCTGACAGCCATGTTACCCTAATTTAACCAGTCTTTTGCAAATTTAAAATAATATTATTAATATCAAGTTACAGTATTGTTGTTTTATACAGGAAAGAAGCAAGTGTCCAAAACAGACTTAACTGAGTCAACTAAAAAAATAAATAAAAACTTGGTGGTAATCATTTTGCAATAAATGAGTATCTCAAATCAACACAATGTATTCCTTAAATTTACATAATGTTATATGTCAACTATATCTTATTAAAATCAGAAAAACAAAAACAAATGAAATACTAAACAAACGAACCAATTAATAAATAAAACTAACAAAATACTGGCAGAAAGCACACTTCCAGGTCTTTACACTTATAGGTATGAAGTCAAACTGACACAGCCACAAATTTAAGTTCTATCCAAGACCATCAGAATTAATTACTTACTGATATGATTATCTGCTTCACAAGCTTAGTATCATCAATACAATCAAATGCCGCCAATAAGACCAAATGGGAGTACTGGCCCTGTAAGAAAGGGAAGCCAGGAAAGGTTAGAAACATGTACAGCCTCTCCCCTTTAGTATACCCCTGGAGTCACTTTATAAAGATTATCAACCCAAAGACTATCTAAAGTGATAGAAACAAGACAGATAAAAGCCATTCAAAGGAACTTCCTCTCTTATCAGGACCTAGTTAATGATATTCTAGGTTGATTACAAGAAACAAAGAAAAGCAAAAGCACATTCTTCAGTATCAAATAGGCGAGACTCACTTGTTTTTTAACCAGGATGTAACACCTCTCAAAAATAAGTATCCTGTTAATAAATTACTACTTGAAATTAAACTCAAAAAGTTCAAGTGGAAGTGGGAAAAAAACCCCAAGAATGTAGAACTACGTATATATAATATCAATCATGAAAAAGAAAGTATAAATACACATGTGTACATAGAAAATCCTGGAAGGAAGGACACTGTAATAGTTTCATTTTCTTTTGTATATTGTCTAATTTCTTTCTTTTTTTTTAACGTTTATTTATTTTTGAGACAGAGAGACAGAGCATGAGGAGAGGGAGACACAGAATCCAAAGCAGGCTCCAGGCTCCGAGCTGTCAGCACAGAGCCCGACGCAGGGCTCGAACTCAAACTGCCAGATCATGACCTGAGCCGAAGTCCGATGCTCAACCCACTGAGCCACGGCGGCGCCCCTAGTGTCTAATTTCTTTAAAATAATCCTGTTTAATTAGAATAGAAACACTAAAAAAATAAACTAAAAAAATATATTTATATAATGAATATGAGAATTAGGTAAAAATAACCGCTTTTAATATAGCAGCACAAGATCAAAACATGTCCGTGGTGACTTAAAGGTCACCTCTTGAAATAAGAGAATTACTTCCGCGATGCTGACACTGTTCCAAAGTTTAAGAACTTCTACTTTATGAAAAAAAGCATTTTCATAGTTTGTGGCATATTCTTTTTGTATCCTAGGTAATGATATCAATCATTTTTACTTGGAAAGGGTATGTGACTTCTGAAAATACTCATTCAGAGCCACGTATAAAGAACATGGCAGGTAATAATGTTTCAGTTAGAAACTAACCAGAGAGGGATGCCTGGGTGACCCAGTGGGTTAAGCTTCTGACTCTTAATTTTAGCTCAGGGTCACGATCTCACAGCCATGAGATCGAGCCCCATATAGGGCTCCATGCTGAGCATGAAGCCTGATTAAGATTCTCTCTCCCTCTCTTTCTACCCCTCTCCCTTGCTCACACACACACTCTTTCTCAAAATAACTAAACATTAAAAAGAAAAAACTGGAGAAAACTGACAAAGTCTAACATCGTTACCATAAAGACCAACACTACTAAAAATGGGCAAAGAACATAGTTCACAGAAAACATGGGACAGCTGGCTTTAAGCATAGGAAATAATACTCATTAATTAAGGACAATAATTAAAACAACGAAATACCATTTTCCACCTATCATATAGGCAAAAGTGAAAACTCTTGCTAATATACTAACTTGACAAAGGTTTGAGAAAAACAGGCGTGCTGGTCACTGATGAGAATGTACAGTCATTCGACTTCTTTGAAAAGCCAAGTGACAACATTCATAAAAACTTTAAATGCACATACTTTCAGATCCAGCAATTCTATCTCCAGGCATTTATCTTCCGCAAAGGCACAAAGGGCATGTCCTTTAGCACTACTAGAAATAACAAAAAACTAGAAACTACCCAAGTATCCCACAGTAGGGCCTGGTTAACTGAGTTACGGAAGTCCTATAATGAAACACTATCCGGTCATTAAAAAGAACGAGGGAGGTACAAAGTGTGTGTGTGTGTGTGTGTGTGTGTGTGTGTGTGTGTGTGTGTGTGTAGAAATAAAAAGACCCTGAGGTGAATTAAGAGAAGCAAACAAAGCATAACAATGTGTACACAGCACACAACCACCAGTCTCTGATTTTTAAGTCCCACACACAGAAGCATGCCCACATACACAGTATCTCTGGGTGAATACAAAAGAAACTGGAACAGAACGTCAGTGACAAAAAGACACCTCTACAATTACAGCTGGAGATTTTTAATACACTTTTCTCAGCACCTGATGGAAGCAGCCAAGGAGAAACAGATCAGTAAAAACACTGATGAGATGAACAACGCTGTCAACCACCCTGATCTGACCTTTATGGAATACCACACGCACCAATTCCACAAAACAAACTCTCCTCAAGATCCTGTGACAGACCACAGGCCAGGCCACAAGATGATAAGTCTTTATACGCGTAAAAGGACTGAAATAAGAGAGTATGTCAAGAATCCCCAATACGTGGAAAATTAAACATGTCTAAATAACCATAAATTAAATCCATGGGCAGTTACTAGTTTATCTCCTCTCTTTAGAAGCAACTCCGTGGGATAAAAAAGGCACTGCGCTGTCCATTTCTTGTTACTATCATAATGCCTTGCTGGGATCAGGTTCTCCAAAACAAAACAAACACAAAAACCCCAAAACTGTTTATACAACTGTAAAATTAAAACAAATCTAATTTTATTATTTAAGAATGTGTTTTACTTTTGGGGCTACCTGGGTGGCTCAGTCGGTTAAGCATTAGACTCTAGATTTCAGCTCAGGTCATGAACTCATGGTCTGTGGGTTCGAGCCCTGCATCGGGTTCTACACTGACAGGACAGAGCCTGGTTAGGATTCTCTCTCTGTCCATCCCCCCCCCCCCCTCACTCTCTCTCTCAAAAAGAGAGAAAGAAAGAAAGAAAGAAAGAAAGAAAGAAAGAAAGAAAGAAAGAAAGAAAGAAGGAAGGAAGGAAGGAAGGAAGGAAGGAAGGAAGGAAAGAAAGAAAGAAAGAAAGAAAGAAAGAAAGAAAGAAAGAAAGAAAGAAAGAAAGAAATGTCTTTTACTATTAATACCTTTCAGAATTTTCTACTAACATTCGGTTTTTACTCATTTCTAATTTAAAATATTCAAATTAAAATGTTAGAAGATTTACTTCACGATGAAAAACAAACAGTAAAATCTCATATGTTGGAAACAACTCACTAGAGAATCTTTGCTTTCATTTTGTTACAGAAAAGTTAGCTGCCTTACATGGACTTATACTCCCTCCCCGGTCTCCAGCTGCGAACGTCCATAGGCACAGAGTGCCAATTTATCGGTGTCCAAAGTGGCCACCAGCTGCTATGAGTTCTCTTTGCATTTTTCATAGGATACAGTTGTTGTGGCCAATTTTAGTTCCCTAGTAAATCAGAAGCTTTAACATATGTTTGCTACTATGTATATTCTAGAAATACTATGGAAAACTAGTAAGTATTTAAATACATGGAAATACTATCATTCGAGGCGATTAATCTCTCTGGAAAAAACTTTTCATACCCTCTATGATTTCATGAGGAGAGCTTTTATAGCATCTCCAAAGGGTTCCAAAGAACTACAAAACTTAACAACTGGAATTTTCTCTGCTGACTTTACAAATTTATTCTAGACAGTAATTTCTGCATTTAATAACATAAATGGACAGATTCATTAAAGAAGTTAAATATCAGGACTTCAAAAATATCTAATAAAAATGGAAAGTTGTCACAGTATGAAATTAAATGCAAAAAGGAGAAATCTCATTTAGTATAAACTTAATGCCATAAAAAGGCAGATGCACAGAAAGAGATTGTACTAAAATAATGAATAATTGTCTTGTTGGCAATTTTCTGAAGTTTTCAAATTTTCTACAATAGATGTGATTTCATTTTATTAAAAATAAAAAAAAAAGACAAAAAGCAAACAAAAAATAACAGAAATTGTACTTTTCTTATACTTACATTAGCCACCTTTTCAACATAAGTCTTCATTGTTTTCACAATCACTTTCCTGTCCTTAAAAGAGAAAAGTTAATTTGTCTTACAACTTGTAGTTATGGATTAAAAACTACATGGCCAAAAATGTCTAGAATGCTAAATTTCCACCAGTCTGGCACACTTTTCTCATGAGTGAAAACAGGTACGTGGCCAGAACCAAAAACACGGCAATGTACTTTAAGTCCTTCCAGAGCTATTCCAATCCTATTAGACCTGTACGTGACAATCCATCGTGACCTAAGTACGGAACCCTAAAGTTATTAGCTGTGAGGCAAACCCAGTGGAAATACCTTCTTTTACAGGGAGAATGGAGAGATCTCTTTCAGCATGTGAACGGACTGGAAATGCGTAAGGGTGTAGCATACAGACGGTATTCAATACTTACTGGTTCACCAGAAACTCAAGTGGTATTCATTTAAAAAGTGGGCAAAGCACAACACTTTTACAAGACAAAATTATACTGATCAAGGAAATGTGGATCATTTCGTGTTAAACTCCTGCAACTAACACGGATCTTTACCTCATCCCTCAAAGTACTGAACACCCACGAGAGCATCATCTCACGTGTTCATCATCTCCTCCTGCCTCTCCCTCCCCCCACTAAGATCACTGAATGAGGAATCAAAGAACCTGACAGGTACCAAAACTTCTATACGGGTAAGCCTGATATATATATTGTTTCTACTTGCTTGACAGGTACCTTCCCAAATAAAGACAACTCAAGCTTTTTGTACTTTAATGAAAACTCCAACAGAGAAACACTAGGCCCTAAGAAAATCCAATTCCTGGGAGGCCCTGAGGCTCAACTTTGCAAAGATAATGTTGATACACATCAGGGCAAAGACCAAAGGAGCGGGAGAGTGGAGGGGAAGGCGGTTCAAGCCGCGAGCGACACACTCACCTTGGGCGTGCCGTGCCACAGGCAGTGCATGGCCACTCTGGCGCCATCGTGTGTGTGTGCCAGGTATATTACCGCCTCGCGGATGGCTTCGATCATTTCCTGGGGAACAAACGCCACCATGGCTTTATTTTGTCCTTTCCTCCTGCCTTTTTAAAATCTTCTACTGAGAACCAGTTATACACAGAGAATCACAGAGAGTAGAGGTGGAGAACAATTTCATTTTTAATCGTATAGAGACGCGTGCAGAAAACACAACCTTTTCCTACGCCTCTTTTTCGCCATCGAGGGCAGTGAATACCGGTGGTACGCGATTTCTATTAAAATACCCGAGGAGTTTTACCAATATCTATTCAGAAAAGTATGTATGTGTGTTGTATATTCTAAAAGATTTTTCAAGAAAAATAAAGCTACGAAGTGGCTGTAGAAGGAGGGAGTTTTTAATAGTAAAGCCAGATAAAAAAGATACAATATTATTCCCTAAAACGGTCGTGTGTGTAATGAGCAGAAAACAAAACACTAATCTGGGCTGAAAAAGTTTCTCTTTTTCAGTCTGTCACTGGATTACTTCTAGAAATCATTTTCGTAATTCACCGTAAAAACACTCAACTGATACTTCCCTAAGAATAATGAGTCTGTTAGACTAGGTCCTCATTTATCAATGACCCCTTTAGTAAAATCCTAATTATTAATGTCTTACAAGGTAATTTAGCGTATTTTTAATCTTTCTGCATGGTCAATGTACCTAATTTCTTAATTGTATCTGGGAAGCCTAGCACATAGAGGTAAATGAGTTCCGACAGTTCTGCTAGGCCCCACGTTAGTCTGTTCCCGACTTAAAAATTTATATTAAATAAATAAAACATATACAAAGTCTCCGACCAGGAAAGAGACTATTTTCTTCAATAAGAAATACGTCATTTCATCCGTAACGATTTTGTAATCTTATCCCAGGATGGGTCCCAGAAATACAGCGCTCAGCTTACATATCTAAACTTATGAATCTATTCAAAGCTATCCAGTTGGAGAGTTAATGCCCCCAGGGCCAGGGAAGATTTGTCCCATTACTGTACATTCACACCAAGTTCCCAATGATGTTCTGTGATTAATACATTCAACACTAAAAAATAAATAATAATGACAAAGATTTTCCACCACTGACTATATTCCAGTGCTCATATTGTCGTATCTCAAAATACTGTCCCGCCTTAAAATATCCAGGACTGTGAGATACTGTGCCCTGCAGAAAAGAGAGAAATCCCCAAAAGTGAAGCAGCACCTGCTACAGTCGTTGAACCACAAGCTGAGGTGAGCAGCTTACTCTTGGAAAATTCTCTTCTCTATGCCAACTTGTGAGAGGGTCAAAATTCCTATGAATGTTTAATCTGGCGTATTTGTTAAAAAGCAGTCAGGGTTATTATTTTAGTTACCCCTTACTAATAAAATGAGGACGAATGGGCAATGTGGTCACGGTTTGATGAGGCAAGCAAAGTTCAGGGCAGTAAATGATGAATTCTCATTTGTATTCCCATCGCTGACCTGAAGGGCAGTACAAATTACCTTCCCTCTCTGTTCCTTACCTTCTATCATATGAGGTCCAGTCTCTCATGGTCCATTTAGTTTTACGTGAGTGTCCTCCCCTAACCTTTTCACGTTGACGTGAATTTTGTATCAGCCTGGGTGAATTTCAAACTACTTGAATGCCGAGTATCTATCCGTTAATTTTCAGTGTGGTTAGCTGGAGGACTGGCTTATAATTAAAGTAAGTATCTGGCTTATAATTAAAATATAAAAACCCAACAAAATTCATAAAACTACAGTCAATTCCACAGTCTTCTGGCAAATTTCTAAAGGGAATTGGTAGACTCGTTCAAAGGGAGTTTAGTGCCTTATCTTCTCTAAATAAGGAAACAACTCTTTAAAATTTCCAAAAGACAATGTCCATTAAAGCAGTGTTTTACATTTTAATGTGGCTCTTCCTCTATGTTTGGTTTAAAAACTAAAGGCAAGAACTTACTGATCGTAGCTTGGCAGGTGCGTAGGTAAAGAAGTCCAAGAATACTTTATGCACCAATGAGTGCTTAATCACAGCTTCCCTGAAAGACAGACAAGGAGAAGAGAATATGTCAGATCTGGCACTACAATAATAGGGACACAGATAACCTCAGTCGTCCTAAAATACTCAAAGTAAGTAAAATGGTTTTAGAAAATGTTGTCTGTCACAGGCAGAGTGCATCTTTTCAGTAATACACTAAGAATTAAAAACGACAACAACAACAACAACAAACTTTTAGATGATAAAAATCTTTTAGTGTCGTCCACTAGAACCAAAACCAGAGCACAAATGTCCAGTATCTCTAGAGGAAATCATCATTCCAAATAACTTTCTCCCATCTTCAATAAGGACATCTACATTTTCTTACCCAACAATGGACTTGTGATTAGGAATCCTTATGTGCATCTATTTTTTTATAGCTATTTTCTTTCTGTCAAGCACCCTTCACAACGCTTAGTTTCATAAAATAATCCTAGCACAATTAAAACATGAATAGAAGGAAACAGTATCAGTGACCTCAACAACACCGAATCGATCTAAGCTTCTTAGCGCGACACGTGCTGAATTCAGACGTACGGTGGAAGCTCACGGTCAAGGCACCAAAGACCTGGAGCTGATAAGAAGTATCTACGCAGCTGGCAAACACATGTGGCCTTTATGGGCAAAGCACTGCTTCTGAGTGTTTTGGAAATATTAACCCATTTAATCTTCATAATCCTCCTCGGAACGTGTACTACTATTATCCCAAATCTTGTAGATGTGGAAACTGAGGCACACAGAGGTTAAGTTATTCAACGTCACAGCTAAAAATTGAGGGGGGCACCAGGATTCACAACCAGGCAGTTTGGGTCACAAAGGATACCCCTTAACTACTCCACTATGGTACAAACTCCAGGGAGGCCATATGCCTGAGCATCTAAGTTTTATGATCCAATTCAAATAATTGAATCTATTTGGGTAACTATCTACCTTTCCTCTGCAAGGGTTATAGAACAATTTCTTCCTTCGAATGCCATCTGTTAAGAAAAGACAAAAACAGCTTTCTTACTTTTGGGCCATTGGAGTTAGAATCTGCTTCATTTCATCCATGATAAGCTCTAGCTTTTCGGGCTGTACCTCTAATACTTTGTCCAGAGTTGGGTGATCCATAGACTGCAATGAGAAAAAAAAAAAAAAATTAAACTCCTTTAAATTTAACCGAGTTTCTTCAACATCACAGCAAAGACAAATCAATTATAGTTATTTTAAATAAACTCAATATAAATTTTCGATTTCCCATATTCACATAACGAACGCCCCGCTGTAGATACCCCCACAGAGTAACCTGATTTTCTGGTTCCCACTCTATACACCCATCAATGTATTTAAACAACCGTCCAAATCAGCCAGTCAACAGGCACCTTACCTAGCACGTACTTCATCGTAAGATCAGGTAGTCAGCTCACAAATTCTTGCCACCATGGATATTCCCAGAGTGACGGTTACAAAAGAAACGAGCTAGGAGCTGGACCTGACTGGGGAAAGCAATCTCTGGAGAGAGATGGGTGCATTTAGGTCCCAAGGTCTGAAATAGACCTTTTCATCGTCCTAGTCCCCTTATTGGCCTCTAATGGATTCAACCCTGTACCGTGCCCAAGGCTGGTTCTCTCTACTCCCTTTCCTCCCTGGATTCCACCTAGAGAAGGACAGTCCACACACAGGAAGAAACACAGAAGGCAGCTACAGGGAGCCCGATACATGTGAGCCCGAGCTGGTTAGGGGGTGGTTACAAAGCTCTGCTAACTATGAAGAGACCTCTACCTCAGTCCAGCAGAAACGGATGTCCTGAAGCATTACGCAGGGAACTCGGGAGAGAGGAACAGTGCAGTCTAATTTAAAGGGGATTCAGACATCGTGCCCCGGAAGAAAGGGAAATGGAAGTCTGATCATTTGCTCATCACACCAGAGACAAAATAATCCAAGAGAACGAAGGGTAGGAGAATCTCTTAATGGACCAGACAAAGCAGAAATAGAATATTCTGAGACCAGGGCACTGGAACGTCACCTTGTAGAGCTGAAACGTGTTCCCGTAGAGCTCCTCCGTCAGCATGTTCCTCTGCTCCAAGACGGCCCTGTCATTGTAGGCATACTCCACAATGGAGGACGCCTCCGCGTGCCGCAGCATCTTCCTCACGTGCCCTTTGAAACTTCTCATGATCTCTGCAATCTGCGGCTTACTCCTAAAGCCAGGGATGGTGGGAGAACATCAGCAACAGGAGGAGGAAGTGGGGCGGCCACAAAACCCAACTTCTCCTGAAACCGGCCCATTAGAACACGGGGCAGCCCACCTGGGGCAGGAGAGCCACCCGCCTCATCCTCCCCCGCCCTCCCCCCCCCCGCCTCCCCACCATTATCCCTTATTGGCCTTGTCCTCCCCCCACCCTCAGCTCCCAGCCTGCTCAGGAGCCAACTTGCTCCTGGCCGCTGAGACCTGACTTTGCCAAGCAGCTGAAAGATCCTGAGCAAGTTACTTGAATTCTGTGACTCAGCTTCTTTGGTCACGTCACAGACAGAACATGGTCTGTGAAAGGTAAGAGGTGAATGACTTAAATGCACAGAGAACTGTGGCCAGCACTGTGTTCCTAGCGCCAGGAGCCCGTATTAAACTGTTTGGCGTGAAAAAGTAGGGGAGACGGAGAGAAAGGGAAGGTGAAAGACCAAGAGGCCAGGAAACAGGATCGTCTAATTGAAACAGGACTTCAGGGTGCCTGGGTGGCTCAGTCAGTTAAGCGTCTGACTCTTAATTTTAGCTCAGGTCATGATCTCGAAGCTTCATGGGTTCAAGCCCCACACAGGGCTCCGTGCCGATGCTATGGAGCCTGCTTGGGATTCTCTCTCTCCCTCTCTCTGCCCCTCCCCACTTGTGCTGTCTCCGTCTCTCTCAAAATAAACAAACTTCAAAAAAAAAAAGGACGTCATTATAAGTATTTACGTTACATTCTAACATGATCGAGCAGCTGATAATTATAGGCAGAAACACATTTTTTGAAAATTCTGTCAACTGAACTTTTCTATGGTTAGCACATCTGGGCACGTGGTGCTCAAACAGAGAAGTCAGGGCAAGCCGCAATTCCAGCTACTTTAGGAAGTGTTCCCATCCGGACGTTCCCTAACCTACTGACCCCGCCGGGCCTCCTCCCTTTCCCCTCCCAGCCCTGCACCTTCTAAATATGGGTAATGAATTCTAAGCTCATCATTCAATTTCTCTTCTTCCAGGATGTCAAAATAAGAGTGGAGAAGGCAGTATCATCATTCACATTACTTGGATAATTGTTTTTCACACCATGCTCCCCAGCAACACGACAAGCATCTGCCCCGGGCTGGTGATTAGGATCCCAGACCAAGTGCCCAAGTGTTGTCCATGCCTTTAAAAGACTAACGACAATATATGTTATAAACAAAACTCACCCGTACATGAGAAATTTCTTAACAATGTTTCTGGAATACTTAGCTTTACTCAATTGGACAAAATCATCTGAAAAACAAAATACATTATCATGAGCTGACAAGTTCACGTCGGCCCTCCAGTATCAGAGAACTGTGTAAACACACAATCCTGGGAACAAACAACTGTCTTGCTCGCCCCATGCAAAGAACCCATAGAAACAAAAAGAGGTCCTGCAGAGAACACATTGCTTTCCCTCAACAAGGATCATTTTCCAGGGCAGTCCCAGGTATCTCAAGAGAAAAAGTGACTTATTGTAAAGCATCACGATTAATCTCCAACAGAAGAGACCTACCTCGCAGCTCCTCAAAAGCCTGTTTTCGCTGTTCTTCGTTACCATACTGAATGTAACACTGGATCACACGAGTGGAGTCATGAGCAAATGCCATCTGCAGGGAAGACAGTTCGGGCTGTTAGACGGATCTCTCTGAAGAGTTCTATCACAGCACTTCTGTTTTGCTGCTACTTTCCTTCCCAGGAACAAGGGAGGGTCTTCATGGACAAAATCAAACCTAGGTTACTCGCGAGTAGAAATGCTCGTTTTAATTGTACAAAATGACATTCCTGGTTCTGCCGCTTACCGTCCAACACTGGGACAGATTTAACCATCTTGCAAGATTCCTATCGTTATAATTAAAAACAAAGCAAATCAAACCAAACCTCTTTAATGGTTATACATACTATTATTTCTCATGGCTCTGAAAGTTACTTTGCCTAAAGGAAATTTTCCAATTCAAAAATTTTATTATTCTCTTATTTTTTTTGTTTACATAAGTGATCTAAGAATGTCTGGCCTTGGCAACATAAGGTATACATAGAAGACTGATCTAAAAGCCTTGCAACACGAGTAGCAAGTCATTTTTTGACTTGTTGGAACTAAAAAATTTTAAAGCCAGAATGAGCAACAAATAAAAAGCACTATTAAAGTAGACTGGTGGGGCGCCCAGGTGGCTCAGGTGGTTAAGCATCTGACTTCAGCTCAGATCATGATCTTGCGATTCCTGGGTTCGAGCCCCGCATGGGGCTCTGTGCTGATAGCTCAGAGCCTAGAGCCTGCTTCAGATTCAGTGTCTCCCTCTCTCTCTGCCCCTCCCCTGCTCACACTCTTTCTCTCTCTCTCTCTCTCTCTCTCTCTCTCAAGTAAACATTAAAATAAGCAAATAACATGGCACAGTAAAGAATCATTTTGCATAACTGATTATTTATGGTTACTGATCCACGAGTCCTGCAGTGAGGATCTGATTTATCCAGTAGTTGTGAGGGGGGTGGAGGTGGTATATGAAATACAACAACTTTTCAGGGTGCCTGAGGCTCAGTTAAGTGTCTGACTCTTGGTTTCGGCTCAGGTCATGAACTCATGGTTTGTGAGTTCGAGACCCATGCCAGGCTCGTTGATTTACTTTAAGTAAAATTTCTGAAAATGAATTTTTAAAAGATCACTGATATTTTACTAACTCCCCAGGAGTAAGGTCCCTCACTACGAAAGGTTTTATTTACTCAGTATCATAAAAGGTATTTGAAATTTGGGGCCAAATACATTTAAAACTGTATCGCGCCTATTGGGAACAGTCACCCAGCCTTTACTGAGAGCGGGCTGGTTTCAGTTGTTACAAATGCCATTACCAGCCTGCCCTACTTACTGTTTTAATCTTCCCTTGAATCAGCTTCTGCAAATCACCCATCAACTTGACTCTCTTTTCTTTGTCACAGTCTTTTCTACAAACGAGAATAAAGGAGGAGGAATCACAGCTGAAGTAAAGATGTTATTTCCAACACAAGAAACTAAAAACCACACCAGGGTACGTCCGCCCAGTTAGAGGGATTTTTCTCTCTGGAGGCAGTGGACCTCCGAGGTGAAAATTACTATTCCAGAGCAACCGGAGAAAAATGATTTTCTCAAAGACAAGAACTCATGTCACAAGGTATAATTTTATGCATCAGCTTACATCTTCATGGCCCAAACCTCAAATGTCAAGAAAACAATAAAACAAGTCCAAGAGACCAAAGGCTTAAGTATCTCAAAACCTAGCTGGTAGGAAATTGTCCTTCATTTTCTCAGAACTCTCCCAGGAAGAAATTTCCAACCCATTCTAATTCTCATACGTTTTCATAAACATATGTGACATCATCCTATGGATCCCACACGCGTGTGCCTTGGGCAGACATCTGATACCGAGGTCTCTCCTGGAGCGCTGGGTTCTCCGTGAATATCCCAAGCGCCGCGCAGTTTACCTTAGGACATCTCGCTATGAACGAGGGGTGCCCACAACCCTCCACCCTCTCAGAGGGACTAACGAAGAGGCCGTCAGGTGGCACTACCGTCGTAAGGTCTCCCAAATGTGCTTCGCACGAACAACGATGTCATAGTTGGTTTTATCACTGAGCTGTCTGCTCTGTTTCAGTTCCTTCTTCTTCTTTTTGAAGTCATCCCACTTCGGTTTCTTGGCCGCTGATTCTGGTCAGTAAAGAAATTATTTTCAATTACATTAGTTCCAAGTGCCACAGACCACTATCAGTCAGGTACACGGGGCAATCACTTATCGGGATCAACACTCCTTGTAAAAACTAAAAGGGGAAAAACGTCATTCCCCGTAAACTTATACTTTCCTTCACTTTCTGAGCAGTTTATACATTGTAAATTTAGTTGAAACCAATCAACCATTCAGTCACCAGCTTTGTACCGATTCTTAACAAGACACCTATCAAGAAAAAAACAAAACCAAAAGGACTATAAAAGGAACTGAAAAGGGTTAAGCTTCTTTTTCAATTATAAAATAAAAATTCTACTTTAAAACACCACAATCATTGGACTTCAGGTATAATCAATTCTTAATGTAAACAAAATTCAGTCCAAACTAAAACAGGGGGGAAAAATTATTAACATTCTCAGTACTCTGAGGGTTGTTATGTACCTTTGAACTTTTACAACAATGCTGTGAGGAGAACACTATTAATATACCCTTTTTCCCATCAGAGGAACAAAGGCACTAAATAGTTCCGTTCCTTGTCCAAGGTCAGGCGCATCCTAAGTGGTAGAACCAGTGGGAACCCGAGAGACCGCTCTCAAACTTCCTGCCCTGCTCCTTCTTACTCAGACCTATGCATAATCAAAATTTCTAAGTCTTCTCCAGAGTAATGCTCTGTAAATCTTGTATCTTCCAATGAGTATTTTGTTTCCTTCAAAATCTAAGGAACTTATCAACTGAATCAAAAAACCCCATAAGGCCTAACAAAGAACAATTTAATGAAACGGCTATTATTTACGCGAGTGTCCCGCAAAGAACCCTTTGGAGAATTACTGACTTCTAAACCTCTCCCCTTCTCGGATTGGAAAATGCACTCATTATAAAACACCTAGAAAATGCAACAACATCCTATCACCTCAAAACCTACACATTGACCGGCAACTTCTATTTTCTTCTTGCCATTTCCCTATGCCTGTTTTATATTCATCTCTAAAAATTCCGGATCTTACTGCTTCATTTCAACATTATTATACTGTAAGCATTCTTCCATGAAACAAAATTATTTCTCAAGAACGTAATCTGTAGTAATTTTTAACGGCCCGTACAATTTACGACAATGTATTTAATTATTTCCTTTACTGTTTACTTCTTTGTTCCCTGCCTGGTAATCAGAGATGACAGGAAAGAGCGGGCGCATTTCCCATTCATACTAGGTGCACTGTTCGTGGCGCACTGTACGGAAGAAGGCAAGGGCTGCTCCGGAGCTCGTGTAATTCCACAAAGCTCTGGGCGCCCTTGACACCTGCCACACTAGGTTGCAACACACGTTCACAACTTCCGGGATCTCTAGTACCCAACCTCCCTCAGTTGCCGATATAAAAACATGAGAAAACCCAATCAGAGTCAGGAGCCGATCTCCCACAGCAGAAGGAACCAGGGCCACAGGTCTTCACGTGAACAGGCACGTGTTCAAAATGCGGTGGCGAGAACTCTAGCAGGGAAACAGACTTAGCACCTGCTAGAGAGGCTACGAGAAACAGCAACTCTGGGGGGGCGGGCAGGGTGGAGAGAAGGATGAAGAGACAGGGATGGAGAGAAAACAGGCGTGCTGGAGCATAAAAGGATCCTGCCAGCCGAATGAGAAACAATGGGATTTCCCTTCCTTCTTCCGTCCCCACCTCCCCGTCCCCCTCGTGGGCGGTCCTCCGCATCTGTCCCCACCTCCCGTCCCCCGGTTAGCAGTGCTCCACAGAGCAGAGCCAGGACCCGGGCTGGGACACCAGACTCAGAAGGCTCCCCGCAGTGGTCTCAGCTGGCAGCAAAGGAGCTGTATTAGGAGTTGCCATGTTGAGGACAATGAGGACACTGGAGAGATCCTCGTGACGCTGCAGAGAAGGGTGCACGTCTGTCAGCACATGACATCCGGGAACGGCTTGTCTGAGGCCAGGACCAAACCACGCACAAGTGGTGGGGGGGGGGGGGGGGGGGGGCGGGGGATTCGCCAGCAGAGCTCTGGGTGAGGAACCATCCCTCGAACATAACGACGAAGAGAACGATTTGTTTCAAGGGGCACAGGAGCCCAGCCAACGCTTTCATCAGTCAGCAGCTGGTCCTGAGTCTCAACCTGCCATGTGTCCACTACGATGGCCGTGCCCCGTCTCCAGAACCGTGCTCCAGATCCGAGCCACCTGGTGGGCGGACTCTGTTAGACGGGCCCAAGCTCCCAGAGGGCAGGCTCTACACGCCTCCTGTTGACCAAGGCATCCTTAGCCAAGGGAGATACTGAGCTGAAACACACTGGTTCTTTAAGCTTCTATGTCGCTTATTCGCGGCCTATACCCTTACTGGTTGTTACACTTTTTCGTCCCCATCTCCTGGCAAGGTGCGCAGAAAACTCACATGTTTCTTGGTTGAACCATTCAATCAGTCAGTACAATCTGGCCTACAGAAAGGGACGTTTCACTGAGGTTCTACTGCAGAAAGCTGTCACAGCTCAGCTGAACTCCGTGGCCAGGATAACTGAGCAAGAGCCTAGGAGATTAGGCACCCCAAGCACCGGAAGACAACTGTGCCCAGGGAAGGTGCTTTCTGGTGTTTATCTAACCCCATCTACTCCCCACCCCAAATGCTGCCTGTCAAGGAACAAGAATGGAAGGTCTCTACCAATGGCACAATGGTGTCCACACTGTCCACAAAGACGATGCTCAAGGAACCAGTGCTTACCATCACTTTTACCATCCGCCTGGAATTTTCTCTTCCTGTTGAATTTATTTGCCTGCTGGAATTTGTTCTTTGGTATTTTATCCCCTTGCTGCTTATTTTTGAACTGCTTTACACCTTTTTTCCCGGGTTTTGTGGCACATTTCTCGAAGTTCTTAGGTGTGATTTTAGGTCCACCTTCCTTGACAACTTTTCTTGGAAAGGTCTTTGACGAACCAGAATCTAGGGACAATAATAATTATGAGAGTTCAGTGATCTGGAGCCTAGATCTCTTTTATCCACTGGGCTGTGTTTGTTACACAAAAGAACACGCTCTTTAGAGAAACACACTTTGTCTTACTCTTAAATATGGAGAATAGAATTTTTAAAAAAATCAAAACACAATTTTAAAGCTTTTTCTGATTTCTAAAATTAGAATACATGTTCACTAAAGAAAATCGACAAAGTAGGGAAATGCATAATAAAAATCATCCACAAATTCTACAGATAAACCACTGTTGTAAATCACGCGTATTTCTGCTTTAAGCACATAATTTGATAATATGACATTTTATTTCTATCTCCTGTATTCTACTTTAATGACACCTTGTCATTCAAGTCTTCATACGTTATTTTCAGAGATTCAATAACATAATAGGGGGTCTAATAAAATGAACACTTAAAATTTAGAAAGTATATATGTTACGGGTGCCCGGGTGGATCAGTCCTCAGTTGGTAAAGGGTCCGACTCTTGATTTTGGCTCAGATCATGATTTCACAGTGGTGAGATAGAGCCCTATGTTGGGCTCTGCACTGGGCATAGAGCCTGCTTGGGATTCTCTCTCTTCCCACCCCCCCCACCCCTCTCTCTCTGCCTCTCCCCAAAGAAATAAATAAACGTCAAAAAAAGGAGAAAGTGTGTATTAAATGATGTATCAAATTTAAAGGTTATTTTTTTTACTTAAGGACATTATTATTTTATTAAATATCACATTGAATTAAAAGACATTAATTTTTCCAAATTTCTAACTTTGAAAAAAGTTTTTCAAAGCCCATGATACAGGTATTTGATAAAAATCTTTGGCTAACTAAGCTGCAAACTAAGTGCCTCGCAAACAAGATGAATCAGTTAGGCACGGACAGAGTCCCTGACTTTTCCCTTCTGCAACACTGACACCTGATGGCGTAATAGCGACTTCACATCCAGAGATCTGGAAGCCAGAGGTCAGCCGGGTTACCAGTAGCAGGCATTGCTCAGGCACAGTTTCTCAAACACGAACATAACAGGAAAGAGCGGTAAATTAATGACAACAATGAGGCAGCAGCATCCGCAGCTGAGATCAGGGGTCTTCCGTGAAGAGAGCACCCCCAATTTTCCAGGCAATGTCTTAAATGTCTTAGTTTCACGGGGAACTCGCAAACTCGGACACAAGAACTCGTACTTCCCCCAATCCTAACCCGGGAATACAGACCCACATCTGCTCTTGGCCCCCTCATCCCACCACCCCCTCCCTCCGGTTACAACGGACACGGCCACATGGTTTGGGAGGACTATCTTACCACTGTTTTTATGAAATATGTTTTTTTCTTGTGAGGTCTTCACATCTTTTCCTGTGATTTTTTTTTTTCCTTTAACTTCCATTGTAGCAGTTCTGGAAGACAAAACAAAACCCAAAAGGGATCACTGGATTGCTCTCACCCAGTAAGGGTCATCAATCAAGCCACGTTTAGTCCTTGGATTTCATGGATGCAGGACAAATCACCTGGACAGACCATGGGTCAACAAGTCCAGGGACTACGCAGTCACGGTTTCTAAGATTTTAAAAGTGGAAGTGACAAGGTACCAACACAAAAATTAAGAACATGTACACCTAGCGTGTGATGTACGTGGAGGCAACACTTTAGCAATAATTCTGGGTAAAAACAGACCATGACATTTAATATGACACAAGTGTCAGTGTTTGTGTTTCTTATAACTTAGGAAGACTGTGTGATGAGAAACTGACAGGGATGCCTAGGTGGCTCAGTCAGTCAAGCGTCTGACTTCGGCTCAGGTCATGATCTCACGTTCATGAGTTCGAGCCCTGCGTCAGGCTCTGTGCTGACAGCTCGGAGCCTGGAGCCTGCTTCGGATTCTGTGTCTCCCTCTCTCTCTGCCCCTCTAAGCTCATGCACTCTCTAACATTAAAAAGATTTTAAATAAATAAGCATTAAAAAAAAATAAACTGACAATATCGTCATGTGGATTTCTTGGTTTCCATCCTAAAAAGTCCAGAACAAAAAATAGGTTGCACTCAACCATATATTCAAATTTAACAAAAGAAAATCAGTTACCTACAAGTTCCCTATGTATACCACTGTAGCTAAAACAAAGACTAACTTCAAATGCTTAATTTGCTATTCTTTTAGAAGCAACCAGTAATTTTCAGTGATCTCCAAAGTAAGGTTATGTTGGGATATTCAATATTTCATTTGGAAGAAATCTAACAGGTCGCTTCTGGGTCCAGAGAGCTCACTATACACAGGGCATGCAACAGATAACCCCTTGATTACCCGAGGCTCCTGAAAGCTCAGAGAATACGTCAAGGGCAAATGTCACTTGCCTATTTCTCTATCTTCCAAAGTTGTACATTTATTTCTAAAGTTCTGACGTTGACGCTCTAGAGTAGATGTTAGAAATTCCTAGACAATACCAGATATTCCTAAAACAAGAATTTTCTACTCAAGAACAACTAATTTTGCAAGATTATTAATGGGTATAAGAAAAAAGAAGCGTTCAGGGGCGCTTGGGTGGCTCATTTGGCTAAGCGTCCGACTTCAGTTCAGGTCACGATCTCACTGTGGGTTTGAGCCCCATGTTGGGCTCTGTGCTGACAGCTCGGAGACCGGAGCCTGCTTCAGATTCTGTGTCTCCCTCTCACTCTCTGCCCCTCCCTTGCTCATTTTCCCATTTTCCCTGTCCCTGAAAAATAAATAAACGTTAAAAAAAAATTAAAAAAAAAAAAAAGGGTTCAAAGATGGCATGTATTTGAGAAATAGTGAATTAAATGAAAATAATTAAGGCTTTTTAAAGAAAGGCTTTTCAGATTCTTTTCATTTGCTAATTTAAGCCATCAATCACCAAACACAGGCTAAAGTAGGAAAGATTTTCCCAACCCTAATTGAGTCCCTTTTTCTTGAAACATCTCAAGGGACCAGTAAGGTTGCAAAGAACTCTCTGGAAAGTGCAGCTGACTTCAGTCTTTCCTATTATAATTCCGAAAAATGGAGGGCCCCTGAATTACTCCGCTTCCTTAGGTCATTCATTGGTTAACTGTGGGCTCATTTCAGCACTTGGCTGCTTTATCACAACGACGCTTGTATCCCTTAGTTATTCTGTGCTGCTGTTGGTCTAAAAATGCAGACATTTATATATTTTCTCTGTACATTTGTTTTCACCATTCATTTTGAAATAGTTTTCGTTTTACACAAGAGTTTGGAAAGAGAAACCGAATGTTCTAGTCCATTCCTCTGACATTAGCATCTTACCACAGTACTTTGTCAAAACTGAGAGAGGATTAGCACAATACTATTAACTTCGGATTCTGCCTGTCCTTCTGGACCAGGATCCACGGTAGTTAGTCATCAGGTCTCCTTAGTTTCCACCAACCTGTGACCGTGTCTCGCTCTTCTTTCTCATGACCGAGATGCTACTGAAGAGTACTGGTCACTGTGCACAATATTCTCCTTTGGGGTTTGCCTGAGATTTGCTGGTGATCGGACTGGTGTGGATCTTTCTGAAGAGTATCACAGAGCTAAGTGCCCTTCTCATCAGGTCACAGTGGTACTGACTGGCATTACGTCTACCAATGATATTTTTAATTCTTCTGCAGGGAGAAGTGTGTCCCTTCTTCATTTACTTATTTAATCACGTATTTACATCAAGATGGCCTCGCACGCATTTTACTCCTTGGGTTCGAACCCAATCCTATAGTTGCTTCGTTGCTCAAACTGCGCCAGCTGTGGCCAGCGGGAAATCTCAGAGGCTGCTTCGGTCTTTGCGACGTGACCCGTCCGGTTGGTTTCCCACGCCCTTACCTCCTGGCACTTGTGCCAAGTTCATCCTGCAACTTCCCTGCACTGGCCCTGAAACCAGCCACTTCTCCGAGGAACCCTGGTTCCTTTTATTGAGAAGGGCAGGATCTGAGCGCGAGGCGCACTTGACGTCACTGCTTCTAGGGCTTTGCACCAGATGGGGCTGGTGATACCCAGGTCTGTATACCAGCGTCTGTGGACCCGGGAGCCCGCATTTCTTTGTCTATCTGGTAAGTAAGTTCACACTAACGTCTCCAACTCTAATCAAGCGCCACAAGGTTCATTCTGGTCTTCCCCTCTTGCCTTGTCACTTTTTTCTCTTGACAGGGAGAAACTTGCCACCAGTGATCTGCGTAGCACATGTAGTTTCAGAATGCCACACTGTATGCCCATGGGAAACGAACTTCCCAACTCTACCACAGTTTATTTACAACTTTCTTCCCCCCCCCAACAGTATCCATTTACAATACTGTTTTTCAAAATTACTTAGGTCAACTTCCCCCACCACTCCCTTCAGTGAGGTCATTTTATAGGTTTGTACAAGTTAGATTTAGTTTTCGCGGTCTGCATTCCATTTCCAGACACGACGGCTGACTTTTTTGCACCCGCAGTCAAGCTCACTCTTTTGGTGGAGCGCGCTGATTCTGACAAATGCAGAGTCCTGTCTCCTCCACCAAAGTGCATTAGGGTACTGTTTTAACTCCAAAAAGTCCCCAGGGGAGCCCCTCTGCCATCATTCCCTCCTGGCAATCACTGATCTGTTTTCCGTCCCTCTGGTTGCGCCTCTTTTCAAACAGGTGGTATAAACAAAGTCAAGCTGCATGTAGATAGCCTTTTGGGTCTTACTTCTTTCACTTGGCAAGACGCATTTGCTTGGGGAGCCTGTACCATCACATCTAATCGGCACCTTTCTTTGGCTTTCGGAACTGTCTCCTCTTTTTCCCCTTCCGCTATTCCCCATTCAGGCTCTGTATCTCTTGCTCAGCTTGGTTTTTGCTGTTGGATCCCAGCTGCTGTGATCCACTCTCCGCTGCCTGATCAATCTACAAAGTCACCAATTTCGTACCATCTCGCTGCTCCAACAGCTTCAAAAGTTTCCTGACAACACGAAATACTTCAAACCAAACCGCCATCCAAAATTTAGTCCTAACATACCCTCATCACAAACAACACACCCAAGCCAAACGTCTTCACTGTTCTTTTTCAGGATCCAAACTTTAAAGCCATTCTATCAAATATTAACCCCACCCACCCTTCAAATCCAGCTTAAATGACAGCTTTTTTTTTTTTTTTTGGTTTATTCATTTTTGAGAGAGAGGGAGAGCAAGAGAGAGAGAGCACGCACTCGCACAAGAGAAAGAGCAAGCAGGGGAGGGATAGAGAAAGGGGGAAGAAAATCCCAAGCACGCTCAGGGCAGTCAGCGCAGAGCCCAACACAGGTCTCAAACTCACGAACACGGGGGTTACGACCTGAGCCAAAACTCAAGAGTTGGACACTTAACTGAATGAGCCACCCATATGTCCTTAAATGAATTTATTATTTCTTCTCCACACGCCTACCTTCTTTCCCAAATGATTCTCATTCTTAATCCTTTCTGGCACATTTTGATGGCCTTCTTACAATTTCACACCTTGGACTTGAAACATACTGCATACCTATACACTCTGCTAGAAAGCTACTGTGTTGAATAAAATATATGAAAAAGAAATTCAAAGTGGTGGAGTAGAAGCAAACAAAATTAAAACACAACATAATCGGGGCGCCTGGGTGGCTCAGTTGGTTAAGCATCCGACTTCAGCTCAGGTCATGATCTTGTGGGTTCGTGGGTTCGAGCCCCATGTTGTGCTCTGTGCTGGCAGCCCGGAGCCTGGAGCTTGCTTCGGATTCTGTGTCTCCCTCTCTCTCTGCCCCTCCCCTGCTCACACACTCTCTCTCTCAAAAATAAATAAAACGTTAAAAGGTTTTTTAAAAATAAATAAATAAAACACAACATAACTGTTACAACTGAATCACATACAAAGCGTTCAAAAAGCCACAGAGCTAAGAGGCCAATTTTGCCTTGTGGAATGAAATAGCAAAGATTTTCCAGGCACAGAAGGGCAGGTGACTGATCCCACCCTCTCAACAAGCTTAGCACTGAACTATGAAAGAGGTAAACCTTCAATATGCAACCTCCAAATAGTGGTATTTCTCAAGTGTCCCCCTGTCTCTCCACATTCCTCCCTCAGTGATCTCATCCAATCCCATGGCTTTCTATGCTGAGAACTCCCAAATTACTTCCCACTTAGAACTGCTCCTTGGGTTCCAGACTTGTGTATCTAACTGCCTCCCTGACACCTTGGTTTACGTGTCTTACAGGCACTTCAGCCTTATAAGTCCAAAATAAATTCTTCAACTATAACTCCACTGCAAAACACCCCCAAAGAAAAACATCCTCATCTAATCCACGCCACCCTATTTTTGCCATCTCAGCCAGCCACACATCATCTCAGGAGAACCTAAGAGTTACCCTTGACATTTTGCTCTCCCTGGTTTGCTATGTTCAATCCTTCCATAAATTCTTTTGACACCGCCTTTAAAAATACTTCCAACTCGTCAACTTCCACCTCCACTACCACCAACCTAATGGAAAACACCAATACTTTTCAATGGCATACTCAATAATAATCGAAGTTGTAGACAATTCCTAAAGAGAACCTGGGTCAACCAGGTTTCTTCCTTACAAGCCTCCAATGTTTTCTGCAAATGAGAACAGAAACGGGTTTCCCCACTGTATAGAAATCGAATCTCAGCCACTCATCACGGCCTTTAAAGCCTTACAGAACCGCGGCCACGCTACCCCTCTAACTTTATCTGGTATCGCTGCACTCCGAGCTCACATTGGTCCCCTTTCTCTAGCTGCCACCGCAGGGACTTAGCCCAAGTTACTGCCTCTGCTTAAAGTAGTTTTCCCTGGGCTTCCAGATTTCAGAGTTGCCTCTTACGCTTTAGGTATCAGCTTAGAGACCCCTTCCGACTCCCCTATCCTCCACCTCGGCACCAAGCTCGTTTCCTTCCCAGCGCTGATAACGTGCAACTACGTTCAGCCTGTACCCTCAGCCCCCAGCGTGCACAGGGTCGAGTGGATATTTGCCACACACGACAGAAAGGCTGACCGCCACGGGCACGGGCCGGGATCCTAGAGGGAAGGAAGCTCGGGCCAACCCAGCAGCCCTCTCAGGGCAAAGTAAGAGGAAGACAAGTCGTGAACCCGCCCCAGTCGCCAGTCTCCCGTCTCCCCCAACTCTCCCAGAACAGAAAAGGCCACAGAAGACTATCCAGCGGGTGACAGGCGCGAGCACCTCTACCCTCTGGCGGCTCGGACAGACCCTCCCCCTGCAGCGTGGGGCAGGGGGCGAACGAACCCCTCCAGGGGCGGCCGCCGAGGCCGCCGTACTCACCGCACACGTGGGGCCGAGGCGGGCGGGGGCCAGGCTCCGCGGCGCCACTTCCGCTTCCTCGATTTGCCCCGCCCCCAGGCCCGCCTTTTCCTTCTAGCGCAAAGGAGCTGGGGTTAAAGGAGAGGCCTTAGCCAGGAAAACGGAAATTCGGCATTTCTATTGGTCCGCTTCCAGCACTTCCTCTGGAGGCGCCACGGCTGCGCCGTGCGCGGGTATTGGCCCTTGACAGGATCCGTAGGGCGATCGCGTATCGCCGGCGCCTGAAAGTGACGTCGTTAACCCTGTCGTTCCCAGGCCAGAGAAAGGAAGGCAGCTTCTCGCCCACGCGTCTGTTGTTGAAACGGAGTCCTGGGGTGGCGACTGAGCTAATACCAAAATAATTGATTTTTTTTTTTTTTTTAAGAGTGCTTTCATTTGCACCCTCTCTGGTAGTCTAGCCTGAAGGATAAAAGGGTGTTCTCGGAAGTCGGTTTGAATTTTAATCCCGGGTTTTTTCACTTTGTGGCTTTGGCAAATTACTGTATGTCTCTGAATGTTTGTTACCAGCTCGATAAAATAGAGATCGCTAAATCACACATAGCGCTTAGCACAGTGAATGAACCTGATAAGCGCTCATTAAATGTCATTTTTAACGCCTCCTCGTGTCTCCAGGCTGCACTATCCCATTTTCCACTCTAGGAAATGAGACTATAGTTAGGATATTATCCCCACTTTTCAGCTGGAGAAACTAACACCACATATTTGGTTGTGATACTTGTCATTGGATTTAAGGCCCTTTGAGATAATACAGGACGATCTCATCCGAAGATCCTGACTTAGTGATACGGCAAAGATCTTCTTTTCCCAAATAAAGTCCCTTTAACAGGTTCTGGGGTTTGGGACATAACACACCTTTTGACGACCCGGAAAGTTGAGGAATTAGGACATGATTCCAAGTGTGTCAAGCGTCAGATTTTACTGTCTTGCAAACGACACCATCTCTTGTCCCTTAAGGCATTAGGCTTAAGACTGGTAATTTTCTAGACTTCCTGAGGGCAGGGCTGTCATTATTCAGGCACACATCCCACTACTCAGCACATAGCTGTTTAGTAAGTACTTACTGTTTGCCTTAAGTATTGTAAGTGTGTTTGCATTTCAGTTCACTTAAGGCTCATAAGAACAACTGCAGTAGGGCTTCTCCCTCCATTTTATGGAAACAAGGGGAAACAGTAAAGTTGATCGGGTGAGCCTGACTCCAAACTCAACAGGACTGCCCCTGGACTGCTTTCCCTAATCCATTGGTTCTCTAGTAAATGCTCAAAAGCAGAGATACACCCTACCACACAATACCTGGAACGGATACATTTTTCTTTGTAAGGCCACAGACAGTGGCACCACATATCCTCTCAAACACCTCCATGTAAATACCTTAAACATAGACATCAAAACCCTACTTACTATTCATTTGTCTTTTCACTAGGGGGGAAAAATAATGATCACATACCAAAGTCCTAGATTATTACCAATAATGCTATTTATCAAGTCCTTTGTGCTACCAAAAAACGAATTGACTTGAGTCAATTTTGTTTGGAATGAGTCTAAAGTGTCTACTGTCTTTGCAGAACAGCAACAACAACAACAAAAAAGCTTGTCTATAACTTTGCAATGAACCAAATTAAGCCCATTAATTCTTCAAATATCTAATGATCTAAATGTCAAGCATTAAGAATATGTGTATTCCTACAAGCATAAAATGCTCTTGTTAAATGATACAGCACGTAACTTAATCAGAACCATCAGACTTGTACACATCTAAGAGGTTTTATAGCACTGTAATTAAGATGATTGGTACTGGAATCAAATGAATCTGGCTTAGAATCCAAGGTCCATAGGGCCATGGACAAGACAGTTAATTTGTATGGGCCTCAGTTTCTGCTTACATAAAATGAGAAAAGTATTTATCTTTTGAGGTTGCTTACATGACTCAAGAAATAACTGTAAAGTTATTAGCCAGTAGTAAATGTTGAGTGATTCATACCTTGATCTAGGAGAAAGACACAGAGAGAGAACCAAGCTGTATCCATTAGAAATGCTTTTGGGGGCAAGGAATGGAAATTTCCGCTAATAGTGGCTTAAGCGGTAATTTTCTTCACAACAAAAATTCTAAAGGTAGTCAGTTTTCTAGTTCAGTGATACAAGTGTCATCAAAGACCCAAGCTCTTTCAATTTCTGGGCTCCGCCACCCTTAGTGTGTTGGCTTCTAATGTTCTCACTTGTTGCTTTTATTTGTTTTCTCCCTCCACCCCCGACCTTTGTTCACCCTCAGCCATTCTCCCCCTGAGTGCCCCCTCCCCCACTCTGGCAACCACCAATCTGTTCTCTGTTTCTATGACCTTGGATTTTTTAGATTCCACACAAAAGTGAAAGCGTACCGTATTTGTTTTTCTCTGACTTATTTCACTGTTGCTTTCTGAGGCCAGATGTACTCAGTTTCAGGATATATATTAGAGTTTAGGACTAGGAGAATGGGGAAAGGGATGAGATCCACTTTTCCACCCAAATAGGACTCTGTCTTTCTATCCCAGAAGGAAAAAAGCCGAGCAGCATTTACCTTCTATTTCAGAGCCCGGAACTGGGTTACATGGCCACCCTCAGGACTGGAAGACCATCAAACATAATGTTAATCATGGCATTTGGAGGTAATTATTTTTCCAGTACTCTAGTAAAATTAAAGGTCACTTAGCAAATATGCTTCCATCCAGCAGTAGAGATTTAATCTACAATTTAAACTAATCTGGTTTAAAACTTAAAATAACTGTAGTAAGCTAAAAATTAAAATAATTGTAGTATTCAAGGTGGTGGATCTCAATCTTGGCCACACATCAGAATCACCTGTGGAGTCAAAAAAGCAAAACAAAACAAACCAGTAATGCTGATTTAATTCGTCCGAAGTAGGACCTAGGCATTGAGGGTTTTGAAAATTCCCCAGATCGGGCTACCATGTAGCTAAATTAAGAGCCACTCGTTTAAAGAATGGATTTCTAGTTGTTGATTTGATTTCCTAGTTATCTGAGGATTAAACCCTTTAATCTTCTGGTCCTTCCTTTTACATCACCAGAATTAAAGAATTAAATGTATAATACATTTGTTTCTGGAAGTAGAATGTCTTGGGCATAACTGTATCCTCCTTGCTGCTTGAGGTCGCCATTAGTTATTTAATATCATTATATGTTGAAAATGGCTTAAATTTGAAATATCTGTTAAATGTATTCTGAAAGGTGTTTGCTTTTTTTTTTTCAATTCCTCATGATTTTGTGCAATTTTTCTCTTTTTCATAAAAATAAAGTGTTAGGTGTTAGCTCCCACACATCTCCCCTTTCCTAAAATCAGTTCTTTAGAGTTCTAATTAATGGATTTTTAACTAATTGGTGTTGTTTCTCTGCTTCCCAAATGTGTAAGCAGGGATAAAGGGCATGTTATTGATATAAAGCATAAGTGAGATTTTGGCAAAGATCGAGTTTTATTTTCAGGGCCTATTAGAATCGCAAATCCATGGAAACGGAACAGTTGCCAACACATTTTCCTTTAGTAAAAAAGAACTGCTTCTGAGTAGGGTGGATTATGTTTTTCAATACCACAGATTTGCTTAAAAGTACACTAATATAGTCCAAACATTAATCGTGCACTCCTAATGTCCTGGTTGCTATCTTAGAAGCACAAAACCGATTTTGTCCTAATTTGCTTTCTTTGGTTACACGCTTAAGGGCAGCACGAAAATGACATGAGCAAAATAAAAGTTTATCTGACTGTAGTATAAAGTATCGCTTTGAATGAAAGATCCTGTCAGCAGGTGATGGAGACATGAAAACCAAGACTAATTAATGTCACATAAAGCCCACGAGTTACCATTTATATGTAGAACACTTACAATGCACTATGGTTTTATAAACCAAAACTCCTCAAGCGATGGGTACCAGTTTCAGGTTTTAGCTAGAATGAGAACACTTCACACGTTTTTAAGTTTTTGTTTAACTTTTGTTTAAATTTTCTTTACAGGCTCGATAAGAGGTGTTCCCTTTGGAAAGCAGTGACCGGTTTTAACCTCCAATTTCCTGGATTTGTGAGCAATAAAGACTTGATAACCAAGCATATTAGTAATTCTACATTTTCCCATTATTCTCATTTAACTTTTAAAAACGATGGGAAGTACACGTCAGGCGTTACCGTGATGCCCTCCTTCTAGCCACCCCGATGTCCTCCTCCCTTGAAAAGAAAGGAAAAAAAAAAAAATGAACCAACTAGCCTCAACCCATTGCGTCTGCTTGAAATCTCCAGGAAGCAGATGCCAAGATAGAATTAGGAGGCCAAGAAACGTATTGGCAGACAAGCCGATGAGGGGCGAGAAGAGAGAGAAGAGCGAGCAATGAGTGGGAGGAGGCTGAGACCATGGTGCTGACCTGATACCTGGGAAGGGAGACACGGAAGGGAGAGGATGTGGTGGACGACATTCGGACTGTAGTGGAGCTCTGAGGAAGTCCAGGCCAACACAGGGCTCCCGAGCCAAGCCTGCCCATTAAAGGAGACCGAGACGTGTAGGCATGGCCCAGCTCCAGTACCCTCTCTGTGCTCAGTCATTGTTTGGGCAACCCAGGGACAGAATGGCCTCAACATGAATGCTGTGCTGGAGCCTGACGTTGCGGCCTCTGGAGGCCGTCAGCTAGCCCCTCCACCTGATGATCAGCAGTAACAGCCCCTGCCGGGATGGTGACTCCTTTTCTCACCATTGGTCCTGGACACAAGGAATCCATTATATCCAGCTCAATGGAACTCTTGCTCTGTCCCCTGGCAAGAACGCATTCTCTCTGGGGACAAGGACCGCTAATCCTACAGAGCCCAAAGTCTTGGGGGGCAGGAAGCACAAATCGCCCCAAGTTTCATCGAGAAGGAGAAGTGGGGCCATGCTTGCTTCTACCCCTTAGTTCCTAGACCCCTGCATTCTTCTTACAGCATCATATAGGGATCTTGGGTTTGGACTTACTCTACACTCTGGAAGAGAGCTCCCCATGTTTGTAGATGATGGCCTCTTAGGGGGTGCTCCAGCTGCCCTGTCAGCAGGCCATTGCAATACTCTATCAGGCTGACTGCCTCTGGGTGGTACAGCGTGGAATATGACCTGTGGATCACATGACCTTTTTTGACTGAAATTATATCCCCCCGCTCACATACTGTTATGTAGGGTTCTGTGCCTATCGATCAAGCACTTCATAAGCTTTTAGATGGTGATGCTGACAGAGGCTCCGTGGGCAGGAAAGGCCAGCCCATACTTGGAATAGGACTCCGTTCCTAGGGAGAGAAACTGCTGGTCATTCCGGATTGAAAGGAGCCCAGTGTCATCAACTGTGGGTGGATGGTAGCTGTTGGTCTCTTTGGGCAATAAAGCCATGTCAGGGGCTCAGCACTGGTTCTGTGGCTGGCAGTTTCGACATTCAGAGGAAGTAATTAGGTTGGCATTGGTAAGTGGAAGTTATGCCGTTGGGCCCATGTGTAGCCTCTGTCTCTGACATTATGACCACGCCATTCATGTACCCATCATGCCAGTTCTAGAGTACCCAGGGCTGAGAACTGATGTCAACTGGTTGAGTCATCTTGTCAACCTAGTCGTCCAGTGTTCAGGGTGGATGCCTTTTGACTGGTATTAACATGAAATGTTGACATCTTGTGTCCATTCCCATATGTCTCATCCACACGCCTTTACCCTGTGGATGGTTTTTATTTCCCATCATCCTTTTCCCTCCAGGCTCTGACCAGCTGGTTGGGCCACTGCCCAATGATTAGGAATCTCTATATGTTCTCATCTTGGGCCACTTTCCTTCTCCATAAAGCGGATGACAAGGAGCACTGCCTGCCCTCTAAAAAGATTTTCCCTCTCCACTGTCTTTTGGCCCGGATGAGAATGTAATGCTGTTGTCGGGTTTCAGTTTCTCCCCCACAAACTGAGCCCAGTCATCTGTAATCCACGCTTGGGCTTTCTCCTGCTCCTTCAGCTGTCTGTATGACACCTTATTATCAGATCATGGATGAGAGCTTGGGGAAGGGAGCTGGTACCATCATGTGGGTGATTTGGAGGTCTGTGCTCCCTGATCATGCAGCTAACTTGTGTCCTCTGGTCTTACTCGGGCCCAGTTCCTGATGCATCATTTCTGTCTTACATGGCCGGGCCCATCTGGCTTTGTGAATTGACAGGCAAGACAGAACTCAGCTCTTAATGAATAGATCTGGACGGATGGTCAATGCTATGCTATAGTCAAGTATTCTATCTTTGTTAGGGCTCAGGAACATGCCAGGAGCTCTTTTTTGAGATGTGTGTAATTCTCCATTACACATGGCATGATCCTGGGCCAGAACACCAAGTCCTGTGGTGGGATCTTCCTAATCGGGTTACTATGAATTCTACGCTGCATTTTTTTCTCACCACTGACACCTCCACACCACAGGGTCTGCCAGATGTTCTGGTCTAAGTGAGAAATCTGCCTTCACTACAGCCTGGACCTGCTGTGCAGTTCTTTCCTGATCAAGGCCCCACCTAGGGCTGGCATCCTTCCATGTCCTCCGGGGTACGCACTGGGACAGGATCCCTACATGTGCAAGAGGTGGCATTGTACTTTTTATTTCACAATAGGGAACGCAGGATGTAGCAAAATGCCTTTACTGGGGAGGGGACTGCCTGACATATCCCTGGCCTTAAAAATGTGTACCTCCTTCTTTTCAGCCCTACCTTTTAGGATGCCCGAAAGCTTTACTGAAGTGGTCTGTCCCTGAATCTTTACAGAGTTTGTCTTCCAGCTTCCGGCACACGTGTTTCTTACCAAGGTCTCCAGCCCACTAGCCGTGTCTTCATCTGATCGATGTGACGGATCAATGTGAAGTTCTTCAGGTTGTCCAGATGGTCCAGATCTCTCCGGACTATATTAAGACAGGAGGTGGGCGAGCTAACATGGCCCTGGTACAGA
This sequence comes from Puma concolor, assembly GCF_028749965.1. Lineage (NCBI taxonomy): Eukaryota > Metazoa > Chordata > Mammalia > Carnivora > Felidae > Puma > Puma concolor. The sequence continues at coordinate 8,663,480 of NC_141679.1, read as the reverse complement.
ACTGTAAATGAATATTGTTGTTCATTCCAACGAATGCGAACTGCTTCTGATCCTATTTTCCATCTATTTTTTTCCATCCTATTTTACCATCTGCCACGGCAACTCAGGCGTCTCACCTTTGCTCTCCGGGCTTTAGAAAGCCACATAGCAGTGTGTTCGCCCCCTTCCCCGGGGTCCTCGCCGGGGTGTTAAATCCCATGTCCCAAGAAAGTGACTCCAAGTCAACGTTTCCCTGCCTGTTCACTTTCACCTTCTAACCCCTTGGTCAAACACCCTCACAATCCCCTCCCCCCCCCCCCCCCCCCAGCTCCTCCTTTGCCCCTGACGGTATATGCTGACCAATCCTCGCAGGTCTTCAGGGGCATACTCTCTTTTCTCTGTAATCAGGCCCAGCCTGTCCCCCGCTCGGTTATGCTGGGAGGTAACTGCAGTTATTGGCCTGCCAGCCAGGAGGGGCAGCTGAGGGGGGAGCGGGTGTTGCCTTGCAGGGAGAGGCATCTGCGGTATCTTCCTGCACAAGGGAAGTCTAGCTCTTAATTAGAAAGGCGTGGGTCACCTCTGCAAGCTCTGCATGGTACCACCTTTGTAAGTTACCATGGAGGCCTCTGGCTCTCCCGGTGGTCCTTATTCACCTGCTTCCAGTTTCTCATTATCACTCGGCAGGGAACCCTCCAACTTCACTCTCCTTAAATACACCGGACCCCCTTTAACTTTCAAAATGCCTGGGCCACTGTACTGGCAATTCCCCTCCACCAGATGTCCCCCGGTCACCCGCGGTGATTTTTTTTTTATTTTTATTTTTATTTTTTTGTAACCGAGCAACCAACCGTCTGATGCCAAGGACTAGCCGTGCCTCACATACCACTTGGATTGTGATCCTCCTCGCCAGCCATGGTGAATAAGCCAGTCTCAAAACCCCATCTGATTGCCAGCTTTCTGGAATCACTGCTGGTACCTTTTGTGTTATTTCAAGCTTTCTGGGAAGTGCAAAGCAAAGACAGAGTTAGAAATGTAAGAGATGTACGCAGGGAGTATAAAGGAAAGTGGAAACACGGTTAAGTGAGAGCGCCTCTAACTGCAACGCAGGAAGGCAGGATTGATGGGAAGAGACCCAGAGAAAGGTCCAGAAGGTTTTCGGCTAGGCTGGAGTGTCTCCTCGGAAGAGACCCAGTTGGGACAGGAATGTGGATGGTGCGCCTTGGCCATTGCTCTGTGCCTGGCTTGCAGCTACCCTGGGAGACTGTGGCCTTGGCTTGAATACCATGGTGGACCCAGAAGGGGTGAGGGCTGGAGGCTCTCAGCCCACCATACCTCTCACCTCTTGCAGCAGGTTCTGACTCGTGGGGGGATGGGAGCGTGTGCTCTTGGCCTGCCGCAGTCACATGACTAGTTCCGTGGCAAGACCAGGATGAAAACCAGAATCATCACTAGGGTTTTAGAAGACTTGGGGTGCCTGGCTGGCTCAGTCGGTTGAGCGTCCGACTTCAGCTCAGGTCACAATCTCACGGTCCGTGAGTTTGAGCCCCGCATCGGGCTCTGGGCTGATGGCTCACAGCCTGGAGCCTACTTCCGATTCTGTGGCTCCCTCTCTCTCTGCCCCTCCCCCGTTCATGCTCTGTCTCTCTCTGTCTCAAAAATAAATAAATGTTAAAAAAATTTTTTTTAAAAAAAGAAGACTAATCCTCTGCCCTTCTTATATGTGGGGGGGGGCAAGATTTAATTTCTGTTATATATTCTTCAACATATGATCTAGTATTGAACAACTCAAAGCAATAGGCCCTCAAAAAAGTCACCATCGACAATAAATTATACAAACTATTGAATCAAAATACATCCTAGTATTGAAAGTAGAAGTTCAGTCTTGGGGAGCTACACAATTCGGTGTTTGTTTTGATACATCTTTGTTAAGATTTGGTATATGTAAGGCGGGGTGCCCTTAGTGCCTGTCTGTAAGACTTTGGTATATGTAAGGCGGGGTGCCCTCAGTGCCTGTCAGTAAGACAGGGACACTAAAATAACAATCTAGAATTTTAAATTTGGTGGCCAAGAACTTTACATATTTTAATATTTTTTTTTTACTTTTTTATTTTTATTTTTTAATGTTTTTATTTATTTTTGAGAGAGACAGAGCATGAGCAGGGGAGGGGCAGACAGAGAGGGAGACACAGAATCCAAAGCAGGCTCCAGGCTCTGAGCTGTCAGCACCGAGCCCGACGCGGGGCTCGAACTCATGGACTGTGAGATCATGACATGAGCTGAAGTCAGACGCTTAACCGACTAAGCCACCCAGGCACCCCTTGATATGTTTTTTTTTTTTAATTTTTAAAGTTTATTTATTTTGAGAGAGAGAGAGAGAGTGAACATGGAAAGGGCAAAGAGAAAGGAAGAGAGAGAGAATCCCAAGCAGGCTCCACGCTATTAGAGTGGAGCCCGATGCGGGGTTTGAACTCATGAACCAAGAGATCATGACCTGACTGGAAACCAAAAGCTGGACGCTTAACCAACTGAGCCTCCCAGGCGCTCCAATATGTTTTTTTTTAAACATCATTGTACCATTTCTTTAAAAAAAGTTTTTTATCGTTTATATTTGAAAGAGAGAGAAAGGGAGAAAGAGAGAGACAGCGAGCATGAGCAGGGAAAGGGCAGAGAGAGAGGGAGACACAGAATCTGAAGCAGGCTCCAGGCTCTGAGCTGTCAGCACAGAGCCCAACATGGGGCTCGAAGTCACGAACCCACAAGATCATGACCTGAGCCAAAGTCACTTAACCCCATCATTGTACCATTTCAGATAAATTTGCCATACGAGAGCTGGGAAATTGTCTTGTTTGCTGTCATATTTCCAGGACTCGCTTCCAAGATTGCTTGGCATGTATTTGGTTGTCAATAGTATCTGTTAAACAAGTGCCACTGCTGAACTAGAAACCCCTAAGAGTAGGGATCATGGTCATTTTTCTTCACTGGCACACAGTAAGAACTTACGTCAACAAATCCAGCAACCATCTTTATTCAGTGGCTGCTATGTCCTGGGCACTGTGTTAGGCGCTAGGGACATATTAACCAACAAAAGTAAGACTCCCTGCCAATAAACATCCAACAGTAACAAATGAGAGCTAAGTGCACTGGAGGAGATGTTACGGGAACCACAGTGGAAAGAATAAAACCGGGTAATGGGAGAGCCAGGTTGGGCGGACAGATTACAATCGTAAATGGGGTGGTCAGAGTGACGTCATTGAGAAGGAGAGATTTCAGAGAAGACTTGGGAGTTGGCCCAGCATCTCTGGGGGAGGAGCCTCCCAGACAGAGGAAAGAGCTAGAACAGGGGATACAAGGCGGGAGTCATCCATCATCACACATGACTGGTGTCCTTGAGGAAGAGGGAGAAGGCCTGTGTTCCTGGTGTCGGCTAAGGGAAGAAACTAGCAGGACACAAGGTCAGTAGGAGTGCTTGGCAAAGCATAAATGGGTTTTTAGGCCAGATTGAAGACTTTGGGTTTTACTTTGAGCGAAAAGAGGAACCAGCTTAGTGTTCTGAGCAGTGGAGAAAAGGATCTGACTTCAAACAATAAACTTTGTTGGAGCGCCTGGGCTCCGTTCATTGAGTGTGTCTGACTTCGGCTCAGGTCATGATCTCATGGTCTGTGAGTTCAAGCCCCGCCTCAGGCTCTGTGCTGACAGCTCAGAACCCGGAGCCTGCTTCAGAGTCTGGGTCTCCCTCTCTCTCTCCCCTCCCCGACTTGTGCTCCGTCTCTGTCTGTCTCTCTCAAAAAGAAATAAGCATTAAAAAGAAACAGTAAACTTTGTAGAATTAATGCATATTGTGAAGTAGCTATGATCATCTGATTCTGTGGCCCAAGAACGGGTTCTGGCAAACTCCATGTAAGGATGTGTATTTTCCTGATTTTTCCTGAGCGTCACATTCTTGCTCTCCAGGGAGCCCCTGGTCTTATGCCACCATATCATTCCCACTTTACAGCCGTAGGGGGAGTTTTCTACCAGTCGTGTCGTCACGACTAACTTCTGGATACACTTGTTAGTTTCTAGAGCATTTCTACGATTTATTATGCCACTCAAATTATCACGACAACCACATGTGGTGGGGATTAGATCACACCTATGTCACAAATAGAAACACAGGAGTTGAGAGGTGATATCTATGTTGACCACAGTCACTCTGTTAATAAATGGTAGAGTTTGGATTTTGCCTCCTTGTCTAGTGTTTATGGGGCCGCACTGTAGGTCTGAAAGAGGTGAAGTTCATCTTCCCCAGGCAGGGCTCACCGTCCAGGTGGGAGGCCAGGATAGGAGTCAACAAAGTGCCAAAAATATCAGAATAAAGAAGTAGAGGCCAAGTGCCAAAGTCATGGTGGGTTTAGCAGAAAAAAGGCCCACAAAGAGGATGCGGGTTGTAATGGTTGGTACCCTTAGATATACCGAAATGGGTGGGGGGAGCATTGAGGTGGTGGGAATTGTGCCCCCAGCAAATTCTCGGGGTCAAGACAAACACTGTGTCCCCTAGGAAAGGGTGCGTAGACACAAACAGTTGCAATCTCCATGTGGAGTGGGGGTTCCAGGAAATAAAATTACCGTAGCTAGAAAAAGGCTGTGTTATACCGAGTCCCAGGTCATAGACTAAGAACCATTTGTTCCATTCACTGGAGGTTGACCATAATTTCTGAGCGGAGATAGTGATGTTTGCAAAGTTGGTTTGTTTTTGCTACTCTCTTCGAACTTTATTTTTTTAAGTTTATTTAGTTTGAGACAGACAGAGACAGCACAATGGGGAAGGGGCAGAGAGACAGGGAAAGAGAGAATCCCAAGCAGGCTCCGAGCTGTCAGCACAGAGCCTGATGCAGGGCTTAAGCTCCCAAAACTGTGAGATCACGATGAGAGCTGAAACCAAGAGTGAAATGCTCCACCGACGGAGCCACCCAGATGCCTCAAATCTCTTTGACCTTTTTAAGAACGCTCAATGTAACAAGACTGTGCCAAAATGCTTTAGCGGCATGGCAGGCAGTGTCTTGGAACTGAATTCCTCCAGAAGTCAACCCTAAAACAAAAATCCAAGGGAAAAGGACTGATTTTGGAGGCAGTGCCATGAAATACCAGTATGGAACTGGGGGAGAGAGGGAAAAGAAGGCTGCCGACAAAGTGTTCACTCTGAAGCTATCTACCATTGTGGGTAACTGGAGATTAACCTTGTTGGGGAACTCTGGGAGCCAGTGTAGAACACACACCCAAGGGGTGCAGGAGCTGGGGTGTTTATACACGTAAGCTCCCACCAGTTACAGGTTGAGGGTTGCTTCTGGAGATGGCGGCTGTAGCTAGGTAGCATCAGCAGAAACCCTCAAAGATGCATCTGCTGGCGGGGGAGGGGGGAGGACGGTGCTCAGTGAAGAAGTGACGGTGGCAGATATGGACAGGCCACCGGCAGGAATAACTGAGGATCATTTCAGTCCCCTGAGCACAGAGTGACATGGGTCCAGACCGATGTGCCGAGGGCAGGGGGTGAAAAGAAGGAACAGATTTTAAGAGCTCTTATAAAGGAAGAGTTGCAAGCTTGGTCTTCCAGACTCTTGCCTTATAAGGGGACAAGTGACTCTAGCCCTTTAATGACACTGAGGTTAAACTCTGAGAAATGTTGGCCTGGCCCCACATGGCATCTTTTGAATACATCTGAGAACATGAGTATTCATAAGACTAATTTTAAAATACCTATAAATTACACATATTAGGCAAGGACCTGGGAAGAGGGGTGATAATACTTCTAAACACGATCAAGGGAGAGTACTGGAACACACGACCCAATTCCAGACTCGCTCATTTAGTTACCCTGCCTTTTTCATGGGAACGAAAGAAAAAATAATGAAGAAATAATGCGAATCAGGAACATTACCTAAGAATAACTGACACCAACAAAACAAATAAATAAATAAGGTTAGTACAACCTCACTGTTGGCTCAAATATTTCAAGCAGGAGCTTTTGAGAAAACTCACCAAAGTCTGAAAATCAGAGAATAGAAGCATTGGAGAATAAGTTACTAGGGCATGAATGTGGCCTCATTCTCATAGCTAGGACTGAAAGATCGAGAGGCGTTTGTCCTGTCCTCACCCCATGTTCCTTGGCAGGACAGACAAAGGAAGGAAGGAAGGAAGGAAGGAAGGAAGGAAGGAAGGAAGGAAGGAAGGAAGGAAGAAAGAAGGAAGGAAAGAAGGAAAGAGAAAGAGAAAGAAAGGAAAGAAAAGGGAAGGGAAAGGAGAAGAGGAGAGGAGGGAAGGGGAGGGGAGGAGAGGGGAGAGGAAGGAAGGGGAGAGGAGGGGAGGGGAGGGGAAGGGAAGGAAGAGAAGAAAAATAAAAAAATAAAAAAATAAAAAGGAGATCCTGGAAGAATGGAGCCTAAGCGGAGGGGAACTGCTGCAGGGGTTGGGAGGGCTGGGATCGGAAGGGGGTGGAGGTGGAGTCAGGGCAGGTGGGACTCTGGGAAAGTGGGGGAGGCGGAGCCAAAGGGCCTGCCCTTCAAGGTCGTGGGGCTTGGCGAATGGGCGTTTCCTTGGCAGCCATGATGAACTAAAACATTACAGGACCCCTTCCTCAATTTTACAGGCAGCTAAGAGCCTTGGAGGACTCCATGATCCATGAACAAGGGAGGACTTTCTAAACCAGCTGATAACATTCACTCCCTCTGGTGAATGGGAGTGTGGGCAAATCAATCTGATTTAAAAAGAAAAAAATGCTGATTCTTGCAGCAAATTCGCACCTGCAGTGGAAGGAATAACTAAGACATAACCTTTACTTTTCGTTTTTTCTCCTGTTTGTTCTATTGAAATTAGGCAGTGGAAGTCCCGTTTTGAGGTTCACATGGGTGGGGGGCTGTGGGTGATATTCTGCCGAATTTGTGGTTGGAACCGCACGACTTTTTGCAGACCCTGTCCGTCGGGAGAGGCTCCTCCCCACTGACATTCCGTGGTGACTTCTCAGAATTGGCTTTCCACCCACTTCTGGATCTTTCTCTTCCCTCCATCAGAATTTGATCTGTGAACAAAAAGGGAGGCAATATGCCCAAGGGGATGGAAATCTTTGAAAGGTATATGCCTGAGAGGAATAAGGACAGAGGAAGGAGAGCAAAGCAAAGAGAATAGACCAAGCCAGAGAGTGAAGCAGAACACGAGGCTGGGAAGAAAAAGCAAAGGAGAAGAGCAGAGGGGGAGGGGGGAGAAGGAGGAGGGGGTTGTTCAATCTCTGGTCCTTCTGTCTTAGCAAGTGCTACCCACGCCTGAGTATTCAGTACTCACTGCTCCTTCCTCTGTCAGTGTGAGCGCCCCCGGAAGTGACCCCCAAGCCAGCTTGTTAGTAAACGTTCATGGACACAGGGGCATTAGCCAGATGTCTCCGGGGACTATTTCATTTATTTAGTAACATGGACATATTTAGAGCCACATTTAAAATAATACGCAGGGGCGCCTGGCTGGCTCCATGGGTTAAGCACCTGACTTCAGCTCAGGTCACGATCTCACCATTCCCAAGTTCAAGCTCCACGTCAGGCTCTGTGCTGACAGCTCAGAGCCTGGACCCTGCTTCAGATTCTGTGTCTCCCTCTCTCTCTGCCCCTCTCCCCTTCAGGTTCTTTCTCTCTCTCTCAAAAACAAACACTAAACATGTTTTAAAATAACATGCAAACGTGGAAATATCGTTTGCTGTTACTCTCACATTTTATCAGTAAAGTCTCCCTATTCATTTCTGGTGGGAGTGCCCTTGTCATCAAGAGAGGCACATTTGAAGTCACCCAATACTGTATTCAGAAAGGACTTACAACATTGAAGTTTACAACTTTAAGAAATAATTATATATATATATATATATATATATATATATATATATATATATTGCCTTTTTGTAAAACAAATTCTTTCAGGTGCCTCTATTTAGCACCCACAGTACACATTAGTGGAGCTAGTAAACAGCTCACCTTCTCCAAGCAATACTGCATTTTTTAATATAAAGTAACAGAGAGAGAGCCCTATAAATGAGAACATTTGTAAGGACTGAATTCAAAGGTGATTTCCTCTTATTTTTCTTTGAAGTAAAATTCGGGCAGGTAGAATATAGTTTTTCTAGAAGAGAGAATTCAAGGACTCAAGGCGAGGGCTGATTAGTTTCAACTTAGGATATTCCAGAGATTACTGAGAACTCCAACCAAATTCTACAGAGAGAACACATCCTTGAAGATAGTTCAGCTTCCACTAGGTTCTGGACTATTCTATCCAGGTCAGCCTCTCCAGAAACTAAGCTGTGAGAGAATGCCAGCCTCATCTGCCCCCCAACCCCCACCCCGGGGGTCACTTGGCAATGCCTGGAGACATTTTCAGTTGTTACTGCTGGGGCTGTATTAGAGTTGTCCAGAGAAACAGAATCAGTAAGAGCTGTGTATGCATATGCAGAGAGACTGATTTTATTTTTATTTATTTTTTAGTTTTTGCTAAATCATATGGTAAGTTAAAAAAATTTTTGGTGCATGGACTTCAAGCTGTATTACAAAGCTATAATCATCAAGACAGTATGGTACTGGCACAAGAACAGACACTCAGATCAATGGAACAGAATAGAGAACCCAGAAATGGACCCACAAATGTATGGCCAACTGATCTTTGACAGAGCAGGAAAGAATATTCAATGGAATAAAGACAGTCTCTTCAGCAAGTGGTGCTGGGAAAACTGGACAGCGACATGCAGAAGAATGAACCTGGACCACTTTCTTACACCACACACAAAAATAAACTCAAAATGGATGAAAGACCTCAACGTAAGACAGGAAGCCATCAAAATCCTTGAGGAGAAAGCGGGCAGAAACCTCTTTGACCTTGGCCACAGAAACTTCTTACTCAACATGTCTCTGGAGGCAAGGGAAACAAAAGCAAAGATGAACAACTGGGACCTCACCAAAATAAAAAGCTTCTGCACAGCGAAGGAAACAATCAGCAAAACTAAAAGGCAACTGACAGAATGGGAGAAGATATTTGCAAATGACATTTCAGATAAAGGGTTAGTATCCAAAATCTATAAAGAACTTCTCAAACGCAACACCCAAAAAACAAAAATCCAATGAAGAAATGGGCAAAAGACATGAATAGACACTTCTCCAAAGAAGACATCCAGATGGCCAACCGACACGTGAAAAAATGCTCAGCATCACTCAGCATCAGGGAAATACAAATCAAAACCACAATGAGATACCACCTCACCCCTGTCAGAATGGCTAACGTTAACAACTCAGGCAACAACAGACGTTGGCGAGGATGCAGAGAAAGAGGATCTCTTTTGCATTGTTGGTGGGAATGCAAACTGGTGCAGCCGCTCTGGAAAACAGTATGGAGGTTCCTCAAAAAATTAAAAATACAACTACCCCGATTGCACTACTAGGTATTTATCCAAGGGATACAGGTATGCTGTTTCGAAGGGACACAGGCACCCCCATGTTTATAGCAGCACCATCAACTACAGCCAAAGTATGGAAAGAGCCCAAATGTCCATTGATGGATGAATGGATAAAGAAGATGTGGTATATATATACACAATGGAGTATTACTCGGCAATCAAAAAGAATGAAATTTTGCCATTTGGAACTAGAGGGTATTATGTTAAGCAAAATCAGTCAGTCAGAGAAAGACAAATATCATAGGACTTTACTCATATGAGGACTTTAAGAAACAAAACAGATGAACATAAGGGAAGGGAAGCAAAAATAATATAAAAACGGGGGGGGGAACAAAACATTAGAGACTCTGAAATACGGAGAACAAACAGAGGGTTACTGAAGGGGGTTGTGGGAGGGGGGACGGGCTAAATGGGTAAGGGGCACTAAGGAATCTTCTCCTGGAATCATTGTTGCACTGTATGATAACTAACTTGAATGTAAATTTAAAAAATAGTAATAAATTTAAAAAAAAAAAATTTTTGGCGCACCTGGGTGGCTCAGTCGGTTAAGCATCCGACTTTGGCTCAGGTCATGATCTCAAGGTTTATGGGTTCGAGCCCCGCGTCGGGCTCTGTGCTGGCTGCTCGGAGCCTGGAGCCTGCTTTGGATTCTGTGTCTCCCTCTCTCTCTGTCCCTTCCCTGCTCGCGCTCTGTCTCTCAAAAATAAATAAAAATGTTAAAAAAATTTCTGAATATAATTTATTGTCAAGTTGGCTAACATACAGCGTATACCGTGTGCTCTTGGTTTTGGGGGTAGATTCTCGTGATTCATCGCTTACATACAACACCCAGTGCTCATCCCAACAAGTGTCCTCCTCAGTGCCCATCACCCATTTCTCCCCTTCCCCGCCCTGCCCCCATCCACCCTCAGTTTGTTCTCTGTATTTAAGAGTCCAGAGAGACTGATTTTAAAGAATTGGCTCACACAATTTCGGGAGCTGGTAAGTTCAAAATTGTTAGTTCAAGTCAAAGGGCCATCAGGCTGCTGACCTGGGGGGGGGGGTGGATACTGCAGTTCAAGGGCAAAGGCTGTTTCCCCGGCAGAAATCGTTCTTACCTCGGGGGATGTCAGTCTTTCGTTCTACTCAAGTTTTCGATTGATTGGATGAGGCCCGTCCACATTGTAGAGGGCAATCTGCTTTCCTCAAAATCTACTGATTTAAATGGCAATCTCACCTCCAACCACGCTCACAAAAACACCCAGAATAATGTTTGACAAGAGAGCTGGGCACCGTGCCCCAGCCAAGTTGACACAAAATTAGCCTCATGGGGAGAGTGTGTTCCTGGCATCTGGCAGCCGGGGATGCCTACTACAATCCTACAGTGCACAGGACAGCCCCCACAACAAAGAATTAATTATCCAGCCCCAAACGTCAATAGTGCCGAAGCCGGGAAACCCTGGGACCACAGGCTCCAGTCACGCACTTTGTCACATGACTATAACATCATTGACTGGAGGTGATGGGTGTTTTTCAGTGTGTGGGGCACCATTAGGTTCATCTGGAAAGAAATTGGTGACAACACCTTAAGTGACAACATCTTAATGAGGATCCTTCTTCCCACTTCGACTTGCTGGGAAAGAGAATTATTCCACTGAGACCCACTTATGACAAGCCTGCTGGTTTGGGATTTCTGAGCAGACACAAATTCAATTCCTTCATGTCAGCTGCAGAAATGTTCTGGAGAAAAGGAAAGGAAAGGGAGGTCCCCTGACCAGGGTAGCATGTGAGCTCCGATGTTACCGGAGTAAAAGCAGCCTGGGTTTAACTCTACCCGGAAGCGTACCCACCAAAGCAGGACAGGCACACTCAAACTGACGATGAATTTGCTGAGAACAATACAGCAAATGGGTCAAGGACACAACAGCTCCATTCATTCATCCATCTACTCATTCATTCATTTCCCCATTCATTCATTCGCTCACTCATCTTGTGGAGGGCCTAGAATGTGCTGGGCGCTGGGCACAAAAGGAGAAGACAAGGACATGTAATTGGAAGTAGGCCACCGAGGAGAAGTAGAGGTTGTTATGTGTGGCTATACAATCTCCCGTAGAGGTGACTTTTGCTCTCCTCTCGTGGGAAAGAGTCCTGGACTCGGGGCCAGAACTGGATTCAGATCCTAGCTCTTACACTTCCTGGCCAGCCCTGCCCAATCACTCTCTTGGATCTCCTGTAAGATGGCAACCAAAACACCTGCCCCGCCTCCACGCTCCCCCTGCCCGGCACGGACTCGTGAGAAACAAGAACAGTAATGCATGGCTGTGCTTGGTCAGAAAGGACTGAACCAGTGTTTCTCAGCCCTGGCTGTACATTACAGTCACCTGGTAGCTCTTTAAAACTACCAAAGCCTGGCCATCTCCCCCTCCCATCCCCCAGCTCAGATTAATGGGATCAGAACCCCTTAGTGGAGGGCTCTAACCATTGGCATTTAAAAAAAAAAATCTTTATTTTTGTGAGGGGGGGCAGAGAGAGAGGGGGAGACACAGAATCCGAAGCAGGCTCCAGGCTCTGAGCTGTCAGCACAGAGCCTGACGCATCAACCAAAGTCAGAGGCTTAACCGACTGAGCCACGCAGGTGCCCCTGGCATTGGCATTTTCAAAAAGCTCCCGAGGAGAAACTAAAACGCAACCTTCCTATATAAGCATCGTCAATTTGCATTCACTTACTGTTCCCGGGTATCCACAGTCAAAACTTGTAATTGGGTGATCCTTGTATCCCAAGATCGGTTTTCATGATTGACATGAAAGGTAGATTTGGGCCACTCTGCTTTTCGGAGTTTTGCTTTGGGTGAGTCTGGGGCTGGCGGCGGGGAACAGATCTCGTGGCCGGCAGTGAAACAAGGTCCATCCACAATGGAGAGTGTGATTTCCTGCTGGCAGGAAATAGGAGCCTTTAATCCAACAGACGTCGGATTCTCTGCTCTGTGGCTGGCACTTGGTAGACAGAGGCGAGGCTACAATCAACTGAAGAGATAATAGTCACTGCTCTCATGGAAATCATGTTCTAGCAGGAGGAGGAAGACAATAAAAGTGAGAAATACTATGCAGGAACATTAAATAAAGAAAGCGTATGGGTCTCTGATCCTGTGAGAGAAGTGAGAGAAGGAGCCTTGTTGGTACCTGGAGGTACCCAGTTTTAGGCAGCGGGAACAGCAGGTGCAAATGTCCTGAGGCAGAAGCATCATGCATTTGTTTGGGGAACTACCAGGAGGCCAGCGTTGTTGATGACATTGAGTGTAATAGGAGATGAGATCAGAGAGTTGTCTGTCCGCCTGGACATTTCCAAAGAGGAGACAAAAATGTGATTCTGCTGAACCTTGCTCGAGGATTCTCATGCACTGCGTCTGTTAGGCCGGGAACTGGCAAGACTGGACAGATGCAAGGCAAACAGGGCAGAGCTAAGCCCTGACGGTTGGAAACGCCCCTGCGGTTTGCGGGAACTTCCCTAACCTCAAGACGAACACACGTGTGTGGCCCAGGAAGGGCATTTGCCACCAGATGGCGCTCTTCCCCCTGAACCGCCCGCCAGAACCCAGACCCACAGGACGACTTCCTCCCCAGGATTCTCAGCAAGCTAGACAGAAGAGTGGTGATCATTATTACTCTCTCCTAAAGTCGACGGCCTGGAGCCCCAGAGTGAAGGGGTGAATGTAGTCCTGTGTGTTCTCAAGCAACTCTGCGGGCCCCTCTGGCGTGGACCGCCCTGAAGACTGGGTTCTTCCCCACCGAGCTCTCAACAGGGTTGAATACAGGGGTTCTTACCCCCTTTGGCAGGGCGCTGAGGCTTCTGAACTCCTTCTCAGCATCCTGCTTTTAAATGCATAAAACAGAAGGCAGAGGATTATGAAGGAAACCAATTATATTGAAATGCAGCTATCAGGATATTTGAGAAAATGTGCTTCTTAATGCACTAAAGAATAAGATCCCAGGGCAGGCGTCCTATTCAGCGTACTTCCGAAATAGTAATGAGCCAAAATGATACCTCAAGATATCCGCCACACCTGTAACGTGATGTTTGTAGCCTGCCATCGTGTCTGATGAAACTGCCTAATTTTAGTCAGAATTTAATGAAAATAAAGATGGATTTTCTTTTTTCTTTCCTTTCCTTTTTTTTTTTTTTTTTTTTAAACCAGTCCATGAACCTCTTCAATTCCATCCAGGGACCTCTTGGAGATTCCATGACCCTACATGAATAATCCTTGGTTCGACGTCCCTTTAATGGGTCTATCGCACATTTGACAACTGAAGGGAGCAAAAGGTCACTCAAGCTAGCCAGCCTCAAGTTCAAGAAGGAATGGTTCAGTACAAGATCCAACACTCCTTTTTTTTTTTTTTTTTTAATTTTTTTTTTTTCAACGTTTATTTATTTTTGGGACAGAGAGAGACAGAGCATGAACGGGGGAGGGGCAGAGAGAGAGGGAGACACAGAATCGGAAACAGGCTCCAGGCTCCGAGCCATCAGCCCAGAGCCTGACACGGGGCTCGAACTCACGCGAGATCACGCGAGATATCGCGAGATCGTGACCTGGCTGAAGTCGGACGCTTAACCGACTGCGCCCCCCAGGCGCCCCGATCCAACACTCCTTTTGCCTCCTCACCCTCCCTGCTCTCACCCTGCCCTACGGTTCTTCCTCTCCTCATCCCTTCTTGTCACACTTCGGAAGCTCTAAGATTTCTTTACCATCTTCTCTCCCTGGGGTTTATTCTCTCCTTTAGCAGCTCCAGCCAGAGTCACTTCTGGGACCTCCTTGCTAACCGCCCCTCCCTCCCTTATTTCTTTAGCCAGAGAAAAGATCAGTCGCCCTCTGTCCCAGAAATGACACTCAGTCCTCTGCTTTTCCCTGCCTTTCTTCTCCCTCCTGAGGTGGAGGAGGAAGAGGGAGGACGTGGTAATTGATGAAAGCCAGCAAATCCCAATCATCAGAATAACAGAACATCCGGCAGCTGTACAATCTCTACAGCATTCTACCTCAAGTACCCCTCATTAGTCTCTATCCTCTACCCCGCTTTATTTTCCTCCTAGCTCTGCTCCTTCCCTGAAATTACTTCTTTTGTATTTACTCTGATTGTCCTTTTCCCACGCTAAAATGCAAGCTACATGAGGGAAGGGATGTCTTCGTCACAAGGATCTCTCTAGAGCCTACAATAGGGCTGGGTGCACAGCACATGCTCACTATTGTTAAAGGAATGGACCAGTTTGGAATAGAAGGGGAATACAGAGAACTCTGGCATTTCCACCATTCAGTCCTTCCCCTACCATTCTGTTTTCTTGGCTCTGAAAGTCCAAAAACACCCTGAGGGGGTTCCGCAGGGTGATGTCAATGGAGTCGAGTGGCGCAGAAGGTGACTTCTTAAGAGTTAAAGGAATAAAAGAAAGGATGAGCTTTGGTAACTCTAAGTGATACAAACATAAATACCATATTCCTTTTACATAAAATGAAGAGTTTATGTAATGCAAGTATATTTTTGCCTTGTTAAATAGGCTAGAAAATATTTAATGAAAGCACATGTTTTTCCCCTCTTTTTTTTTGAAATATGAAGAAAGAAATCCCGTATTTCATACTCTCTGTCTGTAAAAGGCTTGTGATTTTCTACTGAGTGAATTTCTTTTACATACGAAATTGAATTTGAATATATATACATATATATATATGTATATATATGGAGATATATTGCAAATTATTAGAGGCTGGGATAATATATATGTGTGTGTATATACACACACACACACACACACACACACACACAAATGCAAGTTGTTATTTTATTATTGATAATTTAATTGCTTTGTAAATTGTCTTAATTTACTTTACTCATCAAGCCAAGATAGATGACGATATTTAGTCATTTTACCTTTGTGTGTGTGTGTGTGTTGGCCCAGGTAAATACAGGAGGAGTTTCCTGAGATATTGAACTGCTCCTGGTGGTACTTTTGTAGCCTAATGGGGTAACATGAGTAACAGGAGACTCTGCGTGAAAAATCCACAGCGTTTTAATTTTCTAAGAGGAGAAAAAGTAAGTTCTGCAAATCCCAGACTGGGAAGCTGAGTCTCAGTGACAGAGGAGAGCCGGCCGCCTGGACAAGCTGTAAGAGCCACTGGGGCCAGTAGGTGGAGCCAGTGCGCAGTCCCCAAGCACAAATGGCCGCTGGGTAACTTCACTCTTTTTCCTGAGCACTACCCTTGGACTTCCATACTAAGACCAAATGTGAGTCCCCTGAAAGACGTTGGAAGACCACACTAATGGTGATATATTTTCTGACAAGTGAAGAGATGTAGGCTAAGCACAAATTAGGTGAGTTCAAAGCATTTAAAAATAAATAACTGGCCATTCTCAAATCTTCCAAATTTTAAGATATGTTACCCTAGGCTTCTTTTTATGATCAGCCAATTTTTAGACCCACACTGGCATATCAACTCGTTTTCAACAAATGGGTTAACAAGAAACAGAAGGTCAATTGGGGCGATTTCAGGCTGCATTGAATGAGGCCTAATATCTAGAATAAGATCTGTTTACTCTGCTCTGGGTGAGGCAGACTCCTGGGAAACTTGCAATTGGTTTGGAACACCATGTTTTTAAAAATACAGACAAATTTGAAACACTATAAGCAGAATGACAAGGATACTGAGGACTTGGGATATGCATAGGAACTATGTACAAAAGACCTGGGAATGTCTAAGGATAAGGGGGAGCAGGAGTCATAGGGGGATAAAGTATGCTACTCAAATCTTGAGGCTGACAATAAGAGACTGTGCAGTCTGGTCGTATGTGCAGTTGCTGGTCTAGGATCAATAAAGGAAAGAGAAAGAGCTGGAATTCGGTTCAACAAACAGAAGAATATTCAAATAATCACAGATGTTCAGAGATGAAGACATGTTATTAGGAAGGAGTGAGTTCTCATGCACCAAAGTCTTCAATCATGGATAGGCTGTAGCTACGCTTTCCAGGGATTGGGGGAAGAAGGTTCGAGTATGAGATGAGTGGTAGAGGAGGTCAAGGTTCACCGTATGCTAATCTAGGTACGGGTGGCAATCCAGTATAAAATTTTTACCTAGTCCCTAGAAAGATATGGGCAAGACGCATCATTAATCTTATTAACTTATTCCATTTAAAGGACTATTATTTATTCTGATACTTTTTGCTTCTTGCTTTACTTGACTTTGTAAGGATACAATGCCACCTCTTATGAACTAATGTAATGACAAACAGCAGTAGGTTTTAAAATATTCTCTACCTGGTACAATAAAACATTTGGCAACCCTCTACTGAAACCTCTCACCAGTCTTGAAATATAATAAAAGCTGAAATAAAAAAAATCAAAGGGCTATTTTGCTTTGTGATCTTTAAGGTTCCTTCCAATCTGGGGATGCTACCATTCTAGAAGGTAACGATGGAGCATTGTTAGGGAATGTGATTCCCTTAGATTTGATTTCTCTCCCGGGCGAGGCGAGAGTGGAGTTAGCACACGTCAGGCCCTCCCCTCTGTGCTCATCCCTTCCTGGCTTGTCTTTACACTTTGCCCATGTAAGTGTGCACCTCTGAACACTTTTTGTGCTATTCTAAATAATGCTCCTCTGAACATTCTTAGTCATGTCTCCTCCTGCAGAGTAGAGAAGAATTGACGTAAGTTGAATATTGTGTATGAAATACAAGTTATGTGCAAATCACATATCTATTCCACGCACAATGACTTGACCCAATCGTTGTCGCCCAGGAGGGACGTATGACAGACCTGCAGTGTGGGCACCCTGACCTTGCACTGCCAGCTTCCAGACTGTGGGGAATGAATTCTTGTTGTTCATAAGCCGCCCAGTCTGCGGTCTTTTGTTAGAGCAGCCTGAATGGACTAAGACAACATTAATTTTGTGTCTACTTTCCTTTGCCCAACATTTAAAAAAAAGGATTTATTCATACAGTTGTTTGTCACTGTGGCTTATTATTTTTTTTTAAGTTTTTGTTTCCCAGTCAGTTAACATACAGTTTTACATTAGTTTCAGGTGTACAGTATAGGGTGCTCAGCACAACAAGTGCACTGCTTAATCCCCACTGTGTATCTCATGCCCCAACCCCCCCACCCCCCACCGCCACCTCGCTTCTGGTAACCATCAGTTTGTTCCGTACAGTGAAGAGTCTGTTTCTTGGTTTGCCTCTCTCTTCTTCCTCTTTGATTCTTTGTTTCTTTTTTTTTTTTTTTTAACATTTATTTATTTTTGAGACAGAGAGAGACAGAGTATGAACGGGGGAGGGGGGGAGAGAGAGGGAGACACAGAATCGGAAGCAGGCTCCAGGCTCTGAGCCATCAGCCCAGAGCCCGACGCGGGGCTCGAACTCACGGACCGCGAGATCGTGACCTGAGCCGAAGTCGGATGCTCAACCGACTGAGCCACCCAGGCGCCCCTATTCTTTGTTTCTTAAATTCCACATAGGAGTGAAACCATATGGTATTTGTTTTTCTCTGACTTATTTTTCTTGGCACAATACTCTCCAGCTCCATCCATGTTGTTGCAAATGGCAAGATTACATTCTTTTTGAAGGCTGAGTAATATTCCATTGTATATGCATATATATACATACACATATCCATTCATCAGTCAAGGAACACTTGGGCTACCGCCAAAATTTGGCAATTGGAGATAATGCTGCAATAAACATTAGGGTGCGTGTATCCCTTTGAGTTAGTATTTTTGTATTCTTTGGGTAAATACCTGATAGTGTGATTGCTGGATCATTGAGCGATTCTATTTTTAACCTTTTGAGGAACGTCCAGACTGTTTTCCAGAGTAGCCACGCCAGTTTGCATTCCCACCACCAGGGCCAGAGGGTTCCCTTTTCACCACATCCTTGCCAACACCTGTTGTTTGATTTTTGTTGCTATATGGAAAACCACTGCATAAAAATTTCACAACTTATCAATGTTACTTTGATGGTCACTTGTTTCTAGTTTTGCCATTATGAATAATGTTGTTCTGGATAGTCTTCTACATGTCTCCCAATGTGATTATGCAGACATCTTCTAGAATTTATATCTATAAGTCAGATTGTTGGATCTAGAGGAGGCATATTTAAAGCTTTACTGAATACTGTCAAACTATTTTCCAATGTGGAAATGCATATTTATATTCCCATCAACAAAGCATGTGAAATCTCATTCATTGCTCCGTGCTCTTGTCACATTTGACAATGTTAGACTTTTATTTTTATTTTTTTTTAAGTTTGTTTAAAAAAGAGAGGATGTATGCACATGGGGGAAAGGCAGAGAGGGGGAGAGAGAGACTCCCAAGCAGGCTCCATGCTGGCAGCACAGAGCCCAACACAGAGCTCAGTCTTACAACCAAGAGATCATCACCTGAGCTGAAATCAAGAAATCCAGGTGCCCCTAGATTTTTTAAATTTAGTCAGTCTAGAGAATGTGTAGTGACAGCTCATAGTGGCTTTGATTTATGTGGCCCCTGTATTAGAACAGGTGAGTGCATTTTTATTTGGATCCCTCACTTGTTAAGGGCTTAAGTCTTTTGCTTATGTTTTCTACAGAGTTGTTTCATTGCCTGTAGGAATTCTTCATTTACTCTGAATAATGTGTTGCACATATCTTTTCCCATTCTATGGTTTGCATTTTCAGTCTTTGACTGACTGTAAACAATCAATTGAGATAACTCACTACCTCTGGACCAGCCAACATTTTCAGGCTTTCACGGTATCTTTTGATGAACCAAAGTTTTAATTTCAATACAGTCCAATGTATTAATATATTCCCACAATAGCGCTTTCTGTGTTCTGTTTAATATTTTCATACTCTCAGATTGTGAAGATACTCCACTACACTATCTCGCAAAAGATTTGTTTTGCCTCTCACATTTAGAGATTTCATCCCCTAGAGCTGGTTCTTGTGTATGGTTTGAAGTAAAAATCGAGACCTCTCCTTCTCTCCTTCCTTCCTTCTCTCCCTCCTCCTTTTCTCACTTAAGGACATTGAATTGTTACCAGCACCATTTATTTAAAAAAGACATTCTTCGTCTATGACTTTTCAGTGGCTCCTTAGTTATAAATTAAGTGTTAATTTATGTATGAATCTATGTCTGGCTTTTCTACTTTGTGCCCGTCTGCTCATCTATCCCACACGAGCACCTCACTATCCTGTATCTACGGAACAATAATTCCTCTTGATAGATGATGGAGCGCATTCCGCCATCTTGCCTTCTTCAGGAGCGTCCGGCTGTTCTTTGTCCTTTGCTTTTGTGCTGAATCTTCAGTAATGAAAATGTACATCTGTTTGGTTCCATTTCTTTCTTCCCTCCCTCTTCCCACTAACTGCCCCTAGGAAGTCTTTTCATCCAAGTCCATCTCACTCATCATGGCTTACTCGCTTATGCAATTCTCGTTGCCTTCTTTTAGACTCAGAAGATTTGAGCTGTAGGAGAATTGCCCTCGCATACTTTTTCAGTAGAAAATAATTTTTCTACATACCCAACAGCATAGAAATGAGACCAGAGATGAACTCTTCTTAAGGCCTTAACATCTCGCTTACAAATGACCTTGATGGACCATTGGGACCCATTTTATATTTCAAGTGAGTTGAGAAACAAGATGACATAAAACGGCCAAGTGCCAGAGTGCCACCATACCGTCACCCTTGTCACTCTTATGCCAGCCTCTCTGGTGGGCCCAGTCACCTCCTTCACTCCTCCCAGACTTTCCTCTCCTCCTTGGTAATTTTGGCTTCATCTTTCCAGGCACCAAGGCCACTCATGTTCTTCCTTCTAAGTTTCTATTGAGTCTGTTTCGGGAATTACACTGAGGTTTGTATCGCCAATAAAGCCCCTTTTGTCCCCAGTGATATTTATACCTAAATAATAACCAAAGACATCTAACAGAATTTCACAAGCTCTACATGTATTTTTATGCTGCCTTCATATAAGAATATTGATAACTCAGCATTAGGAAAACTGGGGTAAAATTTGCAGAAGAGAGGGTCTGGGTCTGTGCTATATTCAGAATCAATCTGTAAGAATGCTACACTGTAATATACAACTTGACCATATCCAGGGAGATCTTGCTAGGTAAAAGGAATATGGAAAGAAAACATCTTATTTTCTCAGACAATGTCCCCAAAGACAAGAGAGGAATCTCTGAGGCCTAAGAGATCCTGCTAGGCCAAGTGGTAAGGAAGCTTTAAATACAAACTACATTAATGAACTTGATTCTGTAAACATTCCTAACAACTAAGAGGTGGGAGTGGGGAGGACCTACCAATGGAAAAGATCTGGTTAACGGTGTATTGATGATGTCAAGAGGCACACATTAGATTAGTAACCGTGAATTTCAGAGCTGCAGCTTTTTGATTAGAAGTACAGTCCTTTCCAAATTCCTCAGACCTCTGGAGTGTGTTCTAATAATGAACTTATTCCCTCTGGCTATTCTTAGCAATTCGATCCTTTTCCTTCTAGTCTCTTCTCAACAAGGATCTAAGTAAAGTGACAAAAATCCATGGAAGAAAGTCTAGGCACCAGACTGAGATGTCTGAGAGGAAGCAAGAGTCTTCCTCGTATCACAGAAGGCACATCACACATGCCCCCCCTCCTCAGCACCACTTGCCTTACGTCTTCTGTTTAGGTAACCAACACATTTGGCCACTGGCGTTTGTCAGGCTCACCTTTTACCAGTTCCCTTCACATAAGTTTGGAGGCCACTAAGAGTCATTAGGGGGAGGTTGAGTTACACTTGGAAAACTAGAGGAAATGTATTTTACAGATGTTCTTTCCATTTTAACTGCCCACATCTGCTCACTCCTGTGTATTACTTGGATATGACCTCTCCACGCGTCATCACCCACCTGCTCCAGGGCTGTCACAGAACAACTGGATTTGAAACATTTAAACCAGAAAATAAACGACTTGATGATTAATGTAGGTTTCACAGTATTTCAGGAAATGGATGTCACCCAAATGCCTGCAATCTAACAGAAATTTACGGCACGTGTGCTAGTGAAAAGAGCTAACTAAGCTCAAAAACTTTACTAAACGTTTAATTGTATTTGACTGCTATTAATCAGAGACCTGATCTGAGTGACTTAAACTGAGGAGGGGTGTATCTTTTGATATTAAAAAAAGGTCCAGACCTGATAAATAAATTCAGTAAGGCTGTAGTATACAAAAACCAATATACAGAAATCTGTAGCATTTCTATCTGCTAATAATAAAGTAGCAGAGACAGAAATTAAGAAAACAATCCCATTTACAAGTGCCCCCCAAATAATAAAACACCTAGGAATAAATTGAACCAAGGAGGTGAAAACATTGGTGAAAGAAACTGAAAAACACTGCACTGTGCTCTGAAAACATTGATGAAAGAAATGGAAGATGACACAAACAAATGAAAGACATTCCATGCTCATGGACTGGAAGAAAAAATATTGTTAAAATGTCCATACTACACAAAGCAGTCTACAGATTCAATGCGATCTCCATCAAAATACCAACAGTATTTTTTACAGAACCAGAAATTTTTTACAGAACCTAAAATTTGAAGAGAACCACAAAAGACCCTGAATAACCAAAGAAATCTTGAAAGACAACAAAATGGGAAGTATCACAATCCCAGATTTCAAGATATACTACAAAGCTGTAGTAATCAAAATAGTATGGTTCTGGCACAAAGACAGATACATTGATCCATAGAACAGAATAGAGAGCCCAGAAATAAACCCATGATTATATGGTTCATTAATCTTTGACAAAGGAGGCAAGACTATACAATGGGAGGGGCACCTGGATGGCTCAGTTGGTTAAGTGTCCAACTTCCTCTCAGGTCATGATCTCATAGTTTGTGGGTTTGAGCCCTGCATCTGGCTCTGTGCTGACACCTCAGAGCCTGGAGCCTGCTTCAGATTTTGTGTTTCCCTCTCTCTCTGCCCCTCTCCTAGTCTCTCTCTCTCTCAAAAAATAAACATTAAACAGAAAAGAATATGCAGGGTGCTTGGGTGGCTCAGTTGGTCAAGTGTATGACTTTGGCTCAGGTCATGATCTCACAGTTCGTGGGTTCAAGCCCCCCGTCAGGCTCTGTGCTGATAGCTCAGAGCCTGGAGCCTGCTTCAGATTCTGTGTCTCCCTCTCTCTCCGCCCCCCCCCCCCACTCATGCTCTGTCTCTTAAAAATGAATAAATGTTAAAAAAATTTTTATGGCAATGGGAAAAAGACAGTCTATACAACAATGGTGTCGGGTAAACTGGACAGCTATATGCAAAAGAATGAAACTGGACCACTTTCTTACACCATGTACAAAACTAAACTCAAAACAGATTAAGGAACTAAGTGTGATACGTGAAATCATAAAAATCCCAGAAGAGAGCATAGGCAGTAATCCCCCTGACATCAGCCATAGCAACATCTTTCTGGGTATGTCTCCTGAGGCAAGGGAAACAAAAGCAAGCAAGTAAGCAAACAAAAAACAACTATTGAGGGTATATCAAAACAAAAAGGCTTCTTCACAGCAAAGGAAACAATCAAAAGACAACTTACTGAATGGGAGGAAGATATTTGCAAATGACATATCCAATAAAGGGTTAGTATTCTAAATGTATAAAGAACTGATACAACTCAACTAAGAACAGCTCAACAAAAAACAACCAATTAAAAATGGGCAGAAGACATGAACAGACATTTCTCCAAAGAAGACATACAGAAGGCCAACAGACACATGAAAAGACACTCAGCATCACTAATCATCAGGAATATGCAAATCAAAACCACAGGGAGCTATTACCTCACATAGTCAGAATAGCTAAAATCAAAACACGAGAAACAACAAGTGTTGGTGAGGATGTGGAGAAAAAGGAGCCCTCATGCACTGTTGGTGGGAATGCAAACTGGTGCAGTCACTGTATGGAAAGCAGCATGGACATTCCTCAAAAAATTACACACAGAGTTACCATATGATCCAGCAATTTCACAACTAGGTAGTTACTCAAAGAATATGAAAACACTAATTCTAAAACATATATGAACCCCTATGTTTACTGCAGCATTATTTACAATAGCCAAATTATGAAAGCAACCCAAGTGTCCACTGAAAGATGAATGGATAAAGAAGATGTGGTACACACACACACACACACACACACACACACACACACACACTTACACAATGGAATATTACTCAGCCATACACAAGAATGAAATCTTGCCATTTGCAAGAGCATGGATAGATCTACAGAATATAATACTAAGCGAAATAAGTCAGGGAAAGACAAATATCATATGATTTCACTCCTATGTGGAATTTAAGAAACAAAACCAATGAACATAGAAAAAAAAAAAGACAAAAAACTAGACTCTAAACTAAAATACAAAGAACAAACTAGTAGTGTCCAGAGGGGAAGTGGGTAGGGGGGATGGGTGAAATAGATGAAGGGAATGAAGAGTATACTAATCACGATGAACACTGAGTAGTGTATAGGATTGTTGAGTCACTATATCGCACACCTAAAACTAATATAACACTCTTCACCATCCTGGAATTACACACAAAACAAAACAAAACCCAAAAAACCAAAAACAACAACAACAAAACAAAGACCCAGAGTAGGCAGACAAGGCAACTCTCTGGCACCAGGAATGCAGACATCTTCCTTTGCCTCACCACCCTGGGCCAGGGCTGACCCCCCCTCAAGCTGGCTTCACCATGCAATATGGCGGCCAGAAGGCAACCACTCGTTGTGTAGTTGAGCAAAGCGTGAACGAAGTGAACAGGTCACAGGAAGCCCCAGAACAGGACTTTGCCTTGGAGGGCCAGAACAGACAACATGGGGAGCAAATCTCCCCTGACAGAGCAGGGGTCAGAAGTCAAAGGCTGTCCCAAGCCTTTGCTCGCATCTTCGTATAGATCTCGGATTGTAAGTAGGCCAAAAGGATCTTGATTCCGGTTTTAAAGATGTTCTCCAGAGAAGCTGTGAGCTGTCTAAGAGCAGAGCATGCCTACCTCACTACCCAACCTGCCCGCATGCCTGGCCTCACCTCCAGCACCCAGTGTGGTCATGCTTTTCTCCAACTTCCTCCCAAGCCCCGGCTTCAGATAGGACTCGAAGATCTCTATCACCAATGAAGCCGATGACTCTGCCCGTAATCCTTCTATTTAAACACTCATTGGGGCACCTGGGTGGCTCAGTTGATTTAGCGTCCAACTTTTGATTTTGGCTCAGGTCATGATCTCACGGTTCATAGGTTCAAGGCTCACATTGGGCCCCGCTATGACAACACAGAGCCTGCTTGGGATTCTCTCCCTCTCCCTCTCTCTGCCCCTCTCCCACTCATTCTCTCTTTCTCTCTCTCTCAAAAAAAAAAAAAAAAAACTTTAAACACTCATCAAAGACAGTGAAAATTGATCATTGTAATTGCTTTACACTTTTTACAATTTGGGATTAAAACAGTATTTTACTGCTTTATCTTCTATGTATTTTATTTCTAGTAAGCTTGGGTTTTTTTCATGTTGATTGGCCTTTTTTTTTTTCCTTCTGTTTCTGTCAGGAATTTTTGCTCCTTTCCTTTGCATGCTTAAAAACTGGAGTGTTCAGGGGTTTTGCTTTCAATTCGTACAGGTTGCTTGTACACTGAGGTTATCATCCCACAGTCTGTATTTGTTACAAACTGATCGAATTCACTGTTTCATTCTTTAGCTGTGTCTGCCCTTTTATTCCATCTATTATATTCGTATTTTAAATATCATAGTTTCCACCTTTGTTTTTTTTTTTCATTTCTTGTTTTCTCATGTATCTATCGCCCCTTACCACAGGCATTTTTTTGTGTTCATTTTTTTTTTTTAACTTTTTAAGTATTTATTTTTGAGAGAGAGAGACAAAGTGTGAGCGGGGGAAGGGCAGAGAAAGGGAGACACAGGATCCGAAGCAGGCTCCAGGCTCCGAGCTGTCAGCACAGAGCCTGAGGCGGGGCTTGAACCCACGAACTGTGAGATCATGACCTGAGCCGAAGTTAGATGCTTAACTGACTGAGCCACCCAGGTGGCCCATGTTCATTTTAAATTCTCGTTCCAGAAGTGCTGCTTGGAATGGAATCCGAGGGGCTCGTGTGTGTGAGTTCACCTGAGTTAGAGGAGAGAGCACCATGGTGGAGCTCCGGGTACCACAGAACCACCACTGGGGTTTGCCGCTGGCCGCCATCTTACAGGGCAACTCCTCAGTCAGGAATGCCTCTTTGAAAACTTAGGGGAAGCAGCACGGGGGCAGGGAGTCCCCTCCCTGGGATTCAGGAGGAGGAGCAGAGTGGATGCTCCCAGCTGCTTATTCCCATGCCTCCTTTCATTCCCCATCCACCCCTGCCCGTGTCCCCGTCACACGTTGCTGGAGGAGATGGGATAGGTCAGTCAGTGCTTTCTCCAAGAACCTGGAGGAGAGGCGAGTGCAGAGGCTCACCTCCAGGTTGTCTCGTCAGCATCCTTTTGGCTGCCACACCCACCTGTCTTATCCCCATGCAAGACAACCTTTGGTCTCCTTCCTCAAGGGCAGCTCACATTTTTTATCACTAGTTTCTAGAAGCCACGTTTCCTCTTGGTTCTTGAGTTTCTCCAGGGTGGTTGTGGAGGACAGAGCCCGCAGCCTGGGTCATAGTTGGTCATTAGTTTCTTGGGGCCTGCTGAAACAAACTGCCACAGATGTGGTGGCTTAAAGCAACAGAGAGGCATTCTTGTACAGTTCCGGAGGGCAGAAGTCCAAAAGTAAGCTGTTGGCAGGATTGGCTCCATTCAGCACCTCTCGCCTAGTTTCTGGTGCCTTTCAGTGACCTTTGGGGCTCGTTGGCTTCCAATGCATCCCTCAATCTCTGCCTTCGTCTTCACAGAGCCTTCCCCCTTGGTGTCTTCTCCTCTTCTTATAAGGACACTTGTTAGTGGATTTAGGGCCCACTCAGCTAATCCAGGATGGTCTCAGCTAGAGATCCTTAACTTAATTACATCTGCAAAGACCCCTTTTCTAAATAAGATCACCTTCACAGTGTCCGGGACCACCACTCAACTCCCTATAGACATCTTGGCAGAAGCTAAGACCTCCAAGGGTAGCTGGTTCACGTCTATCCGTTTTCATGAACTCATTAAGCAGGCCTTCTGTGCTCCTGACGTCACCGGGCCCTCTTGTGAAACTCTCATTCTTGGGGCGCCTGGGTGGCTCAGTCGGTTAAGCGGCCAACTTCGGCTCAGGTCATGATCTCACACTCCGTGAGTTCGAGCCCCGCGTCGGGCTCTGTGCTGACAGCTCAGAGCCTGGAGCCTGTTTCAGATTCTGTGCCTCCTTCTCTCTCTGACCCTTCCCTGTTCATGCTCTGTCTCTGTCTCAAAAATAAACATTAAAAAAAAAAATTAAAAAAAAAAAAGAAACTCTCATTCTTGTGCTCAGAAGCCAAACTCCTCCGATATCCACCAAATGGTTCCTCTTTCTCAAATTTTCAGGAGTTCATTGGAATTTTCACGAAGGAGTTGTTTCTCATCAGCCTTGGAAGAAAGCCATGCGTGTGTCCTCCTAGGTCCTTTGACCTTCTCTCTCCTCTGTCAAACTTAATAGAGACTTCACAGACATGCCTAGTGGGGCCAGACTATATAAAAATCCATAAGCCATTAACCACAGGTATATTACACCAATAAGAATCAATTCCCACACTTGCCTTCAAAGCATGCGAGGCTTCCGAAGTGACCTGACAAGTAACAGTCGATGGCCGGGCTTGTGATCACAAGGGGCCGGCCAGGCACAGACAGCTCCTCAGAGTTTACAAACGGTCCGACCCTCAGGAGAAGGTTCTCTGGCTTCATCTCAGGAGGATGATTCCTCAGGAGTTTCGAAGGCCATTCCTTCGCATGGCGAGGGAATGAAGGCCCAGGAAGGATTTAACAGGAAATTAGCAATGGCCAAGCTCCTGGAATAATTGGGCTTTGAAAATCCTGAGGTTTGCTTTTCTAAATGACTCCGGGTTGCATTCTGCTTATTGATCTTCTGAGCTTTTGCAGCCTGTAAATGATGAGCCTTTTACCGCACTCCATGACTGAGGGGCACACAACTGTGAGAAGAGCTCATTTCATTTTTTTTCGATTTATACAAAAGTGCTGTGGCCCAAGCCCTCTAGGTACCCATCTCAATACATAAATATGCCAATTAAGCTAAATGGAAATCCTGCAGGTTAAAAGTGCCTCATAAAAGAAGGAGGCTTTTTCCAAAGCCAGGAAGTTTATCCACAGAGGAAATACCAAATCAACACAAGTAGGTTTGTGCCAACCCGGTAAGATGAAAAAAAAAAATCAAGAATTCTGGGTTCCAAAAAGGAAGAAAAGACATTTTCCTCCCAAAGCAAACAGAGAAAAGCTACCTCTAAGTGGTGAATATGGAATTGTAATCAACTGAATTTTTATTTATTGCACTTTTCTGGCAGGGGTTGTTGTTGTTGGTGGTGGTGGTGGTGGTTGGGAAGGGGAGGAAGGCAGTTCTAGAGCTGAACTGCCACCGAGAGTGTGTTAGGGTCCCACTGAACGTCACAAAGAGGGGTGTATCAGGTACGTTACAGTCCTGCTTCTCAAAATATGGTCCTTCATGCTGGTCCTCAGAACATAAGCACCAGTACCGCCTGGAAGCTTGTTAAAAATAGAGTCTTAGCACCCCTGCCCCACCCCCATCCCCATTAATTTAGGCAGAACCCTCATTTTGGCAAGATCCCTGGCGGGGGGGGGGGGGGATTCTCATGCACATTAACGTGTAAAAAGCCCTGATCTGTAGTCATTGGCCAGTTGGATACTCACCACCCACCCCTGCAAAGCTTAGACTATTTCTGCCAGCCAGCAGCATTCAAGGAGGGGGGCTCTGGTTCTAGGGAATGAGCTGAGGGGAACAAATAAATAGGTTTTCATCCAGCCTCGGTCGATGTGAGCAAAAGAATCTCGGGAGACCCTCCTGAATGGATTTAAATTTAGAGACCCACATTTACACATCTCTGAATCCTTGATGACCAGTTTCCACCCACAAACTAATATTCCCGAGTCTTCTCTGACGGGCACCTTATTTCGGATCTCACGCAACTGGAGGGCACCTCAGAAAAAGCTGGTCCATTTAGGGAGCCACAGATGGGGGCAGGTGAAAGAATTTTTACCTAATGTTCTGGGTTAAAAAGTGGGCAGGGCAGGGGGAGTGGCTGAAGATATGGTATTATCCTCCCCCTTCTGCTCTCACCATTACCAAAAAGGCATAAAGACAGACCTAACCATGTCAACAGTTTCAAAATTATTTAACGAGACCCCAGGCATCTTCACTCACTCATTCATTCATTCACTCACTGCCTCACTCCGAAACTCCCTCGGCCTTTGACTCAGGGGACTCATCAATCACCTGCTTGATTATAACCCACTGGCCTTGGACTGCTGCCCCCCTCCTCCTTCTCTTCCTGCCACCACACCTGATAGTCATCAGTAATTGCCTTTCTTAAGACCTTGCTCTGTTTCTCTGCCCTCTGTCTCCACTGCTCTACAGAAACAAGGCTTGGGAGTCCTGTGCATCTCCTTGTCATAGGAAAGATCGGGACTTGTGAAAGCCCACTAGAGAATAGGAAGTGAGGCTAACACTCTTTCTGTGGCTTCCATGAAATTGCATTCTATTTGCTTTCTCACACCCGTGACTTTGCTCTCCATATGCTGCCTTTCTTTCTTCTAATCGTTCATCCAGGTAGAAATGATAATTACAGATTTTTCAATTTCCCCACCAGGCTCAGAACAGCGACGACTTTGGAGTAGCTGTGATGTGGGGCACGCGCTGTATTAAATATTTAACTTACGTTCTCAATTACACTTACAACCTACCGTCAGGTGCTTCTTCCCTTTTAACAATAAGAAACATGAGGCTCAGAGGAGTTAAGTAACTCACCTAAGGTTACAGAGCGGTTAGTGGGAAGCCAGTGAGGCCCAGTATATAGCCAGCAGGAGTCTGTCGCCCCCTTGGGGAATCCGGAACAGAACGATGGGAGCTGTGGCCCCAGTGCACCTCCCAGCAGGAGACCCATAAGGTTGGAGGACTTCCCGGAGAGGGCTGGAGTAAGGGCAGTGCTGCATGTGGAGTCAGATCGAGGTCACTGTGGGAACCGCTAAGCAGAAGGAGTTAAATCTGAAGGAGAAGCGCTTCCGGATGCTGGCGCTGGGATAAGGAAGAGTCAATAGGGTCAACAGGGAAGAGATGTGGCTCCAGAGACTAAGTCTTACTTGTTTCAACTATAAGCCCTGTGACCCGCAAATTACCAATTTTCAAGTAGGTGTTATCACAATTCGGTCCAGCCCAGTGGACACCAATGCGGGTTTTTTTTTTTCCCTATGCCCCATGTTGTCTACGGACAAAACAGGTAGGATCACGTTGATTTAAGTGCCCAAGCTTTGATAACGGACAGATGGGGATTCCAAGCAGGGCTCATCTACACACTTGCCACGCGGCTTTGTGCAAGTTACACATCTCCTTGAGCCTCCGTTTCCTCACCGATAACGGTGAGGTCTAGCTCACTCGATTGACCCCATATCTAAAGAGATCATGCCGACAAGACACTTACTTCCTAGAAAGCCTCCCTGAATTGTTTGATAGGCTGGAAGTTGAGAAGGAAGGGGAATAAGACACAGCTTTCAAGGGAGGATAGTGAGGAGTGGGAGGGAAGAGACTTCAAATTCGGTAAATTACCCATTTAGCCAGCCTTCTCTCAGGGGATTCTCAGGGGGAAGCATCTGTTGGGTAAACTGTGAGGTGAGAGTCTGGATCACACAGAATGATAAAAATGATGGAAACATGGGGGAACAGATTCCAGCTCATTGTAAGTGGTAGCTTTCTAACGATAAACATTGTGAAACAATTCTCGACAATGAGGGAGTGAGTTTCCCAACACTGAGATGATACAAGCCAGAGATGGATGGCCCTGTGTAGGAAGTGCCATCAACAACAACAACAACAACAACAACAACAACAACAAAAAGCCTTCAGAAGAATGAACAAGTGAATTTATGCCGTTTTGCTCCTACTCATCTGCCTGACCTTGATGTGTGAGAGGTTCAAGGTGAGGGCGTCTCTTTCTCCTCCTCTTAACTTTCATCCTCTCCTCCAGAACAATCTGCTGCTCCTCTCATTGTCTGAGGCTTCTCTTCTGAGCTCCAGACATGCATTCTATTGCTGACTTCACTCGGATGGCCCAGTTCCCCAAGTCCCAAGCGGAACCTATGATCTTCCCCCTGGTCCCCTCCAATCTGTGAGCAAAGACTCAAAGGCACCTCGCTTTCAAAGGACGTCCCTGCTGGGTTGCGAGGGGAAAGACAGAGACCGCACGGTCAGTAGAGGGAGATGTCAGATAAGAAAAGAATCTCATAGGCCCTGTCAATACGATTTTAAATCCTTTTTTTTTTTCCCCTTAACTCAAAAAAAGACTTTAAAATTCGGTATTTTATGAGCTCCGAAAAAATTAATGTTGTTTTATAACTTCCGACAACGTATTTTCTTTAGTCGGGCGGGTTCTTTGTGTTAGCGTGCCTTCTGCAAGCCAAGTGGTATTTGCATGTGGGGTTTAGCATCCACAACACTCACAGTCACTCGTAGGTAGCTCTGTTTTCTCCCTGCCACTCGTTCTGCAGGGTTCACCCCATGGAACCCAACTGGGTGTGCTGAGTCCAAGCCATACACGACCAGAGAGACAGATCTGAAGAGGAAGACACATGCCACAGGCCAGAGCCCTGGGTTTAGCAAGACGCTCCCTCTGGGTCTGGGTGTCACTGCCTCTCTTTGCCACGGGCCATCCCTTAGAGAAGCACAGAGATCCAATCCAGCGAGCGTGTGGGGTCAGCCCGACTATTGGCTCCATTTTGTCCCCATCCTAGTATTTCTGTGTTATTCTATCCAATTATAGTTTATATTATATCATCATATACAACTTATCCTTGGAAATCAATGTAAATTCTTTCGGAAAAAGGCAGGGTGGATGGATGGAAGAGTGCATGGGTAGACGGATAGGTAGACAGAAATATAATTTTTTTAATGTTTATTTTTGAGAGAGAGAGAGAGAGAGAGAGAGAGCAAGAAAAGGGCAGAGAGAAAAGGAGACACAGAATAGGAAGCAGGCTCCAGGCTCTGAACTGTCAGCACAGAGCCTGATGCAGGGCTTGAACTCACGACCCATGAGACCATGACTTGAGCTGGAGTCGGATGCTTAACTGACTGAGCCACCCAGGTGCCCCAGTAGACAGAAATACAAATGGATACACTTCCATCTAGGAAAAGGGCTATTGATAAAACCTTGCCATTTCCATTGATTCCACTTACAGTTCCCCTCTCTTTCTCCCTCTAATTTAACTTCCCTTTGCACTCATTCTCTGTGAGCAATGCCTGCTCTCCTGCCTCCTGTGTCCCATCCCTGCTCCCGTCCTCATTTCTGGACCAGGGTAGGACTTGGGATAATTACAGCCTACAAGCACTATTAGAACTGTCCATAAAAAAGAAAAGAGAAAAAAACAACAACAACAAACCCTCAACTGTATACCAGTAATGCTAGGCCAGTCCTGATCTCATTGACAGCTTTCCTACTCTTGTTTTGTGGTCTGCATTTTGGAGAGCTCACCTCCGCCTTGTGTCCTGCCCATGACGGCCTGAATCTAGTTTTCTCCAAGAATTAAGGTCAATTTTTACTGGAGGCATTTGGGTACAACTGCAATAAGATGGATGAGAATTCTGGAGGGAGGGGAGTCTTGAGGAGGGAAACATCAGAGGAGAAAGAAGTTGTATTAGCTTCTGGCAAGAAAAGTCTCATGTTGGAAAATTCCTGTAGACCAGGGATAAAGTACTAATGCCTACACACACACACACACACACACACACACACCCCGGACTTGTCACATTCTAGTCATGACACTAACCCTCACACGTGCCCTTATGTTTACCCCCAAGTTGGGGAGAATCAACCCTCAAGTCACCCCACTTTTGCTCATCAGGACAGTGGCTTCATCCGGGAGGGAAATACACAAAAACAAAGCCTACTGAGTCCGTTCAACAGTGGAGGCTCATCACACAGCAACTAAGAAGACTCTCATTCAGTAAACATCTATTGATCACCTGCTGTATGCAAGGGACTCTGATAGGCAAAGGCAGTGAGGGTGGAGAGTAGAAACCCAAAGATGTGTTCGAGCCAGTTCCGTGGGACTCTTTGTGGAAAGTACCATAAAGAAAATATTTATGCAGAATTGGCAGATCAAAATCACCAGATGTGGTGAATCATGGTTTTGCTTGGCATTCATTGCCATGACATGAATCAAGCAGAATTCTTCCGCCATTTGTATGGACATATTGTGCATTTCAGCCTCTGAAAAGAGAGATAACTATGGCTACTGGTTCTCCAGGAAGTGTAGTTATCATCAATGAAGCCCATTACTGAGTCATCAACAGCTAGGAAAATACTTATTCCCAAACCACTGGAAGAGGGACCAGGTTGGACCGGGAGCTGGTAAGTGCTTTTCCAGGAAATCGGGGAAGCAGCAGCAAAATGGGGGGGGGGTGTCGATGGGAATGGGTACCAGGCATCTCTCTCCAGGAACGTGGCCATAAGACAGGCTAGACAGAGAAGCCTAAATGTCCTACTTATTTTCTGGTTTATCTGCCGTCGTGATATTTTAATCAAAGCTATGTATTACCGATGTAATAAATGAAAGAACAAACAACCTTCTCTGGCCAGACAAGTGTCCAACAGCCCTCAGTCTTGAACACTTCGTTACAGGACCTCAGTCTGGCTTGACCCTCCTCCCACGGAGTGTCTCTCTTGAATTGGCAATGTCTTCATTCTTGCCTCCCTGGGTTCGGCACAGGTAATGCGTATTTTGTGCTTTAGCACCATGGTCTGCTTCTGCTATTTCCTTTTGTAAGAACCTGTCTGTTTCCTTCCTGTTTCTAAGCTCAGGCAGTAAAATCATTCCATTTTGTTCTCTCCTTAAAGCCACCATCACCCCTAACATATTATGACAGTGTACATAAAAGTGCTTTATACACAGGAAAGCAACGTACCAATGTTAATTGATGTGATTATAAGTAGCTGTTCTAAGCATCTCAAGTTGATTTCCAATCACAATTCCTGTTATCAGGTCAAATATGAAATCAAATTGCCCTCCTTGCTTCTGCGATGACTGAGCCATCCAGGCACGAAGCTATTATGACAGCTGGGAATCATTTGAAAATGAGCTTCACTTTGCTTGGCATATCAGATGATAATTTTAAAAACTGGGCCCGATTTTTTTTTTTCAAGTATTAGAATTGGTTCGCATTCAAGAGGCACAGGCTCCCTGCTAGGAGAAGGGCTCAGACACGGCAGCTGCTGGTGGGACATCAGACCAGGAACATGGGACCTGGTTACACAATAAACCCTGATGTAGGCATCCAAGGATGGTCAGCCAGGAGGGAGACATTTGCAATTCAAGGCCAATTTTGACAGGGGACAGGTGGTGATCTTGGCAGCTGACGGACTTCAGAGAGAGCTGGCCAAGGCACCCCGTGGGTGTGCTGGCAGGAGGGCAGAGCCTTCCCAGAAGTGCTGGAAGGGATGGGATTATGGCGAGCAGGCACATCACATCAGTGATGACTAGGTTCCGTGACAGTCTCTGGGAACTGGCATCGGAATGCTTAGGCACAAATGTCACATTTCCTATTTTTGTTCTCCTGGGAACCTTCCCCCTCCTCACAGGTTCACCCCATTCAACAGATGCTCCCAGACATATGAGAACTCAATTTAGACTCCACGTATCATGCCTACTACCTAATAAAAAACTTTCCCAAAAAATATTTAGCATGAATTCAGTAGCTGTTAGGTGAAACTGTAAAAATCCACTTCCTTCCATGTTGTCAAATTTCTGGCTTTGTAGATGCAGAAGAGTACGCAGGGCATAATAGCACTTGAGTCAAAAGACGGAGAAAGGAAAGGATGCCTATGTATTTGCAGGTATGTGTGGAAAGAAGGACGAGAAACTTACATTAGTTGACTTTGGACACGTGAACGGAAGGCTGAGGGACAGGGGTCAGAAGGAGACATCACTGCACCTCCATTATACATTTTGAGTTTGGAACCATGAGACTATATTGACAATTCAAAAATTAAAAGAATTCCCAGCATTGTGACCATCTGTCATCTTGCTTTGAATTGCTGCTCACGTGAGGTCTCCGACTTTCTTACCATCGCTACTCACCTTCTTGATGGTCAATGCCTTTTGGGGGACATCATAGCATTGTCAATGACTGCTCTCATGTACGTGGAACTGTTCTGGTTTTGGAAAGAAAAGATGACACTTTTTTCTTTCTCCTTTTGTCCATATCTCTCCAGGGCATGTGGTTTAGTCTTACTTTAAGTGGAGATTTTGGTAGGCAGAAAGTTGTGCTCAGGGTAGTCTGGCAGACAGTTATATGTTCCCAGACGTGAGGCAAAGATTCAGGAAAAGATTCCAGCCCACACGTAGCTCAAGATGGGGCTCAAGTCTAACCAAAGTTGGAGGACATGAGATTACGCATGTTGTCAAGGCAGATCTGCATACAGGGACTCAGCTCTCACCCCATTTTTTTTGCCATTCTGCACATCCAAACTCTGGGGGAGAGCTGTCTAGTTCTACTTTCTCTGCTTCGTCATTCTTCCCTCTTTACTCCCACAAAGCAAGTTGTTACTTGTTACTTGTTCCAATTGCCAAATCTCCATTTCCATCATATTTGACCTGCCAGCCATATTGGACATAAAGTGCTCTTCCCTCCTCTTTGAAACAAGTTCTTTTGTTCCATGTCACTCCAGCCCTTTGACCTCACTGGGCCAACTGCTCAGTCTCTCCTGATGACCCTTCCTTTTCTAAGTTTTACATGTGAGAGTTCCCAGCTCTTGGTTCTCTTCTCCTATCCATGCTACCTTCCAAGGGACCACAGCCAAGCCAGTGCTTGAATTACCACCCCTAATGCTCCATGACTCTCCAGCCCCTATCTCCAGACTCTCTCCTCCCGAGTCCACATGCACATATCTAACCACTTGCTTGATAACTCCACTTCGCCATCAAGTGGCCCCCTCCAACCCCACAAACTCACAACAGAACTCTTGATTTCCTCTCCCAGACCTGCTCCCCACCTTTTCCATCTTCGTAAATAGAAACCAGTGGCTCAGACCAAAAACCCAGGAGTTGATCTTGATTCTCTTTTTCCTCTCCTACTACAGCCAATCTACCAGCAAGTTCTTAAAAATTTTTTTTTAATGTTTATTTTTGAGAGAGACAGAGACAGAGCACAAGCAGGGGAGGGGCAGAGAGAGAGGGAGACACAGAATCCGAAGCAGACTCCAGGTTCTGAGCCATCAGCACAGAGCCTGATGCGGGGGGCTCGAACCCACGAGCTGTGAGATCATGACCTGAGCTGAAGTCAGATCCTTAACCGACTGAGCCACCCAGGCACCTTGTCTACCAGCAAGTTCTATTACTACCATCTCCACACCAGATCCTGAACCTGGTCACTGTCAACGTACCCCAACACCCCCTCTCTCATTTGTTTTACTGCATCTGGATTTTCCTGTTTCCATTCTTACATACACTCTGCTTATCAAAAGCAACCAGAGTGAGCCAGTAGATGGGATAGATTCGGTCCTATCCCCCTCAGCTTCGAATTTCCGAATTGCTGTGAAATGTCTGAATTTGTTCCTCTAAATCTTGAGGTGGCTTCCTCTTCCCCAGCTCAGCACCCAGCACTTTGGTGAGGTTCCTCTGAGCACTGGTGCCCAAGTAGCAACCTCCACGGCCCTCCACATTCCCTTCCCTGCCATTATATTCTTCATGGCATTCTGCACATTGCAATATTCTATGTATTTCTTTACTTGTGTGTCTGCTACACGTATCCCTCCTGCCACCATGTGCAAGGGAGACTTAGCCTATCTTGTTTATTTGTGTATCCTCTGAGCCCGGAATGATGCTGTATTGGATTGGATGGGCTAAATAACACCGTGATAAGAAATGCTCCCAATGCTCAGTGGTTTAAGACAACAAAGGTTTGTTTTTGCTCAAACTACATGTATAACATAGGTTGACAGGGGAGTTCTGAGATAGTCAGGGACTCAGGCTGAAGGCAGCTTTATGTGCAGTAGCTTCCACAATTACTGAGGAAGGAGGAGGAACAGGCCTGGAGAATCTCACACCATCTCTTAAATGCTTCCACATGGAGGTGACGTGCATCACTTCTCACATTGTAGAAGCCATAGGAAATCACAAGGCCGTCCTAACTTGAAGAGTCCTAGGAAATGTGATCCTCTTATATGCCTGGAAGCAGAGCACTGGAAATAGTGGTAGGTGGCACTTTCATCCACACACGAGCAAACCTAGTGTGCCTGATTCTGAAGCTCGCAGTGGCTCCGTGTTTGAGAGACTATGGCCCTAGAGTTTTTGTGTTCATGAACCTCTTCTTTCACCCTGATTTCTAGGTATTTCTTAACACCTGGGAAACTGTGCCAGGAGCCTCTGGTGCTTGTGAGGTGTAAATGCTTTTGTTGTGTCCCCCACATAACTTGGATCCTGGTCAGTTACAGGTAAGTGGGATGTCCATAAATTATTTTACTGATGACATTATTATAACAATGATGGAGTATGTTTTTAATGGGGACAATATACCTTACATATCTAAGTAATGTACTCTTCTTTCTTCCTTAAATCATCATCCTTTGTGATGTGGGGCAAGAGAGGGTGAATAAATGGAGGGATGGATACATGAATGAGGTGATTTCTTTAGCGAGATGATGTGTTTAAAATTAGGCTATTAACACAAGGTGGGTTTTTCTAAATTCCTTTCGTAAATGAGGGACCCTGCCAAGAGTTCCTTCTGTAGAGAGGATGCTATGCCATATTGGAGAGCTAGACCTTGAGGCTGCTGCCCAAAGGTAGAGCAGAAGATTATGAAGTAGGAGAAGGAAAAATAACTCCTGCCCCAAGGAATTATGGGTTGCGGAGGGGAGAGAGTCTCGCTGATGGCGGTGGTCAGGCATGTGGGCATTTCCTTCTTGTAAGTGACAGCACAGAGCTTTTAGAAAGTATATAAATGTGAGACTATGAGAAACTAGCAAGAATCCATTTCCTATGATAATATACTAAGAGCTACATGTAATGACCCAGGCACTGTCATGTCCCTCATATACAATCATTTCTTTCAACTCTCACAAAGAATCCTCCCACTATTACTTCAACAGATACAGAAAGTGGAGCTGAGAAGGTGTGTGACTGGCCCACGTCTAGCTAGGAAGGACAACCAGGATGTAAACTCAGGTAGCTCTTGGGGCGCCTGGGTGGCGCAGTCGGTTAAGCGTCTGACTTCAGCCAGGTCACGATCTCACGGTCCGTGAGTTCGAGCCCCGCGTCAGGCTCTGGGCTGATGGCTCGGAGCCTGGAGCCTGTTTCCGATTCTGTGTCTCCCTCTCTCTCTGTCCCTCCCCCGTTCATGCTCTGTCTCTGTCTGTCCCATAAATAAATAAAAATGTTGAAAAAAAAATTAAAAAAAAAAAACAACTCAGGTAGCTCTAACTAAAGAGCCCAGACCTTTAGCTCCTGTGCTAATAATGTCATTTTCATTAATAGTCCTTCTAGAGTTTAGTTGATTTGCATGCCCAGTGTCTCTTCTTCCCTGAATTCCTACTCCACACAGTCACAAAAGAGATCCATCAATTATGTTACTCCTCCAATCAAAAAAAAGGAAAACAGGCTCCCCATTGCCTGTCTGCAGGATAAAGTCCCAAGTGTCCATGGCATACATTTAGGAAAGGAGCTACAGAAAGGGACATGTCGTACAGGGAGGAATTACCCTCTTCACTGCCCAACTTCTTCGTCCATTCCATTAGGTAAGTTCATCCATTCAAGAAGCCTTTGTTGGGGCACCTGGGTGGCTTGGTTGGTTAAGCGTCCGACTTCAGCTCAGGTCATGATCTCACGGCCCGTGAGTTTGAGCCCCGCGTCGGGCTCTGTGCTGACCATTCAGAGCCTGCAGCCTGTTTCAGATTCTGTGTCTCCCTCTCTCTCTGCCCCTCCCCTGTTCATGTTCTGTCTCTCTCTGTCTCAAAAATAAATAAACGTTGAAAAAAAATTAAAAAAAAAAAGCTTTTGTATAATAGCATGTCTTAAAATTGTGTCTACCTTCTCCATGCATGGATGTTCCATTGAAACAAGGTACCACACCTGACCTCTGTGGCCAGGGTGTGTGATCAATGCAGGCTCATGGGGTTCTGTGCTCAGAAGGGTGTGGGGCTTAATGCCCTGTGGTCATCATCTTGAAATCCACAAATACCTTTATCTTTGAATTGGTGTTTTGTAAGTGAAATATGCTGGAACCCTGGAGCCTGCACCCGGGGCTTGAAGCTTTATCTCACAGGTGGTCCCATGTCCCTACTGCCCCTCTGGGATGAGAGCTCATCCACCCACCAAACTTCAGGCTCTGCCTGGCCTCCCATGTCTCTGCTCCTGCCCCTGATTACTGCAACAACCAGGTGGGGGTGGCCCAAGTTCTGCTACATTCTGCTCTGCCCAGGTACAGGTAGTGTCAAAGTCAGGCACACATCCTGCTGCTTCTTGGGGTAGGGCAAGGCAATGCTAGTCTCTGCTGTGGGCTGATTTGATCACAGTAAGTTCAGCGGGCAACTCCATGTGACCTTCTCACCCACTCCCAATCCTGGGAAGTTACAATCTCTTGGGGGCCACCTATCGACTGAAGGTCAGAGCAAGAGGCCCATGAAATGGGAGATTAACTTATCTACCCAGACCGGTGTCTGCATCTTCTGTTTGCATAGGGCTGTACAAATTATGTAGCCTGCTCTCTTACGATTCTCTGATGTGTTCCTTGAAATATAGTGGAAATGTCAAGTCATAATAAAAGTGTGACATTAATGTTACCTCCAAGGGTGCTGAGTGCAAGACACTAACAATTTAATAAATTTGGGCTTTTGCACTGACCTATGTTAATGTGTGATTTTATGCTATTTTGCATGGCAAGGGAAGCTTCTCAGAATTCATTTGATTGTTAGATCAATGTGAAAATGCATTATCTGCCTGCCTTGAGCATGGCCAACTGTTGACCTCTTCAATTAAGCAGACTTGAGAATGAAAATCCAATTACAATGAACAAACATTTCTTGAACACTTTCTATGTGCAAGGCCCTATGGCCAGGCCTTGTGGGGAATAGGCAGATTTGTAAGATGTGTTATTTTTAGAGTGCTTACAAGCAAGAGAGGAGGTCGAGATATGCGCATGGGTACCGACGGTAACCCACTCTTTTCGCTTTATCAAAGCAGAAGAAATGGGATTAGTCAAGCTGGGCTGTTTTTAGGCAGTACCCGAGAGCAGGAAATGCCAGTTCCTTGATTTATGTCCATCTCCTCTCTTTGGGACTAGCATTCTACTTTTTTTCAGGTTCTGTCCCTTGGGAGAGATGAGTCTATCTCCAGCTCAGTGATACAGCTTCATTGGCTTCTCTCTCTTTGCAGTAATCTCATGACTCTCTTCAGTGATTGGTTTAGAGATGGCCATGTGACTCGGTTCTGGCCAATCAAGCATGAAAGCAAGGCTCTGGGTTGCTTTTGGAAAGGCTTTCCTAGTAGAGATAACTTTGTGGTTAAGGGCACGGTCCCTGAAGTGGACTGAAGTTACCAGCTGTGCGTCATTAGGAAAGTTACGTCACCTTATTTACTGCCATTTCCTCATCTGTTAAATGGGGTTAAGGATAATACACACTTAATGGGGTTGTGATAAGGACAAAATTTAGTTAGTATCTGTAAAGCTCTTAGAAGAGTATCTGCTACATACTAAGTGTTGTGTTAACTATCATAATCATTATTTTGAGAGGAGATGCCAGAAGCGATCGTCTCTTTCATGACTCTGGACGTCCGTGTGTCTGGACGTGACTCCTGTAACTTGCTTCACGGCCTTGGGCCTTTGAAGGGGGCTGGCCTAGGAAGAAGGAAGAGCCTCAGTCTTTGATGAAATCACCGAGATACTGTCATCGGTTCTTGAATCCACTCTCCCTCTGGACTTCTTGTAAGGAGATATGATACATGTATTGCGCAGGGTGTTTTCAGTCAGAGCGCTGTGTTAATGGCATCGAAGTTGGCTTCCTGGTATATGTCCTGGAGTTCCTCAAGTAGTGTGACTTCCAGGTCCCACAGGTGTGCTGGCTGTGGGCTATCTCAGAGCAGCTCCTGACCCCAGTTCCTGCCAACAACGTGGTTCTGGCCTTATCTTAATTATGATGGGATGGCGTCAGGAAAGACGGAGACTTCCAAGATTTCCCCAGATCCACAATCTACTCTTGATATTCACAGCGAACACACTTTGAGATCACTTTCAAAGCTGTAGACACTATGGCAATGTGATTTCCCCACAAGACACAATACATTGACACTTAAGCAATCGCCTTTGAATCTTAATAATCCTATAGATCGGAGGACAGGAATAAGTAGTAAAGTTACTAAATTTTCCCACTAAAATAAACTCTACCCTACATTACATCATTTTTTAAAAAGCAAAACTGAGAACTTATTTACATTTCCAGATATAAGGTAAAAAGAATGAACAAAATTTTTAATGTTTTAAAAAAAATTTTTAATGTGTATTTTTGAGAGAGTGAGTGAGCATGAGTGGGGGAGGGGTGGTAGAGAGAGAGAGAGGGAGACACGGAATCTGAAGCAAGCTCCAGGCTCTGAGCCATCAGTACAGAACCTGATGCCAGGCTTGAACTCGCGAACCATGAGATTGTGACCTGAAGTTCGAAGCTTAACGGACCCAGGCACCCCAAGGATGAAAAAAAATTTAAGGAACACATCAGGAGAGTTATTGATTATAGAGAGATGCATTCTCTAAATGACTAAAGGCACTCGCCCACACCCACAGTTATATATATATATATACTGCATACTGTATATATTTTGTGTATCTGTATCAAATTTGTGCTTCAGCAAAATTACAAATTCATACAGACTACCTATCTTTGGGATCACTGAAAGATTGGGAAATACTGTCCATTTTTCTGCATCCTTAAAAGTCATGCTTTTTAGCTCTTGTGCCCTCTTGCAGAGACTGATAATATCTTCCTAGAGGGTGGGCTGAGAAGGACTGTGAGGGCCTGTCTGGTTGGGCGGGGAAGAGTGCTGGGGTCAATCAGGGATGCCTGCCCTGGGTGTGGGTGGGACCGGTGGCACCAGCAATTTAGTGCTTTCTGTGATGGAGGGTTTACCGGTTTCTGCCTATTCTGCTTGAAAGGCAATTACAAGGTCGTCGGGCCTGACTCCACAATTACAATGACTCTCAACTTCAGGATAAATTTATGTACCTAATCAATGTACGTGTATTGAGCACCTTTGATGCATGGGTGTGCCCTTAGGCATCGCAGGAAATTAAAAAGTGAATCAGACTCACTCCAACCCACAAAGAAGTTGGTTAATAGAAGAGAAAGGTGTGTGTGCGTGTGTGTGTGTGTTTAGGGTCCGGGGTCACACAGAGCTGCAAGAAAGGGTTAGACCAAGGGAGGGACAGGAGAGGTGTCGGGGTGGGAAAGAATCCTTTTTGTGAGCGTGGAAGGTGGGCAGTGACACACGCTGGGGAAGGGGCAGTGGAAGCGAGCCCCACAGTGATGTGAGGAAGACTGTTGGGCTGGATAGAAGGGCAAGACTGTTAGAAGCAGAGCGGCCCGAAGGAGCCAGAGCGGCCGGGTGGAAGGCTCACAGCCGTGGGTGACTGGCTGCCTGGGGAGGATATGGGAACTTCCAGGTCATTCCAGCTCCCTGCCCCTCCACAGTGAGCGGGCTGCCGGGGGGCTCCATCAGCTCGTGTGCTGACGTGACATCCATTTTTATAAGAGCTGTCGGGGTCAGGGGAGAACCTGCCCTTCGCAAAGATCGTCTTTTTATCACCATTTGACACGTGACATATGACAAAGTCTTCAAGTAAAGGAGAGGCCTCCATGGTATCTCGCACTGTACGTTTTTATTGCAAACCTAAGAGAGCTGACAAAGATTCCATCCATCTTTATTTTCTTAACGGCACACAGAGTCATCAGATATTGCCGATGAAGCACATTCCTGACACCGTATTATTCCCCTACATGAATAAGGCAGAAATTCTTTCACGCGTGGCTGCGCTGGAGATGAGCTGCTGATGTGCTGAAAATATTGGCGAGAACAGCTTAAAATGGTCAATCGAAGATCACTCCTCACATGCTCTTAGGTTATGTCATACATACGCATTCATATAAACATGAGGTAGGGGTTTGTTAAATTCCCATTTTTAAATACGTCAAAAACGAAAGCAATGCTGTGGGCTTTACCGAGATAATGATACAGAGAAATCACACATTGAAAACAAAAAAAAATTATTTGTTCAGCTCACATGCAGAAAGCTGTAAAGAGCCAGTCTAAGAAGCACCAAGGAACAGACTTGTCAATAAAACTAGGAGGCACATTTTAGAGTCAGGGGGCAAAAAAAAAAAAAAAAAAAAAAAGAATTTAAATAAACCTAATCATCCTTGTAAAATGCAGAGTGCACGTTTGGAACGTGAAATCTGAACCTGGATGGCGAGGGGCTTCTCAGGCCTTCATTTGACTTAGTGACTGGCTTGGGACTATCTTCTAAGCAAACCTAAAACAGAGAAGGTGATTTCTATGATACAGAGTAAGTCAGTCCCACCTCCATCCAAAGGCACAGGAAAGCTAGTTTTGTGTTCCTGTCCCCTCCCTCCCTCCTGGTCTCCCGCCCCTCCTCCTTTCCACTCCCATGCCCTTCCTGGAGTTTTTATTATGGGCAGCCTTAGATCTATATTTACCCACTATATTTAGTAAGTTTGATTATGCATAGCCTAAATTCAGATCTGAGATGATGATCCAGATTTTTGTTCACTGGAAGAACTTTTTCTTTTTTTATAGGTTGACAGCAAAGGCTAAGCACCGACTTACTTCTCTCTCTTCTTGCTGTTTCAACAGGCTTGTTTCGCCTCAGGCCTTTGCCCTTTCCGGGGCTCTTGTCGATGGTGGCTCGGCTCGCACACCTGTCCACGCCACTCCCTTCCTGACCTTAAGTCACCACTCGTCGCCACCTCTTCCGAGAGGCCTCCCAGACTACTCAGTGTAAACACCACCCATCTCCCGTCCCTGGCCTTGCCACTGTCTAGCAGAATGTTCTATTTGGTTTCTGCTATCCCTTTATGTAATCTTGGTGGGTTGTTTTTGTTTTTGTTTTTTTTGGTAAGTTTTCATGTAATTGAGAAAAAATTTACAGACAGTAAAATTCACCCCTTTTACTGTGGTTCTGCACACTTTGACAAATGCATACATACATGTACTACCAGTGCTATAATCAAGATCTAGAAAGTTCCATTGCCCCCAAGTGTTGCCATGTCTCTTTATAGCCAAACCTTCCCCAAGGCCAGCTCAGAGCTGGTCTCTGTATC
This sequence comes from Puma concolor, assembly GCF_028749965.1. NCBI lineage: Eukaryota > Metazoa > Chordata > Mammalia > Carnivora > Felidae > Puma > Puma concolor. The sequence goes on along the minus strand of NC_141679.1, from coordinate 8,619,554 downwards.
TGGAGTGTTGCTTTTTCCAGATTGTCATAGAAATGGAATCATATATTATGTAGCCTTTGCAGTCTGATTGCTTTCACTTTCTGTAGCTCAATTTATTTGAGTCTCATCTGTATTATTGCACGTATCGGGAGGTCTTTCCTTGTCCTTACTGAAAATCACTTCACTGTATGGACGGATCATAGTTTATTCATTCTCCACTTGCAAGGCATTCTCGTTTCCAGTTTTGGTGATTACAAATAAAATTGCCATAAACATTCAGATAGAGTTTTCATCTCTCTTGTATAAATACCTTGCAGTGGGATGGCTGGGTCATATGGTAAGCGGATTTTTTTAACCATCTAAGGAAGTGTCAAACTATTCTCTAAATTGTCTGTACCATTTTGTATTCCTACCAACCATGAGGGAGAATTCTCAGTCCAGATCTTCACCAGCACTTGGTATTGTCAGAATTTTTATTTTAGCCGTTCGAATAGGTGTATGTATCTAATGGAACTATGCCACGATGGTTCTAGTTTTCAGTTCTCTGTTGACTAATGATGCTGAACATCTTCTCATGTGCTTCTTGGCGATTATATCTTTTTTTTGATGGAGGGTCTGCTCACATCTTTGGCCCTTACCAAAAATGTTTTCCCATTACTAGGCTTTTTTGAGAGTATTTAGCATACATTCTTTTTATATTCGGCATATGATTTTTTCCCCCAGATAAGTGATTTCCAAATATCTTCACCTAGTTTATAATGCATCTTTTCATCGTCTTTCAAAGATAGGTTTTTCATTTTGATAAAGGACAATTTATCATTTTTCCCTTTTTAGGAACTGTGTCATATGTAAGACACATCTGTCTAACCCAAGATCACGAAAGTTTCCTTCTATGTTTTATTCTCCAAGTTTCATATTTTTTAGATTTTCTGGTTCAGTCCATGATCTCTTTTGAGGTAATTTTTTTAGACGGTGTGAGATATGGGTTGAAGGCCACTAATTTTATTGCATATTGATATCCAATCATTCCTGTGCCACTTCTGGAAGACCATCACCTCTCCGTGTAATTGCTTTTGCAACTACGTCAAAAATCACATTGGCTGTATATGTGCAAGTCCGTTTCTGACCTCTGTTCATTCCATTCACCTACGTGGATGGCGTCGTTTTTTCAGCATACACCGCCTGGATTACCATAGGTTTATCCTGAGTCTTGAGATCAGGTAGCTATTACTCTATTTATCTTTTTTGGGGAAAAACTACCGGTATTTGAGATTTTCTCACTTGTTTACTTCCTGGATGTCTGTCAGGAGACCCACCAATCCTTGAGACTTTCAGGAACCACGAGACCAGTGAATTCATACCCCCGTCATTCTCTGTTACACCCTAGCAATGAGAACATCTCCTGGTGCATGATAATTACTTAATAAATTCCATGGAGAACAGCAAGAAGGAAAGTGATAGTTCAGTTGGGGAAACTGAAGGAATCTGTGTTTGGGAGGAGAGAAGGACCACGTTGTTTGGGAGAGGCTGTGAAGGGGACAGAGTCCTGGTTTGTGGCAGCAGCACGAAATAAGACATGCTTTTGGCTCCAGAGCCCCATGGTTAGAAACTCTGGGGCCATTCAGGAGCTCCATGGGGCCATGTTCATCCACCCACCCATCAGACATTCACTCAGCACCTGCTGTGTCAACACCGTGTTACAAACAGCAGAAGGCAAGATGCTGTGCTCAAGGTAGGAGGGGTTGCGGACAAAAAACCCAGTAATTGAGACACATGCCCCCAAAGTGGTGTCTGCAGAGAGCTGAGTGCTCTGGGAGGGACATCTAAGCCAGCCTTGGCCTTGGAAGGCTTCTTAGAGGTGGGCATGTTTGGGGTGCCTGGGCGGCACAGTCGGTTAAGTGTCCGATTCTTGGGCTCTGCTCAGGTCATGATCTCGCAGTGTGTGAGTTCGAGCCTTACACAGGGCTCCGCGCTGATGGGGCGGAACCTGCTTGGGATTCTGTCTCTCCCTCTCTCTGCCCTTCCTCAGCTTGTTCTCTCTCTCTCTCTCTCTCTCTCAAAATAAATAAATAAACTTTGCCACCATGTACGAAGGGTTCTCCAGCTATTGCTGGGCGAGGGGTACCAGTGGTGGGTTTTATGGATTCATTCTGCTCTAGGTCTCCCCATCAATGCTCTCTTGGCACTCTCTACCCCTCCTACTCATCACGCATTGCAAGTATGATGACATAATTATGCAGGTAGCTGTTTAAGGCCCTGCCCTCCCTCCTACTACAACACAAGCTTCCTGGAGGCAGGGACTGCCTGGTCGCCCCGCCAGCCAGATCTGGGGACAGACTGCGTGGGGCCCGAGTGATGAAGGACTGGCCTCACAGTCCTTGGAGACTCTGCCGGGTTACTGGAGAGCTTTCCCTTGCCGATGAAGCAGTTCTGTCCCTTCGCTCACTTTTAGCAACATTTGTGAGCCCTTCTTTTATTTTCAAATTACTTTAAAATAATAGCGAAAATCAAAGTCTCCCTAGCCTGCCTAAGGAAAGACAGAAACCTGTACATCACATTTAATGGTGGATATTCAAGGTCTTAGTAATTAACCTGTCGATCCTTAGATGTTTTGGCATGCCCCATTAGATGTTTTTAGATGGTACCAGGTATCAGCCCAAACCCAAAAATGAATTTTTTGTTCCTGTGTGTAAATCTATCGTGCCCTAAAAATGGGTAGAATAAAAAAATGGAAAGTTACTCATTTTGATAAAGAAATTACCAATAATTACCTCTAAGTCACCGATAATTTCTCTGGGTAATGCCACTTCCCCAACACACACACACACACACACACACACACACACACGCACACACACACACACACACACACACGCACACGCACACACACACACACACACACACATGCATGCACACACATGCTCCTGTGCTGCTTCTCAGGTGCTGTGACTGTGGGGGACCCGAAGAAGGGCATCACCACAGCTGAACATTTAACTGTTCGTGCACTCGATGCAAAGTGCCCTTCAAAGATTCGGTGCCCATCATCACGATTGTGCTAGACATTAGGAAAAGGTTGGTGAAGAAGTTTAAATAAGATGTGAAGTGCCTAGGGGAGTCACCTTTTTAAGCACCCTTATCTGCTTAATTAGTTAAATACATCAGTCAGACTTGGTACTGAGAGAAGGGAAAAGGAAAGGCATCCGTTGCCCCCACACCATCACCCAACAGTGTGTCTGTTCTGACGGTGCTGTGGCCATCTTGCGAGTCGCTCAACCTTGACCGGTCCTCCATGTGACCTTATGGCCACTGTGTTTGTGTCTTCATGCAAAGCAGGGGCTGGCCAAGGCCAAGGCCCAGGCCCTGTCTGTGTCCTGCTTAGAATCTTGTCCTAAGACAAAGTGGAAGCAGGACTCCAGTTACTGGTTCGCATGGTTCTTGCACTCAAAAGGGGGGTTTTCTAAAACCCTACAAAAATTCACTTTCTATCCCCAAATCCAAATGATTCTGTTTGGAATGAAGTGCAAGACCATCATCTATTTACGTACGGAGAGAGGAGGAGCACAGAGACCAGTAAGAAAAGGGAGAAAGACAGCCAACTGGCGATTACTGAACACCAGTAACAGGAACTGCTTAGTGCTTGGACATGTGATGGGCATCCCTGCAATCTCCCAGTGAGGCATGTGTTGTTAATCCCATTTCACAGAGGAGAAGACTGAGGCCCAGGCAGGTCAAACTGTGCTCGTGAATAGTCTGCATGCTCTGAGGCCACAATCTGTGCCCTCGACTTTAGTGACGGGATTCTGTACAGGGATGGGAGGGAGAACTCCCCTTTTCCCTCAAAGTTAAAGATGGCATCCGTATCCCTAAATGGCTATCAGTTTAAGATTCATACGATGCGTGACAACTCACACACAGCATAAACAAGAGAAGCCTTGCCTATGTTTGGCCTCCCGTGCTTCGAGGTCACGATTTCATTTTCTCATCTCTGCCGAAGAACTTTTGGTTTGGTTTCCCGTGTTTATTCTTCTCTTTATGCTTTTCAATACTACAGAGACATGATGCTTTGAATACAAAGCCTTGGGAGACTTTATAGTATGAAGGAAAAGTCTTTTTTTTGTTTTTTGGTAGGGAAGTCAAGAGTGACAGTGCCCAGTGGTTTTAATTCTGGGGTGGATTTCATGTGTGGATTAAAAAAATTTTTTTAAATGCTTATTCATTTTGTGAGAGAGAGAGACAGAGCGTGAGCAGGGCAGGGGCAGAGAGAGAGGGAGACACCGAATCGGAAGCAGGGTCCAGGCTCTGAAGTGTCAGCACAGAGCCCGATGTGGGGCTTGAACCCACGAACCATGAGATCATGACCTGAGCTGAAGTCGGACGCTTCACCGACTGAGTCACCCAGGCGCCCCTCACGTGTGGATTTTTAATGGGCTCATATGGATGAGGTGCAAGAGATGAGGGGTTCTTCCAGAAACATCCGTCATATCCCTCTCACTGTGGCAAGTTTTTACATCAGACAAAACCTGCATGGCTTCTAAAGAGGGGTTTGTCCTGACTTACGTGATCTCAAAAATATCTCACAAACTTACTTTAAATGGACTTCATGTTTCAGGTGTAGTGGAATAAATGCGGCACAAAACCATCTGTTAGTGAATGATGGTCAGAGGAGCCCATATTTAAACTCCACATCGTGCAGATGAGAAAACCAAATACCAGAAGGAAGCGACTTTGCCCAAGGTCACGCAGCTCATTATAGCTCAGCTGGAACGAGAATTCACTTTGTAGGACTCTTTGTGGTTTCAAGATCAGGTTGTTACATATTGAGTTCCATTTAATGGAACTAGAACACTCAACTCCATCATAGGATCTAAGTCTCCTTAAGGAGGAAGGTAGATGCCTCTTCTCCTCTTAGGAAAGGTGGAATTATTCTGAACGTCTTTACCTGGTCATACGGTCCACTGAGATTTTATACACATGGCTGGGACATGGCTGAGAGCATTTCTTACCTAAAGAAAGGATTCTTTAGATCGAGGATGTTCCCAGATCGGAAGCCTGTCTGGTTTACCAGCGCCACGATATGAATGTCATAGCTCTGTCTGTATGGCAGAAAACAAAACAAAAAAACAAAACAACTCCATCATTTTACGAGGCCGGTCACCTCTTCACACACACTGAAGGCACCTTGTACACATACCTACTTACTTCACGAGGGTTTTAAGAGTGTGGGGTTAGCATCTCGTCTACGGTCGTGTGTGTTTATGGGGATGCTACCAACATTAGCAGAGGCAACAGAAGGCCTTGTTTATTTGTTAGAAGAGTTTGGCAGTTGTAATCTCTTGAGCTAAAAATTACAAAGTTAATGGTATTTCTGGTTTGATCAACAGCCAAGGACAGAAATGGCTTTGATTAATAGAGGCACTTTATGGGTCACCCACCGAAGTAACCAAAATAATCTTAATCGTGCAAAGACTGGATACGTTAAAGTCTTAAACTGACATAAAACAGTCAATAAATGTGACTGATTTTCAGAGGCCCCAGACGAAGGCTCATATAATTCCAGTGGGAATTGGCTGATAAGAACAAGTCATATGACATATCTTTGATGACTAATCTGAAGGACCTATGTTTGTGGGATTTTTATTAGTCATACGTATTCAACAACACATGTATTTCTTTGGATTATAAAGGGCTACCTATTCACTGTAGAATGACTGAAAAAGAAGGAAAAAGAGAAATTAAATAAAAGAATTCATGATGTCACTAGACAAAGAATCTTCTAGCTAACACTATAGAGTATTTTCCTGTGTATTTTTCCTTCTATGGTTTTCATAAATGTGAATTTTTAATACAATGATCTTAAATATTCCTTCACATCTCCTAATTTGATTTAACATAAACAAGCATTTACCCTATAATTCTTGACAACACATTTTTCAGTGGCACTAACGGGCATTACACAGGATAATTAATGATGCCCCATGATCAAATATCTACATTTTTATAACGTATTACAAACATGTTATAACATATTATTGCTTTTAGTAACAAAAGCCTAATTTGACGACAGATATTCTCCTGCAGAGGACAGTCTTGTAGTTCATCTTTATGTCCTATTGGCGATTATTTGCCTGGAATAATTCTCAGTGTTAGACTCGCCAGGCTAAAGCACGTAAATATTTAAGGTTCCCAGCACCTACTGCTAAAACATCTTCCAGAAAGTGGACTAAACTACTTCCTCACCTACAAAGTATAAAAGTGCTAATTTCATTACATATCTTCCAATCCTTAATATTTTAAACGTCTGGGGTTAACATATCATTGATCACTTTAACTGGAATTTCCTTGATGGTCTGGCTTCTGTGTCAAATTCCAGAAACTGCAGAGTGTTACAAATGCCTCTCACCCTGTTGTCACCAGTAGTGGCCTGGGCAGGCTGACGTATAATGTCGGATCCTGTGAAGCCTGTACCTCAAGCTCCAGATTTTTATCGGGGCCAAACAAAGTAAGAGGGAAAGGTGGGCATAGATTAAAAAACAAAAAATCAATGTCTTTTGATTGTATTTCAACTCATGTAACTGACTCCGAATTATTTCGTTACAAAATGTTCCCTTCATGATACATCGAGGAGGAGTTCACTGCATTTGTGATATTTGAAGGTAGACACAAGGAAAGCGAGATACTGAGACAGTGAGCTCCTTAGGAATAAGGGCAGCCCTTGCTGGAATCATAGAAAGGCTGAGAAATCAGGGAGGGACACACTTACTTATTTTCCCAAATGAGAGACGCCTTCTTAACAATATTTAGAGCAATGAACGTAAGACTTAACGCAGAAACAGAGTACCCTGAGGTCTGCGCAAATGTGTGTGTCCATGGATGCGCATATGACACAACAGAGAACTGAATGGTTCCAGGTGGGGTCTGGAAGAACAGACAGGAAGTTCCTGCTCTAGGGTGTTGTTCAGCAACGCTCTTTCCAGAATGCTACATAGGAAGGCGCTTGGGTGGCTCAGTGGGTCAAGTGTCTGTCTCTTGATCTTCGCTCAGGTCATGATCTCACAGTTCGTGGGTTTGAGCCCCACATCGGGCTCTGCGCTGATGGCTCAGAGCCTGGCACCTGCTTCGGATGCTGTGTCTTCCTCTCTCTCTACCCCTCCCCTGCTGGCACTCTGTCTCCTTCTCTCTCTCAAAAAATGAATCAACATTAAAAAAATTTTTTTTAAATCTACAGAGATGGAACAAATGACCTAAGAGGGGACATCCTTTAGTTCAGGAATTGAGTGCAAAACCATCTACCCCAAAAACCAAGAGCACATTTTACACACTGTGTGGTAGCCACTTTGACAATAAATTATATTTAAAAATAACACTAAATAAATAAATTTTAAAAAAAAAACCCAAAAAAACATAAAAACAAAATCATGGTTTCTCATACCAACATTCTTTTTGGAATAAGAGATATTGGAAGCGTAAGAACAACATATACAGGACACATCTGTCTAGAGAGTGTGGTAATTCATGACAATTTCATCTTAGAGAAAACAGAAGGTATAGTAGAGGGACAGGCTGAGCGCTCTTGATCAAGGGAGAATAGGATAAACAGAAGTGGCAGGAAGCTTGGGGAGACAATGGCTCAGAAAAAGAGAGACTTAACAATAGAGAACAAACTGAGGGTTGATGGAGGGAGGTGGGGGGGGGGTGGGCTAGATGGGTGACGGGCATTAGGGAAGGCACTTGTGATGAGGGGAGACAATGGCTCAGAAAAACCACAAGAGACTTAACAATAGAGAACAAACTGAGGGTTGATGGAGGGAGGTGGGGGGGGGTGGGCTAGATGGGTGACGGGCATTAGGGAAGGCACTTGTTGTGATGAGCACTGGGTGTTGTATGTAAGTGATGAATCACCGAAATCTACTCCAGAAACCAATATTGCACTGCATGTTAACTAAAGTTTAAATTAAAAAAAAAAAAGAAAAAAAATGACTCAAGTCACTGAGGGTTTACCGATAGGCGAAGGAAGGAATGCGAACCTCAGCAGAATGGACCCTGGACCAGCGTTCTTCAGAGGGGTTTGAGTGTGCCCCAAGGGGGTACGTGGGGGGTGGAAGAAAATACTTAGCTCCGATTTTTAATTCTTTCTTTTTTGATAGAGAGAAAAGGGCAGAGGGAGAGGGAAAGAAAGACTCTTAAGCAGGCTCCGTGACCAGTGCAGAGCCCGCTGTGGGGCTCGATCTCATGATTGCGAGATCGTGACCTGACCTGAAATCAAGAGTCTGACGCGCAACTGACTGAGCCACCCAGGTGCCCCGATTTTTAAAATTTTCAGCCCTGGGAAACGAATACACGTGTTCACCTAACACATACTGAACACTAGTGAAGTCACTAGGAAAGTGCCAGATTCGTTCTCTATTATGCTCACCTACTTTCTCGGGTTTTGCTAAGGCAGGACGGTTCAGTGAGAATCTGATTATACCGCAGACAATGTGGTACAACATCACTGAGTAAATACCAACTGGGCGGTGGAGACATTGGTCAGAGCCAGAAGAATCTGAGTAGCAAAGGACAAAGAAACATCCCTTAAAGCTGAGCCCGCGCATGCTAATGCCTCACTGTTCCCGATCATCGACAAGAGTTTTGCCCCAGAGCTCCTGCCGATGCAGCTGTCCAGACCCGTAGGTATTTGGTCTGAGGAAAGTTGAGCGCAAAACAGAGCAGTTTAGAGATGGCCTTTGGGAGCGCCACTTGGAGCTTCCAAACCTTTAACTCTTTGGTCAGCATTCCTTCTAGTTTCATAACACAAAGCTCATGGAACTCTCTGAAAACCAAATTCCCTGGCAGACCTGAGTACTGCACACCTTCATAGGGACCCCCAAATTTTAAAGTATATTCCAAAAAATCTTGGCCCAGGGTGAGTGGCTGAGCTAGACCCCAAGTCAGCCTATGTATATTTGTTTTTTTCCATTCATTCTTTTTTATTTCTAATTTTGTGTCCTATGACGTATATACCATGTAAGTTTCTATGTGTGTATATACACAGAGACATGTCTATGCATGTGTGTGTATATATATAAATAGTATATAAATAGTATATAGTATATATATCTCTATATCGAGCACTCCACTTTATACTTTCTATTATTACTGTAGTACATTCATAGAATTATAAGATAAATGCTAGTCTATAATCGGGGGACGCATATACGAAATGTCTTTACTCCGAGGTGCACACGATCAAAAAACCTCATGGACACCAGCTTCTGTGCACTTGAGGGATGTACATTTCATAAAGTTCATAAAAAACATAAGTTCTGTTTTATTGTCCACAGCAATAATATGAATGACAGCCGAAGAATGATGGAAGTCTGTGGAAAATAAAACGTTAACAATACGATCCCAAGGGGTCCTGGCTGGGAAGAAAAAGGCAGCCATTGTCACGCCAGTGTGGCTTACCCCAGGGACGGGGCGGGGGGGGGGGCAGTTCTCCCGGGAGGCCAGAGTTTAAAAGAATATTTGACAATAAGGAAGGGGGAGATCCTGTCCAAAGGCAGGACAAACCAGCAGCACCTGACTGAAAAGAACGTCAAAGCACTGACATTCAGGAAGTGCTGAGTTTGGAGAAAATGCCAAGGAAAGTAATAATTTTAAAGCAAAAATGAGAGTAAGGAAGAGAAGAAGGCGGGAAAAAATGGAACTAAGATTTTCTGTGGACCTACTGTGTGCTGATGACTATACTGTGTTTTCTCCTTTAATATCTGCCAAAGCCTGGTCATGTCTCAGGTCATGACCTCAGAGTTTGTGGGTTCAAGCCCTGCATCATGCTTGGCACTGATGATGTGAAGACTGCTTGGTATTCTCTCTCCCTCCTCTCCCTCTGTTCCACTCCCACTAATGCTTTCTCTCTCATAATAAATAAACTTTAAAAAATCACGTTTAAAAAATATTAAAGGGGCACCTGGGTGGCTCAGTCGGTTAAGCCTCCGACTTCAGCTCAGGTCACGATCTTGCGGTTCGTGAATTCAAGCCCCACGTCGGGCTCCGTGCTGACAACTCAGAGCCTGGAAACTGCTTTGGATTCTGTGTCTCCCTCTCTCTCTGCCCGTCCCCTGCTCATGCTCTGTCTCTCTCAGGAAATGAATACACATTAAAAAAAAATCTTTTTTAATATATTAAAAAAAAAAATCTTCCTTCCGCCTTCCTCCCTTTATTCCTGCTGCTAAGTATCATGTGTCCATAATCTCTTAGTGTCTTCTTTCAACTGAGCCAGACTAAATTCTTACTAAAAGGAGGATCCTGACATGACTTCTTCATTCAGGTGGTCCTTCCACATCACTGCCGAATCTCTGAAATGAATTAAGTCAGGAGGGATACACAATAGAATGAGACTCGGGCCTTCTTTTTGGGAAGTTCACATATAGGCAAATAACAGGGATACAACATTGTTGCTTTAAGAAAGGTATGGAAGGCTGGAGGAACCCGGGAGTCATGACACAGGTGTATGAGGTAAATGGTTTGCTTCTTTCTTACCCATCGGGGGAATAAAGGAGAGGAGGGTCAAAAAATATGACTGAGAAGGATGAAACCCAAGATATGTTAGAAAAAAATAATGGAGGGGCACCTGGGTGGCTCAGTCAGTTGAATGTCCGACTTCAGCTCAGGTCATGATCTCATGGTTCATGAGTTGAAGTCCCGCATCGGGCTCTGTGCTGACAGCTCGGAGCCTGGAGCCTGCTTCAGATTCTGTGTCTCCCCCTCTCTCTGCCCCTCCCCTGCTCCTGCTCTGTCTCTCTCCTCAAAAATAAATAAACATTAAAAAAAAAAGGTTTTGTTTAAAAGAAAGAAAAAAGTAATAGGAAAATAAGATGATTTAAATCCACCCACCTAATGATACCCTACGATACCTTCAAATATAAATATCTGAAAGCAAAAGAATGTTAAGCAGAAAAGGCAAGTCCCAACTCCAAGCTGATGTTGGCTACTGCTCCTTAGTAATTTTTTTTCTTTAGAACCGGTCATTAAATAGATGGTTTATGAGGATTGAGGAAGAAAGTGGTGACTTCCAGGATGAACGCGGTATAAATCAGCATTTCCCAACTTTGCCTCCTGGAAACCATGCCCTAAACAAGCAGAAGAGAAAGACACTGCAGACCAGGGACCTCATTTTCTGTAAAACTGGGAGAAAGATAGAATCTGCAGTCTCTACCTCATGTATAAGGGCTACAGAAGCACCTGGCATTGGCTGTAAGGCACATGGGAAAAAGCATAGAAGTGCCAAGAGAAGCAAGAGAGCCCAGAGGGGGGTGCGTCTCAGAGAGTGCTCCCCAAAACACCCAAGCTGAGGATGAGGAGCATTTTCCGAAATGCAAAAGCTTTATTCCTCATGTGTAACGTCTTGTGCAGGCACTGGGGCGGGCAAGAACTGCAATATGGTAGAACCGCGGAAACAAGCAGAAGAGGAGCCATGCTGGCAGGAAGCAGGATGACTCTGCGGTGGCACAGAAGGAGAGAAAATGTGAGTCGAGGAAAACAGACCGCCTGAAGATGGTCATGTCTCTGCTGCCACAGGAACTCCCTTCTTGTAAATTACTTTCCAGAAAAGTCCCACCAACTCTCCAGAGGGGCGGGCTTAGAACCTCCAACAATTTACAAATCACTCTTACAGGATGTTAGCCTATAGCCAGCCAGGAAGACTGGCAGGATTTTGGTAGAGCTCTCCAAATATTTCAACAACTGCCATTTGGAGCCTGGAACAGACTCAGAAGCAGAAGTAAGGTCAATGAGTAGACTTACTAGGAAGTACTTGTAGGATCAACAACAAGAATAATTTTTTAATGATCAGAGATGTTTGAAGTACAAGACATCAATAACCAAAGACCATATGAAAAGTTATTTACCCCTATTAGTAATTAAAAAAAATATACACCAAAACAACCAGATGCAACTTTTAAAAATTATATTTGGAGGGGTGCCTGGGTGGCTCAGTCAGTTGAGCGACCGGCTTCGGCTCAGGTCATGATCTCGCACCTCGTGAGTCCAGGCCCCGTGTCGGGCTCTGTGCTGACAGCTTGGAGCCTGGAGCCTGCTTCGGATTCTGTGTCTCCCTCTCTCTGCCCCTAACCCACTCACATTCCGTCTCTGTCTCTCTCAAAAATAAAAAAAAACATTAAAATAAAGTAAAATAACATAAAAATTGTATTTGTAGGGGCCCCTGGGTAGTTGAGCGTCTGACTCTTGACTTCGGCTCAAGTCACGATCCCAGACCTGCGTGTGTGGTCAAGCCCTGCATCAGGCTCTGGGCTGGGTGAGAAGCCTGCTTAACGTTCTCACTCTCCGTTCCCTCACATGTGCACACACACATCACTACTGGCAAAAGCCACAGAGACCAATCACAGGCAGTGTAGAGAAAAGAAGTGCAGAAATGAGCCTGGCCGTCCGTGGCCGTCCATCACCGTGAGTGGACATTGGTGCAACCATTGAGGTTGCACATAAAGGTACAAATACATAAAATACATATGTATTTATCAGAGTGTCACAGGTACATACCCTTTGATTTAGCATCTCCATTTCTAGGGATCTCATGTAGAAATATTCTTGTCCCTGTGCAAGCTTTATGTTCAAGGGGATTTAAGGCAGAGTTTTTCACAGTGGCCAAAAAAAAGGGGAAACGTGGGAAGCAACCCAAGTATCAACCCATCAGCAGTTTTTTTAAAAAAATGTTTTTTTAAGTTTATTTATTTATTTTGAGAGAGAGAGGCAGCATGAGCGAGCAGGGGAGGAGGAGAGAAAGAAAGAGGGAGAGAATCCGAAGCAGGCTTCGTGCTGTCAGCACAGAGCCCAGTGAGGGGCTCAAACCCACGAACGATGAGATCATGACCTGAGCTGAAACCAAGAGTCAGATGCTTACCCAACTGAGCCATGGAGATGCCCCGCCGTCAGTGATTTTTAAAAAGACATGTAATACATCTATGCCCTCCACTATTACGCATCGATTAAAATAACAAAGCAGATCTACGTGCACAGATTCAGGACTTAACGCTAAGTGAAAACTTAAGTGGGAGACGGCTAGTTGAATCTTCTTGTAAAACAACAATAAAAACCCCACAATGATGTTATTAGTACATGCACAGAAAAATCACCTGGAAGCATATGGACCAAGGGGCCCCATCTGGGGAGTGGGTGAGGGGTGGCAGCGAGTGTGGACTCTAAACACTTTTGTAGTTCTGAATTTAATATGTGAGCGTGTTAGGCTTTTGTAAGGAAAGAAATATAGACTTTGAAAATGGAAGGGTTGGGGCACCCAGCGGCTCAGCTGGTTAAGTGTCCAACTTCGGTTCAGGTCATGATCTCACGGTTCGTGAGTTCGAGCCTCACACGGGGCTCTGTGCTGACAGCTCGGAGTGTAGAGCCTGCTTGGGATTCTGTGTCTCCCTCTCTCTCTGCCCCTCCTCTGCTCATGCTCTGTCTCTCTCTCAAAAATATATAAACATTAAAAAAAATGGAAGGGTTGATTTGTAAGGGGATGAGCTCTCCATCACAGGAGTGTTCAAGTGCAGGTCTGAGAAGAGGTGGGAGGTAGGGAGAGAAGGAAGTTGAGTGAGATGATCTCTGAGTACCCTTAATATCCTGAGAGTCCTTGAACTCCTCCACTATTCCTTTCTCCCCTGATTCACCCTGGAGAAGCTCCAACAAGGTGAAAGAAAATAGAGCATCTTAAAAATGAGATAAATCAAAGTCATCGCTGCAGAGGAGAGGCCTCGTGAAATCCATCACCAGAGGGACACAGCCAGTCCTGCTGTGCTTGTGCCCACACCACACATCGCCCTGCTGTGCCTGTCCCCTGGGGAACAAATCGATGGTATTGTACTAAATTTGAGGGCGTGTGGCTGGATGCAAGGAAGGTCAGGAGCTGATGTGGGATTTCAAGCACTTGATAATTCAAGTGTTTGGCAAGCACTCCGACCACCTCCGTGGTCAGGTGGAGAACGCTGCCCTTGAGTCACCCCAAGCTCCCCATCCCTGTGGCCCTCATCGCAAGGAAGACGTTTGCTGTCTTGGTAGCAGAGTGAGCTGGGCTTTTGTAAAGCCTGCTGCCCATTTCGAGGTGCTGAAAATGCTCCCACCTCTCACACCCCCTTGCCCAGTAGTCAGTAGTCTAGTTCCCAGCTTACCGTCTGTTGGCTACAAACAGCACTTTCCCTGAGAGCGTCTCTCCTTCTTTGGCAAAGAGGGGAGTGTGGAGAAGGCACCGCACCTGATACCAATGAGTCAGGGGCTCAGTTGGGGCTGTCGACAGCCAAACAGTTACCCTGTGGGACGGGAGAAGAGTTAAAAGTCAGGTACGTTCTAGGACCATATTGCATGGATTGCACTGGGGACTTAGGTTGATAGTTGGTTTGCAGAGTTTTCAACTCATGGAATCCTTTTAAGGTAAGGGTAGCTCAGTTTAGGTCATTGCCATGGCAATGTCCCAAGAGCTTTATATATATTCCCTCACTAAGTCTATACAGTAACTTGATAAAGTCAGCACAGAGAGGTTAAAGGACAAGCCCAGCATCACACAGAAGACAGTTGGAGAGCCAGGCTTCAAACCTGTGGATTTGGCCATTCTGTCAATCTGTCTTTTTTGTTAAGTTTATTTATTTTGAGAGAGACAGAGAGAGAGAGAGAGAGAGAGAGAGAGAGAGGAAGAGAGACAGAACAAACATGAGCAGGGGAGGGGCAGAGAGAGAGAGGGAGAGAGAATCCCAAGCAGGGTCTGCGCTGATGGCAGATGTGGGGCTCGAATCCACAAACCGTGAGATCCTGACCTGAGCCGAGATCAAGAGTCGGCCCCTTAACGGAACTGCACCATTCGGGTGCCCTTCAATCTGTCTTTCTGAATCAAAGTTCGTTAGAAGCCCAACAAGGAATAGAGTTAAGTTGGGAACTGAGTTGTCTGAAAAGTGTCTCTCAAGGTAACAAGTCTGGAGTCTGGCCTCCTACCATCTCATGCCAGCATGTTCAGGGAACCTGAGAGGGCTTCTGGAAGCAAGAAAAGCCCTGGGGCAGATGGTCTCTGCTGTCCTTCCAGCTCAGACGTCCCACACATGTATGTGTGTGTGGCAGTGTTTTTATATGGGCGTTCTTCATTTCATACGAAGATGCGAGAATACCTGGCTGTGACTCCAAACACCAAGGTCACCTGTCCTGGTGACTCACCCGACCGTGTCGCTGGTTTGGATGGAGTAAGGTGTGCGTGGAACACACAGCTGACCCCTACAGGGTCTATTTTGACTTGAAGATGTTGCAGCGAGGGGGGTGGGGGTGTGGGGGGTGCATTTTACAAAATTTCACCGCTAAGTAATATAAACCACTCTTCTATCAAAATATACTCAGGCACATGCGGGAGCAGGATGCAAGCTGTCTAAAGCTTTGTAGGATAAAGCATTTCACTTCAAAGGAACTGTCCCCTTGGAGCAGGCCACTTCAAGCTTCTCTCCCTTAGCCCTGCAGGAACAGATTCACTGGGGGAAAGTCTGAGAAACCAATGTATGGATTCCTTGAACAAATATGCTTCTGCGGTGTAGGGACAACTCGTACAGCATTTTCTTTTTCTCTGATTGTCAGCCCAGATGAGGCTGCCGGGGGTCCCCTCCTCCCCGGAGCACCCCCACCCCCACAAGCTCCCTGAGCTTTATCGCAGACCCACGGGCACTTCTGTTCTCCGCAGATGTCTTGATAAGCTGGATGTTTTTACGAGGAGGAGAGAGGAGTGTAATGCAAAAGCTTTCCTTTCACCTGGTCATGTGACCCAGAGCTACTGGGTTCACCAGTCAGAGAGCATGAGAAAGCCTGGCAAGAGAGTAGGGGAGTCAGAAGGAGAGTAGAGGTTTGGGGGTACGGTAATGGCACAGCCCTTACGAGGAAGACCAAACACGGACAGTCAACTTGTAGGTGGTCTTTCTCCTCTTTCCTCTGAAGCTTTCCAAGCTCTTCAGGAAGGGCAAGGAAACGACCTTGATGAAACGACCTCAAGTTGCAATTAGCATTAGTGGTATATGCCTGCCTGTTCATTGAGGAAGGACTCTCTAGCATCTTCTGTGAGGCTGAGGGCGTGAACAGAGTCAGGGAAGGTAGGATTCCAGGTATCACTCAGGTACAGGAGGTTCTCTAACCAGGATAACATGCTGGAAGCCAAGGCAGGGGCTGGGGGTCCTTCCCACCCTCTATTCTGGAATAGATCAAGAGGGCTGATGAAGCACAGACCCTTTCCCATCCCTTTAAGTCTCAATCCAGTTGGCTTAAGAGGTTTTGCACTACGTTAGCCAGAGCCGAGAGGACACCACGGAAAATTGTCTCATTTTGACTTCGCCCTAAAATCTAAAAGTGCCTTCCTTTCTCGGAACCCAGAGAAACAAGTATTACTGTTGAAATCAACTTCAAAACACTTTCAAGCCATGACTACACAATGCAGAGAATGGCGTAGGACAGAATGGTCAAGGAAGGGGTGATACTTACACAGATCCAACAAAGGCCACGTCAAACCAGAACGCCAGGCCGTGGATGAGGCCAGACTGTGTCATCTGAAACACAAAGGGGATTTCTACTCTGCAAGGAAAGAAAAAGGAGAGAACGTAGAAACATTTGGAATTATTTCGTTGTTGTTGACAGGCACACTAGACGCATTTGTGGGATCGGGGAAAATCACGGAATATTTTCCTTCCCTCTTAAGCACAGTTGCCTTGGCAGCAAGATTCTCTCAGTGTGTGATTCATGCCTGGGTGATGCCACACATGGGAGAATTCTGCGTCTTGACAAAACTCTGCACGAGTTTCCCACCAGGCTACGGCAAGCGTCACGCCGAGGCGGCCATGGCTTATACCAAATGCACGATGAGCGGGAACAGGAAGAACAGTGGGGAAGGTGCAACA
Organism: Puma concolor; assembly: GCF_028749965.1. NCBI lineage: Eukaryota > Metazoa > Chordata > Mammalia > Carnivora > Felidae > Puma > Puma concolor. The sequence continues at coordinate 8,602,674 of NC_141679.1, read as the reverse complement.
AAATCTAGGTGCTTACTTGACAAGTCACTGAGCCTCAGTCGCCTCATCCGTTGATGGGCAACGAAGGCTCTCTCCTACTTCCCTTTGCAAGGTCCTCGTGTGCTCAAATGGGGAAAAATGTGTACGGGAGGGCTTTGCAAACTATAAAAGTGTTACACAACTACAAGATCGTATTATTCGTCCACTGCTAAGGGGAGACATGTTTTAGAGAGTGCTCTAAAGATTTTCAAGGGAGGTGGTACCTTATTTGCATTTATGGTGCCCCCCCCAAAGCCCTAACTTCTTGCACCCTGTGGCAGAGCATTTCTAGAGTTTTCCATTGTACCGATCACACTGAATTTTTTGACATTGCATGGTCATTATTTCCTCCTGTTTTTTTGCACTGCCCTAAATAGACTATGAACTCTTCAAGGGTAGACTTTTTTAAAATTAAATTTAATTAAAAAAAATTTTTTTTAACGTTTATTATTGAGAGACAGAGAGACACAGAGCATGAGCAGGGGAGGGGCTGCGAGATGGAGAGACACAGAATCTGAAGCAGGCTCCAGGCTCTGAGCTGTCAGCACAGAGCCTGATGTGGGGCCCGAACCCACGAACTGTGAGATCATGACCTGAGCTGAAGTTGGATGCTTAACCGACTGAGCCACCCAGGTGCCCCTATTTTTTTAATTTTTTAAAAAATTTTTGTTCATTTATTTATTTATTTATTTATTTATTGTTTTTTCTTTTTTAGAGAGAGACAGAGAGAGAGAATCCTAAACAGACTCCGTGCTCAGTGTGGAGCCTGATGTGGGGCTTGGTCCCACTACCCTGGGATCGTGACCCAAGCTGAAATCAAGGGTCGGATGCATAACCGACTGAGCCACCCAGGCACCCCAAGGGTAGACTTTTAAAAATTACCTTTTGCACCTGTGCAAGCACCAGCACTCTATCTGGCACAGGGTAGGATCTCCATAAACATTTCCTGAATCAACACACAAATAAACTGAATGACAGGTGACATCTCTGGGAAGCCAACACAGATGTAGTTTTCAAAAAATTCCCTGGGACTCAGGAGGGGGCCCGGAACAGCAGATAAAGTCAGTAGAAGTCCGTTTTGTCTGGGCCTGTGGTACTTACTGGAGTTGTCCCCAAATGCCAGTTCTCTTGAGCTGGGCATAGGATAGCATTGCAATTATCCTCTCACCCAGGCTCGGGCCCGGCCACGTGATTTACTTTGGCCAATTAAATGTGAACAGAAGTGATCTGTGTCATTTCCAGGCAGAAGCTCTTATTCCCAGTACAGACTTTGCCACGATCCTTCTTTTTCCTCAGTGAGGAGGACTGTTCCAGACAGAGGCTGGTGCACCAGGGTGGGTGATGCTGTACAGAGTGAAAGCTGGGCACAGTAGATAAACAGTGTTGGGGAGAGAGACTCCTGTGTTATAAGCCACCGAGGCTTCTTTTTTTTTTCTTTCCAAGAATTTAGGGGCGCCTGGTGGCGCAGTCGGTTAAGCGTCCGACTTTGGCCAGGTCACGATCTCGCGGTCCGTGAGTTCGAGCCCCGCGTCAGGCTCTGGGCTGATGGCTCAGAGCCTGGAGCCTGTTTCCGATTCTGTGTCTCCCTCTCTCTCTGCCCCTCCCCCGTTCATGCTCTGTCTCTCTCTGTCCCAAAAATAAATAAACGTTGAAAAAAAAAATTAAAAAAAAAAAAAGAATTTATTTAAATTCAATCTAGTTAACATACAGTGTAGTCTGGCTTCAGGAACAGAATTTAGTGATTTATCACCTACACAGAACACCCAGGGCTCATCACAAGGGCCCTCCTTATGCCCATCCCCCATTTAGCCCATCCCCCCCATGCACCTCCCCTCCAGCAGCCGTCAGTTTGTTCTCGATAGTTAAGAGTCTCTTGGGGCACCTAGGGGGGCACAGTCAGTTAAGCCATCTGTTCTGTTTCAAGGTTTCTTTTTGTTAGTGCTGCAGGTTCTAGCCTGCGCTGATTAGACACAGCACCCTTTGTCCGTTGTGATCTCCAGACAGATGATGGTTTGCGTTGGCCAGCTGCACCTGCTCGAGTCTGGCCCTTGCTTCCTCAGGGGTCCAGGAAAGATGACAACTTGGCTGGGTCTTAAATTTCGTACCCAGAAAAAAATGTGCATAGAGATCTCCTTCCAGAGAGAAAAAGGCAAAATACCAGTGAAAAATCATCCAAAGGGGATTCAGAGCACCATCTGAGGAGTGAGTTCCCATTACAGAGTCTCTTCAAGTGGAGGGAGGAGGGCAAAGCTAACATTTACTGAGTGTCCTCTTTGAAAAGGAGCCAGGGCCTGTGAAACACTTAGCCCAGCACCTAATGTAAAGTAGGCTGTACTCTTCTTGACGTTAATGTGGGCACTGGCCTGAGTGAGGGGTCAAACAGCCCAGACTCTGGAGCCTTCTGAATGGTTCAAATCCCAGGTCCAATATACTCATGGGGCACCTGGGTGAGTCAGTCGGTTGAGCGTGTGACTTCAGCTCAGGTCATGATTTCACGGTTTGTAAGTTGGCGCCCTGCGTCGGGCTCTGTGCTGACTTGGCTCAGAGCCTGGAGCCTGCTTTGGATTCTGTGTCGCTGTCTCTCTCTGCCCCTCCCCCACTTGTGCATGCATTCTCTCTCTCTCTCTCTCAAAAATAAATAAACATTAAGAAAGTTGGGAGCATTCACTTTTGAATGTCGCCACTCTACTACTATTCTTTCTAATCTTATACATTAATAAACTTTTGCCTGTTGCTCAAAACAAATTTTTTTTAACATGCTAATTCTGTGATCTTTTGAAACCCAGTGTTCCACTCTGCCTCACATCTGTCACCATTAAAATGGAGGCAACAACAGTTCCATCTGTAGAGCACTGTTGTGAGGACGAAATGAGTCATTGGAAGTGAAGGGCTCAGAACATTGAGTGGTTGCAGAAGTTCAAGCCATTACTACTTAGTTTTTCTCATTCAGCTCTTAAAACAACCCATGAAAGAAGCAGCATTATCCATGTTTTGCAATAAAATGGAACGGGTATTGATACACCATCCCTGTGTGTGACTCACACCCGAGATCTCGCCCCTGTGTGAGCGGCAAAACCCTGCACTGAGGTTCTGGGGCTGAGAAAGGCTGAGAAGAGGCTTTAAAGACCAGGAGTAATGCTGATATTTACAAACCTGTGCAGATCTGCTTCTTCTGCATCCATGAAGTTTACCGTGTATTTGACCGTCCGAGCCATCAAAATCCTAACGTCAAACGTGTCCTTGGGGGAAAGGAAGCAGAGGCATTATCTTTCGGTCAGGATAAACCGAACCCAAGCAAGCCTGTAAAGTGGCTTTCCTCTTGAAGTGTTAAGTCAACAAGAGTTAGGATTTAGAAGGCATGAGCTTAATGAGAATGACTATCAGTCGGAGTAGCTAACAATTATTTCACGTTTTCTGCACGCCAAGCACTAAGTGCTTCATGCTTTCCTGCGTGCTAAGGAGCAGCTGTTTGGTGTATCTGAAAATCATTCAGGTTTTACCACTTCTGCACATTCCAGGAAGTTCCAGAAAAACTTAGTCTACCTCTGCTCCGGGTGTGGCCTGTGACCCTAGCTTGGCCAATCATTGATCACTTTTTCCCTGAATACAGTTTCAGATGCAGGAGCATGACCCAAGGGAGGGCGGTCAGGCTCTACCCAAACTAATCCTGGGGCTCTGGCTCAAGTTGTTGGAAAAAGGCAGGTCCTCCTGTGGGACTTAAAAGAATTGTAAGAGTCTGAGGCTGGAGTCTCTGAAGCCATCTTGCTACCACAAGGGGAGATCCTGACCGAGAATAGGGTTAAATCAGAGGCAATGGAGACAAATTACAAGGATGGAAAAATCAGACTCGGGTGACATTGTCTGAACCCCTGCAACAGGTCCCTTGCTTCAGGCTTTGCGGTTTTGGAAGCCCAGTAATTAAGCCAGTTTGGGTTAATGCAAACTTATTGTTGTCCAAGGTCGCACAGTTGGATGGGGCCACGACTGAAACCCCAACGTGTTCGACAGCAAAGCTCCTGATCTAAGCTATTTATTTTACAGAGCTTCCTCCTCTATGCCTGGGGCCACCAGAATCAATGGGAAGATATGAATTATTGAACAAGTACCAGGGCTGAGTGTGTACACAGGGTGAGTCAGGGCAGTGGGAGAATTAGAAGTGACTTATTGAAAGGCGGTCAGAAAATCTCCTTGCCTCCGACAGCATCATTCCCTGAGAATTTTCGTAATTGATTGGAAATGAGAGCTGGAGCACTCGAAAACCCAGGGCTCCAAGGAGCTCTTTTTTCTCTTCTGTGCCGGCTTCACAGAGCCTGGCAACACGGTGCCTCCCAGGTGCGTGAGCGAGCGGGCGAGCGAGCGGATCGATAGACGAACACATGGGGGGAGAGAGCCTGGAATGAAGCACACTTACCACTATCGGCTGCCTGAAATACTCGTCCACCGCGGCCCCCCGGAGACTGGACAGGTTGACCCCATAGAAACACTGCTGGTGCCTGAAAGAGGGAACACAGAGAATCGCCGTGCATCTTGCCCCTCCGCAGAGTCCCCGAGCCCCTTACAGCTGTGATGTCCTGGGAGGCCACCTCCCAGGTCCTCAGAGGCAGCCTGGGGCACGTGTGCGAACACGGGAAGGGAAACTGGTCTAGGGGGACAAACAGAGGAAGGAATCTTCGCCAGCGACCATGAAGACCTGTACGTGACCTGTGGTGGGAAAAGACAGAAGGGGGAGGTGGTTGAGGTGAAGGACATTATTTGTGGAAGATTACTGAGGATTTTTAGGAGGATGTTTAGAAGCTCTGGGCTCCCACCCCTGACCTCAGGCCCCAAAGCGGCTGCCTACTCTAGCACCTACTGTCCAAGTCCTGAAACACAGTTCCTTGGCCCCCTCATTATCCAACCCAGAGCATGACTTGAGCTCCCTAAAGCCCGTTTCAGGAAACAGATTTCTGTTTTCTATTCTGTTGTAGCCTCCGGCCTGCAACTTCACGATGGCGCTTGCCGGGGTGGCCGATGGCAGCGGAGTCCCAAGTGAGCGAGGGCCGTGCCTGGTGGGGAGCCTGGAACCTGCTTGTCTCAGCGCACTGCGCACAGTTCTTCTCAAATCTGTGGTCGGCGACGAGGACAAACGCGACACATTGTGCTTCCTTCCTTCTGAGAGCCAGAGGCAAAGCGTTCACCTGCACACCCCTGGCTGTCTTACCTTCACGTAAGGGAAGGACCAGGCCTCAGACCACACCTGGGACCCAGCAGGCGCTCTGGGTCAGCTTGGCTAGTGGTCTAAACTCTTGAGAGGAGAGATCTATGGTGTCGATTAAGAGTAGCTTTATTTGGCCGGTGGTGGGGCGGGGGGGGGGGGGGGGGGGGGGGGGGGGCGACGGGCGCCTGGGTGGCTCAGTGAGTTATGCGTCTGACTCTTGACCTCAGCTCAGGTCACGATCTGATGGTTCGTGGGTTCCAGCCCTGAGCTGGGCTCTGGGCTGATGGCACGGAGTCTGCTTGGGATGCTCTCTCAGCCAGTTCTCGTCCGACAAGTAAAAAGCAACCCCACTGAACTGCAGGCAGATCCTGAGGGGCACGAGCCATTTCTTAGCTCTCAGCCTCTGCTCGGTTTCACCTCTGCCTCGAAATCCCCTTCCCCTCTTGTGCCCTGTTCATTCCTACCCGGTCTTTGAGACTCAGCTCAAATGGTCCCATTGAAAACATTTTAAGGGGCACCTGGGTGGCTCAGCCGGTTAAGTGTCTGACATCGGCTCAGGTCATGATCTTGCAGTTCGTGAGTTCGAGCCCCCGTGTCAGTCTCTGAGCTGAGTTCAAGCCCCAGGTTGGGCTCTGTGCTGACAGCTTGGAGCCTGGAGCTTACTTCGGGTTCTGTGTCTCCGTCTCTCTGTCCCTCCCCTATTCATGCTCTGTATGTCTCTCTTTCTCTCAAAAGTAAACATTTAAAACAATAAAAAATTAAAAAAAATTAAATCTTGTGTTACAATACGATATTTAAGTTTAGCCCATTTAAAAGTAAAAGTATTTTTACTTATTCATCAGTGTATATGTACTTAGCACAGGGCTGGTATATTATTAGGATTAACAGTTACGTAGCTAGCTTTCATCTATCTATCTTGAGGGAATGAACGGAAGACTGGGTGTCCGTAACAGGCCTATGCATGGGCACAGGTGCCAATGAAGAAAATGGGCAAATGGAAGATCATTACCCCAAGATTCTTCAGTTGCATTACGTGTTTCTTAATCTTCTCCTTCCAACAAGGGGCACGGCCAGGCTGGCCCACAATGCAGCCAAAATACGAATACATATATTGAACACAAGGCTCCTGTAAGTCTAGAAAATTCTGGAAACACTGCAGTGTTTAGACGGAGAGTGAAGGTGTTTTAGGGGGAAATAAATAAGTCACTGTCACAAAGTTTTCATTACAGGGAAGGAAGGGGAGAAGGAAAGTGAGGGAGAGGGGGAAAGAGAGGAAAGGGACGGAGGCGGGACAGAGTTTCCCAGAAAGCCCAGAAGGACTCAAGTGCATCCTTTAGGATCCCTGGGAGGCTTTTAAAAAGCTGACGCCTGGACTGCATCCCTCCAACTGCGATTCATTGGATCCAGGGTGTAAACCTACTGCCTGTTTCCAAAGCTCAACAGGTGATTCTCACGTGCAACCGGGGTTGACCACTCCTAAGTTACCGGTTCTACAATCCTCACCAAGTAGGGGAAGGACAATCCCCAAGGACAAAGGCAGCTTTCCACCCGGCAGTGCCTGAGGCTGCAAACTGCTCTCTATCCCTTGTACCCAGCCTCAGAGGGACCAAGTCTGTGCCTTTTGCCTTGTGTGGTGCCAATGGAAGCCCAACAGCCACGATCATTGTGGTACACGGAGGTACCACCCCTGGGGTGTGCACTGCGGTGGGCCAACAGCCCACCGCCTGGGTTTTAAAAACTTTCCGGCCAGACCATCTTTCTGATTCTTAGAAATCTCAAATCTTCTTCTGAAATGCATCACAAAATAATTAAAGCAGATGGGAGCTGGCATCTCTCTGGGTCTCCTAAGTGACAATGTGGGGGGATGAATCAGGAAACGAGTCTGTTGACTTGGAAGCTGGGGATAATTTCCATTGTTTTCATCATCTGTGGGTTTTATTTTCCAAGTTAACTTATGGCCTCTTTATGAGCCCATAAGGCGGAGACCACGTGTGTTTTCTTCTCCTGACTTCCCAGTTCCAACTCCCCTCCCCTCCCTCTCCACCATAATACATGCAACGTCTGGAAAGTCCTGCCAAGAGAGCCCAGAAGGAAAATAACGGTCCTATTAGCTAGGCCTAAACAGACCCAGAGCACAGAGAAAGAGGCAACCCGTTTATGCGGACATGAACTTCTCCAGGTTCTACACGCAGAGCTCAGCTTGCAGAGCCATGAGGGGGAAGCTACCTCTCTGGCCTCCTTTGTTCTTGGGTCTTCACCAGTTCATCTTGGTTTTTGTCCTTCCTCCTCGTCCACACATCTCTCCCCACCAGCCTCCTGGATCTGTCTTGGAAGGAAAGTGGTACCGCCTTTGTTCTCTTAGAGGAGTCAGCACCGGCCTCTTGCATTCACAGAGGGGAGCTTCTGTGACGCGAGCACTCTCTTTGCCGATATGAACATGCGCTCTCACAGCACAGCTCGCACATTTTGCTTTAAAAAATATCTTTACATCTTCACCTCCATTGAGGAGCTTCCTTCCCTTGGAAAAAAAAAAACAAGAAAGAAAAGAAAGCGGAAAAAGGAAGGAAAGGAAGGAAAGACCCTATTCTGCTGTTGACAATTAAGCAACTCTTTTTAAAAAAATTTTTAATGTTTAATTTTGAGAGAGAGAGAGAAGGAAGCGGGGCGGAGAAAGAGGGAGACACAGAATCTGAAGCAGGCTCCAGGCTCCGAGCTGTCAGCACAGAGCCCGACGCAGGGCTCGAACTCGCAGACCGTGAGATCATGACCTGAGCCGAAGTCGGATGCCCAGCCGAATGAGCCACCCAGACACCCCGACAATTAAGCAACTATTTTGTGTCTTAATGTACTATATACTTTACCAACAGTGACAACCAAGGTTATGCCAACCTGATGAGAGATATATAAACCCTACAAACCAAGGTGATGCCAATGTGAGGAGAGACGTATAAACCCTACGAACTAGAAAACAAACACAGGGATCGAAGAATGTGACCAAAGACACACATGGTGCTCGTGGTACTGTGGATGCAGAATGAGAGGGTGGCTGGGATGGCCTTGTGGGGATGGCTCACAGGAAAAGGATGCACGTCTAGGAACAAGGTATATCTTCTTAGTTTCTTATATGTCTCTTATATATACCGATTGCGACCATTTCCCCCATCTGTAGAATGCAGACATACCACTGTGTAAAGTGGTATCTATAAAGATGCTTGGCTCATGATGTCTTTGGTCTTTGGGGTTTAAACTCCAGCAAAGTAATGTGGCTTATATTTTATATGCGATATATGTATATACTCTACAGTTTTTAAAACATGGGTTTGTTTTCTTTTTGCTATAAAAAAAAGAGCGGGAAATAAATGCACAGTCCTTAAAAGAAACCAAGCTTCAGACTGTGCATCTTTCGTAAGAAGTAAGGGCAAGCCTGTGATTCCATAAAGGAATCCAAGGGGCATCCCTAGGTGTGCAGGTGTAAGTGTAGACATTACCGGTTTGCCTAACAATTGGACCTATGGAAGCCTGTATCAGAAGGAAGAGTGGGTCCATCAAGACAATTAGGTGGACATCTCTTGTTCATTCTAAGCAGCAAACAGTTGCTCTTCTTCTGGGAACAGCACCAGATTTTCTTCTGGAAGGCACCTCTCCCTCACACTCAGTCCTTGGGACTTGGGTGGTGTCTCATCTCTGCCCTCGACTCATGTGGTTCAGTCCCAGTCAATCAGAGTATCTTACTGCCCTGGTCTTGGCAATGATCCAGGGTTGGGCATCTGACCCAGTGAGGGTCAAGTCTAAGAGTTTTCCTCCAACAGCTGCAAAGGAGATGTGGGTATGGAGCTATGAGTTCCTAAATGTGCATTTGTTGTCTATGGGCTCAGGAGTAGAAATCCTGGAAGAGCTAGGAGTTTAACACAGGTTATGAAAAAGACGAATATGGAAGTTGAAGCTTCTTCTTTGAACAAAAGCCCGTTTGTAAACACAACAGTTTTTGTTGAGATGTGGCATGAAGGTTTCACCGCTCTATTTGTAACAGACACTCCCAAGGCTCGTGCACCTGCCCTTCTAGCTGCAGTCCCGAACACTCTCCATGACTTTAAAAATGGCTTCCCCTCTAGGGCGAAGTGCGCAACGTCTAAAGTGCTCCTTTTCCCATCACAAATTTTAGTTTCTTCCAAGCCCATAACTTGCCTGCTGGAACTTCAGTGAATGCATGGAAAGAGGAATTCACCATTTTAAAGATCAGACTCCTTCACAAAGGCACTTTGCCCATAGGAAGAGTGTGTATTCAGCCTCATCCTAGACCACACTGGGGTCATCTATTCCATTACTCCAAACCTCCCTGTTAGTTTCCCGGGCCTGGCTTGGACCTTGGCATTGCACTTGAACTCCTTCTACTTGGGACACTTGTACTGTGTCTGCAACACTGAAAGAGACACTACATGGTTAAAGAAAAAAAATAAGGTCTCAGTGTGGGTAGCCAAAGGGACGGATATTGTGGAAGAGCTAGGAGTTTGACATAAGTTACATAAAAGATGAATGTAGGGGCGCCTGGGTGGCGCAGTCGGTTAAGCGTCCGACTTCAGCCAGGTCACGATCTCGCAGTCCGTGAGTTCGAGCCCCGCGTCGGGCTCTGGGCTGATGGCTCGGAGCCTGGAGCCTGTTTCCGATTCTGTGTCTCCCTCTCTCTCTGCCCCTCCCCCGTTCATGCTCTGTCTCTCTCTGTCCCAAAAATAAATAAACGTTGAAAAAAAAATTAAGAAAAAAAAAAGATGAATGTAGAAACTGAAGCTTCTTCTGTGCACAAAAGCCAGGTGGGTGCCAGAACTGCAGCCATACACAGAGAAGCAGAGGGGATATCAAGAAGAAATACCAGTGGCTGAAAGGAGATTACAGTGAAGCAACCGTGAAGGCATAAATGGAACAAGGACACGGGCGCAGGGGAATTGAAACACGATTACACTGGTCATGGCAGTGTTCCTTCAAAAGTTCCCTCTCTGTGGTATGTGGTGCCATATACTTGGCTTCCCACCAAAATTCGGTTACATCATATTCCAATTTGAAATGTTCTCATTTGGTCCACATGGTGTCTCTGGGTACCGGTGACTATCAGGGCCAAATATATTTTTGGCAAAGACCAGAAGGCACGAAACTCTTGCTACGCCAAAAGAACCTTCAGTAGAAATTTCTGTTTGGAGGCAGAATTAGCCTGGGAACAAACCATCTATTACCTTCTCAGTGGAATTGAGCAGTTTGTCCATTCAGATGAAGGGATTTCCTTAAAAATAATGTGTTTCTCAGCAGCACTGTGGTCAATAAGACATTTAGCAGTCTCAGCGCCATGGTCAATAAGGCATCTTGTAGACTCAGAGTAGACAGGTGCGAGAAGAGAGCACTCAGGGCCCGTGGAAGATTTCCCACATTTGTCTTCCCTCATCCTTCGCAAGCACAGACTTCTGATTTTCATAAGTACAAACGACTACAGGACATCCACCACCGGCATCCTGCTATCACTCAACTGGCACTGCCCTTGTCCACCATGATGGATGTGTACCACCTGCTCACAATTCCCTGGGAAGGAAACTGAGACGTATCTTTTGGTTCCTTAAGTGGTGTACCACCATTTCAGTGCCACCTCAGATCCTCTCAGTCTTACCCGTTCTCTGAAATCCTCAGCCATGTATTCTGACCTGTCGTGCCAAGGTACGAGCTCATTTGACCCCATGTGGGCACAGCCCAACGGTGCGTCACCTCAGGCCGGCACTGTGCATCCTTCCACTTCCACCCGAGGGTATTCCTCTTGACTCTGGGGCACGGATGCCGTGAGACCCATCTGGTGTTCACACATTCACAACCCAAAGGTATAGTTAATGTTGAGGGGTGAACAGTTGACCAACGGGGAGGTAACAGGCAGTGGACAAATATCCCCAATCCCCTGTATACACTGTCTGGAGATGTAGTTCATTCAGCCTCTGGAGATGGCCCTGAGGGATCAAGCAGTCTCTTGGTGTTTGATACCATGTGGTGGTCAGATGAGTAATGTGCTTCTGCATTAGCTCTCCCTCCTTCTCTGAATCTCTCTTACTTCTCATTCTTGTTTTGCTGGGATTACATTCTTTAATGAAGGTGTAGCTTATCAACTCTACCTAACACTGAGTTCCTTGGGGAAACCCAAGCTGAGTTCAAGATAGTAAACCAGCAACAGCAGAAGAGCTGCAAAGGAGATTGGGAATGCAACCTTGATAGGTCTTATGTATCATAGCTGGCACCCTGGCTGGCAAAGAGTAGGACCCTGAGGCCTGGGACTGGGAGAGTTGAGTGAACAAGGGGCAGAATCCTGAAAACATCTTCCCAACTCTCCCTGAATGCTTCAGGTGAACAGAAGCAGAATTCTTATCCTTCTTGTCCAAGCAGTAGTTTCCTGAAGGCTGCACAACCCCATTTCCTGAAGCCTGTGCCTTGCAAGATAATTCTGTTCTCCTCAAGATCAGTTTCACTATTGCCAGCTGCCTTCAGGCTAATGGTCCCTCATGGCTGTCAGGTTGATAACTCAAGCACAGCCTGAGCAGTAAGTCAATTCCTATTCTGGAAGAGTCTAACTTACATACTGAAGACAATGTACAAGCTGACTAATATTTCCTGCTAAGAACCAGGGAAATACGTATAGAACTGAATTTTAAGGATCTTGAACTAGAAAGGGTAGAATGTAAGTCAGGATAGGACACAATTTCATTGACGTGGGCACTCATAGGATTCAGTGTTCTAACAAAATACCAGACCTAACAGTCTGCTGGGATGTCACTTTGAAGCTTGGTCATCATGATGGCCTGCAGTCAATGAAGTGGTGATTCCAGAACTTCTGCAGCATAGTATTAAGGAAGGAGTCAGAAGGCTCAGAAAGGCTAGAAAGATCTACCAAGTAAGACCCAAGAACATTTCCCCCCGCTACATTCTCAGGAAAGACCCAGGACACCCTCCTTTCACAAAGGTAATAGGGGATCAACAAGTAAGAGAGCAATGGCATCTTTGGGAAGCTTAGGGTGGCTGTCCTTGGCAGATTAAAAATGCTGCTGCTGCCATTACACTGCATTCCTAGTGAGCACAATTTGGAGGGAACTTCAGAGGTCAGGATCAAGGAAGCGGTAATTACCTGTCATAGTCAAGAAGGACATAATTACAGTGTTGGGAAGCAAGGCTACAGTGGCAGTGAGGGTACCCTGACCGGTGGTGGTGGTGAACAGACCATCGTGTTCCCAGAGATGTCAGACAGATATAGAGTTAATTAGGATAGTGTTCAAATTATGTAACAACAATGACAACAACACATCTGCCAGCTGGTAAGCAGGATGATGTCAGCTGCCACAATGGAGAGATGAGGTCCCTCACCCAATTTCCAGGTCCAATTTCCAGATATGGCTTATGGGTCTAGAGACCACTGGTCCATGACTGCCGTAGAGGCCCAGCCTCTTAATGAATGACGCTGAAGGACCACCACCGCACACATGGTAAATGTTCTCCAACCTTTGGGCCAAGTCCATCTCACAGAGACCCAGTGGGCTCCTACCCACCCTGTGGTTATTTTCTGAGTCCCCGAATATACAACTGGGAGACCTTCAGAATCTGGCAGAACCCTCACATCGGCCTGTGAAGAAAGGGCTATCAAAATAGCAAAGTACAAGTAGAGGGCCCATCTCTGAAAGGCCCCCATCCCCAGGTAGGGAGTATTAGTACCTTTAATTTATGAATAATGATACTGTGTCTCAGATAGATTAAATTAACTTGGTAAGGTTTTACAGTTAGAAGTTGACAGGGGCACCTGGGTGGCTCAGTCAGTTAAGCGTCTGACTTGGGCTCAGGTCATGCTCTCACAGCTCATGAGTTCGAGCCCTGCTTCGAGCCCTGTGTCAGGCTCTGCACTGACAACTCAGAGCCTGGAGCCTGCTTTGGATTCTGTGTCTCTGTATCTCTCTGCGCCTCCCATTAGTGCTCTCTCTTCTCTTTCTCTCAAGAAGAAATAAACATGAAAATAAAAAAAAAAAATTAAGCCCCTGAACCAATTATTTTAAATAATATCAGTAGTAACATCACATAAAGAAGTTTTACAGCTGGGGATGATGATTCTTTATGACTGAGATTATTCTCAGGAGGTAGTTTCTAGAATCTTAATTAATAAGGGGCAAGAAGTCTTGATCAAATAAGGAAGTTGTTAATTTTGTAGGTGACTGCTACTAATATCAGAATGTAGTACCCTTGTCTACTGAGAGAGCCTCATAATTGGTTATTTAGAAAGGATAAAATTCTATGCTTACCACATACTTAAACTACAATGAATTTTAGAGTTAAACATAAAAATTAAAAAATGTTAAATGGAAAAAGTGAAAACATGAAAGAAAAAGAAGTTAATACTAATCTTACGGTGGGGAAGCCCTTTTCCAAATAAAGGAAGAGAAAGAAACTACCAAAGAATACACTGGTCGATCTAGCTACCCAAAAATATTTTAACTTCTTCTGTGGTGAAAACCATCACAAAGATGGTTACAAGGCAAATTAAAAATTCTGAAGAAAATACAACAAAGTCTTAACACCCTTAATATGTAAGGAATTCTTACGCCAATGCATTTATCTTCCAGTTAATAAATGAATACGGAACAACTACTACTAGCTAGATGAGATGATGCGGAACGGCGCGAAACAAATAGCCACTATTATGGAACCTGCAGACAATACATTAAATAAATAAGTCAAAACATATAATACAGCAGATGATAATAAGTGAAGTGGGGGAAAACGAAGTGAGAAGTGAGATACGGGCTTCCAGGAGGGAAGAGATTGTAATTTATAATTAAGAGCAGGTCTCCTGGGAAGATGGCGTGTGAGCTAAGACCTGAAGAAGATGAGAGCAAGCCATGGGGCCATCTGCATTTCTGGCAGAGGCCAGTGAGGTGGCGGCAAGCCTGGCATGTCCATGGACAGGCAAGGAGAGCAGTCACTGAAGACCCAGAGGATAAGAAAGGAGTGATAAGAAACCACATCACAAGGGCAGCAAGGTGGCACTAGATCCTGGAGGGTCTTATCAACCACAGGGAGAAGTTCGGCATTTACAGTGCAGTAGGTGGGAAGCCACTGGAGGTTCTGAGCTGAGGAAGACTATGACCTGAATTATGTGTCATCAAGGAAGAAGAGGAAGCGAGTTGGAAGGCTACTGCAAGGCTATAGCAGAAGCAGGGTGTTTTGTTTGGCTTGTTGTCTTTTTGTTTTGCAGTGGTGAGCAGGGGGGTGGTGACAAGGGTCAGCAGCTTGCCTTTGGACGTGTTAAATTTAAGATGCCCAAGAGACATCCACACAGACTTGTCACTAGCCAGTTGGACACTTAAAGTCTATGGTTCCAAGGAGAGGTGTGGGCTGGAGTTCCCACTACAGAAGTTTCTGGCATAAAGACCGTATTTACAGCCAGGAGATGGAATGAGATGGGTACGGAGGGGAATAGAGACCGAAAGGAGAAGACGGTAAGAGCCAACTTGGAATCAATCCAACCCTGAAGACTTGGGTCTTGAGGAAGAATCAACAAGGAGACCAAGTTGGGGCCAATAATGAAGGAGGAAAACCAGACTCAGGCTCCAGAAGTGATGACTCAATGGTGCCAAGTACTGATTGATGAGAAAGTCAGGTGAGGACCGATCACTGAGTACACCTGATGATCTTATTTATTCGGCCTGTTATTCCTCAGTTTCTCAGCTCCCTTTTCCAGAATATACCTAAATCACTTTTTTTCATTGCTTTTCCTCCTCTCAGCCAGCACTTTCACGGTCATCCTCTCATTTTTTAATTTTTAAATAAAATTTTTAAATGTTTTTATTTATTTTTGAGAGAGAGAGAGAAAGAGAGCGCGTGTGTGTGCACCAGCGAGTGGGGGAGGGACAGAGGGGGAGGGAGACACAGAATCTGAAGCAGGCTCCAGGCGCTGAGCTGTCAGCACTGAGCCCAACGCGGGCCTCAAACTCACGAACCACGAGATCATGACCTGAGCCTAAGTCGGGCCCTCGACCGACGGAGCCATCCCGGTGCCCCTCACTTTTACACCTCTTGTAATGGCAACTGCACACACTTTCACCACCCATTTCCCTGCACAAGTGCAACCAGAGGGCCTCATCCCAGTCACCCTAATGCAGAAACCTCTTCATAGAGGGAGGGGAATTAGAAGGAGAGTGAAGGCTGGGAATTTTGTTAACTAGATATTTTTTTGAACATTTTTTTCGTGTTTGTTGACTAAAAATAAAACCGTTCAAATGCACTAGCTATCAAAGACATACAGATTAAAAATAAACTGGCCACCATTTTTTTTTTCAAATCAAATTGGCATTTAAAAAAACATAGCCCGTATGGGCAAGACTCAGCAGACATTCTCATATACCCCTGGTGGAAGTGTTAATTGGTAAAACTTTTTCTACAGGGCAATTTGGCAATATATAAGAATAATTTTTTTAAAGATCCTTCTTCACACCTTTTGGTCCAGTAATTCTGCTTCTAGCAATTTATTGTAAGGAAATAATCAGAATGCAAACCAAGATTTCTATAAAAGGATGTTCACTGTAGTATTGTTTCTTATAGAATTTAAGATACAGAATTCTATAAAATTCTATATTCTTGTAGAATATAGAAATAATGCCTTAGTGTTGCTTTTTTGTTTTTGTTTGAGAGAGAGAGAGAGAGAGAGAGAGAGAATTTCTAAGTGGTGAGAGGGGCAGAAAGAGACAGAGAGAGAGAATTTCAAGAAAGCTCCAGGCTTAGCGTGGAGCCTGACATGGGACTTGATCCCACCAACTGTGAGATCAGGATCCAAGCTGAAATCAAGAGTTGGGACCCTCAACCGACTGAGCCATGCAGACAGACCCCTTGGTGTTGTTTCTTATCAAGTTTACAGGATTAAATTAGCAATTAAAATAGTTTAATATCCAGGGGCACCTGGGTGGCTCAGTTGCTTAAGCATCCAACTTCAGCTCAGGTCATGATCTCACGGTTCATGACTTTGAAGTCCGCATTGGGATCGCTGCTGTCCATGCAGAACCTGCTTCAGATCCTCTGTCCCCTCTCTTCTTTCTGCCCCTCCCCTGCTTGCTCTCTCTCTCTCTCTCAAAAATAAAGATTAAAAAAATAATAATAATTTAATATCCAACATTGGATAGCTTGAGTTGATAAACTATGATATAGTAATAAAAGAAATACTCTGCAGCAAGAGAATATTGAGAAAATTTGAGAACAAGTCAACAAGGTCCTGAAACCAAAACTAAATAAAAATAAAAAATAAAATTTTAAACAGTAAAAAAGCTGTAAAATGATATTCACGGTATTATTTTTTTTAATAGAGAAATTGAAGAGAGAACTAAAATTTAACAGTAATTATTTGCACACTCACTTGAGATTACTGGAGTTTTTACTCATTCAAAAATATTTATTGAGGACCTACCATGTGACAGGCACTTGAAATGTAGGGTGTTTGGGATACAAGAGTGAAAAATGACAGAATTTGGTCTTCTGCAGGGCTTACATTTTATCAGGAAGGATGGAGACAGTAAACAATAACAAAGGAATTATAGTTCTTTTTGGAGGTGATAAGTGCTAGAGGAAAAACACAAAGCAGGAAGAATGGGATAGGGAGTGCTATGGCCGCCATTTTATAGGATGCCCAGGATAGCTGACATTTTGACAGACTTTATGCAGGTGCAGGAATTAGCCATGTGAATAGTGGGGGGAAAGTATTCCACATAAGAGGATAAGCAAATGCAAGGGCTCCAAGGTGGTTGGATGTGTCTGAAAATCAGCAAGGAAGCCTGTGTGGTGGGAGCTGAATGAACGTGGTCCTGGGAAATGAGGAACCTGACTGGACAGAATTTACCAGAAGGCTTTGGAAATGCTGGGAATAGACAGGTTAAGAAGCTGTCACAGTAATGGAGATGAGAGAGGACAGTGTTGGGAACAAAGGGGAAGAGTGAATATAGTTGAGACTGGACAGGATCCTGGGTATAATTCAAAAGTAGAACCAACAGAATTTCTCAATGGTTTAGATATGGTAACAAAGAAAGAGAGGCCTTCAAGGTTTGGGGTCTGAATGATTGGGAGGACAACGTTACCATCGGCTGAGATGGAAAGACCATGACCGGTGCAGATTTTGAGGGGAAGTGGGGGAGACGAGTTGAGTTTGGATGGTACGTCTCTGTAAGGGGAGATGCGCAGGGGGCAGCTGGCTATAACAATATGGAGTTTCCAGGACATGTCTGAGCTCAGGAGATACACTTGGGAATCAGGAGTGTACAGATGCTATCTGAAGCTACGGGAATGGGTGAGTTTGCCAAGGCAGTGACTGTGGACGAAGAAGAGCTCCAAGACTGTGTCCTGGGGCACTCCAACGTCAGCAGGTGAAGGAGACAGGTAAGAACCAGAGGAGGACTGGTTGAGAAAGCGACCAGTGAGAAAGGAGAGAAATAAAAAGGTGGTTTTGGGCGTTTCAAACGCTGCTCAAATGCTGGCGTGGGCTAAATAAGCTGACAGGTGAGGTCTGATCACTGGATGTAGCCACGTGGAGGTCGGCAGACCGGCGACCTTGGTAAGAGTGGCCACGGAGGAATGTCTTAAGAGAGAAACTGAAGGAAAGAGTTGGAGACTGGAAGGAGAGACAACGCTTTTTGAGGAATCTGGCTGCAGAGGGACTCAGAGAGATGGGTGGTGGCTAACTGGGGAAGTGAGACAGAAAAAAGGTTCTTTTTTTTCTTTTTAGATGGAATAAATAGCAGTATGTTTGTATGCTGCTGGTGAGCCTGGCCAATCCGCTGTGATCATTACCATTCACTCGCAGGGAGCTAAGCTGGCGGCAGGTGGTAACAGGTGGGAAGGCACACGAGGCTACCCGGACAACGCGCTACCCCGCGGCCCCACTGGGGTCAGGAGTCTGGTCTCTTCCGTTACCTGAATTTCCTGCCTCTCCAACCTCTTCACCCACTCAGGAGGCTTATATTTAAAATATAAACATTGAGGGTCGGCAGGAGCCCAAAGAACAATGATCATAATTAGGGTCTTCCCCCGCCATGCTCCAAGAAGCCACTCACCCCCATTGGGAAGTATGTGGCTTGGAGCTTCAAAGGTACAGATTGAGCCGAAACCACGAAGTGCAAGTCTGTGCTAGGAAAGCCTATTTTGCAAGAAAAAAAAAATCAGAGAGAAAGGAAGAATTTCAGCCTGTTGACCCTACTCCTCAAAGAGCTGGTAACCTGGGAAACCAAAGTGCCTCCTATCTGCTGCTTCTTCACCAAGAGAGAGGGTTGCAAAGAGAAAAAAAAAAAAAAAACAACACAAAAACCCGGAAATCAACTGTGGATATATCTCTGTGTTGGAAGGCTCTACGTACGTCAGCTGGAACTCAAAGCTTAAATTTTAGCATCCATCCGCTTCCATATGCCAGTACATGCCTGTCCTCCTACACACCCAGCATTCCCACTCGGAGGGTATCTGTTCTGTTTCTCCCTCCCGTGGGTCCCATATCATCATTCTCCTTGTAAAAACCAGTTCTCAAAAAAGAATGCCAGCAAGAATGGTGGTTTAGAACCGGCAGCGGCTTTGTCTTGGTTCTCGTTTTACAAGCGAAGAAACCAGGTCTCGAGAGAAAGCGAACCGTCCAAAAGCCAATAGCCAACTGGTGAGAAAACTCCAGAAAAAATTTTTGATCAACTCATGTACATCAAGAGGTACTGATTCCCATGCCCTCTGACCGCGAGGTACGTTCTAACGGAAGCCATAGCTCTGAGCCCAAGGAGTGGATGGTGTTCAGTGGGGAGAAATGGCCAGCAGGCAGGGGGAGGATGCTGTCATTCCAGCAACAGGTGGTCTTCTGGATGGGTGACAGTGCGTAAGCAGCTCCCTGGTTTGTCTACTCCAGTGATTCTCAACAGGGGATGATTCTGTGCCCCGCTTTCCCTGCCAGGGACATCTGGCAATATCTGGACAGACATTTTTGGTTTCACAACGGGGGAAAAGGCATTCCTGGCAACTAGTAGGTAGAGGCCAAGGGTGCTGTTAAACATCCTATGCATGCACAGCACCCCTCTCCTTGCCCCCCAGCCCCCCGCCAACTGGGTAACCCAAAATGCCGAACTCTGGCTTACTCTAAGGGAAAAGGAATGGAAGGGAGAAGAGAACATTACCAAAAGTTGGCTCTGGAGTAGTGTTCCATGTAGAGCTGTTCGTCAGAAAAGGGGGCCAAGTGGATGTCGCTGAAGGTCGGGAACATCATTCCTAAAGAGCAAAAGACAAAAGACCCAGACGTTGACTTCCACAGCCTTCTGAGAGAAGGGTACACCCACCTGCCACTTGGCCATCATATTCTTTCATTCTATTTCAGTTATTACACAAGAGGCTGAAAACTAATCTTGCCTCGAAGCCAGGATAAAAAAAAAAAAAATTAGGCAGAAGACTGGAGGAAATATAAGAAGGGAATACTAATGCAAGTCACAAAGCTATGCTGCAATCAAAGCTTATGGGGAATTAGGTGAGACATCGAACCTGGCGTACTGCCTTCTCTGCTTTTGGCTTTTTCCTCCCTATATGTCCTGTGCTGCGAATTCCGTGCCCTTCCTTCACTTTAAAAATCTTATTGTTGTAAAAGCAGCTTTGAAAATAATTTACATTCCCATCATTCCGTCACATTATTATTTCCATTCTCAGCCTTCGTCCCTGTATAATCGTGCTGATTATCTTTTTAAGTGTTTCTAGAAGCTCGGCTTCTCTGGAGGTTCACCACCCTCCTTGCTGGGACACCCACTCATGTGTTTTGTTCCTGATACGTACAGCCACCTTGGGAAAGACAGATTCTTTCGTGGGCAAACACCTAGAATGCATGCCTGAAGTCAGGCCTTTCTGGACAGGCAGACACAGTGATCAGCATTATTATTCTTGTCATTTTTAGGGAGACCCTTTTTCACAGTCACTTAGGAAACTGCGCACCAAAGAAAGATGAACGACTAGCCCCATTTCAGAAGTGAGAATCGCCTTAGAAATTGGAGATGCGGTCACAAAAATAATGCCCAAAATTGCTAGATTATGTCAACTCTGCCATGAACTTTTTTTTATGGGTTGTCCAAGTATTAGTTCATTTAATTCTCCTAACAATAGAAAGTCGGCTCTATTATTAGGCCCATTTTATAAATGAGAAAACCAAGGAACAGGGAAATTTAAGCCACTCAGCCACAATCACAGAGCTAATAAGCAGAAGGGAAAAATCCCGACATGGAGTCTCATCTTCAGTCAATGGCCCATATTTTAACCACGCTCCCGTCAAGGTCTGTGAAAATAGAACAGATTGTTTTATTTAGGGTATTTTCAGAGGTGGCCAGAGAAAAACCTCCATTGTTACATCATCCACATGTCTCCACCTAAATCTCATGCACTGGTGTCAAAACAATAAGACTTCTTAGTGGGTTTTCAATTTCAAGACAAAAGGAGATTAAACAACCTTAGAAAAGCAATATGTATCCCTACTTGTATAAACCTGGGAAGCTTTAGAGATGCTCTGAGCCTTGAGCCTAACGGGAATTTCAAAGATATACAATGGAGGGGGAGAGATCATCAAAGGTAAAAATATAAGAACAATCCTTAGAGTTGAGGAAAATGAGTCTTTTGATTAAACATCTTCACTCCATGCCCAATACGAGAACTGAAAAAGCTAGAAAGGCTAGAGAGAAAGCAAGATACTAAAAGCATCCAGGGGGGAAAACTATGTCCCTCTAAAGGATCAGGAGTCAGAAGGCTATGGGACCTCTGAGTAGCAATATTGGAAACCAGAAACCAAAAAGAGATGTCTTCAAAATACTGAGTAAAGGGGCGCCTGGGTGGCTAAGTCGGTTAAGCGTCCGACTCACGGTTTGTGAGTTCGAGTCCCACGCGGGCTGTGCTGACAGCTCGGAGCCTGGAGCCTGGAGCCTGCTTCGGATTCTGTGTCTCCCTCTCTCTCTGCCTCTCCCCCACTTGTGCTCTATCAATCTCTCTCTCTCTCAAAAATAAATAAAATATAAAATACTGAGTAAAAATTGTGTCCAAGTTCACGTTCCTTACCCTGCAAAATGATAATCCAAGAGGTTAATGAAAAGTAACTTCTCAGATACCTTTTCTCCAAAAGCTGTTAGAGGATACTCTTTGCTGAAATGACGGTGTACCCCAAGAAAGAAGACAGAAGAATAATGATGGAAAGCATGCAAGAGGACTGGGAACAAGCACGTCTCATGTAGGAGAGAAAGACAGAGGGGCCACAGAAGGAAGGCCTCCACAGACTACATATTGAGAGGATCTGTCTGACCTCTTGGAGCATGGAAACAATTAGCCATGAGCTTATAAAAAAAAAAACAACCCAAGCTAATGAAAAAATAACTCCAAAAAAACCAGAAGATTTCATGAGAAAATACAAATGCACCCACTATACCCCTTGACTCAGCGCGGAATGATATTTGTGTTGTCGTCATAATATAAACGTCCATTACTGATCTCGCCAAATGATGATCTCGGTCTATATTTCTTTACATTAAATTGTGAAATCCAAAAAAAGCTCTGTGAAGCAACCAAGCTTCGTACGTTTGCAGCAACATCATCTGACAGCAAACCCTGACCTGAGCCTACGTGAGTTTATTTACAGCCTTCATTTATCACACTTGGTAGCCACATTCCCATGTTTTGTGGCAGAAATGTAACATGTTTCATTACGGAGTCTTGCCTCAGGCCCCACTGGAGATTTAAGTAATCCATGGTAATACGACCGTATTACCAGTCCCGAGTCCTCCAGATTCTGAATTCTGAAACACATCTGGCCTCAAGGGTTTGGAACAGGGATTCAGGACCTGTATAAATATATTGAGAAGATGGGGGAGGGGGGAGGGAAGCAAGGGGAGTGAACTTCTCAACCAGAGAGTGACAAAAATAGCAATATATACACTTTTACATTGAAATATACTTTTATGTCAAAATATATAGGTACATCATGGAAGAAATAGCAGATGTGGCTGAAAGGGATAGCCTTCGGTGGGGGAAATGTGAGGACAGGAAGAGGTGAGGCAGAGGGTTCCTATCTATTAGAAATCTTTTTAACATTATTTGATGTTGTAAGTTACGCCTTATTTTCACGGAGAATAGAAATAATTAGCAAAAAACCAATCTTCCTTCAGGAGCACATGGGTTAAAAGGAAGATCAAGTCGGTATTCATGTCTACTTGTCTAGTTAAAGATATACAGCCTAGTCATATCCATTACAAATATCTGGGGGGAAAGAATACCCCGATATTAGGTCTAGGTACTTGGCCTGGAGGGACTCAACAGATGCAGGTGAATTTACCATGTTCACGATCTCCCCAGTGGCAAGTACTCAGCCATGTGAAAAGAAATCCAGAAAAAAAAATGTCAGAATTCTTTCTGAAGGGCACTGAGTAAGAAATCCAAGCAGCCTGTTCCTTCACATGCATTTCCACAATTCAGTTTTGTCACGTAAACAACAGGTTTAGGAGACCTTCCTGGGCTGTTTACACAACAAGCATGTTAATGAAGTTTGTGACATCAGGTATACTTTACCTTTTTACTCATTTATTTTTGCAGGAGTTTCTTTTTTAAGTGCTTATCTCAGGGTCCCTACATTTTGAACCACGCAGGAAATTATAGAGGAGCCTCAGGCTTTAACTTAACATAACACTTGGGGGCACCTGGGTGGCTCAGTGGGTTAAGCGTCTGACCGGCTCAGGGCATGATCTCACGGTTTGTGACTTCGAGCCCCGCGTTGGGCTCTGTGCTGACAGCTCGGAGCCTGGAGCCTGCTTCGGATTCTGTGTCTCCCTCTCTCTCTGGCCCTCCCCCACTCGTGCTCTGTCTCCCTCTCTCTCTCAAAAAATAAACATTAAAACAAAATTAAAAAAAAAACAACATGCATACACTTGGAATGCATGTACTGCCTAACTGGGAGTTAGAATGGTGCTGGTGGCTGTTACTATTTTGTCTTTACTGGATGTCAAGGCAGGGAGCCACGGCACTGGTAAGGTGCTCGAAGTGTAATGAGCCACTTTTAAAGTGTAATAGCCACTTTTAAAACTGGCTGGTCACTTCCCATGCTCCATTTGAAAAAAGACATTCTGTGGAAGCGTGTCTACTCTCTCCAGTAGAGAGGAAAGTTAGGGCACATGCAGGAGTCCTGAGTGTGGGCTTCAGGGTCAGACTGACCTGGGTTCAAACCCCGGCTCTGTCATTCAGTAGAGGTGTGTCCTTGTCAAGTTCTTTGCTCCCACGGAGCTTCCATTTTCTCTTCATAAATGGGGGCCGGTCTCAGTCTTGGTATTGCTGACGTTTTGGGCTGGAGAGCTCTTTATGGGGGGGTAGGCGGTCCTATACTCTGAAGGACATTGAGCAACCCACCTGGCCTGTCCTACCAGATGCCGGTAGCTCCCCTCCCTGAGTTGTGACAAACCAAAAGGTCTCCAGACGTTGCCAAACATCCCATGGGGGAGGACCGTAAAATCACCAAGAACCTCAGCGCTGACCTTTCAAATAAATTAAAAACCTCCAACCTTCATACTTGGTAAGATCCTCATAAATGAATTTATGTAGATTGCTTAGCACATGTAGATACCTGGTAAGCACAAAAAGAATGCGGGATTTTATATTATCATCTCAGTACTGATCACAGGGAAAGAGAGACAGAGTGCGAGCCGGGGAGGGAAGAGAGAGAGGGAGACACAGAATCCGAAGCAGGCTCTAGGCTCTGAGCTGTCAGCACAGAGCCCAACGCAGGGCTTGAACTTACGAACCTGTGAGACCATGACCTGGGCCGAAGACGGACGCCCAACTGACTGAGCCACCCAGGCGCCCATAGAAAGTTTTTTTTAGAGGTTATTTTTCATATACAGATGACAAAACCAAAGTCAAAAGGTCAAGTGTCCGGCCAAGTTCCTTAATGAAGAAAGTGATAGAAACAGGACACAAATACATAGCTCGGAACTGGTCCTCTCTACCCCTATTTAATACTGTGCAGCACACTACCCTCGGTGGCTTTATGGCTGGAGACTAGATGATTTCTTATGGAAGATTAAGATGAGAAAAATTTAAGAACTGCTATCATAGAAATGCCCTCCCCTCCTTTATGCCCAAAATTAAATATGGCGGGGGATAGAGGATGGTAAAGTTTTACGGAAGAGTTAGCTTATCTTCTGAATCGGGAATTGGACAACTCACCATTTGCTTTTAGCCACTTTTTGGAATGAAGGTAACTCTCCAACATCCTTTCATTAAAAAGCATGTACCCCATCGGTTCGGACACGATCACGTCGATGGCTTCGGGAAGAGAGATGTCCTCGATTTTCCCTGGCAAAACAATGATCTTGTCTGAAAGGTGGTTATTTTTCACCAGCATCTGAAAAAGATAAGACAGGGTGCTAGGTGTCAGTACTGATGTTCTACAGGGTCTTACAAAAAAAAAGGTCTACAGATTAAGGGTTGACACCGTGATAGGGATGAGAGGGAAGAGACATGTTTGTTTCTATAAACCCTTGAAAAAAAAACCAAACTTGTTTTTCTTAATGTACAAATAGTTCGTGTTTACTGTGAGAAGACACAGATATGACACAAATAAAGACACCTGTAATTGTGCCACATGCAAATAGTAACTATGGAGAGTTTGATGTAAACCCCTCTCCGGACTCTTTACACACACGTACACGTGTGTGTGTGCATGAAGGTGTGTGGGGGTGTTGCCTGCGTATGTGCATATTCACATGCGCCTGTATTTTTGAGGAATTGTTTTTTTGTTCATGGTTTCAGCTTATTTTCCATCATTCTGCCTTCAGTAAAGACGCCAAAGAGCTCTTTACAAGAATCTTGCACAAATTAATGATCCTGACGCTCATTAAATTATCCTTTGGCCTTTGGATTCCAAAAATAAGTAAGAGCACATTCTTGCCCTTTCTGCAGAAGCACATTTTACAGTTATGTACTCATTTTTCTTTGATGTCTTCTGTATTCTGTTTAATAACTTTGAGTTCTCTTCAAAGTGGGACCTTGAAGAGATCTGTATTTTTATATTTCTAATGTATTTCTTCTTAATGCCAAATATGTCAAAGAACCTGCATTATTACATTTATGTCTTTCTACTGCCTGAAAAATACATTTCCTAATAAACATCTTATATGCACAAGCACAAATGTAGACAGCACATTCCTTTTGGAGTTGTGGCTCTCCGAGACTCTTAGATCTTTGCTCGTTGTGTTTATGCACAGACAACTTCCGTTTTGTATTTTCACAACTTGATCCCTTTCTTTGTCATGAATGTGGCACACCATGTGTTCGTCATGATTCCATTGCATTTGTTCCATTTCTGATTACTTCGTCACATAGCTAGGGTAACCTTCACCTCGAGACAGTCCTTCTAGGGTGCTGCTTACCAACACATGCCCCATAAACTTATTAAAAGTCTTTTCTACTTAAACTTTTTTTTTTAACGTTTATTTATTTTTGAAGGAGACAGAGACAGAGCATGAGCGGGTAAGGAGCAGTGAGAGAGGGAGACACAGAATCCAAAGCAGGCTCCAGGCTCTGAGCTGTCAACACACAGCCTGACGCGGGGCTCGAACTCACGAACCCGTGAGATCGTGACCTGAGCTGAAGTTGGACATTTAACTGCCTGAGCCACCCAGGTGCCCCTACTTAAACTTTTTTTTTTTTTTTTAAAGACGGAATAAATTAATCTCTGATCTGGAAAAACAATGAAGAAAACTATGAATGTGTCACCCACTGTCGACATTTGTCCATCCACAAGGACTCTTGGAATTCCATTTTATCATGGATGATACATGTGGAAGTCTAGGTCATGGGGCTCATGGGATTTTTCCCTGTAGAGACAAAGCCTAAAGGTTAAGGCTTTTGGTGCCCTGCTCTTCTCGGCTTCCTCTAGACTTTCTTAAAACTTCTATATAATCTTGTATTTCCTTGATTCTCTTTTGTTCACGAATACAATAATCTTCAACATCCTGGGGGCCTAGCTGCTTCCCACAGACAATTAGTAACTGTGTTCTCTTATGTCTACCTTTCAGAAATATCTCATTTCCACCTTTTCCTTTCTGCCTGCATCAACTTGTTCGGTTCTTAATAGCTTCAAATATGGAATTTAAAAATAGCATTTATATAGTAAAAAGAATAATAGTAGTGCCTATCTCACAGGCCGGCTTGAGGATAAAACAAGATAAAGTGTATTAAAGGCTGTGTAAGTTTTAAAATTATTACTGTCACATTATTTTTGTTAAAGAGTACTATGCATTAAAAAAGAGAAACGCAGGTGAGAAAAAACATGAAAATAAAGATCGTTTGTATTGTCATATCCAGATGTAGGCAAAGTATATCCCTCAGCAGACATGTGAGTGTCTCTCTGTTTATGAAAATGTAAAATATTTTGTTTTGGCACCTTGAGATATTTGAGCTGAGGGCTCAGGTTG
This sequence comes from Puma concolor, assembly GCF_028749965.1. NCBI lineage: Eukaryota > Metazoa > Chordata > Mammalia > Carnivora > Felidae > Puma > Puma concolor. The sequence continues at coordinate 8,575,968 of NC_141679.1, read as the reverse complement.
CACTAGAACCTGACTAGCTCCCACGGGAACAAAGGGCATTACTATATCCGTCCTGGCCTACCTGTCAGGAAGTTCTGTTTTAAACGCCATTCCATGAAGTTTTCTACAACACCATTTCTACTGGTTGTATAGTATTTCAGAAAATACTCTGATTCATTTAACCAACCCCAAGTTATCGGACATTGAGGTTACGGCACATTTTTCATCGTTATAACAGTGTTTGAACAAATAATAACAAATACTTCCCACTGCTTCTGGTGCATTTAAAGAACACGGCAATTTTATATTATTATTATTATTATTATTATTATTATTATTATTATTTTAATATGAAATTTATTGTCAAATTGGTTTCCATACAACACCCAGTGCTCATCCCAACAGGTGCCCTCCTCAATACCCATCACCCCCCTTCCCCCCCATCAACCCTCAGTTTGTTCTCAGTTTTTAAGAGTCTCTTATGTTTTGGATCTCTCCCTCTCTAACGTCTTTTTTTTTATTCCGTCCCCTCCCCCATGGGTTTCTGTTAACTTTCTCAGGATCCACATAAGAGTAAAAACATATGGTATCTGTCTTTCTCTGTATGGCTTATTTCACTTAGCATCACACTCTCCAGTTCCATGCACGTTGCTACAAAAGGCCATATTTCATTCTTTCCCATTGCCACGTAGTATTTTCCATTGTGTATATAAACCACAATTTCTTTATCCATTCATCAGTCGATGGACATTTAGGCTCTTTCCATAATTTGGCTATTGTTGAAAGTGCTGCTAGAAACATTGGAGTACAAGTGCCCCGATGCATCAGCACTCCTGTATCCCTTGGGTCAATTCCTAGCAGTGCTATTGCTGGGTCATAGGGTAGATCTATTTTTAATTTTTTGAGGAGCCTTCACACTGTTTTCCAGAGAGGCTGCACCAGTGTTCATTCCCACCAGCAGTGCGAGAGGGTTCCCGTTTCTCCACATCCTCTCCAGCATCTATAGTCTCCTGATTTGTTCATTTTAGCCACTCTGACTGGGGTGAGGTGGTATCTCAGTGTGGTTTTGATTTGTATTTCCCTGATGAGGAGTGACGTTGAGCATCTTTTCATGCGCCTGTTGGCCATCCGTATGTCTTCTTTAGAGAAGTGTCTATTCATGTTTTCTGCCCATTTCTTCACTGGATTATTTGTTTTTTGGGTGTGGAGTTTGGTGAGAAGAACATGGCAATTTTAAAGGTTTCTGATACACACTGCCCCTCTGCCTGACACAAAGGGATTCCACTTCTGGATTTTAAGCCCTTTCTAAATTCTGCCTATGGGGTACGAGACTTTGCACAAGGTAGTGTATAAAACTGCCTCGTCAACTTGGGTCAGAATGCTAGAAGGGGAGCTTTCTAAGTCTTGCTAGAGAGACCAATGTGATAGGATATCCAAGTGAGCATGATATTATTCTCTATGGAGAATTTAGAAGAGAATAATCCTGGACTATTGACCCCTTAGGAACATCTGAGATATAATAAGGCTTTGGAGGGAGGATTTTATGAGCTGTCAAAAGGGCAATTTGGGATTCATAGGAAATAATTTTGAGTCTCATTATTCTCACTGGTAAAGAAGGGAATACCGCATTATGAAATAGGAAAAAAGGCCTGCCGGTAGGTCACTGTATCATGTGACTTCATTTAATTTCATTCAATTCAAAGCACACTAGATCAGGAATCTGAAGATATGAATTCTAGCCCTACCTTTACTACCCAAGAGCTGTGTGATCTCGGGCAAGTCACTAAAGCCCATAAATTCTGGTTTCCCTCCTTGCAAAATTAAAATTTAAAACGAGTTGATCTAAGGCTCCTTCTAGTTCTAACATTTTATGATTAGAAGAAAGCCCAATTTCCCCCCAAATATATTCCTGGAGTCCACGAACATAAGAGCTTCATGATCAAATAATTTTGGAACTTCTTTATAATATATATCCCTCTTACAAAATCAGAGATATCCTTAGCAATATCAATTGCTTTGAAGAATTTTGCAGGAAAGAAAACTGTTTGGCTTGGTTAAATCAAAGACACCCAAACTTATTTGGATGCTTTGCAGTTCTTTTTTTCACACTGGACATTTATTTATCTCCTGCAGACCAATAACGAGGAAACAATGAAAATAGTTTATTTGGTAATTCTAAATCTGAATACAGTTTGTTGACAAAGGTATTTGAAAACAGGACATAAATCCAACCAACAATAGCTCTAAAACAAGAGAATAGCTAATTCTGGATATAAGTCTTTGAGTCAATGTTCCTTCACCTTTGGTTTACAGCACTCTCAGTACAGAAAATTTTGCGTTAGCCTGTCTTCTCACACACCCTTCTTCCAAAGCCGAAACTTTGTAGCACTATCCTTTACAGGAAAAAGGAACTTTAATGCATCTCCCCAAGAGCTGGAGAAGGCTACTAATCCAGAGGAAGGCTCCATCATCCACCATGGTCACTGCTGCACAGATTCTCCCTATGGGACCTGGTCCTTCTCAGAGAGTTCAGAATAGAGGGAGGTTCCAATAAGGGCTCTACTCTCTGGACACCATCAAGGTACGAGCAAACCCACATTACATCTTTGTTTGGATCTTGTTTTCTTGCAATTACACTGGGTTTCAAAAACCCTTCAATAGTTCTGTCACTTGTATTGGCTGCTTAAATTGTGCCCACACATGCACACACACACACATACACACGCACACACTTTAGGTAGTGGCAGCAGGAGAATTCACCCTTTTAGTATCACAGTGATTTCCAAGATAGATCATGGTAATAATTTCACTTGGTGAAGTTCTTATCTCGCTTGGGAGGTTTTTCACTGAGTTACGTGCATTAAGAGGTGTTGTTCATTTATGCCTGTGCAGTTCGGAAGCTTAGTTAGTCTTAGAAGCTATACCACACAATACCATATAGTGTTGAATTGTATCCTGTCTCAAAGAGGTGGAAAAATCAAGCGTTTTGGAGGTGAAAGACTTGGGTGCTACTGTCAGATTCTCCACTTAGTAGCTCTAAGACTTTGGCCAAGACACATAGTTTCTTGGAAGTCCTTTCATTCACGTGTAAAACGAGACTAGGAGAGCCTGGGTGGCTGAGTCGGTTGAGCAGCCGACTTCGGCTCAGGTCATGATCTCACTGTTCGTGAGTTTGAGCCTCGCATCGGGCTCTGTGCTGATGGCTCAGAGCCTGGAGCCTGCTTTGGATTCTGTGTCTCCCTCTCTCTCTGCCCCTCCCCCACTCGTGCTTTGTCTCACTGTCTCTGAAAAATGAATAAACTTAAAAAAAATTAAAAGAGAGAAAAGAAAAGGAAAAAGAAAAAGAAAAAAAAATTAAAAAAAAAAATTAAAAGAAAATGAGAATATAATAGCACCGATCCCTTCATGTCATCTTAAGGATCAAATCAAATGAGAAAGTAAGAGAAAAGTATCAATCAAAGAGAATAGGGATTAAATCAAACACGATTTTATTCAACGTTTATTTATTTTTGGGACAGAGAGAGACAGAGCATGAACGGGGGAGGGGCAGAGAGAGAGGGAGACACAGAATCGGAAACAGGCTCCAGGCTCTGAGCCATCAGCCCAGAGCCCGATGCGGGGCTCGAACTCACGGACCGCGAGATCGTGACCTGGCTGAAGTCGGACGCTTAACCAACTGCGCCACCCAGGCGCCCCTCGAACACGATTTTAAAGACAAGATGATAAGGCAAAAGAGCTGAGATTAAATGAGACACTTGGGGTCCAAAGAAACAACCAAGAAGCAAAGCAACATAATAATGGAATAATACTTAACTAATATGCAGGAAGAAAATATATTACATTCCAATTACTTATAACCATTTTGGAAAAACATTTGGCATCAAAAAAGTTGAAAGAGGTACTCACTGTCCAACTCAGAAATATCACCAGCTAAAAATACACACTCCAGAGGAATATTTGAACGTATATTCAAGATAAGCTGTACTAGAAGTGTCTGGGTGGCTGTCAGTAAAGGGTCCGACTTGGCTCAGGTCATGATCTCCTGGGTTCGTGAGTTTGAGCCCCACGTCAGGCTCTGTGCTGACGGCTCAGAGCCTGGAGCCTGCTTCAGATTCTGTGTCTCTCTCTCTCTCTGCCCCTCCCCACTCCCGCATGCTCTCTTTCTCAAAAATAAATTAATGTTAAAAAAAAGATAAGCTGTACTAAAGACTTAATTATAATACTGGTAATTATAGGATGTAAGTTATAATTTCATTATTATTTGTAAATTATAAATTGTAATTATAAATATGTAAATTATAAAAATTTACAATGAGCCAGAAGTAACTACTGATAGGGAAACAAATGAGTAAATAGCGGTATATCCAAATGAGGAATAGTCTTCCACAGTCACAGGGAACCAGAGGTACACGTGTTAAACATACATTAATTTCACAAACTGAATTTTAGGGGGGACAATCAGGTTGCTGAAGAATGATTTCTTTCATTAAAAAAAGGTTGAATGTATTCAAAAGTAAAACTATGTTGATTAGGATATACTAAATCATATTTTTAAGCTTTTTATGCTAAGCACAAGACTCAAGATGTTATTAACTTTTGAGACTGAAGGGAGGGGAGGGCATGGAATCAGGGCAAGGCAAATAGGAATTTTAATACATGGTTAAGATTCGTCTAGTTCTTACACTGGATTGTGCGGATATATGGGCTCATTTGGTTAGTACTCTTCATACCTTATATTTATGCTCATCTCTCCTTTTGTATGCATAAAATGTTTTATAATAATAAATTTAAAATCAGGCTATCAATAGAGAAGCTCGAGGTAATCAACCCGAATGCAGATTAAGTAAGACAAACTGATTTTGCCATCAGAAAGAAGCTAATGGACATGGAAGACAGATGAAAACAAAGCAGCAATAAAGGAAATTATGTCTCAGAAGTATAGGAAAATAGAATGCAAAAAAATCACTGAAAAATAGAAGAAAATCTCCCTGAAATAAAACCCAATTCTTTTAACAGGAAAAATATACACTGGCCATAGGAAAATTTCATACAGTAATAGTACCATGGAAATACATTCTGCTCAAGACTTTGGATTTAAAGAAAAAAGAATCAATTCCTTGGGCACTCAGGCAGAAAAATAAATCACCTTAAAAGGGAAAGAAAATCAGGATGGCATTAGATTCTCCTCGAGTCACGTTCATTTTAAGAAATTTCTACAGGAGCACCTGGGTGGCTCAGTCAGTTAAGCGTCTGACTTTGGCTCTGGTCATGATCTCGTGGTTTGTGAATTTGAGGCCCATGTGGGGCTCTGTGCTGACAGCTCAGATCCTGGAGCCTGTTTCAGATTCCATGTCTCCCCCTCTCTCTGTCCCTCCCATGCTCATGCTCTGTCTGTCTCTGTCTCTCAACAATAAATGTTAAAAAAAAATTTCCACAAAATTTAGAAGAAAAAAAAATTATGACTAAAAGAATATTAAATCCAGAAAGTGCTATTCACATTTCCAACATGAAAGAACTCAGACTATATAGCACACATAAGCCCTTCAAAAATGCTTTGTCAGAAAGAAAAAAAGAAACTCACATATTTGAGAGATGAATTAAATAAAGAATTTGGCCATACGAAGCTATAATAAGACTCATGGTTAGAAATGAGTCCATTTAATTATGGAACAAATAGTAAAACATAGCAAGAATTTGGTTATATTTCAATGAGAAATATATTACACCTTCACAGTATATAATTAACAAAAGAGGAAGGAGGAATATGAGGGTGTTGATAACTTCATTTTTTTTTTTGCAAATTTTCAGAAGCAACCTACAAACAAACATTAAAGACTTAGTGGAGCATTCTAAATCTTGACAATATAGAAATTAAAAAGAAGAAGAAGAAGAAGAAGAAGAAGAAGAAGAAGAAGAAGAAGAAGAAGAAGAAGAAGAAGAAGAAGAAGAAAATTGGGAATTGGGAGTTGTACCAGAAGGAGGAAATTTCCTCTTCAATTATACAGGGAGAGTCAACACTATCTTCAAAGCAGATGATTCAGGAGAGAGAACTATGAGTATTATGACATAAGGTTATTATGGTAATCAACTAAAGCACAAATGGGGTGCTTGGGTGGCTCAGTCGGTTAAGTGTCCGACTTTGGCTCAGGCCATGATCTCACGATTTGTGAGATCGAGCCCCACATCGGGCTCTCTGCTGTCAGTACAGAGCCTGCTTTGGATTCTCTGTCCCCCCCTCTCTCTGTCCCTCCCCCACTCACACTCCTCTCAAAAATAAATAAACATTAAAATAATGAATGAATGAATGAATGAACCCAGAACCACTCAAGATTAGTTAACATTGCGAAAAATGAGCAGGCATTAGTAGGGTGGATGGGAGAAGTTTCCTTTTTTTCTTAAGGCCTTCCTATACAGCTTGATTCCTTGTGAACAGGTATTACTTTAATTTAAATTAAAACACACACACACACACACACACAATGAGCAGTCCTGCAAACAGCAGGATACCTAATTAACCTTTCTCTTATTCTCTCCTTTCAGAACCCCGTCCTTAAAATGGGCAATTCTGAACATCTGCTCAAACATTTAAAAAAGCACTATTAACCTTCCTGTTAAAAATTCAACGACTTCAAGTTTACTTAAGTATTCTCTTGAATACTTAAGCTAAAGTTCTTTGCCAACTACCACTTCTGATTCCATCATTTTATCAATCAGAAAACAGAGTCCTATGGGGGTTAGTGTCCAACCCAAGAACATGTCACAGGGGAGAGACTTGGAAGAGAGCACTTTTATTTACCCATGTGTTTAAACCAGTTCAGTTCGTAACTGTTACCAGAGACAGCAGCACTGTGGCCTGGCTGGTCTCTAAGAAGAGTCTAGGAGGGAGTACCTACAGTCGCTGTCTCTCTCCCTTGTCCCTTTCCCTCCCTTCTGCCTATAATCAAGGTATACACTGAGCACAGCATAAGACCCCCCACCTTGGGCCACTGGTGCCCAATTGTCAGTGTGCAGAAAACAGGGCCCTCTGAAATCTGCCTCCAGGGAAGAGTAAATGGGCCCCTGGGAGGAACCAGCCAGGGATGTGAGTGCAAAAAACCTCTGCAAACAAGAACTGGTTGGCAGGCAAATGAGGCCAACACACAAAGTGAGAAAGACAGAGAAAGACCAAGGAGGGAGACAGACACAGAAAGAAGGTCGGGGGGGGGGGAGAGACAAAGACAGGAACTTGTTTTTCTCTTTGTTTCTCTTTCAGATGACATAAGGTCAGAGCCTGAGGAGTCCAGGAACATCCCTGTGCTGAGCGAGAACGTATCCACCCCCATACAACTGCAGAATCTCCGAAGGGCGCAGAAGTCACATAAAGCTTTTATGAAGGCAATGTTGCCAACCTTGGAGTTTGGACGCCAATTAAAAAAAAAAAAAAAAAGGCACACTGGCGACTTTAAGACACTTAGTTGTTTCCCTCTGATGATGTTCCAGAAAGCTCAATAACTGGGGAAGAAGAGCATCAAGGAGGCAGACAAGCTGTCTAGGCTTGGAAAGGATACTTTGACCAAATTATAAAGTAAGCACTAAGAAATATGTAACGTCTACAGAAGCAATTCAGAGTCATCTGTGGATGTGTTGGGGGGGGCGGTGCACCACCATACATCCTGTTAGGCAGCTTGCTTACCCTCTACTGGAGAGTGTTTTCCCTTGTAGGCTATAAATATCTGACAGTAGGTACAGGTCTGTTTTGCTCATCTAGCAGAGGGTCTGTACATCAAAGGCATCCGGTAAGTAGTTGTTAATTACCTCACCAAGGGTGATATGGCAGCCTTGGATTCAATGTTTCATCTTGGCTTGGAAAGTTCTTACCAACGCACTGGGGCAGTTCAAACAGGAGACATCACTCCTTTGCCTTTCCTAATCTCTGGCAGCGGGCAAATGGAGGGTATGTGGGTAAGAGAAATTTGGGCAATAGTCTCTAGTCCTCTCCAAATGCTGGCATCTCCGGTAACAGGAGAGGGTGATTTAGGTATGTCAGGACAAGTTCTTCAAATTAGGAGACTTTAACACGGACACAAAGGTTATGGAGTGCCCCGCCCGGCATACCTTTCCTCATAGGTTATGTTTGCCTTTCAGTGTCTCAGAGCTATTTTACAACTCTGTAAGTCAAACCGATGATAATGCAGGCAATTCTCTTATCGTCAAAAACAGAAAGGAGATGTGTCTGGTGGAATGTAATTGATTATCGCCCTGCGGACAGACTGGTCCTGTGTCCATTTCTAAATCCTTTTCAGTATTCCTCATCCACCTATACACATGTGGTTCTCTGAATTCCCCTTTCAACAGGCTTAACATCTTACTAGCTTACCCATTCGTAAGCTAAGGGAAATATGTGACACGTGTTCATTTTAGATCTGTGTGAAAGTCACACAGATTGTTAAAAAAATGATCTTATTGGAACGTACCATTTTTCACATTAGTTCTGGGACTGCATTCATTCTGTCCCCTCTTCCTGACTTTCTTCCTGCTCCTTTTTCCTTCCTTTTGCGGGTGATGAAGTATACTGCAATAGTTAAGAGACCACAGGCTTGAGGTCAAGTCTCTGCCTATCTGCTTTCTAGCAAACTCGGTCACATTAACTGATCTCGAGCCTCAGTTTCCCTACATGTAGAACTAGGGGTAACATTAGTGCTGACTTCATGGGTTGCTCTGAGACTTAATGAGTAATGCCTATAAAGTGATTATGCATCATTTGGCAAAGAGCAGGTGCACAATACATGCTAGGTATTATTCCCTCTTTTCCTGTGTTGGGTGAGCCAGGCTAGTTATTAGTGACCAGCTCCCAGTTGAAGTGGAGTAGGGATGTAGACAGTTAATCAGGCTGTCAGGAGAACTCCCCTTGACCGTAGGGTTTCACTGTCTACTCTTTCCCCAGAAAGGCCCAAGTAACTTACACTTTGTGTGGCAACTGCTCACTGGCTATCCAATCTCCATTTTTGCTTTTTATCTAATTAGTGAAATGCCTGTGTTACCAGAGGCAACAATGTACTAACTTAAAAGACTCTACTTTCCAGCCTCTCTAGCAGCCAAGCATGGCTAACTGACTAAGTTCCGGTCTAGGAGGTATAAACATGAAGTGTTGAGAGGGACCTCCAGCAGGTCTCCCTAAAAGGGGGGAAGAAACCAAAGGGAAGCCATTTTTGAGCCCTCCCTTTGTCATCTTATTACCTACACACAGATTTGTTGGCTGAAGTTCCAGCAGCCGACCTGGCGTTGACGTGACCTTCAGGTGATAAGCTCTACCAGGAATATGTAGCAGAGAGAGGCAAGGGGTCTAGGTCTCTACAAATCCTTTGGAGCTGCTACCTTGCCTTAGGCTACCTCATCAGACTTTTTTTTTTTTTTTTTTTTTTTTTTTGCATTTTAGTTCGTTAACATACAGGGTAGTGTTGGTTTCAGGAGTAGAACCCAGTGATTCATCCCTTACAAACTATACCCAAGGCTCATCACAACAGTGCCCTCCCCAAGGCCCATCCCATCTTTTGCATGGAAGAAAAAAAATCTCTTGGGTGTGTAAGCCAAGGTTCCCTTGGGTTTTCTGTTACACGCAGGTGAACCAACAGATAAACAGTGGAGGTCTTGTTCAGCCCAAGGGACCTCTCAACCATGACGGCCATAACAGAACCATGGGGTTCAAGGACTTCAATCAATTTTTACTGTTTTGCTACCTAAACTTGGGTTCCATGTGGGCCCTGAGGGAGCGTGCAGGAGAGGGGGGCTGATGCAGAAGAGTGGAGACGCTCCTCCTCTATCTACTATCAAGTCTCTGCCTATCTGCTTTCTAGCAAACTCGGTCACATTAACTGATCTCGAGCCTCAGTTTCCCTACATGTAGAACTAGGGGTAACATTAGTGCTGACTTCATGGGTTGCTCTGAGACTTATACGCATGAGTACATTTCCCCACTAAGGAATTGTTTCCATCCATAAGCAGTCTTCAGGATGTAGAGGTCTGTGAGCCTCCAGCATAATTATGGGCCTTAGAGGAACGCTAAATATTAGTATATAAACACGAGCTAACTTTTCATTTCTTTCCTCTGGGCAGACACACCAACAGTACAAAGTTATGTGATTCTATGTACGTCCAGTTACATTACGTGATTATATATTCACATAGTTATATTTTGGTGGCTTTGCTTTTGGTAAAATCAATGATAATATGGGATCTTTACCCCCCACCTTTGCGTTTTATTTATTATGTCTATTCCACAATTCTGTGGGAGGGGCTTTATTATCTCCTCTCTATAGATAAGAAGACCAAAACTCAAATTGATTTAAGTCTATCAAGAGGACTCTGGTTTTTTGTAGCAACTGGTCATGAAATAACCTCTTGACTGGGCTGAAGTTTTTTGTTTTTAATTTTTTTTAACGTTTATTTATTATTGAGAGACAGAGCATGAGTGGGGGAGGGGCAGAGAGAGGGGGGAGACACAGAATCCCAATCGGGCTCCAGGCTCTGATCTGTCAGCACAGAGACCGACGCGGGGATTGAACTCACAGACCACGAGATCATGACCAGAGCCGAAGTCGGACGGTTATGACTGAGCCACCCAGGCACCCCTGGACTGAAGTTTTTAATAGAAAAAGGGATTTTAAAATTTGCACCGAAGGACTATTGGAAGTTAGGGCCTTCCATTTATATACATGACCAACAGATTACATGCTTGATGTAGCTGATGGGATAAAAATAATACAAACAAACTACTTACAGGCCAAAGAAAAGTGGGGAGCTTCATTGAAAACAAATCTATCTGTCTATAGAAAAATTGAGACCAAACAATATTTTGACAAATATGAAGGAATGAAGGTCATTTGGATTTTAATTTCCACCAAATGTTACGAGCCCATAAAAACTGTCTCAGGTTTTACCAGACCTCAAATGTTTCATCTTTGCAAATGGCTTCTCATCAAACGTGACATTCAGATAATTAGCCTATCCTTGGCTTTAAGAGCCACCGGTGACTTGGAAATACGAACAGCCTGATGTGCAGCTCACTCCTCGGAGCCTGGAGGAGACAGCAGGTAAGTACAATCACTCCTCTGTAGTGAGGGCTGATAAAATGCGTATGTCACAAAAAAATGCAGCAAAGGCATTCTGAATTTCCTTTTCTGTAGGTCCTTCTTCAATTTTTTTTTTTGATGTTTTAGTTTTTTATTTTGGAGAGAGAGACAGAGTGTGAGTGGGGCAGGGGCAGAGAGAGAGACACACACACAAAATCTGAAGCGGGTTCCAGGCTCTGACCTGTCAGCACAGAGCCCGACGTGGGGCTTGAACCCCTAAACTGGGAGATCACGACTTGAGCTGATGTCGGATGCTTAACCCACTGAGCCACCCAGGCGTCCCTCTAGGTCCTTCTTAAGAAAAAGAGTATTCAGTCTAAGAAAGCGGCTCATGAAAAAACAAAAGACAAAAAAACAAAACACATTTCTGAAAGGTCAAGCCAGGAGTATTATGAATCACCAGGGATATTTATGATCTAAAGAAAACTGTTACCTTATGCAAAACTCCGTTACGGAATGAAATGCAATTAAGGAGTTATAGAAAAAAACACATTGGGGCCTCTACTAAGAAATCAGGGCTGAAAAAAAATATTTATTTTTCCTTTTCCAAATCACAGACTCTCAGAATCTGATCCTTGGTCCGTGTGTCCCTCCTTCTGTTTCCTTGTCACAGGAATTTTTCCATTTCGGAACATCTTCCACAGCCCGTCCCTTCTTGCTTCAGATAAATATCCAGTCACCATTTGAGCGCAGTGACCCAGATTGCTCTACGCTTACAAAGCATCTTTCTTCTGAGACAGTCCCGAACCATCCAATGCCTCAGTTAAACTTTCCCCAGCCAGTGGATGCTCTAATTTGTCACCCCTCAAAGTGTTTCAGCAAGCTCCTTCAGCAAGTGACCTGCTGATATACTTCCAGAAGACCCTTCATCTGTTTCTGTCATTTATTGATGACCTCAGTCCGCCTGCTAAGAAGCCCTGAGTTAAAGGTGAGGTCCGGGGATGGTTTTCACTTTTTGTATTTCGTCCTCTCAATCTCAGTTTAACGCTGAGCCTTTACAAAGACAGTGTGATATAATAAGTATACATATTTGGTCCCTGACCTGCAGTTGCTGACACAGAGCTCCTAAATCCCTTGGAATTTCCCGGGTGAGAGCAGAAATTTTTGTTCTCACGAGAGGGGTCCTGGGGGGCTTCCTGGATAGCTTCCGGATGGGGGCTGCTTACCAGAAAGACAGAGCACTGATTGGAAGGTTGGGACTTTCAGTCTCACCCTCTATCCTCTGGGGAGGGGAGAGGGGCTGGAGACGGAGTTAATCAATGATCATGCCCACATGATGAAGTCTCCATGAAAATCCCTCAACGATGGGTTCAGAGAGCTTCCGTATTAGTGAGTGCATCCGTGTACTGGGAAGAAGCATCCCTACTTCACAGGGACGGGAGCTCCTAAGCTTGGGACCCTTCATTTGGCTGTCCATCTGCACTCTTCATAACATCCTTTACGACAAACGGATACAAATGTAAGTAGATGTTTCCCTAAGTTTTTGACCTGTTCTAGAAAACTATCAAAATGCGGGCAGCCTTGGGGGACTGAGTCCTTGAACCCATGGAATCTGACACTGACTCCAGGTAATTGGTGTCAGAATTGAATTAAATTACTTGACCCCAGTTGGTGTCCAGAGAGTTGGGAAATCGGTTGGCGTAGGGAACAAACCCCCACACGTTAGGTGTGCGAAGTATCAGGAGTTAGGAAAACAGTTTTCCTTTTACGTTCATGCGTGATGGCCAAGGAGAGTCTCGACTTACAGGCAGAGCCACTCAGACAGCTTCTCAGTATTAAGAAACAGAGTTGACCTCGTGTGTCCCTTGTTTCATAGGATTCACTTACCAAACAGGCTCAGGATTTCATTCCAGGCTCGAGTTCAGTTTGAGACGACGCAACTTAGACGCAGATTACTTTTGGGTTCTAGGACCCAATTCTGATGAGTGTGTGCGGAGGGGCTTCCCACACAGCACCCAGCAATTCTCAGGTGCCAACAGGGTGATAATTCTGCCACCGCTTGGAGACAGCGCCAGATTCCACAGGCTAAGGGTTGAAACCTACACAACTGCCCCACTCCCTCCACACGCCAGTGGCAAGCCCAGGCTGTGACCCGTACTTCTGACCCACAGGCTACAGGTAGGAGGTTCCCACGACCCCCTCCTCTAGTTCGTTTACTTTGCTAGCAGCTCACGGCACCCACGCACCCATTTTACTTAGTAGGTCGCTGGTTTATTATAAAAGGAGGTAAGGCAGGAAGAGCCAGTTGGGAGAGATGCACGGGGCAAGGTCTGAGGAGAGAGCATGGAACTTCCGGGCTCTCTCCAGTCTCCACATGCTCACCAATCTGAAAGCTCTCGGAACCCTGTTCTTTTGGGTTTTTACAGGGGCTTCATTACTCAGGCGTGGCTGATTGCATCATCAGTCATTGGCAAGCAAACTCAATCTCCAATCCCCGTCCCCTCCCCCAAGGTCAGGGGTGAGAGTGAAATTTCTCCTCTTCTATCCACTTGGTTGGCTCCCCGGGCAACCAGCCCATCTCCTTAGGTGCGGTCCTAAAAGCACCTCATTAGCATAACAAAAGACAACTTTATAGGTCTCAACACCTAGAAATTCCAGGGCTTCCGAGGAGTTCTGTGCCAGAAACAAGATGATACATCATCACAGTATCACGCACTTATCACACGCTATTGACACTGAACTCCAAGAGAGCAGTTAAAGCGTGGGTTGTCAGAAACTATAGCGATTGCAACCATTGAGCCCGGACACAGAAGACCAGGGCTCTGTTGGTTTATGGACCACAAGGCAGAAAGGAAAAGCACATAAGGGAACCTCAAAGATCCGTCACGGTTCAACAACCTCATGGTACCTAAGAGGAAACAGAGACCCAGAAAAGTGACGTGACTTGTCGTTTTCAAGAAACCAGGGTGCAACCCAATCAAGGCTACATGCGGGACTCACTGTCCCCCATGCAAGCATCTTTCATGCCCGCGTGGAGATGACCCCCACTTTGGCTGGAAGAAGAGGAAGATCCATTGGTCAGGATCCAGACTGTGCCTCAAATATCTGCTGCATGACAACTGTACCTTGTTTCCCTGTCCTTGCTTTGTGCAGAAAAATTGAGCCACCGTTGCCATCATTAGCTGCTCTTCAGACCAGCTGAGGAATTCTCATGCTGATTTATTAGTCTCTGCTGGGCTGTGTTCCACATAATTTTCAAGCAAAGGAGAGAAAAGATTTCCATCAGCTAGGAAGCGGTGTGCAGCACAGAGGTTAAAACAACATCTCCCCTGAATAATACATTTAAAAAGTCACCCAAAGCATGTTATTCAATCTGGCACCTAGATTTAAAGATTGCCAGATGGCCCACCCAGGCCTCTGAGGAAGAAATATCACATTGTTCTTCCCTTCTTTCTCCTGCCTCGCAGTGATAATATCACAACTGAGTAGAGAACCCCAGAACTGCGGCATTCAATTACGCCAATAACCAAAGGTAAGCGGCTCAGGCAGCGTGAGCTCTCTCCACCTGGAGACAGAACAGCATTTGTATGTGTAAAACCAAATTCCCTAAGCCTCTCGAAGCAAGCAGGAAACCTCAAGAAGAAACCAAGAAAGAAGAGGGGTTTCAAAGTCTTCCCAGGCCAATCTTTTGGGACCCCACTACGCGAATGGCACGATAACTTGTAATCTACCAAAGGGACTATCTGACAAATGTACGTGGACGTTGAATTCCAGCCCTGCGATCAGCCCGCATTGTCCCTGCCTTCCATTCGGTTTGGTCAGTTCAGCTCAGAGACTGTCTACCAGGCATACAGGGCTCTGCTGTATGTTGCACAGTTTATGATGCGATACCATCGTCAGTGTATAAAAATGACCCAGCGAGTCTGCCTCCACAGCTGGTTCGTGAAGGAGGTAACCGTCCACGCGGCCCAGAATCCTAGCTAATGCTGAGGGAGGGCTTCCTGGTGGCTTGCTCTGTCTGAAGTGCTTTACGTACGTCAATTCATTTAATCACGCGTCCCTAGAAGGTGGGCTATGTGATGATTCCATTTGACTAACGCAGAGACTGAAACTAGGTAATCTGCCAAGAGTCGCTGTTACAGGTAGAATGTGCTTCCCCCACCCCATCGCTATGTTGAGGCGGCAATCTCTGGTACCTCAAAATGTGACCTTGTTTGGAAATGGAGTCATTGCAGATGTCGTCACTTCATCAGAGTGTTGAGTTCGACAGAGGCTGGAGTCATACTGGAGTAGAGTGGGCCCCGAATCCGGTGCGACAGGCTTTCTTTTCTCCCCAAGAGGAGGAAGCTTGCACACGCGTGCACGCGCACGCGCATGCCCATGTGAAAATGAAAGTAGAGGTCGGGGTGATGTCGCAGAAGCCAAGGGATACCGGCAAAGCAGCAGACACTTGCAGAGAGGACGTCATAGAATCTCCGCCACAGTTCCTGGAAGGGATGAACCCGGCCACACCTCGATCTCCAGCTTCTAAGTCTCCAGAACTAGGAGGCGATGAACTGTGTTCAAGTTCACCCAGTTTAGGGTACTTGGTTACGGCTGGTTTAGCAAACTAGTACAGTCACCAAACAAAACAAAACAAAACAAAAAAACCCACTGGGGTCAGAGCTCAACCCAAGCAGTCTGGCAGCAAAGTCTACATTTTTAACCATTTGTGCCTACACTACTTAAGGCACTGAGCTAAACATATGCTTCCCTACGTATAAGGAAGAATGAGAGACGCATGAAGGGACATATAAACCAGGTGAGTTCAAAGACAGATTTTGACCGGCCTAATTCAAAACATTTACTGGATAGGCATTTGCTGATATCTTACATCTGTGGGGACTCAAAAAGTGCACAGGTATGTCTCTATTCTCGTGAGACTTGATAACCTAGTTGGATCTCCGAAGAGCTAAAGATGTACTGAGTTGGGGAGGCTTTACATCAGAGGTGGCAGGTTAGGAAAATCTACAAGGTCATGGGGGAGCTGCCAGGTCAACACTGGGGCGGAAGGGGATTTCGAGCAGAGAGAGCAATGTGTATAATGTCACAGAATCATGAACTAGAAACGGCAAAGCAAGGAAGAGAAAGCCTGGATTTTGAATAAATCATGTAAGGGTGGGTGAATGCCTAATCTATGTCAGATCCCTGTGCCAGAGACTTGTAGAAAGCAGCCTTGGGCTAGGCTGCGTTAACTCTGGTGTTGACCCAGAGTGCCGTCTTGCCGCCATTTTGATTTACCATTCCTCCTTTGTGTCCTCGCTGGCTGCCTGAGTCCTCAGATCTAAACCCCAGCTTCTGATGACCACCTCAAGCCTGCCGATCTTCTTACCCCTTTTCAAGGGCTTCTTGGTTTTGACTCTTAGCTTTTTTGGGGGAAACCATTTAGTTCTTCTCTCCGGCTCCACACATCTGGCCACTGGGGACTTGGGTCGGCCGAACCTGCCCTGGATTCAGCAGTTAAAGAGAGGAGAAGAGGCCAGGCCAGGAGTCAGAATAAGGGGAGGAAGATGAGTTGTTATGGGCTAATTGTGTCTGCCCCACATTCATATGTTATAGTCCTTCTCCCCAGTACCTCAGAATGTGCTATATTTGGAGATGTAGTCTTTAAAGAGGTAAAGTACAATGAAGTCATCAGAGTGAGCTTAGTCCAATATGACAAGTCCAATAAGTCCTTAAAGAAAAGAAGAGGATGAAGGCACACCCAGAAAAAAGACCATGTTAAGACAGAAAGAAAAGAAAGCCATCTACAAGCTAAGGAGAGAGACCTTAGAAGAAGCCAACCTTGTGGCCACCTTAATCTTGGACGCCAAGCTTCCAGCACTGTGAAAAAATAAATTCCTGCTGTGTAAACTACCCAGTCTGTGCTACTTGGTTACAATAGCCCTAGCCAACTTCTACACGGGGGGGTCAAGGGAAAGGAAAGAAGGACATTAGTCCGTGAATCCTCACTACCTCCAAAGTGGCTCTGCTTCCTGGAATGGAGTCAAGATGGATGCCAGCTGGGATAAAGGCCCCAGCCAAGGAAGGATCTGGAAAGTAGGAGGCTCACAAAGCGACGGGCCCCCTAGTGAGTCCCCTACAGAGACTCTATCAGGTTAAGTGTGATTTCAGACACCCACACTCCTCTCCTCAGAAGCTGTCATCTACCCAAGTTACAGTTCAAGGCCCAACATGCAACGCTGCTCTAGAGGGTGAAATTCATTAGCCTGAGAGTAACCTGAGGGATCTGTCAACATGGGACAGTGACAATTATTTCTTCTTCCCGGTTTTGATTGGAAAAGCAGAGGGCCCTGGGTCCTGGAGGCAGGAACAGTGTTCACAACAGACATGGATGCAGTGTGTGTGTGTGTGTGTGTGTGTGTGTGTGTGTGTGTGTGTGTGGAGAGGACTATAAGAATGGTGCCTGGGGCGGGGGACACAGCAGATTTTTTTTTTTAAATTCTGCTTAGTATTGGCCTTCTTTACCTTCAACAGGGTTGTTGAGGAAGTATGCTGGTTGCACTCACACATACGCGCTGCTGGGCTTCCAAGGATTTATGAAGATTTCTTTTGTGACTTCATTATAAAGGCGCCTCTTTCCCAAGGGACCCATTCATCAAGGTATCACGGCAGTGTGCTTCCTGCCTTTGGCCGTGCCGAGAAAGCCCTTTCAAACGAACTGTGCACCAGCTGCAACACAGAGCGTGCTGCCTGGAGCACATGAATTAAATTAAGCATCATCCAGTAAGCATGAGAAACAGGCTGTCAAGGCATCAGGAGGAAAAGTGAAAAATTCAGTCCATTTGTCCTGATCCTTCCTCGACACAATCTGCATATTCAGAGCTATCGGGATGTGGCTGGGGTGAAATGTGACTCCAAGAGAGGGGTTGTGTCTTGTTCTTCCAGAATATTCCCGAGCACCACGCCAGGGACCAGGAGCACTCAGAAAATGCACACTGCAGAACTCTTCAACATTGTCACCGAACAGTTGTCTTGCAGGTACACCCTCATTCCGAAGTAACAAGCGTCACTTCTGGGTTTAATACGAAACGGGTTGTCACCAATGTACTCAATCCGCTGGGAACCCCCTGCCTGTTTACAGCAACTCTACCTTTACCTAAGTAAGTGGGTGGAACGACGCTGGCCAGCCACGGGCATTAATTTACCCCAGTAAATAATGGGGCTTTTTTTTTTAAACTTAACTCAAAAGGAATAATAATAGCAATTAGCATTTGGACAATGCTTTACAGTTTACAAAAGACTTGCACAAGCTTTATCTTCTTTAGAGAGAGCAAGGCGGGTATGTGCGCGGGCCCTCGGTTGATTTCACCTGCGCAGGACCAGGTCTGTCTGGGAAATTCTTACTCCCCTCTTCTGATGGTGTGATGCTGTAAGGTTGCCAGGTGCAGCTAGCCTCCTCCTCTGCCCCAGCCACAGAAGTTGGCATATGAACCGGGTCCAGGCGATCACAGAACTCCATCCCTCTGGGAATGAGGGTCAGAAGAACAGGTGGCTAGACTGATCAAAATACTTCACTAAGATGTTTTTTCAGTGTAGACCTGGAGAAGATTACTTGTTTCCTGAGTCATGGGCCTGAAACGGTGTTATTCAGGGGCCCCCTGTGTGCCAGTGGTCTTTCCTGTCCACAAGAAGATGGACTGTGTATAGTAGGAGAATGAATCCCACATAGAAAGAAGCAGAGCTCTAGTGGGGAAGGAGTGGGTGGAAGAGACAGAGAGAGGGAGAGAGAGAGAGGATGAAACTTATCTGGGTCACTAGCTATTCTCTGGAGGCCGGATGGTATTACTCAGAAGCCCTCTGGACTGCCTGATGATATGAGCCAATAAATAAATTCTCTCTTCTCTTAAGCCAATGTGAGTTATCCTTCTGTGACCCAAGCAATAGGTTTTCCAAAATCAGACTGATTTTTGAAGATGAAGAAACCAAGCTGTTTTCACATTGTCCATGAAAATTTTCTTCCCTTCTCCTCGGTAAAATCATACGTTTTTGCCCCATTCACATTAGCCTTGGTCATGTCACTTGCTTCAGTCAATAAAAAAAGCCATAACCATGAACATGTACATGAGCAAAAAAATAAACCTTCTGTTGCTGTTACCCTGACAAGTTAGTCTTCTGTTAGTTTAGCAGAGCCTCGTTCAAAACCCTTCACTAGCCTGACTGATCTATATCTCTCTCTATATCTATATGTAGATGTATATAGACAGACTTCTATTAATTAAGTGCTACAGCAGCCCAAATATCAATTTTGTTGGACGCCCATTTCTACAGTTCTTATGGATACCATGCCAGGTTGGTTCTAGCAAACCTAACCTCTCCCCATTTTCCAGAGCCTCTCTCTTTGTGTGTGTGTGTGTGTGTGTGTGTGTGTGTGTGTGTGTGTGTGTGTGTGTTTATGATTGTTTTTCTTTCTGGAGCATTTCTCAAAAATCAAAACCATACAATCAAATAACAAAACAAAACAAAACAAAACATGGTCTCAAACCGTAGGTAGTACCAGGATGACTGATGTAAACACTAATAATAATAAGAACAGCGAATATTAATATCCACTAATAGGCATCACACATCAGCAAGTTCTTAGAGACAAATCTTTGTAGGAAGAAGTCCACATGGGGCTACGGGATTTCATATATATTTAGAAAAAGACCTTTATGAGATAGCAGACTGTTTATAGTACTTTGTGAGAACATGGGGCTTTCCCTGAAAATCTTTCCAGCAATAAGCCTACCCCGGGTATTTCATAGCAAAGTACAGAGAAGAGTCGCTCTACTTATAGACAAGGCATGGAGTTTTCTTGTTAAAGACAAGAGTTGTCATTTGCTGAAATTTTCCGTGATGACAAGTAGTGGTCAGAATTATTCTACTAGCAGACATTTTTGAAAAAATAAAATGTAAGTCGCCCTTCTGAAATAAAGATGACTTTGAGTAATAAATGGAGGAGGAGCTATTTTTGAAAAGAAACTCGTGCTATGGAAAGAACATTTTGAAAATGGTTGTTTGGGAATATTTCATTGTTACGCGGTTTTGTTTCTGAAAATGATAAAAAGTCCTGTGGCTGGAAAATTTTAAAGACTTGGGGGGACACCTGGGTGGCTCAGCTGGTTAAGAGTCCAGCTTCGCTCAGGTCACGATCTCACAGTTTGTGAGTTTGAGCCCCGCATCAGGCTCTCTGCTGTCTCTGATTGACATCAGAGAAAAGAGAAATGCATTAATTGAATTTCAAATACATTGCATAATGGTAGACGGGCTGAAAATGAATCCTTGTGATTTACTTTGCTCAATCCATTTTGCCTTCCTTCCATTTGAATTTACACATTTTTGTATGTTTTCTACCCCACAGCCTTCACAAAAAGCATCAAGATAAGTTTAACAAAGAACCAGACCTTTAAATCACGTTATTAGCAAATATTACATAGTTTTTTCCAAGTTTATTTTGAGAGACGGAGAGAGTGCACACACGGGGCAGGAGCAGAGAGAGGGTGACAGAGAGAATCCCAAGCAGGCTCTGTGCCAGGAGGAGTTTCATAGCAGGAACCATGAGATCATGATCTAAGCCACAATCAAAAATCAGATACTTAACTGACGGAACTACCCAGGTGCCTTGATATCAATATTTTAAATCATAGTAACTCTATAGGTTCTTGTGTGCCAAGGGCGAAATATTATGCGTTTAAAAGCCATGCGGATTTTTATCTTTCCTCCTTTTCAATAATTTTATTTCTGGTTCTTATACATATGATTGCATGGGCTAAGATTTCTAGTACTAAAGTGAATAGAAGTTTACCTTTGGTTTTAAACAGTATGTTTACTGAATATTTGTTGAATAATTCATATATAACACACTCATCTTAAGTGTGCAGTTTAACGTGTTTTAATAAATATGTATACCCATGTAAATACCACCGCCATCAAGATACGGAAAATACCCATCACCGCCAAATTGCCTTCCCGCTTCCTTGCAGTCAATCCTGACCCTGCTTCGCCCACTTACCACTGATCTGCTGTCACTGATTAGCTTTACCTTTTCTAGACTTTCACATAAATAGGTGAATATGCTTTCTTGTATCTGGCTTCTTGGCATAATATTTTTGAGATTTGTCCATACTGTTATACAGAAAAGTAGCTTATTCGTTTACGTTGCTTAATAGTATTCCATTGTTTGAATATACCACCAATTGGTTTGTCTTTTTATCTATTGATGGACATTTGTGTACAAATCTTTGTGCAAACATATATTTTCATTTCTCCTAGGTAAATGCCAAGGGATAAAACAGCTGGATGCTAGGGACAGTGCATGTTTACCCTAAAGAGAATTCACCTGATGGTTTGTGAAAGTCCCTGTCCCATGTTACATTCTCACACAAGGTGAATGTGGGTCCCACTGGTTTATTGTCAGTCTTTAAAAATTAAAAAAAAATTTTTAAATGTTCATTTTTCAGAGAGAGAGAGAGAGAGGCAGCGTGTGAGTGGGGAAAGGGCAGAGAGAGAGACAGACAGAATCTGAAGCAGGCTCCAGGCTCTGAGCTGTCAGCACAGAGCCCTGCACGGTGCTCGAACTCACGGATCGCAAGATCACGACCTGAGCTCAGGTCGGATGCTTAACCGACTGAGCCACCCAGGCGCCCCAGTCTTGTAAAATTTTTAAGTTTATTTATGTGTTTTGATAGACACGGAGAGTGAGGGAGGGGCAGAGAGTCAGGGAGAGAGAGAATCCCAAGCAGGCTCTGCGCTGTCAGCGTAGGGCCCAAGGCGGGGCTCGAACTCACAAACTGAGATCGTGACCTGAGCTGAAACCGAGAGTTGGGACACGCATCTGAGGGAGCCACTCAGCTCCTTTATCGTCAGTCTTCTAAATTTTGGCCATTGGTACATGTTTAGTGGGTATCTCATCATTTTAACTTTGGAGTCATTTATAACATACATGGTATGTTAGCACAGTAGCACATCCATAGTTTTCAAAACAAATCAATCTGCATATATTACAGGATAGCTGAAAAAGTATACCAATCACAAGACACAAACGGGATGCTGCAGACACATTACACGCAGTAATGACCAGGTTCCTGCCTGGAGCGCTGGTCACTCCAAACCTAAGCAGTTAGTTGCTTTTTTAAAGACAACCTTACAGAGGTTTTGAGGTTTCCAATGTTATATCCTGAAAAGAGGTTAGGGAGGAGAGAAAACCATTTTCCTGCTTCCAGTTCTAAGTTTGGGACCTGCCAGCAAAGGCTACTTGTCCACTGGAGCCAGAGGGCAGACCGTGGAGCGCACTTTCTTTCCAGTATCGCACCCCGCTGTGGTGCCGACCTCGGTTTCACTCCTGATTCAAGTTCATGGGCACAGAAGGTAACCCTAAGGAAAAACATATTTCCCCCTCCAGGGTGGCTCCAGGGGGCGGCTGGGCCAGCAGCTTCTTGGGCACTTGACTTACCATTCACACGCAAGTTTAAGGACACTCATCTGTCATTTCACGGCTGGCTGGCGGAAAAGCATCAGTGCAAATACCAAGAAACCTCAGCGGTAAGTCCGTCTCAAGCAAGTCGGATGTCCCGTAATACGCTCAGTGTGATAGTTTAATCAGAGAATCGTGAGGTACCATTGCCTCTGCCCAAGAGGAACAGACTTTTCTTCTTTTCAAGAAAGCTCTTTTCAGATAGCTATTAGGTTGTTGAATGAGGAACTGCACAAAAGAAATGCTGGCTCCTTGTGGTCTTTCAGATCATTAAAAAGTTACCCAGGTGGCAAAACCAGTTATCATTTCCTAAGCTACGGCAGATGCGGATGAAAAGAGCAAGGCTGGACACCAATCTGAGGCTGCATGACGGCCAAACCATCAGCCCGGAGCGAATGAGGATTCATCAATTCTGTGGAACATAAGGAGTCACGGTGATTACTTAGCATTGTGCGGGGAAAACCAACCTGTTGATTTGACTGAATATTTTGCTCTTCAGATGCTGGTCTGGCTTCCAAGAGCGTCACACAGCCAACATTGATCGTGTGTGTGTGTGTGTGTGTGTGTGTGTGTGTGTGTGTGTGTGTGTTTCTCTTGTGGCACCTGGCACAGGGTGAAATTCTCCAGCTACCGGGAGCTGGCTGGGAAAAGTACAGTTAGGGCGGGGTTGGGAGGGGGGAGGGGGGAGGTGTTGCCATGGGGAGGGTG
Organism: Puma concolor; assembly: GCF_028749965.1. Taxonomy (NCBI): domain Eukaryota; kingdom Metazoa; phylum Chordata; class Mammalia; order Carnivora; family Felidae; genus Puma; species Puma concolor. The sequence goes on along the minus strand of NC_141679.1, from coordinate 8,552,739 downwards.
TGAGTGTGAAAGGGTTCACCATTAGGGCTGAAGGGAGCTCTAAGACATCAAAACCTTTTTAGCGATGATAAGTAATCAACCATCTGATGCTTTTCAGTTTCATTCCCCGGGAGAGCTCAAAGGGATGCCTTACTTATTTGGCCAAATTTAAATTACAGTCTGTCTTACCTTCCCTGCTCTGCCTGCCAAGAAAACGTGTGCCCTAATCGCAACTCCCCCTAAAATGTGTGGGTGCCTTGCAGGAAAATGCTCTAGGTCCACAGGCGTTTTTTCTGCTGCTTCCCTCAAACTGGCCAACAACAGACAGTCGCGCACACTGGGGGCTGCTAGGGGGTCAAGGGAGGAACAATGAGCTGAGTGGCCATGAATTAAGACTGAGGCTTGAGGAAAGAATATTTCAGATGCTGCAAAGTGAGCCAAAGAGTTGTTTGATTTATTGAATTATGGTTTAAAGATCGAGATGACTGACAGTGCCGTGTTGAAATGAGGACACCTTTCCACCACAGAGGACAGACAGCTACGGATTTGGGTGAGCCTCTTACCTTCTCCAGCCCCTCCTCTGTAAATCTGTAAATTGAGGAAACTGGACATCAATTCCAAAGTGTTTTTGGTTTTTTTTGCCTCCAGACCGTCATTCAAATAAACGTTGATCTAGAAGCCCAATAAGCAAAACAGATAAAAGGGATGTTGTTCTCCCAACCATCAGGGAAATGCAGATCAAACCCACAATGAGATATCACCTCACACCTGTTAGCAGGGCTATTTCCAAAACACAGCAAAAAGGTAAGTGTTGGTGAGGACAGGGAGAAATTGCACTGTTGGTGGGACTACAGAGTGGTGCAGCCCCTCTGGAAAACGGTGTGGAGTTCCCACAAAACAATAAAAATAGAGTTACCTTGTGATCCGTCAACCTGACTTCTGAGTATATACCCAAAAGAAGTTAAATCAGCCTCTTGAGATATTTGCAACCCTCACTGCAGCATTATTCACAAAAGCCAAGCCATAGAAATAATCCAAATGCCCATCAACAGATGAATGAAGGAGCTATGGTAGACACGCCCACAATGGAATATGATCCAGCCTTTAAAAAGAAGGAATTCTTGTGATTTGCAACAACAGAGATGAATCTTGAGGGCATTATGCTAAATGGAGTAAGTCAATCATAGAAAGACAAATAACGTGATTCCATTTACATGAAGTACCTAAAATGCCCAATTCACGGAAGGAGAGAAGGGAACTGTGGTTGCCAAAGGCTAGGAAAGGGGGAAATGAAATTCTTTATTGGATATAAAGTTTGTGTTATGTGGAGCGCCTGGCTGGCTGAGTCAGAAGAGCGAGTGACTCTTAATCTTGCGATTGTGGGTTTGAGCCCCACACTGTATGTGGAGATTACTTAAGAAACTTAAAAAAAATAATAAAGTTTGTGTTATGCAAAATGAGTACGTTCTAGAGATCTTCTGTACAAGATGGCACCTGTAATTAACAATGTGGTATTCTGTACTTTAAAAGCTATTAAGAGAGTAGATCTCACGTTAAGTGTTCATATAAAACAAAAAAACACAGACACACAAACAAAAACATAACACAGGGACATTTTTGGAGGTGTAGGACATGTTTAGTACCTTGGCGGCTATAGTGAGGCTGTTATGGAACCTGGTCTGGATCACCCAGCAGAAGAACCAAGCGGCACTTGGAGATCTTGGAAGGCAGGAAGTTTATTTTACACCGGCGGGCTCAGAGGAGATCACTCTCCAGAGGTCTGAGCCCCAAGCATAAGCAGAGGGAACAATTTATAGTTTGTTACTTCTGCATTCTGCATTAGGAGTAATTTGCCATGTGTGCGCCCGGCAAGTGGGGTAGGAAGAAGAACCGGGAAGGAGAGGCTTTGGTCAGGGACTGGAATTTCCCTTTCAGTCCTGTCGGCCATCTTATAACAGATTGTTCCCTATCAACTGGTATCATGGATGTGTGTATATACTTTTCAAGATGTACATATTAGTTGTGTGCAATTTTAAACTATCAATTATACCTCAAACAACAACAACAAAGAGAGGGGGTATAAAGGGAATGAAAACGCTAGCTTGAAAAGATATCTGTATTCCCATGTTCATAGCAGCATTATTTCTAATAGCCAAGGCATGGAAACAATCTAAGTGTCCATCAATGGATGAATGGATAAAGGAGTTGTGGTATATGTACACAATGGATTATTATTCAACCCTGAAGAATGAGGGAATCCCTACCATTTACGACAAGATGAATGTTCCTCGAAGAGATTATGCTAGGTGAAATAAGTTAGAGAAAAACAAATACTGTATGTATGATCTTACTTACATGTAGTCTTAAAAAAACAAACATGATACAACAAAACCCCCAAATTCCACCAAACTCATAGAAAAAGAGATCAGATTTGTGGTTACCAGAGGTGGGGGTGGGGAACGGAGGTAAATGGTTCAAGGGTACAATCTTTTACTTTTGAAGTGAGTATTGCAGATACAATATATAACGTACTGACTGTAACTAACACCGTTGTATGATGTCTGAGAAAGTTGTTAAGAAAGCAGATCCTAAGAGTTTCCATGGCAAGGAAAAATTTCTTCTCTTCCTTCTATTTTATCTGTATGAGATGACAGATGTTAACTAAACCTATTGTGGTAATCATTTCACAAAATACCTAAGTCAAACTATTGTGCTGAGTACCTGAAACTTAGTGACATCTGTTAATCATTTCTCAATACAACTGGGAAAGAGAAGAAATTGAGGTTAAAGATAAAAGCAAACTTTCCAAAAGTCAAAAAAAAAAAAAAAATGACAAGTCAATTCTGTTGCTTTTAACCATGTCTCAGTGATGTGCTCAATACATTCTGGCTTCCGGCCTTTCTGGCTATTTACTAAATTGGATGTGATAAAATCTATCCATCGCGAAAAGAAGGGGGTGCCCCTGTCACTGTAGGGAGCTTGGGGCAGGAAGGCTCCTCCCACTGTTCCCATCCAGCTCCCTTACTTGCCCAACTCAGACACTGTGGGAAACCCTTTCTAGGGGCTGTTTCGTCTCTGATGTCATACAATCCCAGTAATTCTCAAAGTGTGGTCCCCTGACCAAGCATCAGCAACAGCAGAACTTATAAGAAATGTGAGTTCTTGGTCCACATCCCTGTACCTACCAAATGGGAACCTGTGGGGGTGGGGCCCAGCAACCTGTGTTACAGAAGTCCTGCAGGACATGCTGACCTACCTTCATCTGAGAGATGCCCAAGTGGTTTGTTTCTTCTCAACAGTCACCAAACCTGAGGCCATCTGACAATCTAGGAGATTTGGGTCAGCAAGCACAGTTTCTACCCGGGAAAGGATTTAGAAACAGCTCTGAATTTCTCCCGAGACCCGGATGTTACAGAGCGGCTTAACACACGGCTCTGGCCAGTCTGCAGAATTGCTGAGAAGGGCAGGGCATAAGTACAGAGCCTCTGCCTCTTGCAACTGTTTGGGTTTTAAAAAGGGGTGCTAAAGGAAATTGCAAAATGCAATTTAAACGCACACTCTTAGAAAACGTGCTCTGCCCCATGCCTCCCATTGTTGCCTGGGGATCACCCTTCCATGATCTCTGTTGGGTTGACTTGTACGGAGACAGGGGTGAAATGAGGCCCCATAACAGCAACGTTAATAGCCACAAGGAATAGTGACAAGGATAACAATAGCAAGAGAATGTCAGGCATTGCGCTAATTTCTATATAGATTTTCTCATGTGATTTTTGTATCTTCACAAGGGACTATTATTATTTAAAATTTTATAGGTGAAGAAAATGAGGTAGAGAAAGGTAAACTAACTTATTATAGTAGGCAGAATAACACCCCACACACACAAAAGTATATATCCTGCTCCCCAAAAATTTTTGAGTGTGTTACCTTACATGGCCAAGGGACCTCGCAGATGTGATGAAATTAAGGATCTTAAGATGGGGAGAGCATAGTGGATTGTCTTAGTGGGCCCCATATAAACACAAAGATCTTTTCATGAGGGAGGTAGGAGGGAGAGAAGAAGATGATAGTGAAGAGCAAAGTTCAGAGAGAGCCTGGGGGGCTCAGCCAGATAAGCATCGGACTCTTGATTTCCACTCAGGTCACCATCTCACAATTCGTTAGATCGAGCCCTGCCTCGGGCTGTGTGCTGACAGCATGGAGCCTGCTTGGGATTCTGCCTCTCCGTCTGTCCCTGTCCGTCCCCTGCTCACATGAATGCATGTGTACTCTCCCTCTCTCAAAATAAATAAACGTTTAAAACAAAAACTCCCAAAACAAACAAACAAACAACAACAACAACAACAAAGTCAGAATGATGCAGCCTCTAGGCAAGGAATGTGGGCAGCCTCCAAAGGCTGGAAAAGGCAAAGGATGGATTCTCTGCTAGAGCCTCCAGAAAGAACACGGTTCTATGACACCTTGATTTTAGCCCCACAAGATCCACTTTGTATTTCTGATGCTCAGAACTGCAAGGCAGTGCATATGTGTTGTTTTAAGCCATTAAGCTTGTGTTAATTCATTACAGCAGCAAGAAGAAACTAATACCTGCCGAGGTCACACGGCCATTAGGCTGTGGATCAAGGATACAACCCCACCCTGGGTGATTCCAGAATCATCAATTCTAATGCCAGCAAAGGTGTTTAGAGCCTACGTTATAAGGAACTGAGGGCTGAGACAAAGAGGCAAAGATACTTTCTCCCACGTGGCCTTGCCTTGATCACCAATCCAGCTGTAAGAATTGTTCTTATTTCCTGGGTAGGGTTTTGTGGCAAATGAGGTGGCGTTCCCCATGGATTTCTTTATGCTGCTCTTGTCCCAAGTGTGTTCCTAGCTGATACGGCCAATGGAGGAAGGTTTCCCTCCTACATGGCAGACCCGTCTGCCCGTTTAAGTGCTTCACAATCAGTTCCTTACGGGAAAAAGATGGGTTTTCTCCTGTATCTTGGAAGAACTATCTGAAGGGTAGGTGGTCCAGCTTCTAGCCAACACATTAACCTCTTCATCTCCGAGGGAACCATGAGCCTCTGGATGTTCACAGGCTGTGTCCTATCTTTAAGACCTACCACGGCCATCACTTCTCGGCCTTTTGGCTAAGATCAGGTGAAGACCTACCATGTCCAAGGCACTGCATTATCTATGATAAGGGGATGATATTACCTGCCCCAAGCCCTTCACGGATTCTTCTGGAAGAACTACATGCTTGTAGATGTAGAAATGCATCCTAAATTCTAAAAGTTCGGCTACGCAAAAATGCTTATTATCGTTTCCTTAACAGATTCCTTGCTGCCACCTTTTAATTTCATTGTCAGTGCAAAAATAAAAAGTGTTGATGGGCTGGATGGAACTTCATGACTCAGGCATTTTGTCTGTGGAGAATGAGAAGGAAGTAGAAGTAAGCTGTAGGAGACACTAAAAATACTGGAGAAAAAAGCTAGCTCAAAGAGTTGAAATCAGGATAAACTCAGAAAACTTCAAAGTATATGCTCTTTCAAGTGTTCAAGAATTGGCCTTCAAAGTATTTTGTGAAGAGATTACCAACACACGTAAGATAAGGAATCGCCTAAGAACCAAAGGGCCTTCAGAAATCTCCTTGTCTGCAGTAAGAGGCGAAGCTCGAAAAGACGGCATTTCATGTCTTTCGCCCTTTAGGATTCGCTTCAAATCCCATCTCTCCTCCACCAGCCTCCCTGACCCGCCCGGCCGACGGGAGCCGTTCCTGGCCCAGGAGCTTCTCATCCCTGCCGTTCACACGTTCTCGCTGTCTTGTGTCAAGAATTTCACTTGTTTGAAATCCACCTGGATTGTAAGCCACTTGAGGGGAGAGATCGTGTCCTAGATGTATGCTGTGTCTTCACAGGGCTTCCGACAGTAGAAGGCGCGTCGCGTCAGGTGGTGTAGTCCATTTCTAGACGTCTTTGCTCGCACCTAAAGCACACGTGACAAAGTGCCCTGCGGCCTCGTCTAAGCTTTTAGTATCATCGCGCTTGTTCCATCACCTCCTGGCTTTGCTATTACATCTTCATCTCCATCCTCCCCCAGCTTCCTATCTATAGTCCCAAGTTAGGATCTGGAATCTTGATCTTGTAGTACCTGCTCTGGCATATGTTACAGATCTCTGCTTCGGGACCATGGGACTCACTCCCCCAGCTGCTGGAACACTGGCAACGATGACTCTCAGCTGGGTCTTGTCTTACCAAACTCCCTCCACCCACACAGCCATCTGACCCAAAGCCACAGCCCTTCCCAAGGGAGTACACACCAAAAAGGTGTGGGATGGAAAGCCCTTGCCTCAAGGTGATTCAACTCCCAGAGGCAGCCCCAGCTCAGGAACTCCCGTGCAAGTGGACGTTCACTTTATTCCGATCGTAATGCAGCTTAACACCTCCTCGCATAGTACCACCCTCCCTCCTTCATTTCTCCACACATCAGGTTCCTGAGAGCCCTCCGTGATAAACTTCCTCCATGCAGATCTCTGCACCACAGTCTGTTTCCTAGGGAACCTGTTCTGTGACGGATCTCACACATAAATCAGAGAAAAATAAACAATGCCCACAGCATGAGGGACTGGGGAGGGCGCCTCCCCTAACGTCAAGCCAGTCCAATCCGGCCAAGGCTCCCAATGCCTGGCCGTGAACACAGACACCAGCCTGGCCATCCTATGCCAGCCAAGTGAAGTCTGGTCACTTGTGTCCTCTCCATCGGTGCTTCCCACTAGAACTTTCTGCGATGATGGACATGTTCCCTGCCTGCCCTGTCCAATACAATAGCCATCAGCCACTTGTGACTGTCGAGCACTTGAAATGCAGCTAGTGTGACTAAGGTATTTCATTCTCAAAAATTAACCTATATTTAAATACAAACAGTCACATGTGTCTCGTGGCTCCCATGAGGCACAGAACAGCCATAGATTACGAATCGGGCAGGTCTAGAAAGGCAGTATCTCAATGGCTCCAATTCCACCCACCTTTACTTCTGCCTCTCCATCATCTAGAAGTACCTGGTCTGACTCCTTCAAAGTCATCCTAATGAGGCAGACAGAGGAACTGTGTACCAGTAAAGTCTAATTATTAAGTGGCCCAACAATGATTATGAATATTGTTAAGTCTCAGTGCCAGAGAGCTCTATTTCAAGATTAAATTGGTTATAACGCATCAATCTATTTACCATTGCTTACCCTCATAGTCTTGTATTCCCCTGGTCCCCCAAGGAATTAGATGGAGAGAAATGACCTGTGTTTGCGTGCAACTGAAATTAAGGAATACCCCCTTTCTTGACTGTGTACGTGTGTACGTTTGATTAATGCCTTTTTCTTTGCCATTTGGTCTATATGATCCTGGAGCTTCAGCTCTATGTTTTGTACATAAGAAAGCAAAAAGAGAGAAAGACACAGCTGCCATTTTGAGGTGGACAGGCTGGGAACCCAAGGGAGACCTTTAGTCCTGCCCTGTTTCTTGGACAAGGACGATCTCTTATTACTGACCCAGAAATGTCAGAAGGGGCCCAGGATGAGAGCACATGGCTGCACTTGGGTAAGTTCATGACTATCCCGCAAAAACTGACTCTGTGTACATGCCCTCCAGACAAGGAGTCATTCACACCATCCTGCCGTCTGAGGGTCAGCCCGGACACAATCCGTGTGAGCCACTGAAAGCAACTGAAATTGAATCCAGCGCAATTTGAAAATATTCTGTTTACTTAAAGCCCAGAAGCCTAGCGTGAGAAGAAGAATCCAGGCCCAGGCGATGGTAGTTAAATTTGTTCATTTTTCTTTCTTGTTGCAATTTTATCTTTTCCGAGCAATTTAATGAAGACTCCAGAGGAAAGAATTAAATGTCTGCTGGTTCAATTACCAAATAATGAAAAGGTCGAAAGGAGCCCCATGCACTGTGTGCTGAGCCGCTATAAAAGCCTGTGCTTACAGTGAAAATCTTTTGTGTGCTGTTCACACTTGCGATATGCCACCCACAAATTGTACAGATGATTGTCAGTGTAAGAAGCAGAAATCAAGAGCTGGTACAGGTCGCCCTCCACAAGGGTGAAAAGGCCTGGCCCACGGGGGCATCTCACGACACCCACAGCAGCAGCCAGAGGCACGGTGTGGACCACAGCCTTCATCAGAAGGGACCAGACTGGCATTAAATCCACCCTTTGAGAAGGTTGTAATCACCTTTGGCCCTGAATGCATTGGGACTAGCCTGTCCTTGGGGCCACATGCAGGGTACGTCTCCGGGGCCAAAGAGACCTGGCAGCAAGGATTTCAAGGACTCTGCGCAGCCTCTCTGGCATCTGAAAAGCTACCCCCGCCCCCAACCTGCCCCAACTATATACAGAAAAGAAAGATTACAGAAACACAAAAATCCTCTACAGAAGCCAAAAACAAAGATAAAATAAAACTACGGTTTTTGGAATTCAAGCTTTAAAAATCAAGTCTCTTTGGAAATAATGGGCAAGCAAAAAGGCAGCTCGGCATAGACTCTCCTAGCCCCAACACCCACGATGACCATCTCTCCGCTCATGCTGCGGCTTCTCCAAAACCTTTGGATCAGTGACATCGAAAGACTCAATGGCCAAGTCATTGTACAGCTTCTTTTTCACCCTTAAATTAAGTTCTTCTTTGGTTATTTCAGAGAATAGCCTCATTCTTAGGAAACACACACTGAAATGTTTAAGGATAAAGGGTCATAATATATATCGCTGACCCATAGTAAAAAGTGTGTGTGCGTGCATGTGTGTGTGTACGTGTGTGTGTGTGTGTGTGTGTACGTCCTCCTCCTTTATCTCTATCGACATATATGTAAATATTTACATACACATGTATATACCTTTGGGGGAGGGATGAGACGGAAACCAGGCTGAACGATAAAGCAAGTGGGGTAAAGTGTAAAGAGAATTTGGGCAGCCTTTGAACTATTTTTATTTTTACAACGTACCTGCAAGTTTGAAATTATTCCAAGTTTTAAATAGTGCAAAAAGTTTTAATTCTTTCTCTTTTCTTCTCCTGTGTATTAGCTCCTTGCTAGATACCCTCATAATTACACAACAGCCACACTCTGGGTAACAGTGTCTGTGAGGGGAGCGCCACTCCATGAGAAGGCAACAGTTCTGCTTATATGTGTAATCAGGATGAAGATTCTCTTGGAGAAACCAATCGCAAAGACAATTCTAGAACGGCCCCTCTTATGGTGTGCTGGTGATTACTGAGGGTTTATGCTGGGGTTGGAGAGGGACTATGGATAGGGAATGCAAGAGTATCTCTAGATAATTCCTTCCTCTCTTCTCTTAAAATACTACAGCCAAGGGTATCGGGTTCTCAAGGTTTTAAAAATCATGACTATTCCTCAAATCAAGTTAAAATATACGTGAGGGGCACTGTTAGGCGTCAGACTCCTGATCTCAGCTCAGGTCATGGTCTCACGGTTCGTGAGTTTGAGCCCCGCTTCAGGCTCCATGCTGACACTGCGGAATCTGCTTGGGATTCTCTCTCTCTCCCTCTCTCTCTCCCCCTCCCCTGCTCATGCTCGCTTTCTCAAAAATGAAAAAAATAAACTTAAAAAAATAAAATATATGTAAACATATGTGAAAACAAACTGTATGAGAAAAAGAAAATCTCTGAATTATTTATGCCACTTTTTTTGGGGGGTGGGGGAGTGGTGTCTGAAATGAGAGACCATAGGATCATTCTGTTATCAGAAGAGACCCTCTCTGGGGGCACCTGGGTGGCTTAGTCAGCTGAGCGCCCGACTTTGGCTTAGGTCATGATCTCGCAATTCGTGAGTTCGAGCCCCACATCAGGCTCGCTGCTGTCAGTCTGTCAGCACAGAGCCCACTTAGTATCCTCTGTCCCCCTCTGTCTGCCCCTCTCCCACTTGCGCTCTCCCAAAAATAAATATTAAAAAAAAAATAATACAAGAATAGAACCTCTCTGAAGACTAACCTTAATCGGCACTGCTACTCCTATATTCCCCAAAAACACAACTGTGGGATGCACTTGAATGAATATATGATTAAATGATTGAGCAACACCTGAGATAAAGTTCTAGGCTCACTTCCTTATCCTTAGGAATACCCTGTAAGATGTATGAAAATCTAAGCGGAGGCATCTTTAACTATAGGGTTCTCTCTTCATAAGCTTCTATTCTCCTCTTCTCCTTTATTTAGAATTCCATATTTAAATCTATGAGCATCATAAAGAAAAAGGTGAGATCAAGTGGACAAAGCTATTTTTCACACATATAATGGAATAGGATTAATACCGAGAGTACAGAAAGCATTCCTACAGATGAATTAGAATTAAAAAGATAATTCAAAGTAAAAATTGTCCAAAAGAGCCCATGAACAGGTATTCCACAGAAGAGAAAGCGCAAACGGCCAAAACGCTCTGCCCAGGTGCTCAAAGTCATTAATAAGTGGAAAATGCAAATACAAATGCAAATAGCATGTCGTAAAAACCAGATGGGCAAAAATTCCAAAGCCTGACAATATCAACTGCTGACGAAGCTGTGGAACAATGGCACTGTCGTTTACTGCTGGAGGGAGGGAAAGGTGGAAGAACCACTGTGGGAAACACCTGGTCATTGCAGAGCAGAGTTGAAGGCATGCATGTCCTGTGACCCAACAATTCTACTGCTGGGTATATACCGAGAAGCTCTATCAAAGACGCAGCGGCGGGCGGGTGTTGTGCAAGAATATTCCTAACAACACTTGTATAATGGAGGCCATCCAAAGTCTGCCAACCGAACAGTAAACTAGCAACTTGAGGCATTTCATACAATAGAACAGTATCCAGCACTGAAGATAAAGAAACAATAGTTGTGTACATCCACAGAATGGTCATCAGGAACACGATGTTGGACGAAAAAAACAAATGATACAAGAATGCATACATTATGATTCTATTTATGAAACAGGGTTTGTTTTTAGGGATAGAAATAGGGGTGGGGCACCTGGGTAGTTCAGTCGGTTGAACACCCAACTTCAGTTCAGGTCATAATCTCGCAGCTAGTGAGTTCGAGCCCCACGTCAGGCTCTGTGCTGACAGCTCGGAGCCTGGAGCCTGCTTCAGATTCTGTGTCTCCTCTCTCTGCCCCTCTCCAGCTTGTGCTCTCTCTCTCAAAAATAAAATAAAACATTAAAAAAAATTAAAAAAAAGAAATATATAAGGTAAAACTATACATAACAAGGGAATGAGAAACAAAAATTCAAGACTGTGGTTACCTGTGCCTAGAGAAGAAAGGAAAAGCAATCAGGAGGAGACATATGGACCTTGAATGGAAACCCTAATGGCCTATTTCTTAAAAGAAGTAGAGGGCACGTCCATTGCATCATTATCCTTTATACTTACACATCTTACAAATATTCTTTTGTGCGTATCCAATATTCAACAAAAACAACTTTTAAGAACTGGTGAAGAAGGAAATGACCAAAAATATTTTATCAAGACTTGTTGGAAAGGAAAACAGAGGAAAACAACATTCCAGCCAGCAGCCTCTGGCAATCTTTCCTTCCACACACGCCATACTGGCCTGTCTCTGATTCTTCTTTGTTCACTCGATCCAAAACCAACCACGGCTCCGAGTTACCAGTTGTCCCGGGTTGGGGAAACATTTCACGATATTCATTAGAAGGAACAGGCAAACTTCCTTCTCTGTCCTCCTAACCCTCATTAAAATTCAGGCCTCCTCCAGGTGTGAATGACAAGCACATTACCCCATTCACACATGCGCACGCACCCATCCAATCTCTGCAGCTCAGTCAGGTTATTATTATATCCAACCAACTATTACTGAAAGCCGTTATGACCTGACTTTTGCCTTTGACTTATTCTCTAATATTTGTACATATTTAACAATGATAATACCATATTCAAAACAAAGAATCTATCCTCCAACCTATGCCTGAAATCTGAAAAAGCTCCTTGAAACACAGACATCTGTCTATGCTCCAAATACAACCATGTAGCAACAGCCCTTTAAAGCTAAACTAAAATTTAAAGTGAGTGGTGCAGGGGCGACTGGGTGGCTCAGTTGGTTAAGCGTCTGACTTCGGCTCAGGTCATGATCTCATGGTTTGTGAGTTCGAGCCCCGCGTTGGGCTCTGTGCTGACAGCTTGGAACCAGCTTGGGATTCCTCGTCTCCTCTCTCTCTGCCCCTCTCCCTCTCACGCTCTGTCTCTCTCTCTCCCAAAAACATTAAAAAAAATTAGGGATCTAGAATGTTAAAAAAAAAAAACTTTAAAAAAATAAGGTGACTGGTACAGTTGGTCAGTACAGCACTTAAGAACAAGATAAATCTCGCTCCAGAAAGTCTGACTCCTCACCTTGGTAGGTCATTAAAGATAAAAAGACATTCATCTCCCCCTCTGGCCCACCTGCCACCCAGTGGATGGGGAAGAAGAAAGTTTTGCTCTATTTTCAATGTCATGAAATTTTTTAAAAACTTGTTTTCATGTCAGTTACTCCAGTGACGTCTGGCTTCTCTCAGCAGTAAAATGCCAACAGGAACAAAATAATCAGACTGGTAAAAAAAAAAAAATGTTTCTAAATGACCCACCTGGAAGATTCCATCACTTAGTCCCCTGACGTTTACTGAAGACCTAGTTAGGAGACGCTGTAAAAATACAACCACTTACCTCCGCATACTGTGCGACAGAACTGGCTTCAACAGCATACACTCTCCTAGCTCCAGCCTGCACGGCAAAAAATGATAGTATTCCTGACCCACAGCCAACATCTAGGACAATCTGGAAGAAAGAGCGAAGACAACAGAGGGGTGAGAAAATGCACAGGTATGTTGGCTCCACCATGGCTTTGAGCAAGTGTCTTCAGGCTAAACGCCCCAGCTTTGCTGTTTACAAATGGTCTCACCTTAGTCAAGTTAGGAATCTCCGTGAGACTCCATTTTCTCAGATGTTTAATGGGATAATAATATCCACTTTTTAAGGTTTTTTTGGAGGGATTAAGTAACATGAAGTATCTACAGAGCACCTGGCAGGTAGTTGGTGTTTTTCAAATCACTGCTCTTATTACTATGGTGTCTCTATTTTTTGTTTTTAATTTATTTTTGAGACAGAGAGAGACAGAGCATGAGCAGGGGAGGGGCAGAGAGAGAGAGAGGGAGACACAGAATCCGAACCAGGCTCCAGGCTCTGAGCTGTCAGCAGAGTCCAACGCGGGGCTCGAACTCATGGACTGTGAGACCATGACCTGAGCTGAAGTCAGACGCTGAACTGACTGAGCCACCCAGGCTCCCCTACCATGGTGTCTTTGTAACACAGATCGCTGTTAGGACGTCCAGGGCCAAGAAAAGTAAAGCGTCATGAATAAGCTCGCCTATCAAATCTGTTAGCAGGAACAAAACGAAAAGTGTCACCGATCATTTTATGTTTTTATACGTTCTGTGTTTTATTTTATACATGTAAAATTTTTATATATAAATTTATTACATATTCATATACGTATATATTCAGAAATAACTGAAGATAAAGTCTTCAAAAATCCAAAAGTCGGGTTTGTGCTTGCTTTTTTTTTTTTTTTTTTTTTTTGCAGGCCCCCCTCTCCTCCCCCCCCCCCACACACACAGTTGGGGAGGTTTACAAATGGAGGGTAGGAGGGTATTAAGGCAGTGGACAGATAGAATTCTCAGAAGCTTTTTTTTCTATTCTCTGGGTTCAGACCTTGGACTTAAATCAAGACAATCACCTTTCGCTAGCACAAGGGCCCAACATTTGAGAGGCAGGAGGTACGTGATATGTATTGGGCCTCCTCCCCAAACATGTCTGCAGCCAAGGCCCAAACTTCAACCTGATCACTGGGATTTCAGGTGACTGCTCCTGCCACATCAGTGACTCTTAACTCAGCATCTTGTAGCACTGGCTTTGAGCAAGACGTTTTGATTGGCTCTAAATCCTGATAATAAACGTCTGAGTAAACAGCATTACTAGGACTACTTTGGAGATGACCACACTGAAATTTGGACACGGACCAACAGGCCCAAGTTCATCTAGCAGCAGAGAGGGGAGTGAAGACTCGCTTCTGGGTACATCCACCTTCCAAGCGCATGTCCCGTAACACTGTACCCTGCTTACTTACGCCCATCTTCAAAAATCTGTCATTTTCACACGGCGACACCGATAGGCAATGTTAGGCAAGGAAACCAAGTATTACTTTTCGTAGGAAATTTAGAAAAGATCTCTTTTTTTTTTTCTTTGATAGCAGGAAAATTTCCCCCCAAAATAGGAAATATCAAGAGGGTGTGTGTGTGCGTGTCTGTGTGTGTTTTAACCGCAGTATCACACTGTGCTGACACAGATACTGTGCCATTATTCTAAGAGAGCATGCTGTTAGTAACGGGTTCACAGTGCTCGCTTATATTAATTCTAGAACTGTGGCTGTATTCCATATGGTTTCCTAGGGTTTGGGTAATTAGGAGCATTACCAATTTAAAATGTCACCCAGGCTCTGGAATTTGCTGTCAGGCTGTCTACACTTTTAGAAATACCAACATTCCCCTCCCCTCGTCCTCCCTAGGAAATACATCATCTTCACATGGCCCTGCTCCTTTGCAAGAACACCTGTGACCACTCTTTAGCGAATGCAGCCATTAGGGTGGGGAGTACAATTCACAGCACCACCACCCCCCCCCCCCCCAAATAGATATGCCAGATCCAGAAGAATCTTTCCGGAGCCTTATTCAATAAAAATATAAAACTTCAGAGTCTACACCCAGTCCAAAACATGGATGCAAAATTAAGACACAATGAGAATTGCACCTGTTTGCTCTGGTGACAGGTGCCCTGAAAACCTGTGAGTGGTGCTCTTTGTCTCTTTTGTTAGGGAGCTGTGAAGCACATCTTGGAACAGCGTTTTTCAGCTCTCTTGACCCTGCAGATTAAAAACCAAAGAAATGTTTGCCGCAAAAGAGAGGAAGGTGAAAGGTAATGGAAAGAAAAGAGAAAAAGGTCAGAGATGGGAGGGAGCCTGATGGATGTGGTTCAAACTTTGCCCAGATCAGTCCATTTGGTACGCTTTAATAGACCCAGACCCTATCTGATGAAAAATCCCAAATGAAGGCAATTTCCCAGGTACCTTATTTCAATACCTCTTTTCAGGCCCAAATAACCTTATTCATTTGGTTATTTCAAAACAGTGCATAGGCCTTGGAAAAGAATCTGATCTTTTCTTAGCATTATCCAGATAATGCCATCTGCTTCCCACTTGTGTATATATGTAAAAAGTTAATAAGGGAATTTTCAGTCTGGAGCTGATGGGAGAGGGTGGGGAGAGGAAGGAACATTTTGCCTTGTCTACGTAAGCCTTGCAATGTTGGAAACAAAGCTCTGGAGGGCTTAGAATAAATCCTCTGGTGAAAAAACGAAAGGTCAAAGCAAATATTTAGGCTCTAATGGAAATATACTACCCTTTCCAGCTGGGGTTTCCAAATCCAGGAGGAGAAAGGCCACTAACACAGATAACTCTGTTATACGCTTTCCTACATGGCACTTCAGGAAGCCTTGAAGCTACCTCCAATCATATTTTCTTGCCCTCACAGAAGATTACATTGGTCCCAGTTTTCATTCTAGCACTGGTAGGCCACCACAGGACTGGGCACGTGTGAGGACCTTGCCAGATATTAAGTTATACTTTCTTGCCCTAGGGAAAAAAAAAATCCCCCCACGTTGGGCAGAGGCAATAAAATCCCCTTGTATCTCCAAAGCCATCCAGTTTCCCAAGGATGTTCTCCTGACACTATCTATTTGATTGCGATGTCTCCCTGGAAAGGGGAGTTCATAGATTGTCCCCATTTTATTGATGAGGAAACGAGGCGTGGACAGACTGCTTCCAGCTCAAGGTAACGTGGCCGGTAAGCGGCAGAGTTGGGCAATGCTCAACCCTCCCCACCATCGCGGCCTTCTCTCTGTGTAGTAAAAGATGAGAAAAAAGGGGTGCGCTGTGAAGAGATGAAAATCTGGGCATATCAGACACCCCCAATGGTGCCACGCAGCTAAGCGGAAAGTCCCCATCTCCTCGATGTGCTGTCCTTGGGCCTCAGCCATCCGGCAATGACTGGCTTTCCTGGTCTCTTTTTCTGTAATTCTCTTCTTTCTTCCTCCCCCCACCCCCCCCAGGCTTGCCAACTGCAGGCCTTTCCCTGATTCTAGGCTCCCTCATGTGTGATCCCCTGTGGCGGAGGGAGCCGAGAGCCTGCCAGACGTTCACGCTCTCTCAGAGTGTGGACGACAATCTCTGCTCCCCTGTATCTCCATAGGGCCACGGGACCACTTAGCCCAATGGAGTGTGAGGGGAAGTGACGAGCGTCCCTTCTGTGGGGAGATGGCTGAAGGTGTACCTTGCCTTCCTTCCCCACACCCTCTGCTCCTTATGGAGTCACGCTGGAAACCACCTGCTGGAGGTGAAAACAGCCTGACTCCCTGGGTCGCCACTTTGGGAAGAGCCACTCAGAACACCCTGGACGTGCCACTGAAACAATACTTTTCTGCTGGGTGAAATCCTTCTCATTTCTCCCCCTGGGGAAGTGACGACCAAGCACAGATACCACATCTCTGGGACACGTTCTCTGATGTCCCCAGTCTAGGCTGCCTGGTACATGGCTCTCCAGAAGAGCTTACCACAGGACACTGCATATACAGTAAAACCTTGGAGTGCGAGTAACTTGTTCTGCAAATGTTCCGCAAGATGAGCAGACATTTCTAATGAATTTTAACTTGATAAACGAGCCATGTCTTGCAATACGAGTTGTCCGTGATGCCGAACGTCACGCGATCACAACTGAGCCAATGGTTCTCTCTCTCTTTCTCTCTTTCACTGTGGGATTGTGGGTAATCATCCCCCATGCTTGGATGTTCAGTCTCAGGCTGCGGTGTTTGGCAGAAATCGGTAATTTTTCAGAACATTGGAAGGTGCCCCCCACTGGCAGTAGTGCATTTTTTGTCACTTCAAAGCACCCATGGATGTTCCTCTGGTTTTCCGTACAAGAGTAAGCTTAGGAATGCTTTGCTCCATTCTAGGCCAGGATGCCAGCAGGTTATAGACCCTTTCCTCTGCTGCCTTATTGCCAGTTACATTACATAGAGTATATGACAAGAGTTTTTTTTTAAATTTTTTAATGTTATTTATTTTTGAGAGAGAGAGACAGAACACAAGCAGGGGAGAGGCAGAGAGAGAGGGAGACACAGAATCTGAAGCAGGCTCTAGGCTCTGAGCTGTCAGCACAGAGCCCGACGTAGGGCTCGAACTCATGGACCGTGAGATCATGACCTGAGCTGAAGTTGGATGCTCAACCGACTGAGCCACCCAGGCGCCCCTGACAAGAGTTTTTAATACTGCACTGTAGTCGATATTCGTTAGTGAATCTCGTCCTACTCAATAACCCTCCTCTCTCCCGTTTTCCTCACACCAGCCACAAAGGTTTTCAAAGGTAAATGTAGGTTAATTTGCTTTTTTCTTGATATCTTGTATTTTCGTTATTATTTTGTATATTGCAATACTGTAATCATTTTTATATGAATATTTTTGGGTTGTGGAACAAATCATCTGAGTTCCCATTATTTCTTATGGGGAAATTCGCTTTGATACACAAGTACTTAGGATTACAAGCACGTTTCCGGAACGAACTATGCTCGCAAACCAACGTTTTACTGTATTTTTTTTTCTTTTAAGGTTTTATTTTTAAGTAATCTCTGTGTCCATTGTAGGCCTCGAACTCACAGCCCTGAGATCAAGAGTCACACACTCTACCTACTGAGCCAGCCAGGTGCCCCGATGATACCGCAAATATTTCTTTACATGTTTGCCTTCCCTGCCAAGCCTATGAGTTCCCCAAAGATAAGAAGCACATCATTTATTTCTCAGCACCCAGCACAACATGAGAGCAAAAATCGTTAATAAATATTTGTTGGCTAAATGACCAAATGCGATGACTCATTAGGGCAGTCTCCTAATTCCAACATCACCTTGAAATATTTCTGGAAAAGGCTTATGACGTTCCCCAGCCATTTCAACTCTGGGAGTGTCCTTGCATGCAAAGCTAGCAGCCAGAGGCTAAGCCCAGGATGCCCTTGCCTTATTCAGCACTTACATGCTGAATTGTTTCACTCAACCTAACCTTCTGCTTCTTGGTCTCCAAGCCATCTCACAGACCTGACTCTACACTGTTTCTTTTTGTGATCTCCATCCTTCCTCCTTGACTGTGATCCCAACATGTCTCTTGGGTCACCCTTGTGACTATCTGAGGCAGCCTTCTGCCCTGACCCAGGCCTCTTGGAAGGTTCCATGTTCCTTTCTGCCATAGGGCCTTAGTAAATGCTGCTCCCTTTGGGGTGCTCCCCACTGCATACTCTATGGTATCAGCCTATGGTAATGTTTTTGTTTTTACCTAGTCAACGCCCATTAAGCTAGATCTTTTCTATTTGTTCCTCCAGGTCTGTGCTCCACTTTCCTCCACCTGCTTTTTGTCACAAGTCTCACCTACGTGGACCGCATCAATGGCTTCCTTGCCCCTGGACCCCATTTGGGAGCAGTCAAGAGAAAAGACAACAGAAAGTCAGAGGGGGTGGGGACAGCGAGGTCAGGTGAGTTATTCTCCTGGCTTCTTCCTTCCTGGCTCTCCGGAGACTGGTTGTCCCCTCCACCCAAAGCCACAATTCTCGGTGGGTTTCCATCTTTACGGCTATGACCGTCCCATCCACTTTCCAGGAAGCGCCCATTGCAGCCCACATGTGGTAACAAGTCTCTCTGGCTAGTGCCAGGTTGCTTCAGCATCCTGTGTTGGTTCTCTTAACTCCGCCCACATCTTGGTACACAGTCCTGTGATTTAACTCTCCCAAAACACCCTGTCGAGTGTGTAAACTCTCTCCTGCAGAACCTTTGGCTGACACAACAACTCACCCTTCAGATTCCAAATGGCTCTCCGTGAGAGAAGACATCCCTAATCTCTGTTCCCTTCCCAAGCTAAGTCCTCCTGTTGTATACCCTTCCTTTGTAACACTCCTCCTGGTTATAATTTCCCATTCAATGAGTGATTATTTGATTAACATCTGCTCCCCTGGACTATACGCTTGGTTAAGGGAGAGACTTCCACCTGTTCCCCACCCACGACCGAATCCCTAATAAGGGCATACGGTCTGGCACATAGTGGAGACATTCACTACATCTCTGTTGAACAAACTGAATAAGGAAAATGTGTCTCTGGGGAGCCTGGGTGGCTCAGTCAGTTGAGCATGTGACTCTTGATTTTGGCTCAGGTCATGATCCCAGGGTTGTGGGATCGAGCCCCACATCAGGCTCCATGCTGGGAACGGAACCTGCTTGAGATTCTCTCCCTCCCTCTGTCCCTCTCTTCTACTCACACTTGCTCTCTCTTTAAAAAAAGAAAAAAAAATGTGTCTTACTGCCACAAATAGGGAACCAGTTCATGATCCAGAAAATACTACCTCCTTAAAAAGCATCTTCTACCGGCATAACACAACCTCTCCAATCTAGTGATCGTAAGCAACTTTCAAAGGACTTTATTTTTTTTACATTGCCATATTATATCACACTATGATCTAGTTAGCTCTTGTGTACAATGCTTCTCCAGAGAGAGAATAAATCCTCAGCCGCCCCCGGCTGCACAGGCAGTAAGTGAAGATGGCGAATTTGGGGCTCCTGTCAGGGAACACAAGAAAATGATGTGAACTCCCTGCCAGGACTCATGGGGAAAAGTCAACAACTGGTCCATGTAATAGTGGCCAAGAATTCTAAGAATGTATTTATAAATAAAGTAAATTCGAAAAATATTAAACAGATAGGGTCATCCTTTTGTTTATACAGATGATTTTAATTATATGCTCTGGTGGTTTTCCCGGGCAAAGAAATCCTGCAAAATGTTTGGATGGGGCTAAAAGAGCTCCAAGAAGGTTCAGAGACACTTATTTGGATTTTACTAGGTTAAAATTAATGAGGAATATCTAGGTCTTTATGAAAGTGTGAAACAAAATCACTCTTGAATAACAGAGTAAAAAGAAAGTAAATACGTACCCTTTGTTTTATACTTATTATGTTGTTATGCCTGTAAGAACTTTGTTGGCGTTACCTCATTTACTTGCGGCGACAATTCTATAATGAGAGTATGATTATTTTCTCCATGTTGTAAAGAGGCTGAGAATCTGATAAAGTTACAGCTACGGACTTAATAAACAGCAGAGATGAAATAAAAAAAAGCAAACGCGTCTAACTCAAACCCTATGCTCTCAGCCACTCCCTTCATCTTCCACTTATGTTATTATTATTATTTTTTTGAGTTTACTTATTGATTTTGAGTGGGGGAGGGGCAGAGAGAGAGAGAGAGTCTCAAGCCGGCTCCGCACTGTCGGCCTGGAGCCCAATGTGGGGCTCAAAGCCACAAACCGAGGTCACAACCTGAGCCAAAACCAAGAGTCAGATGCTTAACGGGCTGAGCCACCTGGGTGCTTCCCACTTAGGTCATTCTTTGCACTCTTCAGGCTATAGTAATATTGGTCACACTTGGCCTTCTTATTTCACCCCAGCAATTCTATAATTATCTTCCAAGACTGGGGTCCTGATTACCTCACGATCAGCCCCTTGAGATATGCCAGTTATTATTATTATTAATTCCTTCTTTCTTTCGTGGCTTGAGCATATCAATACCTGATCCTGAACTGAATATCCCAACTGTAATTTCTGTAAGTCCTATACGCCGAAATCCTGTGTCCAACCCACCTGTCCACTGCCAAGGCCACCAATGCTTCTTCTCGCCATTGTCATCTCACATCTGGAAGACACCTCCGCCCAAACCACCCAAAGTGACGTGGGCCCCATGCTCTTGCAGTGCTGGGCCTGTTTCCATCACCACCTGCCATGGACTGCCTACCTCCATAGATTCCACTCTACTCTTTCAGTATCCCACCTCTTGACTGACAGATGGACTACACAGCTTCTAGACGGTAACAGAATGACGGACCTGCACAGCTTTCTTTGTGGTCAGAGAAGAAAATTCCAAATCATCCCAAGGCCTGCAGAAGACATCCTTTTACGGCCTTTGCAGCTAAGACTTCAATTTTGTTCAGATAATCAGCACTTCCATTATGGCATAAGAATCCTGCAGCGGGAGCTCCTCAGAAGATAGAATTCTATATCGGCTGTGCAGTGAAACTTGGTTTCGACCAAAGAGCTGCCTGTATTTGAACAATGCATGTTTAATGCTTAGGAACCCTTGTTTCACCTTGCCCGGTCCTCTGGCAGAAGGTAGATAAATCCATCATCCATCTTTTAAGAGAAGTACCTTTCACCAGTTCTCGCATGATTTTCCTCTGTTGTTGTGGAAAACACAGAGTATATGGATCATGCTTTGCTAATCTCCCGATGATCAGCCCCCTTCATAGGCTGCCAGTGGTCTCAGACGGTGGTCTCGGATTAAAGCTCACCTAGCTCTAAAGCTTTAGACACTCAATCATTCATCGGACATCTACTAAATGCCTCACGTTACCCACTGTGCCAAGCACTGCTAGGCGCTGGGAATGCAGAGATGAATGGAGCACGATTGTCTGGGACAGAGAGAGAGACAGATGTCAGAAAGAAGTACAATTATGTGTTGCATTATTGTATGACATTAATTATTTGTATGCAATACTGTGTTTCACGACTGTAGGACAGAATTACATACAGAGCACGGTGAGAATACCAAGGAAGAAGAGTTTATTTTATCAAGGAGTCTGGAAAGACTTCCCTGAGGTAAACTGAGCAGTGGACATTGAAAATTGAGTCAAAGTTGTGCTCTCTGAATCGACGTAGTGGGAGCACCTAGAGCCTGTCACATTTAGGAGGCAACAGATGTCCTCAGAGCATCATCTGTGTGTTACGGGTAGAAGTAGGGACATGGCTGAGACATTAACATGACACGAGCCAAAGCTGGAGCAACTGTCAGCCACCTGATCACAGACGGTCTTGTATACAAGACCAAGAGCTCGGACTTGATCCGCAAGTAAAGAAGGACCATAAAACATTTCAACAGGAGAATTATTCTCAATATTACTGAGTGCTTCTCCTCCTCCGTTTAGTAAACCATCCCCACTCCCAGGGAGGGACCCTGGTGGCCTATGTCAATCCTAGCTGGTTCCATTCCTTTTGCCAGTGATGGCTTTAGGCTCAGGTGTGTGATAAAATGTTATTAATGAGACCGGAGGGCAAGTCCGCGAGGGGCTATTGGCAAGTATCTCTTCCCTTCTGAGACACACAGAAAAGACACCTCTTCTTTCTCGGACACAGTTAAACTAGGATGTGATGTTCAGAGTAATTGGGTTAAAACACCTTGGAGTTATACCACCTCTGACAGTTTTAGCCGACGTGAGTGGGGACTTTCTCCCACGTAAAGCCAAAGGTATTTTTCACTCTGGGGCCAGTAGGGAAACTAAGCGGGAAACTTGCAACATTCCAGAAGGACGATATGAATGAGAGCTACGAATGAGCAAGGGGACAGAGGGGAACAGGAGGTGCAAAAGCTAAAGTATTCGGAGCTAAAGTACTTGGAGACTGGACAGGAAAAGGGAAGGTCTAGACTGCCTCCCAGGTCTCTGGCTGGGGTGGCGTTTACGACACGCTCAGGTTTTTGCGTGATGCCAGAATGGGAACAGCTGCGTTGCTGTGTGGCCAGGGTGGCCCTAGAAATTGCTTGTGGTCATCTGCGAACGCTGGAGCTGAGTTTCATGGCTGCTGCCACCGCTACAGCCACTACTGCCCAAGGCTCTGCTGCGGGGGCGCCCCCGGTCCCTCATGGTGGTCACGGGCAGGACAAAACAGCGCACGCTCCCCACTCACACCACCTGTATTTTGTTCCACGCCTGTTCCCGCAATTTCCTTGCTGGTTTTGAGGCGTGAGGCAAGCCCAACAGCACCCGCTTAGCACCGGCACGTGTGTGCCCTTGAAACACAAGGGAGTTGACACCTTGTGGAGGCGAACCTTGGTCAGTCCAAGTGTGGCACCCAGGGGACAAGTCTTTCCCCTTTTCTCCTCTTCAATGAATGGCTTGGGGATAAAGGGGCCTCATGTGGCCTCTTTGAATATATCATGTGACACCAAGCAATCAATTTTAATAAAGCTGTGACAAGGTCAGTAATATGCTCTCCTACCCTCTCCGTCCTTCCCGGCCTCACTCTCCTCCTCCTTAAACGTGCTTTCCTAAGATCGGCCTCCCTAATAAAGTACAAGCTCGTAAGCCTCTGCCTCAGGATCTGTGATTTAGGGAAGCTAGGTGAGGAAAATGACGGACGTTACGCGAAATTCGACATGACCACTGAGTCCACAGCTCAGATTAAGCGAAAAGAGGAGTCCAAGTTCTAAGCTCATCAGAGCCCAATTCCCGGTTCAGTGCTAGACAAGCTCAGGTGCTAGTAGAGTACTTACAACTGCCTTTTTCATGGGTCGTGTAGTCCTATGTAACTGCTTATTGATTTTATCCTGTTTGCCTACTTACGTTCTTATACTGGAAAGCGGACACTAAAACAAAATCACGTACCTTAGAAATGATGGCTGCACAGAGGGTTCTGCCTAATCCTGGGCACTGCCTCAGAAGTACTGCCTTAGAGGGAACAGGGAGGTTTAGAAATTCAACCCCAGGAACTTTCTAAAATGCCCCGTATCCAGTGGGTAGGCAATCCATCAGGCAGAAGTTAATAGTAAGTTAACCAATAAAACCACAGCAGTGAGATATTAATCCTTCAAACCCTCCCGTTTTTTCCCCTAGTTCCTTCTCACGCACAGCTGATGCATTGACAATATCACCTTAGCAATCTGTCCCTTCTTTAACGATTTTGCAAAAGCAGCATCTGGTATGATGGTCATCAGTGCCATTTACCGACTATTTTTGGTACTCCTTATGTGCACGCGGTAGGATTGCATCTCCTTGCTCTTTCGAATTAGCAGTGACCCCATGACTTGCTTCGGCCCCCGTGACGTGGTCAGAAGTACCGTGGGTCACTTCCGGTTGGAAGATTGAAGAACTCGGGGATGGGGTCTGCCATTCTCTCCCTCTCCCTGCGTGTTTCACGTGGAGGCCGCTCCTGCAGTCTGGGGCCTGGGGTGAGCCTAAGACGAGGCGGGGCCCTCAGCCAGCCCCTAATGGATTGGCTGGGACGTAAGCTCTGGTGGCTTAAACCACGGAGGCCTGATGGTCGACTGCTATAGTGCCATCACCCCGCGGTGCTGCCGGGTCTGAGTCAGTCTCATCTCCATTCACCATGAACCTCAGAAAGAGTAAGGGCGCTTGTCACCATCTTGAAAGATGCAGAGATGGGCTCTGAGCACAGGTATCTTGGCTAGAAATCCATCTAGTGCATGGAAGCCCCCCGCTCCCTCATGCCCAAATGCCCTAAAAAAGAGTCTGAAACCACCGCGTATTCAGTCTCCTTGGCTCTCCCTGAAAGCTGCGCTTTGCTCTCGTACCAAACGAAAGCAGTTTCCTCTGACGGCTCTGGCATCTTTCTCCCTGTGGTCTTCCGGCAGCGGCTGCTATTCAGGCTCAGGAGAATCCTGGCACAGACGCGCCATCTGCCTTCACACTCACATTCTACGCAGAGAATCATTCTATGTAGAATCATTCCCTTCACATTCTATGAAGGGAAATCTACGCAGAGGCTCCCTTAAGGCTCAAGGGGCCAAAGAGATCAGTTAAGACCAAAGTCCATTTTTCACGGCACCTGCGTAGCTCAGGCAGTTAAGCTCCTGACTCTTGGTTTTGGCTCAGGCCACGATCTCCTGGTTTGTGGGTTCGAGCCCCGCTACAGGCTCTGTGCTGACAGCGGAGAGCCTGCTTGGGATTCTCTCTCTCCCTTTCTCTCTGCCCCTCCCGTGCTTGCATGCTCAGTCTCTCTCTCTCTCTCTCTCTCTCTCAAAAGAAATAAACTTAAAAAAAAAAAAAGAAAAAAAAGGCCAAGGCCCATTTCTCTATCTTTCTGCTCACCCCTACCTCACAGAATCAATCCCCGGGACGAGTTCCTGTGGTGTACAATCTAGCATGAATCTTGGCCTCCAGAGTGGGTTGCACAGTGTCTCCCAGAATTCATGTCCACCCAAAACCTATGAATGTGACTTTATTTGGAAATAAGGTTTTTACAGATAATTACGTTCCGATAACAACATACTGGATTATAATAGGTATCATTAGAGGAAGAGACAGATTAACACACAAAGACACATAGAGACTTTGTTACAGACAATGGAGACAGAGATTGGAACGATGCATCTACAAGTCGAGGACCGCCAAAGATTGCCAACAACCACAAGGAGCTACGAAGGGGCCAGGAAGCCCACCCCCTCCCCCAGGGCCTTTAGAAGGAACATGGCCCTGGGACACCTTGATTTTGAACTTCTGGCCTCCAGAACAGGGAGAGAATAAATTTCTGTTGTTCTAAGCTACTGAGCTCGTAAGGCAGCCCTAGGAAATGAAAACAGCCTCCAAAGTCCAAGCCATAGGAAAACAAATGCATTACTCAGGTCTTTCGGAGAGGGGGAGAGAGAGAGAGACCCGAGTTTCCCTATAACTCTACCACTCAGTAGCTGTGCACCCTAAAGCAAGTTAGTCAAATGTATGTGTCTGGTCCCTTTATCTATACTATTAGACAACAGGTATCGAGGTTGTTCGCTGCATGGTACGGTGGGCATTTGCCATTCCTATGCCTCGCAGCATCTGAACCCCTTCCTGTGTTTGGACAACGCCCCACTTCTGAGGCAGCACCAGCCTCCCAGCAGGGAAGCTGAAGGCGTCTGATGGTCCTTTGTCGCACCCTCGAAGCTGAATCAGAGGCAGGCCCAACGTTCCACCAATAAGATGCGTTTTGCAGGCAAAGCTCGGAATGTGAGGATTCGGGGCTGCCAGAGAATCCGCTCAGGGGAGGTCACAACTGCGTCCGGGTTCCAGCTCACCACAGGGGAGTTCTAAGGACAACACTCAAGGGCACCAGAGGGTGAAGGCTGGGCAGGCATGGTGC
The DNA here is from genome assembly GCF_028749965.1 of Puma concolor. Classification (NCBI taxonomy): domain Eukaryota; kingdom Metazoa; phylum Chordata; class Mammalia; order Carnivora; family Felidae; genus Puma; species Puma concolor. The sequence continues at coordinate 8,526,724 of NC_141679.1, read as the reverse complement.
CCATGTCTGGCTGCACTGCTGTCTCTCTGAGACCAATTGTACAATGTGACTTTGGAACTTATTCTTGGTCACGGAGCCTCCACGCCTACTGTCTGATGACCCCGTATCCTTTAAAGAAATTACTTTCTCTCTTTCCTTCCCTCAAGTCGGGAGAGCTGGCTTTTGAACTTGGCAGCTAACAAGTTAACACACAAGTACTAACGGAGTTAAGGTATGCCAAGCACCTAGCAGGAATCAGGAGTGATCTCCTTTCTTCCTGCCTCCCTACACAGCACTGAGCAAGGGTTTTGCTGTCACCAGGTCAAAGATGATGCTCAGGGGCGAGAAGCGGAAGATGTAAAGAATGGATTTTTGAAAACGTGGTATATACATACAATGAATATTACTCTTCCTTAAAAGGGGGATTCCGCCATGAGCAACACCAAGGATGAATCTGGAGGGCATTCCGCTCAATCAAATAAGCCAGACACAGAAGGACAAAGGCTACACGATTTCCCTTGAATCAAAGCATCTCAAATAGTCAAATTCATTGAAGCCGAGAGCAAATGCTGGTCGCTAGGGGCTGGGGAGAAGGAGAAATAGGAAAGCACTAGTCAAAGGGTATGAAGTTTCAGCTGCGTGAGAGGAGCAACTCAACTCTGAATTCCTGCATGTCCATTGCACGCTGTTTGCTACTAACGATGCTGCGTCACATACTTAAACATTTGCTAAGGGGATGGATCTGCTGTTAAGTGTTCTTATCATGGAGTATTAAGTAAACAGCAGGACGAAACTTTGGAAGTGATGTGATGGATACATTTATGGCGGAGACTGTGGTGATGGTTTCCCGGATATACGCTGATGCCTCCAATATCAACAAGTTGCACATGTCAAATATGTATCATTTTTTGACCTGATCCATACCTCATTAAAGAGGTTTTGTTTCGTTGGTGTTTTCTTTTTAAATATTTTTTTAATGTGCATTTATTTTTGAGAGAGAGACAGAGCGTGAGTGGGCAAGGGGCAGAGAGAGAGGGAGACACAGAATTGGAAGCAGGCTCCAGGCTCTGAGCTGTCAGCACAGAGACTGATGCGGGGCTCGAACCCACGAACCGCAAGATCATGACCTGAGCCGAAGTCGGTCACTTAAAACTGGCTGAGCTATTCTGGCGCACCCCCTCCCTTTTTTTGTTTTGTTTTGTTTTGTTTTTAAAATAAGGAGGCAAGAGCTGTTTCATCCCATACAGACAGGACTCCTGGGCGGGCCTGTGCTGCAGCTTTCTTCCTGTCGATGATGAAGGTCAGACCTCATTAGTGTGTGGGCTTAGCCAAGGCTCTGCAGCGTTTCAAAGCGGGAGGAGAACTTCTGAGGAGGATGAGAGGCAGACTCCAGGGCCTTTGACCAAGCTGATGATAAGCCCACAGCGAAGAAAAGTCACGGTGGAGGGGCCTGGAGCTCAGGCTCTGCAAATCAGAGTATCAGCTGACAATCGGGAGTGGGTTGCTTTTGCATGTTTGTTGTTGTTATTTACGGGTTTTTTTTTTTAAGCTTTCAAATCCCCGAATCCCTTCGGCCTAAGCCAACTACCCATTTGAATGCACCAAGCAGCTGTTGCGGCGGGGGATTCTCTCCTCTGTGAAAAAGCTGATTTAAAAAAAAAAACAAAAAACAAAAAACAAAGTAATAAGCTCCCGGCTCCCGCTTATTCTCCCAAGGTTCCCGCAACTGGTGCCCTGACAAATGAAGTGTCAAAACATTTCCAAATTAAAACCCTACCGCTCACACAGCCCCACACCCTCAGCAGGATGGACTTTCCCTGCTTGGACCCTGCATACCCTTGAAGAAACTAAAAATAGCCAGATGGCAATTAACAGAAACTCTGAGGAGGGGGAGGGGGTGAGTTCCAGCAGGGGTCAGTTTCCTGGATGGATTCCAAACGGAGTCTTCAGCCAGCAGTGCTCTGGCCAAGAAAGGCTTTTCATTAAAAGTGCATGGGGGAGGCAGCATGGGAAAAAAGAAATCAAGATTTGAAACTATAGCAGAGGCAGAACCCACACCACCATGCCCAACACCATCAGTGACAATAATAATACTTGCTACAAGGTACTGAGTGGCTACCATGGGTCACCGAGCCTTCCATATGCAACGTATCATCTTAACCTAGCAAGGACTCCAAGAAGTAGTCGCCACTCTAACAGAAAAAGGATATTAAAGCCCAGAGCCGGTAGCAGCCAACTAGCCAAAGACGTCAAAGCAAACAGGATAAAGGCCTACGGCAGGTGCGTGGTGAGTGACCAGGCTGCTGTCCGAACTTGGCTTTCCAGTTCTGGAACTCGACCATAACCATTGCACCATGCTGCCTCCTACATGCACGGGGATATCTGAGTGACCAAATGTTTCCACGCTGTCCTTAAGCTCAGAGAGACAAAATTCTCCCTTGGCAATTTTAGCAGTCCCTTTCCGGGGTTCATATCTGGGTAGGGGGGGTGCTCTAAAGTAAGACTAACTGGGTTCCAATCCTGGCCTTTTCATTTCCCAGTTGTATAAAATCAGGTAAGTTAATAGCATCCGCGGGCCTTAGCTCTTTTGTCTCTAAAGTGGCAGTGATGTAGGCTTTTATCTCACAAAATTATAATCAAGATCAAAGGAACCTGCTCTGTGGACTGAGTATCTGTGTCCCTCTAAAATTCAAATGTTGAAACTCTAATCCCCAGTGGGATGGTATTTGGAGATGGGGCCTTTGGGAAGGAACGCGGTCACAAGGGCGGAGCCGTCGTGAAGGGGATTCGGACCCTTATACGGAGAGACATTGAATAACTCGCTTCCTGTTCTTCAGGGTCGTGTGAAGATATAACAAGACGACCTATGTATGAGCCAGGGCATGACTCCTCCCCAGACACCAGCTCTACCAACACTCTGACCTTGGACTTCCCAGCCTCCAGGACTATGACAAATAAATATGTGTTGTTTAAACCACCCTGTCTATGGTAGTTTTGGGATAGCAGGGTTTGTCTGGGGAGACTGGCCGTCCAGCGTACAAATGGGTGGAAAAGTTCAGTCTGTGGGGGAAAGAAATAGGAAGGCCTTATTTGGCCACAGGTCCAAGCCTTGTTCTCCAAGCAGCACTACTAACCATAAAGCTGATATTATTTCTACCTGACATCTGGGTCTATTTCTAAATTGGTTCAGAACTCAGAAGGGAAAAGAGATATAATTAATTATCAACCATGTGATTAATTTTCACCTTCATAAACCCCAACAGATAGACGTCTATTTTATTTCACTGGCAGACAAACCCATTTCAGGCCAGCAGGAAAAGGATATTTTGCAAAATCAAATGAGGTTACAGCTGTGAGTGACCTTAAAGATGATCCGGGCCAGTATCTTCATTTTTGTGGATGAAAAGATAACACAAATGAATGGGTCAAGTGACATAATCCATGTGAAATTCTGTGGAAGATCAGAATGCAAATTATTCACATGATCAGTCGTTTGGGGAGTGGTCTTAAGAAGCCGTAAACCCCAGAATTAAAAACAGATCATAGATAACACAGAAAATAGATTGTAGATGAAAACTAAGCAACTCCAGAGGGAGAGAAATTTTCCTAAGCAAAAGTATTACCTCCAGGAAACATCTTCAAACCACAAAGCAATCAATAGTTTAGAGGTGATTATTTTTTTTTTTCAATTAGCAAAAAATCCCTATCTTAGGTCAATAAGATTGCTTGCCCACTCTCTTGAATACGAGATGGAGAGTCAAAAGAAATAAGCTTCCTCCCTCTCCCCTAATCCTGTCCACCTGCCATAATCAGGTCCTCTTTGTTAGGGATGTTCACTTCCTATCTATTAACCAGGCAGGACCCCACTGGCAAAGCAAGGGTGACGGGCACCTCAGGACATATGACAAGACATCTGAGACCCTGGGGCCAAACAGCCACCTCTGGTCTTATCACCCTCAATCATCAGAGTACACAGTTTTGCCTTTTAGAAAGCAAGTGGCCCTGGGTAAGTTGGAGAGAATTCACTGTACCGTGTCTCTTCCACTAAATACAGAAGTCATGGGACAGGTACTTGGAAGACTCTAAAATGTGTACAGTAGCAGGCAGACTGGGGAAGACCAGAATTCAAATACTGCCAAACCATATCCTCCATGATCTGAACTCAACACACCGGAAATAGGCACCAGGGCGCAGACAAAAGAGCTCCTGGGGACACCTAGTAGTTCTGGCTCCAACATCAAGAAAGGACGCTACAATCTCGAGTATGAAAATGCTCCGGTTTTCCCTTCCTCTTCTTTTTCCTTTTCCTCTTCTCTCTCCTCTCCTTCCTTTCTTTCCCTCCCCTTTCCTCTCTTCTGTGTTCCAGCCCCCAGCGATCTAGTGGTAGTGACTGCCTCAGGAGCCGAAACGATGAGGGCAGGCAACCTACCTCCGCATTCGACGCTGTCATTCCCAAAGGCTGAGACCACCAACGCCCCGCCAGCCGCCTTTCTTCTTTCTTTGTCTTCTCTCTGCTTGGCCAGCGTAGGCCAAGTCGTGGAAGCGCACGAAAGGGCGAGATTTTCAGCCCGAGACTGAGAAGTGGTCCCAGGGAATCAGAAAGCACCGGGAAATCAGGGAGAGGAAGGAGTTTGGCAAAGCAACTCCATAAAGTTTTCTTTCTCTGAATAAATTCCTGGGCTGGGCGCTGGGGTGCCATCTGGCACATTCCCTGTGTTATGTAACTATTACCTGTCTCAAGTTTCCAGCCATTTCTATCACCGTAAAAAAAAACGCTGTACCCATTAAGCACCACTCCCCACCTCTCCCTTCCTCTGCCCCTGGCTCCCACGAGTCTGCCTCCTTTCTGATTTGCCTATTCTGGATGTTTCATGTAAATGGAATCATCTTTATGAGCTTCTGTCACTCATTTCACTCAGCAGGTTTTGTGGTTCACCCATGTTGATGCACGTATCAGCACTGCATTATTTTTGTGGATAAGGTAAATATGAACGATGCCCACAATATTCCGTTGTATGGACGTACCACATTTTGTTTTTCCATTCATCAGGTGATAGGCATTTGAGTTCTTTCCACTCTGGCTATTGTGAATCGTGTTGCTATAAACATTCATGTCCAGGGGCGCCTGGGTGGCGCAGTCGGTTAAGCGTCCAACTTCAGCCAGGTCACGATCTCACGGTCTGTGAGTTCGAGCCCCGCGTCGGACTGTGGGCTGATGGCTGAGAGCCTGGAGCCTGTTTCCGATTCTGTGTCTCCCTCTCTCTCTGCCCCTCCCCCGTTCATGCTCTGTCTCTCTCTGTCCCAAAAATAAAATAAACGTTGAAAAAAAAAATTCATGTCCAAATAGTTGTTTGAATGCCTGCTTTCAATTCTTTGGCGTGTATAATTAGGGGGTGGAATTGCTTCATACAATGGTTCTACCAAAGCTTAATTTTGATTCTCGTTTTTGACAAGCCTTCTTAAAATGGTCTGAGATAATAACATGCTGCTGGCATTACCTTGTCTCTAAAGTCAATGTGGTTCTGGAGGATGGCTCTGTGGTAAGTGGCTGTCCTTACAAAATCTTGCATCATGTTCTGCTGCTGGGAAATGCAGCCATAAAACTGTGGGGGAAAGACAAGGACAGGGACAGTCAACAACCCATAAGTCATCACCTTCATGCACATATGGTTCTGAGAGCCACCTTGGTCAAGGTAGGCTTAACCTAATACACAGGCAAGCTGAGGCTCTGAAAGACACAGTGACCTGTCCTTCTTAGCTCTGTTTGTAAGGTCTAGAACTGTAAGTGGACCCCAGACTTTCAGCAGCTGCTTCACGAGATAGATTCAGGCCTCGATGTTGGTCAGACAAGTTCCCAGGGTCCCTCCTCAAAGCAGAGGCTATGAGGGTCAAGAGTAACAGCAACAAGAGAGAGAAAGGCCAGAGCCCAAAGGGATGTCCCTAAAGAGTCTCATGAGCCAGGAGAGAAAAATAGGACTTGGACAGAGGTCTTGAGTGAGAGCGGGAAGAGAGCAGGAGGTAGTGACGATGATCATCCTGATCAGGCAAGCCAGCCCTCTAGCCCGCTCAGGTGTATCCGCAGGTGTGCGTCACATGGAAACTCAGTTCCACCCGGAACAACTTTCCTGACCTGGAAATACTGCACGGCTGATGCCTCTTCTGTCCGCTGGCTGAACACCGAGGACTCCTTTTTCTCATTCCGGCAGCTTTGCAAGGTATTTGAAAATGAGCTGAGATCTGCAGGGACAAAAAGCAGACCCGTTTCTACACGGAGGGAAGCACAGAATTCACCACTACGCTCTTTACAAAATTCTGGGAAAACAGTAGAGGATTCAAAGGGCAGACGGCACCTGGGTGGCTCAGTCAGTCAAGCATTCATCCAAGTCTTGATTTTGGCTCAGGTCGTGATCTCGCAGATCCTGGGTTTGAGCCCTGCATCGGGCTCCACGCTGGCAGTGCAGAGCCTGCTTGGGATTCTCTCTTTCCCTCTCCACCCTCCCTGGCTCATGCCCTCTCTCTTTCTCTCTCTCTCTCTCAAAATAAATAAACTTAAAAAAAAAAAGAAAGAAAGAAAGGGCGCCTGGGTGGCTCAGTCAATTGAGCACCCAACTTCAGCTCAGGTCATGATCTCACGGTTCATGGGTTCGAGCCCCATGTCGGGCTCTGTGCTGACAGCTCAGAGCCTGGAGCCTGCTTCGGATTCTCTGTTTCCCTCTCTCTCTCTCTGCCCCTCCCCTGCTCACGCTCTGTCTCTCCCTCTCAGAAAAATAAATAAACGTTAAAAAACTTAAAAAAAAAAGAATATTCAAAGGGCATGTTCATCCCCAAACACACACATGATAAGGAACGGCAAGGTGGCTATGGGTGCCACTCTGAGATGTGACACCCTTACGTACACTTGTCACACATATTTGCATTCACCAATATCACATGAGAGAGCTTAATGGAACACATAGAGACTGGGCTCATGGGATCCTCCTCGTCCCACATTCACAAAGCTAAACAGGTTTATTCTAAGTAAGTCCTCTGGGGAAGGTGATTGTTGATGATAAGGAAAAAATATATATGTGAATACAAAATATGCATATAATGGATATATATACATATGTATATCTATATAATCTCATTCTATTGTAACAACAGGGTTCTTTTTCACATTTCTCTAGGTGTACAGAGAAAAAGGAAAATAACTGAAGATATGTGAATACAAGGCAAAGCTTTCTATTATTTGAGGAAAAAAATACATAAGTGAAGGCTCAAAAAAAATCCCCAAAGTGGTATCACTAATAGCTAACACAGCCTACAAGGTTGTCAAGTTTTGTGACTTTTGCCTTAGAAATGTCTTTGAGGGGCACCTGGGTGGCTAAGGTGGTAAAGCGTCTGACTTCAGCTCAGGTCAGGATCTCACGGTTTGTGGGTTCGAGTCCTGCCTCAGGCTCTCTGCTGTCAGCACCCGGCCCACTTTGGATCCTCTGTCCCCCCTCTCTCTTCCCCTTCCCCACTCTCAGTCTCTCTCAAAAATAAACACAAAATTTTTAAAATAATTTAAAATTTAAAAATTTTTCAAAAATAATGTTTAAAAATGCAAAAAAATGTTGCGTAATTACAAAATCAGTGTTCGAAAAGTGTAGAAAATTCACAAAATGCAACAAACCCAAATGAAGAAAATAAAAATAATCATCTCATAATGCAAGCTATTAATTACTGTTCACGTTTCGATGCATATTCTCTTGGGGTGTGTGTGTGTGTGTGTGTGTGTGTGTGTGGAAAAATTCCTCTTTGCACAATTTCATCCCATTATTTTATGAATACATCTTTTAATTTAAGATACTATTGGGGTATCTGGGTGGCTCAATTGTTTAAGTGTCTGACCTGATATGGTCTCAGGTCAGGATCTCACGGTTCGTGGGATCAAGACCCATGTCAGGCTCTGTGCTGACAGTGGAGCCTGCCTGGGATTTTCTCTTTCTCCCTCTCTCTCTGAAAATGAATAAATAAACATTAAAAAAAAAAAAAAAAAAGAAGAAGAAAAAAGTACATGAATAACTTCCCGCATTTTTAAGTAGTCTCTTGACATGACTGTTAATGGATGTATGTTTCAGAGGGACATGCCATTTCCCTACAGTTGGACCCCAAGTCCCTACCCTGGCGTACAATTTTGGGATGACAGAGCCCAGCACCTGTATCTGTAACTCTGTCCCTGGTGACTCTGATGACAAGACATTCTTGAGAACTCCAGTTAACAGAACCTCCGTACAAAATAAGTATCCTAACTCTATATTACAGTAAAAGAGACTCTAATTCTTTACAATTTCCTCCTACGTGGGCCATCAACAGACGAATCGGTATTTCTGTTCCCCCGTGACATTTACCTTTTGACTGTTTTCTTTTACAATTAAAAAAAAAAAAACCTCTGTAAATAATGTGATCATATGAAATTTAACAATTCAGAAAAGAAAGCCCAGAAGCAAAAAGAATTCCGAGATATAACCACTAATAATATTTTGGGATGAAATCTCCCAGTAATTTTTTTCATATATTTTTATCTCTCTCTGTATTATTTACAATAGTACTGAACCCTCCTGCTTTACAACCTGTTTTTTTTCTTTTTTCCTTTTTTTTGAGAGTGCGTGCGCGCACGCCTGTGAGTGGGGAAGATACGGGGTAAGGGAGACGGAGAATTTCAAGCAGGCTCCATGCCCAGTGTGAGGCCAGACACGGGGCTCGATCCCATGGCCCTGAGATCATGACTTGAGCCAAAATCAAGAGTCGGATGCTTAACCAACTGAGCCACCCAGGCCTTCCTACAGCCTGCTTTTTCATGAACAATAGTTAGCTTTTTCTGGTCAGTACTTTTCATATAGAATCTCTCAACTACACATAAAGCTATAGAGCCCATTAATTACGGTTTCCTTTTGGTCTTGTTCTTCCGATTTGTTCCCAGAGGCAACAGTTTCACAGACTTAGGAGATCTTAATTTCAACAAGATTTCTAACCATGTTCCTTCAAATTTTGGACCTAATTATTTCCTTGTCAACTTCTACAGGGGGTCAAAAGTACCAACTCTATTCAACTACAATTTTCTACATTTGCATTTTATTCCTTTCAAAAGACATTGGGTACTATTTTGAAACTTCAAAAATGTTTTAAAACTTTGTTAGATAAAAGCTTGCAACAAACCAGGTATAAAAAGGGAACACACCTCAACACAGCAAAAGCCATACCTGACAGTCCTTCAGCTGACAGCATACTCAACAGTAAAACATTGAAAGCTTTTCCTCTAAGACTGGGAGCGAGACAAGGATGCCCACTGTCGCCATTCCTTTTTAACAAAGTGTTAGAAGTCCTAGCCAGAGCAATTAGGCAATACAAGGAAATAAAAGGCATCCAAATTGGAAAAGGAGAAGCAAAATTGTCTCTATTTGCAGACAACATGATATTATCTATAGAAAACTCTAAAGACTCCACCAAAAAAAACTGTTATCACCAATGAATTCCGTAAAGTTGCAGGATACAATATCAATATACAAAAATTAGCTGTGTTTCTAAACACCAACAATGAACTACTAGAAAGCAATCCCACTTCAACCTGCATCAAAAAGAATAAAATATTTAGGAATAAACGGAATCAAGGAAGTGACACCAGCATCTACATGCTAAAATCTGTAAGACGTTGATGAAAAAAGTTGCAGATGACACAAATGAGGGGAAATATATCCTGTACTCATAGTTTGGAAGAATTAATATGACGAAAATGTCCCACACTACCCAAAGCAATCTACTGATTCAGTGCCATCCTATCAAAATTCTGAGGGCATTTTTCACAGGAAAACAATCCTAAAATTTGTATGGAACCACAAAACCCTCAACAGCCAAAGCACTCTTGAGATAGAAAAACAAGGCTGGAGGCATCACACTTTCCGATTTCAAACTATATTACAAAGGTGTAGTAATTAAAACATTATGGCTTTGTCATAAAAACACACAGATGAATGGAACAGAAGAAAGAGCCCAGAGATAAACTCATGTTTATATACTCAACCAAATTACAACAAAGAAACGAAGAAGGTGTAATGGAGAAAGGATAGTCTCTGCAATAAATGATGCTGGGCAGAGTGGACAGCCACACGCGCCTCTGGACATCCACTGGACCCCTTACACCATGCCCAATAGTCAACTCAAGATGGATTAAATTATGGAACGTAAGATCTGAAACCATAAAGCTTCTAGAAGAAAATGGGGTAAACACTTCAACATTGGTCTTGGCAATGATGTTTTGAATTTGACACCAAAAGCAAAGGCAACAACAGGAAAAATAAAGAAGCAGGATGACATCAAAACTAAAAAGCTTCTGTGCCACAAAGGCAATACCAACAAAGCAAAAAGGCAACCTACAGGATGGGAGAAAATACTGGCAAATCACACATCTGATAAGGAGTTAATATCTAAAAAATATATAAAGAACTCACACAGCCCCAGAGTAGGAAAAAAACCTAATCAATCTGATTAAAAACTAGGCAATGGAATTGAACAGGCACTCTTCCAAAGGCATGCAGATGGCCATCAGACACGTGAAAAGACGCTTCATATCGCTCATCATCAGGTAATGCAAATCGAAACCACAGCGAGACATCACCTCCCACCTGTCAGAATGGCAGTCATCAAAAAGCAGAAGATAACAAGTGTTGGTGAGGATGTGGAGAGAAGGGAGCCCTCGTGCACTGTTGGCGGGAATGTAAACCGGTGCAGCCGCCACGGAAAACAGTAAGGAAATTCCTCAAGAAGTTAAAATAGAACTAACCATCTGATCCAGCAATCCCGCTTCTGGGTATATAACCCAAAAGGAAGTTAAATCATTATCTCAGCAATGTCTGCACTCCCATGTTCATTACAACGATATTCACAGTAGCTAAGACAGGGAACGAGCCTAAGTGTCTGTCAACAGATGAATGGATAAAGATGTGAGAAATACTTTATGTTAATATATATATGTATATTACATATTATATAATATCTGTTCCCCACAATGAAATATTATTCAGCCATGAGACAGAAGGAAATCCTGCCATTTGCGACCACATGGATAGAACTTGACAGCATTATGCTAAATGAAGTAAGACAGAGGAAGACAAATATAGCACGTTATCGCTTACACGTGGAATCTTCTTTTAAAAAGTCAAGCTCCTAGAAAGAAAGAGAGAGTAGAAAAGTGGTTGCCAGGAGCTGTGGGGCAGAATAGGAAAGGGATATAAATGTTCAGCTACAAGATGCACAGGGTCTGAGGATCTAATGTATAGCATGGCGACTACAGTCGCTAACAGTGGATTGTATAATTGAAATCTGCTGAGACTATTGAAATGTTCAAATGTACCAAAAAATGAAATGAAATGAAATGAAATGAAATTTCTCAGACATACTAAAAAAAAATACCAGAAGATATTAGATAATATTTACCCAGCTCTGGTCTCTTGGCCCCTGTCCAATTCCCTCTGATCTCACAGAGACAGCCAGCTGTGGTCTGTGTCACCCATGTGTGAGTTCTTTGAATCCTGGGCATCTAAGCTGTTTGGGCTTTCAAAGCCTACAGTAAATTCATTTGTTCAACACACAGTCTTTTGAGTATTCTCAACCGTCTCCATACTTTGGGGGAAATCTGAGCTCTTAACACAGCCAAAAATAAAGGGTGCCTAATTTAGCAAACAGGATGCGTGACACGTGGAAAAGTATCATTTTTGGTTAACAAACAAGATTATGACTATCAAGTAACACGGCTAGTCTTGTGTCACTCACCAACTGACTCCAAAGGAGACAACCGTCTCCAAAGGAGACGACGGCCAAAGAGAAGTTCCAACAAAGTTTTAGGTTACAGCAGTACCCATGCAACACATAACCAGCCTTCCAAAATAAACAGTAATTGTACCTATCAGCTCTATTATGTTTGCTATTTGAAAAATCCAATATTATTACACTACCGACACTACAGTCACAACTCTTTCAGAGTCTCTTGTGTAACAAGTTTACGATGTATTTATGGGATTTAGAAACTAAGAAGTATCCAGGAAAGTGCAGGAAGCAGCATCAGTTAACTCCTGCCTATGATGATTTCTGTCCCAATGGCTGCCAGGAAAATGTTTTCTTTACAAGCCACCCTGACCTTTACTTTAAGTGGTTAAATGAATATGTACAAATAAAGAAAATGTCTGTGTTTCCATGCGAGGTATGAGGATTTTTTAAAAATCTGTTGTAATTATTTTTTTAACGTTTGTTCAGTTTGGAGAGACAGAGAGAGACAGAGCACAAGCAGGGGAGGGGCAAAGAGGGAAGGAGACACAGAGACTGAGGCAGAGACACAGACACCGAGCTTCCCGACGCGGGGCTCGAACCCACGAACCGCGAGATCACGACCTGAAGGATTTTTTTTAAACACACTTTTAAAAGGACAAGAAATTTAATTGTTGACTTCTCCCTCCCCTCAGTGTCCAGAAGAAAGGACTCTGGAGGACACTGTGTTAAACGATCCAGGCCCCTCTAACAAAGTGCCATAGAGTGGGTGATTTATAAGCAACAGAAATCCATCTCTCACAGGTCTGGAGGCTGGGAATTCTGAGATCAGGGTGCCACTCATGGTCAGGCCCCAGTGTTGCAGACTGCTCGCTTCTGGCGGTGTCCTCACATGGTGAAAGTGGTAAGGGACCTCTCCGGGGTCTCTTTTATAATCGCTTCCCAAAGACCCCACCTTCAAATACCACCACATTGAGGATGAAGTTTCAAAATATGAACTTTGGGGAGACATAAACCTCCCGTCTGTGGCAATTCTCAGTGGAGGACCCAAAATGAGACGCAGCCAGACGCAACTTCTCTTCCTTGATTCTCCAAACTAGGGGGAGGGACTTTCGCCAAGAGGAGCAAGGGAATCTTTAAATCCAGCAGATACTTTTGCCTTTGGAGAACATTTTGGCAAGAAGCGCCTTTTTTTTTCTTTTTTTTTTTAATGAAAAAGCTTTTTGATCTGCAGGCATCATTTGTTTACAAGATGCCATTCATTCTGTAGGGCCAGGAAGGCTCCCAGAGGAGAGAAAAGAAAGGCCCGCTGTTTAGAACATAATTAAGTCTAAATGGATGTTCACGTTTGCATATTGGCTCCTTCCGGCCGCTCAGGGTAGAAAAGGTGGGAGGAGAGGGGTCAGAACCAGGGCTCTGGAATAAAGAGGTCCCAGTTGGGTAGATTCCAAAAGCGAAGCACAGGGCGGGGCATATAGGAAGGAGGCAATGCCCTCTATTCCTAACAAAAGCCAAGTCCCTCCGGCAAGGCATGAATCGTGAGTCAAAAGGGGACTTCTTTCAAAGGACACACTTATCCACACTGTTTGTGAAGAGGGCAGCCGCTCTGGCTTAAACCGCCATGTTTTGTCATTTTCACCACAAACAAAAAGATGCAATTTTCTCTACCACGTAGATATTAACCGTGCTACAGCCATGGCTCTCATCATTTTCCTTTGATTCTCGAGCTCGATTTCGGCTTCTTCGTACCAAGCCATTACTTTTCAATTTCAGCATGCAGTCATACTCGCGGATCAATAGACTGCGGAGATTCACCGTTTCCTTATTGTTGTTCCTTCCAAAAGACCAGATTGAAGGGATCTGTTTTTGTTTGCTCGCTTCTCTTAAATAGCTGCTATTTACAAGAGATACTGTCTGTAGTGCTTTCCATGCAGAGTTTATTTACCAAGCATCTTTCTTTGCAGGAAAGGGTAATACCTGTCTGACTGCATCACCTGTTCTGGCCACATGTCCCCAAATTGTACCAGAAAATACACAACTGACAGTATGATAATCGCGGTGTGGATTTCTTCTTCTTCTTCTTCTTCTTTTTTAAATAATATGTCAAACTCTAAACACTGTAGCAGACATGCTTTGGGGCTATCGTGACTCATTTACCGACAGCCTCTTTTATTTTTTTCTCTAGCTCATCAGCTCAAGTTTGCCAAATCAAGCTCAGCGCACTGGGCACCTAAGGAAGCGATCTATTTTCCTGCAGTCAGTACACAAAGGAGACAACGAAGCAACGACTCGCCCCATTCAATTCTCCTTCCCCTAGCTTCACGGTCTGGGTGCCCCCCCTCTCGGGATGGAAATGGGTTAGGGAAGACTGCACTGTTCCTCCTATCTGGGCAGAGCTGGACAAACAGGTGTACCCATGGGGGCATCACTCGAGCAGTATGGGTAGGAGGCCAACAGCTGCAAGCTGGTCTTCTCTCTGAACATACCCCCCACACGTATACTTGCAGGGGACTCTGCTGCTGAGTGAAATTCAACTGAAGGACGGCCCTTCTTATTTCTCATACAAGCAGGTTTTCTTAGGAAAGTAGCAGAAGGATTTAGACCTACAGTAGATTCCTTGAGCGGTCGACAGAGCACCATTACAGGATACTGGCTATTTCTGGGGCACTTGGGTGACTCAGTCGGTTAAGCGCCCGACTCTTGATTTCGACTCAGGTCATGATCTCACGGTTTGTGAGTTCGAGCCCTGCGTCAGGCTGTGCGTTGACAGCGTGGAGCCTGTTGGGATTCTCTGCCTCTCTCTCTAGTCCTCCCCCGCTCGCCCTCTCTCTCTCTCTCTCAAACCAAATAAACATCTAAAAAAAAGACACTGGATATTTCTATTGTACACATGGGAAAACTAGACAAACAGACGGCTTCACCAAACGTCCAGCTAATTTCTCTCTCATACTGTTTTTGTCTCCTTTCGGGGTAAAAAAAAAACCAAAAAACAAAAACAAAACAAAACTTGTCAGCATTCCTTGAAAGCAACTGCCAAATCAGCCTCTCTCAAAACAAAAGTACTGAGGCACTCTTAGAAACTGAATGTTTGACTCGCTTTGCTTTTCTCTCCGAGCCTTGCAATTTGCAATCCAAACCTGTAATTCATGATCCATATACCACTTACCTAACACTATTTTTGTCCAACCAAAACATTAGTACAAGGCACTGGGGAGAGCCATTCGGGAGTATTTTCTATACTTGTTACATCTATAAATCTTTAGAGACTTCTGCAAAAAAAAAAAAAAAAAAAAAAAGGGTCACAAATTTTATCAAGTTTCTGAGGCGGTTTTCATACATATCTTAAAAACTAATTAAACACTTACTGAGATGATCAGCATTGACCTAAACATGTAAAATGGCCTCACCATTTGTGAAGGTAGGTTTGGAGGGAGGTTCATTCATTTGTTTGAAGGTTGAGCCAAGTCCCTCATCCCCGTGGGATCCTCATCCTCCCACCCTGGTGCTCCACCACCAACAGGAAAAGCCCACAATCTAAGCACTGTGTGGTCTCCAGTAAGCAGAAGGAACAGGGGTCAGCCTTGGACAGAGGGATAATTGACTGACCCCGCGCAGGACCAAGATTCTAAGCAAAGGACATCAGTGAAAACTCATTGGTTGGCAAGTGGTGGAAATTCAGCTAAGTTGAACTGAAAGAGAAATGCTCTGGCTCACAAAACTGACAAATCAAGGATTAAAATTCCATTTTCAGGAATGGCTGTGTCCAGGATCTCAAAGGATAGCGCTGAGACACCCTCTCTCTACTTCTCCCTCTGTTTCCTAGCTCTGCCTCCCCAGCTTTCTATCACTGTCTCTTTCTCTCTTTCTTAATCCCTATTTCTCGCTTCAGGCTTCACGCTCAGGAGGACGAGATGACCCATCACAGAACAAGATTACCACCAGCGTCTCGGGAATGACGCCGCAACCACCCCAGCAGAGCCAATCTTTCTAAAACGTTCCAACAAGAGCCCCAGACCGAACCTCATTGAACCCTGTTCAATTAAAGACCCCTTCCTGAGTCCGTGGTTCTGGCCAGGGGTCCGTGCCCATTGACCAGACTCGAGTCAGCCCTGTCTGAACCCAAAGGAAAACTGGGCTTCTGTCAGCAGAAGAAAGAAGAGTAAGGACAGACCAAAGCACAACTGACCAGTGCTGAGAGAGAAGTGGAAACATGACAGAATAAATGGCAAGGGGAAGTACAAGTGAGAAGATCTGTGTGCCTCAAGGGGCCAACTGGGGAAAGGTGAGCCATGGAAAACACACATTCAGCTGTGTGGCTTCTGCAGTGTTTGAGCTGTGGCTAGCCCAAACCCACATTTTGCTCCCAGCAGCAGACTGAGTCAACACTTCCGGTCCTGGATCATGTTGCAGCCCTGATGTGGCACGTTTTTACCAGCTCCATATTCCTGTCCACACTCGCTGAGAGCATCTGGCCCTGCTCACACCTCCTGGCATTCTGTTTCTACCACTGGACTCCCATATCCCACCCAGCAGAGCATCGGATCCTGTGTCCCACCTTAGTTAAGAATGAGTTGCCGGTGGGGCGCCTGGGTGGCTCAGTCGGTTAAGCGTCCGACCCCGGCTCAGGTCACGATCTCACGGTCCGTGAGTTCGAGCCCCGCGTCGGGCTCTGTGCTGGCAGCTCGGAGCCTGGAGCCTGCCTTGGATTCTGTGTCTCCCTCTCTCTCTGACCCTCCCCTGTTCATGCTCTGTCTCTCTCTGTCTCAAAAATAAATAAACGTTAAAAAAAAAAAGCATGAGTGGCTGGACAGCAGGGTCACGCAGGCTGAAGGAGGAGACTCAGATGCCGTTATACAGTGGATGGGCTCTGGGACTCTGAAGGGAGGTTATCCTGCAGAAACTACTGATTGCATTCCTTTTCACACCCAAAAAAGTTCTGGAAATAGATGGTTACCAGACAGGAGGTGGGTGGGGTGGGTGGGTGAAACAGGTGATGGGGACTAAAGAGTATGCTTATCATGACAAGAAGAAAAAGAAAAGGGGGCGCCTGGGTGGCTCAGTCGGTTGAGTATCCGACTTCGGCTCAGGTCATGATCTCGCGTTTGTGGGTTCGAGCCGCACGTCGGGCTCTGTGCTGACAGCTCGGAGCCTGGAGCCTGCTTCGGATTCTGTAACGCCCTCTCTCTCGGCCCCTCCCCTGCTCATGCTCTCTCTGTCTCTGTCTCTCTCTCATAAATAAATAAAACATTAAAAAAATTTTAATGACATTTAACAACTTTAATCAACATTTAAAAAATTTTTACTGTTTTATTTTTGAGAGAGAGATAGAGCATGAGCAGGGGAGGGGCTGAGAGAGAGGGAGGCACAGAATCGAAGCAGGCTCCAGGTTCTGAGCTGTCAGCACAGAGCCTGACGCGGGGCTCGAACCCACAAACGCGAGATCATGACCTGAGCCGAAGTGGGATGCTCAACCGACTGAGCCACCCAGGAGCCCCTTAAAATCAACATTTTTATGGTTGCTTATGCCATATTCCCTACATTCTCCAAACAACTGACTCTGGGTAAGCATTAATATAATCCAACATAAAATGTTAAAAACTGGAACAGCAGCCTGTACTGTCAGAGCATAATGTTCAGAGTACTTCATTTAGCCAAGTGAAAACTTAGCATAATAGGTAGACAAAAAAAAATCTCTCTGGGATTCTCTTTATGTATTATCTGTAAATGGATGAGACAGAAGGACCCTAAACTCAGTTGAGCACATCTGTACCTATTCCAAGGCACAGGAAAGAAGGTACTTTGTACCTGACAGACTTGAGATTTCAAGTCACATAAAAAGACCACTTCAGGTGACAAGGAGCATCTTTTGCTTTTTCAAAACAACTTAAAAAATTTTTTTTAATGTTTATTTATTTTTGAGAGAGAAAGAGAGAGACAGCACAAGCGGGGGAGGGATAGACAGAGAGGCAGACCCAGAATCCAAAGCAGGCTCCAGGCTCCCAGCTGTCAGCACAGAGCCCAACGCGGGGCTTGAACCCACGGACCGTGAGACCATGACCTGAGCCGAAGTCCAAAGCTCAAGCGACTGAGCCACGCAGGCGCCCCAATACAACTTTTTTTTAAAAGTTTATTTATTTATTTTGAGAGAGAGGTGTGGGGCAGAGAGAGAGAGAGGAAGACAGAGAATCCCAAACAGGATCCACATGTCAGCACACAGCCCGACTTGGGGCTTGATCTCATGAATGATGGGCTCGTGACCTAAGTTGAAATCGTGAGTTGGACACTTAACCAACTGAGCCCCCCAGGTGTCCCACAATAGGGGACTTTTTTTTTTTTTAATTTTTAACGTTTATTCATTTTTGAGAGACAGAGAGAGACAGAGCATGAGTGGGGAAGGGGCAGAGAGAGAGGGAGACAGAATCAGAGGCAGGCTCCAGGCTCTGAGCTGTCAGCACAGAGCCTGACGCGGGGCTCGAACTCACAGACCATGAGATCATGACCTGAGCCAAAGTCGGACGCTCAACCGACTGAGCCCCCCAGGCGCCCCAATAGGGGACTTTTAGATCGAGCTTTTAAGATCTCAAAGCTAGCTCTTTGTAAGATCCAGCTCTTTTCCACTCAAACATGGATTTAACAATAATACTACACAGCTGTGCTACCTTACAATGAATTATTCTTGTCTTCCTTTTTTTTTTTTTTTTTGAGACAGAGAGAGAAAAACTCACCTATGGTGGTTTTCTCAATGACACGAATCTGTAATTGGCTGGAAGCAGGGATATGCACGTGCCTTCGTAGCTCAATCTCTTTGCTATTCTGTTGTTTTCTCTTTCACATTTATATAGCTGGTTCATTGGGTGCAAAATGACTGAGCACAGGCTAAATCCAGCCCTCAGGCATTTTTAAATTTGGCCATCCTGTGTCTTAAAAACCAGAAAAATTTCACAGGAAATGTGAGTTTCTGGCTAAAAGTGTGCATCAGGATATCCCTGGGTCTGAATTTCTCCGTGGCAACAACCACCACAAGGGAAGGAGCTGCTGTCGTGTTTTGAATGCAAACGGATCTCCAGGTGGCCAAGGCGGCAGACTTCTCATATTTGCAACCGGCCCTCTTCGCCCTCTTCGGGGCACTTCTGTCCCCGGCCTGGGCCCTGCTGGCATTTGAGTCTGTGCTCCCATATCCCCTAGGATCCACTACAAAATTAAGTGGACAGCAAGTCTGCAACTTAAAATATCAATAACCCCCCTTCTATTTCCAAGCATCATGAAATCAGAAAAGCTACAGAAAATGATAGATGAAATTTTACCATGCTACCTTTTCAATCACATGTTAGTTGCATTTCGAGCTTATAGAAAAAGCTGTTGATCTTCTTGGCGGTGACTTTACTTGGCTATTTTGTGCAGATGCTCAAGAGAGCACATTCAAACTCTAAGTCTACAGCTCTTAGATAAGCTCTAGGGATGGGTCAGGATCATTCCTGAACAACTCACCTTCCCAGCACTGTGGGGCTGCTGACTGCCCTGAGTGTCATTTCAGCTGTGAAGATGAGTTTCTATCAGGGCATCTACCTCCCCTAACCCTCCCCTACAGCTAGAGATGATCTAGGGACCTCAGGAGTGTGACCTCCACAGATGAAGAGCAATCCTGCCCAGCAAGGATGCCCATAGCATGGCCTGCATTATCAGCCTCTCCTCACAAACTGGCCCAACCATCTACTTCCATGAGAAACGGGCCCAAGCATCTACCTCTGTGATAAGCAACCAATGGGTATAGTCGAGTTGAATGAACGCTCCTTGGTCGACATCCATCTGTACTCTCCTCATATGGAATGGTGTATACCATGGACCCAAAGTCAGGAGGATTACACTCAATGATATTGGTTACAGGCAGTGTTTTCATGGCCAAAGCCAGCAGGTGTCATGTTTTTTTTGCTTTGTTTGGTGTGTGTGTGTGTGTGTGTGTGTGTGTGTGTGTGTGTGTGTGCGGGGGGTGACTTAGCTGAAGCTTTAACTACATGCCAGCTCTCGAATGAGCACTGAGCTTAGAACTCTTGATACTCTCATTTGAAGGATGTTCCACATATGATTAGGGGCCCACGCTGAGAAACTTTCTTCAGATCTAATGCCAAAAGGAGCTTTGCTTGATATAGTCTGCCTGCTGGCCACTGCTCTGCCCCTGTGGGCATTGGGAATCTTGTAAATTGATCACGTTTGCCCTTCTGCTTGGGTGCCAGGATGCTGAGAGCCAAAATCATGGGTCGGCAGTAGTATTTGTGGGTCCTGTGCTATGCAGATTGGTGTTTTAATGTCCTCTTGGCCTCAGTTCTCTGTGCTTTCTATATTTTCCCTGATCTTGAAATGTACGGATTTTAATTTAATTTTCTTACAGAAACATGCGTGGAAACTCCACTTTCATGGCGGAAGAAATCGGGAGCTGGATTCATGGATGGAGGACGGACAAAAAGATCTATCTGTTGACTCCACCGTTACTATATGAAGATTTAACAGACTGGTTAAATCGGTCTGCAACTTTCTGCCTCACTTTCCACACAATAACCACCCTCCCCCTCCCCCGGCTCTGAACAGCAAATACGAGGACTTGGGAAGCAACAGTGCTGGTCCCATATGCTGAAAGCAGATGGGAGCTGCACTGCCTTCATAGTAGCATCTGCCCAGGAACCAAAGTGAAGAGGAGGAGGCTGGGGGAAAGAGCAGGAGCGGAGATAAACACAAAAGAGCAATCGGGAGTGGAGAAGAGAGAGACTTCCTGCTACCAGTCTCAGCCACGGTTAAAAAGCAAGCACATATTTATGAACTGCTCCGTTTGATATGTGCACATTCGTGGTGTTGTGTAATTCAATCCCCACTGCCGGGAGGTGTCGTGATCTCTGCTGTGCAGATGAAGGTGAGATACAGACACAGTTTCCTCCGAGTCGAATTAGCGAGGCCAATGTTTATTGCCCCTATCAGCATCTGCATTCCAGAAAGTGGGGAATTCTAAAACATAGGACTTTGTTTTTTCTTTTTCCTTTTTCTTTTCTTTTTGTTTTAGAGACAGAGGGAGAGAGAAAACACCAGAGGGAAGGAGGGGCAGAGAGAGAGGGAGAGTAGGACATTCTTGAAGAGCATGTTCTACACTGGAGGACAAAAGGAACAAAGACAGAATTCAGAGGTACTAGACTGAGGTGACATAGCTAACAGAGAAATGACTTAGCTGCAGCCAGAGAGACTGACTACACAGAGAAATATTTTTTTTTTATGCCCAGCACTACAAAATCATGACAGCCATGGCTTTTATGTGTGTAAATGCAGAATTCCCTTCTTTGGAGACTAGTTTTCCATTATTCTAGGTTGGGAAAATTATGCCCAAAACTTTTAAAAAATACTCGAGCTGATCAATAACTGTCCATATAAAGCAGGTAACTATCAATCACACAATGTATGACTTATCACAGTAAAGCAACAAGAACACCAAGTTTACAGTGATGTCAGCATCAGACCTGAGTAAGACATCCCTTGTGTCTACCGCCCAACCCATCCCCCAGCAAAAAGTTGGCATCCAAGCATGGCCTAAAGCACCTTCATGGGAGCTGTGGGATCCAGCCCTGTACACAAAAAGACAGAGGCAGAGTCTCACCCCACCATGTGTCAGGTGCCAGGAACAAAGATCTTGGTTCCAGCAATGGACCCTGCAGGGACCTATGAACTAGCTCCAGCCCTTCTCAACTGTGGTCTGAGAGTCCCCAAGAAAACACCATCTTGGATAATCACCTATGGATGAGAGCACTTTTGTGGAAATCCAGGTTTTCAATGGGTACGTGTCAACACACTGTCAAAGCAAAAAAATAAAATACGAATTTGGACACACTGGAGGGGGTAAGAGGCACAGTCTGACTTTACCCACATCACTCCTCTTCCAAGAAAGCACATCTTAAGGCTAGGAGAGATCTTCTTGCCCATGATTTCTACCACGGGGGAAAGTGAGAGTAAGTTCCCAGCTTCTCCAGCTGTGCGGAATGCTGCCAAAGATGTTCACTTCTTTTTCCCGCCGTCCAGACTACCGAATCATGAGAAGCATGACTGGGAATGGGAAGAGACTAGGAGAGCGGCAGACAGGGCTCACAGAGGGCATTAAAGGGACAAGAATCCTACGAACTTGGGTTATGGACTCCATCAAGAAGCTCACTAACAAGCTGCTGGAGACATCTTGCTCATGGATCTCTGCAGATGGTCCACAGGCATGTTCAATGCTCTGCATGCCTCACTCACACACACCTCCCCACTATGGCCAGCTCTCTGTGTGAGCTCCTGATGGTGGCAGTGAGGGCAAGCTCTGGCAGGTGGCTGGTGATCATGTAGAAAGCCATCCCCAGGGGCGCCTGGGTGGCGCAGTCGGTTAAGCGTCCGACTTCAGCCAGGTCACGATCTCGCGGTCCGTGAGTTCGAGCCCCGCGTCAGGCTCTGGGCTGATGGCTCAGAGCCTGGAGCCTGTTTCTGATTCTGTGTCTCCCTCTCTCTCTGCTCCTCCCCCGTTCATGCTCTGTCTCTCTCTGTCCCAAAAATAAATAAACGTTGAAAAAAAAGTTTAAAAAAAAAAGCCAGCCCCAAATCGTGGGCCAAGAAGAGACCACACACTTAAGCTTCAGCATCATCTTTTGGGAAACAAAGGAAAACCATCAGTACTTGACCTCGAGCATCGCAAGATTGAAAGAAGAGATTAAGGGTTAAGAATTCTCGGGGCGCCTGGGTGGCTCAGTCGGTTGAGCGTCCGACTTCAGCTCAGGTCACGATCTCACGGTTTGTGAGTTCGAGCCCCGCGTCAGGCTCTGGGCTGATGGCTCAGAGCCTGGAGCCTGCTTCCGATTCTGTGTCTCCCTCTCTCTCTGCCCCTCCGCCATTCATGCTCTGTCTGTCTCTGTCTCAAAAATAAATAAACATTTAAAAAAATTAAAAAAAAAAGAATTCTGCCACATAAGGAAGCAAGAAATGTAGAGCAGGTATATCCACAGACGGTCTAAGACAGCCTCAGAATCCCTAGCAGGACTGATGGAAGGTATTTCTCTCCCAGTTAGTAAAGACTGGAGTAGGTGATACTTCTTCAAATGTGAAGACACCTACGCTGCAAATTTCAAGGAACATGAAAAATCAAGGCCATGTGATATCACTGAAGGGTCACAATAATCTTCTGGTAACCAATGACAAAGACTAGACTATGATTTACCCAGTAAATAATTCAAAATAGCTGTTTTAAAGAAACTTAATGAGCTATTGGAAAACACAGAAAGATAATTCATTGAAATCAGGAAAATAATACATGAACAAAATGAGAAGTTTAACGAAGAGGCAGAAATCATAAAAAAGAATCCAATAGAAATTCTGGGGCTAAAGAATACAATGAGTTGAAAAAAATGCAGTAGAGAATATCAGCAGCAGACTGGATAAAACAGAAGAAAGAATCTGTAAGTTACAAGACAGAACTTTGAAACTGTCCAGTCAGAGGAGAACAAAGAAAAAAGAATGAAAAAGAGTGAACAAAATAATATACATAAATGGAGCGTACCTACATAAATTTATATGTTTGATTATTTAAAAAACAAAGAGTGAACACAGCATATGTGACCTATAGGATACCGTAAAAAGAAAAAACGTGCAAATTACTGGAGGTCCAGAAGGAAAGAGAGGGAAAAGATGGCAGAAACCTTCTTTAAAGGAGTAAATCTCCTTTCCTCTGGAGAGAGACTTGGTATCCAAGTTGATGACATCCATAGTACCAAATAAACTCAAGGTGAAAGAATCCTCCCCAAATATATTATAATAAAACTGCAAACCAATCAACAAGAATTTTATTTTTTTAATTTTATTTATTTTTAGAAAGGCAGAGACAGCATGAGTAGGGTAGGGGCAGAGAGAGAGAGTGAGAGAGAGAATCCCAAGAAGGTTGTGCACTGGTAGCACAGAGCCCGATGTGGGGCTCAAATTCACGAAACCATGAGACCTGAGCTAAAACTAAGAGTCCGGCGTTTAACTGACTTAGCCTCCCAGGCACCCCAAAGACACAGTATTTTAAAAGCAGGAAAAGAATAAAAAGCTTGTAACTTGCAAGGGAACCCCAATTAGAATATCAGCGGATTTCTCAGCAGAAACCTTATGGGCCAGAATAGAGTAGGAGGATATATTTAAAGTGCTGAAAGAAAAAACTACCAAGAATACCCTATCCAGCAAAGTTATGCTTCAGAAATAAAGGACAGGAAAACTTTTCCAGACAGAGAAAAACTGAGGAAGTTCACTTCCACTAGACCTACCTTATAAGAAATGCTGGAAGGATTTCTTTATGATGAACTGAAAGAACACTAATTAGTAACATGAAAACATATGAAAATATACAATACACTAATTCAGAAATACCGTCATTCTATAATATGGCAGTGTGTTAACCACTTAATACTAGTTTAAGTGTTAAAGGACAAGAATATCAAAAATACCTATAGCAGGGGCA
Source organism: Puma concolor (assembly GCF_028749965.1). Taxonomy (NCBI): domain Eukaryota; kingdom Metazoa; phylum Chordata; class Mammalia; order Carnivora; family Felidae; genus Puma; species Puma concolor. The sequence goes on along the minus strand of NC_141679.1, from coordinate 8,502,471 downwards.
CTTGGGTGACTCAGTCGGTTAATCATCCGACCCTGATTTCAGCTCAGATCATGATCTCATGGTTGGTGAGACTGAGCCCTGACTCGGGTTCTGTGCTGACAGAGCAGAAACTGCTTGGGATTCTCTCACCCTCTCTCTGCCCCTACCCTACTCGCATTGTCTCTGTCTCCCTCTCTCTCAAAATAAATACAATTTTAAAAAACTATAAAAAAAAACTTGGCTAGGATATAATGACATCCAAACCATTTAAAAAATAACTATAGCTATAACAATTTATTAATGAATACACAATATAAAAATAGGTAAATTGAGACATCAAAACCAAAACATGGGGAAAGGAGGCTATAGAACACAGTTTTTGTGCAATTGAATTGTCGGTGCAAAATTGCCTGTTATAAGATCTTTTTTTAAGTTTATTTATTTATTTTGAGAGAGAGAGAGAGAGAATGCGCACATGCACATGATCATGGGGGGCAGAGAGAGCGAGCGAGAGGATGCCAAACAGGCTCTAAGATGTCAGTACAGAGCCCAATGTGGGACTCAATCCCATAAACCATGAGATCATGACCTGAGCAGAATTCAAGAGTTGGACGCTTAATCAACCGAGCCACCCAGGTGCCCCATAAGATGTTTTATGTAAGCTTCATGGTAATTATAAAGTAGATATAGTAGATTCACAAAAGATAAAGAGAAGGGAATCAAAGTATACCACTACAAAAAAAAATCATCAATTTACGAAGGAAGACATTAAGAGAAGGAACAAGGAAATACAAAACAGCCAGAAAACCATCAATAAGATGGCATTAGTAAGTCCTTACCTATCAACAATTACCCCGCCAATAATTACTCTAAATGTAAATGGATTGATTTCTTTTTTTTTGTTTCTAGTTTTTATTTAAATTCTAGTTAGTTAACATATAGTATAATATTAGTTTCATAAATGGATTAATTTCTAATTAATTTTCAATCAAAAGGCAGAGAGTGGCTGGTTGGACAAGCATATGCAAGTACATGCGCGCACACACACACACACACACACACACACACACACACACACGGCCCAACTATATGCTGCCTACAAGAGACTCATTTCAGCTTTAAGGAAACACACAGGCTCAGAGTGAAGGGGTATGAAAGGACCTCCCATGAAGGGGAAACCGAAAGAGCACCGTATCTGTAGTTAGAGCAGAAAAAGTAGACTTTAAGCCCCAAACCATAAAAACAAAGGAAGTCATTATAAAATGATAAAGGAATCAATTCATCAAGATGATATAACAATCATAAATATATATGCACCCAACATTGGAGCGCCTAAATATATTAAGCAAGTACTAGCAGATCTGACGGGAGAAATAGATAAAAATACAATAATAGGGGACTTCAATTTCCAATTCTCACTTCAATACCCACCCAGATAATCAATAGGGAAACACTGGATTTAAACTATACTTCAGATCAAATGAACATAATAGACATCTACAGAACATCCTATCCAATGGCAGAATATACATGCTCCCCAAATACCCACAGAACATTCTCCAGGATAGGTCATACGATATGTTACAAAACAAGTCTTGGCAAATTTAAGAAGACTGAAATCATACCAGTATCTTTTCTGACCACAAAAGCAGGAAACTAATAATCAATAAGAGGAAAGCTGGAAAAGTCACAAATACACGGAAATGAAACAACACTCTCCTAAACAACCAATAAGTCAAAGAAGAAATAAAATATATTGATACATACAAAAATGGAAATAAAACATACCAAAACCTATTGAATACGGCAGAAGCAATTCTAAGAAGGAAGCTTTAATGATAACTACATAACGAAAAAAAGATCTCAAATAAACAACCTGACTTTACACCTCAAGGAAGAACAAAATAAGTCCAAGGTTAGAACAAAAAAAGCAAATATCAGAGTATGAATGAAATAGAGAACAGAAAAAAAAAATTACATCAATGAAACTAAGAGCTGGGTTTTTATTTTATTTTATTTATTTATTTATTTATTTGAATTGTAATTTATTTTATTCTATTGTTTTTATGAAATTTATTGCCAAATTGGTTTCCATACAACACCCAGTGCTCATCCCAAAAAATGCTCTCTTCAATACCCATCACCCACCCCCCATCAACCCTCAATTTGTTCTCAGTTTTTTAGAGTCTAAGAGCTGGGTTTTTAAACAAACAAACAAAATTGGCAAAACTTTACCTAGATTAGCTGAAAAAAGATGACTCAAGTAAGTATAATCAGAAATGAAAGAGGAGACATTGAAACTGATATCACAGAAATACAAAAGGTCATTAAGAGGCTACTATGAGCGATTTTATACACGAACAAGGTGGATAGCCTAGAAGAAATTCCTAGAAACAACCAAAGTACCAAAAGTGAATTATGAGGAATTCGAAATCTGAAAAGACCAATAATGAGTAAGGAGATTGAATCAGTACTAAAAAAAAAACCCTCCCAACTAAAAAAAGCCCGGGGCCAGATGGTTTTTCTGGTGAATTCTACCAAATATTTAAAGAAGAATTAACGCCATCCCTTTCAAACTCTTCGAAAAGTTAAAAAAGAGGAAACACCCCCAAACTCATTCTACAAGGCTAGCATGGCCCTGACACCAAGCCAGATAAGAACACTACAAGAAAAGAAAACTACAGGCCATTATCTTCAATAAACATAAATGCAACAACTCTCAACACAATATTACCAGGCCAAATTTAACAACACACTATGATAATTTATCCCTGGGACACAAAGATAGCTCAACATATGCAAATCACTAAATGTGATACACCATGTGAACAGAATGAAAGATAACAGTCATTCAATCATCTCCGTAGATGGAGAAAAAGCACTTCATAGAATACAACATCCTTTCCCGATAAAAGCTCTCAACAAAGTAAGCACAGAAGGAACGTATCTCAACTTAATAAAGACTATATATAACAAAACCAGAGGTTACATCATGCTGAATGGTCAGAGGTTGAAAGTTTTCCTCTAAGCTCTATAACAAGACAAGGGTGTTTTAACAGGGTGCTGAAGTCCTAGCCAGAACAATCGGGGGCGGGGGGGGGAAGACATTCAAATCAGAAAGGAAAAAGTAAAACTCCTTGTCTGCAGATGATATGATCTCATAGAGAGAAAATCCTCAAGATTTCACTGAAGCACTATTAGAACTAATGAACAAATTCAGGAAAGGTGCAGGATACAAAATTAATCTACAGAAGTAAGTTGCATTTTTATATACTAACAATGAATCCAAAAAAGAAAGGGGGAAAAATCATTACAATAACATCAGGAACAATAAAATACTTTGGAATAAATTTAACCGAGGAGGCGAAAGATCTGCCCACTGAAAACTGAAGAAGACTTTGATAAAACAAACTCAAAAACACCAACAAATGGAAATATATCTATATCTATATATATCTATATACCTATATCTATATCTATATATCTATATATATATACCATGTTCATGGTTTGGAACTAATATTGTTAAAACGTCCATAGCACCCAAAGTCATCTATAGATTTCATGCAATCTCCATCAAAATTCCAATGGCAAAAAAATAATAATAACTAAAAATTCCACTGGCATTTTTCAGCAAAATAGAATAAACAATCCTAAAATTTGTACAGGACCATGAAAGACCCCAGAATAGCCAAAGCAATCTTGAGAAAGAACGACAAAAGCTGAAGGCATCACACTTCCTGATTTCAAAAAACACTACAAAGCTATAGTAAGCAAAACAGTATGGTACTGTCATAAAAACAGACACATACACCAATGGAATGGAACTCAGAGCCACAAACAAATCCTCACATATATGGAGAACTAACATTTGACAGGGGAGCCATGAATACTCAATGGGTAAGGGCTAATCTTGTCAACAAATGGTGATAGGACAAACGACGAACCACATGTAGAAATTTGCAATTGGGCCTCCTGAGAAGTAATGTGAAATAGACTACAGACTTCAATCTAAGAACTGAAACCATAAAACTCCTGAAAGAAAACAAGGAGAATCCCCTTGATGATGGTCTTTGCAATGACTTTTTGGATGTGACACCAAAAGCAAAGGCAACGAAAGTAAAAATAAATGAGTGGGATGATACCAAAAATCTGCACAGAAAAAGAAACGACCAACAAAATGAAGGAAGATGGAAGAAAAAATTTGCAAAACACGTATCAGATAAGGGGTTGATAGACACACACACACACACACACACACACACACACACATACCTCACAACTCAATAGCAAAAAAAAAGCCAATAAAAAAATGAGCAGAGGGACCTAAATAGACATTTTTCCAAAGGAGGCATACAAATGGTCAACAGGTACATGAAAAGATGCTCAATATCACTAATCAGAAAAGCATAAATCAAAACCATAAATCAAAACCATAATGTTGGTGACAATGCGGAGAAAAGGAAACTCTCTTGCATGGCCGGTGGGAATGCAAACTGGTGCAGCCACTCTGGAGAACTGTATGGAGGTTTCTCAAAAAAACTAAAAACAGAACTACACCACAATCCAGCAATTGCACTATTAGGTAGTTGCTCAAAGGATATAAAAATACAGATTTGAATGGGTACATGCACCCCAATGTTTACAGCAGCATTATCAACAATAACCAACATATACAAAAATGAAATATTAATTAGACCTCAAAAAGAATGAAATCTTGCCATTTGCAATGACATGGATGGAGCCAGAAAGTATCGTACTAAGTGAAATAAGTCAGAGAAAGACAAATACCCTAGCAATGAATGCATGTGGAATTTAAGAAATAAACAGATGAACATACGAGAAAGGAGAGAAGGAAACAAACCACAGGAGACTCTTTTTTTTTTTTTAGTTTTTTTTTCAACGTTTTTTATTTATTTTTGGGACAGAGAGAGACAGAGCATGAACAGGGGAGGGGCAGAGAGAGAGGGAGACACAGAATCGGAAACAGGCTCCAGGCTCCGAGCCATCAGCCCAGAGCCCGACGCGGGGCTCGAACTCACGGACCGCGAGATCGTGACCTGGCTGAAGTCGGACGCTTAACCGACTGCGCCACCCAGGCGCCCCGGCACAGGAGACTCTTAACAGAGAACAAACTGGGGGTTGCTGGAGGGGAGGTGGGTTGGGGGATGGGCTAGAGAGGTGATGGGGATTAAGGAGGGTGCTACTTGTGATGAGAACTAGGTGCTGTGTGTGATAAATCACTGAATCCTACTCCCGAAACCAGTATCACACTGTATGTTAACTAGAACTTAAATAATAAATAAAGATGAGGGGGGAGAAAACCATCATGAGATGTCACCTCACACCTGTTAGGATGGCTATTATCAAAAAGATCAGAGATAACCAGCGTTGGTAAGGATGTGAAGAAGGAACACTTGTGTATTCTTAGTCGGGATGTGAACTGGGGCAGCCACAATGGGAAACAGTATGGCAGTTCCTCAAAGAGTTATAAACAGATTAAAATGAAAAACAGGATCCAGCAGAAATGCCTGGGTGGCTCAGTCAGTTAAGCGTCCAACTTCGGCTCAGGTCATGATCTCACGGCTCATGGATTTGAGCCCCACGTCAGGCTCTGTGCTGACAGCTCCGAGCCTGGAGCCTGCTTCGGATTCTGGGTCTCCCTCTCTCTCTGCCCTCCCTTGCTTGTGCTCTGTCTCTGTCTCTCTCTCTCTCTCAAAAATAACTACCATTAAAAAAGTAGCACGCAGCAAACCCATCTCTGGGTATATATCCAAATAAAGTCAAATCACTATCTTGAAGAGATATCTGCACCCCCCCCCCCAGGTCATTGCAGTATTATTCACAGTCACCAAACCAACCTAAGTGTCTGTCTATGGATAAATGAATAAAGAAAATAGGGTTCATATATTCAATGGGATATTATTCAGCCACGAGAAAGAAGGAAATTCTGCCGTTTGCAACAACATGGATAGAACGTGAGGGCATGAAACCAAGCGAAATAAGCCAGACAGAGAAAGGCAAGTAAGAGATAGTATCATTTACACGTGGAATCTACAAAGACTGAACCCACAGAAACAGAGAGTAGAATGACGGTTGTCCAGGGCTGGGGGTGCAGGAAATGGGGAGATGTGGAAAAAAGATACAAAGTCCTGGCTATAAAGATGATCCAGGGCTGGTGGTCTGATGCACAGTGTGGTGATTACATTAACAATACAGTAGGGGCACCTGGGTGGCTCAGTCGGTTAAGCGTCCGACTTCGGCTCAGGTCATGATCTCGCGGTCCGTGAGTTTGAGCCCCGCGTCAGGCTCTGTGCTGACCGCTCAGATCCTGGAGCCTGCTTCCGATTCTGTGTCTCCCTCTCTTTGTGCCCCTCCCCCGTTCATGCTCTGTCTCTCTCTGTCTCAAAAATAAATAAACTTAAAAAAACAAACAATACAGTACTGCGTCCTTAAAGCTGCTAAGACACTGAGACCTTAAATGTTCTCACCACCACAAACAAATGGTATTCGAGGTGATGGAGGTGTGAATGAACCCTACTGAGGTAATCATTTTGCAACAGATAAGGGTATCAAATCACCACACTGTACTCCTTAAACATACACAGTGTTCTATGTCCGTTACACCTTGATAAAGCTGAAGGGGGAGATCCCGAAATAATACAAAGCAAAGGAAACAAACAAAAAAGAATATCAAGTTTACAAAACACTGCGCTTGAAATTCGCTTCCAGCCTCTTGCACACTCAGGTACACACACGCAGGCACACACCTACACACGCACGCACACAGGTACACACACACGTACTCGCACCCACAGAGGACTCAAATCCCAGGAAGTACAGTCTACAAGTCTACACTGCAGATACCAAGGGTGCAGGCTTACTCTAACCTGTCTGGCATCCAATGGTGGTTCCTCTCAATCCTGCCTCTTCTGCTTACTAGTTGTGTGATTGTGGACAGATTCCTTCAAGATGTGTCTCTATCCCACCCTTTGTATAGTGAGAATGCAAAGAATACCCATCCCCCGGGGTTGTGGCTGAGTGTGTTTATATTTACTCACACGTGTGCATGTGCCGATTTACATTTTATACAAAAGTATGTTCCTCCTTGCTTACGTATGTAAGCAATTTACACTTGTAAATGTGTATATTTACATACACGCGTTATCAGGAAGCACTCAGTGTTAGCTCGGGTTGGAAATTATTTTATTCTACAGAAGGAAAATGAGTGGACATAGGTGTGAATTTTATCCAAGTGGCCGCAAGGGCTGTCCTCGCTGGGGAGCTCTTCGTTTCACAATGAGTCAAGGGGAGGAGGGCCCTTTCTGGGTGTTTTCACCGAAGGTCCAGCGTGGAAATCACACCGGCACAAGGGAAGGGAGCCAAGAAAGCCAGCTTTGCTCGGAAGGCTGCAAGCCTCTGAACAACCTGAGCCGCGGTGGCCAGAGGGCTGGTGGTGAGGCGCCTCCTCATCCAAACGCATTCGATGATCACCTGTGGTATGCTAGGCACAGGATGAGGGGCTGTGGAGGGGCTATAAACAAAGTTAGAACTGAGGTTCTCACCCTGAGAAATACGTGACTCCACACACACACACACACACACACACACACACGCAAGAACGACTACAAAGCAATGCACTTTTACACACAAAGTGTTGCAGGATGATCTGTCTTCAGAGATTCCAGAAGGCAGAGTGTATTCCTTCCAGGAGGAAAGGCTGCTTAGAGGCGGTGACAGGTGAGCCAAGGTAGGAGGAGGAATGCGAGCAGGCGAAGAGGAAGAAGGAAATGGCCAGAAGCAAAGCTCACGGCAGGGAGGTCTCCAAGCGGGAGTGCAGGTGGGGAAGGTGGCCTGGTTTTCCAGGGTGCAGAGGCCAAGACAGAGAGTTATGGAGAAAACGACAGCTGAACAGAAGGGCCCCCTGGTGATGCAATGCTCAACGTGAGGCTGGACTTGTTAACAGGGGGAGGGTCAGATGCCAATTTTAATGATCTTTGCATTGAGCTTTGGGGCTGCCAATGGGTATCACAGGTGACTTCTTGATCAGTTCCACCAAAATGCATTGGACTGCAACCCAGCTTGCGTGAAAGAAAGAACCACTCTGTCCAGGACAGGGGCTGGCACACTGTGGGAGCTAGGCACGACTTCCAGAATAAAATTCACCTGTTTACGAATTAAATGAGTGAATATATGTCAAGTGCTTACAAGAGTGTCCAGCACAAAAGACGCCCTACAAAAGTACTGCTATTCTCCCCTCCCCCTCTTTCTCTTCGTCCCCCTCCTTCTTCATGAGTATGGCAGCATCATCCAAAGTGTGCATCACAGCCTCAAGGAGTCCGGTCTACTAGGCCAGGGTAGCCAAGTATCACCACACAGGTTGTGCACTGCACAAAACATCCACAGAGGCTATGAAGAGCGTTGTGTGGAATTGTTTTATACAGCAGCCCTGCCCAGGCAAGCTTTCCATGTCATACTCAACTTGGAAGTTCCTCTCACACTTCAAAATTCCAGAGTAACCTCAAAAATCCTTCCCACTGTCAGAGCAGAAGGCAGATCAAAGAGTGGACAGAGCAGAAAGGAAGCGTAGCACTGCAGAAATGAGGCAAGAAATCCCCAAGGTAACTGGAGCTGCGGCAGGCATTTTTTAAAGTGTATCAGAAGAAAAGAGTTTGCAAAAAGGAAAGAATGAGAAGATCACTGCTTTAAAAGCTTGAACTTAGGTAACTGCACTCAAAGCGTGAGAAAGTTCTGCGATTGGTATGAAAATACGTGACTCGAGAGGGTAAGGGGTCAGCGTGCACGGAACAGAACAGCACAGGATTCAGGACACAAAAGGGCTCATGAGTGATGCAGACTCAGGAAAACTTTAGGAAACAACTGGAAAGGGGCAGGACTGTCGCTAAGTAAGGGGTTTACTCCTTTCTGGAGGGAAGATCGACAATTAGTGAGTTACCGCTACTTACCGTTATGGTCTCAGAAGGGTGCCTGTGACACGGATGTTGTCTAAAAGAAAACAATTTAGAACACTATGCCATCCCAACCATATGGAGGTTTTAATCATTCACGAGTCACTTTGTCATCTTTTGTCTTTACAGGCTGAATCAAAGGAGTCGGTACCTAGGGACAGACAGGTGGTCCCCAAGCCCATTAGGATTCTAGGCGGTGGCCGAGGGGACGGGGGAGCTGGGCCTTACTGCCACGGGGTGTGGCAGGCTGCAGGGGTTCATAGAGGTGCACGCGTGGGCCTTGTGGCAGCAGTCCCAGGTGGGTGGGTCTGTTCTTTCTTGGAGCCAACACCCAGAGCATTCCAAAATCTCCAGCAGCTGTACTGCCCCTGTGGAGATGACAGATGGTCCCCGCTGTGCCTCTGTCACAGCCATGATCACATTGTCACGTTGTGTGACAGGGACTGGGCCGCGCAGACCCTTCTTTGCCGGACTCCCAGCTCCTGGAGAGGGCAGCCCTGTCTGCTTCACTCTTGCATCTCCCAGAGTGACTAGCCCAGCCCTGGGGGACACTTACAGCGTGCTGGGCTATGCACACGACATCCACCATCTCGTTTAGTGGGATTATCCCCTCTTCGCAATGAGGAAACCAAGCCTTAGGGGATAAAGTAACCACAATTAAATTACACAGCTGACTGGTGACAGCACCAGGCTTTGCACCAAAACAAATCACGCTCTTAAAAAAAATCTTCTTTTAATATTTATTTTTGAGAGACAGAAAGAGACAGAGAGTGAGCAGGGGAGGGGCAGAGAGAGAGGGAGACACAGAATCCAAAGCAGGCTCCAGTCTCTGAGCTGCCAGCGCAGGGCCTGACGTGGGGCTCGAACCCACAGAGTACAAGATCATGACCTGAGCCAAAGTCGAATGCTTCACCAAAGGAGCCACCCAGGCGCCCTACAAATCCTCCTTTTAGTTACCATGTTACCCTGCCGTTAGATCACCGGTAGGCAAACTATGACCCACGGGTCAAATCCAGCCTCTGGCATGTTTTTGTATAGACCAAAGGCCAAGAATAGTTTTTATATTTTCACGTATTTTTTAACTTTTTAAAGTTTCCTTATTTATTTTGAGAGAGAGCGCGCATGAGCAGGAGAGGGGCACAAAGAGAGAGACAGCAGACTCTGAGCTGTCGACGTGGAGCTCGACACGGGGCTCGAACTCACCAACCGCGAGACCACGATCTGAGCCAAAACCGAGAGTCGGATGCTTAGCCAACCGAGCCACCCAGGCGCCCCCAATTTTCACATATCTTTTTAAAAAAGCAAAACAAGAATACTTCGTGACCAATGAAAATGATACGAAATTCAAACGTCAGCGTCCATAAGTTAAATTTTATCGGAGTACAGCCACACGCATTCTTTCACGTATTATCTATGGCTGCTTCTGTGCCTACAACGCCAGAGTTGGGTACCTGTGACAAAGACCACATGGCCCATGAAACCTAAAACATTTACTGGCCAGCCCCTCGTCATCCCATCCCTAGATACACAGGTAAGCAGCACACATGCTTCTGTGCCCAGCTGTGCAGGCAGATTGGCAGAAAAGGTCCGAGAAATCAGAGTGAGGAGTGTCGGGTCAGCCGGGAGGCGTCACCACCGAAGGCCAGGCTGACAACCTGGCCACACCTGGAACCAGTGAGGCGGGCACAAGGTGCTCGGCAACGGGCACTGGGGCCAGAGGGATTGCTAACGGGAGTTCTGGGGACCGGAGGTTTTGCTAACGGGAGTTCTGAAGGTCAGTGAGGATGCTCAATAAACCACTGATTGATTTGGCCACCTTGCAAGTCATCAGGATCTTACGGATGACTGAGCTCTGCGGATGATACGAAAACCGCATTTAGCCTTGAGTCAGCAACCCCCTCTCCCGCTGAGCTCTCTGCAGACATGCCAACAAGTTGCAGAACTGACAGATGTGAGCATCCCCACCCTCTGCTGGGGATGCTAATTGACTAGTGACATAGCCAGGAGGCAAACAGCAGGAAGGGAGAGGGGCAAGCCAGATGCCTGCACAATCTTGTACTGGCAGGACAAGAAGGGCCTGGTTGAGCCTCCTCTCTGCACAGCCAGGAGGGCCCTGCAGAAGCGGCTGGGAAGCATTAAAGGCAAGAAATCAACTCTGTGGCAGGAGGCTCAAGAGGAGGGAGAGCCCTACGTGTTATGGGTCTCCTGCCAGACGGTCAAGACAGACGACACCCCTGCCCCAGTAGGAGCTGGAACACAGTGGTCACCGCACGAGTCACCAGTTCCTATGAGCTACTAGTACAGGATGTCACCGGCTGTGACCTGCCACTCTCTAGTCACTCCTCTGCAGGACGGCTACCCCGAAAACGCGCTGCGAGAGGAGCCGGAGGTAACAGACAGCACGTCCTTGGACAACAAAGTCTTACAATAGATAAAGCAGAGGCTTTGGAGCCAGAACCCCCAGGCTTCGGTTTCACCTCTGACCCTATAGCTTCCTGCCTGATCCTTACCAGGTCGCGGAAGTTTTCAGATCCTTGGCAAGCTCCTTTGCAAAATGAACTTAGTTAATTGACGGGCTGTGTGTCCTGTGGGACTCAGAGTTGGGTCTATCGGCATACGGCGAAAAACCCAAATAATAATGACTTCAACGAGACTGTGATTTTGATTTCTTTTTCTGTCGCATAAAAGAAGTCCAGAACGAGGCAGCTCAGGGCTGGTGGAGTCATTCCACAGTCATACATAGGCAAGTATCATGTGCCCTTCCCCTGTGATGTGTTCCAAACCTACTTTCCAGGGCGCCTGGGAGGCTCAGTCGGTTAAGCGTCTGACTCTTGGTTTCGGCCCAGGTCACGATCTCACGGTTCATGGGTTTGAGGCCCGCAGCAGGCTCTGTGCTGATGGTATGGAGCCTGCTTGGGATTCTCTTTCTTCCTCTGTCTCTGTCCCTTCCTGCTTGCACACACTCTCTCTCTCATTCGCTCAAGATAAATAAATAAACTTTAAAATAAATAAATTTAAAAAACATACTTTCTATCCTCAGGGTGCCTCACAGCAATCATGGATACATCCCAGGCAGCAAGAAACTGAAAGGGACAATGGGTAAGTAGCAAACAGCCCCTGTTAAGGAGATTTCCCAGAAACCCAATCAAACAACTCCAGCTCCCCTCTTTATCTGCAAGGCTGGCTGGGAGGTGCACGTTAGCTATGCTCATTATCATCCCTAACAGTATACGACTTCTGACAACATGGAAGAAGGTGAGAAGAAGGAGACACTTAGCAGTCTGTGCCAATCAGCCACAAATGCTTACTTCGTTCGAGGGCTGATGCCATTCCCAAATGACCTCAGGAAAGGACACTGTAAGGCTGCACAGGGTCATGCAAACAAAGTCCACTCTTTTGCTTCCATACAAAGCCCTTCCTGACTGTGCCCCATTCTGCCCTAGAAGCCAGTCGGCCTCATTCCCGCCGGCCTCGCACTGGCTTCTCACCAGTGTGGGCAGTTCCTTGCATGGCTTGTCTCTGTGCCGTGGATCTCGTGTCTTTTACTGTTCTTTGCCCATATGAGAAGCCTCCTTAGAGCTCCAGAGTGAGCTAAGTGTCTCTTTGCTGTGCTCCCACAGTGCCCCAGGGATGTTCTAGCCCATCTTTCTCCTTATTACCTTGAAATGATCAATCTCTGCCTTTGTGCTTCCCACTGAGCGACACAACAGGTCTAGCCCCATGCAGCAACAGAGCCCTTCCCATGTGGCCAGTCCAAATTCAGATGTGCTGCTAAGTGTCAAACGCAATCTAGGAGATTCCAAAAAGCACGGCACAAGAGAAAAAGAACATGAAACATCGCATTAACAATTTTTCTGCACTGGTTTTGTGTTTAAGTTACGATGTTTTGGGTTTCCTGGGTTAAACCAGATTATTAAAAGTAATTTTACCTGTTTCTTTTGGCTTCAAAGACATGTTTACTAGGACACTTACAATTCCAAAAGTGGAAAGAGCTCTGGAGACTGATGTTGGTGATGGTGGCACAGTATGAGTGTACTTAATACCACGGAATTGCACTTAAAAATGGTTAAGATGGTAAATTGTACATTATCATTTCTAACAAAATATGGAAAAATATTTTTTTTTTTTTTTAATTTTTTTTTTCAACGTTTATTTTTGGGACAGAGAGAGACAGAGCATGAACGGGGGAGGGGCAGAGAGAGAGGGAGACACAGAATCGGAAACAGGCTCCAGGCTCTGAGCCATCAGCCCAGAGCCCGACGCGGGGCTCGAACTCACGGACCGCGAGATCGTGACCTGGGCTGAAGTCGGACGCTTAACCGACTGTGCCACCCAGGCGCCCCAGGAAAAATATTTTTTAAAAACTACATGCGTGGCTCACTTTTCTGGCTCAAGCCTTACTGCTCTTGGTGGGAGCTGCTCCAACGTATAAAGCCTCTGGAGGGAAGCAACAGCCGCTCATTGACTTTCGTGTCTCGAGCCTGCACAGCGCCCGTTCGCTCAGCATGGGCTGGACAGACTTCTTATACGGGATAAAATCTTTGATCACATATGTGGCAAAGGCAGGCGACAGGAAAAGGTGGTAGGACAAGTGTCTGGAAGACCCAAAATGTGCCCCGTGTGGGGCTTTGAGAAAAGTTTGGGAAGCCACAATGTGGCCCCTGTCACGTAGGGGCTGGCACACAGCCCCACGGACCTGGGTTCAAATCTGAGTACACCCGTGACTAACCCGTGAATGACCCTGACAAGTGACAGTCATCCTGAGCCTCAGTTTCTTCATCTGTAAACCAGGGATAATAGCGCTGACCTCATTGTTTTGCAAAGGGAATCTGTTGCCACGGTCCCTGAAGCATAATGAAATGATCAGTAAATGTTACCTATTATTATTATTATTATTATTATTATTCGCTTTTACGGGCCTGTCATGAAGGGAAAGCAATTTTTACAAAGTTGCCCGAAGCCAACCTGCGTTAAGTCACTTCCCTGCTGAATATTAAAACAATTTTTAATCTGAGAGGACAAAAATAATTTGAGCTGGCAGATGGCATAATGTTGTCACCCACTTTGTTGCTCGGAATTGAGTAGATTATACATAAATACCAAACTCTTTCCCTATTTGGGAAAGCATCTGACTCCTGGAGCTGCCGCGTGTTCTGTGGTCCCGCGGCAGCCGCACGATGTCGCAGCAGCACAGGCAGGTGGACCGGCTGTGGTGGCTGAATCACACAGAAGAGGCTTGTTTGCCTCTTCACACTCCAAATCGCAGAAGTGTGGGACAGCATCTGCTGCTAATTTAGGCTCTGTGTCCACGTCCGGTCAGCATGGGGGTCTCTGTTTCACGTTATTCTCACTCAAGGACCCAGGCAAGAAAGTGCCTCAGGATGGTGGGTGCAAAACACCAGAAAATGACAATGGCTACACGGGCTTGTAAAACCTTCAGACAGAAAGGACACAGCGATTGGCCAAGGCAAGTCTCACCTCCACGCCTAACTTGAAGGAAGCATGGCAGGGGAACCCTATCTCGTGGCCGCGAGAGCGACAACAGAGCAAATATCCGTGCACAGCTCTTCTCACTGCCTGAGTAGAGGGTCTTCCAGAGGCAGAGATCCGATCGCACCCAGTGTCCCGAGTTCAAATTCTGGGATTCTAACAAAATCTCCCCCAATTTTGCATCAACAGAAAGCAGTGAAATGCAAATTCAACTGACGCACTATTTTCTAATTGTTTTTTTTTTTTTTTTAAGTAATCTCTATACCCAATGTTGGGCTCAAACTCACAACCCTGAGCTCAAAAGTTGTGTGCTCTACTGACCGAGCCACCGGGGCACCCCGGATGTATTGTTTTTTAGCACAGTTGAATCAGTGGCGCCTGGGTGGCTCAGTTTGTTAAGCATCCGACTTTGGCTCAGGTCATGATCTCACAGTCTGTGAGTTCGAGCCCTGCGTCGGGCTCTGTGCTGACAGCTCAGAGCCTGGAGCCTGCTTCCGATTCTGTGTCTCCCTCTCTCTGCCCCTCCCCCACTCATGCTCTGTCTCTCAAAAATAAACATTTAAAAAAAAAAAAGGACAGCTGAATTAATAAAACCCACAACATCCAATTATGTTAAGGTTTCAATGAAACAATACACAGAAACCCCACTAGAGTCATCATAAACCCGAACACGTGTTCTGGAAAGCAACCCAGCGTATGTACAGGAGCAAGAAAGAAAACTTCATACGCTCTGACATTTGTTCAATGCCTGGGGATTGGGCAGAATGAAACCATGCAAAAGCTATGGACCCAAAAACATTTATTTATTTGTAATATGAAAAATGTCGTTATTACTAAATAGAATCGCAAGATTATTATTTATACTGAAAAATAGAAATCATTTCAACATCCTACTGTAAAGGATCACGTAAGTATTTTATAGGAACTCGTTTGTGGAATATCACTTAAGTATTTTCAATGATGCTTATAACGACTAACAAACAGGGAAATATACTGACGACAGAATGTGACATGAAAATAGGGTACGAAATAATACGTAAACAACAATCACAACCATTTAGAGACGGATACAAAACAGAAATGCTGACAATAATGAAGCCAAAATGCTAACAGCAGCTGTATTGATAACATCTTCGCCCCAGATACAATAATCATGAGAAATAAACTTTAAAGTGGAATCTGAACAAACGACAATTATCTTCGACTGAGAGGGGTTCTGTGAAGTGGCTGCTCGGGCTGAAGTCACTTTTGGAAAATGGTCTTTCCACGAGAGCAGGGATCTATGATAGTGCAAGCTCACAGAAGGTGCTCACAAACATTTATTGTATCAATAAACACAGAGAGTGAATGGAGCAAAGAAAGAAAAAGAGCTATAAATTAATGTCAAATTAAGAACATGAAGAGGTAGGGATCGTCTCTCTTGAGAGCCCTGGCTAGACAACCGTTAATCATTAATCAGAGAAATGGTTTGCAGGCCCAGAAAGAACAGTCTCTTAGGATCAGTTCTGCGTGAGCACAAAGTTCTAGCAGCCATGGAAACTCTTTATTTCTTCCTGATGGCACCTTTGCTATTACTTCCTTCTCAGTCACGCCCTCCTTGAGTGACATCCTCACGCCCCCAAGATTGGTCCAGGATAGGGTATCAGTTCGAACATCTGACTGGTATAAAGAGAAGCTCTTTTCCTTTAGCCACAAAAAAAATATATATAATAGTGATCTTACCTTCACTCCATGATCTGCCCTGTTGTCTCAAAGATCCTCTGTAAACCCTATTATTCAATGAAATTCCCAGGAAAGCCCAATTCTAGGTTTCCCTATGGAATCCAGACCTTCCTTAACCTAATTATGCAAGAGTGCCACGTATGGTTGCACAGGATGTGCACTGCACAACCCAGGAACTAGATTATTTATCAGAAATACTTAGATTGATTAATTTATTACAATTCTTTAGCCAATGACAGTCAATAGTATTTTTTTTCCCTAGCAAAATCATGATTACTTTCTGGCAGACGAAAGAAAAACTGTCTTAAGGAAGGAGGTTTTGGGGTTTTTTTTTCCCCTAGTTTAGACAAAGTGTTATGTGCACTGCAGTGACTCTGAAGTCTGCTCAATGAGCACATATATTAGTCCCTGCCTTTTCCACCATGGCCTCACCTTACAAAGGTGGCACATTCAAATGCTTCATGAGCCAGACAGGTTCCATAAGTAGGTGAAGGGGCCCACGTGTGTGCATCTCTAGAAAGTAGCAGTGGCTATAAAGAAACAGGGCTGGAGAGTAGAGACCTAGTGTAAGTGCCTTCAGGTTTAATTAAAACACAAAGTCACCCTGGAGGCTAAACGTAACTCATCTGGTAAACCCATCTGCCTGGTCCACAGTTCACAAACTCTGGCTCTTGGTCAAGTAAGTGACGAGAAGAAGGACAGAAAGCAGCTTATTTGTTGAAACTTAATCTTCCTTATTTCCCGCAGTCAAACCCACAGAAACCTCAAAAGGCTTCCGGGTTGGTGGTTCTCAACAAGGGGTGATTTTTCTCCCCCAAGGAACACTGGGCAATGTCTGGAGAGGGGACAATGTCACAACTGGGGACGGCGGTGCTGTTGATTATCTAGTGGGGAGAGGCCGGGGTGCTGCTAGACTAACCCAACAGGGTGCAGCACAGCCCCCCCCCCACCCCCTCAACAGAGACATCATCAACCGGCCTCCAACGTCAATGGTGTCACGGTGGAGAGAAAAAAAGAAACAATTTTTAGCCTGATGTGAAGAGAATCCTTAAACCCTGGGCGGAATCTACAGGTGTGGACAATAGAAGAAAGGGTTAGCCCATTTCTCGACGGGGCACAGCATGTGTCGGTTTGCCTGTTTTCAGGAATATCAGATCTACTGGGATGTGTAGTCAGAGGCAATCTCTTACATCAGAATGGAGTTAAAAATCCGCTTCTGATAGTTTCTTTTTTTTTGAATGTTTATCTATTTTTGAGAGAGAGAGAGAAAAAGCATGAGTGGGGGAGGGGCAGAGAGAGAGGGAGAGGCAGAATCCGAAGCAGGCTCCAGGCTCTGAGCTGTCAGCACAGAGCCTGACAAGAGGCTCGAACCCACAAGCTGTGAGATCATGACCTGAGCCGAAGTCGGACGCTCAACCAACGGAGCCACCCAGGCGCCCCTTCCAAATCATATTTTAATGGACTTTCCCATGTATCATTTTTAAAATTTTTTATCATGATTTTTAAATTCGCAGAGAGTAGTATAAAGATTTCTATCATCCAGATCCAAAGCTGACTGAGATTTCATCAATCTCCGTTCATTTCTACTGCCGTGTGTCTTGTGTTTTCTTGGCTGGACATTTTAAAGCAAATCCAAGACTTAATGCCATTTCATCCACAAATATTTTAGTACTATTCAGATATTTTGTGCGCATGTTCCACAGGAAATGGGGACCAGAGAGTACGTTCCTATAATAAATCCTGAGAGCAGAGAGGCACGGAAGGGGCCAGGCTCCAGCTGGGTTCAAGCGAATATGAGTTTTCCCCAAAAGAGAAAAAAATTGAAAATCGGCTGCTAAAAGCTTGGAGTCTTGACTTTTTGCTTTCTTGAGTCATTATGTGAAGCATCACTGCACAGATGCTCAGGGGAATATCAACTTTCCTACAGCAAAGGTGCAGACACAACTATAGGGAAAATCCAGCCATCGTTGCTAATTACGACTCTCTTTTCTCAATAACTGATAGACAAGTAGACCAAGAATCACTAAAGATCTTGAACTACCTGACATTTAGAGAAAAATCCAAGCTGACAGTAACATAACACATACTCTTTCCAGAAACACATGGAACATTCCCCAAGATGGACCGTACTGCGGGCCCTAAAACAAACTCCAACAAACTTGAAACAAAACATGTTCTCAGACCATAAAAGAATTCAGCCAGCACAGTGAAAGATATGTGGTAAGTCTCCCAATGTTTGGAAATTAAACAATTTATTTCCAGATAATCCATGGACCAAAAAGGAAAAACCACAGGCCAAAGAACAACACGCATTATTTCGAACTGCATGGCAAGGAAAACACAACATACCAAAATGTATGGGAGGTACAGAGAAGAGTGTGTAGAAAAAAATTTGTAGCGTTCAATGTGTCTATTAGAAAAACAGAAAGCACTTAGGTTAATGCTTTAAGCATCTACCTTAAGAAGGTAGAGGAAGAGTAACCAGAGAATCAAAGTAATCAGAAGGAAGGAAATCATAAAGACAAGAGAAAGAGTCAAGAAGATGGAAAACGAACAAAATAGAGAAAAATGAGTGACAACGAAAACTCTTTCACCGGAAGGCTGAATACAGTTGGTAAGTCTCTAGCTAGACTGATCAAGCTGGGGAAATAGCTGTTACTGATATAAGGAGGGAGATCACACCAATACAAAGAATGATTACGCGGAACATAACGGCAGGCAATTTAACAACTTGAATGAAATGGAAAAATTGCACGGAAGACATAAATAAGTAAAATTCATTAGTTAACAGTACATATATTTACTAGATCTCTCTATATAAAATAAATTGCCTTTGTAGTTAAATATCTTCTTACAAAGAAAACTCAAGGCGCATTTGGCTTCCGTTGTTACTTCTGACAAACATCTGAGAAAGAAGTGATGTCAAATTCCACACAAAGAGCTCACAAAACTAGTTTGGGGAACATGCCCCCATTTTACAAGACCAGCATTAACCTGATACCTAAACCAGACAAAGGCATTTTATTTATTTTTTCCAAAATGTTTATTTACTTATTTTGAGGGAGAAAGAGCACAAACAGGGGAGGGGCAGGGAGAGTGGGGAGGGAGAGAATCCCAAGCAGGCTCCACGCTGTCAGCACAGGGCCCAACGCGGGGCCTGAACTCACGACCCGTGAGATCATGACCTGAGCTGAAATCAAGAGTCAGACGCTCAACTTCCTGAGCCACCCCCAAAACCCCCAAAGACATTTTTAAAAACTACAAAGCAACACCTGAAGAACATAGACACAAAAACTATTTATGAAATTCTAGCACATCTAATTTATAAAAAGAAACACACATCATGACAATGAGCTTTCACTCAAAACTTCAAGGTTGTTTTAACATTCGAAAAATCAAATTCACCCTATTCACAGGCTAAAAATAAAATTGATACTCTCATCTTCATCTATCGAGAAAGACATTTTGCAAAACACAATTCAAGGTGGACATGACTAGCAAATTAGGAACAGAACGGACTTTCCTCAACCGAACGAAGGACGTCTATAAAAATACCTACAGCTAATGGTGAAAACTGAATGTCTTCCTTGAGGTCATGAACAACGTAAGGATGTCTAGGCTCACTTCTTCTATGCAACACTGGCCTCCAGGTCCTAGCTGGTGCAGTAAGCAAGAAAAAGAAATAAAAAGGGTACAGATTGGAGAGGAAGAAGTACAACTGTCTCTAATCACAGATGACATGATCACTCATCTAGAAAACCCTAGGAATCTACAAAAGAAGTCTACAAGAACTAAGTGACTCGGCGGGACTGCAGGATATGAGACTAATGTACCCAAAAATCAACCGTGTTCCCAAAGCAATGGATAATCAATGCATACTAAATTCGGGCTATTTGAGGAGGAGCAGGCCATTTATGTAATTTCAGAGTACCTTTGCCCCAAATGCTTATTTGTCATGAAGAACAGGGAAAGCACAGTAACGTTAACAGTAAAGAAACGGGAAAACATGTTGACCGGGTGCCCGAAATTCCTATTACCAACAAGAGGCAGAGACCTCAGTGCTCCCTAATGGGGTATCTACAGAAGGACACAGCATCAGGCTATACCTGGTAAAGCCCAAAGGACTCAAACAGATCAGAAATAAAGCGACAGCGTGTGTGGGTGTAAGAGATCAAATGTGAGAAAATATGTAAATTAATGAATCTACTTAAAGGGTACTCAGAAGTTCTCTGTCACGTTCACGTACCTTCTCTGTAAACTGGAATGTTTTTCAAATAAAAAAAAAAAAAATGGGAAAGCTTTCCCATGATTCACCAACTCCTAGAAGAAGGTCCACCATTGTCTTTCTTCATTTCCTTTTCTCCGTGAGTGAGATGTTGACACAAGCCAGCTTTGCCGTGTCTGTTGTTAGCATCCCAACTCAAGGTACGAGTTTTCTAGGTTCGGCGTCAACCAGTGAAAAATGAAAAGGGCAGCTTAGAAGCTGGGTCCACAGGCCTTGCATTTTCTTTTTGTCACTTGGGCGCCTTCCTTCCTGTCTGTGAGCCTCGGTGTCTTTGCTTAAAAATGGAAACCAAGAGTGATAACATGCCGGCCTCACAGGGCTGCTGTGAGAATCACAATGAACGGAAGTATGAATACACGCTTGGCAAATGGGTATAAAAATGGCATAATGCTCACCACAAAGCTGGGCCTCTGCTTCAAGGCCTCCGGATGCTCTCATTCTCCCTTGGGATGAAACCAGGATCCCCACCATGCCTCCAACATCTCACCTTATCTGGCCTCTGTTCTCTGACCTCGCCCCTCTCCTTCTCCCTCGTTTCATCTAGGCCCCCCGTTCTTAGTGCCTTTCTTCAGACACACCCTGCCTCACGGTCAATGTAATTCTGCTCCCCAGTCTGGACACCCCCCCGCCTTGTCCAGATCCGCATAAGGCTCCCCGTCCCGCACGGCAGGCCTCTACTCAAATGTCACTTCTCCATGAGGCTTCCCCCCCCCAAATTACCTACAAACGGTACACATGCTTAGTCCCCCGTCTTCCTCTGCCTCTTTCCCTGGTTTACTTTTCTTTTCAGCCTTTATCACACACAACTTCACTATAACTCTTCATTTATTTACTGTCTGTGCCCTTCTCTTCAAGTGTCAGCCACGGGGCGCCTGGGTGAGCGTCTGACTTCGGCTCGGGTCATGATCTCGCAGTTGGTGAGTTCGAGCCCCGCATCGGGCTCTCCGCTGACAGATTCTGTGTCTCCCTCTCTCTCTGTCCCTCCCCCAACTCGTGCTCTGTCTCTCTCTCTCTCTCAAAAACAAATAAACATTGAGATAAATGTCAGCTATATCATTGTAAGGACTTCTATTTAGTCGGCACTCTGTCTTCAGCACATAAATGTGTGCTTGGCACGGAAGAGACTCTCGATAAATATTTGCCAGATGCATAAGTGACTGAACAGGATGTCAACCTTGCACACGCCTAGTGCAAATCCACTAGCAGAGACTACTGCTTCACAGAATTTACCCCAAGTCCATTTAATTAAACATTTTTTTCTCCGCTGGCATCTGTCACTAACTATCTCCACTGCTTCTAAAACGCGGTGAATTTAAATGTACTGGATTTCACAGTGGTCTCTGGGATTCCCGGAGGTCATGGGACATGTGACAAAATCAGCCTTGGAGATCACGGAGTCACAGTTCTGAAGAAGGAGAAAAAGGGCAAAAACATTCCTCGCGCAGACATATTTGAATATTTGATCCTTTCTTTCCCAGAGATGCCACCTAATTATCAATACAGGTCAACTCCCCAATAAAGTTGGATTTTTCTCTCTTACCCAAGTTACAGATAATTGGCAGCTGTTGACTCACTTCTAAATCTAAAATAGCAGCCTCACATTTCAAATGCCACATTCTCTCACTCCGGAGAAGCCGAGCGCATCTCAAAAATTCAGCAATTGTGTCTGATGGGCAGTGACACCAGCCGACAGCTCACTGTCAACACCTAGGCTGACAAATGACAATCAAGACCCCCCTGCCAGCAGGGACCCGGGCCATCTGGGACCTTCTGGGTGACAGCCAGCTTGGCCCTCCCTTGCCACCACTTCCTACAGCTGGGGACTCAGGTCTTTCGCTTCATAACGTGCACTGACAGACCCAGAGTGAGGAGACGGCCGTTCTTACCATGAGTCTCCCAGGCCAGGAAAATCAGACAGGCAACTAACTCCTCCGGGGACTTTCACTGATTTTGAAAACTATTATTAGATTAAACCAAGGAAGCCCATCAATCCGTAAACACCTGCATTTGCAATCGGTGTGGTTCAGGGATTCACAGAGAGCAGTCTAGAGACACATAAACCACAGAATGCAAAGGGGTTAGGAGGCGTCCGTGGGAAAATTCTCAAGTCCAGTCTGAAACTCCTGGTAGCAATTATTTATTCCTTCTTGGAGAACCAGGGAGACCGAGAGATTAGAGCCAGTATTCTAAAGCAAGGCAGGGGCGGGGGGGCGGTCAAGGCCATTATGCTCATTCCTGAAATGTAAGTGACGCAGTGAACTGATGAAAAATTTGTATCAGAATTGGTCCCACTTATGGGCTCCTTACTTAGAAATGTTCCTCTTGCTTTTGTGATGGATGTAAACAGATTAAGGAGAACCTTGATCGTTTGTATTCTATATCAGGCAAAAGCAAATTGAACCTGGATTTCATTACTGAGCCCCAAATCCCTGTCTCAGAGAATGTAATGAAAAAGGTCAGGTGATTCTCCCACCCCCACCCCCCACGTTGTCTGGTAAGTGACTAGAAATCATGTACAGAGGGCTTCGTGTAGGATCAGGGCAGCCGACTCCCATTATTGGCCTCATCACTATCCAGGCTCTTTAAGATACTTTCTTTCACGAAGAAGCCGGGAAGCAGTACAGGCGGTGGATAGAAAATATGTGGTCATTGGATATCCTAGGGAGTAAAATTCATCCCAATTTCTTAGGACCGTTTCTTCTTTAATTTTTAAAAATATTTTTAATTACTTTTGAGAGAGAGAGAAAGGGAGAGAGTGCAAGTGAGGGAGGGGCAAGAGAGAGAGAGGGAGACACAGAATCTGAAGCAGGCTCCAGGCTCCGAGCTGTCAACACAGAGCCCATCGCTGGACTCAAACCCATGAACCGCGAGATCATGACCTGAGCCCAGGAGGGACGCTTAACCCACTGAGCCACCCAGGAACCCTGAGACCTTTTCTATTGGCCTCTCAAAATTTCTACCCCGCCACAACATAAAGAATTAAAGGAAAGGTTTTGTCCGGAAAATGAAAGGCAGCCTCAATTTTGAGAGTCCCTGAAACATCAAATCCCCAGGTCTGCTCAGACTTTTGTACCGACTCTGAACAGTACCCTCACGAAACCCGGATACTGTAGAAACGCGCACTCCATGTGGGCTTTACGAGTATGTTTCCTCGAGGATTAAGTGTTCCAAGTGTGAAGACATTGGACGAAAGGCTTTCCTTGTGTTTTTCTTGTGGCACAAGCTCTCTTCATTGTTTCTCTGGCTTCTTTCTTTCTTAAAACTACCCAGGTGTCATCGAGGAGGATGTGCGAGAGCGTGGGAAGAGTGTGTGGGCTTTGGAGTCAGGAAGCTCCAATCCGTGGTCGGTTAATTATTAGTCATATTACCTTGAGAAAGTGACTGATCTTCTCTGAATCTCAGTTTCCTCATCACTAAGATGATCTGTTTAATCTTCCCTCAAGTAGACGGTGTCTTATGTGACAGGTCAAACGTGTATGGTGTAAAAAGTAAAAATGACATTGTGCCCTTAGCCTCATTATGTCCCATTATATAGGACAGAACAATTTTCCATTGCTTAAAGCCTTGCCTTCCTGAAAGTCGTGAACTCTGACAAACATTCTAAAACATTTGCATCCTGAGATAAGCCACATCCTGATTCTCATTATCGAACATAGGAATTACTTGCCTTTATTAAAACTGACAGCTTTTCACGGGGCCTGGGTGGCTCAGTCAGTTCAGCATCTGAGCAGCTTAGGTCATGATCTCATGCTTCATGGGTTCAAGCCCCACATCGGGCTCCTTGCTGCTGTCAGCACAGAGCCCGCTTCAGATCCTCTGTCTCCCTCTTTCTCTGCCCTCCCCCCACTCTTTCTCCCTCCCTCTATCAAAAATAAACATTTTTTTTAAAGTTAAAAAACAAACAAAAAAACACAACTGAGTGCAACACCCATCCGGGTGTCTGCTCAAGACGTGGGCGCTTGGCCTGCCACGGAGAACCGGACCACGGCGCCCACTGCTCAGGCTGCTGAGCGGCTGCAAGGACCACTGAGTGGTCTTAAGCTACTCAGCCAGGAAATGGAAATAAGCTTGACAGAAAATAAAGAGTTTCTGAAAGCTGTGATCAAAAAAACCCAACAAAAACAAAAACAAAAACACAAACAAAACACAAAAAATACCTTAAAACAAAAACAAAAAAACACCCAACTCAAGTGTAATCCAGCTAGAACCGCAGAATGTTCTATTTGACCCACAAACATAGCCTTCTCTCTTCATCTGGGAGCCAGCTGTTGGGAAAGCCAGACCCCCTCACATATGTTTTATTATTGCAGATATAACTCCGCTCGGTCCTCGAAAAATGTTTATTAAGTTTGGCTTCTTTGTTTGACTTTTAACACGGAGGTCTCACTGAGATGCTCACACAGACTTATCCACCAGACCTTCCAAGCTGCATTACTTGAACTGTGCACTTTATAAGCCGAGCAGGTCCAGCCCCGTGTTCTCTGGCTTCTAGGGTGAGTCTAACTGTACTAACGTAGTGATTTTGTACTGACTTAGTCTGTTTCTAAATTATTTTTCGTCTCTTGCTGTCTGGATATCTGCTTTTATTTCTGCCCAAAGCCTATTTGAATTATTTCTACCTAATGGATGTCTGGTCCCCTCTAACAAATGAGAAGTGCCGAGAGGTTGGTGTTCATTTTCATTTGGTGCTGTTGGTCTACACTTTGGGGGCTACCTTGAATGACAGAAACATCTGCTTCTCTACATCAGGTGTTTAGTTTACCAAGACCAGGGGCCTGTCTCAGTAGAATGGTGAAGAGAGGTGCCCTGTAGGATGTCCTTCACTATTGATATTTTCTTTTAGCTATAAGAGACATTCTAAACTGCCTTGTCTGTGCCTCTCTTTGCTGCAAAGGTTGTTCACATATGCATTTGTTCAACTCAATGTGACCTATGAATGAAATTTCCAAGACTGTCATTCTCTGGGTGTTTATAAATGAGAAAATCTCCCTCCTTCTCACAGAGAAAAAGTGTTGGGAGTAGTTCCTCTGCAGGCCTCTTTCTGGACTCCTGTCTTACTTAGTATGCCAAGAGTTCAAGGCCTTGACTACTCTTTGCCTGGGCTGTTTCTCAGGGTTGTGTACGCAACAATCAACCTTCAGGTATGAAATAATATCTTCCTCTGGAGCAAAGAGCTTAGCTTGCTTACTGCTTGCTATAAAACAGCGGGTTCTCCAAGCTTGCTGTTCCTCTCCTGTAATGCCTACCATTGCATGGTCAGACACCCATTGGATCCTCTGCACCTGCCTCTGGGTATCGGGGCTCAGAAAACTAACAGTATGCTGACATTCTGTCTACTGCTCTTTCTCAGAGTCATTAACTCCTTACCTCTGACCAGAAGTCTTGTGCCTTCTGTCAGCATTCATGAAACAGTGGCAAACTAACTTATTAGCTTGCAAGTCAGATAAAATTTCACCCTTCACCATTCGTGGCAGAAACAAATGGCTTTGTAATAGGGTCTGTAATTGTAACTCTTTGTGTCTATGGCCAATCTTTTGAAAGTACCCTTGAAGATCATAGGAAGATTCGGGAAGATCATAGAAATATGTCATTGGCATGCATCACGGATATATCAAAGTCAAAAAGGCAGATCTACCACTGAAGGGAAGGAAACGTTTGCAAATATTTTGTGAGTTGAAACTCATTTCTCTTGGCTTGCAGGACAGAAGGCTCTGATTTGTGGGTTGTACGGTAATTGTACAAATGAGCTAGGATGTACGCTAAAGTAATGAAAATGTTGATTGCTTCTGGCTTTTCATGAATACCCATGACTACTGCCCGGGAAATGTGAAGTGTTCTGAGCGTGTGAATTTCTTTCTTTTGAAAGAAACAGGGAACACTCCCCTCATAATCATGACAGATTAACTGGTACCAGACTTTTCCTTCCACTGAAACAAGAAAACTACATGAAACAAGGAAGATATATGAAACAGTGCCGTCAGACAGCAGAGAACAGACAGGCAATGCAAAATTGTGATCCAGAAGGGAAACCAATGAGGACACTGCTACAATTAGCCTGGTTTTCTGTCTAGAGACATTATCCATACTGCAGCACATGGTCTGCAAAGCAAACCAGGACGGAGAGATCTTGCTGAGTGGAAGATACAGAGATTGGTATTCAGAAAGGCTGAAGCTGCTGGAATTTCTAAGGCCGATTACTCGAAAGCAAGCTCTTTCTATAGGAAGAAAAAACTAAAAATATTTGCATAGGGCTCCCCTTGAGTTTCTAGCTGAATAAATCTTAAATAAAATATGTGTAGGGTTGATGCCCAGAAGATGGTCAAAACCACAGTGGGCCAAGAATAACTATGAGAGAGCTCTAAGCTGAACAATTCCCAGAGATAACACAGGGTGGGGAGAGTTTCTAGCTCCAGCCAGAGTGGAGAGACCTTGCTGAACAATTAAGACGTAACAGCAGAAACCAAGGATCAGACACACCTTAGGAGCATGTCAAAACTAGACCTAGAATAAAGACTTCCCTAAGTCGGCCAAGGCAAAGCTAAAAAGCGAGTCTCAGAAGAATCAAGCTGACCTAAAATTAGCTAATCCATCTGAGCGAACAAACCTTAATACTCCGTAAAGGAAGTCAGCGGAATCCAGACACTCAATAGCACAACACTTAGAATGTCCAGCTTCCATGACGGAAAGAGATCTGCACAACTTCTAAGTACCTGAAAATTAAAATAATTCTCAATATCTCAGAGACCAAAGAAGTAATCAGAAGAGAAATCAGAATGTATTTGAACAGGATGACAATGAAGATGCAACATAGGGAAGTCTGGTTATATATCAGGAAAGCCAGAATTAGTGGAAGGTTAACGACTTCAGGAAATTATACTAGAAAAGAATAAAAGGACAAAATACCGACTTAAAGCTTCACTGTAAGAAGTTAAAACACAAGGGCAGAGCAAAATCACGGAATAAAAAAAACAAAGAAAATTATAAAGAGAAATCGATGAAATAGAAAAGAGGTAAGCAAAAGAGAAAAAAAATGCAACCCATAGCTGATTTGTTGAAAAGACTTATAAAATTGATAAACCTCTAGCGATGCTGATCAAAAAAAAGAAAGATCAGACATTAATAACCAATTATCAGGAGAAAAGAAATTATAATAAATATTATGAAGTAAGAGGATAATGTGGAGGGGCGCCTAGGTGGCTTCTCGGTTAAGTGTCTGACTCTTGGTTTCAGCTCAGGTCTTGACCTCATGTCTTCGTGGGTTCGAGCCCCACAGCCGGCTCTATAATGGCAACACAGAACCTGTTTGGGATTCTCTCTTTCTCCCTTTCTCTCTGCCCCTCTCCCACTCATGCTGTCTCTGTCTCTCTCAAAATACATAAATAAACTTTAAAAACAATGATAAAAAACGAGGATAACACGTAAACTATGAAGAAATTTTAATCTGACATCTTAGATGAAATGCAGTAATTCCACGGAAGAATATAAAACATCAAATCGACACGAGGAAAAAATCTGAAGTGTCCTATATCTACTAAATCACTCTATTGCTAAAACCTTAAGCCCCAGTCACTTTGCAGGTGAATCCTATCAAAAATTTAATGAAGAATTAATACCAGTTCTATGCAAACTATTTCATTCCAGGTAATTCACTACATTTATACAATATGATAGTCTCAACAGATCCAGAAAAATACTTAACAAAATCTAATGCCTAATTATAATAAAGATTTCCAACAAGCTAGGCAAAGAAGTAAACTTCCCCGATGTGATCATTGGCACCCACAAAAGATAGACCACACACATTATACTTAATGGTGACAAGTGGACTTTCCTTACAATCAGGAGAATGTCAAGGACAACTGCTTTCCCAGATCTATTCAACATTGTACTGGAAATCACAAGAATTTCAAAAAGTCAAGAAAAAAACATAAAAGGCATAAAGATCAGAAAACAGGGAAAGTCATCTCTATTTGCAGATGACAGTTTTGTTTTTGTTTTCGTTTTTATTTTATTTTAAATTTTTTAAAATTTACATCCATTTCAGGGGTAGATTCCTTAGTGCCCCTTAAGGGGCGCCTGGGTGGCGCAGTCGGTTAAGCGTCCGACTTCAGCCAGGTCACGATCTCGCGGTCCGGGAGTTCGAGCCCCGCGTCAGGCTCTGGGCTGATGGCTCAGAGCCTGGAGCCTGTTTCCGATTCTGTGTCTCCCTCTCTCTCTGCCCCTCCCCCGTTCATGCTCTGTCTCTCTCTGTCCCAAAAATAAATAAACGTTGAAAAAAAAAAAATTAAAAAAAAAAAATATGGAACACTTCGCAAATTTGCGTGTCATCCTTGCACAGGGGCCATGCGAATCTTCTCTGTATCGTTCCAATTTTAGTATAAGCGCTGCCGAAGCAAGCACGACAGTTGTTTTTTTTTAACATAGGAAATTCTAAGGAATCTAAAAGAGAACTACTAGAACTAGTAAGTGACTATAAAAGGTTGTGGTATCCAAGATTATTATTGAAAATTAATTAGAGACTTCCAGGGAGGGTGGCGGAGTAGGAGAATCCTGGGCTTAACTTGTCCCATGGATACACCTAGATAACACCCACATCAGGGTGACTAACCCAGAAAATGACCCAAAGACTGGCAGGACAGAGTCTCCACAGCTAAATGTAGAGAAGAGAACACACTGAAGAGGGTAGGAAAGGTGGAGACGCGGTCGGGAACCAAACTGACCCACGGGACTGTCTGTAGGAGGGAGGGATAATGTGGGCACAGAGAGGGGAAAGAAACAGATTATCACACCAGGCACCCCAGACACAGGGACCTACACTGGGAAGATGAATCCCCGTAACACGTGGCCTTGAAAACCAGAGGGGCTTAGATGTGCTGGTTATTATCATGTCCTCTGAAATGCATCATAAAAATAAGATGGACAGATGGATGAACAGAGAATGGAGAGACGGACAGACACGTGATACGTTCCTCACTCTGGCTGACTCCTGCATGAGTGGAATTTCAGAACAAGAAACCAGGTTAACTTCTTTATCCCAAGTAGTTATGAAACAGCTTAGGATATTTTAGCTAACCAGAGGAGACTATTTACCAAACCTAATGGTTTACACTGTCTGGATTAACACCAAGGATCAATTTATATCCAAGTTGAAAAAAGACCATCAACCACCTAAGGCAGACCTGAGGCACTGAGAGCCTTCATTTCCTTGATCAGATTCATAATCTTCCAGAGGGCCTTTCCGTCCCTTCTTAAAACACTTCCGGTTATATTCTACCTCCCTGCCGCTGTTCATTTGTCGTCAGGAGTCTAAAAATGTTCAGCTGATGATTCAAAGACAAAAACAAGGTCGAATCATTCTGAACGGCACGCCACTTGAAACGCCACATTTCTGCAAACAACCTCCTCTTCAAGAAGAAGCAACAGTAAGTG
Organism: Puma concolor; assembly: GCF_028749965.1. Lineage (NCBI taxonomy): Eukaryota > Metazoa > Chordata > Mammalia > Carnivora > Felidae > Puma > Puma concolor. The sequence continues at coordinate 8,472,597 of NC_141679.1, read as the reverse complement.
ACAACGACCGGGACAATCCTTCCTGGCCTCTCCCGCAGCTCTGGATGGAGGAGGACCAAAAGGGGGGCCAAGAATAACAGCATTCTCATGGTCGACGAAAAGGCTGGTTGTTCTCTAGCCCCGGTGTCAGCTAAGCACTGTTTTCAAAGCCGGGTCTCGGTTGATGACAGCTCACATCAGGAAACACACCGCCAGAGCCAGCCAATCAGTAACAGCAAAGTCACCCAATCAGGAGACTCGGCCTCAGAAAAGCCAGGGAGCCAGGACAGGCGCAAAACTTACCCGCGTGAGATTCAAACTTCAACAGAGCACTGCTGTATCCCAGAGTGATCAAGACGGACTCCTTCCCCACGCGGCAACATTCTGTGTCTCTGTTGAGTAAGCATTTAAAGACACAGACGCCATCAGCTACAAAGGGTGAAAAAAAAAGAAAGGATTAGGAAAACCCATTTTGAGCACTGTAAAAAGGTTCCGCAACGCCATTCCTCTATTTCTCTCGTGTTCTCAAGGCTCTCCATTTCTTTCTACTTAATAGAATGCCTCTTGAGACGTAAGAGGATGTGAGGGTTGGAGATAAAAGACGAATTTAACTATGGCCCCATACGAATTTTTTGCAGGTGGGTTAGCACAGAGCTCAAAACTCTTGACTTATGTCCAAGGCCCCATTCCCTATAAACCTTGTACTCCTCAAATCATTTTGTATCCCTTGATGGCATTCCAGGAAAGTCAGGGAATGTCCCTGTGGGTGATTCTTTTTTTTTTTTAAGTTTATTTATTTGAGAGACGGGGGGAGAAAGCAGAGAGAGAGAGGGAGAGGGGGAGGGAGACGGAGAGGGAGGGAGGGAGGGAAGGAGGGAGAGAGGGAGGGAGGGAGGGAGAGAGAGAGAGAGAGAGAGAGAGAGAGAGAGAGAGAGAATCTCAAGCAGGCTCCACGCCGTCAGCACAGAGCCTGATGTGGGTCTTGAACTCACGAACCATGAGATCATGAGCCGAGCGGAAATCAAGAGTTGCTGCTTAATGGATGGAGTCACCCCGGAGCCCCCTGTGGGTGACTCTTGAGGTGGGTAATTCACCTCGTATGTACCAGAGATCTCACATAATCTTCACTGTAAGCACTGTCACCTCCAGTGTCTTGGCACAAAGACAAGGCAGAGACTTTAGGTCCAAATATGCATAGCTAGAAAGTGGCAGAACCAGAATTAAGACCCAAGATTAAATTTGACTCCAAAGCCCACTGTTGCTCCTCCCACATTGTGCAAGGCAGGCTCAGTCAACACGGAGCTTAGTTTGTGCAAGCGGGGCCGTGGTGAGCAGCCAGGCTCTGGTTAGCTTCATACATAGGTAACTGGGAAGTGACCTGCTATTCCTTCTTTTACAAGTTAAACAGGTCTTGGCGTTGGGGCAGCTGTAGGGTGGGGACAATAGTAATCAACTTGGGTTCTGTTCTTATCTCTGAGATTTACTCACCTAGGGACTCCAAGCACCTAATTGCACTGAGTCACATTTTTTTTTCACTATGTAAAATGAAAACACTGAGCTTATTCCACGAGCTTTGTGTGAAGACTGAATAATAAAGGTAAAATAATTTCCCAAATCCCATGAAAAGGAATTTTACGTGATGTGATTTAATGTCATTGCTCTCATTATAAAGATCTTCGTTCCCATCCTTAATGTCTTACATTTTCCCTTACAAGATCAAATGCAGTAAGTGCTTTGACTTAAAAACATAATTACATATAAAATTCTACTGTTACGTGAGTATGTGGCACATTCATGCACACCCATTCAACACACACACACACACAGAGTTAAGATGACCAAATATTTTCAGCCGTTGCTTCAACTGAACGATTACCTCCTGACGGAAGCATTCACATATATTTCGCACAAAACATCTCGGCTGGTTAAACAGCGCAGATGTTTTGAAAACATTTTCCTGGCATAAAGCATGATTACAGGTTTAACTGTTATAGCCCAGTCAGTGTCTCAAAGGCGTCGATGTCTCCTCACGAGAACACAACCACTAGTAGATGCAGAAGAGGGAGTCTGGGGCTCTTGTATATATAATATGTTTTCTTTAAATCACAAGAAATGTGGCTTTTTCCCAAGAAGTTAAGATTTTCTGCATTTACCAATTGTTTTCTTATGGTTTTGAAGTAGGATGAGAGAAAATAAAGATGCTGGCCTTCTCCAGGACCTTGCACACACACAACTATTACAGCCTGGGAGCTGGGAGCTCTTTGCAGGCAGGAGTGACTTTATTTTTTAGAATCATGATCTTTTCTTCCTCTGAATCAAAACCCGGCACAGTACCTCGTACTTAATACCTTTTGAAGCAGTGAAAGCATTTCTCCACATATTGATTACATGCCTCTCAGAATACAATAAAAGCGTCAAAATTTATCTGGTTCAATTCTCCTGAACTAGATACGGTCAGAATTTTTGTTTGTTTTGCTGTTGTTTGTGTGTTCAGTTATGATTTGATATTGCTGTTTTTTCCTACTTTCAGACGTTGCAAAATGCCTGACCATATATCCCCTTTTCTTCATCCTCTCCTATCCTCTGTTTAAATATGGGCGGAGCAGATCTTTTTTAAGTATGCCGAAAAATCCAGGAAGTACTCGTAACTCCTTAATTTTTGTAATCTACCTTTGCAAAAAAAGTCTTATAAAGTTTTTTTTTTAAATGTTTCTTTTTGAGAGAGAGGGACAGAGTGTGAGTGGGGGAGGGGCAGAGAGAGAGAGAGAGAGAGAGAGAGAGAGAGAGAGAGAGACAGAATGTGAAGCAGACTCCAGGCTCTGAGCTGTCAGGAGAGATCCCGACACAGGGCTCGAACTCATGAACCACGAGATCATGACCTGAGCTGAAGTCAGAAGCTTAACCGACTGAGCCACCCAGGTGCCCCGCAAAAAAAAAAAGAAAAAAGAAAAAAGAAAAAAAAAATTAAACAAACAAAAAAACCAAAATTAATGCTTTAAACAAAATTGAAAAGTAATTATCAGCTCGGAAAATATTTTCAGCATACCCAGCAAAGATTTAATATCCTCATGATACAATTTACTAAAAAAAAATAAGAAGGAACATCCTTATTGATTAGTAAGAGGGATCAGTAGGCAACTGGCAACTAGAAAAATGCCAAAAGCAAAAGGAATATGAGTAATGAATTTCAGGGAGACTCAAAGAAATGTGTAATAAATGAATGAGATCTAAATTTTTATGCCTCAATGTCAAAATTTTTAAAATATATATTAACAATGCCAAATACTGGAAAGCATATACGAATACGGTGAACAGCAGTTACTATATAAGTTTGCACGTAAACTTCCCTATTTCTGGGGTGTATTCTGCCCATGGGGTTCAAAGTTTAAAGTCAGTGTATTCTTTGCTGGACATTCTGCTCATAATCATTTCTTCCAGGATGTACCTGATCAAGTGCGGATGGATGTATATTCAAGGACGTTCATCTTAGAGTTGTTTACTCATAAGAAAATGCAGAGAAGAGGAGTCTACCATGTACATAGTTGGTTAAATCGAACATGATGTCTTCGTGGCAGGTTGCAAAACAGTACATACAATGTTATTACAGCAATTTAAAATGTTTATCTTCACAGAAAGCTGTTTAAAAAGGTACACACCAAAATGTCATCAGGGGTTTCCTCTGCGTGGAGAGATGTGGGGTCATTTTTATTTTTCCCTTTATAGGGTTCTGCCTTGTTTGAATTTTCCATGTGACTACTTATTTTTAACAATCAGAGAATACAAGCAGTCAAATAAAAAACACACTACCCTTACTGGTGTATTTTACCACATCCTCATCTTGGTGGGTATTACCATTCTTTTCATTTTCTCATTTATTAGATATTAATTGGTAGTTTTAGATATATTCAAAAATATATTCATTCAAAAATATTGACCTAGGAATTAGTGTATCTAATGTAAGCATTGTTTTAATTCTCATTTTTAAAATCATTCATAGAAGTGAGGAACACCCAGTTGGTTGAGTGTCCAACTCTTGATTTCGGATCAGGTCATGATCCCAGGGTTGTGATATCAAGCCCCATGTCGGGCTCTGCACTGACTGTGCAGAGCCTACTTGGGATCTTTCTCTCTCTCTCTCCCTCTCTCTCTCTCTCTCTCTCTCTCTCTCTTCCTCTGCCCTTCTCCCCTGCTCATACTCTAAGAAAATAAAATTAAAAAAAAATAAATTAACTCATAGAAATAAATGTTTTCTCATCCTTTCTGTTTGCTAATCTTGTAACTTGGACTAATTTCCTTTCCTATCCTTAGACGATGTTCGCACATAAACCAAACATTCTAGTTGCTTTCTGTTAACTAATGTGAGCAGTATAATAGTGCAGCTATCAAGTGTACAATCAAGTGTATTATCCACCAAGAAATGAGTCTTTTTAAGTGTAAAGAATCTGTATCAGAAAAATGAAGGAATACAATAAACAACCGTTGGGGGCACATCAAAATCCAAGACCATGAAACACCATTACAACACTGACAAAAAGTGGGGGTGATGGGGAGATCATTTCCACCGTACTTGTACATCTATCTTCCTACCAAGTTATTACTAGTAATAATAATAAAAAGTACATTTCCAGAACATTCTGATTCTACAAACATTTCCTTCATCCTTTCAGTGGCACAGAAGGCCGGGTGCTTCTGTGTCCTTACTGTCATTCTGCTTTTGAACTTTGCCTTCATCTGGGACACCTTTGCTTACTTCTTCAAAGGGCAAGTCCTGGATCTGCCAGCCGAGTAACAAGCACCAGAAGTTCACGTGCACAAAACTTGGGCAGCTTTAGAAAAGCCCAGAGCTTTGTTGCTTCCTCCTTGAGGAAAAGCCATTTGTTCTCCCAGAAGATTCTCAAAGAAAACCTTGACAGTGGTAAATCTAGATGCCTGTTCTATCTTCCACCTAGCCTCATCTGACAAGACTCCCAGAGGCATACCAAGAAATCCAGGATCTACCTGTGCTACGAGTACATCCAGCTGTCAGCGCTGAGCCTGATGTGAGGCTCGAACTCACAAACCATGATATCATGACTTGAGCCAAAATTAAGAGTCGGACGCTTAACCAACTAAGCCACCCTGGCGTCCCTATTAACTAAAATTTTCTACCTCCCCACCTATGTACCTCCTCTTTTAGCCGTTGCAAATGCCAAAGTCAAATCTCCACAAAAAAGCTACAATACTAGTTGACCAAGAATATTAGGTATCAGGCATGGTCTAGAACAGAGGTTCTAAAATAGATTTTTATATATAAAGTCCTGGAGAGAAGAGCACTCATGACCTAATAATATGGCACTTATGCCAATTCTTTGCCCAGCGACCCTTTTACTATTTTCCTGTCTAGAAATACAAGTTAGTCTACCTAAGGAATGTCCCTTCCTCTACACTTTTTTATAGTTACACTAAACCTGCACCGTCAGATTAGCCATCCATCACGTAGCACAGTGGTTTCCTCCCAGCCACCATTTAGCAATTACTTACTGCTCACAGCTAGTCCTCTCTAGATGCCTCTCCAGTGGCTGTGCTTGTCCAAAGTCATTATCTTGCAGAGTCTGAAGAAGGGCTCAGGGAAACACAGTCTTCGGCAGATTCCTTAAGAAGGGTCACGGGAGCAATATTCCCTGAACTCTTGCAGGCCAACAGTCGTCACTGTCCTTTACGTTTTTGAAGGTCGGTTTTTCCAGTTATGGAACCCTTGGCTCACATTTTCTTTCTCTGCGGACATCTCCGATACAGTCTTCCAGTTTCTTCCAGCACACAGAATTACTGTCACAAAGACTGATGATAATCCCCCTTTCTTTCACGTATAGGTAATATACGAACGTTACCCAGATATCCAGAGGGTTTCCTCTCTTTCTTTAAACATCAGTAATTTTTACTGGGATGTGGTTTATACTAGCCATTCCAGGTCAATATTTTTGGGTACAAAGGTATTCTTTCAATAGATATTTTCCATTTTTTTATGTTGACAAAATTTCTCAATTATAATTTTAGTATTTGTGTTATTTCTTTGCTACCTTCCTCTCATCTATGCGTTGGATCTTCGTGGCAGATCATTGATATTTGAAATTTTCTTTTGACCCCTTTTGATCTCTTTTCACATCTAAATATATTTCCATCTTTTCTCCTTTATTTGATGTATTTCCTGTTTCTTCTAGTTTAATCTTCATTTCTAAAATTATTTTATTTATTTCTAAGCATAATCTTGAATTCTATCATTTCATTTCTGTGTTGGCTAATTCTTCCTTATGTTATTCTTGTATGTCTTGTATGATTTTCTTAATTTCTCTGATTTTTAAAAAAATTTTTTTAATTTAATTTTTTTATTTTTTTAAAATTTACATCCAAGTTAGTTCGCATATAGTGCAACGATTTCAGGAGGAGATTCCTTAGTGCCCCTTACCCATTTAGCCCATCCCCCCTCCCACAACCCCTCCAGTAACCCTCAGTTTGTTCTCCATATTTATGAGTCTCTTCTGTTTTGTCCCCCTCCCTGTTTTTATATTATTTTTGTTTCCCTTCCCTTATGTTCATCTGTTTTGTATCTTAAAGTCCTCATGTGAGTGAAGTCATATAATTTTTGTCTTTCTCTAATTTCACTTAGCATAATACCCTCCAGTTCCATCCATGTAGTTGCAAATGGCAAGATGTCATTCTTTTTGATTGCCGAGCAATACTCCATGGTATATATATATACCACATCTTTTTTATCCGTTCATCCATCGATGGACATTTGGGCTCTTTCCACACTTTGGCTATAAACATGGGGGTGCATGTGTCCCTTCGAAACAGCACACCTGTATCCCGTGGATAAATGACTAGTACTGCAATTGCTGGGTTGTAGGGTAGTTCTATTTTTAGTTTTTTGAGGAACCTCCATACTGTTTTCCAGAGTGGCTGCACCAGCTTGCATTCCCACCAACCACGCAAAAGGGATCCTCTTTCTCCGCATCCTCACCAACATCTGTTGTTGCCTGAGTTGTTAACGTTAGCAATTCTGACAGGTGTAAGGTGGTATCTCATTGTGGTTTTTATTTGTATTTCCCTGATGATGAGTGATGTTGAACATTTTTTCACGTGTTGGTTGGCCATCTGGATGTCTTCTTTGAAGAAGTGTCTATTCATGTCTTTTGCCCATGTCTTTTCTTCACTGGATTGTTTTTTGGGTGTTGAGTTTGAGAAGTTCTTTATAGATTTTGGATACTAACCCTTTATCTGACATGTCATTTGCAAATATCTTCTCCCATTCTGTTGGTTGCCTTTTAGTTTTGCTGATTGTTTCCTTTGCTGTGCAGAAGCTTTTTATTTTGATGAGGTCCCAGGTATTCATCTTTGCTTTTGTTTCCCTTGCCTCTGGAGACGTGGTGAGTAAAAGTTGCTGTGGCCAAGGTCAAAGAGGTTTCTGCCCGCTTTCTCCTCGAGGATTTTGATGGCTTCCTATCTTACATTGAGGTCTTTCCTCCATTTTGAGTTTATTTTTGTGTATGGTGTAAGAAAGTGGTCCAGGTTCATTTTTCTGCATGTCGCTGTCCAGTTTTCCCAGCACCACTTGCTGAAAAGACTGTCTTTATTCCAATGGATATTATTTCCTGCTTTGTCAAAAATTAGTTGGCCATATGTTTGTGGGTCCATTTGTGGGTTCTCTATTCTGTTCCATTGATCTGAGTGTCTGTTCTTGTGACAGTACCATACTGTCTTGATGACTACAGCTTTGTAGTATAGCTTGAAGTCTGGGATTGTGATGCCTCCTGCTTTGGTTTTCTTTTTCAAGATTGCTTTGGCTATTTGGGATAATTTCTCTGAATTTTTTTTTAAATATAACCTTACAGACATATTTTGGAGCGTGTATCTTTCTAGCATGCTTTCATGGTTGGTGATGATGTTGTTTTGCCCCTTACTTGCCTTTTTTCTCATAGTAACTCTGCATGGCATTTGACCTCAACACTTTTCTGTTGTTCATTTCTTGTGAATGCCATTTTACTAAACTTTTAGAAGGATGATAATTGCACATATAGTTTTATAAGACACACCAAATTGTTTTCTAGAGTGATGGTGCCATTTCACATTCCCATCAGCAATGGACAAATAATCCAATTTCTCCACATCCTCAAAGCATCTGGTGTTGTCACTATTTTTTGCTGTAGACATGTTTATAGTCGTGTGGTGTTATCACATCGTGGGTTCAATGGGCACTTCCCTGATGACTAATGATGCTGAATATTTTTTATGTGTTTATTTGCCATCTGTATATCCTCTTCTGTTCATGTGTTTTTACCCATTTTTTAAACTATTTTTTTAACTGTTGGGTTTTGAGAGTCCTTATATTCTAGATCCTGGTCCTTTGTTATACATACATGTGGTGTGCAAATATTTTTCTCCCATTCTGTAGTTTGACTTTTCATCCTTTTAACAGGATATTCCACAAAGTAAAAGTTTCCAATTTTGATGAGATCCAACTGATCGTTTTTTCCTTTTGGTGTCAAGAGGAACCTGACCATCTTTTGGTGCCAAGCCTAAGAACTCTTTGACTCCTTGACTTTGCTCATTCTATGGTTTCATTACATCCTGACAACTGTGACCGTCTCTCCACTGCAATCTGCTCTCGTAACTGAAGTGAGTTCACACTGCTTCCAGGTTACAATTAATGAAGCACATGCACGGTCATTGCACAGCTCTGCTCAAACCTTCAAGGATTTCTACCCCCACCCAGGCACCTTCCCAAACCACCCCCCAAACATATACCAGATAGCCAAACTAACGACCAGCTGATCTCCAAAAAGGGTTTATAATTATGGGGAAGTAGGGATGTGAAATTCAAGAGCGGGACTTCTGAAGTGACACAGCTCCCCTTCTGCCACTCAAAATACGACGTAACTTATAATGTCCATTTCAAACGCCACCACCTCCATGGTACTTTTCCTGATGGCCCCCAACTGGTAGATGTTATCACCCCCACCACCCCAAGAGCACGTTGTACCTCTCTTACAGCCTTTTGCTTCTTCTCTGATTTGCACCCCCATCTTACTCGTTGCGCAAGACATCACACCCGTCAGGGGCAGGAACTGTGACCTCTTTGTCTTTGATTCCTGCGGGAGACCTGGTACACAGCAGGGACCAATGCTGGTGACATGACCGCAACCACCAACGGCATCACTCGCGTTCAGACACACATCACTCAAGTTCAGACTCAAGTTCAAACTCAACTACATGGCCTATCTGCCATACCCACCGTTAAAAACAAAACAAAGTAAACGGACAAACTTCACTCATGTCTCTAGCCTCTGAATCAGCTTTAAAATGTTTTTAACCATTGCCTCTTTTCTTCCATATCCTTCTCTCCACACATGACCACGGCAGAAAGAATAAACACTGAAACTAACTCCGTAATGAACTTTAAACACCTCTGTGACCAATATTTTCAAATCAGAAGGAAGTAACTTTTCATCCTGTCTTTAGCGAATTAGCACTCCACCTCCCGAATAGCTTCCCTAGGCACCCAATGCTCCCTCAAATTTATTTGAGATGCTTGTCTGAGTAATCCTTCAGCTCCCCCCGCCCCCCGCCATTTCTCAAGGTGGGAAAGTGACCAGGTGCCCAGAGAGCCCTAGGAATTCTAGGAAAATAGGAGCGGATCTTGTTCTGTTTTTAATCCCAACTCTTTCTGATCATACACTCGTCTACTGCTTCTAGCACGGCACTCAGCACATAGGATGGGATTGATACACACTTATTGAATTAAACAAGTGAATCAATACAGTCACAGAGGTAGCTCCCTAAACCACATAAAAAAGAAAGACTATGAAACCTCGGAGCAGTACAGATATCAAAGTGCCCACTGAACACTTGGTATTTTTAATTGACTTTTTTTTTTTTTCTGCTCTGGCAAATGGTTGGGATCTTCGGGTTTATAAAAGGTTTTCCCAGTTACGGTAGGAGGTCAAAAGAAAAACCTGTCTTCCTCATTTCTCCACAAAAACAGGCAAAACCCTCCTACTCTTCCTCAGGAAGCTGCTTCTCTTAGATTTCAATTTCATTTCACTGTGAATGTATCTTTAGAGTGACTAAAAACTGTAGAGTCTACGTGCTGTCTGGGCGGCATTTTCTCCGATCACCAGCTCTGTCCTGGTGGCTTCGAAAGACTATAAACTGTCTTCTTGTAGTTATTCAATTGGGGATAATTGCTCCAATGTGGACAACTGGGGATTCAATTGGGGATAATTGCTCCAGGGAGCAGCTAGCCATCCTTGTGGCGCACTTTCACGACCTCCACCTCGTCTGTTCCTCACTGCTTGTCATGAGGAAGGGCTCCTGATGCCTCTTCTCTCCACAGCGATCCTGACGCTCAGAGTTACCTGGATGTTTGCGTCACCTCACCTCTGTCCGGATCCCTACCCTCTATTTTCATCGTGCTGCATCGCACAGCTCCCTACGACAAGTAAAAGCAAAGAGGAAGAAGACAGACAGAGGCATTTCAAAATTTCTCCATACGTGAGCTCTGAGATCCTGTTTTCAAAACAGTAAGGTGTAAATATCCCCGACTTTTGCAGCTTAACCTTAGTTACTCTTACAAGCCTATTTCGAGGCACCTGGGTGGCTCAGTGGGTTAAGCGGGACTCCTGACTTCGGCTCAGGTCGTGAACTCACTGTTCGTGGGTTCGAACCCCGCGTTGGGCTCTGTGCTGACAGCACGGAGCCTGCTTGGGATTTTCTCTCCTCTCTCTGCCCACCCTCTGCTTTCTGTCTTTCAAAATAAATAAAAATAAAGTAAAAAAAAAAAGCCTACTTCAAACTCCAGCTGTCATGAATGAATTGACCGTGCATGCAAGTGTTTATTTCTGGGCTTTCTATTCTGTTCCAGTGGTCCAGGTACCTGCTTTTATGCCAGAACCATACTGTTTTGATTACTGCAGCTTTATAACACAGCTTAAAGGTTAGGAAGTGTGAGGCGTCCAGCTTTGTTCTTCTTTGTCAGGACTATGTCGGCTGTTTGGGGTCTTTTGTGATTCCATAGAAGTTTCAGAATTGTTTTTTCTACTTCTGTAAAAATGCCACTGGAACCTTGATAGGGATTACACTGAATCTATAGATGGTTTGGGGCAGCAGGGACATTCGAACAATATTAATTCTTCCAAGCCATGAACCCAGAATACCGTTCTATTTTTTGCCTGTCTTGTTCAATTTCTTTCATCAGTGTCTTGTGGATTTCAGTGTCGAGATCCTTCCCTTTCTTGGTTAAATTTATTCCTAAGTATTTTATTATTTTTAATGTTATTGCAAACAGGATCATTTTCTTTATCTCTTTTTCAGATAATTTATTGTTAGTATAATACATGTCTTTAAAATGAAAAGAGGTACTGGAATAGAACCAAGAGAAATTTTAGAAATTAAATTAAAAACTACAACCATAGATGAGTTTAAAACAGATTTGTGAGAAAATTTTTAATTGAAAAAAAAAAAAACAACAGATTACAGAGATACCTGGGTGGCTCAGTCGGTTGAGCATCAGATTGCGGCTCAGGTCACGATCTCCCAGTTCAGGAGTTCGAACCCCGCATCGGGCTTGTTGCTATCAGCACAGAGCCTGCTTCCTGTCCCCCTCTCTTCTCTCTGCCCCTCCCCCACTGATGCTCTCTCTCAAAAAAAAATTTTTTTTAATAAAAATAAAAACAACAGATTAGATGCAGCTGAAGAAAGAATGAAACAGAAAACACATGCTGGGCAACCTTATAGATTGCCTCGGAGAAAGACGAAGACACAGAAAATGTGAAATCAGTTAAGAGACCGAGGCCATAATAAGATCTAATTTAGCCTTCATAAGAATTGTATGAGAAGGGAATAGAGCAACAAGGAGAGAAATATAATGGATGACAACATCGGAACTGAAATTACGGAAAATATGCACCTTCATATACAAGAAGCAAGAGTTACCGTCAGGATAAAGGAAAATAAAATTCTGTATTTAGATACACTATGGTAAAATTGCAATCCCAAAACAAAGACAAATATGCCAAAACAAAGACAAAAAACATGAAAAAAGCCAGAGGAAAAAAACCAAGTCGACTACATGGGAATGAAAAGTACACTGACAATTTCCAAAAGAACGGAGCTTCCTTTTGTGTTCTTATCACAAACAATTGTCAAACTCAGAAATCAAGAAGTGTTTTTTTGTTTGCTGTTTTTTTTTTAAGCTGACACTCTGGCTCAAAACTAACCTGAGGTTTTAAACCAAACTCTTTTATGAACTTATGGACTTGAAAGACCCTTGAGGTCGTATCACCTAACTACTTACTCAAGGAGGACCTAAAGCCTGGGTTTTAAGTGATTTCTCTAAGACCTGAGAGTTAGTTAAAAGAGGTCTGGCACTAGACCTTTAGTGTCTTCCATTAATCTCCCCACAAGTGGAAATCTGCAAAATTGGGATTATCTTTAGTTTACCCTATTTGCCTTATAACGCTTATTCCAAAAACCTTAAATTATCTGCCAATTCATACACACATGCATTCATACCGACACGCCTCTTGTACATGCTAATAATATTACCACTAATTAGAAAACATACCAAAAAATGGTCAGGGTTTCTGAAACCCTGGGCAAATCAGAAGCAGCTCTTATGGAGTCTGGACGGCTCCCTGCAGATACCGATCGCTTACCACCCGGTGTACGAGACTGCATGAGACTCTCCTGCGCGTAAGCTGTAACAGCGTTTTCCTTGCTCAGCACTGCCCAAGTTCTGTTGGCTATTTCCAGCTGGAGAAACCTGAGCACATGCTATCACCTTCCTTATTACCTTCACGTGGTAATAATTTATTTGCGGGTCAAGATTCTGGATGTGTGGATGATTCACACGTTGAAATAGAAATAGACTTGGAACAATTACACCCAAAGTTATCTCTTTCCCAAGTAAACAAAGAATCTCTTCCTGTTAGTTAAGCTGAGAATTGCAGAACGAAAAAGAACCCAAGTTTCTGCATATCACTGCTGCCCAAAGGGTGCTCCATGGACCAGCGCCTTAGCATCACCTGAAGCTTGTCGGAGACATAGACTCTCAGGCCTATGCCCAGAATCTGGATCCGAGTATGTATCTTTGCGAGATTCCAGGACGACTCATGAACAAGAAAGTTTGAGGACTGGTCTAACCATCCTAGCATGAGGGTTCCCTATCCTATTTCTATGTCACACCACATATTCCCTTTTCTCATTCCTTTCTGTTCGTCCATACATTCCTTTATAGCACATGTACCTTTATTCACAGCACTGCCACTATTTGAAAAAGAAAATTCCATGGAGCACCTGGGCAGCTCAGTCGGTTAAGCATCCAACTTCGGCTCAGGTCATGATCTCACGGTTCATGGGTTCAAGCCCCAACCTCGGGCTCCGGGCTGACAGCTCAGAGCCTGGGGCCTGCTTCGGATCCTGTGTCTTCCTCTCTCTCTCTGCCCCTCCCTGTGTCTGTCGCACTCTGTCTCTCTCTCTCTCAAAAATGAATAAACACTTAAATGTTAAAAAAAAAAAAAGACAATTCCTAGATGTGAGTAGTAGACCTCAAAATACCATTAAAACCATTAGGCATTTGACTACATCTCTTTCTCATTCAAAAGTAATTTCTAACACCACTTAAATATGCTTATTAATTCAATGAATGCTTCAATTCCCCTTGAGAAAGATATAATTTAATGTTTTTGCTCCTTTGTGTACATAAAGGTACAAGAAACACTCTAATCAGTTATTGAGTGAATCCAGCTCTATGTTCCACCAGTTTTCATAAAAATCAATGACTTAGGAAGGATCAGTTAATGTTTTATTTTCCAAAGTGGTAACTCGATAGATACGCCATCTAGGATCTTTTTTAAATTTTTTAACATGTATTTATTTTTGAGAGATAGAGAGAGACAGAGCAGAAGCAGGGAAGGAGTAGAGAGAGGGGGAGACACAGAATCCGAAGCAGGCTCCAGGCTCTGAGCTGTCAGCACAGAGCCCGACGTGGGGCTCGAACCCAAGAACCACGCGATCATGAGCCAAAGTCTGAGGCTTAACCAGCTGAGCCACCCAAGTGCCCTGAGAATTTTTAAATGTAGAATACTTTCAATATTCTTTTACCGTTAGGGAACAACTAGGAAACGTTTTTTCTAGTGCCATTTAATGCAGGTGACTTCGTCTTGGAATTTTCCAAGAAATTCTAGGTTTGAAGAAAGGACAAGATGATAGGAGGTTCACAGGCAGTCAAATGATAATTTTGCCACCACCCTCTCATTTTATGAAGGAATCCAAAAGTCCTTTAAGAGACTTGATCTAGGGGCACCTGGGTGGCTCAGTTGGTTGAGCCACTGACTCTTGCTTTCCGCTCAGGTCATGGCACTTGGGAGTGCCAAGTCAGGTTCTGCACTGACAGCGCGAAGCCTGCTTGGGATTCTCTCTCTCTCCCTCTCTCTCTGCCCCTCCCCTGCTCATGCACACTCCCTCTCTCTCTCTCTAGTAAATATACTTTAAAAAAACAAAAATATTTTTTTTAAAAAAAGAGACTCAATCTGATAAAGCACTTGCATTTTTACCGCAGTCACAAAAAGACTCTTTAATGTTTAGATGAGCATGTTTTTATAGAGCACCATGCGATTTTTCAAATAATTTGAGTTACTCTGTAACTAGGAAAACACAAATAAGTGGGGACAAAATGGTTTGCTCGATAATTGTGTTGAGACAATTGGATAAACATTTAAAATCGTTACATATTTACCTCTAACTTCTCCCTCTAAAAATTATTAGTAGGTTAAAATTTCATTTGTAAAAGAAAAACGAAGGCATGAGAGGAACAACATAAAGGTAAATTGTTAGGTTAACTTGGGCCGCAGAATATTCGGATACGTTTTCCAGGCAGGATACCAGTGACAGGAACCATGAAGAAAAACACCAAATACATCTGGCAATCTATTCTTTGAAAGGACACAAACGTAAGACATTACAAACTGGAAATACGCTACCATATTTAACAGAAGGAGAATATCCCTGAAGACTCACAAAGAGATAACTAACCTTTCTGTCATTTAAATCTGCACGGATATTTTTCTATGTTTTTAGTGAATGCTAACATCCAGAGAGATAATACTCTTTCGCGATGAGAGTGTAGATGCTAGGACATTTTGGAAGGGCAATTTGGTAATGGATATCACAAGTTGCTAAAGTAATCGTGCCCTCTGACCCAGTAATTTCAGTTTGAGGAGTTTGCCCTCAGAATATAATAATGTCTGTGTGGAAGGATTTAATTACAATTCTCTCCACTGTGGTGCTGCTTGTACTTTGGAAAAATTGGAAAAAAATAAATGTCAAGCAATGGGGGATTAATTAAGTAGATGGTGGTAATCCACATGGGAACGCCATGGAATTGCCAAAACTAATGTTAACGTGGGTAGTTGGTCCTTATGTGTTTTAAATGACATGTTTAAATAAAATATTTTGTATAACTCTAATTTTATAAGGAAAAAAGTGTCTGGAAGCATCAGCACATAAACTTTAATGGTTTGTGTTTTTTTACGTTTTTATTTTATTTTTGGGACAGAGAGAGACAGAGCATGAACGGGGGAGGGGCAGAGAGAGAGGGAGACACAGAATCGGAAACAGGCTCCAGGCTCTGAGCCATCAGCCCAGAGCCCGACGCGGGGCTCGAACTCACAGACCGCGAGATCGTGACCTGGCTGAAGCCGGACGCTTAACCGACTGCACCACCCAGGCACCCCGGTTTGTGTTTTTTTAAGTGGTAGGTAGAATCATGGTTTATCTCCTCCCTTGTCCTCATTTTTTAAAGGTTTCAGTAATTCACATGTACAAATTTTAATAAGAAAATAAAAGTTATTTTTACAAAAAAAAAAAGAGAGAGACATAGTATATGTCTTCTATGCCTTGAAGTGGTAATAACCACTTAGTATTATATTGAATTGAAAGGCACAGAAAATGAATCGTGTGCATGTACATTTCAGTGCACTGAAATTGTCCTCTAGGGAATCACTGGAATGCGTCTGACACTGAACTCAAGAAGTGCACCATAAAGAACGAAAGCATCAAGGCTGAGTGTGTTCGTCTTCCCGCATTTCCCTAAAATGATCTCCAAAGAAGTGTAAGTTCATAAAGAGTAGTTTATGCACATCTTCCTAACTCACTATTATTTTAAAATACCATGCTGTATGCTGAGTAGTAAGCGGTCCTAACTGGACCATCTGCCTTTTTTTTCTCCTAACTCGATCTGTATCTGTTTAATTTTTCCGATAAATCCAGAACTTGATACAGTGTCCAAAGGAGAGCCTCTGTCCAGAGTAAGGCCACCCTCTCAAAAACTACAAGCCAAAAATTTGGCTTGTAGTGTGTGTGTGTAAAAAATCAGTAGGAATGCTAAAAGGCACAAGTTCAATTCAGAAAAGAAAGCATGGATGAACGCTAGAATTGTTCTAGGCTGCCGAGTTAGAGGGTAACAAAGAAAAGCAGGAAGAGGTTCTGCCCCTCAAGGTGCTCATAGTCTCAACCTACAAGCGGAGTGTTGCAAATATAACATGGTGTCATGGAGACAATGTGTGGGAAGAAAGAGCACCTGCCAGACTTGGAGGGGAGGAAGGGTACTTCAAGAGACTTCCCGGAGATGATTCCAGACTTCCAGAGGCTCAAAACATAGGTAGGCAGTGAAGTAAGATTGAGATGAGCCAGGCTGGAGTAACGACAGGTGCAAAGACACAGAGGCACGCACAAGCAGGGTATGTGAGGGAAATGACCCTAGTCTGATGGAGCTGGGACATAAAGTGTGGGGCTAGGAAGGACAGGAGGAGGATGTGAGTGGGAGCTTCATATACCATGTTCATCCATCAGTCTCGAGCTGAAGGAGCAGAAATCATTCTATCTAAGGAAAAAAAGACATTTCCTTTGGAGAAACAAGAGCTTAGAAAAATCACTGGAAGGGCATTGTGAGCAGCTGCGAGGCTGATCTTTAAGGAGTGACACCCACTCCAAAATGACCCTCCACTGAAGCCACTGTCTCAGTCATGATCAGGAATCGGGGAATCAGAGCTAGCGCTGTGGCTGCTGGTTCCAGGGCCACACACGTTCAGCTACAAATGACGTCAGCAAAATGGATATTTCAGTCCTTGCTCTCAACACCCATGTAACTATGGACCAGTCCCTGGGAACTCTGCTGCCTCTGGCACCAAAAAGAAATAATAATGAATTTAAAAATCCAGGGGCATCTGGGTGGCTAGTCAGGTTAAGTGTCCGACTCTTGATTTCAGTTCAGGTCATGATCTTGCGGTTCATGGGATCGAGCCCCACGTTGGGCTCTGTGCTCTCACCCTCTCTCTCTGCCCCTCCCTGCTCATTTTCTCTCTCCCTCTATCTCAAAATAAATAAACATTTTCTAAAAATAAAAATAGATAAAAATCCCAAAGCATTTGTGACAGAATGATCAGAAGTGATACCTCTGGATCCTTTCTGGCTTTCAAAAAGCATTCCTGGTCCACCATCTCGATGGAAGCTCTCCAGCATCTAGCATGCATTAAGGATTGCTACAAGACAGCTGAAATGCATTCAAGTCATAGAAAGTATGATCTCTGGCCCACCATGACAATGAGCCTGGTTTTCACCAAGGATTTTTTTTGAGATGTAATTCATACACCATAAAATTCACCATTTTAGAATGTGCAACTCAGTGATATTTTTAATTCACAAGGCTGTACAACCATCATCACTATCTAATTCCAGAACACTGTCATCATCCTAAAAAGAAACCCCATCCCCATCAATAGTCACTCCCCATTCCTCCCTCCCTCCAGCCCCTGCTAACCACTAACTTCCTTTGTCTCTATGTCTTTGCCTGTTCTGGACTTTTCAAACATATGGACTCACATGAAGTGTGATCTTTGTGTCTGGCTGTTTCTACTTAGCATGATATGCTCAAAGTTCATCCATGTCATGTTCTTTTTTTTTTTTTTCATCCATGTCATGTTCTAATATCTCCCTCCTTTGTATGGCTGAATAATATTCAAATGTATGGATATGCCACAATTTGTTTATCTATTCATGAGATTATCCACTGACCAGGTGGGTTGCTTCCATTTTTTTTTTATTATCATGAATAATGCTGCTATGAACATTCCTATACAAGGTTTTGTTTGAACGTGTTTTCAGTTCTCTTGGGTACGTACCTAGGAGTAGAATTGTGAGATCATATGGTAACTCTATGCTTAAAATTTGAGGAACTGTAAAACTGTTTTCAACCACAGCTACACCATGTTACATTCCCACCAACAACATATGAGGTTTCCAGTTTCTCCACATCCTCTCCAACACTAGTCTTATTTGGTCTTTTTGCTGTTACTATTACTATGGTTATTGGCCATTTGATATCTTCTTTGGAGAAATGTCCACTCATATCCTTAGCTCATATTTTAATTGTTATTTGTCTTTTCATTATTGAGTTGTAAGAGTTCTTTGTATATTCCAGATCCTAGACTCTTATCCGATATGTGATTTTCAAAAATATTTTCTCTCTGTGAGTTGGCTTTTCACTGTCTTGATTCTCTCTGTTGATTCATAAAAGTTTTTAATTTTGATAAAGTCTAATATGTGTTTTTTTTTTCCTTTAGGGGCTTTTGCCTTAGGTATTATATTTAAGAAACCATTGCCTAATCCATGGTCACAAGATTTAAGCCAAAGTTTTCTTCTAAGAGTTTTACAGTTTTAAATCTTAGACTTTTATCCACTTTAATTTTTGTATACAGCGAGGTGATCCAAATTCATTTTTTAATGTAGACTTCCAGTTGTCCCAGTACTATCTGCTGAAAAGACTATTCTTTCCCCGCTTAACTAACTTGACACCCTTGTCGAAAAATCAACTGATCATAGATGTATGGGTTTATTTCTGAACTTCCAATTCTAGTCCATTGACCTACATGTCTAGTCTTATGCCAGTTCCACATGGTCTTGATTACTATAGCTTTGTAGTAAGTTTTGTAATTGAGGAGTGTGAGTCTTCCAAGTTTGTTCTTCTTCTGCAAGATTATTTTGTCTATTCTGGGTTCCTTGCATTTCCATATAAATTTCAGGATCAACTTGTCCATTTCTGCAAAAGGGGCAGTTGGACTTTCGACAGAGATTGCACTGAATCCGCAGGTCAGTTTGATAAGTATGTCATCTTGACAACATTAAGTCTTCCCCCCCATTAACACAAGATGTCTCTCCATTTATTTAGGTCTTATCTAATTTCTTTCAAAAATGTTTTAGAGCTTTCAGTGCTTCTTGCACTTCTTTTCTTAAATCAACTCCGAAGTATTTTATAGTTTTGTTCAAACGGTTTGGAATTTTAAAATATTATCATCACATTGTTCAGTGTTTAGAAATGCAACTTAGTTTTGTGTGTCAATCCTGTATATTGCAAACTTGCTGAACATTTTTATTTATTTATTTATTTATTTATTTATTTATTTATTTATTTATTTATTTTGAGAGAGAGAGAGAGAGAGAGAGAGAGAGAACCAATGGGGAACGGGCAGAGAAAGGGGGCGGGCAGAAGATCCAAAGCAGGCTCTGTGCTGACGGCGGACGGCCCGACACAGGGCTCGAACTCATGAACGGTGAGATCATGACCTGAGCCAAAGTTGGATGCTTAACTGACTGTGCCACCCGGATGCCCCTGAACTTCTTTATTAGCTCTAACAGTTTATTATTTACAGGGGGGAGGGTGTTCCTTATGATTCTTTATATACAAACATAAATGTTTTTACTTCTTCCTTTTCAATCTGGACGCCTTTTATTTCATATTTTCTCCATAAATCCTTCGGCAAGAACCTCCAATACTACGTTGAATACAACTGATGAGAGCAAACACCTCTGCATCACTCTTGACCTCAGGGGGAAAGTTTTCAGTGTTTCCCCGGTAAGTATGATGTTAAGGATTTTAAGCAGTAGACTGAAGCATTACAAGATGGGAAGACATGGAAATGAAGGTCAATAACCGAGAGATCCACTCTCTCTGCGTTATAAACCGAGGTCAATTATATCATTGTATTCAGTGTCTGTTACATCTTTCAGTATGTTGTGTCTCTCCACACCTAACGGTCTCTACAAGGAAGAGGCAGTTCCTAGGCTCCTGCTTCCGGTGAGATCACTTATCTCCCAGCCCCCTACACCACCTCCGCGGAAAGACAAAAGCAGTAGTTCCATCACCAAGAGAACAGTTTCCAAGAGGTCTTTGCTATCACACCACCAGGGACCACAGAAGAGAATAATGACCCAGTGGCCCCATACTTCCCGTCTAGCTGCCCACTTCCCTAACATTCAGGATTTCCCCCATCATGCCCCACGCTCCTGTTAACCTCACGCACTACTAGAATGGCAAGCCCCCCAAGCCATTCGTTTATCTGACCCAGCATCCCATAATGCCTTGACCTCCAACATCCTTATACCATACACCTGTTCTTTCCCTCCATCACCTTGATCTTGTATCACAAGTGTCCCTCATCCTCTTTTATATCAGAAATCTGGGGGCGCCTGGGTGGCTTGGTCAGTTATGCGTCCAACTTTGGCTCAGGTCATGATCTCATGGTTGATGAGCTCGAGCCCTGCGTTGGGCTCTGATAGCTCAGAGGCTAGAGCTGCTTCAGATTCTGTGTCTCCCTCGCTCTCTGCCCTCTCCTGCTTGTGCTCATCTCTCTCTCTTTCTCAAAAATAAGTAAATATTAAATTTTTTTTTAAAACAAAGGGAAATCTGGCTACACCTAATGAGCCCATTTCTCCTGCAGGCTTCTCAACTCAATGCTATTTTTTTTTTTTCTGACAACAAATTACCACCACCTTAGCAGTTTAATCAACACAAATCTATTGGCTCACAGTTCCGTCAGTGAGAAGTACTTTTCTTCGTGACTGGATCCTTTGGGGCATTCAAATATCACTTTAAACATCACTTCCTAAATAAAGCTGTCCCCAACCTTCCATCTTGAGCCTCTCAGTGACTTCCTCTCACATAACCCTATTTTAATTCTCCACACAGTTTTCTCATTGTCTAATGTTTTTATTTATTACTTATGTCTTAGTATATTATAAGTTCTCCATTAAAATATTTACTTGGAACTTTTTCTCCCCTTTATCTGGTAATTTTACCATTCTCCACCATTACACCTAACAGTATTTGCAGTTGGTTCTAGATAGATAACCTGACATTTGAAAACAATGACGATTTTGTAATTTCCTCTCTGGTACCCTTTTTAAAAGCTTATTTTCTTGTCTAAAAGTTCCATAACACCATGGAATAAACAGCAGTGAGAGAAAGCATCTATGTCATAGTTTTTAATATTAGATTAATATTGGGGCACCTGGCTGGCTCAGTCGGTGAAGCACATGATTCTTGATCTCAGCAACATGAGTTCAAGCCCCGCGTTTGGCATAGAGTTTACTTTAAAAAAATTAGAAGAAAAATATTAGGTTAATGTCTCTATTGTGTGACCAGTTAGTATGATGTTTGCTATAGATTTACGATAGAAATTCCTTGCCATATTAAGAGCACTTTTTAACGTTGCTTACTAATATTTTTACCACAAATGAAGCTTGAATATATTAATTTTCAGCATCGATTTATGTTTTCTTTTTTAGTCTATTAATGTGCTAAGTGCAAAATTTTACTCATGGGTATTCTGTTAAACGATTCCTTCGTTTCTTTGTTAAACTGACTTGGATACTGGTAAGTGTCATTCTTATAAGCGAGTGTATTTAAATTGGTGAGAGTTTTGTATATTTTCACTTCTTCACTCCTATGGGAGATTAATCTATGGTTGCTTTGGTTTTTGCCATATTTGGCCATCAGTGCCATGCCAACCTCATGGAAATGAACACAGTGCCTTAGAAGTTCGACCCAAATACTCTAACTCTGGATCCATTTTAACAGTATTGGAATGATCTGTTTCTTAAAAGACTGATAAAAGTCTCCCAATTAACTATCCTGAATGCTGTAAAATATGGCATTTAAAAAAAAAAAAAAAACTTCTCCAGAATTCTCCTCTTTCTTATCTTTTGGAAATGCTTTCAAAACCATATGCTGATTTCAAAAAAAAAAAAAAACAAAAAAACTGCAGGTTTCTTGCTTTACAAAACTGCTGACCAGGGTTTCTCAGGTCAATCTACCCGAAAAACAAGGGAGACGATGGAAGCAAGGTGAGAAAGTGTGTGCTTGGGTCAACCCACTTCAGGCTATCCTAGTGTGTGTAACAGCTCCAGAGACATCCAAGAGGATGGATGCCAGATCATCTGTGACTTCTGCTATCTCCTATCTCCTTGTCCTCGTCCGGTAAGTCCAAAGGCAGGAACTGATTATGGCTTAAAAGCCGCTCACTCTCAGTGTAGACGCCCTGGTTTCTGATGCTCCTCAAGTTCCCATTATTCCGCGACTGGAAGAGTCAGCGTTCTGCAGCATGAACTCCGCTAATACTTTCCCATTAATCAAAATGTTTCTTTGGACCTATTTCTTTCAAGACAAGTGTATACCATGACCTTTTACGCTTGTTCCTTGATAATCAGATACCACTTTTGAAGGAGATGGACTTATTGCTTTATGGTTTCTAATGATGAGCAAGGTGGGCCTGAAAGCAGAAACTGACCCTGTTGTCTCAATAGTTGCCAGCAGGAAGAATTTCAGAGGAACCACTATTTTTACAGCAAATAATTCCTCACAGCACATGGCACCAGTCACTTTGGCTTGCATTTCACAAATGATTAATCTTGGAAGACACGCCAGGGGGCTGTCCTGCTCAAACCCAGCCTTCTGGATGTTTTACTGAGTTACGACTCTGGTGGGCATTCGCTTGCACCTGCTTCAGTGGTTTTTCCGGACTGAAATTTACGTGGTCATGCTATATGGCGTAGAACTTTTGGTCTTGTCTGCACATGCTGGCTCTGTGTTAGCACAGATGGACATGTTTCTCTTATGATAATATTGATCCTGCCTTTGGGTCTCTACTCTCAGCCCTGTCCCGCGGTTCACGGCCCAGCAGAATATGTGTTGAGGAGTGCAGGCGTAAGCAGTGGAAGGGGGTAGGGCACAGAAAGTGCTCATTCAGAGCTTCTTCAGACACAGAATTGTGAACTCTCTACTACCCAGGATCTACCCAAACACGGGCTAATGGTAATAATGTTTATAAAATACTGTCTTCCAGGCTTGACCACTATATTAAGCCAAGTCAGCAGAAAGATGTGTAGCACGTGGGCGCCTGGGTGGCTCAGCCGGTTGAGCGTCTGACTCTTGATTTTGGCTCGAGTCAGGATCGCACAGTCAGGAGATCCAGCCCTGCACCGGGCTCCATGCTGAGCGTGGAGCCTGCCTGGGATTCTCTCTCTCCCTTTCTCTCTTCCCCTCCCCCTACTCTTCCTCCCTCTCACCCTCCCTCCTTCTAAATAAATAAATTCTTCATCCTGGTGGCTTAGAACTAAGCTTGCAGTCGATCCCTAACCAACATACAGCACAGGACCACACGTTTGCTGCCTCTGTCTTAACGCTGGTACCGTTTCCTATCCGTATTCTTTTTTCTCTTTATCTCCCTACTTGTAATTTAGTTTTCTTACTGTATCTCATATAACCTTTATAAGTCTCCTTCATTTAATTTTGGAATAAAACAGGGATCAGATAGTTGATCTCCCCGCCTCTAAAATTGCTCTCCCTCATTTTTATCCTCCCCAGGGATGCTGAGTGAATTTTCTGACATACATTTTATCATGCCACTGCTGTCCTTAAAACTCTCCAAGGGGTTTCCATAATATAAAGAACTGATTCCAAATGGACTAAGATAGGCCCTCCAAGATCTTTCTCCAAACTCACATTTCCTATTTAGGAAGCAATGTGGCAGAGAACTTGAGAGTTCAAATCCTGGCATCACCAATTACCATATGCCGGTAACTGGACAAATTATTTAAGCCTTTTGGACTCAATTTCCTCATCTGTGAAAAAATGAGAAGAGTAACTACCATACAGGTTGTTGAGAAGGTGAAAACAGTTGCTATATATAAAATACTAAGAACGTATGGAACCACAAAAGACCCCGAACAGCCAAAGTAATTTTGAAGAAGAAGACCAAAGCAGGAGGCATCGCAATCCCAGACTTTAGCGTCTACTACAAACCTGTAATCATCAGGACAGCATGGTATTGGCACAAAAACAGACACATAGCCAATGGAATAGAATAGAAACCCCAGAATTAGACCCACAAAAGTATGGCCAACTAATCTTTGACAAAGCAGGAAAGAATATCCACTGGACTGGAAAAAAAGACAGTCCCTTTAACAAATGGTGCTGGGAGAACTGGACAGCAACATGCAGAAGGTTGAAATAGACCACTTTCTTACACCATTCACAAAAATAAACTCGAAATGGATAAAGGACCTGAATGTGAGACAGGAAACCATCAAAACCTTAGAGGAGGAAGCAGGAAAAAAACCTCTCTGACCTCAGCCGCAGCAATTCCTTACTTGACACATCTCCAAAGGCAAGGGAATTAAAAACCAATTTGACAATAAGTTTCATATTTAAAAAAGACTATTTTAAAATAAAAATAAAATAAATAAAATACTAAGAACAGTTTCTGAGACTTGATGTTAAAGCATATTAGCCATTGTTACGGGTCTTTAGTCCTTTTGGCATTAACTGTGATCTGCTCACAACAAATTACTTGGAGTTACCTATTTTTCCCCTCTACGTGAAGTACGTCCTACAACATTCTTTTGCCAGACTCAACCCAAGTATCTAACCTCTGCAAATGGTAGATAGATAGACCATTCTTTCTAATTCTTCCATCCAACCCAACCTCCCTGGACTCGGAAGCTGAACTAAGCAACCCTTTCTCTTACCACGATACCTTGTAGAGCACTGAGCTCACTGCATTTCAAAGATGTATTTATCTACTAGCCTCTCTTATAGGATGGGGAGGTCATGGAGGCCCGAAACTGTGACCTAATTACAATTCCATCTCCAGGAACTTGCACTGTGACTGGCACAGAGTAAGCTCTCAATAAATATTTGATAAATTATGAATAAATAAATGAATGAGCAGCTGAATGAATGAATGATGGTACCCTGGTAGGTACAAATAATATAAGCAAAAGAAGTAATTCATGGAAAGAATAAAGGTGATTAATGACTAATGGGCAGGGAGGGAGGACACAAAGAAGACTGTGTTTTAGCAAGCAGTACAAAAGTATGCTGTATTTATGAAGGCCAAATAGATAACCATGCACATTTCATTTTATTTTTATTTTTTATTTTTTTCAATATATGAAATTTGCACATTTCATTTTAAAGACAATGCAGCTCTAAATGCAGATGTGCCCCTTACTGGATAACTGTCTGCTCCTAAGCAAATTAAATTTGTATTTCTATGGATTGTACACATTATTATAAGAGTTCTGCATACATTAATAATGTTAGTCCCTTGAAAGCTACTCTACTCAAAACTGCACGTTCAAGGGACGTCTGGGTGGCTCCGTTGGTTAAGCAACCAACTTTTGCTCGGGTCATAATCTCACAGTTCATGAGTTCGAGCCCCGCATCCGGCCCTGTGCTGACAGCTCAGGGCCTGGAGCCTGCTTTGGATTCTGTGTCTTCCTCTCTCTCTGTCCCTCCCCCACTCACACTGTCTCTTTCTCTCTCTCTCTCCCCATTCTCTCTCAAAAATAAATAAACATTAAAAAAAATTTTAAACTGCATGTTCAAAAAGATGAGGAAACTGGGGCGACTGGTGACTCAGTTGGTTCAGTGTCCAACTCTTAATTTCGGCTCAGGTCGTGATATCACAGTCATGGGATGGAGCCTCATGTTGGGCTCTGCACTGATAGCACAGAGCCTGCTTGGGATTCTCTCTGTCTTCCCTTCTCCCCTGCTTGCACTCTCTCTCTCTCTCAAAAAATAAAAACAAATTTTAAAAATTAAAAAAAAAAGAGTACATGTTCCAATGGGAAAATATTATGGTTAATTATATAAAAAGAAGTCTTCACAGAAGACTTACACTATTGCAGCCCTCAGTGTGATATGGCCACCTTGGATTTATCCTGAGGCACATATATATCCTTTCCCCTGGTCTGTGTCAAGGCCTCTTCAAGGGGGTTACTGGAAGCTACGAATATTACCTATGGCCTAAGACCCATCAAGATCATTGTTCCATCCAGGAATATATGATCATGAGCTCTTTAGACCCACAATCTAACCCATGTATTTTCCTAAAGTTTCACCTTCAACAGGTCTAGTGCAACATGTCAATAAAACAAAGCTTTACCTATTCAATTAAAAAAACAAGAAGTCCCTCAAAAGCACATATAAGACAGACAGACAAGGAAGGAAGGAAGGAAGGAAGAAAGGAAGGAAGGAAGGAAGGAAAAGAACAAAAGAAAGAAAGAAAGAAAGAAAGAGAAGGAAAGAAAAGAAAAAAGAAAAGAAAAGAAAAGAAAAGAAAAGAAAAGAAAAGAAAAGAAAAACCAGACAGACACACAGAAAGAGACAGAAATTGAATCAGAAGGCCATATTCACTTTCTTGGCTGAATCAGACGAAGTCAAATGGCTGTTCAAGTTATTAGATTTTAAAGAAATTAGTTAGCACAAGAAAGTCCAGATCATTTAAGAGATTACTGATTATCACAATGTGAGATAACTTTAATCTGAGTTTCACTAGACACTTATTTATTGATTTGGTGTTTCTGGATGAAGGCATGTACGTTTGCTCAGGAAGAGGAAAAGATTTAGTTCTGTCTTACTGCTGTAGAATATTCCATTTTAGGAGAAGTCCACCATTACGTTACCTCTTCTGCTGTTGATGGGCATGGGTTGTTTCCAGTGTGGGCTATTCCGCACAGTGCTGCTACAAACACGTGTACCTGTCTGGGGTACACACCTATCTGCATTTCTGTAATCTACCTGCTGGAACTGCTGGGTGTATGTTCAAGTTTAGGAGCTACTGAGAAGCAAGTTTCCAAGGTGGTCGTAACAATTCCGTGTATGAGAGGTTCCGTCGTTTCAAACTCTTACCGACACTCGATAGGGTCAGGCTTTAAAACCTTACCCCTTCTGCACCCTGTCTCTGCCCCTCCCCTGTTCATGCTCTGTCTCTCTCTGTCTCAAAAATAAAAAAAAGTTACAAAAAAAAATTAAAAAAAAAAATCTTACCCCTTCTGGTGTGTGCGTAATGATATATTATTGTGGTTTTATTTTCTATTCCCCTAAAAACCAATGAGATTCAGGGCTTTTCCTCGTGTTTATTAACCATTTGGATAGCCTTTGTGAAACCCTACTTAAGCTTTTATACATTCATCCTGTGATATGTCTGCCTTTTCCATATTGGTTTGCAGAAGTTTTTTACAAAGGATGCCTTTACTGGATATATATATCAAACACTTTGCACACTACATGTTGTCAGTTTCCCGTGATCACCTGCTGCTTGGTGGATGCTTTCCATTCATGCCGATGGCTTTTCACCATGAACTTCTCTCTTTACCTGAAAGCTTCTGGTTCAGAAACACAGTTAGCCCGTGTTCAGAGGAGGCTAGGAGTGCCACAGAATTCATGCTCTTAGGAGCATTCTCTCCAAAACTGGAGACCCATCAACACTTCAGAGCAAAAACCCAACCCTTGCAAACAGAAATGTAGGTTGGGGGACACCTGGGTGGCTCAGTCGGTTAAGCTTCCGACTTCAGCTCAGGTCAGGATCTCACAGTCTGTGAGTTCGAGCCCCGCATCGGGCTCTGTGCTTGATGGCTCAGAGCCTGAAGCCTGCTTCGGGTTCTGTGTCTCCCTCTCTCTCTGCCCCTCCCCCACTCACACTCTCTCAAAATATGAATAAATGTTAAAAAATTTTTTTAAAAAGAAATGAAGGTTGGCCTACTTGGAATAGATGGGTCTTAAATGTGTGTGCCAAGCAAACACAGCTAGAGACTACAGCCTGCTCACTAGCAGGGTCTTTCATTCTCCCTTCTGTAAAACTCTATCACAGGCTACAAGCAGAGATTATTAGTCCCTCAATGTGCATGTGCACATAAAAACCGGCTGGCCAGAGTGTTGTTTCCCGCCAGAGTTCATTCTATTAATAGCAACTAGCTGTCGTCTAAAGACTCATCGTGGCTGAGTGAGCAGTCCTGATGTCTGAACATTACATCAAACGCGCTGGTGTGTGTTTCCTGATGCTCAGTATAGGTGCTGATGACCACCAGCAGTTGGGCACTGTGAGTGGATTCACCCGAATTCATTCAGGACAGCGCTCGAAGACAGAGCACTGTGGTTTGGTAACGACTTTTATAAATGACTTCAAAGAATAGAATAACAGGGGTTTTTTTTGATATGATTTTTACAGGATAGATAATAGCTTAAGGCAAAAAAGATAACTGGCTTCAAGAGGAAAGACAAAATCACAGACATGGTCCATACGGAATGTTGGGAGTCAGGAGGCATCGTTATTAGTTTGGGAATTTGCTTGCTCATATTTGTGTCCATAGAGTCTAGCACAGACCTGGGCTCAAAAACATTTTTGAATGAGTGAATAAATTTTTTTAAGTTTATTTATTTTGAGAGAGGGGGAGAGAGCACCAGTTGGAGAGAGGCAGAAAGAGAGAATCCCAAGCAGGCTCTGCATGGCCAGTGCAGAGACCAATATGGGGCTGGAACCCATGAACCGTGGGATCAGGACCTGAGCCAAAGTCAAGAGTCAGAAGCTTAACCGACTGAGCCACCCAGGTGTCCCAAATGAGTGAATAACTTAATGAGCAAATCAACAGTGCAACCTGTTAAATGTGTTAATTGTCTGATACCCAAAAACATGTCCCATGTAAATCAATGTTTTATGAAAATGAAGAGGATCCTTCTAAGAACTAAATCTTTGGGGGGAGGGGATTTAATCACTTGTAATAAAATCTTTCTGAAAATGTAGAAACATTTACGCCAGTGGACAAGGTTTAAAATCTAACATAAATAAACAAGTAAATGGCTTTTTCATGCAGAGCAGCAAGCACAATTTAACATCATATCAGGACGTACTCTTGCCTTATCGTATGCTATAATAACCTGCTCCACAATCTTTCGTTGAATATATATTTATTGATTGTGCCTTGCGTTGGCATTGCATTGGCATCCATCAAGAGCAGGCCAAAACCAGAGAGGAGTTGACCCAGGGAAGACAGGAATAGCACTGTGTTGATTCTCTATTTTCCAAAGCATCTAGCCTGAGAATAAGACCCCGGTGTCCCACGAAGGTTGGGCAACACTTTGAATGCAAAAAACAAAAAGTAGTCTTTCTGGCCTGAAGAAGAAGACACCATTATGGGTGCCCACACCGGCCAGACAGCAAAGGGATAATCCCAGAAAGAAGACAGCCAGAGAGGGGGAGGTGACTCTGCAGGTGTGCTCCACAAATACCTCCTGACAACTAAAACACGCACACGTGGACGAGCGCGGCACAGTTCAGCCGAAGTAAATGAACTCAACTGAGATGTAGGCTCTTATAAAAGAGAAAATCAACTCTGGAGGAATATTACAAAAACCAGAGGCTCCACAATGTAACAGTCACCATGTTCAGGATACAATCCAAAAATTAGGTGCCTTATATATAAACAGGAAAAAAGTAACCAGTTTCTCAAAGAAAAGACAATTGGCAGGAAATGCCCCCAAGATGATCCAGATAAGGAATTAGCAGACAAGAATTTTATTTTATTTTTTTTCATTTGAGAGAGAGGGAGAGGGGGAGAGAAAGAGACCAGGAGCAGGGGAGAAGGGCAGAGAGAGAGAGAGAATCTTGAGCAGGTTCCATGCTGAGCACGATGCAGGGCTCAATCCCCATGACCCTGGGATCATGACCTCAGCTGAAATCAAGAATCAGAGGCTCGACTGACTGAGCCACCCAGGAGCCCCCAGACAAGAATTGTAAAGCAGCTACTTACATATGCTCAAGGACATAAAGCAAAAATAATTAAGAAAGAGAAACTAGCAAGCAAATCAAAAGAGATTCTAAAAATACGAAAAAAAAATATCTGAAATTACAAATGTACAGAATGGGAAAAATTGAATGAGATGAGAGGAAAAAACAGCCAGTGAATCTGTACATACATAAAAACTATCCAAGAGGAAAAAAAATATTTTATAAATTACAACAAAAGACTCAAATGAACTATGGGAAAACATGAAAAGTTCGAGCATACAGGTCATCCGAATCTCAGAAGGAGAAGAGAGAGAACGCAGCAGAGAATATATTTAAAGATATAACGGCTGCGCGATTCCCAAACTTGGAAATACCAGAAGCTCAGCAGATCCTAAGCAAGATAAATACAACGAAAATCGTGCCCCGCTAACCTTCTAAAAAGCAAATATAGAAACCTTAAAATAGAGAAAAATGACACATAACATACAGGGAACAGTAATCTGAGCTGTCAGTGACTTCCACCTGTAACCACAGAGTTCAAAGAGAGGAGAACATTGTCAAAGTACTAGAAGGAAAAAAAAAAAAAAAGTAGCCAATAACCCCAAATCTTATATTCAAAGAAAATACCCTTCAAAAATGAAAGCAAAATTAAGATATTGTCAGATAATGGAAACTAAAAAGAATTTGTTGCTAGGAGGCTTGCAACATACAAAATGCCAGAGGAAATTACAAAGACTGAGGGAAACTATACCAGATGGAAACTTAGATCTTCAGGAAGGAATGAAAGACATCACAAATGGTTAAGTACAGGTTTTAATGAAAACAATATTTCTCCCAATTGCTTTAAAATATTAATGACAGTTTATAAGTAAAATTTTAACCATTTTGTTCTGAGGTTTATAGCACATGGATATGTAACACATATGATAAATATAAACAGTAAGAAAGTAAAGGGAACCGAATGGATTGAAATTTCCTACATTTTACATAAGCGGTACAAGAATAACTCTAAGTAGACTGTGAAAAGGTAAAGTATATGTTATAATTCCTGAAGCAACCCTTAACACAGCAAAGTGTTTTTAAAAGCGCTGAAAAGTCAAAAAATAAATTTAAATGGATTTCTCAGAAATACTCAATCCACAAGAAGGCAAGAAAGAAGGAACAGGGAAGCCACCCACAGAGGAGACAAACAAATAAAATGACAGACCTAAATCCAACCATATCAACAATTACATTAAATGTTCATGGACTCGGGCACCTGTGTGGCTCAGTGAGTTAAGCGTCCAACTGTTGATTTCAGCTCAGGTCATGATCTCACAGTTTCAAGAGTTTAAGCCCCACATCAGGCTCTGAGCACTGAGTGGACCTTGCTTGAGATTCTCTCTCTTCCCTCTCTCTCTGCCCCTCCCCTGCTTGTGCTCTCTCTCAAAATAAATAAATAAACATTTTTTTAAAAATGAACGTTAGTAGACCGAATGCTAATTAAAACATAGAGATGATCAGAATTGATTGAAAAATCAAAACCAACTACATGATGTTTACAACAGTTTAAACATAAAGATACAGTTATGTTGGGATAAATTTATATACACGTACATAAATGTATTTATATATACATGCAATCAGTAAGCTTAAGGCTGGAGTAGGTGGACTGATATCAGATAAAGTATATTTCAAGAAAAAAGGTATTACCAGAGATCAAGAGAGTCGTTTGATAATGTAGTGGGGTCCTTTCAGCGGGAAGACAATCATAGAAGTAGATGTACCTAGTAACAGAATTTCAAAATATACAAAGAAAAGTTTGACAGAAATAGACAAGAAAAAGTAAAAGCATGCATGATTTGAACACACCATAGACCACCCTGATATAACTGATATTTATAGAACACTCACCCCCAAACTGCTGAATACCTATTCTTTTCAAGAATACAAGTGAGCCTGGGTGGCTCAGTTGGTTAAGCATCTGACTTCAGCTCAGGTCATGATCTCATGGTTCATGAGTTCGAGCCCCACATCAGGCTCTGTGCTGACAGCTCAGAGCCTGGAGCCTGCTTTGGATTCTGTGTCTCCCTGTCTCTCTCTCTGACCCTCCCCTGACTGTGTTCTGTCTGTCTCAAAAATAAATAAGCATTAAAAAAAATACAAAGTGTACTCTCCAAAATACATAATATCATAGACCATAAATGAAGTTTTGAATATTCTAAAAAGTATGAAATCATATTGAGTGTGTCCTCTGCCCACACAGAATTAAGTAGAAATCAATAATAATAAATCTATTTTTTAATCCCCAAATTTGCCATTTAGATAAAGTGGACAAATATCTTGAAAAGTACAACTTAACAAAACGACACAAAAGGAAATAAAATGTCTGAAAGTCCTATATAAATAACAAACTTTTATCTGTTATCAAAAACTTGACCAAAAAGAACTTTTTACACGCTCAAATAGTTTTCTTGGTGAATTTGATGCTAAACGCTTAAAGAAAAAGAATACTAATCCCATAAAAATGCTCAAGAATATAGAAAAGAGAACCCTTCCTAAGTCATTTTTGAGGCCAATAAAACTGCAATACTTATTCAGGATAACTTGTGACAAAGAAGCAACAAAATTAGAAAATTATATGCCATTTTTCTTGGTGAAACAGATACAAAATTTCTTTCCCAAATAAAAGCAAACTGCACCAGTAGTATATACAAAAGACAATATATCATGATCAAGTAGGGTTTCTCCCGAATGCAAGGCTGGTTTAACGTTCAAAACTCCATCACTATAATTCACACATTAACACTGTAAAGTTGTTTTTTTTTTTTTTTTTTTTTGGTCTTTTCTTTTTTTTTTTTTTTTTTATTTATATATGAAATTTATTGTCAAATTGGTTTCCATACAACACCCAGTGCTCATCCCAAAAGGTGCCCTCCTCAGTATCCATCACCCACCCTCTCCTCCCTCCCACCCCCCATCAACCCTTAGTTTGTTCTCAGTTCTCAACAGTCTCTTATGCTTTGGCTCTCTCCCACTCTAACCTCTTTTTTTTTTTTTTTTGTTCCCCTCCCCCATGGGTTTCTCTTAAGTTTCTCAGGATCCACATAAGAGTGAAACCATATGGTATCTGTCTTTCTCTGTATGGCTTATTTCACTTAGCATCACACTCTCCAGTTCCATCCACGTTGCTACAAAAGGCCATATTTCATTTTTTCTCATTGCCGCGTAGTACTCCATTGTGTATATAAACCACAATTTCTTTATCCATTCATCAGTTGATGGACATTTAGGCTCTTTCCATAATTTGGCTATTGTTGAGAGTGCTGCTATGAACATTGGGGTACAAGTGCCCCTATGCATCAGTACTCCTGTGTCCCTTGGATAAATTCCTAGCAGTGCTATTGCTGGGTCATAGGGTAGGTCTATTTTTAATTTTCTGAGGAACCTCCACACTGCTTTCCAGAGCGGCTGCACCAATTTGCATTCCCACCAACAGTGCAAGAGGGTTCCCGTTTCTCCACATCCTCTCCAGCATCTATAGTCTCCTGATTTGTTCATTTTGGCCACTCTGACTGGCGTGAGGTGATACCTGAGTGTGGTTTTGATTTGTATTTCCCTGATAAGGAGCGACGCTGAACATCTTTTCATGTGCCTGTTGGCCATCCGGATGTCTTCTTTAGAGAAGTGTCTATTCATGTTTTCTGCCCATTTCTTCACTGGGTTATTTGCTTTTCGGGTGTGGAGTTTGGTGAGCTCTTTATAGATTTTGGATACTAGCCCTTTGTCCGATATGTCATTTGCAAATATCTTTTCCCATTCCGTTGGTTGCCTTTTAGTTTTGTTGGTTGTTTCCTTTGCTGTGCAGAAGCTTTTGATCTTCATAAGGTCCCAGTAATTCACTTTTGCTTTTAATTCCCTTGCCTTTGGGGATGTGTCGAGGAACAGATTGCTACGGCTGAGGTCAGAGAGGTCTTTTCCTGCTTTCTCCTCTAAGGTTTTGATGGTTTCCTGTCTCACATTCAGGTCCTTTATCCATTTTGAGTTTATTTTTGTGAATGGTGTGAGAAAGTGGTCTAGTTTCAACCTTCTGCATGTTGCTGTCCAGTTCTCCCAGCACCATTTGTTAAAGAGACTGTCTTTTTTCCATTGGATGTTCTTTCCTGCTTTGTCAAAGATTAGTTGACCATACTTTTGTGGGTCTAGTTCTGGGGTTTCTATTCTATTCCATTGGTCTATGTGTCTGTTTTTGTGCCAACACTGTAAAGTTTTAAGTAACAAAGAAAACACATTTGACATAATTTAATAATCGCTGACTACAACAATTCAAATAACCCCCCAAGTAGGCAAAAGACTTAAAATGATACTTCAGAAAATAGGCACAGAACATAAGCCCCTGAAAAAGTGCTCAACATCAGTAGTCATCCAAAGAACTAAATCAAAACTCCCAGGAAATACTACTAAAACCAGGCAGAATAGCTAAAGTCATAACCCTAGTGGTGGGTCTGTCAAACCCTGGAACTCTCACGTGTCACTGCTTGGAACGCAAAATGGTACAATCACTATAGAAAAGGTCTGTCAGTTTCTCATAAAACTCAACATGCATCCTGGCACAAAAATGGGTACATAGATCAATGGAACAGAGCAGAGAATCCGGAAATAAACCTGCGGTCAATTAATCTATGACAAAGGAGACAAGAATATCCAATGGGGGAAAAGACAGTCTCTTCAACAGATGGTGCTGGAAAAACTGGACAGCTACAAGCAAGAGAATGAAACTTGACCCCGTTCTTACAGCATACACAAAAATCAGTTTAAAATGTATTCAAGACCTAAATGTGAAACCTGAAACCTAATAGAAACTCCTAAAAGAAAACACAAGCAGTAATCTCTTTGACACTGGCCTGAGCAACATTTTTCTAGATACGTGTCCTTTGGCAAAGTGAAACAAAAGCAAAAATGAACTATTGGGACAGCACAGAAATAAAATGCTTTTGCACTGAAGGAAACCATCAAGAAAACAAAAAGTTGAACTACTGAATGGGAGAAGATATTTTCAAATGATGTATCTGAAAAGGGGTTAATATCCAAAATATATCAAGAACTTACACGACTCAACACCAAAAAACTCACAAGTAATCCAATTAAAAAAATGTGCAGAAGACCTGAATAGACAATTTTTTCCAAAGAACACATACAGACGGCCAACAGATACACGAAAAGAGGCTCAACATCACTCATCGTCGGGGACATGCAAATCAAAACCACAATGAGATACCACCTCACACCTGTCAGCACGCCAAGAAACAAAAAGACAAGAAATTACAAGTATTGGCGGGGACGATGAGAAAAAGGAATCCTCGTGCACTGTTGGTAGGAATGCAAACTGGTGCAGCCACTGTGGAAAGCAGTGTGGAGGTTCTTAAAAAAACAATTAAAAACAGAATTACCATACGATTCAGTAATTTCACTACTGAGTATTTGCCCAACGAATACAAAAACACGAATACAAAAAGATACATGCACCCCCATACTTATGGCAGCATTATTTACAACAGCCCAAATATGGAAGCAGCCTTTATTGTCCATTAGGTAGATGAATAAAAAAGATGTGGAAATTGCTCAGCCAAAAAAAGAATGCGATCTTGACGTTTGCAACAACGTGAATGGACCTAGAGATATAATGCTAAGTGAAACAAATCCGATAAAGACAAATAGCATATAATTTCACTCACATATGAAATTTTTTAAAAAAGAAAAAAAAAAACAAAACAAAAAACAAAACCCCAGACTCTTAAGCACGGAGAACAAACCAGCAGCGTGCCAGAGGTAAGGTGGGAGGGAGGGTGGGTAAAATAGGAGATGAAGAACACACTTATTGTACTGAGTAATGTATAGAATTGTTAAGTCATTAGATTGTACACCTGAAACTAACGTAACACTGCATGTTGATACATACACTTCATATACATTTACATATACTTCAAAAATTTTAACAACAGGTTAAAACCATCATACCATGAAAACCATGCCCATGAAAGCACCAGCATTCTTGGATATAAGGCATGACTGGATGCTTCAAGATTTTCTTGCTAATGTGCATCTCTGGAAATTTCTTTTGTCACCTCTTAAGACCATAGAGAAAGAGTTGCAAACATAGAAATTTTAAGAAAATTAAATTCATTTATTTTCTGCTGATTGAAAAAAAAGGCACACTGACTCCATTTCAGAATGACATAACTCCATTAAGCTCAGAGAAGAGTAGAGTCTTATTTGGGCATTCATTAAGAGCCACGGGAATTAATGTGTTAATTTATGATATCAGCAAAATGCATGGGCATATCTTGAAATTAATGACAGGAGACTGATTAGATGTCTGTTGTCAAATACAGAGCAAGGAATATTTGTTTTATTTGAGTTAGTTGATTTATCAAACCCAAGAATATTGTCCAATTTTTCAGAATCATGGAGATAAACAGAAAAAAAAAAATTTTAAAACACATATACCCACTCTGTGACCCAGAACTTCCAATCCCAGGTACTTCTGCAGGAGAACTGAAAACATACATCCATCAAAAAACATTTTATGTACAGGAATATTTACGGCAGCTTTATTTATAATAGCCAGAAACTGGAAAGAGCCCATATGTCCGTCAATAAAAATGTATCAACAAACTGAGGTATATTAATATAATGGACTAGAACCCAGCTAAGAAAGGACAAAGTACTAATACTCAAAACAGCATGGGTGAATCTCAAAACCATTATGTTGAGCGATAGACACTTTACACAGAAGCATACACACTGTGCGATTCTACATAGAAGACAGGCAAGACTGAAACTCAAGGGGGAAAATGTCAAAATAGTGGTTGTGCCTGCGGGGGTGGAGAGGTGCCAAGACTGAGAAACTTCCAGGGGTAATGGTATGTTCTCTATCTTGATAGGGTTTAAGTTGCATGGATGGAAGCATTTATCACAATTCATCAAACGGTATACAGAAGATTTACACATTTCATTTCACGTAAATTTTACAAAAAAAGAAAAAACAGTAAACAAATACCAAACTTTATGATATGCATGCTGAAGAACTTAGGGTGAAATGGACTGATGTCTACAGCTGATTTTAAAATGTGCCAAAAACAAAATGGTGAGGGCGCCTGGGTGGTTAGGTCGATTAAACATCTGACTCCTGATATCGGCTCAGGTCATGATCTCAGGGTTGGTGAGATCGAGCCCTGACTCGGGGGGCTCATGCTGACAGCATGCAGACTGCATGGGATTCTTTCTCTCCCTTTCTGCCCCTCCACGACTCATGCCAACACACGTGCACTCTCACGCTCTCTCTCAAAATAAAGAAATAAGCATTTAAAAAAAACCCAACAGGTGGATTTATTAATGGAGACAGGAATGGGTTAATAAATAGGCATGATAGAGCAAGAATAAGAAAACATTAATAACAGAATCTAGATTTTAGGTATATGGATGTTCACTCACAATATAAAATTTTCATATTCAATATTCAATATTTGGGGAAAAAGGAAGTTTGATTCTACTTATGGATATTTAGGTGACAATATTTCTAAGTGGTATTATCTTTGAAAATTGAGGGTTTGTGGTCCTATTTTTATATAGTCAAAGTGTATTCATCTGGAATATAACCTAAAATATAAATTTTGAAATAGCCACATTTATGTTAGCTGGTATTTTTATTAAAACTACATCAGAGGGGCGCCCAGGTGGCTCAGTCGGTTAAGAGTCCGACGTCAGCTCACGTCGTGAACTCACGGCTCGTGGGTTTGAGCCACGCGTGGGGCTCTGTGCTGACAGTTCAGAGCCTGGAGCCTGCTTTAGATTCGGTGTCTCCCTTTCTCTCTGTCCTCCTCCACTCACGCTCTGTCTCTCTCTCTCTCAAAAATAAATAAAGCTTAAAAATTTAAATAAAAAACTACATCAGAACACTCAATCTGTATTCTGTGGATAGAATGTAACTTTGAAAGCAGTATTTTGAAAGTCAGTGATGAATTGGTTTTTAATAATTGTCTTCAAAAGAGATAATTATTTACCTCTACCCAAGCTTCTTTTTAATATCTATACGTGTCAAGTTCTAACCAGCTGGGAAACTTAATGACTTTCCATTTTGAGTTGTTTAGGATAAAGCAATCACTTTTTTTCTTCAACTGTTTTCTACATAGGGAAGTAAAGAAAACACATTTTAATAGTAACAGATGGGTTAAAGTAGAATTTCTCAGTGGCAATTCTAATTCCTAATAATTCTATCAAGAAGATTGCAGCATTTCTAACTCTTTAAATTTTTACATGTGACAGCCTATGAACATCTTGGAATTACCTTATGTAGGGATATGAGAACCCCATGTGGCTCCTTAGGATATAATCTGTAGCTCTTTAGAACTGATGGCATAAAACTAAGGATGACAGATACATGATAATTCACCGATTCAATGTAGATCACACTAATCCCCCAGGGCACTCTTTCCTACCTGGCCCAACAGAGTCCCAGAATCCTTCTCAACACAGGAACAGACAGGCCTTACTAACTGATCAGACCTGACACGGGATAAAGGTAGTAATCTCGGCCCTTGCCTACATGTCTTTAGGTCATGGATGTAGAAGTCAGATTTCTGTTAGCTACAAACATGACTTGACAGTTACATAATTGAACTGTGTTGACTGTGGAGTATTCTCTTTTGCAACACAGGCTGGGTTGTTAAGGAATTTTCAAACCACGAGGCTGAAAAACTCTGTGACGGCAGAGGCAAAATAATACTTCCCATTTTAGCAAAACAAATTTGTTTGCTATGAAAAGTAGTGTTTGAAAGGGCGGGCCTACGCCGGCCGACTCCATCTTGTTCTGTGTTCTCCACCTTGAGTGACTATGTCCCCGACATGACCCCTTTTCCGGGAAAATCGCAGAAACCTCAGATCGCGCCTCCTCCCCTTGAGTAACCTCCCGCCCACCCATTCAAACTTCCTGATCAAAACACGCCCAGCGACCTGCGTAACAGGACTCTGACCCTTCCCCAGCCAATCGGCCGAGGCCACGACCCTTCCCCAGCCAATCGGCTGCCCCTAGACCCCTATAAAACCTTTGTGCTTTTGAAACTCGCTCTCTCTCCCTTATCTCACTGCTGCGACGGTGCAGGTAGGGGACTGAGCTCGAGCTAGCTCGAATAAAGGCTCTTTTGCTTTTGCATCGGACTCGGCTCCCTGGCGGTCTTTGGGGATCACGAATTCTGGGCATAACAGTGTTCATTAAAAGAGTACAAATTTGAAGATCCTGGTATCATCTTTTATTTAGTAACTTTTAAACTATCTCATTCCAAAAGGTTCTGAATGTCCTGAAGAAATCTTTAGTAGAAATGGATTTTATTAGTTTGTTCATTTTCTTTTGTGTGGTTTTTATTTTTTTTTTTATTTTATTTTATTTTATTTTTTTAATTTTTCTTTCAACGTTTATTTTATTTTTGGGACAGAGAGAGACAGAGCATGAACGGGGGGAGGGGCAGAGAGAGAGGGAGACACAGAATCGGAAACAGGCTCCAGGCTCTGAGCCATCAGCCCAGAGCCTGATGCGGGGCTCGAACTCCCGGACCGCGAGATCGTGACCTGGCTGAAGTCGGACGCTTAACCGACTGCGCCACCCAGGCGCCCCATTTTTGTGTGGTTTTTAATGAGGAACTTCTGGTTACAGATGGTGGATTAAAGCTATTTCAATTCAATTTGCCTTCATATAAATCCATTGGATGGAATAACTGGGCTAAAAGGGCAAGCAGTGATCTCTAACTCCATTTAAAATAAACCAGGATTAATCGAATGTGAGAAACAATGATATCACTTGAGCTCCTGGATCTTGCTATGCCTGAAGCAGATGCATTCTTGAAATTTTGTTAGTCTTTTTAACTTACTGCAGTTTAAGATGTGATTCTCACACCTCCAACAAAGAGTCCCCAGAAGAAGTGCTATTCTAATAATACAACAAAGAGTCCCCAGAAGGAGTGCTATTCTAATAATAATTATGTGTGTGTGTGTGTGTGCGCGTTTATAATGTCATAAAATAAAATAAAAACAAAAAAGAATTGAGAACAATGGTGGGAGAGCAAAACTGATACGAAACTTATGTATGGAAAATTACAGGGTACCAGAGACTGTTCTAATTGCTTTACGTATAACACTCATTTAATTCTCACGACAAAACAATGCGAAAGATACTACTATTATCTCCCTTCTACAGATAAGGAAATTGAAACACACAAAGACTGAGAAATTAACTTACCCAAGGTCACAAAGTCAGGAAATACACGTACTGGGAATTGAACCAAAGCTGTTCAGTTTCAGAGGCTACCCTCTTAATCGATAGGCTACTCCACCACTCCACATAAAGGAAGAATGACTACATACACATACAACCCACAGTCTTATACATTCTCTAGAAATGGGCTAGCCATTTGTCTGAGACCTTTCTATCTGGTTAATAAGTGTTACACACAGAGATGACCACATTCAGACAGTGGCCCACTGTATCCAGAATATAAACATGTATCAATTACTCATGGAAATCAGAGATACCTAAATAAATGCCGCCTCTGAATTTTCATAAACACATACAGTGATGTGGTAGACAGCGCTCTCAACATGCCCATAAAATATACCAGATTAAGTTTCATACAGAAGTTGTAATTAAATCAAAAGCCGTTCTACTAGAGATCAGTCATAAATAGCCTAGTTTTATCCTAGCTCTTCAGTCATAAATAGCCTAGTTTTATCCACAATAAATCTTAGTCCATCTAGAGCAAGGGATTAACTTCATTGTTTTGGACATCTACCTCCATGAATATTAATTTACATTGGTGATTTTCACAAACTCCTGGCAGATGGTCTCTCTCTTAAGAGACTAGTCTTTTGAGAGCGAGACTAGAATGCCCATATTCTCTGTTTCGGAAAAAACAAACAAACAAACAAAGCTATGTGTCTTGATATAAAAAAAAATCGAGGAGTCTAACCAAGATCCTTGTCCAAAGAATAAGACACCCCACCTTCCCAAGAGATGAGCCCAAGGAGCTGTGATGGACGATGAGCCAACATATGTGGAGAAAACAGCTCTGGGTCTGTTCTCATCCAAAATGGGGAAATGGGGGAAAAGAACGACTGCTCACGCTTTTTACAAAAAGAGCATGGCTATGATAGTTTCTTTCTGGAAATTTTTCAAAATCGGCATTATCAATTTTAAGCAATGTAACCTCCTGATGAACCCTCTAAGATGAATCAGTTGCAAAATTAACCCCTAGGCAACACCTTGAGCTGACCTTTTGCATAGTAACTAGATATATGCCAATTAAATATCATTAAAACATCTGGTAAAAATAATTATTTTGGTTGAGAAGCAGTTGATTGTGGGCCATCGTGTGTTCTGACCATAATTAGTTATCTCGCTGAACCAGGTGTCAATTGAGTTCAATCCTAATTTGTGGTAATAAAATATCTTATATTTTACTTCTCTAGATAAAGAAATGTGATCCAAAAATTGTCTGACATCTATACAATCAAGTTAAGAATAAGAGGAATATCTGTCCAAACTTTCCCAGTTTTACAGCATGAGGAATTATTATTCCCTGTGTCAGGAGATCTGTGCCTGCTCATCCTGATTTTTTGGGGGGTATTAAGTTTTAAGCTCTACATAAACATCTGTAGACAAAGTTTTTATTGAAGTTAAGCAAGTTAGCTAGATCTTGTACAAAGGCTCAAAGATAGAAGAAAGAGCAATAAAAAAATCTGGAAATAAATATATAGTTCTTGACAGGTTTCTCAATGACGTTATAAATAATATAGTAGTGTTCTATTTTATACCAGCTCTACCTAAATCCACTTGCTTTCTAAGGTATAATAATCACAGCCAACAGACATTGATTCTGGCCATTTGATAGGCAATATTCTATCTAGATTTTAATGTTGTTGTCTCATTGAATCCTCACAGCAATCCTATAAATTAGGTACTGTTATAACTCAAATTTACAGATGATTTAAGCGAGGCACAGAAATATGAATGAATTTGTCCCAAATCACACATCTAGAGGGTGGCTGAACAGATTTCGAACCCAGACAATCTTACTTCAGAGTAATGTTCTATTCACGATGCTCTGTATGCTGTACTCTTTTGGCTCATAAGGCACATGGTTTTTCAGGAAGGCTTAGAATACATTTTGGATGAGATGTCCAAAAAGCTAATGGAGCTACAATCTGGGGAGAGGATGGTTATGTAAGATCATCCTTTAAATAAAAAAGAACAAATGACAGCAAATGCAAAGGCAACAGCAACAACAAAACAGATACATTTGACTTCATCAAGATGTGAAACTTTGGGGGCATCAAAGGACAACATCAAGAGAGTGAAACGACATTGCAAAGAATGGAAGAGAATATTTTCAAAGCATATATGTGATTTAAGGGTTAATATCCAGAATATATAAAGAACGTCTATAACTCATCAACAACAGCGAAACAGCTCAATTCAAAAATGGGCAAAGGACTTGAACAGACATTTCTCTAAAGAAGATATACAAACTGTCAAGAAGCACATGAAAAGATACTCAACATCACTAGCCATTAAAGAAATGCAAATCAAAACCACAATGAGATACCATCTCGGACCCATCAGGACGTCTACTATAAAAACAAACAAACAAAACAAGTGTTGGTGAGAGTGCGGAGAAAATGGAAGGTACCCTGTGCATTACTGATGGGAATGTAACATGGTACAATGACAGTGGAAAAGTTGCGTGCTTCCTCTGAAAGTTAAACAATGAATTACAATATGACCCAGCAGTTCCCTTCTAGATATATACCACAAAGAATCCAAAGCAGGGAATTAAAAGAAAGAAAATTCTGATCCAGGCAGAGAGGTGGGACCAGGGCAGGTAAAAAAAAAAAAAAAAAAAAAAAAAAAATCTGACACATACTACCAAACTGTGTACTTAAAAATGTTTTAAATGGTAAATTTCATCTTATTTCTATTTTAACACAGTAAAAAAGAATTTTTTTTTTAAATGAACAGAATCTACAATGGTTTTTATCACATCCAGGAGCTGGTTTACCTGTAGAATTAAACACATGAATTACAAGGGATCAGAGTAGAATGTGAAGAGTTTCAGAGGTGGGACATCTTCACTGGCTGATTCAGCTATCTACAGAGAAGACACCAGCTGTGCCCAACTGAAAGGAGCCTCCTCGGGAACTCGCACTGGCCAGTGACCCTTGGTTTATAAAGCTGATCGAAGTGTGTCTCTTGGGTCAGGTGGAATACAGGCACCCAGAACTCTCACACCTGAGATCTATCCCAAGGGAAAATGAACCAACATTACACGGACGGTTCCACTTGGACGACAACAAGTTTGGAGTGAGATCTTAATGGAATGCCCGAGAGGCGGCTGTGCTGAATTCCATCAAACTCACTGCCCTAGTGGCTAGGCTGCTACCCACAATTAACCTGGAGGAGAAAAGGCAAGGTTGCTTTCCCAGTCATCTAAGAAATTATCTGACAAACACATAGCCAAGCAGCAGCCATTCCTCTGTGCAAAGAGGATAGAAAAAAAAAAAAAAAGGCTTGATTTAAAATTTCAAAAT
The DNA here is from genome assembly GCF_028749965.1 of Puma concolor. Lineage (NCBI taxonomy): Eukaryota > Metazoa > Chordata > Mammalia > Carnivora > Felidae > Puma > Puma concolor. The sequence goes on along the minus strand of NC_141679.1, from coordinate 8,429,068 downwards.
GGCTTCCAAGATGCCAACCAACTGGGTATGAAACTTTAGCATGTTGCTTAGGGTCTCTGAGTGTTGGTTTCTCCATTTCTAAAGACAGGATAAGAATTTCACTTCATAGGGTTTTTGTGTAGCTTGAGGAAGATCTAGCATAATGTCCAGTATGTAACACATACTCAATTGAAATGTATTTTGCTATCACAAGGAAAATTCTTGGGTGCTGTAACAGTCAGTGTTCCCCCAGAGAAACAGAACCAATAGAGGGCGAGATGTTAAGGAATTGGTTCACACTATTCCGGGGGGCTAGCAAGTCCTAAATCGGTAGGACCGGCTGTTGAGCTGGAAACCCAGGAAAAATCTGAGGTGGCAGTCTCAAGTCCAGACACTGTGTGGAGGCCGAATTCCTTCTTCCATTGGGAGACCTAAGTCTTTGCTCTTAAGGGCTTCAACTGATTGGATGGGGCTCACTTGTGCCATAAAGGGTAATCTCTTTCACTTAAAGTCAACTAATTTTAAATTCACATCTAAAAAATGCCTTTACAGCAACATCTGGACTAGCGTTCGACCAAACAACTGGTGCCTATGGTCTAACCAAGTTGGCACACAGAATTAACCATCACAGGTAACAGGGGACTCAGGCATGTACCATTTCCAGTTAATCATTTTACATGACTAGTTACGTTGACTATGTGTCTCAAGATAAGGGCTGGGGGGAGATCAGCCCATAATGGAAACATAAACATTTAATAAAGACACTGAAAGAGAGGGAGAAGGTGGTTTTCTGGAAAGGGTTCCATGTAGGAGCCCAGCATAGTTACTGGACTTGCTCTCGGAATCCCGGGTTCTCTACCCGACTGGGCTCAGTTCCAGACGCACAATGCTCTGTGTCCCATTCCCTTTGCTTTGATTTCATAAAAAATCTGTGATGCAAAATTTTCTGAGGTTATATTTGGAGTGTGATTGGTGGCTCTATATAAGGGATGAATCACCAGCTACAACTGGCATGGGGATGGTAATATTTGACACAATATGGGACACTTGTACCATATGCTATTTATAAGATCTTACGTATAGGCCAAAAGAGCTCAGAATACCCAAACGGTGAGTCCTGGATTTTTAGTCATGTCAACCACGTAAGACTGATCGCTAATACACGAGCTAACTCTTTGGGGTAGAACTTAGTGACAGAAAAAAAACCTAGCATGACTTGTGTAAACAGATTCTACCTCTTAGCTGTGCCACTGGGCTACGTAACTCTGTTTGTGGCAATTCTCTATAAAACTGGTTTTCTCTCTGTAGAACAAGGATACAGCTTGTTTCCTCCCCTGTGGGATTTGCACGAATCTGGAGGAAACCACCCAGATGTTCAAATAATATTGTTTCATGAGAATCAAAGGCTTCAGGAAAGTTTGACCAGTGGCAGTCTTTCAAATATAAATTTATGAGGCATCTCAGATATTGACGTGCTGGCTGTAATTAGAGAGCCACACTGAAAAATTCCTTCTCATTTCAAGAAAATGTTCACTAAAATTATTCTGCTCCCATCCATCCCCCACCTCGGAATTGGAAATATGAAACACGGAAACTCACACATTCTTGCAGATTAACAAACCAATAGCCACCTTAATTAATTCTTCTTTGTTAGACATTACATTATAAAAAATTTCCTTGACCTAGTTTCCATCTTAGAATATATGAATAGGCTGCTATAGGTTTTCCAAGCTAAATAAATCTCTACCATTATGGAACTCTGAAATCAGACCTTTGGTAACAAATAGATTGAAATTACTATCTTAAAAAAAACTGTCAGCTGTGCACGTTGGTGATACAAGGCTATGATGCATTTTATTTTCTTAAAAAAGAAACTTCATTCAAAACCTAGTATTGTTCAAATAAATGCACCAAATCCATTAAGTCAAACACAATCACCAATTTTTCTCAACAGTTAATAAGAAAAACCTTGAAGGTTGGTATAGCTTTCCTCGCCCGTGGTATAATGCTGAACATTTCTGTAATATGACCATTCTTATAAGATGTTGGAAATACACACAGAAGATTAGCACATCAATACAGATTATTAGAAGCGTGTGTGAAGAAGGGAAAAAGTACTCCTGCCTCCAAAGCACATTCTCACACAGCTTAAAAACAGACGGAGGCGTTTTCTTTTTTCTTTAATTTTTTTTAACGTGTATTCATTTTTGATAGAGAGAGAAAGACAGTGAACGGGAGAGGGGCACAGAGAGAGGGAGACACAGAATTCGAAGCAGGCTCCAGGCTCTGAGCTGTCAGCACAGAGTCCAACACGGGGCTTGAACCCATGAACCGTGAGATCATGACCTGAGCAGAAGTCAGACGGTTAACTGACTGAGCCACCCAGGTGCCCCAGATGAAGGCATTTTCATTAGCAACTGAACTGTCTTAGCAACTGCAAGGAAGAGGAAAAGCAAGCTATAACTTTGTAAGTTTTATTGCCCAAAAAGGGGGGAACACAAAATAAACAAAACTGTGCACACCATTGGAAAAACTTGAAATTTCAGAGTCTTCATTATCTGTTTATTATCTGATGACTCCTTCATTATTTTTAATGCTAATTGCATCAATGTCCTTTATCATTCTCCAGGAAGCCACCTGACATTTGTATCTATAATAAGTTGCAATTACGTTTACCTTGAGAATTCTTTCTGGAATTTTCTAACACTGCACAATCACTGAATATACTCACGTATCACAAACCAAACATGGGAATTGGTACAGATCAACAAATGTTGAGGTTCAGGACAGCACTACTCTATCGCGGCAAGTTACACGGTCCAAAGTGAAGAGAGCATTCTGGACGGGGCCATTCTTCAGCCACGGAGTTCTGGGGTGATCTTGGTATAATCCCTCCACCTTCAACAATTAAAATGCTGCATGCGTTTCCAATTGTTATTTGATGACAAAATAATATGAGTTACAGAAATCAAAGTCCTGATTTGGGGAGTCACAGAAATCGAAACAAGTAGAATCCTCTCCATATTAAAATGAATCATGAAGGGGAACTTTGTACCACATATAAAGTCAGATTTAGGAAACAAAATAAGTCAGATATAAGTCACACTGGGTACTTCGATGTGTGCCCAAAAAAAGACCTTCTGCATTCTCCTTATAAGATCCTAAAAGCTGCCTACAAAGCATGAAAACTCACTCTGTAACCACAAAATAATTACTATTCTCTGTAAGGATGAGATTGTCCTGACCTTATGAAATTATTCTCAAACCCAAAAATATCATGGCAAATAATGGTAATGCTCTCAAATAAAAGTAATTTTTATAAAACAGATTTACTGCAAGAAAAAAAATGTATAATTCAAGTTCTCGATAACATAAATTACATTTTTTAAAAAATGTTTATTTATTTTGATGGAGAGGAGGGGCAGAGAGAGAGACAGAGAGAGAGAGAGAGAGAGAATCCCAAGCAGGATCCACACTGTCAGCACAGAGCCCAACATGGGGCTCGATCTCACGAACCATGAGATCATGACCCGAGCCAAAATCAAGAATCGAAAATCAAAGAAATCAAGAAACTGCCTTTTTAAAATAAAGCAGACTAGGAGGCACCTGGGTGGCTCAGTCGGTTGAGCGTCCGACTTCGGCTCAGGTCATGATCTCACGGCTGGTGAGTTCGAGCCCCGCATCAGGCTCTGTGCTGACAGCTCGGAGGCTGGAGCCTGCTTTGGATTCTGTGTCTCCCTCTCTCTCTGCCCCTAACCCACTCGCATGCTGTCTCTGTCTCTCTCAAAAATAAATAAACATGAAAAAAAGTTAAAAATAAAATAGAGCAGACTATTATCAGAAAGGCATAGGCTAAGTTAAAGAAAGCCTGCATTAAAATCATAAACGTGGTAGCACCTGACTTAAAAACTGTAATGTTTAACCTTAGATTAGTTTGAAATTCATTTTGTTTTATGATAGGAGGTAAGGATCTAATTTATGATTGCAGCAAAATTTGCTGTGTAATGTTTCCTCCCGCTGATAATGATGCCAATTCTTATCATATACTAAATTCTTTTAAACACTAAATTCTGTTTCTGGGGTATCTACACAATGTGACACCAGTACAACACAATTTTAATTTGGGGAGTTTTGCAATAGCTTCAAATCTGATAGGGGAGAGTCTCCCCTAAATATTTTTTAAACAATTTTTTTTTCAAATTGCTCTAATTATTAAGTCTTCCATACAAATTCTGGAATCATTTTGTTAAGCTCCACTGAACTTCTAGAACGTTCAGTTGAGGTTCTTATTGAAACTAGATTAGGGGCGCCTGGGTGGCGCAGTCGGTTAAGCGTCCGACTTCAGCCAGGTCACGATCTCACAGTCTGTGAGTTCGAGCCCCGCATCGGGCTCTGGGCTGATGGCTCAGAGCCTGGAGCCTGTTTCCGATTCTGTGTCTCCCTCTCTCTCTGCCCCTCCCCCGTTCATGCTCTGTCTCTCTCTGTCCCGAAAATAAATAAACGTTGAAAAAAAAATTTTTTTTTTAAAAAAAGAAACTAGATTAAATGTCTTGATTAATTCTGAAACCCAAATGCACACCTAAGTGGGAAAGAAAACACAGAAGGGAAGACATAAGAAAATTAATAATGATTATCTTCAAGTGATGGAATGATGAGTCATTCTAAATTTCTTCTTCATTTATTTTTGTGTTTTTCAAGCTTTCTACAACAATCATTACTTTAGCCAAGGACCACTGACATATAACAGTGCCTATAAATGAATCCCGGAAATCCACGACTCATTTCTAAGATGCTCTCGGAACACAGGAAGTATTCATGACAATCAGTAAAGGGATGAATTGTGGGGACAGAGAAAATACTATATTAATTATATTCCCTAGGAGTCAAATTTTATTATATTTTATCTTTAATAATTATCCAGGGCCACCTGGGTGGCTCAGTCAGTTGTATGTCCGACTCTTGATTTTGGTTCAGGTCATGATCTCGTGGTTCGTGAGACTGAGCCCCATGACAGGCTCTGCAGTGACAGTGTGGAGCCTACTTGGGACTCTCTCCCTTTCTCTCTCTCGCTCTCTTAAAAATAAATAAATAAATAAAATAATACTTTACAAATACAGAGTTAGGAATACACTTCAAAGACTTAAGGATAATATGTTAGGAGAAGAATCAGGATGCCTATTTTTCCCAAAACTTGGACAACGAAACAGTATGAACTAACGTTACCAGTACTGTCTGCAAGTTATGTGCCACTTAATTCCCCAGGTAATAGGAGGTACTGTCCTCACATTGCGGCCATGGCGGAAACAACAGTGAACCACAAAAACGAGCAGATGTGGGATTTCAGCCCGTGCCTGTCAGATTCCATGGGGTATTATTATATTAACAACCTCCACATATGCTCCCTTCCACAATCACATCCCCTAATATCCATGTTGGTGAAATTGGATATTTGGGCCGGCTTCTGGAATATCATCTCTCTTCCAATGATCAATATGTTGATTATAACTTGGGAGTGAATTCTAATAAAAGCATTAATAATGATGAATTTTTCCAGCGTGAAACACGGCATGTTTCTTCATTTATCCAAGTTTTCCAAGGTTCTCAGTCAACATTTCAAGCCTCTTTCTGTAGATACCTAGACATTGCTTAAGGTTATTTTTGGAGATTTTACACTTGGGGCAACTCTCTAAACAGAATCTATTCCATTACAGGCTCAATAATGCTTCTGCTCATCTGTGGTAGGGCTGATGATTTTTGTATACTTCTTTTGAATTGGGTCACTTAACTCTTGATAATCATAACGTTTCCATTGATTCTCCTTTTTCTAGACAGACAATTAAACCATTTATATATTTCTTCTCCATTTCTCCCTATTTTTGACACTTGTCTTCAAATAGGTTAGAATTTCCCAGAATTGTAATTGTTAGAGCAGACGCCCCTGTCCTGGTCCGGACTCTGCAAGGAAAGCCAGAACTCCTTTTCAGCTGGTCTACTGGTGTGGATTTATGGGCTGGGAAAGAGCTGCTGTCTGGACACTCACAGAAAAAGCCCAGTTCTCTGCCCAGAAGAGTTCATGTCTCACACAGCAGAGGCCTCCAGAGAATGCCGGTCCAGCTCAAAGGTTCCCGGCCACCCTGTCCAGCGGTCCATGTGCAATGTTCCCCAGTGTCTGCACTTTCTCCCATATCATCATTATGAACCAGGCTGGTGGGTATAGACCTGTAGCCTTAAAAATATTAAGAATCCTTCTCTTCCTTAGCTTAATAGCATAACATTATGGTGGAATTTCCTTTTTTTAAGTTTTATTTATTTTGCGGGGGCGGGGCGGGGGGCGGGAGAATTCCAAGTAGGCTCCGTGCTGTCAGCACAGAGCCCAACGTGGGGCTTGATCTCATGAACCGGTCTCACCAACCATGAGATCATGACCTGAGCAGAAATCAAGAGTCAGATGCTTAACAGACTGAGCTACCCAGGCGCCTCTATGGTCGAATTTCTCAATGCTAATACCATAGATTCACTTAGCATGCCATTTAAAAGGCACCAATTGTATATACATCGTAAACACAGACACGTTCAAAAAAGGACTTCGAACAAAGAGACGTCGCAACACACAGTATTATGGATGATCATCTCACGGGACAGTTTTGGTTTTTCTGTCTTCCACCTTTACAGTTTCCTTTTTTTCCCTACACAGTGAGATTGTAGTATTTCTACCCTGGGGGTGGGGGGCAGCCTTTTATGTTGAAAAATGAATATAATTCGGTGCTCTCAAAAGCTTCAAGAGATAATTTGCACATCCATGAAACTGAAATAATGACCAAACAACATGCAAAAAAAAAAAAAAAAGGGACGGGGGCAAGAAATTAGCATAAGTTGAAGCATAGACGGGCACAGAGGAGGTGCTGGCCAGAGCACACAGTGGAAATTATCCATTTATGACTTACATCCTTACCTACTTCCGATACGAATCTCAGGCTGTTCATAAGATGTGGTGAGGTCAACATTGGGAAAACTTGCAAAAAAGCTCCTTGGAGAGTGCGGGTGAACTTGGCTTGCGTCAGCCGCAGCACAGAGACTTCTGGGTCACGGCACTGTTAAATACTCAGAGCGTTCGGAAAGGAGTCGTGCTGGACAATCAAAACAAACTGGCGCTGAGACCTGACGTCACTTGAACCCACCTGTCCGTATTCCTTTCTTGCGAGAAAGGCTGAGAAACAATGTGTAGCGAATCCTTTTCTCTCGCTATTGGTCTGCTAAGCAGGCGCCGAAGGAAACAAAAGACTTCAGGCTTCCCAGCTGCTTTCAGGCACAACAAGGGAAGGAACGGGATGGAGTGTTCTCAACTGCAGAATTACAAAATGTAACTGAGAGACACCCGTGGCCACGTGCTCGGTGGCTAGGGGCCCGTGGGCCAGGCTGCGCCCCGCTTGGACACACCATGAGGACGGACGCTTCGGCGAGACGCCAAGAAAACGCCAGCCCCCAACCCAAAGCTCTTACTAACTACCAGGCAGACGTCACCTGGAGTCCATGACATTTCATCAGACCCGAGTGTGAATTAACTTAGTAAAGGCCATGCATTCCCACTGCAATTTAAATTAGCACAAAAATCTGGGATATTAGACTACAAGAGCATATGCGTGAAGGACTACACGGCCATGTGTCTTTGTATCATTTCCACGTACAGCCACCAAGGGGAAGTGAGCTTAACGAAGTCTGCAAAGCAATCAACACTGGCTTGTGAATATTATTCAACTTCTCTAAGCCTCAGTCTCCTCATCTATAATTAGGAGGGGGGGTGGTGGTGATGACGATGACAGTAATAATAATACCTTCCTCGTAGGGGTGTTGTGAGGCCATTCACACACAGTGCGTACTACTCACGTGCGGATTTGTAATCACCGAGTGAAGATGTGCTAAGGCCCTACTCTTCTCCTCTGATTGGATTTCCTGGCTCTCTTTCCCACGGAGATCATCCTCCACAAACGACTACAATGCCAGCCACTGTATTTCAAAACAAGCAGAGAGCCAGGCTACCTTCAACACTCCTGCAAAACCATTGTAAGTGGCTGGCAAATGGCCAAGGGACTCACGCAGGCAAACAGAGGAGACAGAAGTACGAGCAGCTGGGACCTTCGGCCGCGGAAGATGCTTCAAATGAATGCAGGTCAAATAAGTCACACAAGTTGTTTCTTTCGTTTTGTTTTGTTTTTAATCTTTGCTTATTTTTCAAAGAGAGAGACGAGAGTATGAGTTGGGGGGCGGGGGACAGAGAGAGGGAGACCCAGAATCCGAAGCAGGCTCCAGGCTCTGAGCTGTCTGCACAGAGCCCGACACGGGGCTCGAACTCACGAGCTATGAGATCGTGACCAGAGCCGAAGTCAGACGCTCCATCGACTGAGCCACTCAGGTGCCCCAGTAACACAAGTCTTTAAATGCTAACAGGGAAATGGGAAGCAAAGTCAGAATTGTCAGAAGAACAGACAGGCTAGACAGTGACTTCAGATCCTTGCATTACACTGGAAGCCCAGCCACACAGACAGTTTTGTTTAATCAAAAGGACTCCTGGACAAATAAATGTATACCCCATGCACCTGTATCTGACTAAAAACATTTATCGCCAGCTGAAAGGCCTGTTTTTGGACAATCCAACCGTACAAATGTTACTCCGTAGAAACCTAACATCCAGCTGGTGGAAGGCTGGCCCACTAGTCGTTTCGGTGAAAAGCCTAAACTACAACATGGAATAAATCGGTGAGTTAGGGCTCTTGTACTTTGTCAAGACGTTCTGCCTTGATGAAAACACTAGCAACTGTGAGAGGAGGAAACTGTGAATTTCCACAAATAACCTCATTTTCATTTCACACCTCTTATAACTTTCAGATCAAAAACCTAGATTCTCCTAGGTCTTCTGTGCAGCTCATGAAAGCAATCCACTCTCAGGGCACCAAATCCTTCTCCTTCACAACAGGGCAGTAAATTGGTTAACAAATTTAAAAATTCACAGAAGGTTAAAGCTACAGGATCCTTAGAAATTCTCGTCACGGGGTGCCTGGGTGGCTCAGTCGGTTAAGCATCTGACTTCAGCTCAGGTCATGATCTCAGTTTCTGAGTTTGAGCCCCGCATCGGGCTCTGTGCTGACAGCTCAGAGCCTGGAGCCTGCTTCGGATTCTCTGTCTCCCTTCTCTCTCTGCTCCTCCCCTGCTCACGCCCTCTCTCCCTCTCTCAAAAATGAATAAATTAAAAAAAAATTTTTAATAAAAAAAGAAATTATAGTCTGAATCGTTTATCACTCAGACGAGGGAATAAACAAGGGCACAGAGAGGTGCAGGCACTTGACCAAAGTTGCACAGCAGATTAATTTCTAAATGAACAGCCAACACAGGAATGAGCACTTCTATGCTTTTTTTTTTTTAAACCAGTGGTTTTTCAAATCGTTTTTAAGGGAAAATGCTTTTTACTATTTTCAAATGTAATCTTACACAGAACTCCAATATACATAAGGGTCAGAGATGCCTACTAAAAGTCAAGGGAGGGACTATCTAACCCAGTGTCTCCTTACCCCTCTTCCCATCTGTCTTACCTCCTCCCCCCATCCCCAGCCCTGGCCTACAGATGCCTCTGCAAAGGTCTGGAATTAATGGAGTGGAGTCTGAACCTTTGCATATATCATCATGAGACTCTGGTTTCTGCTGAAATGCTGGAGCCCCCTGTCTGTGCCTTCCCTATTGGGCTACATCCTCTGCGATCAGCAGGTGCACTACTGGGGCCTGAGGCTCCTAGACTCGTATCTCCTGTTCGTCTTCCTTTCCTTCTGCTCGTGTACGTACACAACTTAATTATTTCTCCTGGTGTCTTCTCTCCTTTTAGGCCACCATCAGGGACAAGTCTATTAACTGCACTGGATGTCTGAGCAAATCTATTTTATTTTAAAATGAATCAAAGCAAAGGAAAACAGATTTTCTGGTTCAGAATGTTACTAGTGTTTTATAGCTGGCCCCTTCTTAACTTGGCAGTCTGTTGGAAAGAAAAAAAAATGGAAATTTTTTTTTCCTGGGGTTTCATCATTCTGAGAGTGATCTGGGCGGACTCGTTCTCCAGGCGCTTGAGAAGAGGCCCCAGACCCTCGATGGGCATGTTCAAGCAAACACGCCTCATCACATTAAGCTTTGGGAAAGTCATGGGATTGAAAAACCAGTTCAAGACACCCCGACCAAAGGCAGTAGATGGGAAAAGAAGATTCCCGCTTTTTAATTGCCTTTATTTTCACAAATGCTGCGAGCCCAAAGCAAATCTTTTCCCCAAGCCTATAGTACACACAGCATATAAATATGACTCCTTTGGTTTCCCCTCTTTGCTCAATGTTTGCCACCCACAACGCCGCTGACGTTTGTCAGACAACTGGTTTTGCTGCGTGACATTATCCTGTACATGGAAGGCCTTCACTCACTGAGGGCCAATAAGGCCACACCCCAATCACTATGACAACCAGAAATGCACCTATACATTCTCAACACCTCCAAGGAGTGTAGAACTGGCCTCTGACTTAGAACCAATCCCCATCCGTCACCTACTCCGTTTTTCCCTTCCTTCCTTGCCTTCTCAGGTCCCCTTAACATCACTGTAGTTCTTTACCACTGTCCCCATAAGGTGTATGACAGTTACCCACTTGTGCACCTGTCCCCACTGCTTCCTGCCCCCATCCTTGAATATCTTGAGAGCAAGGATCACATCCCAAACTCTGTGTCCTATAGATGCTCAATAAATGTTCCTTGGGGGAAAAACTGGCTGACACAAACACGAAATGGGAAGAGGTTTTGAAATATGCAACATTTTGGAACTTCTACCTCCTCAACTCCCTGAAACTGATTTTGTAATTTTGGAGGAACTACGTGGAGACATTTTTATTCTCCGGAGGAACGTGTATTATTAGTTTTTGCCTGCTTTTGAGCCTCCTTGCTACCACGGTTACCAGGAAAAAAAAATCTGATTCCACCACCAATCACAGATCCACTCAAACTAATTAAACTATGTTTGCAAAATTTGCAGAGTCAAAGTGGTTGTGAAATGGGGAAATAAAAACCTAGGTTTTACCTTAAGGGAATTTCAAATACCAACGTCAGACATAAGGGGGTAGATGAGTGAAGTGAAAGGCCTCGCAAGAGTGTGCGAATTCTAAGACACAAAGATCTATATATAGATATATCATATATAAATACACGTCACATAAAATATATATGTAAAAGATATAATGAAGGGCTCCTGGGTGGCTCAGTTGTTTAAGCGTCTGATTTCAGCTCAGGTCATGATCTCATGGTTCATGAGTTCGAGCCCCACCTCAGGCTCTCTGCTGTCAGCATAGAGCCTGCTTCAGATCCTCTGTCCCCCTCTCTCTCCGCCCCTCCTTGGCTCATTCCCTCTCTCTCACTCTCTCTTTCTCTCTCTCAAAAATAAACATTTAAAAAAAGATAATGATAAGAGACCTAAAATACCACAACACAGAAAAAACATCCATGGGTCCGCTATGGCATGACGTTTCCATATGCTTTTCCATTTAACCTTTCCTATTTAATCCCTTAGCCAATGATACTAAGACTATCCCCATCTAGACAATAAGGCTGCCAGAGATTAAGTAATCTCCACAGAGCCACAGAACTCATATGGAGCAGACCCAGGATTCAAGTTCACCCAAGCTTGCATTTGTTCACCTCCAAGCTCTGAATCACCCCGCCCAACCATCTCCCCCCGCACTCAGGGTTGGACCCTCCCCACAGAACTAAAGGCACTTAAACAGAAATAAAATAAATTGTGCCACAGCTTCAAAATCACACATCACACTACGTCTTTGTGTGTGTCACTGTTCCCATGTCACGGCCGCTTGCCCAGCAGGAAAGGGCAGAAAAGAAAGGAAAACATTTTTTGATATGTTTGATGCATCCGGTCGTGTGCTTTATAGTGAAATCTCATTTAATCCCCGTAAGAAGCATCTGTGTTTTCGGATGAGGACATTGAGATACTGAGGGTAAGTCACCTGCCAAATTTCATCTTTCCCTGTGGTCCTACACCTAGGGAAGACTCTACCTGGGATTCAGTGTAAGTCCCATCATGCCATAATGCCACCTATATGATTCTTTTAAATAAAAATACTGAAAGAGACCAGGTTTTCTACAGTATACAGAAATTCTGCCTCAGGCAGGGAATACAAGATACCAACATTTCAAGTAAAATCGCCAGTTCTGCTGGGGTGATCACTTAAGCTCCCGATGGAAACGAAATGATGCAAACTTTTCCCAAGGAGAAGAGAGAGTCAAAGTTCCACTACCTTTATTTCTGCGTGTTTTTTGCAGAACGAAGAAACAAATCTGGCAGGGGATTTATTGGCTGATCCTCTCCGTCTTCAAACAAATTCTGCCCCGTCAGCCTATGTGTTCAAGGCTCAATTTCCTGATTGATAATTATATTAAATTTTGCAGATAGAGCTGTAGTTCTCATCTGATTCTGTGCCTTATAAGAGTCTTTTCTAATCAGTGAAGTTTCGTTACAATATGCTTTGTATTAGTAATTATAAAACGGCCATGGTATTTAGTTCGCTTCATTATATTTTCAAGCATGAGGTTCTCAGGTTATTAAATTAGACATGTTACCACTGGGAAGTGTGGCAATTTTTCCTAATTAACAAAGACAAAGGGAGACAAAGGGAAATATTGTTTCATGGTCTAAAGGTATTCAGAAGCTAATAACTTCTAAGAGTCACTACACTTGGTGAGACTTGTGAAACACACACACACACACACACACACACACACTCACAGGACTCCACTTTTGCCAAATAGCACAAAGCAGGCACTCAATAAAACAGGAGTTCTAAATGAAATCTCCCTTTCCCCTCTAATTGTGCTCTGGATGCTATTTTAACACAAGTGCAATCAAAATGATCATTGAGGGAAATGTTGCAAGTTATATGTGGTCACCGATGAAAATCAATAAGGCCTCTCAAATAACAGGTCCGAGGAAACAAATTATGCGTAATTCTTACCTTCACAACTCAATGATGCTTGAAATGAAATCCCTTTATACCCTTTATGCAAGAATGTCTTAGTAGTAGTTAGCGGCTTGAAAAGGGGGGTTTTTATCAGCAAGATTTCTGCGGCTGCACGTGTCGCCTCAACTTCAGGGGTGATGGGTGCCGGATCAATGTATTCAGGTGTTGGAAGCATGCTGTCGCTTAGCTTAGAGAGAAATGCTACCTACGGGCTCTTCCTGCTCTTAAATAGGGGCAAGAAATAGACAGGAAAAAACAATCCTTCACATGCAGAGGTTTTTAACTGCCTCAAAGTCCTCGTAAGTCTCAAAATTACAGTTCTGAAAGGGAAAATTAGAGAAACAATCCCTTAATTTCTTTCTCTCTCTACTTTCCAAAACAAAATGTCTTTCTCAGGCAAATTTTACCAAAATAAATATGAGCAAGATTAGACACAAGGAGGGGCGCCTGGGTGGCTCAGTCGGTTAAGCGTCCGACTTCAGCTCAGGTCACGATCTCGCGGTCCGTGAGTTCGAGTTCGAGCCCCACATCTGGCTCTGGGCTGATGGCCCAGAGCCTGGAGCCTGCTTCCGATTCTGTGTCTCCCTCTCTCTGCCCCTCCTCCGCTTGGTCTCTCTCACTCACACACGCTCTCTCTCTCTCTCAAAAAAAAAAAAAAAAAGGGGCGCCTGGGTGGCTCAGTTGAAGCGTCCGACTTCGGCTCAGGTCATGATCTCATGGTCCGTGAGTTCGAGCCCCGCGTCGGGCTCTGTGCTGACAGCTCAGAGCCTGGAGTCTGCTTCCGATTCTGTGTCTCCCTCTCTCTCTGCCCCTCCCCCGTTCATGCTCTGTCTCTCTCTCTGTCTCAAAAATAAATAAACGTTAAAAACAAATTAAAAAAAAAAAGATTAGACACAAGGAAGTATTTACACTAAGTCATGGAAATATGTATGCATGTGTGTGTATGTATGTGTATATATATATGTGTATATATGTATGTATGTATGTGTATATATATGTGTATATATGTATGTATATATGTGCATATATATACATATATGTGTATATATATATGTGTGTGTGTATATATATATATATATATATATACACACACACACACCCACACATGCCTATAATGATATAGATATATATGCACAAATAAAACATATACCAATGGTATAAATGTATGTATATGTATGTATACCTATACAATCTTTGGTGTATACTTTATGTATACCTATACATGTATCACTATAGGTATATTTATAATATATACATATGATTTTCATAAGGTAGGTACTAATACGATTTTCACATTACAGACGAGCAAACCGTGGCATAGAGACTTCCCCAAGGCACACAGGAAGTAAGTGCTACAGTCAGGATACGAACCCAGGGAGCCGGGTCCCTGGATCGCGGCACATTAAAGGCAAAAGCCACTTAGCAGCGCCAGAGGACACTGCATGTACTAACGCCTACTGCTCTCCGACTTCTTATTGTCTGTGCCAGCCACAGGGTCTTTGCACATACTGTTCACACTTGCTGGACCCCCTTCCCTCTCGTCCTTTCAATGTCAGCTCATCTGTCACTTTCCTGGAAGCAGCCTTTCATGACCTCCTGAATTATCTTCTGCCCCATCTGAGGTTCTCCCAGGACTACATATTTCCCCTTTACAAGATTACACTTATCTGAGTAATCATGGGATTAAGGTCAGCTTCTCTCACTGAACAGTCAGCCCTAAGGTGAGGACTGACTCTGCTTGTGATCATCTCCAGCTTCTGCCAGTGCCCAGTACAGTATGGAAGGGTATGTGAAGGAATAAATGAACTGCTATTGCAGCCTCCGAGGAGATGAGTCTTTTATTTTATTTTTTTTATTTATTTTTTTCAACGTTTATTTTATTTTTGGGACAGAGAGAGACAGAGCATGAACGGGGGAGGGGCAGAGAGAGAGGGAGACACAGAATCGGAAACGGGCTCCAGGCTCCGAGCCATCAGCCCAGAGCCTGACGCGGGGCTCGAACTCACGGACCGCGAGATCGTGACCTGGCTGAAGTCGGACGCTTAACCGACTGCGCCACCCAGGCGCCCCTATGAGTCTTTTAGACAAGGTTTTTCTCAGTTTGAAGAATGGAAGTCGTTAACGTCGAGGGCCAAAATGAGAAGGTGTGCCAGAGAATGAAGGGTTGGAGATGGCTGGGGTGGGGACCTCATCCATCCATGTAGCCCACAATCACTAAGCACCTACCTCTCTGTTAAAGATCAGGTTACTATCAACGTCATAATGAAGACAGCTCCACACGGAAATCGTTTTTGCTCTGTGTAACTAAATAAATGCAGCACGGTTCAAGGGCGATGGACCCGGGGAGGGGGCTGGAGGAACAAAACAGCTCAGCACTGACTACAGTTAGGAATGATTTAAGTGGCAAAGAGATCTCTCAGCGAAGTCTAGGAGGAGACGAATGTGTTTTTCACGTCGATGAAAAAGAATCAGATAAAATCTTCCGTTCGAAGTTACAGGCACCTGAGAGAACAGAGCTTTCAAGGTGCCACAAAGGGGTTAAAAATGCAGGAGGGCACAGTGCCGGGTTGTGGAGGAAACTGTATGCATGCACAACACTTATGACTTCTTCCCATGGCTGATGAGGAAACTCTGAATAGACATACATGTAGGACAAATATGATGTCAAATGGCACAGACCATTCTTCTCTTAACTTCCCCAATTCCTCTTGTCTCTCCCGCCCTTGGTGCGCCGGGCAAGACCCCTGACCTCTCCTCATTCAGACGCTCACGGCTTCTCTCCTTCTCACGGCGTCAGGGCTCACCTCCACGGAGGTGACTCTCCAGATACCTGTGTCCCTTCCCAAGTGTCTCCCTCACACCTCTTCCCTCCATCTGGGCATTTGATGTTTGTTCTAGACTCCAGCAGCTGTCCACCGTGACTTCCCTGAATCTGTAGGTACAATTTCACTCCGCACGCTCACATCTCCCTCTCTTGCTGGACAAGTGGGAAAGTTGTGCTTAGGAATATTAGGATGATCTGGCTGGTAGCAAAGAGGAAATTACATTGAGGTGGGAATTGGGGTGGGCACTCAAAAAGCAACGGCACCCTTCCATCTACCACTCTTCACCCCCCAGAGCTCTTTAAAGTGACCTACACTCTGGGGCAAACCCTTAGGTCCCGGATGCAGGTAAGGCCATCACACACAGGTGTGCAGTTTGCACAGCGCACATAGGTTCCCGGCCAGGGGTGACACGGGGGCCATTTTCTTGTTAACCACAACTTCTGCATCCGTGCAGAGAGGGGTGCCTTCTTCTAATTCAACAGTGGACCTGTGTGTAGAAGTCTAACAGACAAGCAAAGTTGACTACAACTCTTAAGCCACACAATAGGTCACGTAGGAGGAAAACGAAGAAAGATCGCTCTGTCCGGCGACAAATACTCTGAAGTCCTGAAGTCACACGCACCTTTGGCAATTAGGGCAGAAGTCCCCGTGCTATCTCCTCCGTACCCACAGTGTAAAGTGAAGCCTGATGACCGACACACCTGCCTTCTTACACACAGCCTACCGCCAGCCTTCTCACTGAAGAGAAAGATGTAATGCCGGTAGAAACTCCTGCCAACCTACAGAATAACCAGTACACGATTGCTTAAGAAACTCCTACCAATCCTATACGCTAATCAATCTAGTCTTTTAAGAAATATATATAAGAAACTAATAAAAACAACTAATATAAAATATAAATAGCTAGGGGCGCCTGAGTGGCTCAGTCAGTTAAGTGTCTGACTCTTGATTTGGGCTTAGGTGGTGATCTCACGGTCATGACATCGAGCCCTGCATCGGGCTCTGTGCTGACAGCTCAGAGCCCGGAGCCTGCTTCGGATTCTGTGTCTCCCTCTCTCTGCCTCTCCCCTGCTTGCACTCTGTCTCTCTCTCTCTCTCAAAAATAAACATTAAGAGGATATTTGAGGAGGTCTGCTATCTAGACTCCAAAGAACATTCCATCAACGATTAGCAATGGTTGAATCTAGTTGGAGGGTATTAGGTATTCATAGCACCCACTTCTCAGTATTTCTCTGCGTTCAGATTTTTTTTTTTAGATGTTAATAGGCAAAATGATATTGCATCAATAAAAGGAAAAAAGCTACTATAATTTAAGAATGAAAAATAAGAATTCTGAAATGAACTGGATTATTTTAAGTTCTTATCTGAGTTCCAGTTAGGTAACATACAGTGTTGTGTTTGTTTCAGGTGTACAATATAGTGATTAGACGCTTCCATACAAACCTGGTGCTCATTACAACAAGGGCATTTTTTTAATGTTTATTTTTACTTTTTATTTTTTTTGAGAAAGAGAGAGAATATGAAGTGGGGAGGGGGGGAGAGAGAGAGAGAAGGAGACACAGAATCCAAAGCAGGCTCCAGGCTCTGTGCTGTTGGCACAGAGCCCGACGCGGGGCTTGAACCCACGAACTGCAAGCTCATGACCTGAGCTGAAGTCTGATGCTTAACTGACTGAGCCACTCAGGCACCCCCAAGTGTACTCCTTAATCCCTATCACCTATTTAACCCCACCCCCCACCTCCCGGTTGATAACCATCAGTTTGTTCTCCGTAGTTAAGAGTCTATGTCTTGGTTTCTCTCTCTCTCTCTCTCTCTCTCTCTCTCTCTCTCTCTCTCTCTCTCTCTGTTTTCTCCCTTTGCTTGTCTGTTTTGTTTCTTAAATTCTAAATTCTTAAATTCTTTTGTTTCCCTTGCCTCGGGAGACATATCTAGAAGAAAGTTGCTACAGCCTATGTCAAGGAGGTTACTGCGTGTGTTCTCCGCTAGGATTTTTATGCTTCCCGGTCTTAATTTAGGTCTTACATCCATTTTTAATTTATTTTTGCAGAAGGTGTAGAGAAGTGGTCCAGTATCATTTGTTTGCATATTGCTGTCCAGTTTTCCTAACACCATTTGTTGAAGAGACTATCTTTTCCCCATTGGATGTTCTTTCCTCCTTTATCAAAGACTAATTGGTCATATAGTTGTGCGTTCACTTCTGGGCTTTCTATTCTGTTCCATTGACCTATGTGTTTATTTTTGTGCCAGTACCATACTGTCTTGATGACGACAGCTTTGTACCATAACTTCAAATCTGGACTTGTGATGCCTCCAGCTTTGCTTTGCTTTTTCAAGGTTGTTTTGACTAATTCAGGGTCCTTTATGGTTCTATGCAAATTTTAGGATTGTTTGTTCTAGCTCTGTGAAAAATGCTGTTGGTATTTTGATAGGGACTGCATTCAATGTGTAGATTGTTTTGTGCAGTATGAACATTTGAACAGTGTTTGTTCATCCAGTCCATGAGCATGGAATGTTTTCCCATTTCTTTGTGTCCCCCGTCAATGTCTCTCATCAGTATTTCCAGAGTACAGGTCCTTTACCTCCTTGGTTAGGTTTATTCCTAGGTATCTTATTGTTTTTGGTGCAATTGTAAATGGGATAGATACCTTAATTTCTCCTTCTGCTACGTCATCATTGGTGTATAGAAATGCAGATTTCTACATGCTGATTTTGTGTGCTACAACTTTACTCAATTTGTTTATCAGTTCTAGCAGTTTTGGGGTGGAATCTCAGGTTCCCGATATAGAGTATCATGTTATCTGCAAACAGTGAAGGTTTTACCTCTTCCTTGCCAAGTTGGATGCCTTTTATTTCTTTTACTGTCTGATTGCTGTGGCTTGGTTAATGGTTAGCAGTGGTTGAATCGAGTTGGGGGGTATTATTTACTCATAGTGCCCAAGTCTCAGTATTTCTCCGTGCTCAGAATTTTTGAGAAGTTAACAGGCAAAATGATACTGCATCTATAAAAGGACAAAGACAGGCTACTGTAATTTAAGAATGAAAAACAAGAAGGAATTCTGACATGAAATGAATTAACTATTAAAATGAATGGGTCTAAAAACTAAAAAGGTAAAAGACCACCTCATGCTGAGGCAGATAAATTTTAAAAGAAAGGCTTAAAAACTTCTGACTCATGGGGCCCCTGGGTGGCTCAGTCGGTTAAGTATCCAACTCTTGGTTTCAGGTCAAGTCATGGCTTTGTGGGTTCAGGCTCCACATCGGGCTCTATGCTGGGAGCTGGGAGCCTGCTTGGGATTCTCTCTCTCCCTCTCTCTCTGCCTTTCCCCCCACTTGCGCTGTCTCTCTCCCTCAAAAGAAATACACTTTAACAACAACTTACAAGCATTCAAATTCATTATTTTGAAGTTTCAGAGCCCCAAGTATAAAGAGAAAAATAAAATTAGATTTACCGTTAAAACACGAGACCAAACGGACAACAGACTTCTCAATACAACGGCGAATACCGCAGGACTATGTGGAAATGCATGCAAATATCTGAGGAAAAAAAAGTCTTGAAGCTAGAATCGTATAGGTAATAGAAATCAATCTGAGGGCAAAATACAGATAGTACGAATCCATACAAGACTCAGAGAATTTACCTCCCCTGGACCCAAAACAGTGTTCAGGGATGACTTAAAAGTAGCAAGAAAGCTCAAAGAAATTAAAAAGAAGCAAAGGGTCCTTGACATTAGGACATGCTTCGTTGATTAGCAAAGGTTTCAAGATATGGCGATTACTTCTTTTCCAAGAAGCCCTGATTAGTACTGGATGCTGTTGGAAGGCTTAGATGATCATAATCATAATACTGAGCTCTCTTATTGAACATATAGAAAAGCAAAGCAGACTTGGAGACATGGAACCAGGTATAAATGGTCAAAACATCAATAAGTAAAAAAAAAAAAAAACTGGGTGCATAACAAAATCAATAATGTTAGAGTAAAAATGCCCTGTACTTCCCATCTTCCCCAGCGAGAGCCCACAGTTTAAACACCAAATGGAACCCAGAGAAAAGCGTATCATTTGAAATCATAAACTCTTAAATGTGGTCACGTATCAGGGACCAGAGAAGGTTAATGTGAAGGTAATGTTTCGTTTGTTTGTCTTAATCTTTATTTGTTTTTGAGAGAGAGACAGAGCACGAGCGGGGGCGGGGGTAGAGAGAGAAGGAGACACAGAACCCAAAGTGGGCTCCAGGCTCCGAGCTGTCAGCACAGAGCACAGCGTGGGGCTTGAACCCACCAACAGTGAGGTCATGACCTGAGCTGAAGTCGGACGCTCAACCGCCTAAGCCACCCAGGCGCCCCAAAGTAAAGCTTTTAAGATGACAGGGCCTTGAACACAGCCCACTTTTAAAATTCCTATTTCAAGAGGACATATTGTAACATGAGCTCGCATAAGGTGGCAGTAAGTGTTCCTTTTAAAATATTTTCTCTTTTCATATTTTTCATTCCAGGAAGCCTCAATACAGTGGCAGGTGTATTTTATATAAATGACCAAAATGCAACAATATAAGGATGCCTCACAACTTGATCTCCATCTGTCTCCCTGCGAGAAAATTAAACAGCCTTGCCACAGCTAATCCTTTCACAAATTATTCTTTCAGATGGCCTCCGTGGGGGGGGGGGGGGGGGGGGGGAGTGGTATTCATTTGAGCTTTACCTCTCTTAAAGTTAGAGTGACCTCTTTCGGCTCTGCTCTTGGGACATCAGTGTTTTTCCAACACAGACTCTGTCTTCAGATTCTCCCAGCTGACTATGAAATTCACTTGACTACAGTGAAATGTGGCTTTCATAAGGAGTTCACGAGTTAACTGTTACTGGGGGGAAAAAATATATATATGTAGGAGGAAAAGTCTGTCGTGGTTAATGATATGATTTATTGCAATTACAGAAAACTACCCTGATTGTTCAAATTGCGGTCTGTGGGCCTCAGCCAGATTAAATGCCAGGCTGTGACTAGCACAGGGGAGGTAATCAAATAATTGCCTTTGCTAAATAACGTTGTTCTTAATTCACACGGCAAACTTTTTCAAGTACAAATTGGTACGACATGACTGAGAGAAACAAAACACCAGGATTTTAAAAATTAAATTATACAGCGAAAATGGTCAGCTGTTAGCTACCCAAAACCAATTCTTAAGGCAATTTTTCTTCAAAGACATTCGGAGTGTAGCATGTTATACAGAGGCGAAGATTTCACCTACCCCTAATCTAGCTGCTACAAAATGTAATGTTGCCATGTGTGAATGTTACTGTCCCCCCAAAATCCACATATCGAAATCCACCATGATGGTGTTGGTGGTGGAGCCTTTGGGGGGTGCTGAGGTCATGAGGGTGCAGCTCTCATCCACAGGATTAGTGGCTCATTAAAGGGCCCCCCAAAGTGCTCTCTCCCTCTTTCCACCATGTGAGGATGTAGTAAGTCAAGCCATCTGCAAGCTGGAAGAGGGTTCTCACCAGAACCTGACCATGCTGGCCACGCTGATGCTGACTTCCAACCTCTGATACCGGGAAAAATAAATTTCTGGTATTTATAAGCCACCCAGTCTATGATATTTTGTTACAGCAGCCTGAACTAAGATAAGATACTCACCACTCAGGAAATTTGAAGGAAAGAGAAAACTTGAAAAAAATCAAGGGGGTAGGGAGACTTAGCTTGGAAAGAGAAGGAGGAAGAACATGGAGACAGTATATATGTTCAATCAGATATTATCCTCTCAGAGGAGAGTCAGCCTGAACCAGCTGATTTGAAAACAAAGGATGGGGAAGCATTTTCTAAAGTCTGTCAACTGTCACAATTAACTGGTTCTAATTAAAATAAAAAAAAAAAAGAATTGGTCACCCATATTGTCAGCGATAAATGTGGATAATCAAAGAGTTCTCAGTGGTTACATAATTACGGATATGCTTTTTTTTAGTCCCCAATGAAAAATGGTACGAAATGTAGTAAGAATAAGAAGAGTGAATATGGATGCTTACTGGGTGCATTACCTCCTATAAACTCTGTAAGATCGGTTTTTATGTAAGTTTTTTTTATAAATATTTCATAAGTTTTTACATAAGCCATTAACATCCCTAGCACGTCCATACTCCCGTGTTTCCAAACAACCACTAAAGGGTATATGTTAATTACAGCTTACAGTGAGGGCACCAGAATCATAAAAGGCTTTACTGCATCCTCCCAAGAAGCATAAAATTGAGATGTGTTCTAAAGTTTAGGGATGGGCTAAGTTTCAATCTTGCCTATGCCGAATTTACAAGCTACTAAGGAAGCAGGACAGGTACCGAGAGATACCACAAATATCCCACCAATGGCTCACCAGAGACCTACACAGTTTCAATTGGCACAAGGAAACTATGAAAAAATATGCATATAATTTACATATATTAATACACAAATTGGTTTGAGCGACTGGTTTGGGCACCATGCGGGGCAGACCATTCTGGATTAAGGTAAATTAACGAACAACACGTTGCTGGGAAGACATTACGCAAAACGTGAAAGAGATGTGGACTGTCGGAGGAAAGGGCAGAAATGTAGAAATCCTAATCTAATTTGGAACACTGGCCAGAGCCCGGGGCGTGATCATACCAGGGGTGTGCACCTGCAGAAACACCCGTCAGATCCACTCCAAGATGCAAGAACCGAGGCTGTGAAACTGATGCCAAAATTTGGCATGAGAAGGATGGCTTGCAGGAGTCAAACCCAGAATCAGAGTTGCTTTTGTTTTCAACAGTAAGATAGACAGATTAGATAGGTGACAAAAACTGGAAACCAAGAGAAAACAAATCACAGAAGAGACTAAGAAAGATGAGACTGAAGGAAATTCCCAATGAGTTTCAACAGTCTTGCGGGCTGTGCACAGATATAACACACTGGACTTCTCATTCTTCCAGCTGCCCTTTTAATTGTGCATCTATTTGGTCCGTGTCCGTGTTCTTCTTCCTAAACTCAACATTCCTTAGAGGCGGGAACTCTGACAACACAAAAGAAGGCCCAGTTGCCCTTACGAAGTCTTTGGGATGACAATCAAGGGGGTTGGTACCATTTTTCAGAAATGTAACAATCGAAAAAAAGGGTTGGTGATCTATTGTTTCTTTACCTTTCTTTAATGTCGTAATGTTTATTTGTCTCCAGAAAAACTTGTTTCTGTCCCTCTGGGTCCTGGCTTGTAAGTTACAGCTTCTCCTTCATTCCTGAAATACCGTCAGATACTTTACTAATAAACATTGTCAGTTGTTTGAAACTACCACTAGGAAGTAACCAAGAGCGAATATGAAGATTCTTTAGGCACAGAAGGAAAAAAATAGAGAATCTTTCAATTAATGTAACTAGACATGTCTCTTTTACGCCAATCATAAGGTTATGGAACAGGTATGGAATAAGGTATGTGGAACAGGAGAGGAATATGTGTTTCGTTACAGGGACATTTTTTAAAACTTTTTTAAAGTTTATTTATTTATTTTGAGAGAGGGAGGGCGTGAGCAGGATACAGACAGGGAGAGAGGGGAGAAAGAATCCCAAGCAGGTTTCACACCTTGTCAGCACAGAGGCCGATGTGGTGCTCAAACTCATGAACCGCGAGATCACGACCTGAGCCAAAATCAAGAGTTGGACGCTTAGCTGACTGAGCCACCCAGGTGCCCCTAGTTATACGGATATTTTGACGAATAAGGCATGATTCCTGAGTTTAAGATATAGAAAGCCACAAAAGAACATTACCCTGGCCCTAATTTTATATATATGATGTTTAATTTGCCAACTTGACTGGTTCGTGGGTGCCCAGATATTTGTCCAAACATTATTTCTGGATGTGTCTGGATGAAATTAGCATTTGAATTAGTGGGGTCAGAGGAGCATCTTGCCCTCCTCAGTGTGGGTGGGTAAGCATCATCCAATTTGCTGAGGGCAATCCAATAAAACAGAAAAGGTACAGTAAGGAAGAATTCAATCCCTCCTGCCTGACCGCTTGAGCGAAGACATTGATCTTGCCTGCCCTCGGTGCTCCTGGCTTTTAGGCATTCAGACTCAGACTGGATTACACCACTGGCTTTCATCTGTCTCCAGCTTGCAGAGACCAGATCAGGGCACTTCTCCGCCTCCGTGATTGCACACGCCAATTCCTTAGAATAAATTCTTCATTTCCCTATTGGTAAATGTCGGTTCTATTTCTCCAGAGAACTCTAACTACAGTTGTGGCTACAAAGCAAACAAGCAAACGGAATTCAGTGGGGTGCCAGATCCCTCTGAGGAGAAATGGGAAACACAATTTGCTCTGCGTCTTGGAAGGCTCGGGGAGAAAGCGGTGGCAAACTTAAAAGCAGGAAAGAACAATCGATTAGGAAGATTAAAGATTGAAGAATTTTGAAAGATGGAAGGCAGACGAGCATGAGAGTTTAGAATCCCCGGGAGCCCCAGATGCGAGTGGAGTGCTAACCCATCACCAACCCCTTCCTATGCGCTTCCCCTCAGGGTGATGAGAAAGACTAAGGGCAAGACAGTTAACCTGAGGATCACGCCTGCTCGCCCGGGATGCAGAGCCCGAGAGGAGCGTCTCCCTGGTCCTATTAAAATAATAAATTAATGGATTTTCTAATATTCTTAGAATGACACTTCCTTGGTTATTTAAAGGATACTCTCTGGGGGTCTGTTTACTTTTACTTCAGATGTTTGCATCAATAGTCCTAACCAAGATTAGTTATTCATTTTGATAACTAATAAATTTTTTATGCAATCTTTCTCAGTTTTGAGATCAATGATACATGTTTGATAAAACGCATCGGAAAGATGTTCCTTATTCTGCTCCAGAATAGCTTAGGTATTTCTTCGTATAATTGACCTTTAAAAAGTCTGACAGCCTTCCC
The DNA here is from genome assembly GCF_028749965.1 of Puma concolor. Taxonomy (NCBI): domain Eukaryota; kingdom Metazoa; phylum Chordata; class Mammalia; order Carnivora; family Felidae; genus Puma; species Puma concolor. The sequence continues at coordinate 8,404,318 of NC_141679.1, read as the reverse complement.
CTGTGACACCATCGGGGCCTGGTGCTCGTACTGGGAGTGCTCTTTAAATATTTCCTCAATTTCCTTTTATGCTAATTGATCTTTTCAGAGTTTCTGCTTCTATCAGGGTCAATTCTGTAAGCTACATTTAGAAAAATATACTCATGGTATTTACTCTTTCCATGTTTTTGATAAAAGTAGTACAAAGTATGGGGCGCCTGGGTGGCACAGTCGGTTAAGCGTCCGACTTCAGCCAGGTCACGATCTCGCGGTCTGTGAGTTCGAGCCCCGCGTCAGGCTCTGGGCTGATGGCTCAGAGGCTGGAGCCTGTTTCCGATTCTGTGTCTCCCTCTCTCTCTGCCCCTCCCCCGTTCATGCTCTGTCTCTCTCTGTCCCAAAAATAAATAAACGTTGAAAAAAAAAATTTTTTTTAAAAAGTAGTACAAAGTAGTCCCATGATCTTTTACAAGTTCCTCCCTTTTAATAGCTACTTGCCCTTACCGATCCTAGTTTTGTGTATCTGTGCCTTCTCCTTTTTTCTCAGATTAGGTTAGCTAGTGGTTTCCCTCTTGTTGATTTTCTCAAAGAACAAGATTTTTAAGGTTTATTCAGTATTTTCATTTCCTAACTCATGAAGTCCTGCTTTTAATGCTAATTCCTTTTATTTTCTTTTGGTTTGTTTAAATAAATATTATTTCGGTGACTTAGTGAGTTGGGTATTGCATTTTTTTATTGATATAACTCAATGCCATAAATTCCCTGTAACCCCTGTTTTAGTGATTTCCTGCAGGCGGTGAAATGTTAAGAGATGTTCAAAAGCTTGTTAATTTATTTTGCCTATTTTTTAATTTCCAGGAAAAGGAGTCTGCTTAAAAATTTTTTTGTTCCCAATTTCTCCTTTACACTAATGACCTTAAGGGGATTTGAGAGTGCTGATAAAATGTTTTCAGAGTAAGGAGCCTTTGGATCCCACAAGATAGAAAAGCAGCAAAGCAATGAGTAGATTTGTAAAACGGGAAGAAAAAGGACCCAATGGCCTAAGCTCTTGAATAGATAAAGAACCATCATGAAAATGTGGCAGCCCTATCCCACTCTACCCACATAGGATTTCCGGACCAATGTCGTAAACCCTCCAATTTATGGAAGAAGCTGAAAAATCCAGATGTTCATGCTAAATTTCTCCATTTTATTTATTTATTTATTTTTTTTTTTAAATTTTTTTTTTCAACGTTTATTTATTTTTGGGACAGAGAGAGACAGAGCATGAACGGGGGAGGGGCAGAGAGAGAGGGAGACACAGAATCGGAAACAGGCTCCAGCCTCTGAGCCATCAGCCCAGAGCCTGACGCGGGGCTCGAACTCACGGACCGGGAGATCGTGACCTGGCTGAAGTCGGACGCTTAACCGACTGTGCCACCCAGGCGCCCCTAAATTTCTCCATTTTTAACTGACGGCTATTAATTATCGTTTTTAAACATTTGTTTCATGGACAGGCGAGCCCGTTGCAATTAGACCATAAGATACTGAAGTTTAAGGCTTCAGAGATGGAACATTTCTGGTCGAGAACAAATTCTGGAGTGTGGTCGACATAGTGCATGGTCAAATTGAAATTTCAGCTTGAGGTCACAGAGGTTACCCAAAGACCACAAAACTACCAAGGATCATGAGAGGATGAGAAACTGAAGAGGAAAACTGTGAACGGGTGCCATCGTCCTTAAGGAAGAGGTTGGATGACCACAGAGGCTTCACTAGGGTTGGACGCTGAAGGCGGGCATAGTAGGGGCTGTTAGATTTTTAACTGACCTCAAAATGAAATATGGGGTCATGGTGTGAAGCTGAGTTCTTGACCACAGAGACTGGTGGGGAGCTTGGATAGAGGATGCAAAAAGATCACAGGAATAATACGTACAGCTCTATGAGAACCACTATTCCCTATCTTCCTAATCGATCCTTTTAATGCCCTAATATAGGAGTCTCTGAATATTAGGGCCAACGTAACTGATCTAGATTAAATTATGACATTTACCCATTTCTAATCATTAGTGACCTCTGTGATTCTCCAATTTCCCTAAAGACAACCAAGTACAGTTCAGAATTCTCCCCATTCTCCAAGTACGTGGGATATCCAAGCTGCAAGCCAACTCGGGGGTTCGTAAAATTTTCATTCTATAACCCCCTTTGGCAGTCTGATGAAGTCTACGGGTCCTTTCCCAGAATAATATACTTCAATGCATAAAAATGTATGACATTATTAAGAAAACTAATTTCGAAACGCAGTTTTCAAAATATAATAATATATGCTTTCTTTATTGAGAAATTAAGTAACACGATCTAGTTGTAGTTCTAATAACTATTGTAATTTTAAAGCAGTGATGTGCATAAATGATATTTTGAAGCTGCTACAACTATTGTAATATGATACAAAAATATTATTAGTGATAAAGTTTAATGCTGATTTTACTGTGGCTTGTTGCCTACATTCAAAATTGAAGGAAACATTAAATTGAAGCCAGAGGTCAGTGAGAATAAAGCTGTATTTTTCACCCATTCAAGTTTTGAACTATCTGTATTCTCTCCATGGTTTGCTTGGGAGTCTATGGATCCCAGGTTAAGAACTTCTGAGCGTTTAACTTTTTCCAACCTTCCACATACATTGGAATTCTGGTCCACCTTATTAAAGAACAGAGAGGCAATTGGGGTGCCTGGGTGGCTCAGTTGGTCAAGCGTCCGACTTTGGCTCAGATCATGATCTCGCAGTTCATGAGTTCAAGCCCCACGTCGGGCTCTGTGCTGACAGCTCAGAGCCTGGAGCCTGCTTTGGGTTCTGTGTCTCCTTCTCTCTCTGCCCTTCCCTCACTCACACTCTGTGTCTCTCTCCCTCTCAAAATATAAACATTAAGTAAGTAAGTAAGTAAGTAAATAAATTAATTAATTAATTAATTAATTAATTAAAGAACAGAGAGGCAAAACAGAGTCTGCTTTTTGTTACCAACTAACATTGTACCATCCAGCCCAAAGTGGTGGTGCAAATCATCGAAGCATTTAAAAATCCTTTGAGTTTTACTTTACTTTCAACCAGTCTCAAACCATGCTAAATTGTAGGTTTTCTGGTTAATTTATTATTATTTTAATTTAAATCCAAGTTAGTTAACAAACAGTGTTATTACACTATGGTTTCAGGAGTAGAATTTAGTGATTCATCATTTACATGTAACACCCAGTGCTCATCCCAACAAGTGTCCTCCTTAATGCCCATCACCCATTTAGCCCATCCCCCCACCCAACAACCTTCCAGCAACCGTCAGTTTGTTCTCTGTATTTAAGAGTCTCTTACGGTTTGCTTCCCTCTCTGTTTTATCTTATTTTCCCTTCCCTTCCTCTATGTTCAACTGTTTTCTTTCTTAAATTCCACATATGAGTGAAATCATATGATATTTGTCTTTCTCTGAGTTATTTCGCTTAGCATAATACAGACACATGTAAAGATGCTCAATATCACTCATTATCAGGGAAATACAAATTAAAACCACACTGAGATACAACCTCACACCTGCCAGAATGCCTAAAATTAACCATTCAGGAAACAGATGTTGGTGACGATGTGGAGAAAGAGGAACTCCTTTACACTGTTGGTGGGAATGCAAACTGGTGCAGCCAGTCTGGAGAACAGTACAGAGGTTCCTCAAAAAAATAAAAAAAAAATAGAGGTACCCTACCACCCAGCAATTGCACTACTAGGTATTTATTCAAAGGATACAAAAATGCTGACTGAAGGGGCACATGCACCCCAGTGTTTACAGTAGACCTATTGACAATAGCCAAATTATGCAAAGAGCCCAAATGTCCATCAACTGATGAATGAATAAAGAAGATGTGGGGTGTGTGTGTGTGTGTGTGTGTGTGTGTGTGTGTGTGTAATGGAATATTACCCAGTGATCAAAAAGAATTAAATCTTGCCGTTTGCAACAACGTGGATGGAACTAGAATGTTCTGGCTAATTTCTTACTGTTCTGTGTGTCATGCAATTATTTATCCCTAGTTATATCTCTTTACTTCATATGTTTTATTCATGGACAATTAAAACCCATTTTCAAGTTCTTCACATAATCATCAAGTCTTCTAATGGGTCACCCCTTTGTTGTTTGTTGGAATTATACACCATTATTTTTATGAGAATTTCAATTTTAATGACATTTCAATCATGACGAACAATATTCACATTTTGAGTCCTGAACAAAGTGACATACACATCCTAACATCCAGAGTACGTATCTCCAAATGCCCAGAGTTCTCCCTTCTAGAGTAGGGCCACTTTTATCCAAAGTTCCCATCACGTTTGCATCTCTAACTCATTTTTCCCTGGTGTGTAGGATGGATCAATTCTTTTGCTTCCTAAAGGAAGGAATTGTCAACCAAAAAAAAAAAAAAATCAAACATTTATTCAATACAGTGTCTATACCACACAGGAGATGACTCAAATTCCTCACCCGTGGATACCCAGATAACTGAAACTTCTCACCCTTCCTGTACCTTTCCTTAGGTGATTGCTGCCAGGCATGTAACATCCATCCACGTCTTCTTTTAGGTCAGGAATTCTACTACACATCCCCATCTTGACATCATTCTAGCTCCCAAATTTCTATCTCAGTCAAGAGCTTCCATGGGCACATAGCTTGCTGATACAACACCTCTATCTCCTTTTGAAGAGCCTGCTTCCCTTGCAACAAGAGATACCCTGCCAACCTGCTGTAATCCTTCAATGCAACAATTTATACTTTACGGATTTCTTGCAGAGAACCTAGAAAAACGTAACACAACTGAATAAGCTAACTCTCAACCTGCAATCTTCCCTATATGTCATGTGCTCTTATCTAAAAGTGAAGGGTGATTTCAGCTCCTACGGTCTCAAACTATTCAGTTGACCCTTTTGTACTATAAAATATTCAGGGTTTTTTTTTTCCCCCCTCATACTCAGAATGTTTTCTAAGTATCTGAATCAAGAAAAAGTATCATCGTTATGAGGATATATCCTCTCTGTGCAAATGTTTCTTAGATTTCAAATTCTGTACATGGTTAGCCATGCTCATTAGGTGATTTACATTTAACTCCAAGGTCCAGAGAAATGTTGAGCTATATTTTTACCCAGTCTCAAAATAATACAATTGGACTGAGATTGTGTGGCACAAAGTCCCCCACTACAAGGCAGCCACATGACCTCAGTCTCCGGGCCAGGGGTCACGATGCATCCTCTTCTCTCTGTGGAATCTCCTTCTGTCTCTCTCTTATAAGGACATTGCTTATTAAATTGAGAACCTATGCAGAAAACCCAGGATAAGCGCCTCCTCCCAAGACTCTTAACTTAATCTCATCTTTTGTCATACAAGGTAATACTCACTTTCACCATATAAGGTAATATTCACAGGGTCTGGGAATTAGGACAGGGACCTATCTTTTTGGACACACTTACTTAGCCCACTACATTTTGACCTATATAATCCATGAATAGGGTAGATTTTGTTCTTAATAAGAGAACAACTGACATAATCTTTAAAAAATTGGGTTATTACTTAATGGAAAATTATTGTTGTCTACAGTATCTTAAAGTCTTTATTCAGGATGATTATTATAAGTGGACGTTAAATGAAAGTAAGTGTTCATACTCTAATACTAAATAATAAAGATACTCAACTTCTGCACATGCCTGCTTGATCATTGCTCCTATAGACTGTGTTATTTACCTCGAAGTTCCAGCAAGTCTAATAAAAAAAAAGATTTTAGTATTTTTTCAGATTCCACTGATGATTTTTTAAAACTTAATATTAATTTATTTTTGAGGGAGATAGAAACCGAGTATGAGCAGGGGAGGGGCGGAGAGAGAGGAAGACACAGAATCTGAAGCAGGCTCCAGGCTCTGAGCCATCAGCACAGAGCCTGACACGGAGCTCGAACCCACGAACCACGAGATTGTGACCTGAGCCAAATAGGACGCTTAACCGACTGAGCCACCCAGGCACCCCTATGATTTTTTTTTTTAACTTCTGAAAATCATACTATACCAACATGAAACAAAGCACATTAAATTTAATCTATTTTCACACTCTCTGAGTTAATTTTTATTTGCAAATAGTCTTATTTCATCTAAAGAAATGATGTATGAAGCTATTTCCTTAAGCCAGATCTCACAATGGAACTTTAAACGTCTTAAATGCTATAGGTTTGCTCAATGTTGTTATGGTTATTATTGTAGTTATTTATTGCTGTCTTTAAACCAGAATTGAAAGCACAAATAACGAAAGTGTGATAATCTAAGATACTGTATCGATCAGCTACACCACAGGATCAGAAATGTCTGCATCAGCCAAATTTGCCTGGGCCTACACCAATTTTAGGGTGCCATTTTCATCCCTCCCCTATTATTTTATCACGGACTCCCACAGTTTTGGTACACAGGCCTTTTTGTCTCCCACAACCACTGCATCTTTCTCCTCTAACACAAATTACTTTCTAACAAGAAGGTGATCAAAACAAGGGTCGACTGGATTAAGTACTTTTAAGGCTTCTAATGCTGAAACATCATAGAATTTCAATTTATCTCTCACAGAGACTTTAGTGTGGTTACATCATTTGTTCACAATACTGTTCAGTTTATGTCTCTGTCTGTATTCCAGCTGAAAGTCCCCCCCAATATATGCTATTTTTATTTATTTATACTGAGTAAATAAAACATCAGCATAGTTCCGTAAGTAAGAGCTATCTAAACGCATGTAGTTTTAAAAATGTCAACCCTCTCCCCTCTAATTACTTCTACCCTTTGTACCTGATTCCCATCTACCCGCTTTGGGTAACCAGTCTAGTTTTTCATTTATCCTTCCTTTCCTTCTTGTTGGTATGAACTTCAGGTGCACATATTTTCTTATTTGTCCTTCTTTCTAATACAAAACATAGCGGATTATAGCTACTCTTTTCCACTTTGCCTTTTTCATTTATCTTGGAAATCACTTTATAACAGCTCAGAGAGCCGGTCCTCGTTCATTTGTGTTACACGTGCACGGTTCTCCAGGGCACATGGGTAACTATGTATTTTAATCCATCTTCAACGTTTCAGCATTTAGACTGCAATACTGCGCAATTACAAATTGTACAGCAATGAAGAAACTTCACATATGTGTTTACACACTGTTCAAGGGGGTACCTTCAGGGTAAATTCCTAAAAGTAGAATTGTTGGATCAAATGGCAAATACATATATAGTTTTGTTTTGTTTACGTAGTGCCAAACTTTCCTCTATGAAGACTGTACCAATTTGCATTGGCACCACCAATGTGTAACAGTGCGTACGTTCTCACAGCCCCAAACACGGAACGTGTTCATGTACTTTTTGATTTTTACCAATCTGATACATAGGAAGTGAGGTCTCAGAGTACTTTTATTTTTCATGTTTCTTATTAAAGTGAGGTTGAATAGTTTTTCATAGGTTAGAGGGTCATATCTTTTACTTTGAGTTGCCTGTTCGTGTGTTTTGCACATTTTTCATTTCCTCTAATTTTTAAAGATTTACTTATATATTGAGGATATTAACTCTTTGGGCTATTTGTTGCAAAAAACGTTTGCATAAGTTTGTCACTTATGTTTTAAATTGCAAGCTTTTGTGTTTTTCTGTAATAAATTTGATTAATCATTTATTTTGTTACATCAGTATTTTGAATCCGGTTAAAAAGTCTTTTCCTTCACACAAATAAGAGAAGAATCACGTATGTTTTCTGCTGGTACTTACATGATTACATTTTTTATATTGGGATTTTTTATCCATCTGGAGTTTATTCTTGTCTATGATATGAGCTATGGATCTCACTTTATCTTTTGCTGATGGGCTAACAAGTTGCCTCAGAATAACATACTAAAAAGTCCATCTTTGTGATTATTTTGATGACTTTTTAATACTTCCATATATTCCTGGGTCTATTTCTGGAATTTTTATTCTATTCCATCAACCTATTTTTCTCATCATGTTTTAATTATAGAGGCTTTGAGGGATGCCCAGGTGGCTCAGTCGGTTGAGCGTCCAACTTTGGCTTGTGGTTCACGAGTTAGAGCCCTGCGTAGGGGTGTCAGCACAGAGCCTGGAGCCTACCTCAGATTCTGTGTCTCCCTCTCTCTCTTTCCCTCCCCCACTCCTACTCTGTCTCTGTCTCTCTCTCAAAAATAACTAAAATATTTTTTAAAAAATTATATAGGCTTTGTGGTGTGTTTTAATGCATGGTAGGGCTAGTTTTCCCACATAGCTTTTCTTTTTCACTGTTTTCCTGGCTATTTGTTGTTCCACATAAACTCTCGTATCAATGCACTCAGTTCCATTTAAACAAAAAGCTTGCTGATATTTTATTAAGATTGTGTTAAATCATATACTTTTGTGTCTTTCGGGAGTGCTTTCGCACATTTAGTGTTGAATTATTTAATCTCCTTTGTTACTATTCTTAAATCACTTATTAAGTTTATTTTAAGGCTAATATAGTTAACAAAGCTACCGGAGGGGAAGTGGGTGAGGAGATGGGTAAAAGAGGTGGTGGGGATTAAAGAGTACACTTATCCTTTGTTGCTGTTTAAATGGGGCTTTTCTACCATTATATCCATCAACTGGGTATTGATTCTGTATCAGAATGCTAGCAATTTCAAGTTATGTTAAGTTTCACTTTTGCTATTTTCCTGAATTCTTTTTATTTTGAGGGAAAGTTTTACCATTGTTTCTCTAGGGTTTTCCAACTATATCATCACATTATCTGCAAACCCAAATCATTTTACTTCTTTTCCAGTATTTATCCTCTAACTGCACTGGCTATTACTTCCAGGACAAGGTTAATTGTAGTTGAGATCTGTTTTCTTTGCTCTTAATCTTAGTGGAAGTGCCTCTAATGTTTTCCCATTAAGATGCTGGCTTTAAGAATAAATTATATGTTTTTAATTAAATTGGATTTTGCCCAAAGATTTTTTTAGCATCTCTGGAGACATTCATATTATTTTTTTCTTCCTCCTTTGATCTGTTAACATAGTGTATTACTCTACTGGATTTACTAAGCGTGAACCAGGCTTGCATTCCTGCAATAAATGTCACTTCATTGTAATTTATTAGTTTTTTTATTGGGATGTTGGATTCTGTTTGCTAAGGTTTCATCAAGTACTTTTACATCAATATTCAAAAGTGATATCGGCAATAATTTTCTAATTATATTGTCACTAGCTTACTTCTTTAAAATAATTTCATAATTCTAGAATAAGTTATGAAGCACTGGGTCTATCTGATCTCTGAAGTTTTGGTAGAATTCCCCTGTGAAACCATCAGGGGTTAATGCTTCCTTATGGAACAACTACCTTATGACTTTCTCTATTTCCTTGATGAAAATAGGCATATGTAACCTTCTATTTCCAACAGAGTCAATTTCTTTAGGAAATCGTGCATTCTGTACAGATTTTCAAATTTATTTGTATGGATACTGGCAAAAGAATCCCTAATATATTTTTAATGATTCTTTTTTAATGATTATTTCCTCTTTGCCAATTCTTGTTTTGAATATCTATGCTTTCTCATTATGTTACTGGTTTGTATATTTTGCAAATTTTTTCAAAAACCATATTTTTAATTATATTAAAATCTGTTTTAATGATTATTTGTCTTTGCCAATTCTTGTTTTGAATATCTATGCTTTCTCATTATGTTACTGGTTTGTATATTTTGCAAATTTTTTCAAAAACCATGATTTTGACTTATTAATTATATCTACATTTGTTCATTAACTCCCTCCTTTTCTTTTCTTTTTTTTTTTTTTAACATTTTCTAAGTTCTTAAGTGTGGAATTTAATTTGTTAATTTTCATCCTTTCCCTTTCATTGATGAAAGTGTTTAAGGCTGTGAATCTTCCTTTAATCACCAATTAACATATATTTTTTCTATCCTATCCCTATGTTTTATTTAATGTTAGATGTACCCTTAAATACATCAAATTCTCCTCATCAGTCCTTACACTGAAGCTTATCCACTCATGTTTTAGTGGAGTTCCAGTAGATTCTCAAGAAGCCTCCTGGATACACATTCCTGAGTTCCTGCATTTATTTAAAAAAAAAAAAAAAAAAAAAAAAAAAAAAGGAAAGACAACAATGCTACTCTATTGGTGATGCACTTTGTACGTTGCTTTTGAACAACAAACATGTTTTTGAACGTCTAAAGCCAGCCTAGCACTCTTGCCTTTGTAAGATATTTTATCGTTTTTGCCACTAACTCTGAAGACTTTAAAAGACATCTTCATAATGTTTAATAGAGCTACTCAGCTAGGTCTCAGAATTAGTTGTTACAGACCAGTAGCCTCTGGTACCCAGGAAGCCCTTTCAATATTTATAGTCTAACTTTTTATTTATAAGAAATAAAAGGTGTTTTTAAGTCACAGTTTTAAATATTAATTTTGTTCCATTGTTTTTTGTATCTTTTTTCGGGGACTCCAATTATAACTAATTGGATCATCTTTGCTTACATTTCATTTCAAACACTTTCTCTTTTCTTTTTTTACCTTGTTTTTATTCTTGTGATATATTCCTAATTTTCTCCAATGCTCTTATTTTCATTTGAGTGTCTTATTCCTTAGGGAATTTTTAAATTAGTATTCATTTCTTATGTAATTTAAACTACTCAATGCTTTTCCTGAATTTAATCAACCCTTATTTCAGTCTTTTTTATGTTGTGTCCGTTTACGTTCTTGGATTTTAAATTTCTATCTTGAAGTGGTTTGTTTTTCGAATCCCCAAATGCTTATTTGAGAATATTTTATTCTATTTTATTTAGTGGGTGGAATTTTCATCAGCTGCATTAATTTCTCATTCACTACTGTATTTTCATGGTAGTTATATATAGATGAAGACTGTTTATGCCTCTGCATTTCTGTGTGATGTACAGGTGGTTTCGAGTGGTTTAAGAGACACCTCGTTCTATCAGGGTGTGCAATGTGGTACATTTACTGGATGGCTTTGGGGGGGGCGGTGTTTGTTCTTCGCTTTTTTCTTTTACGTCAAGGGATCACAAATGTGCTTTCCTTTACCCCTTCTTTACCTACGGCTTTCAAAAGATGCCTCTCCATTTTAAACTCATTTTCTTCTCCTGAAGTGTCACTTTCCCAAAACTGCCTCCTTTGTTTGCCATTTTAAGTTTCTCCTGTTATCAGTTTCCTGATCTACAAGATCACTTTTTTGGTTCCCTGTCTTTTCACTCTTATGGTGGACTTTCTCTTTCTGGTGATGACTTTAGATCAATACCAGGCCTGCTGCTAGTTTTTCCTTCTCTATTCTATGAAAATGTTAAGGGGCTGCCCTTGCAATTCACAAGGGTTTATAGCAGGAAGACGAGAGACAACTCACTGGGATTCCATGTTCACTTTTGTAGTGGCAGGTATTTTGACAATGTTTGGACAGTATCTGTCTTCTTGTTATGCTGAAAGCATGAGTTTTAGTCCTCTCTTGCTGTTTTTGTTTTGGGGAAAGGATATATTGGGAGATTAGGATTTACACCATCACCATCGGCTCAACTATGCCGCAAATGAATGTTTAATAACATTGTCGTACCATATAAAATATTTCTAATGACAGCTATGAGGGCCTAGTTTTCTACCTGTCAGAATACACACTGCAAAACAGGTTTATTACTTCACCAGTAAACTGTTGGCATGTACTGTTATGACTGCAGTGACATTAGAAGGCTGCACATCTCAAGAGTCACAAAAGTGGGGCGCCTGGGTGGCTCAGTCGGTTGGGCGTCCGACTTCGGCTCAGGTCTGATCTCGCTGTTCATGGGTTCGGGCCCCACGTCAGGCTCTGTGCTGATAGCTCAGAGCCTGGAGCCTGCTTCAGATTCTGTGTCTCCCTCTCTCTCTCTCTGTGACCCTCTCCTGCTCACACTCTGTCTCTCTCCCTCTCTCTCTCTCAAAAGTAAAATAAACCTTAAAAAAAAAAAAAAAAAGAGTCACCAAAGACTTATGTGTATTTCAGAGTCTATCCAAAAAGACAGACAGCTAATTGGCTGGAAGTGAAAAATATGAGACAAAAAGGAAAGCAGAGTGCTGGGGAGCAGTTATGTGGTACGTAAATATCCAGTAAAAGACGTTTGCTGCATAGGAAATGTGACACTTGGCAATTACTTTCTGAGGCTACTATAAAAAGACGGACGTGGGCTTATGGTTCTTTCTAACCTTGTTTGCCTCTCATGCCTCAGTTCCCCTGGGTTACATGTCTCTTTTCTCTCATTCTGTTAATACTGTGGTTTTGGGTGTCTACAATAGAAACTTCATTCTATGAATTAAAGAGCTGGTGGGATCCACAGGCACACTCAGGAGGACCGCATCAAGAAGTATAAGGGCCACTGTGTGCCTTTTTCATAAGTCCTGGGACTGAGTCCACCAACTGCTGACAACAGTCTATGTGTCTACTAGGTAAAATTATCAAGAGTAAGAATTATACAGAAAAACGGATTTTTTGTTTTTGTTTTTGTTTTGTTCTGTTTTGTTTTTAAGGAGGCTTCATGCCCAGCACAGAGCCTAACATGGGGCCCAAACCCATGACTGTGAGATCAAGACCTGAACTGAGATCCAGAGTTGGGCGCTCAACTGACTGAACCACCCAGGCACCCTGTAAACTGGTTATTTTTTTTTTATTACTAGGAAGGTCTTATAATGGTGCAAAGAAATGTGCTTAATAACAATTACAAATGAATGAACAACTATCAGAAATAATGAAAATGACCATGACATTTCATAATCTTGCTATCTGTCAATGACAGAACATCCTGCTTTGGAAAAAGTTTGTGTCAAGGAAGCCATTGGGCCTCAAACGATGTGACGTCCCTGTCTCTGAGGTCTAAGCTCCATGGAGAAAAGCATCTTCTCCAGCTTTCTGGGGAGCTTGATTTTTTTTTAGCAATTCCAGGATCTTTTAGAAGATGGCTATTATCTACTCACCGCAAGTCTGTTTGGCCTCATGTAAACTGAGCTAATTAACAGCGTAACAACACATTTAAGAAAGAAGCAGGGAAAAAGGAGTGTAGAAGCCTGGAGTTGATTCCCAAAACACTAAATGATGCTTTGTTGAGGTGAACATCACAAATTAGCTCAACTGCTTCCCCTCATGTGTTGGACTATTATTTTAAAGTTCAAAAAATAAATTCAAAATGGATGAAAGACATAATATCAGACAGGAAACCATCAAAATCCTAGAGGAGAACACAGGCAGCAACCTCTTTGACCTAGGCCGGAGCAACTGCTTACTAGACATATTGCCAGAGGCAAGGGAAACAAAAGCAAACATGAACTACTGGGACTTCATCAAGATAAAAAACTTCTGCACAGAGAAAGAAACAGTCAACAAAACTAAAAGGCAACTGATGGAATGGGAGAAGATATTTGTAAACAACATATCTAATAAAGGGTTAGTATCTAAAATCCATAAAGAGCTTATCAAACTCAACACCCAAAAAAACAAATAACCCAGTTAAGAAATGGGCAGAAGACATGAACAGACACTTTTCCAAAGAAGACATCCACGTGGCTAACAGACACATGAAAAGATGCTCAACATCACTCATCAACAGGGAAATACAAATCAAAACTACAATAAGATACCACCTCACACCTCTCAGAATGGCTAAAATTAATAAGAGACAACAGGTGTTGGTGAGGATGTGGAGAAAGGGAAACCCTCTTGTACTGCTGGTGGGAATGCAAACTGGTGCAGCCATCATGGAGAACAGAATGGAGGTTCCTGAAAAAAACTAAAAACAGAACTACTCTATGATCTATCAATTGCACTACTAGGTAGTGCATCAAAGGATATAAAAATATTAGGTAGTGTATCAAAGGGTACAAAAATACAGATTCAAAAGTTCACTTGCACCCCAAAGTATATAGCATTATCAACAATAGCCAAACTATGGAGAGAACCCAAATAGCCATCCACTGATGAATGATAAAGAAGATGTGGTGTATATATACATATACGTATATATGTACACGTGTATATATACACACACATATATACATATATATATACACACACATATATATACATATACGTATATATACATATATATACACAATGGAATATTACCCAGACATCAAAAAGAATGAAATCTTGCCATTTGCAATGACATGGATGGAGCTAGAGTGTGTTATGCTAAGCAAAATCAGTCAAACAGAGAAAAACAAATACCGTATGATTTCACTCATATGTGGAATTTAAGAAACAAAACAGGTAAACATATGGGAAGCGGGGAGAAAAAGAGCAGAGGGAAACAAACCATAAGAGACTCTTAGATACAGAGAACAAACTGAGGGTTGATGGAGGGAGGTGGATGGGGGATGGGCTAGACGGGTGACGCGTACTAAGGAGGGCACTTGCTGTGATGAGCACTGGGTGTTGTAAGTGAGGAATCACTGAAATCTACTCCTGAAACCAATATGGCACTGTATGTTAACTAAAATTTAAAATAAACACATAAAAATAATAAACTGCAGGGGCGCCTGGGTGGCAGAGTCGGTTAAGCGTCCGACTTCAGCCAGGTCACGATCTCGCGGTCCGTGAGTTCGAGCCCCGCGTCGGGCTCTGGGCTGATGGCTCGGAGCCTGGAGCCTGTTTCCGATTCTGTGTCTCCCTCTCTCTCTGCCCCTCCCCTGTTCATGCTCTGTCTCTCTCTGTCCCAAAAATAAATAAAAAACGTTGAAAAAAAAATTTTTTTTAAATAAAAAAAAATAATAATAAACTGCAGCACATGTTCTGAGTAGGAAGGATTTGCTCCAAGAAGAACAAAATTAAGCAATAAAAGAAGAGAAACTTGGTTAATTTATAAGAAGGGTTACAGAAAACTTAGCTCACTGTAATAATGGCTGAATAAAGCTGATCTGGAATCTAGGCCCATATTTTCCAAGGAAAAATTACACTTTCCACCCCAGAAGGTACATAACTACGCCCACTAGAACCAGGGGCTATTGTACATCTCCCTAGAAATAGAGAAATGGTTAAAACATAAGCCCTGACCTCAAGACCCTGACAGTAAAGGGCCACGTCAGAATATGGGGGAATGCAGGGCGCCTGCTTACGCATCCAACTCCTGATCTCAGCTCAGGTCTCGATCTCACAGTTCGTGGGATTCAGCCCCACGTCGGGCACAGTGCAACAACAGGGAGCCTGCTTGGGATTCTCTCTCTCCCTCTCCCTCTGCCCCTCTGCCACCTGTGCCCGCTCTTTCTCTGTCAAAATAGATAAATATTTTTAAAAAGTCATATGGGGAAATGCAAAGACACAGGTAATGCTGAAATGCGTTATCGCCAGATAATGTACTCCCAGTCTAAGTGGAATATCAAAGAATCAAATGCTATATGCAAAGAAAGAGAGAGACAGAAAAATCACAACTATTTCTGTGAGGCAGGAGAAAAAAATCATACAAGTTGGCTAAGAAAGCACATTCTAAATATTCTGCCTGGAGACCAGGAGAGAGAGCTGAGGTGGCTGGTGGGGGACTGATCCCCAGCCTGGCTCTTTTATAGGCAGGAGCTGGCTGAGCCTATACGTTGATTCCACGTCTCTGAACCACAGGCTCTTCTAAAGCTGTTATTATTCTATGGATTAGGAAATTAATATTCATTGCCTATAGCTGACATGTTCTGTGCTCTTCTGATCTGATACTCTAAAAACCTAAGGAAACAGCATTCATACCCTGAGGGGTTTGTCATCTGTAGAATCTGTAGATTAAAAGAAACAATTCTCGGAGGAAGAAAAAATACGAAATCGGGAAAGAGCGTCCCTGGAAGGAAAAAAGAAGCTTCATCCAACGGAAATGCATGAAGCAATGACAGAGCATTTGTTCTCCAAGCACAGAGAAGCACTATGAGGGCTGAGACTCCAGCCCAGCGCCTAGGCTTATATCTCAGGTCTGTCCTTTCCTCTGAACGTCGGAGGCTTTCCCAAACATGCTCTTATTCTGCACGTAGCATCTCACATTAACCTGCAATACTCACCTTGGGATCTGGGCAGCCGTTAGCCACACGCGGGTGGGTGAAGAGCAGTGAACACCGTTCAGACCCACCTTTCTCTTCCCTGTTCCGACTTATGGATTTTCATTCATCTCAGATTTTCTGATACCTGCGATCCAAGACAGAGCTGCTCTCTCAAGCCTGTCCAGAGTCTATCTCCAAGTCTTTTAAAATACAAATTCTAGGGCCACCTGGGTGGCTCAGCCGTCTAAGCGCCTGACTTGGGCTCAGGTCATGATTTCATGATTCGCAGGTTCAAGCCCTGCGTTAGGCTCTGTGCTGACAGCTCAGAGCCTGGAGCCTGCTTCGGATTCTGTGTCTCCCTCTCTGTCTCTGCCCCTCCCCTGCTCACGTTCTTCTTTCTCGCCCTCAAAACTAAAATAAACATTAAAAAATAATAATAATAAAATAAAATAAAATAAAATAAAATAAAATAAAATAAAATAAAATCTAATATGAATTCTAAACCCATGACTGGGTAAGTGTCAAGGTTTGTGAAACAGGTTTTAGATTATGACTTTAAGTCCTACAACGTGACTGCCACAGAAAACAGCGAGATCCGTAGAGTGTACCCCTCGTTTACCGCCTAAGATGCAATAAGTACACAGTGAGGGCTTAGCTTCCTTCCTTCCTTCCTTCCTTCCTTCCTTCCTTCCTTCCTTCCTTCCTCCCTCTTCCTCCCTTTGTCCTTCCCTCCCTTCTGCCCTCCTCCCTTCCTCCCTCCCTCCCTTCTTCCTTTCTCCCTTCCTCTTCCTCCTTTCTTCTCTTCCCTCCTTCCTCCCTTCCTTATCCATTTCTCCTTTCCCATACTGCACCGGCCCCCTTGTTCACTCCATACGACGGCCACTGTAATTTCTCGCGTTTGAAACAACGTCGCACTGTGTCCTGTGAGCAACCTGAAAATGCTTCAGTGTCTGAACCTAAGCACAAACTTACCTTCAATGCATCTCTTTGCCACAAAGAATAGCTAGCTAAGCCCTCCACAAAAAGCAATGAGGTCATGATGAAGTAACCCTGACTAAAAACTAAGCACGAGTTACCACCACGGGATTTGTCTTGGTCCTAGACAGGGGCCTCTTCCATCCAGCTCTCCAAAGCAGAGCAAAGGACCTAGAAGCCAGAGGCACAGTGGAGCGGATTTTTGGTTCTATCGATCAGTGCAACTCTGCTAGCAGATGTTGTATACTTTAAAAAAAATTTTTTTTTCAATGTTTATTTATTTTTGGGACAGAGAGAGACAGAGCATGAACGGGGGAGGGGCAGAGAGAGAGAGGGAGACACAGAATCGGAAACAGGCTCCAGGCTCTGAGCCATCAGCCCAGAGCCTGACGCGGGGCTCGAATTCACGGACCGTGAGATCGTGACCTGGCTGAAGTCGGACGCTTAACCGACTGCGCCACCCAGGCGCCCAGATGTTGTATACTTTTAGATACGTTCTTTTGTTCTGCGATTTAGCTGCAGACTCCCTGGGAGATTCAGGGCAGGACTGTACTTGATAACTAATTTAAAGAAGAAGGATTCTTTACGTGATGTTTACCAATTCATGTTAGAACTCCAACTATGTTTTTCTCAGCCAAGACTGCAGGAAGTCCAGCACAAAGTCCCTGATCCTTTCCAAATGGTACTAGAATACATGCTCTGTGAAAGTGGTGACCTCTTTTTGTTCATTCCACATGGCGGGGCAGACTCCAAGATGGCCCTCAACGATCCCTGCCTCCTGGGAGGGCATGATCGTGCCATCATGTAATCCCCTCTCGTCAAGTGTGGACTGGCCTAGGGACTAACCAACAGACGATGGCGAAGGTCACGGGCGTGGCTTCCATGATTAAGTTACATTTGACCGAGACTTCCATCTTGTTATCAGACCCCTTCCTCTCTTGCTGGCGTTGAGGACATAGGGCCACACTGTGTAGGCCCATGTACCACTGAACTGGAGGTAACCTCCAGCAAATGGGCAGTAAGAAGCCAAGGCCTACAGTGAAAAGCGCTTAAAGAACTGGACTCAGCCAACAACCACACAAGAGGATCTCTCCCCGGTCAAGTTTTTATATTGAAATTTCAGCACTGGCCAGAGCACTGTCTGCAGGTTCTGAGACCCTACGCAGAGGATTCCGAAGCCTTGCCCAGACTCCTGACCACAGAAATGAGGAGGCAATCAATGCGTGTCGTGTTAAGCCACTAAGTCTCTAGTTATTTGTTACCCGGCAATAGATAACTGATACACTGCTATTTGCCCTGAACGGTGTCTGGCTCATGGTGGGTATGCAATAAATATGAACTGCACGAATCAATAAATGAAACGAATTCCTCTCACAGGTACAGCTAGAGTTACTGAAGGAAGTTAGTAAGCTATTCATCATGGTGCTGCTGCGTACAACACAACAAGGCGAATAAACTCAATTTTCCACAACAAACATGCTAAAGAATGCAATTTTCTAACATAAACATATAGTAAGTAAATACAATTTCCCACAACAAACATGTTAAACAAGCTTTTCAGCAGTCTTAATCGCCTCAAGGTTGACTTGTATTTCCCAGCAGATAACCATGGCCTTTCCACGGTTAAAAACGAAATACGACTGGAGACCTTTTTGCCCTTCTTAGTAAAGACACTGACCAGGAACTCAGTTTCACGATGACAAGATTCAGAATGTGCATAGCTCTGACCGAGACAGAGCTTTCTCCTGACCCGGCTAGTACTCACCATTCTCCATGCGTTCATGGCTCCTAATTGGAAAACACACTTCAACCTTGTCGCTCATGCTCACAGAAGCATTTGGGTCAACCTCTTCCTTGCCTCTCAAGGTTTCTCATTAAATCCTCTTGCAACCTGCGGCCTGCGTTTCCAACTTCGATTTTAACCAACAGTAGGTCATAAAATTCTTTCACTTCTCATTCCAAGTTGTGATCATCGCCACGAAAGCAGAGGGCTTAGACAAATGGCGGTGGGCACAGCGGGCCATGAGAGGTCCTTTCTGCAAAAAGGATTTCCAGGCTTTGACGTAAAGAACGAGAAGGACCCAAATATACAAAAAGGCTGGAGTGGAGATGTGGAGTAGGAAAAGCAATGTAGGCAGATGGAACGGTACCTAAAGAGGCCCTGAGAAATGATCCCTCAGTAGAGAGACAGACTGGTGTGACAGAGAGCCACAGGGTGAAAGTGGCTAGAATCACAAAATACATTTTTCCCGAAGAGTCCTGTGCGAAGTCCACCGTGGACAGAATCCCACAGAAACCGCTTTGCAAATGGTTCTAGAACATTAAGTACGCCCCAGAGAGGTGGTAACTTTGCTTTACGACTGCTTGCCGAGCATCTCTGCGTTATTTTTATTGGATCGTTTTGACCCTACTTCCCTCAAAAATAAATGGAAGTCACTGTATTGTCTTTCACATTTCATTATTCTGTTTCTCCCCCCCACCCCCCCAAATAACCTTATGAGGTAAAAATGATCTCAGCTTCTACAAGAGAAAACAAAGTAAGCTTCTGGTAGGTTCACTAAACCCAAGGTCATGAAGCTAAAACATGGGGAAATCTGATCTGGTTAATCCAACCACCTCGCCACCCTTCTTATAACACAGGGGTTAAAATGGTGAGAAGCAATTAACAAAGGAAGGTCACACAATTCTATTTAGATGACTGGTCCAGAGTTTAGGAAACCTTAATTCTGCCTGAAATATGCCAAGAGGCGTATCATCAGCCACGCGACTCTCTTACTCGGGTTTCTAAACTCACTGATAAATCTAGTTGCTGCAAACCATGAGCAAACAGTGTTTTCTAATTCCGTGGCCTAATCCGACTTTGGGTTTGTGACTAGAAGTCCCACCTCGCCCCAGGCTAAAGACTGGGTGATTAAACACAAGACAGTATCACGGAAAGGGGGACAGAGGCAGGTTTTGAGGACGATACACCTGGGACAGAATGAACGAATAAAATCAGGTCAATATTATTTTTCCCTCCAGCTCACAGTGAGTCTAGACATAACATGTCTAGCACCTACCACAAAGGAGTAGCTTAGCTGAATGGAGGTAAATACAACTGGAGAGTGATTAAGGATACCCAGCAATCTCTCAGACCCAGAAAAAAAAGACCTTGCTCAAGAATGCAAAGTCATTCCTCTGAGTGAAACATTCAAGGATTAAATGCTGGGAAAATCTAACCCCCTCAGCTTTTATCTGCAAATCTTCACTGTGAAAACCCAGATGCAGGGGAGAGAGAATTGAGAGGGTTGTGGGGAGGTCTCCCAAGCACTAGGGGCTTATTTGGGGGGGATGATCCTGGGAGGAGAACTTCTTGCCTAGATAAACCTCTTCGTTTCAAGTACTAACTCGTCAAATTAAGGGACGGCTGTGCTGTCCGTTGACTCACAAGATGCCCATGTCTGTTTTCTCTTCCATGTGGCACGGACTCTAAGTCTTAATCCGTGGAGTGCCTGTCTTTAAACTGGTTTATTCATGGGTACTCAATACAGACCACAACTCAGTACAATTATTCAAAGTGGAGGAAGAAAGGAATCATAAAGAGTCCATATTCCTCCAGGAAAAGGAGTCTTTTCATTCATTTTCCCTTCAGTGACGTTAGACTCAAACACACAAGGGCTTTGGATGGTTTTATATTTTGCATCCATTCGAGATACCCCTACTGCCTCACAGAGGAAAGCAATGCTTTCTCTTCACTGACGAACAGCCCACAGGGCTGGAGCCCCAAACCAGGTCTAGCTGGGCGTCCCCGTTTAGTTGTATTAAGTATCTTCCTGGGAAAACTAAAACGAAATCATGCAAGTGTTGCTCTTGGTAAAACAGCAAGAAAAGAAAGAAGTTACTCGGCAGGATTCCTATTCCTTTAACAACCCTTTGGTCCAACCACAATGTCTGAATAGTTGCCGTGATTAAATGGTACCACGGTCGGACCGGACTGTGAACAGGAGGGGTCTACTGTTGGGAAGAGGGACTACCATGCCAAAGGTACACGCTGCGTTTCTCTGGTGGTCTAGATGGAGAAGTTCAGAGTATTTGAGTTTGTGATTATCGGGGCGTGAGCAGGGGCCAGAGTTCTTTTCCTTCCTCCTGCGCCCACATGAAGGGCATTCGGCTGGCACACATGAACTTCTTCTTCACTGTCACAGAAACAGGTACAACGGGTGGGGGGGGGGGGTGGCACCTACCACCAAGGGGCCAGGGACGCTAACCTCTCTGTGATGTCTCTCACAACGAAGAACTTCCCCAGCACATGCGCTACCCATGCCTCACTCAGAAATGCTGCTCCCCAGTGGCGATTCTAGCCTCGCTGCACCCCTGTCCCCTCAGGGTTCTCCAATGCCTTCGGGAGAAGGACAGGAGCCCACCTACCCAGCCCCCTCCCACCCGCTTCATGACCAGCTGAGATGGTGTTTTCTGGGCTGCTCACCAAGTGGTAGGCTTACAGGGGTTTTGTGTGTTGTTTGTTTGTTTGTTTTTGCAGGGGGAGGTGAGGAGGAGCAAATTCAATTCAAGAGAGAAGAGTTAAGGAGTCCGCTGTGGCACCTATCAAAATCCATGGTCTCTAACCAGCTTTTTCAGTAATTGCGATGGAGAGGGAGGTTTTCATGCCCCAAACCCCATGAGTGAGTGAGTGAGTGAGTGAGTGAGTGAGTGAGTGAGTGAGTGTGTTACATCCCATATGACCTGGTTGGTCTAACTGGCAGTTTTAAAGTTGTATTTTTATTTCTGAGAGAGAAAGAGAGAATGAGCGGGGGTGGGGGGGGGAGGGGAGGACAGAGAGAGAGAGAGAGAGAGAGAGAGAGAGAGAGAGAGAGAGAGAATCCCAAGCAGGCTCTGCACTGTCAGCCCCAATGTGGGGCTCGATCTCATGAACCATGAGATCACGACCTGAGGGGAAATCAAGAGCCACTGAGGATCACCCTAACCCAGTTTATACACATAATCCCGTGCCACTCTGGACATAAAGAAGTGGGGTCTACACGCTCTCTCCTCGAACCTGGGCAGCCTTATCCCTGCGGTGATCAATACGATACGACACAGGTGATGTCGTACTGATTTCCAGGTGCGTGTCACCAAGAGTAATGCGGCTGCTGCTTAGTCTGTGGGAAAACTGTCTCTTGGAGCCATGCGTCTCCATGGAAGAAGCCCGTGGTGGGAGGAGCTCATGTGGGAGGGAGCCAAGCCACACGCAGGCTCCCCACTGACTGTCCTAATCTCCGAATCCTCTCCATTTTATGAGGGTTCTCTGGAGAAACAGTATCCATAGGGTGTGTGGGTACATCGGGCAAATCTCAAATCCACAGGGTAGGCCGGCAGAGTGAGTACCCGGGGAAGAGCCAGTGCTGCTGTTCAAGTCCAAAGGCCATCTGCTGGCAGAATTCCTTCTTGCTCGGGGAAGATCAGGCTTTGTCCTGTTAAGGCCTTCAACTGATTGGACGAGGCCCACCCACATTCGGGGACGGGGGAGGGGAGTGCAATCTGCTTTACTCCAAGTCGCCAATTTAAATGTTAGTCTCATCCAAAAACACCCTCACCTAAACATCCAGGTAATATCTGACCAAATATCTGGGCCCGCAGCCCACCCAAACTGGCACAAAAGCTTAACCGTCACACCAGCCC
The DNA here is from genome assembly GCF_028749965.1 of Puma concolor. Lineage (NCBI taxonomy): Eukaryota > Metazoa > Chordata > Mammalia > Carnivora > Felidae > Puma > Puma concolor. The sequence goes on along the minus strand of NC_141679.1, from coordinate 8,381,688 downwards.
AGATACCAGCCCAGGTAAAGGAAGCTTTCTTGCATCCCCCCAGACCAGGCTGGCCACCAGCTGAGTCCCAGAGGGCAGCCTCGGTCGATGCCACAAGGAGCAAAAGCCTCACCCAGCCCAACCCTGCCTGGTCCCTTAACCCACAGAATCTGGAAACGTGATCAAATAGTTATTTTAAGTCACTGGGTCCGAGATGGCTCATTATACTCTAAGAGTAATTGCAGCACTAACTTTTCACTCATACCGCTCCCCGTCCCTCTCCACCTGGTCGCAAACACGGCTCCTTCCAGCCTCGGGGTCTTGTCACCTGCCATTTCTTCTGCCCGGGGTGCTCGTCCTCCGGTTCTTGGCTTAGCTGGCTGCTTTCATTCTTACTGCCTCACATCAAACGTTCCTTCCTCAGAGAGACCTTCCCCGACCACTCTTTGAACTGGCCTCCCTCCCTCCCTTTGTCTCTTTTCTTTTTCTTTCCCATTGGGTTCAAAACATTTATCTCGCTCTGCAATTGCCTCGCTCTGTCATTGGCTATTGTCTTCCCCCAATTAAAATATTAGCTCCATACAAATGGGTCTTTCTCCAGCTCATTTACTGTTCAGCCCGTGATTCGCGCAGAACACGTGTTCGATAAATGTTTGTTGAATGAAAAATAATGAATGCCTCTATCGTTTGTAGGTGACTGACTTCAGGATCCTGGTCAGAGGCTCCAACTTACTCACTTGCTACCACAGAATTTAATGAAGGGAGATTAATACTCCCATGTGATACAAGGGATGTTTTTCTCTGACTTTTCCTCTGTTCTTTTTTTCCCCCTCTAATGAGATGAGCAACCGCAAGGGAACAAGATACGTAGCGTCCTTTTAAAATACCTCGGAGACAAGAAAATCACTGCTTTTTTATACTTGATTACCTATGAGGCTTATTCATGTATCTTCCTAACTCTTCCAGATTAATTAAAAGACAGCTCTAAACCGAACAAGGAAGAAAGCGTCTGTCTCCCCTCCTGGAGACCTGGTCTACCATTAACCTTTGTGTGACACAGTCCCACATCTTAAATTCCTTTGTCCTCCGGCCCCCCCTCCCCCCTTTCAGGAAACCTACCTTAGGGAAGGGGTAGAGAGGAGGCAGGCCATCCCCCACCCACTGTGTGGTTCCTCTCCATTTTCCAGTTCCTTAACATATTTGAGGGATGAAAATAATATTCTTCCCCCATCACCTGAACTCAAGACCTTAACCACAGGCCCTTCCTCTGTGCAGCCACCCCCACCCTATATACTAACCGATTCCAGTATGTTCTGATTCTCCCTTGTATTAACTCTTTCTTTCTTTTTTTTTTTTTTTTTTTTTTTTTTTTAATTTTAGACAGAGGAAGAGTATCCGCAAGCAGGGGAGGGCAGAGGGGGAGACAGAGGATTCAAAGCGGGCTCCGCGCTGGCAGCAGAGAGCCAGATATGGGGCTTGAACTCATGATCTGTGAGGTAATGACCCAAGTCGAAGTCGGATGCCCAACGGACTGAGCTACCCAGGTGCCCCAACTCTGTCTTTTATTCCTGTATACTGACGCTTTGACACTTGGGACCTTGGGGACCCCAGGGAGACCGCCCCTCCTAGATGAGCCAATTCCTGGAGACAGTCAACAACTCACTGCAAACACACTTTTCAAACACAAGCCAGTCAATCCAGAGCCCATACCCCCAACACTCCCTATAGCGGGCTTTCACACTCCAACTCCAGGCCACCATCAACGATAATCAACCCAGGGCCAGGTGCCCGGCAACTCGGGAGAGACCCTACACCCCCAGCCTGCTGAAATTATTCAAAGCAGCCACCCTCAGCCTGCTTACCCCGCCTCCCCCATTCTTCCCCCACAGAAACCACAGTGAAGGCTCTTACCCACAATTCCCCTTACTCCCCCTGCCCCCTGACCCGCCTACTGCTTCTCCACGTGCTCACCACCATGGTGTGGCATGTTTCCTTCTCTTGGGAACCCTGAGGAACTAACCTTCCAGTGGCAACCATCTCCAGATTCGTTGACCTCACTACGTTTCAAATTTCCTATCAATACACTACATTTTGTTTTAAAAAAATTTTTAGTGTTTATTTAATTTTGAGAGAGCAAAGAGAGAGAGTGAGCAGGGGGAGGGACAGAGAGAGAGAGACACAGAAGCCGAAGCAGGCCCCAGGCTCCGAGCTGTCAGCACAGAGCCCAACGCAGGGCTCAAACTCTCGAATTGCGAGATCATGACCTGAGCCAAAGTCGGACGCTTAACCAACGGGGCCACCCAGGCGCCCCACAAAACTTAAAAATTCTTGATTTAAGGGGCACCTGGGTGGCTCTGTCAGTTGGGTGTCCACCTCTGGCTCAGGTCATGATCTCACAGCTCATGAGTTCAAGCCCACCGTGGGGTCTGTACTGCCAGCTCAGGGCCTGGAGCCTGCTTCGGATTCTGTGTCTCCCTCTCTCTCTGCCCCTCCCCTGCTCGCATTGTCTCTCTCTGCCTCAAAAATAAATAAACACTAAAATAAATTCTTGATTTAGATCCCCAGTTCACTCAACAAACACTTATTGATGCCTTGTGGGTACCAGGTACCGTCGAAGGCTCTGGGGAGAAAAGGATGAACCAGGCATGCTCTTGGGAAGGCTCGCGGTAGAAAGAGGGTCTCAAAAAACTATGTTTGAGAAAAAAAGGAATAAATGATTGTCTTCTCAGACTTCATAAGCTGGAGTGCTGGACCCCCTGGTGTGTTCCCTTCATAAAATCATTTGTCAGTTTTGGAGGGCCTGAAATTAGAATAAACTGGTTTGTCTTGTCCTGTTCCTTTTTTTTTTTTTTTTTACGTTTGTCTTGTTCTGTTCCTTTTTTTTTTTTTTTTACATGACAAGCTATTGAGACTGGGACTCTAAAAGATTGTTCAGTTTTTCCTAGTTATTATCGATTAGACTTAATGGAGTTTCCTTTGGAACATCTTCACAAAAATACAGCCTGGCTATCCCTCAGAACATCCAAGGAAACTATTATTTGGGGGGGGGGGGGCAGAATATAAATATTAATAATAATGGTAAACACTTACTGAGCTCTTAATACATGCCATGCATTATAAGTGGTATATATGTTATTTTATTTAATGATGTAACACGCATCTGACCATTCTTACTTTACAGATGAAGAAACTGACGCTTACATAGGGTGAATCATCTCCTAAGTGCAGCACAGCTAGTAAAACACATCACCGGGATTTGAATCCAGGCACAGTTACTCCAGAGCCTCCTTGTTTAATAACTAATTCCATACGTGAGCTAAGAAACTGTATCATTTTCTAAGGATACATTGCTTAGACCCATTCTTCCAAACCATTGAAAGACTTTGCACCCATCCCAAAAACTTCGCCCGGGGAGAAAGCCTCGCCATTCGGACTTCTGCTACTCAAGGTCCGATATTTGAATACAACACCATATTTCTTCTAAGAGTATACTAGAATCCGTTTCTCAACCTGCTCTGCCTGGCCATCACCCACAGTGGTCTAGTTGGCCATACAGTAAGACGAGCTACTAAAAAAACAACTCCAGAATAGTTTCTCTCCAGAAACTCTCCATAAAAAGAGTAGCTAGCTTTAACAACTGCATTTTAGGACTCAAGCTGTTAAGAGCGTGAGTTCTCTGCTTCCTTGTTAGTGAATCTTTCCCGAGGAATTTTCAAAAATTCACACAATGACCGCCTACCTGCCTCAGCTTTAATTATTCCTTCTATTTCCATGAGTCTGGTCTAATCCCTACCACAGAGGTCACCTCTAGACTCTATTTATGGCTTTAAGGGAAAACATATTATTCTGTGTAAAGGAACTTCGTCCTTATAGGCCAGGCACTGGGTTACTTGTTGGGGAGCCTACGAGTTCAATGACCTCGAACCTCCAATATTTCTTCTCTGAACACATATCTGTGGGAAAGGAATTCATAGGACACTGAGTAATGGTTAAATCTCAAACCTGGTCCTTTGTTTCTCCATGCGTATGCCTACGGATTAAATAAAATTACCATCACTGGGGTGCCTGGGTGGCTCGGTCAGTTAAGCGTCCAACTCTTGATTTCTGCTCAGGTCATGATCTCAAGGTTGGTGAGCTGGAGCCCCCCATTGGGGCTCCACAGTGTCTATGGAACCTGCTTAGGATTCTCTCTCTTTCTCTCTCTCTCTCTCTCTCTCTCTCTCTCTCCGCCCCTCCTCTGGGCTCTCTCATGCTCTCTCTCAAAAGGAAAAACCAACAACATTTAAAAAAAATTACCATCGTTGACAAACTGAACACTTTTCTGGCACCTTGCGTTTGAAAATTCCCAGGGGAAACACTGAAAGCTACTTTCTTTTCCCTCCTGCAATCTAGGAGTTGCTGAGTAAGGCTTCTGATCCCGGGCCAAGACTCAAACTAAGACACCAGTCAAACAGTATTTAATACTTATTTTTTAAAGACCCAGACTTCTCCATTCCAGCCCAGAGTAAAGGGAGAAAACACATCGGATGGTTTTCTTTTCTACCACAACAAGCGTTTATCGAATGCCTACTGTGTGCCTGAGTCTGTTCTAAGGCCTTCGCGGTGTAGCAGTGAACTTGGATTCGCTTTGTCCCAGACGAGCACGTCTGGACCTGAGAGTTATTTGAACTTGTGGGAATTCTTATCAACGGAACCACATCACAACAGCAGAGCATTTTCAACTGTACTCAGAATCTTAGAAGTTAGGGTCAGAAGAAAGAAGCCCCAGGAGTCTTTGGAGGCTTGCAGCTGTCTGGGGCTCTGCTCCCCACCCTTACTAGGATGGGGTGTTTAATACGAGCCGCGCCGAGGAGCTGTTACCCCTTCATATCTCTATGCAGTTTGGTGCTCCCTATGCACATTTTGTGGGGCCAGGCTCTATAGGTTTCCTCGGATGCTCAAAAAGGTCCAGGACCCTGGAAAGATCAGAAGCATTCGCCAGCCCACAGCTCCAGGAACCTAGGGACTGGCAAACGTGCACGTCGTGGGAGAGGTCGCTTTTTGAACCTGAAAGGAGACACCAAGTAGAGAGCCCACACCGGCCGCGACAGCCGCCCCGGACCAGTGCACCCCCGGCCCAGCCCTCCCGGCGCGTCAGAACGCGGCCAGCACCAGGCTGCAGGTGCGGCTGGAGGGCGGCCCGCCGCCGGGGAGGGAAGGAGAGCCCAGCAGGCCTGGAAGAAAGGAGACAGGGTTTCCCGTCCCTCTCTGCTCCTGGGTGGGTGCGTCGCGCGCCTCTCTTCTCGGGACCTCGCTCCGGACACCTCTAAGTTACGGCCAAGTTCTCAGGGCCCGGCTGCCCACGGCTTCCAAGTTCTCTGAGCGCACTAAAGACGCAACGCGGGCCGGGCCGGGTGGGCGGAAGCCGCCCGGCACGTCCCCCCCCCGCCCCACGGGGAGCCGCGGGGCGCACCCCGCACTCGCCCGCGCCGCGCACCCCCCGCGGACGCGCGGCCGCCCCCGCCGCCCGCACGCCGCGCTCGCGCGCGCCCGGCCCCAACTTCCGAGCCGGACTGGGTACTTCACCGTCGGTCACCGTCGCGTCCGCCTCCTCCCCCGCCGGGTGCACCTCCAGCCGCAGGCACTTCGGGCTGGGGGGCGACAGCGGCCCCGCCCCGAAGAGCTGCTCCTCGGTCACGAAGCGCAGCTGCACGCGGAACTGCAGGCGCGCCGGGCCCCGGGCCATGCTGCGAGCGCCGCCGCCCCGAGCCCGGGCGGCGCCCCGGGAAACGGCCGGGGGAAGGGGAGGGACTTGCAAGCGCCGGCCGCCCTCCTCACCTCCGCGCGCCGCCGAGCGTCGACCTCCGGCAGCCCGCGGGCTCCCGCCGGCACCTGCCGCCCGGGGCCCCGCCCGCCCCGCCCCTCGCCTTCGCCGGGGGCGCGCGGGGACGCGGCGACCCCCGCCCCGCGGGCGCCGCGCAGGTGCGCGCGGCCACGGCTCCCAGCCGCACTTTGGCGGAGGGCGCGAGGCACCTGGAGGCGCCGGGGCTTTGCAAGCAGAAGGGTGACACCTGCTGTTCGCTGGGTCCGCTCTGCGGGCGTGGGCGCGGGTTTGGGAACGGCCGGGGCCCGGGCTCTCTGCCGGCTGCGCCTTCGCCCGGGTTCCGGGCCACTCACACCCGCGGGGGAGCGGCCGTCCCGAGTGCGGACGGCGGCGGCCAGGCGGCGGGGGAGACGCTCGCGCGGGCACCTGGCTGGCCTCCAACGACCGCAGTCCCCTCCGGTCACCTGGCGTCGTAGGCTCGCTCTGTCGGATGGACCGTTGCCCTCGCTGTGGGTTGGGAGGGCCTGGGACGCTCGTCCCCAAGTTGACGCCTGGTCCCAGCTGCTACCCAACCTGGCCGGTTGGCCCCGGCGTCCAGGGATGGGGGGGTGGGGGTGGGGGCTCCAAACCCTGGGGAGCCACATCACACGTTAGTCTTGTGCGAAGAGAAATTGGTCCGCGGCAGGAAATTAAGAAAGACGACTTTTTTTTTCTTTCTTTCTTTTTGACCAGAGGCCCCCACAGCCATAGACTCAGTGACATCAGGGGAACTTTTCTTCACATTCGGAACCAACTTCTATGTGTCCTTGGTCGGTGACCCCCCCTCTGGCGGAATGGATTGCAGGAAGGAAGCAAGGATTGTAAATCCGTTGGGATTCCACAAAGACGATGTCCTTAACTAAGCAGGGTGACTTCAGAGGAATGAGCTTCCCTAGACGCCCGCTGGGGTCTCTGTCCCGACCCTAAAACCCTGCCAGGTCTAAGGAATCTCTGGTCTCAGGGTCTCCCCGCCCCCTCCCCCCAGCCCCCTCCACCCCCCATTGTGGTCCTGCTTCCTGATGTGGCCTCTCTGACTCCTCACCTTGTTCCCTGAAGAGGCCTTCTCTATGGTCTTTTGTAGCAACGTGGAACTGGAGAGTGTTATGCTAAGTGAAATAAGCCATACAGAGAAACACAGATACCATGTTTTCACTCTTCTGTGGATCCTGAGAAACTTAACAGAAACCCATGGGGGAGGGGAAGGGAAAAAAAAAGTTGGAGAGGGAGGGAGCCAAACCATAAGAGACTCTTAAAAACTGAGCATAAACTGAGGGTTGATGGGGGGTGGGAGGGAGGGGAGGGTGGGTGACGGGTATTGGGGAGGGCACCTGTTGGGATGAGCACTGGGTGTTGTATGGAAACCAATTGGACAATAAACTTCATATTAAAACTTAAGAGGCCTTCTCTGGCCTCCTTCGCTGTCTCGTCTCTTATCATCTAAGCACCATGCTCTTTTTACCTCATTCTCACTTCCTTACCTCATATTGTCACTTCTCACAAATCATGGCTTTGATTTGTGCCCTCAGAGCTTCCAGGAATCAGATATCCAGGAGTTGGAGCTGTGGAGAGGGTTTCTGGGGTGGGGACCACAGAGCACCTGCATGCTGCCCCACCCCCCATCCCTCACCAACCAGGCTGCCTGCAGTGCTCCCAGCCTCCTCAGAGCACTCTCCTGCCCTTCCCTCATCCTTTCCCCTTACTACCCACTGCCTGGATGGCGCTAAGTACTTTCATGCTGCTGAAGACCCCTAAAGTAGCTCTTGAACCTCCTTATCCTTCTGTCAAAAAAGCCTGTTCAGCCTTCATATGTTGTCTGAGGCTAAGTGGAAAGTAGGCCGTGGGGGGGGGGGGAATGTCTGATTTCTCCTCAAAGTGAAAGGTGGGGGCGCCTGGGTGGCTCAGTCTGTTGAGCCACTGATTTGGAGCTCAGGTTCGTGGGTTCAAGCCCCGTGTCAGGCTCGCGGCTGTCAAGCACAGAGCCCGTTTGGGATCCTCTGTCCCTCTCTCTCTGCCCCCCCATCTCTCTCTCTGTCTCTCTCTCAAACATAAAAAGAAGTGAATGGCGGATGAAAATGACTCATAAAGCATCTCTAGGGGCAGCTGGTTGGTTCAGCCAGTACAGCGTGCACTCCTGATCTCTAGGTTGTGAGTTAGAGCCCCGCATTGGGTGTAGAGATTGCTTAAAAAAAAAAAAAAAAAAAGAAAAAAGCACCTCTAAAAGGGCACTATCTTGACCTTAGTAGAACTCCCACCATACCCTCAAGAAACCAGGAGTTTTGTGACTTAAACAAAAAAACGTAATGGCAGTCTTGCCTCCACATTAATACGGGGGGCAGAGACTCAACTTCAGCTAACTGGAGCAAAATATCAAAATATTGTGATTCACTACGAAACTGGGAAAGCTAAGCTTTGGTCATGACTAGATGTAGGGACTCAATTAAGGTTACCATATGGTCTCGCCTCGCCTCTTACAGGAAGGTCTTAGTCATATGCTGGAAGCAGTCGCGGATTTCCTCCATTTCAGCAAAGGCAAGGCCCCTTCTACTCGCTCCAAATCAGCTTGGGTCAGTGGACAATAACCGGCTTGCTGTGCTGGGTCTACCCAACCGCGGCCTGGGCCAGGGAGACTGGGAGCCTTCCCGAATTTGCACCATCAGAATGAGGGATGAGCAGACACCCACCAGAGGAAGGTAGCTGGGATGCGAGCGATGGCATCTCTTCGTGCTTACCCCATGCCCGGCGCGGGCCCAAGCATATCATGTGCATTAATGCACTGACTCCTCCCCGCCACGCTGAGAGAGAGATACTGTGATTACCCTCATCTTTACTGATGAGGAAACTGAGGCACCAAAGAGCAACGCACTCGCCCGGGTTCCCAGCTGAGAAGTCGCAGAAGCCCTCTCCAACGGTTCAGACACAAAAGTAAGTTTGGAATAGCCCTTACTACCATTTTCCAACATCAGAAGCTAGGAGCCTAATTTCTTAGTATTCCAAATGGATACAGCTCAAGGCCCCACAAGTGTGGGCACAGAAATTCCTACTCTCCTTTCCTTCTTGTCTTCCCAGGCTCGTGAAGATGTCTAAGAATTCCTTAGGCTTCCCCTCCCTGGAATGTTTCACCTTCCAGCCGTTGTTTTTACGGTATCTGAGCGGTATCTGCCCGGGTCCAAGCACTGGGAGAAAGGGAGTCATTTCTTCTTACCTTTGTGTTGAACATAAGGCAGATCCACTCCATCTATTGAACCATCTAATTGAACCACCACGGCTTTCGACTCTCTAGCGTATCCCAAGCTTCTGTTTTCTGTCCGACGAGGCCGTCTCCTCGTTCCGGTCATCAGCATTTTCTTCTCGGGGCCATCCAGCTTTGTTTTACTCAGTTCGGGAGGGTGGCTGAGACGACACAGGGGCCCCACCGTGCAATGGAGCGCTCGTGGAGACCAGCTGGGCACACGCACCTGCTGAGGTCCCGTCTCTGGTGGGCCGGCCTCCGACAGTGCCAGGGGTGGGGGTGGGGGGATGTGTCCCAGCTATCCGTAGGGACTGAATGGAGGTCAGAGGATCAAATGGGGAAACCACAGCCGTGATCCAGAGTTTTCCTCTTGTTTATCCCCTAGACGGAGCAACTCCTGTCAGAAGTGAGAGGAGGACCCCCGGAACACGATTTCCCTGAAACCACCCCACCTCCATTTCCGCCTACCAATGGACTCTGTTGTCAGCGCAGCATCCAAAGCCCTGACTTTTCTCATGAGGATAATCTGTCCAAAGCTTTGAGAGATGATTTCTACCCTCTTCCTTCTCCCAATGACACTTGGAAAGCGACCTCTGGCCAACCTCTTCTGCCCGGGGCCTGTGATGGCAAGCTCGGCATCCAGAGGGACATCGCCGGACAGCTGCTGAGCTGAGAGCAAAGAAACCCAGAACTGGGTGCATTCCCGGAGGTCAGATGGTCTCTGGGTGAGCCTCTGCCCCTTTGTCTATCTCTTGCCTCCCACAGGGAGCAGCCCAATCTGGTAATGGGCTGCGATTCCATAGGTTGAAGTCTAGACCAAGGTCTTCAACACCCCCCATGGGCTCTCCCTCATACCTCTTAGCAGATCCCACCTCCTGGTCCACACGTTGCTTCAAAGGAACTCGGACCAGAGTGCCTCCTGCCCCCTTCTCCTCACTCTGAAGTGTATTATCCTCAGCAATATGGTAGCCATACCACTTGACATGGTGTTCCACAAAACTATCTGCTTCTCAGCCAAACAATTAGAAACAAATGTCTACATATCATGGTCATGCATATGGTCACACATCATGGTCTGATGTCATGCATAAGGAATTAAAACAGAATATGGTAATCTGCACATGATCTAGACCATTCAACAGTGGGATTCAAACTCTTATTTGAGGGACCCCTGGGTGGTTCAGCCGGTTAAGTGTCCGACTCATGATTTCGGCTCAGGTCACGATCTCACAGTTTCTGGGTTCAAGCCCCACATCGGGCTCTGTGCTGGCCTCATGTAGGAGCCTGCTTCGGATTCTCTGTCTCCCTCTCTCTCTGCCTCTCCCCCACTTGCCCTCTCTCAAAAATAAACATTAAAAAAAAACCCTCTTACTTGGGTTTCCCATATTTGTGAATTCACCTACTCACTGAGGTTTATTTGTAACCCTCAAATCACTATTAGCAACGTTTGATGATCATCTGCAGACACGTGTGGGGCGATGAAAACTTTGTGTCACCTGATGAGCACAGGCCCAGCTGGGATTGAATGAAGCCACGCTCTGTCTTGTTTTTTTGGTTCTTCTACTTTAAAGACTGGTCTTTTGCAGTCTACGTAGTATCACATTGTTCACATTTTATGCTCTATTTATTGGTGATTTTGCTGTGTAAAATAGTCCCCGAGGGGCACCTGGGTGGCCCAGTCGATTAGGCTTCAGCTCAGGTCTTCAGCTCAGGTCATGATCTCGTGATTTGTGTGCTCGAGCCCCTCATCAGACTCTGTGCTGACGGCTCGGAGCCTGGAACCTGCTTTGGATTCTGTGTCTCCCTCTCTCTCTGCCCCTCCCCCACTTGCACGCGCACTCTCCCTCTCTCTCTCTCTCTCTCTCTCAAAAAATAAACATTAAAAAAATTTTCTTAAACAATCCCCAAGCACAGTGTTATCCACTGCTTGTAACCGCAGTGGTTACATATCATCTTTGTTTAGGCATGGCTTATGGTGCTGTTGTTTGTGAGCTCGATGTCAGTGAATAAATAGTACATATGCAACAATGTGCCTTTAAACAGAAATACACCTAAAACAGGTCATATATTGATTTTTGGACGAAAATATAACCAGAGGCTTATAGAAACGTAACACTGTATTTCCCCTAAGAGCAATGGTTCCGTACTTGCTAACTCAGTGTTAGCAGCAGCCTTAGAGAATATAACTACTGTGAATGACAGGAATTGGCTATATTTTACAACAATAATTCATCTTAATGGTGCTTGGCAAAGAGGCCTCTGTGACGACCAGACAATGCAAGATACCATTTCAAAGCTCTGGCCCAGCTTTTGCGTTTATGACTTGGTGATGGGCACGCCTTCTATTCCTGCAGGTGTAGAATGAGGCAGTTTGAGAGAGGGGATGGGGTGCTGATTCCATTATGAAAGACGGGGAATATTATGGAGAAAGATCGTAAGGATGTTTACCTTCTTCCTTGGAAAACAAACTCTATTGAGAGAGACGGGAGGGAAAGAGAGAGAATGATCCACACTTCCTCTCTACACCCATGGGCTGCATGCCGTAGTACGTGAAGACCCAGCACGGAGGATTTTAAGGGAATGAATTTCCAGATCTACTTCCATAAGTACTTTTCGTAAAATTGATCGTCCTAAGAAATATGCATAACAAACATATTCATTTTATTAACAACAGGAGCCTCTCTCCCTTAGCCTAATCTTACTAGAACTAATTGCCACGGAGTATAAACACATCCAGGACACCAAATAAAGAGACAATTCAAAATATTGGTCTAAGTATACAGAAAGTAAAGGAATACAGTATTTTTTAAAAGTCAGGTAGGGGCGCCTGGGTGGCTCAGTCAGTTAAGCGTCTGACTTCAGCTCAGGTCGTGATCTTACAGTTCATGGGTTTGAGCCCTGCGTTGGGCTGTGTGCCGACAGCTCAGGGCCCGGAGCCTGCCTGGGATTCTGTGTCTCCCTCTCTCTCTGCCCCTCCACTCCCCCCCACTCAAAAATAAAGTAAACATTAAAAAAAATTTTTTTTAAGTCAGGTAATATCCAATTCTTTGTTTTTAATGAAATTGGAGACCTAATGGAGTTGTCAACTGAGAGATCATTAAACATAATTTGTTAATTTTTTAAATATTTACTTTAGAGAGAGAGAAACAGAGCACGAGTGGGGGATGGGTCCAGAGAGAGACGGCGACACAGAATCTGAAGCAGGCTCCAGGCTCTGAGCTGTCAGCAAAGAGCCCCACGCGGGGCTCGAACCCAAGAACTGCCAGATCATGCCGGAAACAAAGTCGGACGCTTAACTGACTCAGACACTCAGGCGCCCCTAAATATAATTTTTGACGACAGATTACCATATAACTTTTGGCAACTCCCAGCAATCACGAGGGCCATGAAGTAAGAGCCCCGACGCCTAAATTTTCTTAGCTTCCTGGCACAGTTGTACTTCTGCTGGCCCCACTGGGAGGAAGCAGCACTTTCCCTGGAAGACTGTGTCCAGGGGCACCTGGCTGGCTCAGTCATGGAGCATGCAACTACTGATCTGGGGGTCTCAAGTTCAAGCCCCACATTGAGCACAGAGATTGCTTTAAAGAAATAAAAAAAACAACTGTGCCAGGGTTACTGGTAGTTACTAGCAAGAAGGGAGAGGGACCCCCATAGCTTTGGGAATGTAAAGAAGGAATAGTTGTGCTGAGGGGAAGGCGAAGGGGTTTGGAAGGAAGCAGGTTTGGGGCCGATCCCAGGTGCATTCCTTACTACCTGAGCCATCCAGGCAAACTCCTCAGATGCCCTGAATTTATGGAAGCTTTCACAGTAAACCCAGAGTAACCCGGTACGCTTACTGTGAAATGAAATGACACTGTAGAGCAAGCCCCGGACATACAGTGACTAATATTACTACCATGACCCGTGGAAGGAAATATAAAAAAGGAAAAGTAAAAAGACCATATTCCCTGAAATAAACCATATTCCCTCACCTGAGGGCAACCTTTGGGTTTATTTTAGAAGAGTTATCTCTAACATTTTTTTTTCTTTTTTCAACATTTTATTTATTTTTGGGACAGAGAGAGACAGAGCATGAACGGGGGAGGGGCAGAGAGAGAGGGAGACACAGAATCGGAAACAGGCTCCAGGCTCTGAGCCATCAGCCCAGAGCCCGACGCGGGGCTCGAACTCCCGGACCGCGAGATCGTGACCTGGCTGAAGTCAGACGCCTAACCGACGGCGCCACCCAGGCGCCCCTAACATTTTTTTTTTTTCTATTAGTCAGCTAATCTTGGCATTAAGTCAACTTTTTTTTTTATCGAAAGAGAAAAAAAATAGTGTGAATATCCTTAGGTATGAGAGAGATAGATAGGATTGACTCCATTTTCCCCCAATAAGAGGAAAAAAAAAAGACTCATTAGTTACAAGCCATGTGAGTTGCAGCTTGTACGTATTTTTGTTTTTGTTGTTCTGTCATTTATTTATGGCTTGTGATTTATATTGTACTCATGCCCAGAGGCACATTGGCATGTTTTGTAAACTATCAAATAAACAGCTATATTCCAGATCCGTTTTGTATGAAGGTGAAAGCAAACACACACACACACACACACACACACACACACACACACACACACAAAGATTAGGGAAAACAAGCTGGATTGAGAAGGGAGTGGAGAGTGGGAGGGGCACTCTGAAAAACCAACATAATTATTATTAATCTGCCAATCCACACTTAAATCCACGGTCAGACCTGCCCCTCCCCCACCCTGCAGTTATCAGTTACAAAGAAATTACTTTGTGGATCATCAGCTTGGAGTCCTCCCCAGACAGGTGATGTGTTTGTACGAGATCTACAAATCTGTGATTTGTCACGAGGTTCTTTTCTTGAACTCCAACCAGTAATTACAAGGCGGACTAGTAAACTGACTGACCCACCTCTCATTGTCTTAGAAACTCACCAGAAGCCAGAATACACTTGTTCATCTGGTTTATTAGAGAACGCTGCAGAAGGAATAAAAGGGATGATGCCCAAAAGTGCATCAGTGTATGTTTCACTAACACACCCACACTCGTCACTCCTCGCACACCTAGAAGGAAGTCGGGAGGCCACAGTGTCTGTAGATTCCGAATAGTAGCTGATATTTATTCACGGCGGCCCCAGCTCACATTAATGCTCCCATCCAGGGGCCACAGTGTCTGTAGATTCCGAATAGTCGCTGATATTTATTCACGGCTCCACACGCACCCTTGTTTGTACGTATCACATACTTGCAGATTTACCTTTAGGCTGGTATTAGCACCAGTCCACATTCTGAAGGGCAGTGCTGGCCAACCCTCATCCAGAGTCATCATTCGATTTCTCCCAAGATCTCTGGTGATGCCCAGGCTGCCCGTGGTCCACGCTCACGGTATCTCGCTTCTCACCTTGGGAGGCGTTGCGGCCAAAGGCAGGCTGCAGGTTAAAACGTGCAGCAGCTGCGGAGGAAGCTGACAAACCGCATGCAAATGATGGGGGGGGGGGGTCACTGTCGCATTCAGTCGCAAGTGATTGGGATTTGCCGCTGCCTGGTTCTGCCACAGACATTTTAAACTGTTTCCACATCCTTCCGAAGCTGTAATAACAGCTTGTTTGTCTTTTCAGGGCGGGGGGGGGGGGGGGGGGGGAGGAGGCGGGATGTTGACACAAAATTTCCAGAGGGGTCAGATGAGGGAGAGGGGGATTGTCTTCAAGAGCCCTAACTCCATGCTTGTAAGCCAACCAATCAGCCCCTCCCTTTGATCCCTCTGCAATGGCTGCATGGGCATCTGAAGGAGGGTATGAGAAGCCCTTCTTTTCACCTCCTCCCCAGCTCTTTGAAGTCCTCCTCTGCGAAGTGAGGGTGGGGACTCCAACAGCAAAGACCTGATGTGAAGATGGAATGAGTGATGCATATAAAAGCAAGGGTCCAGCCCGGGCAAGTCACCCCTGACCACCTGCCCCCCCATTCTCTGCGGGCACCTCTTTTCTTTCAGAACACTCACCGGAGATTATACCTGTATACGTAGGGGGGCTGTGCGCGTGAGGATTTAATCCTCTCTCTCCCCCACCCTACTGGAAACCCCACAAGCCCCAGTTCCGCTCACTGGTCGAATCCACGATGCCGAACCCAGCTCCTGGTTCTTAGCGGACACTCAGAAAATATTTATTCAGTGAATGACTGCATTTGGCCCATGGTAAAAGTTCAGTGAATGTCGATTTACGACATGGATATATACGCAATATTCGGTGCAATCGCAACGAGACGTGTAGAGGAGGGAGGCATCCTTAATAATTAGGAATCTGAATCGGACGCCGGAACTGGCTACAAAGTGAACACGGCATTTGCAGGGGACTCTGAGGTTTTTCGCGGCAACCAAAGCCAAGACTGTCAACGCTTGCGCGTCAGAGCTGGGTCTTTACTTCCTAGCGAAAAACGGCTGAGCCGCTGGTCTCTTGGGTCCTCCCTGTTTGTTTAAGAACCTACTTCGTCTCTGATTCCTGCAAATGAATTGCCTGTTGCTTCTGAGTTCTCCTTCCTAATGGGAAATTTAAATCAGCGATAAGCAAGGAACCTCAGCATTTACAAGCACAATGCGGATTTGCAGCTCAAATAGCTCCTGTAGGTATGCCAGATTTGGCAAATTTATAATGATGGTCTGGGGAGGGGCGGGGAAGTGCTCAATTAGATTGCCAAGAACACTGACACCCAGAAAGCCTACACATTTTTACCTTTCGAGGATCCAAATTAATTTTTGGTACGAGGACATTATTCGTGTGACAGCTTTACTGTGCAAGTTAAAAGTAGGACTTGCCTAATAGGACAGAGACACCCTATCATTGAGCTCTTCGTCGAGGGCCACCGAGCGTTTTCTGGGAAGAAAGAGAAATACACAGCTGAGTCCCTGAGGCGGAAGTGGGACAAGGAGCCAACATATACAAACTAATTGCAGACAATAAAAATAAATCTTCAGACAATTTTTTTTATATACGCACAAATGCAAAGTAGGCCATTTTAGACAGCTCTCCCAAGCTTTGCCGTCAGATCTAAACCCGCAGCGCTTGTCCTGCTTGTCGAATACCGCGTTAGCTTGGAAAGCTTTCAAAATAAAGCCAGATCCTCTGTATTTCGCACGAAGGGTCTACTCTCCTTCTGCCACTAAGTGTTATACTTGGGAAGTTATGAAGAAAAGGCTGCAGAAGTAAGATCTCTGGATATGTATGCGTGTAGTTTTCGGTTTACTATGGTGCAGAGACAGGGGTCCAGGTCAGCACATGTGGCCCTACTCTCACACCTGTTAACCTCTCTGTGCCCCAATTGCCCCCCCCCTTACAAGAGGGGGATATAACAAAGCTAACCTCGGAAGGTAACGGCCAGGGTTATCTTCTTAATCTTTATTTACTTGCACTGATTTATTTTTTTAAAGCTTTTACTTATTTAATTTTTTTTCAATGTTTATTTATTCTTGAGAGAGAGACAGAGCATGAGCGGGGAAGGGTCAGAGAGAGAGGGAGACCCAGAATCAGAAGCAGGCTCCAGGCTCTGAGCTGTCAGCACAGAGCCCGACGCAGGGCTCAAACTCACAGAGTGCGAGATCATGACCTGAGCCCAAGTCGGACACACAACCGACTGAGCCACCCAGGCGCCCCAAGCTTTTACTTATTTATTTTGAGAGACACAGAGACAGCATGAGAGAGAGAGGGAGAGAGAGAATCCCAAGCAGGCTCTGTGCTGTCAGCATGGAGCCCAACGCAGGGCTTGAACTCATGAAGTGTGAGAGCATGACCTGGGCTGAAACAAAGAGTCGAATGCTTAACCAACTGAGCCACCCAGTCGCCCCTGCTTGCACTGATTTAAGAATCGTGTTCTGAGTGCCTGAGTGGCTCAGTCAGTTGAGCGTCCCACTCTTGATTTCAGTTCAGGTCATGATCTCACGATTCATGGGTTCAAGCCCTGCCTGGGGCTCCGGGCTGGCAGTGTGGAGCCTACTTGGGATTCTCTCTCTCTCCCTCTCTCTGCCCTTCCCCTGCTCTCACTCACTCTCTCTCTCTCTGTCTCAGTCTTTCTCTGTCAAAAATAAATAAGCAAACTTAAGAAAAATAAAAATAAAATTTATTTCCATTCCCCAACAGCCATAGTTCCATAGCATACGCATGAGGTCTGGCAATAGGAATAATATATGCAAATGTGCCTAGTAATACTAAGAACTCCACCAAGAATTTTATTAATGTTATTCTATATACCTTCACAAGGAAGGAAGGCACAAGGAGGCTGGCCATTGGCAGAAACAGCCCCAAACGGTCACCCGAGAGCCCTAGCCGCCCACAGGTTTGCTCTACCCACGCCTCCTTAGCCCTTTCCGAGTGGGCGATGTTCAGCACTTTGCATTGACCTTCAGGAGTACCTGCCAATTATCTCCCCCAGGTACCAGCTAAGAGGGGCTGCACTCTAGAGTAGCTGCAATCTTGCTCCTTAAAAATAGAAAACTACTTTAACTTGTGTAGGCTTAACACAAATGGGGACAGAGAACTACCTCGACCTTAGTACATTCGGATTTTTCCTCCTCCGTATCTTGAAACAATCTGGTTTTTTCTTCAAGTAAGAACCTGTTTCTCTGAACATCAGAAATGAAGTGGCCAGATAGCACATTTAATTGGTAAACCAATTATACATATAAATGAATAATTACTTTCCTAGTTTTTTAGGCATAGTACTACAATGGAGAGAAATCCTCAGCCTTGAGGATAATTTGATTTTTCAATTTGCAAATATCCCTTAGTGCACAAGCTATAAGCCACCAAGTCACCAGAAACAAAGGAAATACAAATGCTTTTCAGACTTAAGTTCAGATGTTCGAGTTCGATTTGGAAAATGTGAGAGAATCTTTTTTGCGCTTTGTAGAATCACAAAAGATTTTAAAAGTTGTGATGGGTAAGCATTCTGCTCGTTGATGATGGTTCGGTACATCGGGAAATTTCTTTGGAGGATAGCATCTATCAAACTTCAAACTATCTGTCTCATTACTCAGCAATTCCACTTCTAAAAATGGACTACAGACTCAAAGCTCATGAGGAAGCCCAATTTTTAAGGTCAAAATCTAAGCAATCTTTACAAATTTCCTCTGAAATCCCTTCCATACCCCTTAAGTACAGCCTACCCTCTAGAGTTCGATTATAATCTGCATATAAGAAATATGTAAATGTTAGAGATACATATGTAAAATGTAACTTTACAGTATTTCCAGCAACAAAGGATGATGAGACCGGTCACTCTATCTGCGTTAAAAAGACAAAGCTGAGTTTATTGAGGATTGTAGTAAAATAAACAAAGGGGAATTATGCACAAGCACATTGCCTCTGCCTAACAGCAGATTGCTGAGTTTCCTTGGGTTGTTTTTGTTGTTTGTGTTGGAAAGCACGGAGTTCGGGGCTTGGGGCTTTTCACAGGTGTGAGCAGACCCGATTTCAGCGGTGCTAGCCTGGCCACTTGATGGGTCAATGGGACAGTTTGTCGGTTGGATACTGAGGCGAGTCTATTGGCCTGAGTCTTGTCCCTGATTGGCTGGCTTCCAGAAGGCCAGGTTGATTGCTTGGCTTGTAAAAACATGTTCATAAGGTCGATCCTTTGGTTTAAAATGAGTTCCGATGGCTCCTCATGATCATGGCTGCAGGGCAATCCACCTTTTCCAAAATTTGTGGCAGCTTTTTCATTACTAGTTGAGCTCACACAAATGCCCTTTGCTGCAACTCCATTTCATAATCACGCAAGTGCAGATGTGTAGACAAGGATATTCGCCGTAAACAACTGGAACGAGGTGATTACATAATTTGGTAATTCTTCCTGTGGAGTACAACGTAACTGGTTTTTTTTTTTTTTAATGTTTATTTATTTTTGGAGGAGAGAGACAGAGCTTGAGTGGGGGAGGGGCAGAGAGAGAGGGAGACCCAGAATCCGAAGCAGGCTCCAGGCTCTGAGCTGTCAGCACAGAGCCCGACGTGAGGCTTGAACTCACAGACTGTGAGATCATGACCTGAGCCGAAGTTGGGTGCTTCACCGACTGAGCCACCCAGGCGCCCCAACATAACTGTTTTTAAGGAAGGAAGCTAGATGTACTGATGCCCAACAATCTCCACGATGTGGTAGTGAGTGAAGAAAAAGCAAAGTCTGTGACACGTGTTTACTATAGACACAGAACTCTCTGGAAGGGGAAGAAAGAAACTGATAAAGAGTATTTGCCACAGGAGAGAGAAACCTGGAGCCCTTGGGTGGGAAGAATAGACTTTCATTAGAAAGTCAGCATTCAAAAGCGAGAAATCTTGGGCTCCAAATGCCATTCTCTTTCCACGTGGCCCATCAATCTCCTGTCCCGCACCTCATGGTTCAGACTGCTCACAGAAGGGGACCCCCAACACAGTCCGTAGAGTGTCTTTAAGGACGCATCACGTAACACCGTCAGCCCGGATCCCCCTCTTCTCTATTCATTCCCAACTATTTGCTTTGTTCGACGGTTTGTTCAAGGTTTGGCAAGCCTGGGCGACCAGCCTACCCTAGGACTCATCCTGAGGCCGAACTGTCCTGCCGGGGGGATCACACTTGGTGAGGAGGGGCGCTCCCAGCATGACCTGCGGCCCACAGGCAGCCGGAAGAAGGTGCTGCAAGAACAAAATGTTCGCACCGCTGTGTGTGTTTCCTCTCTTGGATGGGGGTGGGTCGATTAAGTAGGCGGATTTATACATTTGTATCTGACTCCCCACAGTGACCCGGGTACTCCACGGGTGCTGTGAAAAAGCAGAAACTATGTACCAGTAAAATGAACCAAGTACAAGCCAGCAAGCCCGTGCATCCGGGGACAATTATTGTTAACATTTTGAGGCACATACTCTAGATATTTTTCTCTCTACCGCTACAGACGTTTAAATTTGCTTTTATTTTTATCTTTTTACATTTTTTTTTTTAACGTGTATTTATTTTTGAGAGACAGAGACAGAGCAGGAGCAGGGGAGGGGCTGGGAGAGGGGGAGACACAGAATCCGAAGCAGGCTCCGGGCTCCGAGCTGTCAGCTCATGTTGGGCTCGATGTTGGGCTCGAACCCACAAACCGAGAGATCGTGCCCTGAGCCGAAGTTGGATGCTTAAGCGACTGAGCCACCCAGGCGCCCCTAAATTGGTTTTTTTAATTTATATGGGATTCATTGGTATATCATAAAGGTTGAGGACTTTTTGTCATTTTGTTCCTAATTGCAGCAAAGCCTTCTTCATTGTGTGCATCTCACCCAGTGTCGGATGTGTGGTCCACCATGGGGCTCCCTCATTTGCATTTAGCTACCTCGTTACAACCTTTCTCTGTGACCGGGTGCTTTCACCCAAGAAAGAATTCACTGAAGACTGAGGCGAACAGACATTTATTTGGGCAATTAGAATTGCAATTCAGAAGACACAGATTTAGGTAGAAGCTTGGATACCGTTCCCAGAGAGACAAAGAGGGGGCAAAGTTACGAAGGAGAAAGATTAGGGTGCGGTTCTCATTTATGTTCTGCTATGCAGAAGAAATGGAAACTGGGTGCACTGGGATTGGTTGGGTCAATATGCAAAGGCTGGTTTGAAGCCTGCTGAACCGGATTAGAGGCTTTTGAAGTGAAGACCACAGATGACCCCAAGTGCCTTGGTGACGGGGGCGGGGGCTTCAGTCCAGGCTGAGGGCTTGTGGCCAGCTGCGAAGTTCAAAAAGTTCATAGTTCCTCCCATAAAGATATGCATAAGTTTCTCCTCCCTTATGGCCTACAGATCCTATCTTATCTTGTTTTACTTTATTTTTCAAGTTTGTTTATTTATTTTGAGGAGTAGGGGGCAGGGGGAGAGGGAGAGGAGAATCCCAAGCAGACTTTGCACCATCAGCGCAGAGCCTGATGCAGGGATTGGACCCATGAACTGTGAGATCGTGACCTGACCCCAAATCAAGAGTCGGATGTCTAACTGAGCCACCCGGATGCCCCGGGGCAGACCCTATTTTAGAAGACGCTCTCTCAGCTAGGCTTGACCATTCCAGTTTGAAATCTCTTTTTACGGTGCCCTCTGATGGAGGAGTTTTGTTGTTGTAGCTGTTTATAACGTGGGCAGGAGTCTAGGTGGGTATCTGTGCTTTGGAAAGTGGCATCTGATTGCTTTTCAAAGAGGACTCCCTTGGTCTTGAAAATATCATCCATGAAGGCCCTCTGGTGACCCAGATGAAAACAAGAGCCACCGTGTTTTTGTTTCGGACTGAGAAGTTACCTTCAGTGTTGTAAACGGACTTGAGAGAGGCAGGCATCTAGTTCAACATTATACATTCTGTGGTAGCTTCAGTTCGATTGTTCTAGGCAGAGGCGAAGTTTGCCCTACCAAATCAGGCTTCAGTCTGAACGGTGGCTAGACTCGGCTGCTCAGGCTGCCGTGCTAAAACGCCACAGGCTGGGCGGACAACGGAAATGTATTTTCCCACAGTTCTGGAGGCTAGCAGTCCAAGATCAAGGTTCCAGCTGATGTGATGTCTGATGAGGACTCTCCGCCTGGCTCAGAGATGGCCACCTCCTTGGGGCCACGTCCTCACATGGCTTTTTCTTCAGCGTATGCACGTGGGCAGAGACAGCAAGGGAGCTCGCTTGGTATCTTTGAAAGAAGACTTTGGCTGTCTCCATTTTGACCTGAAACTTTTTAGCTGGGTTCTTCTCTCCAGCGTGTCACCTGCCCCAGGGGCATCTTCCGTGCGCCATTTTGCTCGGGAATCTTTCTGGTCTGAAATTGATCTAGATACACCAGAATACGAACCTCTCAAGCGATGAGGACTGCCCTGAGCCAGCAACACCAGCCCCGACTGGCCACACGGCAAGCATCGATTTGACCTTCGCTGCCTCCCTGCGTGCACCCGACCTGCCCACCTCTGTCCCACGTGTTCCTTATACAAACTTGGAAGTATCTTCGGCATTCTGGAAAGACAGTCTTTGACAGGTGAGTCGCCTGTCTTCCAGGGGCCGGCCTCGCCTTTGGATTTTGTCAGCAGCAGGTGGCCAAATCTGGTCTGTTTGGGCCCCTCCCCCACCCGCCCACCCAGGGGTGTTCTTGCACCCCTGCTCTGCAGCTGTATCTTTTCTTACAAGGGCATTAATCCTATCAGAGGAGGGCCCCACTCTTAGGACTTCATTTAAGCTGAATGACTTCCTTAGAGGCCCCATCTCCACATACAGCCATATTGGGCAAAGGACACAGACCTCCAGTCCAGAAAAGCCCGGATGCCCGCCTGATGGTGGCATTTAAGACTGACTAGCCCTTGGGGGGGGGGGGGGTAATGTTAACCTGTCCGGGGGCCTTGCCCGGATAAGGGAGATTATGCTCTGAGAGCGAGCGGACATAAAGCTCCTCACAAAATTGGAGGGGGTTCTTCCCACCTGTCATGGTCAGGGAGAAGCAGCCGTGTGAGGCTGCAAAGTAGAAGTGAAGCCTTTATTTTCTACAAGCCCCTCAGCACCTGGGGTCATGCTGGGTGCTGAACAAGGATTTGGGGCGTTACAACCACGGTGAAGAGCTCTGGTTCCCAGTCAGCCGAATGCAAATGCCAACCGCACCTCTTATCTGCTGTCTAGGGACTGTCGTCCCCCGGAGGCCGGCACAACAATTATCTATGCGCGTCACGACATGAAAGGAATTAGGAACCACTAAATGAGTTTCCTCATCTCTAAAAGGGAGCTTGGCACTTAGCATGGCCCCAATTGGTTCACTGACTTCCTCCATCTTTTCCGCTAAGTGTCGAGTCTACCCGGACCTCAGTTTCGTCATCATTCTACGACGATGAAAAAAGGGAGTTAGACCAAATCACGGCCGGGGTTCTTTTTAACCCCGCAATGCTGCCACAATCACGGGTATTGAAGAGAAACCATCTTTCCACCGTGTTTAGGCGAACGTGTCAGAAACGCTTTTATCACCCACCCCCAATATAGGGGGCAGCAAACGGACAGCCAGGGCCAGCGTCCCCTGTACAATCGAGAGGGTCCACCATGAGTTTATAACCTCATAAGTGATTGACCAGAGGTTAAAAAAAAAAAATTTGAATTGTTACTAACTCTAGGACCAGCTAGGTTTCGTGACTACTCAGATCGTTCACGCATTCACTCACTGTTCTGCAGTGATATATGGGCCTTTACGAAAGGCCAAATTACTTGGGCACCTGGTGGCTCAGTCGGTCAAGCATCCGACTCTTGATTTCTACTCAAGTCACGATCTCAAAGTCTTAAGACTGAGCCCCGTGTCGGGCTCCGCGCTGGATGTGGAACCTGCTTAAGAGTCTCCTTCTCCCTATTCCTCTGCTCCTCCCCTGCTCACATGTGTATGCTGTCCTTCACCCTCTCTAAAAAACAAGTCCAAATTCCTTGACCCGCTGATGCTTACGGTGGAGGAAGTAGTCAATAAACAAATAAACAATACAGAATATGGATGTACAAAGTACTATGGGATAAATGAAACAGTGTGAGGGAGATGGGGAATGCCAGTAACACTAGATGGCTTCTCTGATGACATCTGAGTGGAGACTGAAGGTGGGTGACAGTCATAGTGTCCCAGACAGTATCAGGGGAATAGGTTCCATGACAAATCTTAATGTCCACAGGATTAGCGCTTATAATTTAAAAGACACTAAGAAGAGGGGCGCCTGGGTGGCTCAGTTGGTTAAGCGTCCGACTCCTGATTTTGGCTCAGGTCATGATCTCACAGTTGGTGAGTTTGAGCCCCATGTCAGGCTCTGTGCTGATAGGGTGGAGCCTCCTTGGGATTCTTTCCCCTCTCTCTGCCCCTCCCCCGCTTACACTTTCTCTCTCTCAAAAGTTAATAGAACTTTTTTAAAAAGACCCTAAGAATACACATACACATTTCCTACATATGAGTAAAGTTTAAATAATACTAAAATAAAACAGACGTTGAAACACCCACCACCCAGCTTGCTAAAAAATATTGGCCAGTAACTAAGAGAACCCTCACACCAGTCTTTAATGTTTACATTATTTTGCAAAAGAAGTTTTAAAGAAGAATGTTAGAGGGCAAGAGAGAAATAGTCAAGTTATATTGCTAAACGAAAGAGGCAGGTGAAAAACAGCCTTTACAGCTTCTGTTCAGGCCAGAACCCAAGATGGCCACACTCTTGTTGAGAAACAATGGTGATCATTGCTTCCGTGCCTACTTTAGTCCTTGACTCTGTATCAGAAATGCTGTTCCTTTGGAAACCACAGCCAAAAAAAAATAGATGGAGTGGTTCTGGAATAAGAGCACAGGATCAAACGGTCCTTTGTCTCCCCATATCACTTTCCCCAGCTGGTCTCTTCCCATGGTGATGCCTTACTCCCACAGCGGCCAGGAGAATGGCCTTGTTTGCAGGGGTCTCTCTTTGGCTTATCAGCTCTTTTGCTGATATGAGTATCATTTGGAACTTGTGAGGTCCCTGTGTCTGGGGAAGCACTGATACACACGGCCAAGTTCGCATCCATTTTCCCTCTTATGCATCACACCTGGAATGAGATCAGACACCCGATGTGGGACCCAGAAAAAGACCTAAAGTTACCCCAACTATACAAGTCTGGAACCGCTATCTTTTTTAAACATTATTTTAATGTTTATTTATTTTTGAGAGAGAGAGAGCAGGGGAAGGAGAGAGAGAGAGAGAGAGAGGGGGGGAGAGAGAGAATCTCAAGCAGTCTCTGTACTGTCAGCGCAGAGTCCAGTCTGGGGCTTGAACGCACAAACCATGAGCTCATGACCTGAGCTGGAGTCAGACACCCAACGGACTGAGCCACCCAGCCGGCCCCAGAACGGAAGTCTCGATGACCGTGTTATGCTCTGTAGGACCGGCCGCTATGTAAAGAGCTGAAGATTCTAACATCTTCTCCTTACAGATTATGGCACTGACCTGTCTCCTGCCTGTCCCTCTCATCTGCAGCTAGGGCAGAGCTCTCCTGGTCTGTGCAGACCTTTTGTGCTTGCGGATCCCCTTGAGGCTCAGCATCAGGAGAGTGCCTTCTAGAAGCCACAATGGTGGATTAGGGCCCAGGTTTCCCCTTGCTTCTATAGATGGTGATGGGGTTCAGACTGTGCCAAAATCAGGTACCTTGACATACTGAGCATTTTCTGCTGAAGAAATGTGAGAAACAGCCCTCACTACTGGCGAGGAAGATAGGAAGGCAGAAGCTTGCCCAGTACACATAACATGCAAATGGCAGGCGGAGGGCCATGACTTGACATTTGGCCGCCATCTTGCCAGGCATGCTGGCAAACATTTTCTTCTTTATCCCACCACACTAACCCTGTAGATTTGACACTCGTTATATCTAAGGAAGCCACCTGTTAGAAACGGGTTTTTGTTCCTCCCATGACACATATAGTCCAGGAATCAGCTTCATGGTTCTCTACCCTTGACCTGGGTGTTTGATAGTAAACATATGTAGAGTTTTTCTCTGAAGTTTTTCTCTGAAGTTGACTATGTTGTATAGGTGGAGAACGATTCTGGAATCGTCGAGAGAGGTAAACTGTGACTTTGGAAAAAACAAAGGAAGTACATATAAGGGATAAATTTGAACAAACATTTCCTGAATGATACAATAATAATTACGAATCATGGTTTTCTTTTACAAGCAAAATTACAATACACTAATATATCAATTGTAACATATAGTTTTGAAGGTAACGGTGGAGTTAAATTGTTCTAAGGCCCATGTGTTATCTAGAAAGCAAGTACAAGTGTTGACACTTTTTAAATCTTGACTCTCTGTATATAATAATGATAATATATAAAAGTGCCTCAGTGGCTCAGTTGGTTAAGTGTCTGTCTCTTGATTTCCACTCAGGTCATGATCTCGTGGTTCATGGGATCAAGCCCCACGTCAGACTCTGTGCTGACAGTGCGTACCCTGCTTGGGGTCCTCCCTCCCCCCTCTCTCTGCCCCTCCCCTGCTTTCTCTCTCTCTTCTCTCAAAATAAATAAGTAAACTTAAAACACCAAATAACGTATATTACATATCATATCATGTGCTATAATACATACTATTTCTTTCAAGAACCAATAAAAGAATAGCAAAAGAGTACATAACTTTCTTAACCAGCTGAAAGGAAGATGGAATGATAGAAATGAGCCAGTCCAACTGAAGGGACAAACCAAGAGAAAAAACACAGGATGGGGAGGGCAAATATAAGGGTCAAATAAGATGGTGGAGGAAACCTAATGAAGTCAGCAATTGTACCAACTGGAAACAGTCCCCATGCTCCAGCCGGCAGGAAAAACGCTGTGTCCGAAAACTCCAACTTTAATCTATTTACGAGAAAAACATCTAAAACATTAAAATATGTAAAAGTAGGAGGTAAAATGATGACAAAAGGGTAAGCCCCAAAACACTGGTGTATCTACATCAATTTCAGACCAGAAAGATTCCCGAGCAAAATGGCGCACGGAAGATGTGCGGTCACTTCGTGACGGTGAAAGACCCAGTCCCCAAAGCGGAGTGCAAGTGGTTGCACTCAGAACAACATTGCCTATAAATTAATTCATTAAATAATCATAGAATAACTGTAAGGGGGAATTGACAATCGGAGGGAAGGATGAAAATTCACTTGAGTCCCTTACAGAACCAGCAGACAAAACGTGCCAAGACGGATACTGAAAACACAAACGATCAGCTACCAACTTGCGCAAAATCTGTGTGCATTGCTGACTACCACACATTTTTGACGGCATGCACGCTACTGGGGGAAACCGACTATGTACCGGGTCACAAAGTAAACCTACGCAAGTCTCAAAAGATGGAAATCCTACAGAATTATTCACTGACAGCAATGTAATGAAGGGAAAAGCAATCGCAACATGACAACCAGAAAAAGCTCGTACCTGGGGAAAATATGACGCAGACTTCCAAGCTGTCCATGGGTTAATCAGGAAATGATCATAAACTAAACAATGTTTAGAAAGGAAGGACCACACACACATATCAAAATGTCCCTGAATATCTTTATGCCAAGAGAGTGAAAGACTTAGACAAAATGGAAAATTTCCTTAAAAAAAAAACAAAAACAAAAAACTTACCAAAGCCGATTTACAAAATAATTAAAACCCTGAGTCATAACATAACCATTAAATAAATTGAGCCAGTCATTTAAAATCTCCCCCAAAAGAATGGGGGCATCTGGGTGGCTCAGTCAGTTAAGCGCCCGGTCATGATCTCACAGTTCATGAGTTTGAGCCCCACATCGGGTTCCACGCTGATGGTGCAGAGCCTGCTGGGGATTCTCTCTCTCCCTCTCTATGCCCCTTCCACATGTGTGCTCTCTCTCTCTCTCTAAATTTTTTTTTCAACGTTTATTTATTTTTTGGGGGACAGAGAGAGATAGAGCATGAACGGGGGAGGGGAAGAGAGAGAGAGGGAGACACAGAATCGGAAACAGGCTCCAGGCTCTGAGCCATCAGCCCAGAGCCTGACGCGGGGCTCGAACTCACGGACCGCGAGATCGTGACTTGGCTGAAGTCAGACGCTTAACCGACTGCGCCACCCAGGCGCCCCTCTCTCTCTCTTTCTAAAATAAATTAATAAACTTTAAAAAATAAGAAAAATAATAAAATAAAATAAAATCTTCCTTAAAAGGAAACTCTAGGTCCAGGCGGCTTCATTGGTTAAGTCTACCAAGCATTCCAGAAACAAATTTAAAAAACAAGATAGGGGGAGTGACGGAGCAGCATTACTAAAAGAAAACATATCTGGGAAATCCGTATAGAGAAGAAAGACAGAAGTTAGTATTTGAGTTCCTGCACCGCACCTGAGAGGCCCTTCAAAAGAGTTCCTTATTTGCTTTCCTAGCAGTCCAGAAGGCAAGACTGGAATCCCAGGGAAAAATCATTCCCCTCCAGCGTAATTATAGCCAGGACCGACCAAGCCTATCCCCCCGAGCTGCCACGGGGACAGTGGGAGAGGGCTGCAGACCCCCCACAAGCGGGTCCCCCCACGCCTGGCCTCCGACAGAGTTCACCAGGGCGGGGGGGGGGGGCCCTGAACTCGTGTGTTAGCTCATTTAATCCTCACACACCACTGTGCTGTGGGTCCCGTTCGTAGCTTGATTTTACAAATGATGAAACTGCCCTTCAGAAAAGTGACCTTCCTGGTCACATAGCAGACGGCGAGGCCGGGTCGGAAGACAGGCCGCTGGGAAACTCAAACCCTTCACTCTTCCGCAACGATAATCCGATGGAGCTCAGCCTCCCAGCGAGATCCGTCGGGGGTGTTTGCCTGCCCACGGCCCGCCCCGTCCTGGGCATAGACAGACCGGGGCTGACTGCTTCAGGGCAGCACATGGTGCGAGGATGGACCTTGGAGAGCCGTTGGCAGAATGCCCACGCAACGAGGCGCGTGCCCTCGTGCGACCTCAGGTGGCCAGCGGTTACACGGAACAGGTGTTCGCAATTTCACTCGACAAATATTTATTATCTCCATAAAACAGGGCTCAATCATGGCAACGATCCTACAGGGGCCTGGGGATCACTCAACGAGTCAATGTATGTCACCTACCGCGAAACACACGGGCAGCGTCTTCTCAAGACTCTCGGACCATTCTATCACGGCCAGCCGGGTTCCGAGGCTTCTTGGTCTCTATTGTCTGCATCGCATGCGGCGTCCGTCTGTCCAGCCCCGCCTGCGTCTTCCATGCCGAGGGGCACTGGCCCCCCGTCACGAAGAACACCCAGATTTCACGGTGTTTGCTCCTTTTAGAGCAGAAACATCCCGCCTCTGAAAGGAAGGCCGGAGGTTGATCAATTCCATTCAATTACCGAGCGTACACTTCTCCCCAGGGCTCTTGGCTCTGGCTTCGTCACCCGGAGCCAAGGAGCTGCCAGGTGCCTTCTGGAATAAATTTCCCATCCAGACACACTACCTTCCCTCCCCCGAGAGCTACCGGGTTCGGCACTTTGATTCCTCAGGGATTTTGCTGCACGAATCAGTCGGGTGTGTAACACCACGTCCAAGGGACCGTGAGTCCTGCTTTCCACGTTTCCTATTTTTATCTCCACTCGAGTGAGGTGGGGTTTTAAAAGAGGTTGGTTCCCCTGAACCTGTGTTTTCAAATCCATTCTTAGCTTGAAAGACAAGAATTGTGAAGTCGAATATAAAGAGCAACCTGCTCGTAAACCCACGACCGAGCTGCTCCCAGGGAGCACGGACAGGCCAGGGCACTAGGGCCACCGGGACGGCAGGATGGTGATGGGCCCCCTCCCTGCCAGCTCCTCCTGTGGGTCCTTCAGTCCTGAGCGAGAACATCAGAGGGCCCAGGGGGCTGGGGCCCCTGACACGTACTGGACTGGAAGCCACAGACAAAATAACGTAACGGATTCAGCTCCTGGTAAATCCGAGCTCCGATCTAAAAAGAATGAAAATTTTGGAATGTGCTGAAGTTGAGAGAGAGGATGTGCCGGGGCCAGGAGCATCGACTCACCGCTCGGACCTAGGAGTTTTCGCATCGGGCACACATGACCCAGAAACTCAACTCTGTCCCAAAAGTATTTTTTAAAGTCTCCATTTCCAGCTCCCCTTCTGTGGTTAGCAGTCAACTGAATGGCTGTTACCGTTTGAAAGGAGAATTCGTTTGGGAGGAAGGGCTGTTTTTACTTCATACACATCCGTTGGATTTTGCTTTGCTATTTTATTTATTTATTTTTTTAAAATTTTTTTTTTCAACGTTTATTTATTTTTGGGACAGAGAGAGACAGAGCATGAACGGGGGAGGGGCAGAGAGAGAGGGAGACACAGAATCGGAAACAGGCTCCAGGCTCTGAGCCATCAGCCCAGAGCCTGACGTGGGGCTCGAACTCACGGACCGCGAGATCGTGACCTGGCTGAAGTCGGACGCTTAACCGACTGCGCCACCCAGGCGCCCCTGCTTTGCTATTTTATGAAAAAGGGTCCAGTTTCCCTAACTCCTAATGAATCCTCCTTGGACCACACCCAGGTGAGCTCCGTTACTCCACAGAAAAGCAGATGATGGATGGCGGCGCTCTAGAATGTTCTAGGTTCTTGCAGCAGAGCATGACTCACAGGTATATTCTCCCCCAGAAGCCACCCTGGAAAAGCAGATGTTAGGACTGAAATATCTAGAGTATTATCAAGAAATTGGGCCTCTAAAACATATATGGGGGCGCCTGGGTGGCTCAGTTAAGCGTCCGACCTCAGCTGAGGTCATGATCTTGTGGTTCGTGGCTTCGAGCCCCGTGTCGGGCTCTGTGCTGACAGTTCAGAGCCTGGAGCCTGCTTCCGATTCTTGTCTTGCTCTCTCTCTGCCCCTCTCCCACTCATGGTCTGCCTCTCTCTCTCTCTCTCTCTCTCAATAATAAATACACATTAAAAAAAAAAAAATATATATATATATATATATATAGAAACGTTCCAGTGCCAGAATACACAGTTGAATAAAAGCTAGAAGTTGAGCAGTGGGATCAAAAGGGAGGGCAGACAGTCAGTATGGACACCCCCAGGGGCCCCGTCACTGAGAACCAGCAAGGTCAGGGACACCTACAGGAGTGGGGTGGACAAGCCCTGGGAGAGTCCCTCTCTAGCTCTCTTCATGCGTATGACACTGCTGAGCAAAGCGCTTCTAGGCAAGAGTGTGACTGTCGCTGTTTCACTGGTCCTGAGCTGTGCGGCCTTTGGAATTCTGCAAATCATCCAGGAGGGCCACACTGCATCCCAAGTTTAACTGTCCGGGATAGGGCATCGCGCAGTGAGAGCATACCTACCCAGCAGGTAAGCCATTCTATTTCTGCGGGGCAAACGGGGTGATTTCCTGCCCAAAACATCTGCTGATTTCAGGGCTTCCCCTGGACATACTCTTGTGGTCTTGGTTTGCTGTCAAGACAAGACATGACGCCGAGGCCTCCGAATTCTAAAGCTCACCCGGCTGCTCGTCTCACACACAACACCTGTCTGTGGATGCTAATGGTCTGCATAGCCATTCGGGCAAAGGGCAAAACCATTGGACCCCCCAGACCAGTGAGAAACACTTCCACCGCATAGGGACCGCTGGTAAATCTGGGAGGCTTTCCAAAATTTCCTGTCACAGACGGTATCCTTTGCCGTTAACTGACCGGGCACTCAGAGAGTTTTAAAAGAGAAGATTCTTGGGATTGCTTTGTTCGCTCAGATCAACCGCAGCAAATAGATCCTTTAGTGATAAGATATAAGAAATCAGGTTGGCAGTATTCACTCGTGAGCACTGAAGCAGGAACGTTTCAGGGCTGCTGCTGGTTCAAGACATCATTAAATAATGGGATTAAAAGTGTAGCTGCATTTGGGGTGCCTTTCGATACGTATGCGTAAGTTAAGACATCGTTAAAGAAGAAGTCAAGTGCTTCCCAGGAGGTTTAGAAAACCGTTGGGGCGATTTGAGATTTTAAGTCACGATGCTCTGCTCACCAGTTGATCTAGACCCAGACTAGTTTTAACGTGTGTGTGTGTGTGTGTGTGTGTGTGTGTGTGTGTTCATCAGCTCTGTAAATTCTCTCAAACAAATGCGCAGATCACTGCTACACGGAACAAGAAAGCGAATGCTGTTAGCCTCCAAAAGCCTTGGGCTTTTTCTCAATTGCAAATGTCTTCTCCTCTCCAAAGGTAAACAATATATCACAATATGCTTCTTCCTGCTTTTGAACTTAAACAGAAAAAATGTAACACATTTTCCTCCATGTTTGGCTTCTTTCGCGCATGTCATGTTTGTGAGGTTTACCGTCTCGCGGCTTGTATTTGCTTTAATTTACTAACGCGTGGTTTTTCGGTAGACGAGTAGCCTGTAATTTCCTTCTTCTTTCATTTGAAGGAAACGGGTTGTTTTCAGTCTGGTGAGATTATGAGTCATCTTTCGCAGCAGAGGACTTAAAAAAAATTTCTTTTCATACTTTAAGGAACAGTCCCCTTAACAGACATAATGAGCTGTTCTGAGAATATGCAGGTATGTTTAATGGGCTACAATTAAAATGACAGAGTTGCAATAATATGGTAATGTAACTGCTTAGCATTGTAT
Organism: Puma concolor; assembly: GCF_028749965.1. Classification (NCBI taxonomy): domain Eukaryota; kingdom Metazoa; phylum Chordata; class Mammalia; order Carnivora; family Felidae; genus Puma; species Puma concolor. The sequence goes on along the minus strand of NC_141679.1, from coordinate 8,349,578 downwards.
TTCCAATTCATATTCCATGGTTAATTTAAGAATAATTACTTGGGACATAATACCGAAGTGCCTATGCAATTAATACAGCAATTGTTCAAGAATGTTCCTAATAATCAATTATCATTTTGCTGAGTAATCGTTTTGCCAGATTATTGAGGATATTTTCAAGTGTTCATTTCTCTGCCTGTAAAATGACAAGTGGCCCTAGGTCAAATATAAATTGCTTTTGAGGGGCACCTGGGTGGCTCCGTCGGCTAAGCGTCCGACTTCGGCTCGGGTCGTGATCTCGCAGTTAGAGAGCTCAAGCCCCGCATGGGGCCCTGTGCTGACAGCTCGGAGCCTGCTTCAGATTCTGCGTCTCCCTCCCTCCCTCTGCCCCTCCCCTGCTCACGCTCTGTCTCTCTCTCTCTCTCTCAAAAAATAAACATTAAATTGTTTTTGAGACAGGGAAACTGAAGGAACCCCATGAGAGAAAAAGCTGTTTTTTTTTGTTGTTGTTGCTTTTTCCTTTGCTTCTTACCCGGCTTCTATCCTTGCTAGGACCTGCACCCTGCCCCACCCGACAGGTGCCTCAGAACGCAGATAGTGTGGAACCTCCTTGTAAGGGACAAGGAATTCTCGACAACAGATAACATCTAATGAAGGACCAGGTGAGAATGATGGGAGGCCACGATCACACGTGTATTCCAGCCCACAGGTGCTGGACATCTTGACACTGAGACTCCGGGTCAGGGAATAAGTGACTTATGATCGACACCTGGACCTTGTTGTTCTGACCGGTTCCTGGATGCCTGAGAGGACACGTCCGTCACACCACAACTGTGAGTAAAAACCCCAGACCCCGAATAAAGACAGAACTCTATCTTTTTCCTTTCCAAGTGTCCCAGATGCTGTGTTGCTTTTTATATATTTTCAATAAACTCTGCTCTCACCTCCTGATGGCTCACGTTCGATTCCCATCCTGCATGAAGCCAAGGACCCTCCAGGCTGAATCTGTGGGAGCCCCTCTGGGTCCTCTGACTCCAGACTCCACCTGCCTGCATCCATTTTACAACTTTTTTTTTCCCCAGTTAATTGTTTTCTAGCGATTGGATTCAGAGCCACTAAAGGAATTAGAAACTGGTTTAAGCATTCACAGTAGAGTTTCGCAAGGTGCTCCGAAACATTTTTGCCACGTATGAGCCCCCAAACTTGTCTTCTAGAAACGTGTGTAGAGAATATATGTGTATGGGAAAATCAAAATAAATGCCCATGTTCAAGGTGCATCATTAAGAATTATTCGTAAGAGCGGAAACAATATCAACCTTAAATCGTATAATCATTAGGCATAACCTTACTACCGGTTTCTTAATTCATGCCACAAATGTTTGTTGACGGAATGGTGTGCAAAGGGCCGAGCTCGTGGGAATTCTGTAGTGATCCTGACCGAAAGGTCTCTGGGGTTCAGGGCCAAGATGGCAGCTGGGAAGAGTCTGAACTCACCTCCCTCCCACAGACACAGGGGAACGCCAGCTCCTTATGGAAGCTTCCTCTGGCAGGTCGGGGGGGAACAAAACCCCTAAAGCCTGGCTGAGCAACTCCTACAGCTCCACCCGCCGAGAGGGACGCCACATGGAAGCCGGGAGGAGAGGCTGGGCCACGGCCTGGCCGTGAACCTCACCCCTGGCTCAGGGAGGAGCACCAGGCGGGAAGTGGAAACCCAGCCCTTGTCCCTGGGGAGCCAGGGGGGTCATACCCCACATCGGGAACCCCGACTTTAACCACCTGCACCTAAGAGGTGAGACCCCCTCCCCCCCAGATAGCTAAAACATTTGGAAACCCATACGGGGCTCGTGTCTTAGAGACCTGCTCCTTAAGGACTGGCCGGTGGACTTACCAGCCCGGGGCTCAGCGTAGCGGCCCCCCATCCCGTCCAGGCTTGACGTGAGAAAGGCTCCTCTGCTTCTAGGAAAGCGTGTCGGCCTGCGGAGCCATCGGGTTGACCACGCACGTCTCAGGCCGGGGCGCTCTCTGCACCTGCAGCGACGGGACTGGAGGCCGCCATCTTTGTTTCTACCCCGGTGGGTCGTGCGGTCCTTCTGCCAGCAGGGGCCGGCCTCACGCCCTCCCCCGGAGGGAGCTTTCTCTCTGGCGTCTGGTGCCTCAGCGCCTGAAGCCGCTGCCCAAGGGGTGATGCCCTTGATCCTGGCTCAGCAGGCCAGGAAGGGCTTGCATTCCTAGGTCTGTGGGACTGTGACAATCCGAGAGACAGTTCTTGGCAGCCGCCCCCCAGGGCACTGCATGCGACAGCGGACTGACACACACCCCAGTCTTTGGGGAGGGAAGCTCATTTGCTTGTCCAGGAGCTTTGGCCTGAGGGGCACGCCTCTGGTTTGGGACACTCCTTGGGGGCCCTGTGGGGGGGGGGGTGCTGCAGCTGGCCACCGTCACCCAGGAGGGAGCCTGTACCCTTGCCTGGCAACCCCGAATTTTAAGGTTGCCACCAGGGCACCTCGAAGTGCCACGGATCTGGCGGCCAACAGGGCAGAGGCTCAAGAGTCCCCCAGGACTGTAACCAGTGGAGAAAGACAGCCATCACCCCCAGGGCACAGCAAGAGAGGCAGGCATCTCATTAAAGACAGAGAGGCCCCTGAAATGATGAAGTTTGGGATTATCAAGGGAGACAGACATTAAGCAAATGTCCTTCCAAATATGAAGTTAGTGTTAAAAGTGGTGAGTGCTCTACACACACGGGTTCAACACCTTGAGTTTGGAGAGCTCTTTACATCTTTTGGATACAAGTCCTTTACCAGACGTATGCTTTGTAAGTATTTTCTCCCAAGTCTGTGGCGTCAGGGGCTGTGAAGGGTCTGATGTTTTTTTCCTGCCGGCAAAGTAACATGTGAGCCTTCTAAGATGTCCAAGATATTAGCCTTCCCAGATTTCCACGATATTGGCAGGACACACAAGGCTCCGGGGTTGGAGAGAAAGGACTTTGGAGCCTCATATTTGCCTGTTTCCTTAGCTCCCAACCCTCTACCCCCGGGACCCAGGAGGGTTGTGGAAAGACCCGGGCAGGTACTGCCGCGCACACGGTGGGTTTGTGTTGCACCTGAGACCCCAGTCTTTTAAAGAGGGCTGGTAGCAAGGCCGCCCAAACTTTGCCCTGGAGAAGATACTCTTTATTACACTGTCAGGAAGCAAATGTACCTTCTGCCCCGGAGGGAGCCTTTCTCGCTTTTTGCTAGATCAATCCTTTAAAAAACAGTCCAGAACAAAAGTGGTTAATGCGTTTGCTCCAAACACATGCCGAAAAATGAGAGACCCGAGGAAAACCTCTTCCCCGGAATTATTTTTTTCACTCTCTTAAGCTGCATCTTTTGAAGAGCAGAAAATTTATTTTTGATAAAGTCTAATGTATCAGTTTGATTTTTGTATGCATCATCCTTGGAGTCGTGGCTAAGATAGCCCTGCCTGACCCAAGATCTCAAAGAGTTTCCTGATGTTACCTTCTAAAAGGTTTATAGTTTTAGGTTTTATCTTTACGTTTATGGTCCTTTTTTTTTTTGAAGTTTATTTATTTTTGGGACAGAGAGAGACAGAGCATGAATGGGGGAGGGTCAGAGAGAGAAGGAGACACAGAATCTGAAACAGGCTCCAGGCTCCGAGCTGTCAGCACAGAGCCCGACGCGGGGCTCGAACTCTCGGAATGCGAGATCATGACCTGAGCCAAAGTCGGACGCTCAACCAACTGAGCCACCCAGGCGCCCCAGGTTTATGGTCCTTTTGAGTTCATTTTTGTATATGGTGTGATCAAACTTTTTTTTTTAAACCGATGGTATCTTTTTGAAAGATTCTCCATCAAATTGCCTATGACCATTTGTCAGAACCCAGTGGTCCATAAATGTGTGGCTCCATTTCCACACTCAATATTCTTTTCCATTGATCTATGTGATAGAGCGTATTGATCGACTTCAAGTCCGATATCGCACTATCTTGATGCGCATAGTGTATAAGAGCCTTGCGTTCAGCTGTGGGTAGTTCTCCAACTTGGTTCTTCTTTAAAAGCTGTTTTAGCTTATACTCCATCCTTTGCATTCCCATATGAATTATAAAATCAGCTTGTCATGGTCTATGAGAAGCTTGCTGGGATTCTGATTAGATTGTGTTGACTCTGTACATTAAACTGGGGAGAATTAACATCTCAGCAATATTGGGTCTTCTGCTTCTTGAACACAGTGTATCTCTCATTTATTTAAGTCTGGAGTTCCCCTGAGAGATGTTTTGTAGTTTTTAGTGTACCTGTGTTTCACCTCTTCTATCAGATTTATTACTAATTATTCCATAGAGTTTCCATTTTTTTTTTCTTTCCCTCTTTTTTGCTTTCAACCTCTGGGAGCCCTTTTTCTTGTACACAGTATAAGAGATCTGTTCTCTTTAAAAGAATCCTGGTTGACAACCTTTTCCTTTTAATTGCACTAACAGTGAACTCATATTTACTTTAATTCCAAATATATTTGTGTTCAGACAACTCGGACACAGCTTCCCATCTGCCCAGGCACACATGGGATACTTTTTAATCTTAGGGCCAGCAGGAAGCAATGAAAACCAGGTCTCATCAGGATTGGGAAGCTACGTCTAAGCTACGCGTAAGGTCCATCAGTCTAAGCGCTCGGACATCCAGTCCCTGTAAGGGGAAGCAGACTCCTCCTCCCGGTCCAGAGGTGGCTTCAGAAAGAAGCAGGCCAGAATGAGAGTGTCCTCCTCCTCCCTTCCCCTGATTTCAAATATTATCCTCCGCAATATGGCAGCCATGTTATTCATTTTGGTGTTCCATGGAAAATAATCTGTGCTTCAGCCAAATGATGAATGGCAAATTTCTACACACATTACTTTTAGACCATAATGGAAGGAAAATATTGGGTGGGTTGAATTGAATCCGCTAATGAAAACCAGTGATATTTCTCAGGCTGAGTTCAAGTCTTGAAATGTCCAAGTTCCAAAAGAGAAGGAAGAACTATTAAAAGACCTCTGGTGGGAAGAATATTGTAACCAAAGGACGTGCAGTCATTACAGGATATATTTGAAAGACCTCAGAGTTTTGAGAGAAACCAAGTACAAAAATAAGGCTAGCAAGTGGGAACTCGACTTTTCGCACAAAAGTTCCCAATATTTCACAAGTGTTTATGCAACGCAAAAAGGCCCAAAGGGGTCAGATCCATTTTCTTCCTAGCATAGTAGTGTCTCTAACACGGGCTACAATTCTGTCTGCCTTTCTCTCATGTGCTTAAGTAATGTCATTTGGTACATTTCTGTGTTACTGGATTAAATGTCCATATCAGAATGATTTTGGTGCTTCTGTGGGCTAAGATGTCAGTATTTTTGGTTTAGAAGTAACTTTGTACTATGACTTGAAAACATCACGCTGATTTCCCAAAGGCTGTTTTGTGTCTTGCATTTTTCTCTTTTCCTTTTTTTTTTTTTTTTTGAGAGAGAGAGAGAGACAGAGAAAGAAAGAAAGGCAGGGAAAGAAAGAGGGTGAGAGAATCTTAAGCAGGCTCCATGCTGAGGCTCCGTGCGGAGCTTGATCTTATGACCCTGGGATCATGCATGACCTGAGAGCTGAATTCAAGAGTCAGATGCTCAACTGACTGAGCCCCTCGGGTGCCCCTTGCCTATCTTTAAAAAAAAAAAAAATCAAAACAAATTGGGCATTTCGTATTCCAGGAGGGGGCCCTATCCACACACACGCTCTGGTTAAAAAAATGTTTGCAAGGGGAGATAAAAATGTTTTAAACTTGATTGTGGTGGCAGTTACATGCCTGTCTCCGTCAAAACTCACAGTAATGTACCCTAAAAAGAATAAATCTTTCTGTATGTAACCGTGTAATCCAAAGGAGAACAAAATGGGGGTAGGGCATCTTTTTAAGCGTGTTAAGATGCATTTTGATAAGCTATTTCAATCTAAGCAAGGAACTTGGGTGCCAAATATCAATGTGAAGTGACATAAAACAAACACATTATGAACATCCAAAAATCTGGACTTACAATGGAAATGTTGACAGCTTCTGAAATTAAATGGCACTCAATCACTAATTTTCTTTGAGGGTAAGATTTGTACCCTGCTGGGCTTATAATTCTGTTTTCTCTTTTTGCGCTGTTCATGTGTAAATATTGCTAATTTCATTTGACACAAAAACGGCAAACAACTTAATTTTGTCTCTAAGCTAGTCGATGACACAGAGGCTACCTTCTAGATGAGGCAGGCAAGCTTCGTGGCAATCATTTGCGGGCGGGGTGGAAATCAAGGCATTTCAAATGTATTTGTAACAAGGAAACAAATTTATTGATTTTAAAAGACAAGACACCATTTTGTTTTGAAAAACACAAGAAAGCTAGCCTGAGTTCAAGTCTGAAATATTCAGAAAAATCCTACTAATATCTTTAGTATGTTCCAGTCATTTGTTTAAACAACACACTAAAAGTTAATATATATTTTTATAATTATAAAAGTTCCCCAGTTATTGTACAGTACACAATACAAATCGCCCACAAACTATTATTTAACTCCTGCCAATTTTGAGAGGACATGATATACTAAAAGATTTAGCATTTCTCACAAAAATCACATCAGGAAATACGTATTTACAAAATCAAATACATTATACAAAAAACCATCACATGTTATTCGGTAAGGATGTTTTTAAATAATTAAAAAGTTTATTCAACTGGAGTCCAAAAACTGGAAAAGAACATTACATTATCTCACACATACAATCTCTACAAAAGTTGCTTACCTCATTTACATAATATATTCAGTCGATTGTAAAATAAATGTTCAAATATCTCCTAGTGTTACTATGTTTCTGTGCTTGTGGGACTGAATAATGTAATCTGCCACTTACTAAGTGAAGTTTAAATGATGGCACTTAAAAAAAATACAGTATTTTAAAAAAAAACACAATGAAAGAAGTTTTACCTAGAAGGTACGAAAGCCCTGAGTGATAGTAGAATTACTGATTGGTAAGCACTACAATTAACCTAATTAAAAGTTTACCACCCCAGGCACAAATTTCCAAGTTTTCTCAAGGCACTCACAACGCGTTGGTCACCACCATAGGGTCCCAATTGATGATGGAGATGAGTAGAGAAAAAAATTTGCTTTGGTACAAAAGATACTTTTCAAACGAATAAAATTCAATACCTCCTTTATTGGGTCATTTAAAATTGTGTTTAGCAGGTTAAAACAAGGCAATCGTTCATTCAAAACTATTAATTCGTTGAAGGAAAAATTTACTCAGTTATCAACAGTCAGTGGGAGTTTTTGTTTTTTTCCTTCCTCCCCCGGAATCAAAATTCTTCTGACAGTGATTTGTCGTTCTCATTATTGAGCCTACGCAACAATTCTTACCAAAGATTTCATTACTCAGGGCTTCCAATCCCAACATCGTAATTTATTTAAAAAACAAAGGAAAGAAGGGAGGGGGTGAAAAGAATCAAACACCAGAACCAAGTAAGAGACAAAACACAGTTCTGAAAATAAGACGGATTACCGATTACTCCAAACAAAGGAAAAAAAGAAATCCTAGGCAGTCACTTTGTAAGTGGCTTTTACTATTTAAGTAAAATTGGTAAACTAAACTCAGGTGTACTGGCACATAAAATCACTAGCAGCAATGATCAGAGCATGCAAACTGAGAAGCATTTACAGTAAATCATCATGAAGAATCCAAAAGAAGAGAGTTAAATTAAAACCCTTTGAGTATTGCATGTTAACACATGAGTAATTTGCATGGTTTGACTTCCTACGCCGTCTAAAAAAAGCCATGTTCACGGCAGACTTGCACTAAGCTACGGATGTCCCTTCCCCAGACATCGGAATAGGTCACACTCTGCCGTGCGCCCGGCCGGGCCGCCGCGCACATCTGCAGACGACACCGCTCTCAGGCTCCGTCGCGCAGGGGACAAGGGGGGACCGAGTGCACGCAGAGCGGCCCGTGAACGAAGTCGGCAACTCTGGAGGCAGACTGGCATTTACAGATCTCGGAAGCAGTCGCCACGGCCCCTCCCGACAGAGGAGCTGAAAATCAAGTGCTTTGCTCTCCATTCTATCTATGTCTACTGTTTTGGACAAAGTGTTAAAGGTTTTGGAGCACAGATAAAGATAGGCCCTGTGTGAAAGTCCCAAATGCTGTTTTATGAGAGCTCTAACTCCAAATAGCTTACCTGCCCCCGAAGAGTTCAGCTTTGCTTCACCCACTCGAACCCATTTCTTCCTAAGGCTTCGCTTAACAATTGTACTTCCTAAAGCTAAATTAACGCGATCTTTTTGTTTTGTTTGGGGAAAGAAAAAAACAAAAAAGAAAAGAAACGTAACCCTTTCTTTATCATACCTTTTAAAGGCAATCTAGGTACTTTTCGATGTGCAGAGATCAGTTAGGACATAGGTCTACAGGCCCATGTATCTGTTCTCCTTTTCTAGAGTCATGATGTGATGCTAGAAAAGTTGATTTTTTTTTTTTCTGTAAACAGTACACTTACTTAGATGGCAGTGAATATTTGGGAATAAATATATCAAGCCCTCTTGAAGAAGAAAATTAAGAGTTGTATATAAAATGCAAGTGTTCAGCATGGAAACACTTTCTCTTCCTCCCCCTCCCCCCCTTTAAAAAAACAGCATAATTAGACATTTGGATATAGAGTATATTTTACCGGTCTAACTCTAAATAAATGATCTGAAAGGCTTTTGTCCCCCATTGTATATCTTACAATGCTCAAAGGGTTAATACAAGGCATTACATCAAAGGGGTTTTCTAATACTAGAACTAAGCACTGAATTAATGCTTCTATTCCAGTTTTTTTTTTTTTTTTAAATCACCAAACTTGCAGAAATACTAGGATTCCATTCATTGATTTGTTCTAACCATATACATGGAGGTTGATCTGATCGAGTGACAAGCCCAATTTTCATAGCACTGCATGTCAACCCCTCTCCCCCATGTTCTGCTATGATTCATAGAGATCGTCAGTTCGGATTTCGATTTTTTTGCGAGTGGTTTTCTCACCAAGAATTTGGGGGAGAGAAGGTTATAACGAAGGTCAATTTGCTGTATATAACTACTGCCTCAAATCGTACAGGAAGGCGATTTGCCAAAGTTGTTTACTTTCTACTTGTGTCCACCCAGGGAGGGCCAACATCACCGTGACACTCATTTTTTTTTCCCCCTTTTACACTAATGTCTCAAGCACAGCATCGTTTTAGACATCTCAAATATATCATCTGAAGAATTTTTTCCAATTTGAAAATGCATCACGTTTAGCACTTCGAGAGAGTGCATTCATGTAAAAAGGTTCATGATTACAGTAATGAAACCGTAGTCATTCCCGGATGACTCTGACAGCGTTATTCCACGAGAAACGTGTTCATTTTTACTCACCCACTACAAATCAAAGGCAGTCAACGTTGCACGCGACTAATTTTAGGTATGCAGTGTTAAAACCATTTTCTCAAATTTGCTTTTGTTTTTTTAAAGTACACCATCTAAAGAGAGGTGCGTGAACCGTCCTATACAGTACAAGAAAAAGCACAAAAAGGAAAGCAGATTTCTGAAAAGGCAGTAAGACTTAAAGTAGTCAGTCCAAACATGGTCTGGATGAGAATCCTGAAAAAGTGACCAGCCATTTGATATCCAAAGAAAAATTTTAAAGTTGGGCCCTGTGTTCCGAGGAGATGGTCCCCCCATTTCACCCCATTGTTCACTGGCTTCATGAAACGTAAATCTTCCAGGTATGGTTCTCAAAGTATGTATGTGAAGGTCAAACCATACCCACGAGACGCAATCCTCTTATACGGAAGTATCTTTTCTAAAACTTAAAAACAGCCAACATGCCTTCCTTACATTTTCGTTGCTGAAAGTGTAGCACTTGGTCTGTGTAGATAGTTTCCATGACTAGTGGTTTGATTACAACGTCAAGAAATGTCAAGAAGTCCTTAAAGTGTAGACTTGTCACTTGTCAATACATCTACTCTGAGAGTCTTAGTGTCACGGTTACGTAGAAAAGTCACAGTTTCAATGAATGAGAGAAAAGAAAATGAAATGTCAAATCAAAGCAATACTTGGGATCGTTCGACTCTCCTCAGACGTACAAAGGGTGAGGTTTGAGTTTTCTAATATACCTCACGAGGCCAAGTCAAGATTGGCTGAGATGTCTGTGTCTGACTAGGGGTGTGTCCTATCTTACTGTGGACGACAGATCGCCAGAAGTAGCAAAGAATGAAGACGCGCTTTTGTCTGTTGGTCAAAACTATCTGCCCTTTTCACAGATGAATGCTCCCGTGTTCACAAAGGAGCCCAGAACGTGTTTAGCGAGTCAGGCTGAAAAGTGAGAATGGTTCATGCAAACCACGAACACCTAGAAGAAATGTTGAATCCTGGAGGCTCCCCAATCCCTACCTTTCATCCATCGAACTTTGCCCATTATGATCAGATCCCTCTAATGATACAAACATACCCAACGTTAAACAGTGATAATAGATACATTTAAAATCGTCCAAGAAACAAGACGAAAGCAGCAAAAACGTTTGGTCCGATACAGATGGAACACAGTTCTGGGGCTGGTGGGCGGGGGAGAGGAAAGCGAAGAAGCGTCTCAGAAAGGAGAGTTGAAATGAGGGGGGGTTCTTTTTCGTCTTGTGGTTCAAACTAATTCCACCTGTAAACGTTCCCCAACGCACGAGGAGCTAGACGTGTGGGGTTTTCGTGGTGAAGGTGTTCTGTGTGTTTGCCTTTTTTGTGCGTGTGATGGTACCAACCCATCACCTCTTTTGGGGAGAAGAATGAGGGGGAGGGCCACTCAAGTGATACTTGGGTGAGGTGATGGTCGAATGCTCGTGAAGACTTTCCAAAGAGATGCGTGAGTTGAGTCATACAAAATTACATCTGAAACGTTTCAAGCTGACTTCAGAAACTCTGTTGATCTTGGTTACGTGAATAGTGTGAGGCAATCGGGCCACCGGAGGGAAAACACACCGCGTGGTACCCGATACGCCATTTGGTATTTTTCACTTTACGGACTGGCTCATCCCCCTCTTTCCAAGCCCTCTCGCCCACCCCAGGAAAACCGGAAAGACAAACATCTTGAGTTTGAGACAGGCCTCATTAACAATCTGTAAATCATGTGTGCTTTCCCTTTCTTTTTTTTGGGGGGGGGGAGGGGGCTTTATGTGTTTATGTATTATTTTTGCTGATCAGCTTTCTAAAAACGATTAAAATGAATGGCTGTGCCTGTTTTTGTTTTTTGTGTGTGTGGCGGTTGTTAATAACTCGAGTGTTTAAAAGAACCTTGGCTTTCACGTAAATTAACATAAGGATGGATGGGGGGTGGGTCCCGTCTAGGACCTCACCTGACTTTGCAGCTGACTCCCGCCCGCGGGCACGTGTGTATGCCGTGGACACACAGACACCAAGAGGCAGACACAAACATTTAGACTGACAAGATGCACTTCGATAAGTCCCTGCTTATTTCGTCAACTTTCTTACATGAGAACTAGATACAAACGGTCTGAAACACCTGTGATGGTACGCGACAAGTTGGTAATTAAAAACCAGTCCGCTGTTCCACGCCCTTAAGCAATCTGATGGGTAATCGAGTCATAGTCAGCTCTACGAACAAAAAGTACGTCCGCGGTCACTCCAAGAGGGGAATTGAGTTTTCGTCTTTTTGCTTTGCTTTGTTCGCCCTACATTTCCTTTGAAGAGCGCGTAACCTGTCCTCACTTCGGGAATCGGAAAGGGACAGGCACACCTTGTCAAATGGATTGCGGAGGAATTCACATGAACAAAATAAGCCTTACTAAAACCTTAACTTCAGTTCTGTTTTAAGGCACCATGTAATAGCCGAGGTACGATGATCCCTGATGTACATTCTTCAATGGCACTGGTCCATCCAGCCACCTATCCAAATCCTACAGAAATGGGGATAAAGCAACAGTGTGGTGAGCCAGCTATACTGCCCTCAGGTTGTGTTTACAATTTAAAATCCACACCCTTTAGAAACCAGGAAATAGATTTGAAGGAAATAACGATATGCAGGTTGCTACATTCCTTGCGTTCTATAAATTTTCTTTTATAATAGCAGCAGAGGGAACTACTATTAGGAAAAAGACCTGGAATAAAAGAAAGTCATCCAAATGGAATGGTTTCCTGTATGTCCAGTTCAGCATAAGTAGCATGTACACTTAAAAACAAAACGAAACAAAACGAAACACAAAAAAAGTCAAGTCATTTTTTTTTTTCAGCTTCAGTATCTAACTATAACAGCCCCGCTCAACAGCAGAATGCGTCTGTGCAGTGGTCCCAAATACAGAATCAGTAGTCTTTAAACAGAGGAATCGGTATGCAAATAACGGTTAAAATGCAATGTTTAACGGAAGCTTGCGTTAATAGGGTTTAATAATTATGTACACAAATTATGTACATATTAGCATAATCTCTTGCAGGTCTGTCATTTACTCTGAACAGATAAATGCACTAGCTCCAGGTTTTTTCTCCGGAGAAAAACAGATGACCTTCCCAACCCTCTAGCGCCATGATAAAAATGCTCTGTATTCTCTCTCCGTACCAAAGAGTTACCGAAATCGTGTCTTGTGGTTCCGTCCAATGAAAAGCACCTTTCAAAAGCAAATTCAATGCATCTGCTGCCAAATGGGCATGCCTCCAGTGTAAATCAAAGGAATTCATTTCTTTTGATATTTCACAGAAGTGCATCTAATTAAAAACTCACACGTGAAATCATACACCAAGACTAACAATCAACAATCAAATATTTTAAGCTACAAAAAAATGTAAATTACTTTTTAATTATAAGAAAACGAACACATTGGCATTAAGTGTGGTAAAAATCCTTCTTGACACCTGAAACTAAAGGAAAAAAAAGAACAACTTATTATTAAGAGGCAAATGATTTTTTTTACGTTAAAAAAACAACAACAACAACAAAAAAAAAAACACCTGGCAAAATACATACATCCATTCCATTTCACAACTCCAAAAAGGTAATGTTCAGCACAGATAGAATTTGACAACAGTCGACCTTCAGGCTTATTAAAATTTCACCTTAAGCCCAATATATCAACAGGGGTAACGTTAGCTGGAAAAATACGCTTTAATATTCTTTAGACCGCAGTGTAGGTGTTTCCCGTGGCGCTGCACTGTCTGATAGTCTGACTACTTGTGACGATGTGCTCGCTGTGAATTGGATTCAGGAGACTGGGCTGCACGCCGCTCTCGAGAACGGGCTGCATACAACCCACTTGAAACGCCTGGTTCAGCTCGGTTTTCTCCCTTTTGGCTTGGGGCTCCGAAGAGTCGTCCAGTTCTTCGTCCATTTCACTTTCCACTTCGCTGCCTTCATCTGCACAAACAACACCAAGACCGTTACCGGAAGACAAACCCGGATACAGCAATCAACACGGGCTTTGGAAATTCCTCCACGGCATGTGAAGAGAGCAACTGGTGGGCGATTCTCAGGGGACGGGGCCCGTGGGTTTGCGGCCAGCGGATTTCATTTGTATCCACACTCTCTTAGGGCATCCACTGTTCTTTCACACACAGCAGAAGTAACTTACTTTTGGCTGGTTTGTGGTTGGTACCTTTAAGAGTTCTTTCAGGAAGACCTCCAGGATTTCCTGAAGTCTTTGTGCTAAGTAGTTGGCCTCATCTGAGCGACCCTAAAGTAGTCACTTCGGTACACTGTGCTGGCTTTGGGGGGAATCTATCCAGCTGAGAAATGCTTAACTGAAGAAAGGTCGGAAGGCACAACACTCTCAGTCTCCTCTGAAATCTACACTAGGGGTAAATTTCATCTGGGTGCATGTGAATGTAGGTGAGACCTCTGCTGATTTGTAAAAGAATATAATGACTGGGGCGCCCGGGTGGCTCAGTCGGTTGAATGTCCAACTCTTGATTTTGGCCAAGGTCATGATCACAGTCGTGAGATCGAGCCCCTCGTCAGGCATGGAGCCCACTTGGGATTCTCTATTCTCTCTCTCTCTCTCCCTCTGCTCTTCCCTGGCTCGTGCACATGCGCTCTTTCTCTCTCTCCAAAAAATTAAAATGAATATATATATATATATATATATATATATATATATATAAAAGACTGAGATGAGATTTACTGACTAGACAGGACGTAACGCATCGCTAAGAGGTGAACACAGAAGTGCTCTTAGATGAGACCTGGGTTGTCTTGGTTCGTCTACTTTATCCCACTCTCTTTGTGCCTCTGGGAAACGGATTCGATAATAACAGAATTTGTCAGAACAAGCACCTTCAAAGGGCTAGTGGGCTGCAGGGAAAGGGATGCGTTTGGTAGGCAGTTGCTTCCTGAAGAGGGTATCATTGATCACATTTGTACGACACATTTGCGTTTTGGTTTTGTATTTGCTTATATATAAACAAACAAAAAAAAACATCTCAAAGGATACTCACACTCAGTTCTTACTGGTCTTTCAGGGTTGTGACCACGAAGATTCACTTTTTATAGTTCCTACATCTCCGTATTATTTGAAATTTTTATATAGAGCTAGAATTACTTTTATTATCAGGGAAAAAAAAAATTGTGGAAAAAGGCCACAAAAACGCTTGGAGATTTCACATTCGAAACCCAGGCCCCGACTCATGCCAGTGTGGCCAGATCCCAAGAAGCACGGGGTCCGGGGGTGGATGGGACCACCGGGGCCACCCCAAGGTGAGGATAAATCACACTGCTTCCCGACTCCCTCTCCACCAACTTTTCTCTGCCTGAGAAATAGTATCGAGATAATAAAAGAGGCAGCATTGAAAGGAAAGAAGTCATTTTGAGCTGGTAGGGGAGAAAAGAGAGTGGAGAAGGCCCTTTCATTGGCCACGTGGTGCATGGAACCGACGATGGGATAATGGCCTGAACTCCCCTAAGTCTCCGAGGCCATTTCTCTCTAGGCCCACTTGTGGGCGACGGGGTTCCCAGGGAAACGCTACAAGGCGGTCCACGAAAAGCAAGCCCTTTCTCCAATTGTGAGGGCAAATGGAGGCAATTCCGTAGCCATTCTCTACTCTTGTACAGACTCGAAGACATGTCCTAGAAACACCCTCAAGGTTACAGGAGTTTGGTGCACAGAAACTAACGTTAGGGACTACTGAAGTTCAGTGAGGACTTTGTCTCAGTTCAGCACTTGACAGAGAAGGCTGGCGGCCATTTAGTGGCCAAGGAGGAACACCGTCCACGCTTCTGCACCGGCGACAAAAACGCTCGCGCGTGGGTCACAAGACCTGGCTCGGGGCATCCTCAGGGTTCCCTCAGGTCGGACATGGGTTTCAACTCCCGCCTGGGCGGAGGAGGCCCAGACCCACAAAGACACTGGTGCAGAACGCTCCAGAGAAGAGTGCTGTCCTTCGCGTATGGATTCCCCGAGCCCCGCCTCTTGCCTCAGTTTCCCCACCAGCTCTGGCTCTGTCCTGGAAGGGCTATTGTTCAGTATCCCCCTGCCTGTGCATTTTGTCCTTGACTCCAGAACTCAGTTCCTGGAAACCTCAGGATACCTTCACTTTTCGTTTTTTGTTTTATTGAAGAAAGGACTGTATTTTCTACTGTGCTTATCTAGTAAACATTTTACAGTTTGTTTTTTTTTTAACTGAGCTAGTATATTTTTGAGAGAGGGCAAGCGCGTGCACAAGCAGGGGAGGGGTAGGGAGAAGGAGAGGCAGAATCCCAAGCAGGCTCCGCGCCATCAGCACAGAGCCGGATGCGGGGCTCGAACCCACCAACCGTGAGATCACGACCTGAGCCGAGATCGAGAGTCAGCCGCTTAACCAACTGAGCCCCCCAGGCGCCCCTGAGCTGGTATTTTTATTAGGATGGCTTTTGCTTGCATGGGCTCTATCTATCCCGACCTCATTTTCCCTGAGCCCTATTCCTTTTTTCTGTGCGGTCTGGAAGGTCCCACGTTTCTTCAGGAATACATAGCTGAGTTGCAATGTTGTCTCTGTTGAGTAGCAAAGGTGGTTTTAAAATCTAAAGACTACGCATCTGAACCCTCTCCTCTGCCCCACTACTGATCTCGCTTTTTACCGTAAACATCACTGCTGTCTCTGACTTGTTTTTTCCAGTGAAAAGAATGAACTGGTGAGAAGGGGCGGGCTGAGAAATCTTTTCTCCTGCTGAGTGGGCCTGGAATAAAATTTTATCACTTTTCTCCAGGACTCTGGCAACGGTCAGAAATAATTTCTCGCTACCTGTGCTGAACGGCAGGCCAAAGTCAAGACGAGTTTGTGACTGCATTTACATTCAATTCCGGCACTTAATAGCCCCGACATAAAGAAGGTATAGAAATGGAGAAAGACCGCAGATTCCAAAACACATGGCGGTCATATTCATCTAGGGTTGTGTGTCGTTTCCACACACACCACAGTTTTCTCTGAGAATTTCCCAGTCAGAAAAAGTCCTTGACATTATTTTCACTTCTTACCTTTATCCAGATTTCCAGGAGATACAGCATTTAAATCACCAAACTGCAAAACAATAGTCATGTGGGCAACAGTTATTAACAGGTAGAATAAAATAACCTTCTATCACTCTGAGGCAAAAACGCCACGGTAGGACTTTTTAAAACTGTAAACCAGTGACCATTTTGATCTCTAACTACACGGGTCACCTAATTTTCCAATCAAACTTGTCGAATCTGAACAGTTTTCAACTGTGTCACAATTTAGCTGTCTGCCTTGGCCTCTTTGCAAAGGATGACAATTTCTCTCTGCCTTCTGTGCTTCGTTTTACTTTTCATTATTATTTCAACTGAGCAGTGAAGAAATAGGGGCCTGGCTGGCCTGCAGATGACGGATGTGGTGGGATAAATTTGGAAATTTGGTGACGGAGGGCAGATCAGCTCCACCCCCATGGCCAGTCCAAAAGTTCCCCGGGGAGGCAACATGACAGAAACTTGGTCCAGCTGCTTGGCTGAACTCTTTCTTTAAAGCTTTCATTAACAGAAATAAAAAGCATAGTGGGAACCCCAAAGTGTAAAGTGTTCATTTTTTAAAAAAATCTCAGAGACTTCTCTTGTAACTTGATGTTTGATAGCAGGGTCCCATCTTTAGAAAGAAAGGATGTGTCTGTTACCAATGCAACAAGAAAGACCTTAAAACAAAATGGCACCATTAATAACCTTCGGCTTAGATTTTATTTTCTGTCCTGGTTCGAAAGCTTAACTAAAGTAATAAAACTGACCTTATTTTGCAAACATACACACACACTTTTCCCCCTTAACCTACACGTGTATTATTCTTCATAGTAGCTATCGTGGGAGCGTTTACACTTATTCCGAGGTCCAAGGCTCTGGAATTCCTTTCACGATCGAGTTCAAGAGTTAGTTTATGCATCGTTCAAGAAAGCCCATCTTGTGATTTTACATCCAATTGTGACTGCAGATAACGCTCCAAACTGTAGTGATTGCCAGAGGTCCTGGGATGATTTCTGATTACTCACTAAAAAGCAAATTCACCTCTGTCACAATTCAGGATATTCAAAATAATATGTCGTGTTACTGTTATTCCTTAGCAGTTCAGAGATAGTTTAAAAAGAGGCATTCCACAGCATGTGGAGCTATGGCAGCATTATTGGCACAAGCGTGTAGTCTTCCTAGGTGACTGCTTTGAAGGGGACAAGGGCCTCCTGGATCCATAACTCCAAGAATCTGTCTTTGGGAAAAGCGTCCCATTACTTTATGGCTACATCCTGTTGGGCAACAGATATAGAATGATCAACACCGAACTGTGGTTTGGGAGTTGTTCCTGATCACGTGGTAGTCTAAATAAAAATCACAGTTTAGATTATGTAAAATGTCTTCAATTAAAGAATCTAAGCAACAAAAACAAAATCAATGGGCCTCTTCATCTATTTTTGGTGTTATTTAAATATTTTAGAACTAAAAACAGAATGCCCAAAGCTGAAGGATCCTTTATAAGTTATTTCTAACTGATGCAACACAGTAAGGTTTATACATCTTTTAAATGAATGCTTAATGACACTTAAGATCCAATTCTGGAAATATGTTGCAGAGAGGAGTCTTAAACATACCTCTATAACCTCTAAAATGTGAATATTCCTCGGGGCACATGCAACAATAGCCAAATTGTGGAAAGAGCCCAAATGTCCATCAACTGATAAGTGGATAAAGAAGATGTGGTTTATACACACAATGGAATACTACCTGGCAACGAGAAAGAATGAAATCTGGCCATTTGTAGCAACGTGGATGGAACTGGAGGGTATTATGCTAAGTGAAATAAACCAGGCAGAAAAAGACAGATATCATATGTTTCCACTCATATGTGGAACTTGAGAAACTTAACAGAAGACCATGGGGGAACGGAAGGGGGGAAAACAGTTTCAAACAGAGAAGGCGGCAAACCGTAAGAAACTCTTAAAATTTTTTTTTATGTTTATTTATTTTTGAGAGAGAGACAGAGCACAAGTGGGGGAGGGACAGAGAGAGAGAGGGAGACACAGGATGTGAAGCAGGCTCCAGGCTCCGAGCTGTCAGTCCCGAGTCTGATGTGGGGCTCGAACCCACGAACCACGAGATCGTGGCCCGGGCTTAAGTTGGACACCCAACCGACTGAGCCATCCAGGCACCCCAAGAAACTCTTAAATACAGAGGATAAACTGAGGGCAGGAGAAGAGGGGAAAATGAGTGATGGGCACTGAGGAGGGCACTTGGTAGGGGGAGCCCTGGGTGTTGTATGTACGCGATGAATCATGGGAATCTACTCCCGAAGCCCAGAGCGCACAGCGATATCTGTATGTTAGCTAACTTGACAATAAACTATATTTAAAAATAAATAAGTAAACGAATGAAATGTGAATATTCCATTTGTTTTCAAAAAAATCTCAAAAGGCTGCCTGACACTAAATTATTATTGCCATTAGTAATTAATAGTCTCACACAAAGTGGCTGACACCAAACTCTGGCCGCATCTGGAATTCTTCTTCCAAGGAACCTGCTTTTAAGTTGCTGTTTAGCTGGAAGCACAGCAACTTCCTTCATGTAAAGGTTTCCCTCTGAAAGTTTCTGCTTAACCCGAGTGAATGCATTCGGTTATTCAGGATGCTAAAAATCACCACGGCAACCAGTATTTCCACGACTGCTGTGGTCCTTCATAAATAAACACGTGCCAACTAAATACTCTGGGCTTGTGCCCCTGCGGGGTGCTGAACACGGTACAAGTAATCTCAGGGACACCGTTGGCGCCTCTCGTGTCTCTGGGATCAGTAACAAAGTCGCACGTGATGGCAAACGGAGAGAGTGGGTTCAAAATAAAAATCTTGTGAGGAGAGGTAGGATTTTGGTACCCGATACAGAAGAAGGGGAAGCTTTTTAACATGCATTTCCCATGCGAGGAAAGAATTCACATGCGATTAAGGAAAAAACCACGAGACAGGCCGTGATTTCCGGAATCGGTGCATTCACGCGTTAGTCAACGAACATTTACTGGAAGCTTCCTGCGTGCTAAGCACTGTGCCAGCCAGTTCCAGTCTATCCCCTCTTTCTGGAGGTGAGGGTCAGAAGTTGTTTATATCAGGAAGGGCAGGTGGTTTAGTCAACGAAAGGAAGCAGCCTAGGACAGCTGAGATGGTTTTAGAAGCATGGGCATCTCAGAAAGGGAAGTCAGCGGTGGGGGGTTGGGGGTGGGCCGCAGGGTCAGGGCGGCTGGACGGCAGAACATGAACGATGATGGCAGAGAAGACTGGGAGTCGGCATAAGGAAGACAGCGTCACAGATGGGGGACAGATGACAGGCGCCGAGACTAGACCGGCACAAACCAGAAACAAAAGAGAAGGAAGACTCGGAAGGATCTGGATGAACAAAATGGAGGTTCGCCAGAAAAGCACGGAGGTTGCCGTCAAGGTTTAGCTCCAGCAATTGGGAAAATGACGGAGCTTGCCAAGTTCCCTTGCTGCGCAGGGCACTGGAGGGGCCACTGCCTGGCAAGGTGACATCTCAGAGCTTATAAAGTACTTTCACGGCTCCGTGTATGATAGGCTTTCTTTCAAATATCATGACCTCCATATCACTTCCTCAAGATGGTTTCCTCAGAGAGGCTTTTCCTGACAGGTCTATCTGAGCGTCTCCTTCCCTGTCGGGTTGAATCGCTTCCTCCCAAGCATCTACAACACCCAACACTTACATTTCTTCCTCTTCTAACATCTGACTTCCCAACCCGAGTGCCGGGGCTGTGAGGGCAGGGGCCTTGTTGTTTGTCCTCTGCGTAAATGGGTCCCAGGATCTACCTCGGCACCTGATAGATACCAAAGGTGGACTACATACCAAACGAATGAATTTGCTTCTTCAGTGCAGCCTCAGAGAAAACCGACGAATTTGGCACGGTAGAGAGCTTAGGTTGAATCTTACCGCTATTAAAAACAAGGAACTGGGGCGCCTGGGTGGCTCAGTCGGTTAGGCGGCCGACTTCGGCTCAGGTCATGATCTCGCGGTCCGTGAGTTCGAGCCTCTCGTTGGGCTCTGTGCTGGCAGCTCAGAGCCTGGAGCCTGTTTCAGATTCTGTGTCTCCCTCTCTCTCTGCCCCTCCCCCGTTCATGCTCTGTCTCTCTCTGTCTCAAAAATAAATAAACGTTAAAAAAAATTTACTTAAAAACAAGGAACTGATTTGTAGAACGTTTGTAGGAAACGTGGTGGTGGGGGATAGGAGACCACATATTCTGACCCTCACTTTAGGAATCTGAGACATAGCGGGA
Source organism: Puma concolor (assembly GCF_028749965.1). Taxonomy (NCBI): domain Eukaryota; kingdom Metazoa; phylum Chordata; class Mammalia; order Carnivora; family Felidae; genus Puma; species Puma concolor. Next base: position 8,328,818 of record NC_141679.1, on the reverse strand, counting down.
GAGGGTAAAGGGGGAGGAGGGGGAGAAAAAGGGGGAGAGAGAGAGAGAAAAAAAGAGAGTGTGCACGATCCATACATGGAGGAAGGAAAATAAATTAAGGGGTTTAAGATGAGCTCTGGGGTTAGAAAGCATCTGGCCTTTGATGTACACAGGAAAAAAATCCTGCCAGCAGAGTGACAAATAGGGAAGGAGAAACCGAATAGAACAACAGGACGGATATCTGGTGTTTCAGGAAGAAAAGCCTCCTATCCCAGAAACCACCTCCTCCGGGTCCTGACAAGGGTCCTAATGACGCACGCCCTCCTGGACAAGAGACGACTGACCACTGTGGTGGGAGGGCGAGACCACAACTTCATGAGGAGGCTGGTAATGGCTGGGAAGCATAAGTGGGCGACACACAGGCAGGACCCTTGAGGGAGGGCCCGGGTGCGACCCTGACTTGCGGCCCATCGGCTGAAGAGTGGTTCATCACGGGACCAGTGGGTCTGCCGCCTGTCCTGGGGCACGGGCACCATGACCGGAACCGGCCACAGCTCGGGAGATGCAGCCCACACGGGCCCCGAAGAGCCCACTACCCGTTAGATCCAGCAGCTGGCAACTCTCCAGAGGGAGGGGGGTAAGGCGTGTGTGCTAACACTTGGAAACTGAAGCAAGGCGGTGGAGGTCAGGGTGCAGACGGCCAACAGGCAGGAGCCCAGGCGGGGCCACAAAGCAGAGACTGGGGACAGGAGTCAGGGACAGAAGGAAAGCTTTGAGATGAGGACTTCACCCGTGGGAACACGTTCCCTGCTGGAAGAGTTTCCCCCCATCCTGGGGGGGAGAGGATTAGGGAGTCATCATAACCACATCCTCTTGGGCAGGCAGGTAAGCATCCCCTCTAGAAACCTCGTCTTCCTAGAAAATCCGTCGGTATGTCCAGACTTACAGGTAGACAGACACAATCACACACAAACATGTTCTATTCGCTCATTGAGATATCAGCCGTCCACGTCTAAAACCACCCTGTTAACTAAGCTACTATGCTCAAAAGAGCCTAACTGATTTTCTGGTGGCATCGGATTATGAAAACATAGGATCTAGAACAACGGTTGGCAAACGTTTTTTCTCAGTGGAAGGTCAGACAGGAAGTATCTCAGGCTCTGTGGCTCTGTCGCAACTACTCAACTCTGCCACTCTAGGGCAAACACAGCCACAGACAATAGGTATGTGAAAGGGTGCGACTGTGTTCCAGTAAAACGCTAGTTACCAAAATGGACGATGGGCTGAGCCCTGGCTGGAAGAAGAGCCCGTAAACTTCTTAAGGTCCCCAGTTTACAAACAGTGAAGGGAATGGAAGGTTTTATCTTTAAGGAAGGTGTGAAGACGTTGGTCACAGGAAGGATATGGAACCAGAAAGAGCTAGCACGGCTCAGGCACATGGGCATCAACAGGTCCCAAGGAAAGAAACTGAGGTCGACTTTTAAGGATGGAAGTCCGTCAAAGGACTAATTTTCCTCTTTTTTCTCTGGAGGCTTGCACGGAGAGACAGAGATGGACCAAGGTTGGTGTTTAATTGTGGGAATTAGTGGGGGAAAAGGGAATATGTCTGGGACATGAGAAAATATTACAGGGAAGGTTGCAAGGAAAGAGATGTGGGCAAAGGTGACACGTGTTAGTAGTTCAGATGGGGTGGGGGGAGTCTCCCTAATGGGAAGCTTGTCCCAATTTGGACCAGTAGGTGAAGGTGTGAGGAGATAGTCTGACAACGTCATGTTCTCCACTGGTGAAAGCCAATGGAGACTAGTTTCTGGTGAGGACGATTTCCAGGGTGGAGTCATCAACGGAGAAATGACGTACATATGTTGAGGAGAGGAGGAAGTAAGAATAAATAATATACTGAAGGAAAAGCCTAGAACACCTAAGTCATGACTGATTTTACTCAGAATATAGCTTTCTACGGTAGTAATTTCCTATGGCTGCTGTCACAAAATGCCACAAACTCAGTGGCTAAAACAACACAGGTTTATTATTTTCTAACGCGGGAGGTCAGAATGCCAAAATGGGTCTCCCTGAGCTGAAATCAAGCTGTTGGCTGCATTGTATTTATTTCTGCAGATTCTAAGGGAGAGGTGTTTTAGGGTTTTTTCCCCCTTTTCCAGCTTCCTGAGGCTGCTTACAACCCGTGGCATGTGGTATGCCCCCCTTCCATTCTGAGAGCCAGCCACAGTTTATTTCTTTGGGGGGGGGGGGGTAGGGGAGGGGCAGAGAGAGGAGGAGAGAGAATCCCAAGCAGGCTCTGTGCTGTCAGCATGGAGACCGACAGGGCTCGAACTCACGAACGGTGAGATCATGACCTGAGCTGAAATCACAAGTCGGACACTTAACCGACTGAACCACCCAGGCACCCCCGCCTGCCTTCCACTTTTAAGGGCCCTTTGTGATCACACTGGGCCCACCCAGATAATCCATGATAATCTCATTTTAACGTCAATTAATTAGTAACCTTAATTGTGTCTGTAACCTAACACATTCACAGGTCCCAGGGATTGGGATGCAGACATCTTTGGGCGCCCCTGATATTGCCTGCCATTCATATCTAAGATATTTTGTAAAACCTGCTACATCTGCCTGAATAGAAACCATTTTACTTCCCCCCCCCCCCCCCATTATTAGGGGAAACACAGCCTCCGGGTTAAGCCGTTCAGAACACACTGATATTTTTCCTCAGTTCTGTCTTCTGTGGTCTTCACTGGGGGTGAGGTGGGATAGTACGTGGCCACGAGTTCGTCTTCTAGGACAGATTTGTCACTGGTCGGGGGGGGGCGCACGTGCTTCAGTTTTCATTGACAGACTTTGAATTTTATATATAACTTCCTATCCGTCTGAAAGTTTTTACGGCACGCTGGCTGAAATCATACGTGCATGCAAAAAGTTTACCAGGACCCCAGAGAGCCCCCGTGTATCGGGGCAACCTGATGGTTCTGCAGGGATCTACGCCGTATAGACCGGCAGCCAGATGCCAACGTGCTGGCAGGTGCTTAGCTGCTGAAGGAAGTGACCATAGGGAGCATATGCAGCAGAACCCGCAGTGAACTTTACCACGTGACCCTGGGCATGCCTGCTGACCTGGGGGCCAAGGTCATTAGCAGCTGATACGCCAAAGAGTCGAAAGTTTTCACTAGAAACGACAGCTCATATGAGGGCCTCAGCTACTCACAGGGTCAGTCGCTACATAGATTCACAAAATCTATTCAGATAAAGTGATGCTTCGATCTCATCCCGCTCCCCAGTTCTGCCACAGCGGTAACCTTTGATACACGCGTGTAGGGAAGAAATTACGTACGCGTGTGTGTAACTGTACATTTTTCCAGTTTCTGCCAATGAACTGCTTGCTCTAGGAAAGAAGATCTTTAAGCTGTCATAGGCACTAAGAATAGAGAACTGTAAAATTCTCTGAAGTGGTTTCTATCTCCTAGTTGGAATAAGATGTCTCTTTGGAACTTACTTTTACCCTTTAACTTGAATAAATTACACAGAGACAGTAACTGTATATATAACACTTTCTCCCCATTTCACAAGACCTTTCATTCATTCCTACTAGTTCAAATTTGATACAACTCTAGCTATGATTGTCTAATTATGATTATACGTCTTCCCTAATATTGCCATCTTTTTTCTAAATGACTTATTTCTACATTCTATTTGGTTGGCTCTGTTTTCCAGATCATTGAATTACTTTGCCTCTGATTACCACTTTGGCTCCAACCCAAAGAATGCTGTCGGAGTCTTCATAATTCCACGAATCATTTGTCTCAACATTCAAATTTGTGTACAGGCTATTTTTCCCCTTGCAAAATAATTTTATTAAAGCCTCCACATGCCTTTATATGATCTGTTTCATGAATTTCAGCTTCTAAGCTCATCTTTGTATGGTCGAAACCATGAAGGTCTAATGGTGTACACGATCAGCATAGAATCAATACTGAAAAATCTGCCCTGGAGTCGAAGACAATCAAAATACAGTCTCTCTGAGTAATACACACAGCTTCAGATCTACGTGTGTATGTACATATGTATGTATGTATGTATCTATCAATGACCTATCTATCTATCTATCCTTGTGGAAACGAAATGGAACCAGAAAAAAATTAGGTACCTAATATGTGCCAATCTGCCCCCCCCCCCCCGACCATCCACTCCATCCATCTACCTACCCCTACTTACCTGTGCCTAACTGCATACCCATCTAATTTTATCCTCACAACAGGCTTGGGAAGAAATTCCTCATGCTTATTTTGTTGGTGAGAAAACTAAGACTAAAGCAAGAATATATCTTGCCCAGGTTGCAAAGGCATTAAGTGGAAAACAGGCACCAGCATGGTAGAGAAGAACAACATGGGCCAGCCTGACCCGGCTTTGAACCACAAGTCTACCACTACCAGCTATGGGATTCCAGACATGTTACTCTTTGATCCTTAGATTTCCTTTTTGTGAAACACACAGGGTCTACTGGCTTCAAACTCAACTTTCCAATACTAGTGACGAAGTCTCAGAATTCCATGCAACCGTAAGGCTATAAAGATGGTGACTTCAAATAAAATGGCTGTAGCTGAGTGGGACCACAAGATGTGTTGCCTGAGAAGGGAAGTGTCCTTAGACCTTGACTTGAGAGTCTGACACTATGAGCTCCATCAAGGGCTGCAGTTGAAGATGGCTTATGTGCTGACCAAGGCTTTAATGATTCAAGCAAATACCATGAGAAGGGTGTCCTAAACATGGATGGGGTGTGTGTGTGTGTGTGTGTGTGTGTGTGTGTGTTTTATGTTTAGTAGAATGGGGATGATCACATCATGAGAAATTGCTGATGAACTCAGATGAATATCAGCATGTAAATCCTGGCCCAACCAGTTGACTCTCTCCTCTCTCTCTTCTCTCTCTCTCTCTCTCTCTCTCTGGTCTTCTGAGAAGTCAACAAAGGAATTGAGAGCTTTAAAGCTTTCCTTCCCTATAGAAGCAACAAGATAGTTCACAGGCAGGTTTGGAACTTCCTGACCCAACTCTAATCTTTCAACATTCCACACTTAACTCGAACTTCGTGAAGTTCTGAACTGTACAAGTTGAGTTTTTACAACTTCATCACGTTGTTAACTTTACAGCTCCAATGGAGCTGGGCAATCTCGTATTTCAGTTCTGCCGCCTGAAGTTCATAGAACTTATCACAAAAGGATTAGTTAGTGGCAACTCTTCTGGACGTTATGGGTGGTGGCGAGAGAGGTCTTGGAATTTTAATCTTATGATTAAGATTTTGGGATTTTGGGATTTTTGGGGGATTTGGGAGCATTATTATTTTCTTGAAATGTCTTCCAAATGAGAACCAAATCAATCAAAGCATTTTACATTTAGCATCGGTACAGGGTTTCACAACGGAGGAAAAGAGTCGCTGATTTTACAGTGATTTCCAATTTTACAAAATGTGCAAGGAATGCTTATGCTACATTTGGTAAAATCCCATGTTCCTTTGGTGACTTTTCTTTCTGTGAGTGTCTTTTCCAATGTATTTCCAAATGGTGTTGTCAATGGCCGAGATTTCTGCCAGTTTGCTTCAAACCGAAGCCAAAGGGGCCCTACAATTGCTGTTGGTCCTGCTCCTTCGGACTAGCCAGGTATACTGGCAACATGTGCTGTGGGTCGCCCTGTACGCAGGTAGCATATTTTCATCCCGGGTCTAACCGTTCAGTCATTTTTTGTTCCCCTCCACCCCCTGGGAACCCAGTGACACATGTACCTTTACCCTGTTTCCAAATCTCTAAGAAGCATTCGTGAAGTAAGAATAGAAGCCTTAGTTCCTCTTGAAGAAACAACAGGAACTATTTTCAACAACAGGAACGCTGAACGATAAGGATCGTTAGGCCAAACCAAGAAGGGCCTCTGTCCGGAGACCCATGTTATAAAGAGCCTCGCCTTGGCTTTCCTGTGGCTGTGGCCCTCTCTGCGGTGTAGGGAAATCATTGGGCCAAGTAGAGGTGTTCTCTTGGTGGCTATCTGTCCCTCCCACCCCTCAGACCATACTTGTGTTATCTAAGACCTTGGAACTCCCTATGTAAAGGCCTTGAGTTCCCTTCGTGCAGATTTCTTCTCCAAGTGCACTCTTCAGAAGAAAAAAGGGAGAGCCAACGAGGGGCAGAGGTTTGCCAAGGCTGGACACAACCTGAACGTTGGCGTGAGTTGTTCAGAGGTATTCACAGCATGGGATCGGGAGTGATGCCTAAGAGAAGTGGTCTGGGGCTGGATGCTGGGTCAGGGGCTGGCTAGGTCTATGTCATTATCTTCTCGCACAGATCCACGGGGAGCCTGAGAATCTTACATTTAAACATAGCCTTCCAAGTTGTTATCAAGGCATATTTATCAACCCAGCTGGACGGAATAGATTTTACTTAGAGTTCGACTCATAACTTTTGAAATGTTAAGACATAGGGTACCTTAGGCTCCGCAAATATTAGGGGCTGAGCTGAGAAGCATATGCTTTATGGAAATAAAACCATGGGTTCCAAAGAAAGAACCTAACTTAAGACAGGCTTCATGTGAGGCTACCTTCATCGTCTAAGAGGAAACCTTGGCATCAGTTTATTACCTGAGGGGAGATATTTCTTAATTTTAATTCTACCACCCCTCTTTTGCAGAAATTATTTTAATTTTTTTCTTTGATGTTTATTTTTGAGAGAGAGAGAATGAGAGAGACAGAAGGAGGGAGAGAGGGAGGGAGGGGAAGGGGGAAGGGCAGAGAGAGGCAGACACAGAAAAGGAAGCAGGCTCCAGGTTCTGAGCTGTCAGCACAGAGCCCGATATGGGGCTCGAACTCACAAATCGCAAGACCATGACCCGAGCCAAAGTCGGACGCTTAAGTGACTAAGCTACCCAGATGCCCACTTTTGCAGAAATTATTAACCGGACAGACAGTGGAGGCTGGCTGGGGCATGCAAACATGTCCTCTTTGTGCCAAGTAGCCTGAGTCAGGTTTGAAGTGCTTCTAGTATCAAAACATCTGGCCTACACACTTGGAGAAAATCGTATTTACGGAAGTGTATTTTATACAGTGATGGTGAAAAGTCGAAAACGACTCCTGTGAATTGAGGCACTTGTGATCTCAAACGAGAGCCGTTTCTTTATGGAAGGACCAGTAAGCACCCTCGTCGCCTGTTTGTGAGCAAAACTACCAGAAAGACAATGGCAAGGCCAGAGCCACCTGGACAGGGCAGGGGATAAGAGTGTCGAGGTGGCCAGCAGAGGGAGCTGTCATGCCTAATCTGTGCCGCAGGATCTCCCACGCCTTGCTGGCCCTGTGGTCGGTTGGGGATCTCAGGCTCACTCTTTTCCTAAGCAAAATAGCCCAGGGGTGGACTTTGCTGAAGAGAACAGGGTGCCGAGATTTCTTTCCTGATGTGTCCAATGACCATTTTAGTTCTTGAAGTACATGAAGAATTCTTGAACTATTTTATCTTCTTTTCCCACTTCTGAACGCTTTAGGGGAACTAATCTCTAGTTGAAAGCACTTATGAATGCCTGGCTTGGTACAGAGGGTCTCTGAAATGTTGACAGACACATCTTAGGGAGAAGGAGCACTTCTTGGTCTAGAAGTTTTTTTCTCCTGATAAAAGAATCCAGTAGGTAAATCATGAAATCGAGTGAGAAGTTCTACACATTGGCAATCTGTCTTTCCATCATTCTTTTGTACTTCCTTTTTTTTTTTTTTTTTTTTTTTTTAATGTTTCTTTATTTCGAGAGACAGAGAGAGTGAGGGCAGGGGACGGGCAGAGAGAGCAGTGGGGAGGGAATCCCAAGCACTTTCCGGGCTCTATCTCACAAACCATGAGATCATGACTTGAGCCTAAACCAAGAGTCAGACGCTCAACTGACTGCACCACCCAAGAGCCCCTACACCTCCTTTCTTGAATGTCTTTTGAGCACCTATTAGAAGCCTGTGTTTCGACCACAGTTATAAGCGAAAGTCTATTCTTCGAAGAGCCTAAGAGATGGGGTTACAGCCCAGAGCAAGCAGGAAGGAAATCAAGTCCAGGTTGCTAAAGAGCAGGAGTCCCAAAGGAAAGGGCTGTGGCCCTGGGCGGCTGAGTCAACAGGTGCTTTTCGCACACTCAGAGAAAGAAAGGAACAGAACGACAAACCAGGAAAGAGAAGGAAGAATGGGAGAGCTTCTACAAAGCCAATTCTTAGGAAGGTGTAGAAGAAAGGCCTCCCATGCCTCTGCTCCGGGAGGTCACTTTGATGATTTATTGTCAAGCTGTCAGAATTGAGCTCATGTAAAGGAGCACATTTACAGCTAAAAGCAAACTCCAAATTCCAAAATGATGATTCTGACTTAGGTCCGGTCTGTGGGTGGGCGCAGAGGAGCTGAAGGGTGTAATTTATCGTTGGAGCTGCTTCCCAGCAGACTAAGCTTTCCAGTTACAATTTGCTTAGGCTAATATTCCAGTGAGTTTGCATATTCTAGACGTCTACGAACAAACAGTAGGGAGGGAAAGGGTGGTGGGACCATCAGGGTGCATCCTGGAATGCAGAGAAGAAACCCTGGGACAAAACAATGAAAGCTTCCACACTAGGCATCTGGTGCGTGTGTGACGGTGAATGTGTGCATCTTTGGGGGAGCTGAACAGTACAGACGGAAGTAAGTTTGAATCGGTCTGCAAAAAAATTGTACGGTGAGATACTAAAATGTGAACGGAACGGAGCCCACATGTGGCGATTTGGAATGATACGGTCCTGCTTTCTGCCGCATGCTGGCTCTGCTTCGGGGAAACTTTCAACCTGTTTTCCCATCTTTTGCAAGGTTCTGGAGAATATTAAATAAGAATGTGAAACATTTCGCACAGTGATTATCACGAGGCAGTTCCTATATTAATTAATTAGAAAAACTTAGTACATACGAATAAACTTTATTATAAAGAATAAGTGATATCACTTTCGACAAGTATTCATTACATTTTTTAAGCTCCTGCCGTTCCAAGATAGCTTTTTGCTGCAAATGATTGTAACTTGTGGTGCAATTCATTCATTTTAAAATATTCTAGAGCACATCTATTATTCCACAGGTACGTTTTCAGTGTATTCCCTAGTTGCACTGGAGTAAAGTCACTGAAATTTATCTTTCATTAAATTGATTTTGCCTTAAGAATCCATGCTTATTTATCACGATTATCCTTCTACCAAATGGAACTTTTTCACCCAACTTTTATCCTAAAAGCTTGCCTGTGGAATTATTATTGCTCTTCTCCAATTTTTAGGTTTTGAAGATTTTTTTCTCGTCTACTTTGAGTACATCAACTTTGATAAATTCACATTTTTCTTTGGATGGTATATTCTTAAGGGATCTTCCATTTTTTTCCCTAAAAATATTACTAAAGTATCATCTTTTTTTATGTTGACATTCATATCTGAATAAGTAAAGCATCTTTTGGTTTCTACTTTTTATTTCAAAAAATTGGTTATATGGGCGGCTCAGATGTAATATTAAGTATAATGAGATTATGACAAAGAGAATTGAAATATGTTTAATAAATTAAAGGTAACAATATTTATCACAGAAAATCGTTTTACAAAGCAACTAAAATTTATAGATTCAGAGAATGTATTAATGGACTCTGTCTATTTTGAGGAAAAAAAGCACACATACCATAAACTCCCAAATTGATTCCAAAGAGTCCTAAAATTCAAATAAAAGGATAGTTTTCCACTCAGAGCTGTGCAGAAAGCCCTGAGTTTAAAAAATTTTTTATTTAACAGGTGTGCAAACAGCTGCAACTTGCTTATTCTGTTTTATTCCTGCTCCTAAAATTGCACCACTCCCAGAGAGTCTGTGGGTATATTTATAATATTAAAGTTCAAAAAGGTATATAATTTTAGCAGTAAATAAGTTCTGTTTCCTTTTTACCACCCAGGCAAAAAATATAATCCTGAAGCTCTGAAATTGCACATGCTTTAAATAACTTACTAGTCAGCATTACTGTGGCAGCTGACTGACATTTAGAAGAAAACGTGTTGGGCTGTGATGCGCTATCCGTTTCCTCTGGGGGCGCCATTGCATGGTGGTCTGCACGTCAACCGAAATGGTAGTGTTAACGGGGATGCAAAAAACAGTAGTTTTGTACACCCGTATACCGTGCTTGTGTGTGCAACGGGTATCGGTCTCTCCTGCCTGCTCAAAGCATGTAAACAATTGTTAATCCTCAAAAGTACCTGTTGAATTCTCATTAATGAAGATACATTAACTGTCCCTAAGTTGCTTTCAGGGACAACCTCTCCCCCTTGCTTCTGGATCTAGCTGGCTGTCCGCCAAATAATGTGCGCGCAAGGCAAAAACCGACGGTCCAGCCAAGTTTGTGACTACTTCCCAGGCTTCTTCTCGCTGACTTCCCAACTGTTCTTGCTCCCGTCCCCCATTCTGCAGTGTTTTTGCTCGCCCCACCCCCATTCGTGCAGCAGGTGACGAGCATGGTGGTTTAACAGCAAGAACTTGGGGGCCAGACTGCTTGGTTTTGGAGCCTGATCTCACCACTTAAGGGTTGGGTGACCTTAGGCGAGCTACCTGACGGCTCTGTGTCTCATGTCATCATCTGTAAAACAGGTATAATAAGGGGCGCCTGGGTGGCTCGGTCGGTTAAGCGTCCGACTTCGGCTCAGGTCATGATCTCGTGGTCCGTGAGTTTGAGCCCCGCGTCAGGCTCTGCGTTGACAGCTCAGAGCCTGGAGCCTGCTTGGGATTCTGTGTCCCCCTCTCTCTGCCCCTGCCCCCCCCCCTCAAAAATAAACATTAAAAAAACTTTTTAAACAGGTATAATAATTTTCATTTATAGGGTTGTTGTGAGATATTAAGTTAATAGCCACAAAGCACTTAGAACAGGGCCCGTCACATAAGTAGTATGCACGTCGCTTGAAATTTTTGGGTTTCTTTCCTGATCCAATTCGACTTCTTGTTGACTGAATTTGATGGTATATATTGGGTCTTGCTGGTGTCTGACCTTCAGATTTTCCACGAAAGCTTCCCCTTGGCCATGCTCCCTTCCATTTCAGGTAGGACCTGTGTGCCTGTGGTGGTCTCCACCCCTTATCCCCCAATTCTCACCAACTTCACACAGTTATGAACTCTTTTTGCCCTTTAGGTATCACTTCAAACATCATTTCTGGAGGGCGGGGGGGAGCCTTCCCTGGCCCTCCCAGGCTAGATGAAGGCCTCATGCTTCGAGCATTCCTATTTCTCTTTAATTCTGTAGCTCTACAGTTTTGTGAATATTTAGTAAATATAAATTCAAAAACTAAAATGTAAGCTTCTTGAATGCGAGGTCAAAATCTCTTTTGTTCATTATTATAACCTAATCATTACAGCATTTGGTCTAGAGTAGGTATGTAAGAAATATCTGCTAAACAGAGGCACCTGGGCGGCTCAGTCAGTTAAGCATCCAACTTTGGCTCAGGTCATGATCTCACAGTTCATGGGTTCGAGGCCCACATCGGGGTCTGTGCTGACAGCTCAGAGCCTGGAGCCTGCTTTGGATTCTCCCACTCTCTCTGCCCCCGCCCCTCCCTGCTCATGCTCTCTTTCTCCCTCTAGAATAAACATTAAAAAATTGCTTTTTATATAAAAAATATGTATTAAACAAATGAACAAATAAATTTCAGAGGTAAGTCTGAGAGTCAACATCGGTGAACAAGATTTGCCCAAGATTATACCACTATAAATGTCAGAACCATCAGGAGAATTCAGTTCTCCGGACTCAAAGTGCTCATTTTTTCCAGGGCATTAAATCTTTGGTTACACACATCATACAAAGAACCATGCAATTAGTGTGGTGTAGGTTCTAGAATGAAAAGTAAATGTACAGATCAGAGAGAACGGGGGTATCTAAGGTAGTGGGGGGGAGGGGGAACTGGGCTCCCCTGAGGAACTGATATTTAAGACATGATGTAGGACTTAGCATGAGCAAGGGGGAGTTGGGCAGAATATTCCTGGTAGAAAGAACCATTGACACAGTGGGCCAATGATGAGAAAAGCTTGGTGAATAAGAACAGAGCAAAGACCACTGTGATTGCAACAAAAGGAATAGGAGGAGGGAGGTTGAGGTTAATCGGAGAGGCAGGGCCAGATCATGTATCACCTCGTGCACCAAGCAAAGAATTTTGTTCCTTACCTAACGGAAGAGAATACCAATGATGGGTTTTAAGTAGGGATAACACAACCACCTTGGCCCTTTCATAAGACAATACTGACTGTACTAGGGGAGGTTTGGGAAAGAACAGATTTAGTAACAGGGTGGACATAGGGGTCCAGACAGAAAGACATGTAAAAGAGGATGCCCAGGTGTCCAGCATGATCAACTGGGAGAATCGTGGTACCATTTACTGGGAAGGAGCCATTGGTAGACAGATCAAGAGTTTGATTTCATTAAGTATGTAATGAATAAATAGTAAGAACTATTATTGGGTTTGTGGTTGCTGTTGTGACTGATGATTGAAAACCAATTGCTGCGATTGAGGGTAAGGGTGACTTTTATGGATTTCAGTGGATTTGGGCCCGAGGTGTTGCCCCCACAGGCACTTCTGGACTTGGTGTCTGAAAAGGGCAACCACCTAAGGGGCTAATGCAACTGAGCCTCAACATGCAGAAGCCCCCCCCTTTTTATTTATTTTTTAACCTCCAATCTGATTTCTAGTGTAGGCACGGGATAACATGGGAGGGACACATGAGAAAACAGCCTTTCCTTTTTCTTGAATTTCCTTCTCCTCCTTTCAAGAATTGAGAAATTTCAGAGACGCTAATATGACTATGATCTACGGGTCTATTATGGCCAACAGACGTTAGGAGTCCATCAGCGTTGTATGGGGAGAACAAACCTAGAAAACTACGCTTAATTGGCTTGGGCTGAATAATGGATGAGTAAAGACAGCTCAAAGGATTGTCCTATAAATCGGGTAAGGGAGAGAGTAGGCAAAGAAATCAAGAGGTGTGTGTATTAGATTGCGGAGCTCACACAGGTGTCTTACACCATATTTTCTGATCTAGATCTTTACTCATATTATATCTTTACCTCATGGGGGAATCTGTCATATTCATCTACATTGTTTACATATAGTAAAAAAAAAAAAGAAAAAGAAAACAGAATGCCTATGGGGATGGTTAATTGGCAGCACTGACTACGTAAGACCGTTTTGACCCTGCTGAGCCAGCAACACCCACACAAGCCTGTGAGGGGGTTTCTCAGTCTTCACACTGTGTGACCGGCACCTGCCCACTGCCCTTCTTCCCTCGAGATGTGAGGGAAGCAAAGACCACACACCTGATGATTAGTCACATGGTATTAATTAGAATCCCTGTTACCATTATCCTGACCATCTTCTTAAAGAAGTCCCCGGAACATACGAGGTGGTTGGCAGACATGTTAAACAGACCAAGAGGCATGTCTGTTTCCAAGGTGTTGGGCCCTGACTTGAGAAAACTTACAGTACTTAATCCACGCACCAACTGGGCATTTGGCAACCAGGTATCTGTAAGATAACTACTGAAAAAGGCACTAAGGGGAGGTCAAATCTAAGAAAAGGCCAGATGGTTTTGGTTCCATGAGGTCCCACCTATCTCAGCGATTCTTGCTAAATCTCACACACATATATACATCGTTGGCATCATTAAAGCAAAAGCACCATTGAGCGTCTTACAAACACATAACACATCAGCGCACAGCGAGGGATTTTAAAGAGGGACAAAGGAATCTTTTCAAGAACATTCTGAATAAGTCTGACATGTATTTTATTTGTATTAGAGCACTTATAAAGGTCCTTGAGGTATTTTAATGTATTTTTAATTTATACCTTTATTATCTTATTTCTTAAGCTAGGAAAAGGGTCTCATAATTATTTTGACTTTAAATTTAAACAAGCACATACACACAGCTTTAAAAGGCACATGTCTTCTTTACTGCTTTGGGTAATTTGTAATATGGCCAAATTTGGTGCATAATCTAGGAACGTCGGAAGGACCCCCGATTCAGTACAACAAAATACACTGCTGCAGAATTACTGGAGGATTTGTATCTATTCCTCATCATATTAACCAATCCTTGTGTAAATTTACATCAGAGTATCAGCTTTTTGACGCTCGCTGAAAATAAGATATTTTTATTTTCTATCTAAAAATTCTGAAGATGGGGCGCCTGGGTGGCTCAGTCGGTTGGGCATCCGACTTCGGCTCAGGTCATGATCTCATGGTCCGTGAGCTCGAGCCCCGCGTCGGGCTCTGTGCTGACAGCTCAGAGCCTGGAGCCTGCTTCAGATTCTGTGTCTCCCTCTCTCTCTGACCCTCCCCCGTTCATGCTCTGTCTCTCTCCGTCTCAAAAATAGATAAACGTTAAAAAAAATTTAAAAATTCTGGAGTTACTTTTTTTTTCTTTCTATCTTTAGCAATTAGAAGCCGGGGTTCGAAAATCAGAGTCTGAGTCTTTGAAACAGGTCTCCACCACGCATCAGCCACATAACCATTTCACCTGTGTCCTTAGCTTTCCACATCAACCTCAGAAACGCACTGTAGAATAGGATAACGTGGTACCTACCTCAAAAAGCTAAGTGTCCAATTCTCTGTCACCTATAAAGGTTCTCAAACTGTGCCTGACACATAGTAAGTATCCCCAAAATGTTAGCTATCCTCACCACCATCACTATTACTAGCCTTCTGAAATTGGATCATTTCTTCTGTTCCTGGGCACTTGGAGGAAGAGTCTACAAAATACATATTTAATTCTGCCCTCTGTGTTTGTAGCCCTGCACCTTACCAGAAACATCAATATTTCTTATTTTCTCTTCAATGGAGGTTCAATCACTTATTTTCTGTTCAATCACTGTTCAGGCCAGTGATTCTCAAACTTTTCCTTTCCATAGACACCTTTACAACATACTGAAACAGCCCTCGAACTTTCACGTGATATAATTTGTAATTTTAGAAATCTTTTCATTAAGAAAGTAAATATAAGAGGGATTGAAGGACCCCCCCCCCCCTTTAATAACTCTACAGTCCCTCAGGATCTTCCTCCATGGTCAGAAACAATTGTTTTCATCAGTAAATAATATATTTAAGTTAAAATGAAATTCAGTTTCTTTTCTCAAAGCCCCGTGAGTCACGGCTCTTGCGGCCTCTCTTACCTCGCCCATGACTGCAATGGGTGTTTCTCCTGTTGCCTGAGCAACACGATGCTCTACTAAGTAGAACATGTACTCGTCGTAGAGGAGACGGATCAGGTGGAAGGAGCCAAAGCTAGCAGCACTGCGTAAGGTTAAGTCCCGAATAACCATTGAGCTGTTTCAAGAGAGAAGACATATATGCAGCCAATGTTAGTGACCAGTTCAACCTACATTTCTTCCCAGACGAAGTTAAGCGAGAGGGTCTAAGAGGCCGGTGTAGCACACAGCCTGCCACACAATAATTTCATTACTGAAAGCAGTTGGCTCAACTCTTTTCAACAGAGTGGGAGCGACGCTGGGGGCGGGGGGAGGGGGGGCGGTCTCGGTTAAGTGACCGACTTCAGCTGAGGTCATGATCTCCTGGTCTGTGGTTCTAGCCCCACCTTGGGCTCTGTGCTGACAGCTCAGAGCCTGGAGCCTGCTTCTCCCTCTCTCTCTGCCCCTCCTCTGCCCGTGCCTGTCTCTCAAAAATGAAAAAATGTTTAACAAAATTTTAAAAAAAGAATAAACAGGGTGGGAAAGAGGTAGCCCTTAGTGGGTTTCGTTAGATCCTTAGCAGACCTAGACAGCTCATCACTGGGAAAAACCATTTCATTGTCACGGGCGAGCCTTCTGATTGCATTACTCTCGCAGATGGATCAGAACTGAACAAAAAAGATTTTTGAAAGACTAACAACTCATCACCACCCTAAGGAAAAGCAACTTTGAGGGAAGCCTTACTGACGGGCAAACAACACATCACCACCTCTCAGCGATAACAATTCTGGACGCACACTTGGGAAGAAATAGGTATCTGTGCCACACAAAGGTTGTGAAATATACTAAGTAATGCTCCCAGATGTGGCAATCTGGAATGGAGGTACATACGGGGACCCCTGCGAATCCCGTCAGAAGGCAAATTTATTAAGTGATTTCAACTTCTGACTGATTTCCATTTAAATTAAGGTGATTTTCCATTAGAAATAAGAATAATACAATTAATTAACAAATGCATATGTTTGAAAAAAGTGAACGTTTAATTTATAAAATATGATACCAAAGTGTGAATATTAACACTAACAATATATTGTTATAAATATATATTGTATATATAAATACAAAAAATAAATATATATATGCATATATCTATTTAGAAAGAGAGAGAGAGAGTGCACACATGAGTGCATGAGCAGAGGAGCAGAGGGAGAGAGAGAGAGAGAGAGAGAGAGAGAGAGAGAGAGAGAGAGAGAGAGAATCTCAGCTGGCTCTAGGCTCTGCATGGAGCCCAGTGCGGGGCTTGATCCCACGACCCTGGGATCATGACCTGAGCTGAAATTAACAGTCAGATGCTTAACTGACTGAGCCACCTAGGTGCGTCTTCTCTAGTATAATTAAAACAGAAAACAGTCCTAAATGATCCTGGCCTCGCTGAAGATGTGTCAGTCTTGGAGCCTGTCCATGCACTTCAAACCTCCTTAATATTTCTATCTTAGAGTCAGCGGTGGCTCTGTGTGTGTGTGTGTGTGTGTGTGTGTGTGTGTGTGTGTGCATGTGCGTGCACACGTGTGTTTCTTATCACTTTCATTTTGTGGTCTTTTTTAGAGATTTTTGGCCCAGGAAAACTCAAACAGCCATTATATTCTCGGATAGATGGAATCTATAAATGAAATCTCATAAATGTACAGGCTGATATTCCTATGGCCTGTTTTGCAACGAAGAAATGTAAAATGTCAGGCAGATGGAAAAAGACTGTGCTTCTGTTTTCTGTTTCATTGTCAACTTTATTTATGTAGGGGCTATTAATATATCAAATTCTATACATTTAATTTGGCAAGTGGCAGATCACCAGGGTACATCTGAAACTCTAAGCCCTACATTCTGAATCCGGCTCTTCATTAATTCACTGTCAACTTCAAACAAACCATTTCCCTGAGATTGGTTTTCCTCTTGGGTAAAAATAAAAGCCACATTTTTGGTCTTACCTAACTTATATGATTATTTCAAGGATGTTAAATAAACTTATGAATGAACAGATCACTACTTAAATAGAAGTGGTTACAATTATAATACACAGGAGAAGCTGAGTTTCTCAAACTCAGTTGGTTATAGCAGCAAGAACAGAAGGTTATTATATGATGATGGCAGGGGACCTCTTATTGGTGGATTTACTTATTAAAAAGAAAAGAAAAAGCAGGAATTTGGAGTGAGGCAGAGTCATGTTAACCAGAATGTGATTTTAAGTGTAAGCATGTCATTCAACATTTTAAGGTTCAAGGTTAGTCTGAGGGTCAAATGAGATAATGGATAGGAGGTCTTCAGAGAACTACCCATTATGGGGCACCTGAGTGGCTCAATTAGTTAAGGATCCAACTTTGGCTCAGGTCATGATCTCACAATTCACAGGTTCGACCCCTGCATCAGGCTCTGTGCTGACAGCTCGGAGCCTGGAGCCTGCTTCAGATTCTGTGTCTCCCTCTTTCTCTGCCAATCCCCTGCTCATGCTCTTTCTCTCTCTCTGTCTCTCACGCATAAACATTAAAAATTAAAAAAAAAGAAAACTCCATTACTAATTTCTCTGACATTGGTTGTAGCAACATTTTTCTAGGTATGTCTCCTAAAGCAAGGGAAACAAAAGCAAAAATAAACTATTGGGACTATGTGAAAATAAAAATTTTCTGCACAGTGAAGGAAATAATCAACAAAACCAAAAGACAACCCGAGGAATGGGAGAAGATATTTGCAAATGACATACCTGATAAAGGGTTAGTATCCAAAATATATAAAGAACTTATATAATTCAACACACACACACACACACACACACACACACACACACACACCCCAATCTAAAAACACACAGGCAGAAGACACAAGCAGACATTTCTCCAAAGAAATCCAGATAGCCAACAGAAACATGAAAAGATGCTCGATCTCACTCATCATCAGGGAAATGCAAATCAAAGCCACAATGAGATGTCACCTCACACCTGTCAGCATGGCTAAAACTAAAACACACAAGACACAAGAAGTGTTGGTGAGGCTGTGGAGAAAGAGGAATCCTGGTGTGCTACTGGCAGAGATGCAAACTGGTGTAGCCACTGTGGAAACCAGTATGGAAGCTCCTCAAAGTTAGAAGCAGAACTATCTTATGATCCATTAGTTGCACTACTGGGTATTTACCCACATATATAAAAACACTAATTCAAAGGAATACATGCACCCCTCTGTTTATTGCAGCAACAATAACCAAATTACGGAAGCAGCTCAAATGTCCACTGAGAGGTGAATGGACAAAGAAGTGGTGTATATATTCAATGGAATATTACTCAGCCATAAAAAATAATGAAATCTTGCCATTTGCAACAGCATGGATGGGGCTAGAGCGTATAATGCTAAACAAAATAAGTCAGGGGAAGACAGATACTGTGTGATTTCACTCCTATGTGGAATTTAAGCCACAAATGAGCAAAGGAAAAAAATGACAGACAAACCAAGAAAGACTCTTAACTCCAGAGAACAAACTAATAGTTACCAGGGGGGAGGTGCGTGGGAGGACGGGTGAAACAGGGATGGGGATTAAGAGCACACTTATCATGCATGTTGAGCACTGAGGACCGTATAGAACTGTTGAATCACTATATTGTGCACCTGAAACTACCATCACACTGTATGTTAATTATGCTGGAATTGAAAAAAAAAGGAAAACTACTCATTACCACAGTACTACATATATTAGAGTTAATAATACATTCATTGTCATAAACCGTAGTTCTAGTGAATAATTCCTTAGACTCAAATACCTTAGTGAATACCTCAAGTTTAGAACTCAGGAAGTGAGCTACTAGAAATAGATTAATTCTTTCATTCCTATGCTACAGATAAAAAATTATGTTTATAATTCTATGCACGCCTTTCCTAAAATTTAATGACACATAACCCATTTGTAAAAATAATAAATATAAACACAATACCTATTTGAAATTAAACATTTGTTTTCCTATGGAAAAATCTTAAAAGGCAGAGAAATCCCTCTACTTAAAAAAGCAAAAGCAGGGGCGCCTGGGTGGCGCAGTCGGTTGAGCATCCGACTTCAGCCAGGTCACGATCTCGCGGTCCGTGAGTTCGAGCCCCGCGTCGGGCTCTGGGCTGATGGCTCAGAGCCTGGAGCCTGTTTCCGATTCTGTGTCTCCCTCTCTCTCTGACCCTCCCCCATTCATGCTCTGTCTCTCTCTGTCTCAAAAATAAATAAACATTAAAAAAAAAAAAAGCAAAAGCAAACACAACACAAAAGTAACAGTAAAATGTTGGATAACATTTTTACCTAAACTGATCCAAACTTGATCAGCTGGAGTAAATAATTTCGAATTGACGCAGAATATTTGCTAATTGCATCTCTTGTTAAAGACAGAAAATATTCATAATATATCCCAGAGAAGACAAAAGGCTAACAAACATACAAAATTTCACTAACCTTACTCAAAATTACAAATTAAAACACCACATATCATCTATCGTACTGTAAGAGATGAAAAGGTCCGGTGCTGCCGAAAAAGATGGGAAAATAACTCTCGTTTACTGTTTTTGCGAGTATACATTCACAAAACTTTTGTGGTGAAGGGAAATTTGGCACTATGTCTCAAAACTAAAAAGGCAGAAAACCGTTGACTTACCAATTCTAATTCCATACATTCACACAAATGAACAAAGATCATTTTAACTGTAGCAGTATTTATACTGGTGAGAAACTAGGAGGGAACACTAAATATCCATTAGTTGATGGTGGTTAAATAAATGATGGCTCATTCATATATCAATTGTATGCAATAGTTTAAAGAAATGAGGGAGATTGGACATAAAGGTAGTAACATGGAAAAGTATGATATAATGATATAAAAGTATGATATAAACTATGATATAATGTCAAGTTAAAGAAGTAAAATGTGTGGGAGTCATTTTAATATAACAACTGTCTTACAATTAAAAAAAACCTTATCCTTAAATAAATGGGGATGTGTAATATTTTATTAGCATTGAGAGAGCACACTTCATTAATACTGTGTTAGTCACTTCAAAAAGTTCAACCTTTTTTACCAAAATGTGTCTGAAGATACATGGCCAATTTCATGCAAAGATAATCAAGACAGTATTTTTTATAATTGTATCATAATGCCAAAAGCCACCAAAATGCTTCAGAATGAGGGGAAAAGGTAATGTTTAAATAACACATGACACGTACACATAATAATATTGAATATTGTGAGGACATTAAAAGTTATGTGTTTGAAGATGTTTAATGATGAGAAATGCTTAAGATATAATGTTAAATGAAACTGCTTACGGAAAGATACAGATAATAAACCATGGTAAATAACTAGATTCCAATTTTATATAACACTAAAAAAACTCAACAATTTACCAGTGGTTATTTTGGGGTATTGAAATTATGATGTAAGTTTATTCCTCATTATTTTTTCAAAGATTTTTTTAAAAAGTTTATCTATTTGAGAGAGAGAGAGAGCGCACACCAGCAGGGGAGGGGCAGAGAGAGAGAGAGAGAGAAAGAGAGAGAGAGAGAATCCCAAGCAGGCTCCATGCTGTCAGTACAGAGCCTGATGTGGGGCTCAAACTCACAAGCCACAAGATCATTGCAGGAGCTGAAACCAAGAGCCAGACGCTTAAATGACTGAGCCACCCACATGCCTCTTTAAAAAAAAAGATTTTAAGTAATCTCTACACGCAACGTGGGGCTCGAACTTACATCTCCCAGATCAAGAGTCGTTGGGTCTACTGAGTGAGTCAGCCAGGCACCTGTGCTTGTTATTTTTAGTATTTCAAATATTTTCCAAAGCGAGTGCATCTTGATTTCATTTTTTAAAAATGTTTATTTTTGAGAGAGAGAGTGCAAGTGGTGGAGGGGCAGAGAGGGAAGGGAAGAGAGAGAGAAGGGGGGAATCTGAAGTAGGCTCCAGGCCCCGGGCTGTCAGCAGAGAGGCCGAAGTGGGGCTCAAACTCACGAACTGCGAGATCATGACCTGAGCCGAAGCCAAATGCTTAACCGACTGAGCCGCCCAGGCGCCCTTTGATTTCATTTAAAAATGTTTATTTTCCCTCTCTTTCTGTTCCTCCCCTACTTGCACTCTGTCTCTCTCTCTCAAAAATAAATAAACGTTAAAAAAAATTAAAAAAAAATTTTTTTTAACGTTATTTTTGAGACAGAGAGAGACAGAGCATGAACAGGGGAGGGGCAGAGAGAGAGGGAGACAGAATCTGAAACAGGCTCCAGGCTCTGAGCTGTCAGCACAGAGCCTGACGCGGGGCTCAAACTCATGGACCGCGAGATCATGACCTAAGCCGAAGTCGGACGCTTAACGACTGAGCCACCCAGGCGCCCCCCAAAAAATTTTTTAATGCTTCTTTTATGGGGCGCCTGGGTGGCTCAGTTCGTTGGGCATCTGGTTCTTGATTTCAGCTTGGGTCATGATCTCATGGTTTCTGGGTTCGAGCCCCAAGTTGGGCTCCACACTGGCAGCTCAGGGCCTGCTTGGGATTCTCTCGGTCTGTCTCTGTTTCTGCCCCTCCCCTGCTCATGCTCTTTCTAGCTCTCAAAATGAATAAAATAAACTTTTAAAATGTTCATTTTAAAAGATGGCTTTATAAATATAAAAAAACAATTCTGAGTCAGTTGAATGTCAATAAATCTTTGCAGGGATAAATATCACAGATAGAGAATGAATTATATATAATATATATTTCTAAGTTCAAATTTTAGGCCTTTATTCCCTTAAGATAGAAAAACCCTGAAATAATGTTAATGACTAAGGAAAATATTCACACTAAGTAGCTTTCTGATAATACTCTAATATGCAGAGTCCACGGATTTTTTCCAAGAGAATTTACCTCCATCCACTCAATAGATGTTTACTGCATTCCTACTCTGTGCCATGGTCTTATTCTAGAACCAGTTAGGCAAAATTTTGGTTTTAGCAGAACTCACCTTCTGGTAAAAGAAAACAGTTGAGGAAACACGAGCAGATGCAAAATATAAAGGTAGGTAAATCCTACGGACACAGTAGATCAGGGAAAAAACCATAAATCAGGAAAAAAAAATAAATCCTATAAAAAAATACAGAATCATGGGGACGAGCATTTCAGTTAGGTTGTCAGCAAGACTCTTTCTGAAAAGGTGGTATCACTGAGCAGAAACTGGAATGAAGTGAGCCAAGCGAGAACATGCGAACTTTGCTGGCAGAAACAGGAGCAAATGAAAAGACCCTGAGGCAGACCCGGGCTTGATGTGTTCAAAGAACAGCCAGGAGCCTAGTGTGGCTGGAAGAAAGTCAGCAAAGAGAGAATATACAACAGGTCTGGGGGCACTACCTCCTGGTCCGTGTCGGGTCTCCAGGACGGAGCCTTGGATTTTATTCGGAGTATTTTGTAAATCTTGCACGGTTAGGCAGTCACCTTATTTCAGCATAAAATACACATATAATCCTGAATTCTGGTGGAAAATTAAAAACAATCCGCTGACCTTCAGTTATAACACCTAGTGATTTTTAGAAAATGCTGATAAGCATGAAATTATTTTTTTAAATTTTTTTCAACGTTTATTTATTTTTGAGACAGAGAGAGACAGAGCATGAACGGGGGAGGGTCAGAGAGAGAGGGGGACACAGAATCGGAAGCAGGCTCCAGGCTCTGAGCTGTCAGCACAGAGCCCGACACGGGGCTCGAACTCAAGGACCGAGAGATCGTGACCTGAGCCGAAGTCGGATGCTTAACCGACTGAGCCACCCAGGCGCCCCAATAAGCATGAAATTATTGTCCCATGTTTAGAAAAGAATCAGTTGAATCATGTTATCGATGCTACTTTAGTATCCCCTCTATGTTGGGCCTTTGCCCTACAGGCCAAGTATTAAATGACACATTTAACAGTTTAGTTGGAAACTTTTTGTCTGACTCGGACTTCCGTAAGATATGTTGCAAAAACTGACTAAGTGAATTCCATGTTGCTAAGTTACCATGAATTCAACTTCTTGTACACTCAGACTTATCAAGTTAATTATTTTGTCATGGATGAGAGACGTATGGTCTGGGCACTGAAACACAGACCCTAACAAATGATCCTCTTCGTGTATTGGGGGAGCTATCACACCCTTCCTCAGAAGAAAAGGGAGAACATCCCTCCTGTGACCCCCATGCAAACTCTCTTTTAAAACAGTGCTTACAGTTGATTCCAAAAGAATATTACTTTTTGGAAGATTTATAAATTGTCCAGTTGTAAGCAAACTACATTCCCTGTCCCCCCTTTCGAGTCACTGTATCAGAGCTATAAATTTTGTTCTTTAAAAATGGGATATTTGGATGACTCTCAGGGTAGCTCTGAGGAATGTTCTGTTCTGTTAACCACAAAACACACAAGCTGAGAAATGGCCCACATAACTTCTCCATTTCTGCCCAGGAAAGGTGGTAATATTTTTTCCCGCCTCCTGGGGAGCCAAGAGTAGTCCTTCCAAGCCAGGTTAGCAAGGAGAGACCCCCATTTGGAGCAGAGGGTGTCTGTAGCAAGGCTTCAACCTGCTGCCGTCACAGTTCTCTGCCAGCCCATTTCCCCATTTGTATGCATGTAAATAGATACAGAGACCTTGAGAAATTATCAGATTAACTGACTTCAGAACACCAAGGGTCTGTGTGTGTGACTGCCAAACTCTTATTACAAGGCCAAAACTGTGAAGAAGAAAAAAAAAAAAAAACTCTATAATTCCGCTTCTCTGATAGTTTGTGAATGCAGTTTTCATTACTCAGTATGTTATTGAGCCCCACTAAAAAACAGTTCGGATTTAAGGGCTCTTCGTTTCTAAGCTGTGGACTTTGCCTATAAGCAGGAGGTATGCATCTGTCTGAATATGCCTTTCCTTCTGTGGTCCTGCACTCTACGCCTTTGAGTCTTTTTGAAATGAAAATAATACCCATAATAGTGTCTAATAATAACAAGCCAATTATCCCCAACTCAGGGAGGACAGAGGGCAGACAAGTGATGGTCTACGGGGTTTGTATTTCTGCAGAGAACAAGAAATACAAGTAAGTAATTTTCTCTCCTTTCAAGATACTTGCAACGGATCTCTGTGGAGACGAAGGCTCCAGGGGTATATTTCTAAAACGATATCAACTAAATATAGAAAAAAAAAAACCCACAGGAAGGAGTAAGTGCAAGTCTGACATAACAACATAAGAAAGCAGTTAGGAAGGAAAAAAAAAAACACCTTGCTTTTTTCTGATCTAGAGAATGCACCCGGCTTTTGGCCATATAGGTTTTGGAATAACTGGCTTGTATAACTGGTTTCATCCATCGTTCATGAAATACATATACCATCTGTATGACTTTCTGAGAAGAAAATGTTTGAATAAAAAAAGTCAAGTCACAAGCAAATGGGAAAATACCTGAAACCTTCTTAAGAAATGTTCTCAAATTAAAATTTGGAATTCTACCATTACTATGACTATTGCTGTATCTTCTTGGAGACACTGTGACAATGCTTTCCAAATCTTCTCCACGTAGCGGGGAAAACTTCAACAGTCCTCATCAACATTTTTCTCATTCACACCCAGATCTAAGCTAACACTGGTTTTACCGCACCGTGCCAGGGGGTCACGGAGTCAGGCAACATCTTAATAAAGCGCTTCTCAAATCACATGCGTTAAAGGTATTATTCAATGTAGGAGGCACCGAGCTGTGGAATTACGCCATTCCAAAAACAAGACAATAATAGAAAACCGGCAGGCTTCCTTTTACTGAGTTGGACCCTGGGCTAAACATGAGACCATTTTCAGGGTGTAAGAGTAAGCTAACTTGTAATTAAGCACCTATAAAGGATCTATGGTACTACTTGAGCTTCAGAAGTAAGAATTGGATGAAATCAAGTAAAATCAGCTGAAAGAAAGAAATCGCTTCCGGTAAGAGGCGAAGCAGCTGCCGACATAATTCAAAGATGCCTGGCATCTTCATGAAGGGGGTCACAATGAGAGGGTGTGGGCTTCCGGGTTAACAGGTATACCAGTTCCTAAACTCTGTTGCTTATTTATATACCTTCTCCCTGCAAAGCTAGCTCTGGACTCACCCCTGGACTCACTCATCACCATGACGACCCCAGTGTGCCCGCAGCCAGTCTGGTATGTCCTGTGGTCACTACCTTCTGACACCTACATGGGAGGACAGAATCTAAATCAGGAACCACCTAAACCTCAAGGTAGATATGGCCATCACGCCCGAGGCAGTGGGGGCATCTCCATCCAAAGAAGCAAAAAAAACCCACTAAACTCCTACCGGTAGAAAAAAAAATCCCAGGGTTAGAAATATAACTTAACTAATTCATGTTACGAAATGCAAGTCTATCCCTCCGTTCATCCCCTGTATTTCTGGTGTATAAGCCTATGTACAAGGCTCTGCCTTTAGCCCTTGCAGGAGACATATGGTCAACGACTCATCCCAACATTTGATGTCATACATCATGTAATCTGAAGGGCTTTCTCTTCTGGGGTTCCAGGTCTACTAGATTATTGGTTCTTAAACCGGCTATGCATTAGAATCACCAAGAGGAAGCTTTCTGAAGACATTTTCCCATCACCTCTATCCCTAATCACTATTACCCACCCGCCCAGATTTTGATTCATTCAGGAGGGTTTGGGGAGGTATGTAAGATTTTTGTTTATTTTACATTCTAACACGCAGCCAGGTTGTACCTGATAAAATTAAGAAATTAACTAGATGGATGTGAGCATACATCACAATCACCTAAATGACTTTTTTTTTTTAAATTTTTTTTTTTCAACGTTTATTTATTTTTGGGACAGAGAGAGACAGAGCATGAACGGGGGAGGGGCAGAGAGAGAGGGAGACACAGAATCGGAAACAGGCTCCAGGCTCTGAGCCATCAGCCCAGAGCCTGACGCGGGGCTCGAACTCACAGACCGCGAGATCGTGACCTGGCTGAAGTCGGACGCTTAACCGATGCGCCACCCAGGCGCCCCTAAATGACTTTTTTAAAAGCACAGAACAAACTGAGGGTTGGTAGGGCGGGGCGGGGGGGGGGGGAGTGGGTGATGGGCACGGAGGAGGGCACTTGTTGGGATGAGCACTGGGTGTTGTATGGAAGCCAATTTGACAATAAATTATGTTAAGAAAAAATAAAAGCACAGATTGTTGCTCCCTATCTGATTGGCTCTGCCGTTTCTGATCCTAACGGTTTGGAGGCCGGGGCCTGAGAATTCGCTTTTCGAATACGTCTCCTGATGCTCCTGGTCTAGGGACCACAGCTTGCAAATCACCTCACTAGAGAATCAAGCGAGTGGTGTTAAGTCTTCCGGAAAGAAGCCTACATAATGCCTGTCTGCAGCAGAGAGGACGACACCGGCCCTTTTCTGTCGCTGCACACGGCAGCTATGAGACGTCCCCAGGTGAGAACTCCAGGGCTGGGAGCAAGAGGTTTCCTCCTCCTGACAGGTTATTCCCGTAAAGCTCCTGGAGCGATCCCATGATGCGGGCATCACCGGGGGTGGGCGGAGCGTCATCACGACAGGGAGTCTGCACTCCAAGCCTTCACTCGTGTCTTGTCTGTTGTCTGAGAAGCAGGTACATGCACACACGCACGCACACACGCGCGCACACACACACGCGCGCGCGCGCATCCGCAGCGCGTGGAGAATAAAGCTTGGGAAAAAGTGAGCACGATACCTGTAGAAAGACCATTTTAGCAGGAACTGCCTGGCAGCTTTAGGGAAACTGGGCCTCCCCTCGTAGGGCTTCAGCGCCTGCATCATCACGTTGTCCAGCCACGCGGCCCACTGCTCCAGGGTGCTCTGCTGCTGGAGGGTCATCTTGAAGTCCGTCTCCAGTCTCTGAACCATGCTGTCGTCACACTGGCACACCCAGGAGGCCTGCTCCTGGGACGGTACACAGAAAGCAGAGGAAAAGTTCAGCCCCACACCTTTTCCTCCAACAGCAGCCTGCAAACCGGGGGCACGGCGGGAAATTAGCACGAAGGCTTCAAGCCACCAAAGGAACTGGGAAGGTGAACAACAGCTGTCAAGGAAATGAACACCGCCTGGGTGCACGAAACAGCATGACTTGGGTTTTTCCACGTCAGCTGGTCTGCGTGAAGGATCAAAATATGCGATCTCCGGGGGCGCCTGGTGGGCTCAGTCAGTTACACCTGACTCTTGATCTAGGCTCAGGTCACCATCTCACAGTATGTGGGATCGAACCGAACCCCGCATCGGGCTCTGCGCTGATAGTGCGGAGCCTGTTTGGGATTCGCTCTCTGTCCCTTTCCCAGCTCACTTTCTCTCTCTCAAAATAAATAAACATTAAAATGGTGTGGAGCCTGCTTGGGATTCTCTCTCTCCCTCTCTCTCTGCCCCTTCCCAGCTCGCTTTCTCTCTCTCAAAATAAATACACATTAAAAAAATTAAAAATAAAAATAAAATACATGATCACCCACGAAAAAGAGAATCTGAGCCAACAGTCTGCAATCTTTCCTTCTATTGTTTTTATACTGCCTTCAAAAGTTCTCTCTCTCCCTTCCTCACCGCCCCCCCCCCCCGCCCCGGCCCCCCACAACCCAATCAGATAAAACTTTAAAGTCAACCCATTTGAGAAGATTTAGGGTAAGTCGGACGGATGAACTCAATGGTACTGGGTGGAAACACATGCTGTATGAGGTTTAGGCTTTGGGAACCACACAACTGAGATACAACAGTAGCAAAAACAAAACTACTTTTGAGAAAATGCAGACATCTACCTGCCAAGGATTTCGATTACTACTGTTTTCCTTCTGGCTCTGATTGGGAAGTTTCATGGTTGGTAACAGCTGTGGGAACAAGAACTTTTAAAGCTACGTTTCAGTAGTTGCTCTAAGTTTTAGGACGTTTCCAGGGCTATACTGTATTTTAACATTAAAAAGTATATACTCTCAATGTCGAAATATAATCATTTGGTAATATAACGTTTGGCGGAGAATCAGAGGACATGGATCTTTTTATTTTTTTTTTTATTTTTTTTTTTTTAATTTTTTTTTTTCAACGTTTATTTATTTTTGGGACAGAGAGAGACAGGGCATGAACGGGGGAGGGACAGAGAGAGAGGGAGACACAGAATCGGAAACAGGCTCCAGGCTCTGAGCCATCAGCCCAGAGCCTGACGCGGGGCTCGAACTCACGGACCGCGAGATCGTGACCTGGCTGAAGTCGGACGCTTAACCGACTGCGCCACCCAGGCGCCCCAGGACATGGATCTTAATACAGGGCGCAAATCAACTAAACTGACCTCAAGTAACCCACGTAATCTATGTGGGCCTCGTGTTCCCAGCATATAATAGAGAAATGAAATGTGACAGGAACTTTTAAGCCGGGTTCACTGCATGCAGATAATGTTTTCGAGATAAGCTCCCGTGGAGGGGTGTCTGTGAAGGTCCTAATTCTACACCTAAAACATTGTGATTATGTGTGTATTTTTCTGCAAAGGGTGTTTATAGCTTCCATTCTCCGAGCTCTCAGAGGACAAGTTCATTCGCATAGATAGTTTCGGCTGAATAAACCCCTAATCTTCATTCTCTGGTTCCAGCGTCTCTTCTGATCGTATAGACATTACCTATTCAAGAGACATTTCAACCGGGAGGCATTTCAAATACAAAATGCCCAAACTGAATTTATTTTATTTCCCCAGGGAGACCTCCAGTTTCTTCTAAATTCTCAACAGATGACACCATCCCCTATCCTTCTCTTACCTAATTATTAGCCATAAAGTCTTTCAGAATTACCTCCTAAGTATCACTTTCAAATGTTTTAAGTGCACTAAGACAGAATTATAGAAAAACCTGAAAATACAAACAAGCACAAAGGAAAAAAAATATTAACGGTAGCTAAGATGTCAACGCTAAGAGCTAACTAAAACATGCTGATGTGTAAACCTTTCAAACTTTGCACATATGATATGTGCTGATGCATATATAAATACTTAGGGAAGGATCCTATTATACATTCTAGTAGAGATCCTGCTTAGTTTCACTTAACCTCCATATGATAACTGAATTTCCATGTAGGCAAATGTAGAGCTATATTTATTGTTGAATGACTGAATTTGCTGTAAGGCACGAATATGCCATTATTTACAGAACCAAGTCCATCGGTTCCAGTTTTTTACTATTAGGAAGAACGATGGAACCATCTCTCTTGAAACTATTATCTTTGCAAATTCTGCACTTACTTCTTTATGATAGAATTACATAAGAACAGCTAAGCTCCTTCAACACACCCTGTCAAATGACTCGGAAATTTTATATCAAGAGTTTTGGAGAGTACCCAGGGAAGAATTTAGGCATCAAGGAAAGGACTGGGAAGTTTGTTTTTGTTCTTTGCATTAATGTCCAAGCACTTTAAAAATTGTGGTGAAAAACACGGAACATAACACATATCTTCTTACCCATTTTTTAAGAGTGCAGTCTAGGAGTGTCAACCATCTGCTTTTTATTATGCAATCGATCTGCAGAACTTTTTCATCTTGCAAAAGTGAAACTCTATACTCACTGTAGGAGGGGGTGTTTTCTGTTTGTTTGTGCCCTGAGACTAGGGGAGGATATCGCACTGGTATCTTTGGAGGAATTTCATTTCATTTCTTACCATAAATTCAAACTCACTATCTACTTGGAAGTTAGCTGTAAGGAAAGACAGGATGATGGGGAACTGAAACCTAACTCAGACAAATAAAACCACAGGACATTGTCTGGCTTTTCAAATGACATTATACGCCATTTTACTACTCTGGAGATTGAAAACATACTGATAACAGAGTACGCTGTAAATATTCCCTTGTGAAACAATCTGGACATTTCAACTCTGTAAACGGCCAAAGCTAAGGGTGACCATTAGAGATGTTCTCAACTTACAAATAAATTATATCCAAAATGATGAGGAGTCGGTAGCTTCACAATCAGAATGTCTTTTAAATAAACAACCACAAGCGTATGCGATGATACCGCATCAGGTCGACCTACCAAACCTACTTGCCCGTAATGCAGATGGAAAACTTACACATAAAAACGGTGCCATTGTAATGCTATCGATTCAATGAAACAGAAAATCAATAATGTGGCGGTAGAAAACTCATCTTGAACGCATGCGGAAAAGAAGATTTAATTAGGGGGGAATGCAATGGTGATGAAGATTTATGGATATCCTGAAGGAAACCTGTTAGAACTTTCGAGCTCTTCGGAGCGTTATGTTATTTACACTGAAATGTAACCTCATTGTTTTACATTAAAGTCTCCTTGATGCAAGAGCCATCACCCCCACGGGTGTCCATGCTACTGAGGTCAATCTTAGAGGGGCAGGGGCAACTTCCAGGTGAACAGGAGAGGGTGATAAAATCGGAATGAGAAACGGAAGAAGAAGGAGAACTCCAGGGGACTCTAGGAAAACCCAGCAAACCTCCAAACAGAAAAGGAAAGCCAGAAGGGAGTAGAGACGGAATGTAGCACCCTAAGAAGGAGATAACTGATTAAAACGAGGGTGCCAAGTAAGGTGTAGGGGGGCATGAAGGGAATGCCACTGTTGTTCCTGGTCCCCCGAGGAAAGGAAAGAGGATAGAGGGTAGAGGGTAGAGCATACACGTCCCAGCACTAATAACTGTCACGCAGACCCGGGAAAACTTGGGAGCTGAAAGCAGAGCAAGGGAAAAACGTAGCCTCAATTGGTGGGCAGAGGATGAGAAGAGAGGAGGTATGACCCACCATGTATATGCAAAGACGGTCTCAAGGTTGGCAGTTATAACCCAGAAGAACTCACTTGCATAAATACTTCATAGGGTTACAGATGCACAAATATTACAGAAGACCCTTCTCAGCTGTTTATTATTGGGAAGTATTCTTTTTTTTTAAATGATATATAAAAAGCATGTTATTTTACTTATTTTCCCTTTAAATTTATTTATTTAAACTCAAGTTAGTTAACATACAGGGTAGTCTTGACTTTGGGGGTAGAACCCAGGGATTCTCATCACGTACATATGACACTCAGTGTTCATCCCAACAAGGGCCCTCCTTAATGCCCGTCACCCGTTTAACCCATCCCCCCACCCGCCTCCCCTCCAGCACCCCTCAGTTCGTTCTCTGTATTTAAGAGTCACTTATGGTTTGTCTCCCTCCCTGTTTTTATCTTATTTTTCCTGGGGAATCGTTCTTAAATATATTTTCTGCTATTGAACTTACATTACTTTTTGAAACTACAAGTTACCTTATTACTTCAACTTTTAAAGATACTTTTTAAAGTATCTTTTCTGAATGAAGATTTGAAAGAAACATTGTAGGAGAAATTTTAAGGGAATATGAACTTATTCTCATGAAAATCAGTTGATGTAAAATTTCAATGAACTATGTAAAGTCAATGGCTTTGCAAACCTGAGACAGTTTGCTCTTATGAACGTTTTATGTTTGCATGTGTGTATTTATATGTGTTAATACATAGATACATAGAAAGATACATCTTAAAAAATTTTTTCCCCATAACTAGGAGTTTGAGCTCAATCCATGAAAGTCAGAATGAACTTAACTAATTACTATGCCTTAGAATGAATCAAGCCCAAATACTACTTTTTGATATATTTAAGTAACGGAAATAGACCAGAACTGTGGATTAAAATTTCTAAGAAATGGGAGTCATTAATGGTTTATTTTTAAGCCAAAGTGTATTTTTTGTAAGTTTATCTATTTATTCTGGGGGGGGGGGGAGGGCAGACAGAGAATCCAAAGGCTGATGCAGGGCTCAAAATCCCTAACCATGAGATCATGACCTGAGCTGAAATGAAGAGTTGGATGCTTAACCGACTGAGCCACCCAGGTACCAGGTACCAGGGTGCCACCAGCACCCCAAGATATTGATTTTTTTTAAGTTTTATCGAGATATAACTCACGTATCATATAATTCACTTGTGTACAGTATAGCATTCAATGGCTTCCCGTAGTACATTCACAGAACTGTGTACCCGTCACAATTTTAAGACGTTTTCATTTCCCCCAAGAGAAACCCCACACTCCTTGTGTCCTATGTCACCCTTCAATTCCCGGTCCCCCAAATCCAGGCAGTCATGGATCTTTCTGTCTCTTACAGATTTGTCTATTCTGCACATTTCATATAAATGGAATCATCCACTCCGTGGTCCTTTGTGTCTGGGTTCTTTCCCTTAGCATAATATTTCCAAGGCTCATTCACACTGTAGCAGCCATCAGAACTTCATTTCTTATTATTGCTAATGATATTCCATTGGGTGGATATGCCCCACTTTGTTTATACTCTCAGGAGTGAACAGGCAGTGGGTTGTTGCCACTTTTATGCAGCAAACGTGAATAAAGCTGCCACGAATGTCCACAGACAAGTTTTATGTGGACACGATTTCCTTTCTCTCCGTAGGTACCTATGGGTGAAGTTGCTAAGTCATCTGGTAAAACTCCATGTTTAACCTTTTGAGAAATTGCCAGACCGTTTTCCAAAGGGGCTCATCGTACGTTCTAATCAGTAGTGCACGAGGGCTCCATTTTTCACCATGACCACAGAAGCGTGCCCTTCATCTCGCCCTCCATCTGACTTCTCGCACTATTTGTTTTCATCGGTAATCTCTTTCCTAGGGTAGCATAGTCCACCCTTAACTCCCTTCATTTTTTTTCTGATTACCCGCCTCATGATAGCCATTTTAGCGTGTGGGAAACAGTATCTCCTGTGGTTCTGACTTGCATTTCTGTGGTGGCTAATTACGTTAAGCATCGTTTCAGGTCCTTGTTGGCCACTGGTAGATCTTCTTTGGAGAAATGGCTATGGAGGTCGCCACCCATTTTCTACCTGGGCCATCTTTTTATTATTGGGTTGTAATAGCTCTTTACATATTCCAGATACAATTCTTTTATCAGATATATAATTTGTAAAAATCTTCTCAATTCTTTTTTCAAATGTATGTATGTATGTACGTAGGTAGGTAGGTATTTCTATGTAATAATGATTTCAGGAGTAGAAAATTTCATCAATTCTTATCAGTTGTTGTTTCAGTTTTTTTGCTGGTCTCTTGAAGCACAGAAGTTTTTGATTATGTTCAGTTTCTGCATTTCTTTCTTTTTTTGCTTGTACTTTGAGTGAGCAATGTACTATTTTTACATGGTAACAACTAGTTTCATCACCTTAGTATCTGAAATAAACTATTTGTGGGATTTCATAATATTCCTAAATTAGCTGTCTTTTTAAGTGTACCTTAAAGTACAAGTGAATAGTTTGATCACAATGTTCAAGTACGTTTTTTTTTGGACGAACAAAACAGTCAAACATCTTGCACCTAATTCCTTTCAAATGAACAAATATTTACCAGGCACTCTGAAATAGAATTTCTAAGTCTTCCTAGTTCTTTCAAGGGGGAGGACTATTTTTTTTTAATGTTCATTTTTGAGAGAGAGAGCGAGCAAGCACACAAGAGGGGGAGGTGCAGAGAGACAGGGGGACAGAGGATCCAAAGCAGGCTCTGAGCTGACAGCAGAGAGCCCAACACAAGCCTCAAACTCATGAACTGTGAGATCATGACCTGAGCCAAAGTTGGACGCTGAACTGAACCACCCAGGTGCCCCTCAAGGTGGGGCACTATTAAAAACATACACCTCTTGTATGTTACGGTGCAAAGGACTTCATGTATTCCTACGTATGTCAACAATAATTTAAGATAGGTATTATAAGGTGTGGAAGGGAAAGCCCAGAGCAGTTAAATAACTTGCCCACCGTCCCACAACTAGTAGCTAAAAGAGTTTAATCTCTTGCCTACCTGATTTCAAGGACTGTGAGCGTCCCTGCTCCATTAACTATCTAGCAAACCCTGCTGACATCTGTTCCCATCTAGTACTATAAATCTTAGCAGACTTGACTTTAACCACAAAACAGAGGAGCAGTGAAGTCTTGGCCAAGTCAAACTCTCATCTTGCAGGACAGTGTGGACATAGATGCCGTCTGTGCGCGGATGCAACTATGGAAACAAATACGACGATCCTCATGAAGAAGAATGAGGCGTCTTTCCTCAAAAGACCCATTTTGAAAGGAAACGGAGTACCTGGACATTGGCAAAGTCAACGCGGTTGAGGTCATTGAGCATCTGGTTGATCTGAGAAGTGTTCTGAAGCACTGCGCGAGCTGCCTGGGCCAGGTGATTGAGCGACGTGTATCTTCGCAGAGTCTGGGCAAAGGCACTTACAGCGGCGACCTGTAAAGAAATCCCATCAAAATCGGGTAGTTGTTTCTCTCCAGAAAAAGAAACCACTGTAATCTTCAAATCTTTATTGCCCTGCCAAATTTTAAATGCTTCCTTCTGATACTTGGTTCAAGTTCATTTCGTGCGAGAGCTTACTTGTAAATTATAGCATTTAAATCTCTAAACTCGAGTATTATTTTCCTTTTGAGTAGGTAGAGGTCAACACTAAAACAAACTCCCATGTTCTTCGACATCTGGGTGCAGCACTAATTAAACCAGTCTTGCAGGAAATGACTTTGTCTAGGGAAGCAGGAAAAATGTTGCCTTTCGTTTCTTTTTTACTCTCTGTAGGACCCTCAACGACAAACTCTGTAAATACAATTTTTTTCTTTTTTTTTAGAAAACCAAACTATATAGCCTCACTTTTTTAAATGGATAAAAAAAAATAGACTCTTCAGAGCAATGTCATTCAGATTCACTCTTATCGCCTTTACTTTGTAGAAACCTGGGAATTTTTCAGGTGAAACAAGAGTGTTCATAGCTTCTATCAGCAAATACATAGCCGATAAACTGATCAGACATAAAGCAAAAATCTCAATCTATGTGCAAAGGCTATCCAGGATTCCTCCATTTGCCCCTCATCTACCTTCTATCCTTCTTCATTTCGCTCTGTGCCCAGGAAGACTACTCTGAATGGACTACATTAACCACTTTCCTTAAACTCTGGCTTCCAGTTGGGTTCAGCCAATGATAGACACTGGGAGGGGACACAAGGATAGGAAAAAAGAGAGTTGAGTTCAAAGTATGCATTCCCCTACAACCTCTGCTCTCTCCCTGTTTTGGCAAAGCCAGCTTTCCTGGTCTAAGACCACAGTCCTGGGGCGGGGGATGGGGGGGGGTGGGGTGGGCGGGGAAGGAGATGATCTCCTAAGGCCATAGCTTTTACCTCTTTCCCCTTCAGACCTAGGGATGCTCAGGACTTCTCACTATTGTTAGTCCTGGGGTGCTTCACCATTCCTCCGGGTTTTCTTAACTCTGTTTACACCTTTGGAAACAGACCCTTCTTAAATTTTTTTCAATTAATCTCCCTTTGGATATACCATTTGCTTCCTGCTGAGACCTTGAATAAAACAGGTACATTGAAAGATATCAAAAATAATGTCAAAAAAAAAAGTCTTCAGTAAATATCTAAATCTCACGATCTCCTGGAAACTGATCACATGCAGAGGAAACCTAATGACCATTTTACCATATTGATAGGAACGTATGGTAAGCCATTAAATCACGATGGGCACGTAAGCAGCAACTGATTAAATAGTCCATACTGGTGTTCCCAGGTCAAAGGATGCTGTGTTCTGATAGACGTTTCAGGACTATGTGGAACATGGGAGGAGTCACATTCTTTCAAAAAATAAGTCTTAACACTTTCTTTCCATTTCCGTGATTTATATTAACTGAGTACATCCTGTGTGCCAGAAACCACGGTAAGTGCCTCACATATATTACCTTGTTTAATTCTTAGAACTATTATATTAGACACATGTTGTGACCTAAAGGGATTCTATAGCTTGCTCAAGGTTACACAGAAACTAAGTTACAGTGATGGAGTATGTTTGATAACAATGGCCAGTCATAACCTCATTATGCTCTTTCCCCTGTCACGGTAGATTATCTTCACTGAGGGAGTGCTCAGCTAAAAAAAAAGGCTACACGTCACTGACAGCAGAAAAGCAGAAGGCACCCTCTACCAAGGCAGGTCATCCAAATCGACTCTGGGGACCGATGAAATGGCCAATATGGCAGACTGCTACCACAGTTGCTTTGGTAATACTGGGAAGGGAGGTGTTTTTAACTGTTTGAAGTATTGTTGTGAATATGACTGACTTCGCAAATGGGAAAGCGTTCCTGTAACCATCATAATCAAACGGCACCTCTTGTCTTTGTCCACCTCAATGTGGCACTCTAGAACTTTCAGCAATGATGGAAATGCTCTATGGAAATACTGCCAAATATGGTCGCCACTGGTCACGTGGGGCTATGGCCCACTGGAAACATAGCTAGTGTGACTGAAGAACTCAAATTTTAGTTTAATTTAAAGGTAAAATTCAAATTTAAGAAGTCAATGTGGCTATCCTTAATGCATGCGTTAACAGCATAGCTCTAGAGCAGTAATCTAAGGTGGGAATACCGATGAAATGTTCCTTCAGTGTGTTTTATTTTTTTGCTTAGCTGTGTTTTGTTTTGTTTTTTTTTTCCTGCACACTTTAGAAAGTGTTATTGCAAATCTTAACTCAAAGCAGAAAGAACTGGGAGCTACTCGTGCTACCAACGAGACTGGCCAGCGACAAGAACTTCAATCTCTCAACTATGCCCCCAAATTGAAAGACAAGGTGTGTAGCCGAAGTCTGACAGTGGATACAGTCATTGAGAAAAAGCCACGAATGTAATTTTTGGTACAAAGTTTAGACAAAATCAGTCCCATCTTGCCAGAGGATATGTTCACAGATTAACCTAAAGTAGTAAGGTTAGGAGGAGACAAAGTGGAGATCAGGATTCATTTCTCTAGCTAAACAATCCACGTTCCTTATAAACACTGATCAATTATGAGACAGTTGCTCACTTTAAGAAATGACTACCTAGTCACAAAAGCATGCTCCAGTGTTGAAAAAAATAAAACATGCTGAAAATCAAAAGAGTATCAATTTACATGAACGTTTCGCAATATAATGAGTATAGTTGGGGACTTCAAAAAGCTAAAACTCACTCAAATGGAAACTACTTAACATTCTAGGTGATCCTCTTTAATTTTTGAAATTAAGCAATCTGGAACATATACTTTGGAAAAAGAGCTTATAAATACACCGCACTTGAAAAGATTCTCTAGTTTCTTTGAAAGGAGCATTATCAAACAACATCTCCTGTGAAAGTTCTTTATTACATGGTGATAAAGCAAAAATAAAAAATCGGTTTGAAAAGTTCAATATATTACGATACCAACATAATACAGAATAATTTTCTACATTGTACATAATACAGAACAATTTTCTAAATACAGAGGAAAAAGCAAAAACATAAAAACTTACCTTGGTTTGTATCATTCTCTGTGGGATATTGTTCATGGCATTGGAAAGCCAACCTTCAAGGCTTTTTGCAAAATTTCGAATGGCTTGGGTCAAGGCACCTAAATGTTAAAGAATAAAAGCAGAACGAAAAAGACACCAAAGAACATTAATCTTTATTCCAGGAGAAGAGAAAAAATGTGTATATGACATTTCAAATAACACAGAACTTATACTGCCCTCATTGACAAGACTTTTTTAACATTATTTCTAACTTTGAAAGCATCCAAGAATTGTATTTTGGGTTTTTTTTTCTTTTAAAGCTATTTTTTTCCCAGATATTTATGACACTTTGTTGGGAAATGAAAACATTCAAACGTTTCTGCTTATAGCGACATATACCAGTTGTGAATATACTTAATGGAATTTTCTATCTTAAACGAGACACTCTTTCGTTAACAGCTTTATGCTCAAAGGCTAAGTATTTTCTTTATAAATTCTTCATCTTGATTTGTTAAGCTCTTAGTCAATTTTCCTTTCTTCAGTTAA
This sequence comes from Puma concolor, assembly GCF_028749965.1. Lineage (NCBI taxonomy): Eukaryota > Metazoa > Chordata > Mammalia > Carnivora > Felidae > Puma > Puma concolor. The sequence continues at coordinate 8,290,757 of NC_141679.1, read as the reverse complement.
AAAGAAAATATTGCACAGCTTTCTCCCTTCCTCTACGTATTTATTCATGCTAGAACATATCATATTAGTTATCTGTTACTCTTGTTGAAAAGTAAGGAAAAAATTAAAATTGCCTGACTTGAAAATTTTGGATAACTATTCTCCATTTCACTTGGCAGGTAGAGATAAAAAGATCAATGTGATAAAATTGCTGTCACAGAGACCGGTATTCTTAAGATATTCCTAAAATAGTCCGTTCCATGTTCTTGATGAATCTGTTAAGACCTGAAAGAGGGCTGGGTCCCATGAGAGTAGTTTTTATAGTGGTCATAAAATGACTGGAAGCATCATCAGTTATCAGTAATGACTACAATTATTTTACAAGAAGGGACTGTCGTATAATAGAAAAAAAAAAAGACTTCTTCTCTTGTTCAACAAAGTAATTCAGTCAATAGCATTTTACTTCATCTGTACCCAACGCTCCTCAGTGTAGGGGACAGTTTCAGACATTTAACAGAAAAGTGTCTGAAACACCCACAACATGAAATTAACCTCTGTGGGTTCTCAATAACGTGGTAGGCATTCGAATTTGTAGTCTAGTCTAAGACACACAGAAGCTATGTTTTTCTCCAAGGCTACCAAGGATATTAATGTTAATGCTGGGATTAAATTCCTTGCTTTTTCTTCCTGTGCTCAAATGAGTCTGACATGCTTCTCTCTATCATTTTTGTTAAAGCAGGGTTAGAAATAATTTAGCTTGCTCAAGTCGCTTGCGAAAGATACAAATTTCACTATCCCAATCATAAAAACAACTGTTTTTTTTTTTTTTTTTTTAAATCCTTTCTTTCACTGGTCAAATGATAGAACAGAGGTTCAAATGACTCAATTTTGATCAGGAAAAACACTCAAGAAGTATCGACTCTTAAACATGACAATCATCTACTGGAAACATGGACTTGGAAATTTCTAGAGAATGAATCTTGTGAAATTTCCAGAGCTTCCCACTTGAGCCAAAAAAAGAAAAAGAAAGAAAAATATTTTTCTGCTGTCTTATGTATTAGAACCATGGAGGGCAGGCATGAATGGAAATGAAAAAAGAGTGAAAAAAAATTAACGACCCTTTTTGAAACTCAGTAAAATTTTGTTCAAAATTCAACTTGGCTATCTGCATTTGCATGTTTTCTACTGTTAACATAGAACGCATTACTCGATCAGCATAAAAAAAACCAAGAAGCAAGAAAAGTTACTTTAAAAAAAAATATTTAGCATGGGTCTTGTTTCATCTGGACAAATTTCATGCTAGGGAAGATTATTAGAGAAAAAGATGTTTTGTGTATCAAGTGACTGTAAGCTTTTGCTTTCTTGTACTACATGACATCGGGGGCCACCTTTACATACGCTCAAAATTGTACCTAAATGTTACTGGTTGAGTTCTTATGCAATTCTTACACTTCACTGTTTTTTCATTTTCAGATAAATGTATTTTAGAATATAGTAGCTTCAAGCTGACTTCAAATTAGTGTGATATGCAGACATTTTTTGGCTAAAAAAAGGAATCCCATCTGGACAGTAAACGGTAGAGTGAAGTACTTGTAGCCAGGAAAGTATAATTTTTAAAAATAAAATTAAGTTTGCTCTCTCTCTAGGGATTCATGTCAGATCAAATTGTGCATTCTGACTCTGACAACTTTTTCTCATGAATGGATGGTTTACAATTGAAAACGATTCCAAAGCTAACTTGTCTCAACCTGCTTGCGATTGATATTAAAAGGCACATGATCGGAAGATAGCTATTTAAGCTGTAATTTAAGTCGTATTTTCTTAAGTCTTGTTGCAGAATCAGAATTAAATCTCCAAATGTACTTTGGACGGTAGCACATTAATGTCCCTGGTAACTTCACAGAAGCTATCAAACTAACGTCAGGTGAAAATTCCTGAAGTTGAGTTGTCTGCTAAATGTAGAGACAAACTTCTGGGCAGAAGAAACGGGTTTTCGAATCAAAATTTGCACAAAACAAAGGTCAAGTGTACTGTGCGCTTAAAATGATGAGGCGTAGAGTCAATTAAAATTGATACATGACTTAGTTTAGGAAACTTGTTGACTTCAAAAGTCTTCTGGTGCTAACAGAAGCAAAAGGCTTCAGAACTGTTTAAGATTATCACTCAGAGCACAGGGAGCAAGACAAAAACAAGGAAAATCAAGATTCTGGAACATAACTCAGTAGAGAATTTACACACTGCAATTTTCCATGACAGCGTCATTTTTAATCAATTGTCAGTCAGGAAGCTTGCTGCAGATAGAGTGGAAAATACTAGCAATCGACAAAAATGTGAGACAGTGACAGTTGGATTTCTTTTTCCTAAACTTATTTCTATACAAACTTATGTGTGTTGGTTGATATTATATGCAAATGAGTATCTAAGCATATATTTTAAGATGGCGGGAAACAGGTGGAAAGCACGATCTTCCACTGTTTGCCATATTTAGGAAAAAAAGGAAATATAAACATACACATGCTGATATCTTCACCTTGCCTTCTACAAAATCCCTCCTTCAAGACTTTGTTAGGATTTAACATCAATCAACTGTGAACAGTGTACTTGAAGCACATGGTTGCCAATTTCACAAGCTAAAAGACTGCTTTTACTTTATTCATGTCATTGCAGAGTGGAAATTCTGTCCCACTTCTTGAAAAGTTAAGGTCACTAGTATGTGCTCGTCAAGGTGTTCGCATAAAATCATTTCAACTGCCTACCTCTCCCACAAGTATCCACGGTAGCATTTATATTGACACGTGCAGAAAATGACTTTGTTTGTTCCAAATATGCACCATCCCTTAAAAAAGGAAACCTAATTTATCTATGTAATTTCTACTTGCTTCATGGTGGGAATGCTCATGTATTTATATATATATATATATAGAGAGAGAGAGAGAGAGAGAGAGAGAGATTTTTCTCTCCAAATGCCAGTTAACCATTACTGTTAATGGAAACTGCATTTGTGGTTCTCAACGTGATGGAGGGTGACAAAGTAAATGCTTTTATACAGGAATTCAACTTTAGTGGAAACCAAGATGAATTCATTTCAAATCAAAAGCAACCACGAAGGAAGGAGGCTGGCCCCACAATTACAGATTTCATAAACTTTTGGCTTTCTGAAGGGAACTGTGTCCTTGGGGAGAATAATTTTTACAAGGTTGCCTGGCTTGGGAGTGTTCTGATAATAATTAGTCACTGATGGCTGTCACATCTTTAGGTTATCTTTTCTATTGAAAAGAAAATGAAAGATTGGAAAACAGATCGTGGTTTTTTTTTTTCCCCGTTTAACTACAGTTTTGCTCTAAGCTGCTTTCATTCAATATTCTTTTGTGTTGCATGGTTTTCTGTTTTTGTGTTTTTTTCTTTTATTTGGCAAATCGAAATGAGGTTAGAATCACCCTAGATCGCGACGTCGCTTCCCCAAACTTCTTGGGTGGAATGTATGAGAATAAAAGCATCCGTACTTGTCTGCATTTAACTTACTAGGAATAGGTCTAAGCACGTCGGGGATGAGAATCTCCACCAAAGCCTGGTACATCCCATGGTCACAGTTACACATCCATTTCAGGATAGACTCATGTTTGCACAGAGTTATCAGCTTTGCTTTCGGAAGTCGACTTTCTATTTCACTCAGATTGCTGGTGTGAATAAATGTAGCAAATGAACAGATGGCAAATGAGGATAAAAAAGAAAATGGACTTTAAAAATAGTTTTAGTTTATCAAATATTACTGAGGTTAGCACTATACCACCATTGCACTGGTTCCGTACGGCTGGATACATATAACACGCCCCCAGAGCTGCCTGTGCACGTTAATGCTTTCTGACGGCATGAGAGGCAGGTGTGATACTAATTCCATGAGGATGAAACAGCTCTACCGCAGTCCCCCAAATCAATAAAAATGGGAGCTACCACACACACACCGAAACCTCCAGAGAGCACTTTGTGGTTCATTTCTATCCATTCATTTAATGTCATCACGTAAGGTTCACAACTGGTATACATATCTCTCGTTTATTAGCTGTGACATCTACTCGGCCATGAAAATGAATTGGAAAAGCATATTGATTCTGACCTTGATTCGGTGATGGTAGTGCCGTCGGTTGGAGTAGAGGGAGAATAGCGCCAGAAGGTTTGCCACAGTTTTTCTATCAGGCTAAACTGAAGATTCACGACAACGTCCAATATTGCCTAAAAAAAGAAAACGGTTATATCCGCGTTACCTTACGATGCTTCTCAAGGGGATGTGCGGAGAGCGTGTTATGTGTCGGGATGGCAGTGGTGAAGACACCTGTGGTTTCGTAAGCTATACGGTGAACGTGGAGTAAATTTTGCCAACGGAAGGCAAACAGAAGAGCTCAGGCAGGGAGAACATAATGTCTGGAAAGACTGACGGGATGGCGTGTATTCCTCCAATAGTGGCCTCGTATCGTATCCCAGCCTTGCTTTACCTCTCTTTGTCCTCAACTCCCCTTCCTCTCCATTTTCTTCTCTTGCTTTTCTTTCGTTCCTTCACACACGGCTTCCTTCGGCTTCCACGGCCGCTGCCACTCTTCCTATTCTCAGACCCAACGGGCACACAGCAAAGATGCCATTCACACCAGTCCCCAGAGGGTTGGGTGTGTTCCTGGCCGTCAAAGATGGCGGAAGCAAAGGGTGTGGAGCTGCTTGGGCCTGGTGGACAGAGTCAAGGCTAAATGGGCCTGTCTAGGGCGGCTGACTAGGATTCCGGAGTGTTCCCAGGCAACCAGAGTCTGGACCAGGAACTACAATGACAATGGCCTTCAGAGGACAGCACCTGTCTGGGCAGAATAAGGGTACCTCTGTGGTCAAGCCACACCTCCATCTCAATCCTCCCTCGGCTTACTCCCTTCAGAGAGGAGCTTTAAGACCATCCCCTTTTCTGACCTTGGGGGCAGGAGCCGCATCCTCCTTCTCCTTCATTTTATCTCCCAGAACCATTTCCCAGCTGCATCAAAGATGCTTTTTTTTTTTTTTTTTGATGATGCTAAAATTTTCCCCCTTCATTAAATTTTGATGATCAGGTTTAATTTCACCCTGCCATGGCAATTAGTTTATAAATTCGTCTTCAGATAAAAGCAGTCACAAAACCAAAGAATCACTTGTTTGTGCAAAGAACATGTGATTCTGTGATTATTTTGAGCATAAAAGACAGAAGTCATCAGCATAATGTGTTTGATGCTGGCAGTACTGAGAACCAGGACAGGTAAAACAGGCCCATCGAGATCTACACAGTTCACAGAAGCAGAGGGACAACAGGGGGCAATCAGGAGAGTCCATCTGGGTATTTGAGGCAAACAGAGGAAACTGTAACCACAATTCTATAGTCTCCGCCACCTGTGTCGATCTGGCCCTACATAGGATACGGAGAAAAACTGTCCTTCTATATAAACACACTGAGACCCATTCAAATGTGAAGCAAAATACGTTTGAGGGCATGTTCTGGTAAGCAGTAGGGAATGTTACACGTCATTGCATAATGAAGACGGAGGGAAGGGAATGAATGAATGAACACACTCCTCACCCTATGATACTAAGAACAATTAAGATGCAAGTATCAGCCTTGACAGTGAAAGACAGATAGATGTCCCTCTTCCCAGGCAAAAATGTTCTCAAGAGGCAAATTATTAAACTGCTCTCCCAACTGTACCGTGGGCACAGTCTAAGAGATATCTACTAACAAAACAACTACTAACATCATATATAATACCTAGGTATCTCTATCTATGAGAAAACTAAATTTTAGGGGCGCCTGGGTGGCTCAGTCGGTTAAGCATCCGACTTCGGCTCAGGTCATGATCTCACAGTTCGGGAGTTCGAGCCGCATGCCGGGCTCTGTGCGGACAGCTCGGAGCCTGGAGCCTGCTTTGGATTCTGTGCCTCCCTCTCTCTCTGCCCCTTCCCTGCTCACATTCTGTCCGCCTGTCTCTCAAAGATAAGTGAACATTAAAAAAAAATTTTTTTTTAAATAAAAGAACACTAAGCTTGGAAAAAAAGTTACTGCTACAGCAGCTCGTGTAGAAAATTATACCTGCTCCTTACATAACAAGTGATACTTGTGAAATATCTTTGATTAACAAATCATGAGAATTCCAAATAAAATAGGGATATTAATCTTTGTTAAAAACATAAATTGTACAGTTGGGGTGCCTGGGTGGCTTGGTCAGTTAAGTGTCTGACTTCGGCCCGGGTCATGATCTCATGGTTTGTGCGTTCAAGCCCTGCATCGGGCTCTGTGCTGACAGCCCAGGGCCTGGAGCCTGCTTCAGATTCTGTGTGTCCCTCTCTCTCTGCCCCTCCCCTCCTCATGCTTTGTCTCTCTCTGTCTCTCAAAAATAAATAAACGTTGAAAAAAATGTTTTAAAAAACATAAACTGTACAGAATATGAAAAAATAAGGCAAGTAAAGAATTCAGTGCATCTGAAATGCAATCTCTCCAAATTAAATAATTTCAAATAATTCTTTTGAAAAGGACATTCCCATCAGCCTCACTTGGGACATTTTTACAAGCGAATAAAACATTTTATCATTTGTCCACCCACTTTCAAATACGTTCAGACTGAAATATACAGGCAGATGTATTTTTAAATAATCCTTATTGTACTGGTTTCGGGCAGGTGACTATTTACAGGAGAGGAGACGAGACTGAGACACCTGTACTTCAAAAGTCTGGAAGTCTGACATGAAAAAATAATCACGATTCTTCTTTTCCATACCTGCCGCCATGTCTCCCGAGAAATGGCGTGAATGTTTGTAACTCTGTGAAAACATGGGGATCATTCTATGGACCGCCATTCCCCACATATACTGATTACCATACCCATCCATCTCTCTTCAGAGACTATTTCCGGATGCTGGTATGTCAGTGAAATTTTTGTGATCCTGAAGATACTTTCGTCTCTCACCTTATTGGTGGAGCTTTTCACTTGGAATAAGCTTCCCGTACACTCCTTAGTAATACAAAGGATCGTGCTCCAACTTGTAGTTTGAACAAAGAGAAACTTCAAAAGAATCTAAATTATATTTGTGAGGGTTGGGTTGCTTTAAGAAGGATTCACCTGAACACAGAGAAGTGAGAAGTTGCTTAGAGAATCTTTACCTAAAAATCTTGAGTGAATATACGTGATATTTATGTACAAAGAAAGAATTTTTTTCTAGACACGTAAGGCTCCTCCAGGAATTCTTCCAGGTTGGGAGAATTCTTTCGAGTGTAGTCAGCTGGATACTAAGCGTCTTTATCATGCCAACAAATGTTGGGAACAAAGAGAGGACTTGCCCTTGGTTGTTAATGATCTAGCACCCTTGACAAGCACTCGGATTCACTCAAGCAGTTGGTATTTCTGGAGTGGGAAAGAAATCTGGGAACGCTGTGAGCTGAGACTTCTCACTGCATACTGCCTTGTCCGCAGTCAGGAGGGCTGTCCGTGAAAGGCAAGGGAACATCTTCTACTCCTGAGCAGATCACAAATAGCCCTGGAATAAAGCTACTTAAGTTCTAAACAGACTCCTCTTTCAAAAAGAGAGGCACTTAAGACGATTCTTACGGCGATCCCTTACGCCCTTTCCACCAGGTGAGCTACAGGTACATTAACCCGCTGTCCTGGAGACAACGAGCCAGTTGCAATGGGGCACACTGCCAAAAGGAGGAGAAGCAGGGATGGAAAATACCAAGAGAAACGTTAAGTAACCACAAAAACAAAACAAAACTAGAGCCTCATTAATCCTTGGAAGGAACACCTAAAGCGCTTCACTAAGCATTTCTAGAAAATACTCTTTTTTTTTTTCTTTTTTTAAGTTTATGTATTTATTTAAGTCACGTCTACACCCAACACGGGGCTCGAACTCACGCCCCTGAGATCAAGAGTCACATGTTCCTGGAAGAGTCACACGTTCCACATCCTGGAACTTATTCCTCATTAGTACACTTAGAAGTGTCTGTTCTTTTTAATGGCGGCACAGAATTCTGCTCAAGGGACCGTATGTACCATGTTTTATTCAGTTCCCTTGCAGATGTGGACGCTCCAACCAATCTTTTGCGCTAAAAGCCGTAATGCAATGAGTTCCTTGTACACTTATGTCTTCACCCAGGTGGCATACTTTGTCGGGTGAGTACCTAGCGGTGGTGGAATTGCCACGTCTAAGGATTCAGACTAGGAAAGGCTAAGGAGACGGAGAGTAAAACGTATTCTCGTTTTCTTGCGTCCATCATTTCTTCAGGCGGAGACCGGAAGAAAGATGAATTTCTCAGTGTTCAAAGATACATGAACTAACTTTACCTGTCCTCTAGGAATAAGCTTGATTATTTTAGTTTAGCAAGTTGTCTGGCAAAAATGTTAGCGTGCGTTCATACTGCGTTTGAAAAAACTTACCTCACAGTGCTCTCGATAAAGACTCTGCAGTGACTTGATATCCTCAAAGGTAGTACCATCTGGCAGAGAAGAGATTTCAACTTCTCCAAACTCTGGAAGTGCTCGAGATGCATCTGTTGCCATGACAACACAACAGAAAAAAAAAAAAACAAACCTCTCATGGATTGTGCCAATTACAGATTAATGAGGGAAAATTTAAGAAGACTAAAAAAAGGAAAAAAAAACACCCATAAAGGCCAGAGGTCCAACGATGGAAGAACTTCTCATAGTAGTACGTTTCAAACAAAATGTAGCAACAGCATCAGTGGAGGGGAATTGAGGAGGCACTGAAAAATTGTGGAGGAACTAAATTTTCACTACGATTATACTAGAAATAACATACCATAATGTCTCTCAACATAGGGCCTCTACTAAGAGAAAAATATCTCGAGCTGGTCACTATTGGTTTTAGTTATTATTGTGTCGTGTTACTTAGGAATATAAAAAACTAAACGTAGCTTTAAACTCAGTAGGCTCATACTTCTTATAACATCATAAACTAAAAGAGCTACGAAATGAACACACATAAAACTACAAAAATAACATTAAACTTAACAACATTAATTTGATATGATGGACGAGACTGCTGTCCTATCACGAAATTCCCGCTCGCAACATGAATACGGTATTGACTGCTGTGGCCTAGAACTTTTGAGTTTGACAGGCCTATACCAACATGTCCTTGGTGGGGCTGATTCTCCCATTATTATCCTGTATTCAAAGCTGTGGAACCTTCCTCCACAAAGCACTGGGACGTCATTTAGCCTTCCCTTGGGATGAATTACATAATTTATGTAATTTACCTGGCAAGTCTCTCCCTGTTCTTTTCTCATTAGCTCTGGACAATTCGTGCAATGCACTTCGGTGCCTGCTTTATCCTAAATTCAAATCCAGATGCGCAAACGAAAACTGCACAACGGTTTTCATTCTACTCTTCTAGATAATCCAGAAGACGCTCCTGTTATAATTTTTTTTTTTTTTTACAGATTCTAATTGAAATAAAAACAAAGTAAAAAAAAAAATCAAAATTCTCGTTGAGAGCTCAGGCTCTCCAGAATACACGTGACGACTCCAGTTTGAGAAACGCTGCCGTAATGCTTTCAACATCAGTATCTACTCTGCCCTGAGAGGCCTTGTGAATTGTTTGTCGGAAAGTCCACATCGACAAGTATACACACGCCACAGACTCACACACACGCAAACTCTTTGCTGGCTTCTGTCTGTCTTGATCTGCTGCACGGACACTATGTGTTTTCATCTCGACAAGAGTTGTAAGTTAAAGTGCCATTTTTTGCACATCTAGCTATCACAGGGATGTGCGGAATGTTCCAATTCCTAACTCTTTAAGTAATAAGAAACACGGACACCATCTACAAAGTTACAAGAATAGGACAGACTGTGATTAGTTTGAATGAACAGCTTACTTTTCCAAAGTTTCTAGCAATTTTTTTTTTTTTTTCTAATCTGGGCCTATGCGTTTGCAACGTTATCGGCAGGCAATGAGAATTCTTGTTGGTACTTGAAGTAAACTACTGAAAGTGGACACAACGCAATTTTCATCACAAAAACCCCATGAATACAAATTCTGCAAGACGAGGTCACGGCTATGAGCCTTTCATTCATAGGCACTTAGAAGTCCTACGCAGCTTGAGATTTTTTAAAAGCTCTCGGGAACATGAGAAAGTAGAAATGATCTACAGCTATCATAGGATATACACGGAGACACACAAATCTTTCTGGGTAATTAACATCTGTAACAGACACAGCACTTGGAGAAAACACTAGTATTGTTCTCTTCTTTTCAACATGCTAATAGCAACTAATACGCATTACACCTTAACATACCTAAAAACTGTTGATGATGTTGACTTTGGGCAATTACAGTTTGCTCAACAGATGTGCCTGTCTGTTGACCACTTCCTGTGAAACCATCTGCAACCCCATCCACTTTCTGCATAGGCTTGTACCTAAAATATTAGATGGGAAAAAACAAATAGACCAAATTATTCCTTGTTGGTTATGTACTACACAAAACTCCCACGGCATTCAATTTTATTCTATCTTCTGTAATGTCTCATGATAGTTGTCGGATGAATTCTCAAAAAGTTAGGGTGAAGAAATGGTTTTCAATTGTGAAAAGAAAAAGGAGAAGGGAGGGGGCTTAGGAGAGGGACCAGTTTTTGAAAATTCAGAAATTGAAGAACAAAAAGAGTTACGAGGTATTTCTCTGGACAGCAGTAGCAAAGGTGCCCACGGTTAAGTGCAGTCTGAACGTGACTCTTAATGGCCAATGGATCAAGGCGAAAACATTTTAAATACGTTGGGACTTTAATCTGAAATAAGATCGAGGAGCTGGGGCCTGAGAAACGTTAACGAATGGCTTTCAATTAAAAGTATCTCTCAAACATGATTCAGCCTACAAGCTCTACCATACTCGTTTTCATATTTCCTAAAGCCTCCCATGCATCTCAAGACATCCATCCCCAACAACCCCTATCCTCGTCTGCAAATGCAAAGACCGTAAGCATCAGCTTGTAGCAAAATAAATGCGAGGTTCCATCTACAAAGTAGGTTAGCAAATTAAAATAAATAAATAGAAAGCATCAAAGTCTGCTACAGTTACGCATTTATGTTCAGGTCCTACTTTTATACAAACTCATGAACTCTCTTGCTAAGACACAGCAAACAGGCTCCTGCACGGGAGAGAAGGAAACACTCCTCGGGAGAGAAACAGCACACATGAAAATCAGCCCGGGTGAGTCTCTTAAGACGGGCAAATACAAAATAAGAAAAGAAGCGGCAACTGTAATTTCTCCTTTTTCTAAGATTTCAATTGTTTTCCTTCATTTAGAAATTCAGAAAAACACATAACCCTAAGCCAAAAAATGAAAATCGACAATAAGCTTATTACCTAGAGATAACATTCACTTTATGTTTCTCCTCCCATTTTTCCCCATTTCTGATCATATTTCTAAACAAAACCACCTAATGTTCTCTCCACCCAGACACTTAACTCTTACAAGTCAACTGCACCACTGGTATGGAATTACTGTGAATAACAATGTCCCCGGTACATGAGCAAGATATGCGCACGGGCACTGGCACTGGGTGACAGATACGAAATGAACAGACATCGCACAAACTAAGGGTCGAGCAGTGTTAGGAAATGATTCCATCTTGAATGTTATTAATGAGCACTTAGATAAATAAACCTTCCCAGAAACAAACTGTAATCCCTCCTAATGACATTTGCGTTCATTTCTTAGGCGACAGTCTCTCACAGAGAACTACGAAAAGCAAACAAAGTCAGGGGCGCCTGGGTGGCGCAGTCGGTTAAGCGTCCGACTTCAGCCAGGTCACGATCTCGCGGTCCGTGAGTTCGAGCCCCGCATCAGGCTCTGGGCTGATGGCTCAGAGCCTGGAGCCTGTTTCCGATTCTGTGTCTCCCTCTCTCTCTGCCCCTCCCCCGTTCATGCTCTGTCTCTCTCTGTCCCAAAAATAAATAAACGTTGAAAAAAAAAAAAAAAAGAAAAGCAAACAAAGTCAGAAGACGAACAGGGTAGGAAAAGAGGACAAGTGACTTCATCCGTGTTGGCCCTGTGCCACCAAAATGTGGATTGTTATTCTGTAAGGACATCAAACAACTCAAACCGATCCTTTTATTTACCGGGAGAAAAAAAAAGAACTCAAAGTACTTTTGCATTGGGGAAAATGTGTTAGAAGTGTCACTTATGAAAAAAATGGAATGTTTTGATTTTTTTTCCTCCTTAAAAAATTATCGTGGAGAGGCAAAAAAAAAAAGACTTTGTGAGGCAAGTACTTTGAGTACTTGTGTGGGAAAGCAGTTGCCAACCATTCTGTTCTGGAAGATGTGAATGATTTTATCCTTAGGGAAGTTTCTCATCCTCTTTAATCCATTCCAGGTTTCCCTTGATTTTAGCCCCCGCTTTTAGTGCTACGAAATTTTATACCACTAATACAAGAGGCAAAAACCGTTTAACCGTGTTTCTTCCTTTAAGTTAACGGAGTTTGGGATGCAGGGAGTTAACAGACAAGAGGTTAAAAGGATCTGAATGATTTCCCCTGCAGAAGAGAAAATGGAAATATTTCCTATCAATTTCAACTACATTAAACTTAACAGAGGATTGGAGAGTAATTAGGAGAGTTTGCCTGGCTATGCTTTATCAAGCTTCCTTTGTGCTGCACAGCACCTAGTACACCACGGGTGTTGTGTAGGCACAAATGTCAAGGATAAGTATAAAAGGAAATGATGTTGGGGCGCCTGGGTGGCTCAGCCGGTGAAGCGTCTGACTTCGGCTCAGGTCATGATCTCACGGTTTGTGGGTTCGAGCCCCGCATTGGGCTCTCTGCCGTCAGTGCAGAGTCCGCTTTAGATCCTCTGTCTCCCTCTCTCTCCCTGCCCTTCCCCTGCTCACGCTCGCTCGTGCTCTCTCACAAAAATAAACAGTAAAAAAAAAAAGAAAGAAATGATGTATATTCCTGTGGGACCGAAAGTTTTCAGAGGACAGACGACGCTGTGTCGCCATCTACTTGCACACAGTACTTGTCAAGCCTGAAGCTCGCAGGCAGAATGATCTGCTTCCTCAGAAAGACGGACACAGAGGAAGTTCGTAAGGGGAAGGGACACATATGGTATTTTAAATAAGCATCCAAAATCAGAGTACATTATAACTAACGCACGATTATGCTTCCTAATAATGATATTGAGTGGGAGGGGCTGATTAGAGGTACGCTCTATTACACAGGAGATGGAAAACACATCAAGAGTAGCCTGTAGATAAAAAGGAAGGAAGTTGGTGAATTCTGAAGAGACCGTGCAGGTCAGTACTTAACAACAAATCTCATATAGGATAGGTAAAGAGAAAAAAAAAGGGGATTTATTCTAACCATAAGAATAGCAAGGTGAACGTTGGATTGAATGGATACACTCTGGTTGCCTTGTCAACGGGACCTCTGGAAGCCAGAACCTGAGGTTGTATCTCCTCAGAGAAGGGTTGGGGGGTGAGTCTGGGAGTGGTGGGTGCCATAAATGGCACCGATATGGCTCACAGACAAGAGCAGTATCCTTGGGAGCCTCGAAGTATGAGAGAGCTCCAAGGTAATGCTGATTTGCGTGCTTCGTTTTAAGTAATAAGTCACGTAGGGGCTTATGCTCAGGGTACTGCCCTGCACGGGACTGGCATGTAGAAAGAACCCCCAGAAATCACAAACACTGGTCGGAGGAAAGCTACATGTTGATCTTCCTGATGATCGAAGGAGAACATCTTATCGCTACCATCACCTCAGACTTGAGTCTCCACCACTCCAACAGGAAGTCAAGAATAGTCCGATTACAAACAGGCTGAACAACTATCTGTGGTAACTGATTCTTCCCGGAAGAAACAGTCATAGATGATATGATCTTACATTGGGTTTTGAAACCTAAACGTGTATCCGTATCCGGGTAGCTTTCCAAAAAATTCAAGAGCTAGGCTCACCCTAGGTCTAGCCAGCAAAATTTTTAAAAATGGGGCTTAGGAATTGGCCATGTTAACCTGCCTCCCAGATATGTCTTGAGTAGCCTGCACAGAACTAGTCGGCAGGAGCCTCTTGGCCCGATATAAATTCCTTCAGCCCAGGGCTGTCCACGTATACCCATAACGTCAGAGAAAAGCCATTTTTTGTACACTGAGTCACCAATTTTCAATTTGTTCCCAATAAACAATGTTTGGGACATAACTACCAGTGAGTGGATAATAAATGAATGAATGAATGAATGAATGAATGAATGCTCAAGGTCACATACTTCATTTGATCATACTACCAATTGGTCTTAACATGTATCAAATCAATTTAACAATTATTTATTGAGCATTTACTATGGGTTAAAGACTTTAGGGGCGTGGTTTTGAAAAGGCTATGTACAAACAAAATCTTTCCAGGAGATTTTTTACATTCTGCTGGCTTTCATGATAACCCAACACTATATTAACCCTGGGTGAATTTCAACTGACCTTTTAGCGTTGAAACACAGCTTTCAAATTTCCTGCCTCCTTAGCTTCTTCATAAAATACCCACTATTCACACACTAAACCGTAAAAACCCAGAGACACTTTTCTCCTGAAAAAAAATAAATTCTTTGTTGAATCTTTTAAAAAGCTGCACTTTTTAGTATTTAAGAGTATTTTCTCGGGGCGGCTGGATGGCTCAGTCGGTTGAGCGTCCGACTTTGGCTCAGGTCATGATCTCGCTGTCTGTGAGTTCGAGCCCTGCGTCGGGCTCTGTGCTGACAGCTCAGAGCCTGAAGCCTGTTTTGGATTCTGTGTCTCCCTCTCTCTCTGCCTCTCCCCCACTCATGCTCATGCTGTCTCTCTCTCTCTGCCACAACTTTAAAAAAAAATTTTTTAAAAAAGAGTATTTTCTCTATCCCATCTATTTTAGAAATCCAATAGCTTTAGATATATTTTCTTCCAGGAGATTCTTAGTGCTCCTGAGTATATGTGCTCTGAGAAAGACCTGTGCTACATCAAACGAAGAAACAGCTCTTGGTTTCAAAATTAGTAAGAGGCAAATGATAATTTTAACAGCTTGCAGCTCCATGGGCAATCAAAGCTAAAGTTGTTAATGATTAAGAAATCAAAGAAAGTCTAATGCTTTAATAGCGGAGCGTGTGCACGAAACCTGTCGCTAACATGGAAAACACGGTAAATTGTTAGGAATCTTCCCCCATGGGGTTAGTCATACCTGTGATTTAGAACTTGGACAGCTGGAACTCTACTGTAAAATAATATCTAATTCTGTCAATAATCTCACATGTGCAGACACTGAAGGAATCCAGTGAAAGGCAAAGAGTGGCCTATATTTATTATATTGACTCTCTTATATTTAGCAGTACCGGGATTTTCAGTGGGCTGAGTGCAACATTTGGAAAAGTCCCTCTGAAGCAGGTGAAAAACGCACAGGAAAAATGCAAACTCTCAACCGCACGGGCCAAGAAAGCCTTCACCATTCTAGGAAGGACACAGTCGTCTGACATGCACGAACAAATTGAAATGTTGAGCTCAGAATCAGGGACAGAGGCTCAAGTTGTCTATCGGAATCTTGAGATTCTCTTTAGAACAAGCACCTCAGAAAATCTTTAGGTGGCTCGAGGCCTGGAATGATATAAAACGTGAACAGGTCAGAGGAAAACCGGGAGGGCTGAGAACGCCTTTCTTTGAGAATACCGACTCCCTGATGTCCCACTCGGCACGTCTCTGTCTCCACGACTTCGAACATCAACCCTGCTGGTTAATGACAGTGGCTCTGTCTCTTCCCTTCTTGTGGGCGGCTCGGGAAGTACCTGTCTCTTCATTAGCTCTACATCTACCATGGGGCAAAGGAGAGGAGGGGACAATTACATTCAGATGGGGGTAGTTGTCTTAATTGCAGCGGGGTTCATGCGGAAAGGACGAGGTTGAAGCTGTTGGCTAAAATGAAAGCCCGGATCATTCGTTCACTTGACAAGTAACGTACGGAGCGCGGACAAATGAGCCAAGGGCCCTCTTTAGGTGCTGAGGCTATAATGTTGAAAGAGGCAGATGCTATTCTCATCTCACGAGTTTCTCCAGTGGGTCCTCCCAGTGGCCCTTTCCGTTACACCCATTCTAGAGGGATGTCCCCCTTCCTCCTGTATTTGGAAAATAACAACGCGACGCCACCTGACGCCAAGATGGCAACAACCACAGGAGAGAACAACCCGAGGCTCTAAGAAGCAACACATCAGTGACCTTCCTGCATACGGCAAAACTAAATGGGTCTCGATTTCCTTATCGGTAAATAGCCCACGTAATTGCCAAATGAGTTCTTGCATAGAAAGAGCTTACTGAAGGACATTTTAAATGGGCAATAAATGTCTGTCCGAAGGGGGAGTGGTAGCTGTTACCCTTAACAAACTTTACACGAATTACCATAGTTAATAATTACTGAACTGTGATTATCTGTGATTCTCTTACCGTCAGGGGAAACCGTCTTGACATCAGGGACTACATACAGCAGTGGCCTAGCAAACATTAAATATTTCAGTGCCCGAGATTCCTTATGTTTCCAAAAGCCAAAGGCAGAGCACCTGATCAACTTCCCACTAAAGATTCCTGCTACCTTTTGCTCTCTCAGACCAACCTGCCAGGTCTAGATGCTAAGCTCTGTAATGACCCCGGGGGGTTCACGTTCTAGGAAAGGGATAAGACACTATTAACATCAATCAAAGCTGAAAACCACTGGGGAAGAAAAAGGAAGGAAGGAAGGAAGGAAGGAAGGAAGGAAGGAAGGAAGGGAGGGAGGGAGGGAGGGAGGGAGGGAGGGAGGGAGGGAGGGAGGGATGGAAGACTGGGAAAGAATGGAAAGAAAGAAATGGAACCCAAAGTTGCCCAACTGCTTGGGTTCATTCTCCTCTGAAACAGCCTTATTCTTAAAGAAATATTTTTCCCTGGTACACATAGTATAATAGTACAGAATAATAGATTACATAATTCTTGAATATTTCCAGCTATTAAAAAAAACATTTATATACTTTTTTCCACCTGAACTTCAAAACAATCTCTGAGGTGGTCTACTCTTTATATTTTTATTTTGCAGATGGAGAAACCAACGTTTGGTCAAGTTCAGTTACACACACTGCAGAAATGCCAAAGCAGCCTGTACTCTGACTCTCAGTCTGTGAAGTCCAGACTAAGGAAGGTCTTCTAATGACAAGGGTTCTTGTCCTCCGTCACTGCTTCGGAACATGCGTGCTTTCACACTAGTCTACAGCAGAGCAAAAGTAGCCTTGCTCTATCATCTTTCCACCTGGCCTCAGTTTCCCCTCCTCCTAGTGCCACAAAGTTTCCTTCTTTCACAGAATCCACTTCCTGTGAAGGGACCACTCAAAGAGGCAGGAGGTGACACATTCCCTCACTAGTATGGACATACTAACGTGTTGTTATTTCCTTTTTTTTTTTTCTTTAAGTTTATTTAGTTTTAGAGGTTGGGGGGAGAAAGAGAGAGGGAGAAAGAGAATCCCAAGCAGGCTCTGTACTGACAGCACACGGAGGGCTTGAACTCACGAATCTCAAGATCATGACCTGGGCGGAAATCAAGAGCTGAACTGGCTGAGGCACCCAGGTGCCCCCTCCTTTTCTTTCATATGCAAAAATTTATCACATGTGTATGTTTCTGTTTGGGTTATCTTCCCTCTTTAAAGGTGGCATTCTTTTTCTTTCTTTAAAATTTTTTTCATATTTATTTATTTTGGGGGGCAAGAGAGGCAGAGCGTGAGTGGGAGAATGGCAGAGAGAGAGGGAGACAGAATCCGAAGCAGGCCCCAGCCTCCGAGCTGTCAGCACAGAGCCCGACGCGGGGCTCGAACTCAGAAACCGCGAGATCGTGACCTGAGCCGAAGTCGGATGCTCAACCGACTGAGCCACCCAGGCGCCCCAAGGAGGCATTCTTATAAGGACAAGCGGACTAGGTTCCTGCCCTGGTTGTTACATGATTGTGGGCAGGTTATTTAACCTGTACGGGCTTCAGTTTTCTCATTAAGAGGATGAGTTGGACTAGGTGACCTCTTCCTTCCAGCTGCACACTCTATGATTCTGTGGTATCTCTGTTGGAGGTGATGGACATATTCTCTACGCAGCTGCTGGTTGCTACGTGTTTGCTGGAGGAATGATTAATGCGCTTTAATAGTTTGAGAACAGATCAAACTGAGATCAAACCCCGCCCAGCCCACGGTCAACAGCACTGGGCTCTCTGTCCCACCACTTCTGCTACAAGGATTTGGAAACATAACTAAGATAGGTATGCCAACCTTATGCTCTTTAGGTACGTCTCTGAAATATTAAAAATAAACTGCAGCAAGCATTTTTACCTGGTGTGCACAGCTGAAGATTACTGATCTTTGGGCTCTATGATAACCTAACTTATTTATTATCTGAATGAGGGCAGGCCAATTATCCATGAGTAAATTGCCTTGAAAAATGGAAGATTACATTTAAGTGCAGAAGTTATTTTCGTAAGAAATATTTTCAACCGGGGGCGCCTGGGTGGCGCAGTCAGTTAAGCATCCGACTTCAGCCAGGTCACGATCTCGCGGTCCGTGAGTTCGAGCCCCGCGTTGGGCTCTGGGCTGATGGCTCAGAGCCTGGAGCCTGTTTCCGATTCTGTGTCTCCCTCTCTCTCTGCCCCTCCCCCGTTCATGCTCTGTCTCTCTCTGTCCCAAAAAATAAATAAACGTTGAAAAAAAAAATTAAAAAAAAAAAAGAAATATTTTCAACCGAAGATATTAAAAGAAGCTAGTACACATTCTCTTGCTTTCTTGACCAGGACACTTCAGCTCTTCTCGATTACCTAGAAGGTCACCAATATGCCAAAGGCATTACACTGTGTTAAGACTAGATTCTAGTCCCTCGACTGATGATACTCGAAGGGCTTCTGGACTACCTAGGTCTCCTTGGCCCTCCACTGAATGTGCACACGTTGTCCTGTTGGATAGCCCAAGAGTAAACAGAAGACCCTTGTCACCTCGTCACTTCTATTTCCTCTTGCCAGCTGTTATACCTCATGAATGCCTCGGAATCAAGGGGGCTCTAATCTGCTCCTTTAAGGACATGGCTTGACGATGGCTTCCTCTTTTCAATTAAGCTCAACTATGGGTTCTGTGACATCTGTTTTTTTTTTTCCAATCAGAAGCTGTTTCCATTTATTTCCAGACTCATGGCTATGTTCCATATGGTGGTGTTGCTGGGAATCGGATTTGGAGACAAGTGAAAATTTCCCCTACTACCCCAGCAAATCTTCAAATGAGACACCATATGTAAAGAGGTTCTAAAAATTATAAAGTTACACAGAACAATAATCATTAGTACTTCTACAACTACTATGATTCCAGCCTTAAGAGAAAAGTGTACAAAAACTTCACTCCTCACTGATAAAATGATCACTGCGTACGCTTGAATTTTCATCCCCTATGAACACAGAAGACATGTAAATTTATACTACGGAAGATGTGCGTCTTTCGATGCATGTACTAACGCTTGAGGCGTTTAAACCATTTGAATATTCTAAAATATCAAACACAAGAGCTGCTATAAAATATCTGAAACCTTTCACATGTCACTTGAATTTTAACAAGAATGGCAGGCTCTTCTCACGTACAATTTAGTATCTTCGATAGAATCATTTGAGTTTTATAAGCCGCAAAATGAATGCTACACAATACTTTCTTTTTCCACGGTCTTTCAACAAATACTCTTAACCCCT
The DNA here is from genome assembly GCF_028749965.1 of Puma concolor. Lineage (NCBI taxonomy): Eukaryota > Metazoa > Chordata > Mammalia > Carnivora > Felidae > Puma > Puma concolor. Next base: position 8,271,033 of record NC_141679.1, on the reverse strand, counting down.
ACATCCAGACTTGGGGCGAGAAAGACTGCCTCAGTGGCTTCTACACAATGGAGTAGGTGGCTTCAGTTAAAGCCTATGAATGCGGCCAGTTGGTAGGATCCTTCAGAGAGAGAACAGAAGCCTCCCTCTGTCCTGCTGGTCCCCACGAGGGGGCTGTTGAGGTTGATCACACTAACCGCAATCAGTTAGCAAGACACCATCACAAGAGCCCCCCGTCCACAAGCCACAACTTGTGTCATTAAAAACAAACAAAGAAATGTCGGCACAGTGTGCCCTTAACACGGATTTGAAATGCGCAGATCCACGTACATGCAAACTTTTTTCGATAAACTCAGTACTGTAAATGTATTTTCCTTATGAGTTTCTTAATAACATTTTCTTCTTTCTGCCACTTTACTGTAAGTATACACAATATCATACATATAACAAACAAAATATGCATTAACTGACCGTGATCGGTAACGGCTTCCGGTCAATAGTAGGCTATCAGTTAAGTTTTTCCGGGAGTCAGAAGTCATACCCAGGTTTTGGACCGGGTGGGGGTCAGTGCCCCCAACCCCCAAGTTGCTCAAGGGTCAGCGGTGTTTCTTTGCTCCTCTAACATCCTTATGTCACAAGAGAGCGAACACCACAGGAAACTAAAGTTGGTACAATTTATGAATATCACTGAGAATTTTATCAATACATCCACATTATGTCTTATTCTAAAAGCAACTACAATTAGACTGAGATGGCAGGGTTTTCATGGCTTATTAACCTTTAGAGCTTTGGAATCCATTTCAGAAGGAGACCTTTCTGAGTTCTAGGACTTGCTTCCCTAACCCAGGCTTTTTTTTTTTTTTTACAAAGAATGTCCCTCGAAGGCTACCATTTCCGTGAGAACTTGCTGGGATTCCCTGCAGGTTAAATCCGCTGTCTCGAGTGCAACTTATCAAGTGGTTGTCCACATTTAAGTTGGAATATATGTTAGTTTTGAATCAAACTTCTCTTTTTTTGGTTTCAACCTCCCCATCAGCTCCACTGTGCACGATGTACAACAGCAATTTATTACAATCCACACAAACTCCATCTCCATATAAGGGACTGTTCTGTGATTTATTTTACTGTATTTTTCTGAGCCCCTTTAATGTATCTCCTGGGCTATACACCCCAAAAACCAGAAATCAGCAACTTGAAAAAAAAAAAAAAGGTCGAGAAACCGTGAATTAAAAAGCTAAAAACCTGGAGATAACCTTGACTTAGCAGCCAATCTTGAACTGACTCTTCAGTCTGGGACACTCGCACCGGAAATTATGATGGTGTTAAACTATTCAACAGGCATCTTTACCTCCAGCCCGCTCCCATTAAATGTCTTACCCAAAATAAAAAAGTTATCTCTCCAGAAAAAAACTCTAAAGGTTTCACCGTTCTGCTCCAAAGCCGTACACGGCTTCCAAGCGCACAGAGAACAAACTTGCTAGCTTCGTATACAACCAAGGCCCCTAAGCCATGACCCAAAGTATGTTTTAAATCTCCTCTCCCGCTGAGCCAATCTTCTTCTCGGTTCTGCCCCTGCCATGCCAGCCTCCCCAAATCACACCGTCCTTACCAAGGACATCCTGGACTGTACCCCTGTTTACCCGCGTCCTTGTCAAACCGCACTTCCTCTATGACACTTCTCAATCCTCCTCTCTCAGGGTTTGCTTAAAATTCCTCTGTATTTCAACAGTTCCTGGATCAAAGCTTTACTTCAGCACATCACACACTGCGTTACTTAAGAAAAAAGTTTCGTGTGCCTTTCCTTCTAATTTCTGAATTCCTCAAAGTTAGAGACTGCGTCTTCTCTGGGCCCATGGGGTCTAGCAGGTAGCAGAGACGTAATCAGTGCTTGCAGACTAAACAAAGGACGGACCATCGCAGGATATATTGTTTCTCTGGCAGTGACTTGGAGCCAATGCTTCCGACTAAGCTAGTATGGATGTGAAGGAGATCTGGCCAACCATCCCAGATCAATAAAATGAGTAAAGTGAGGCAGATCATCCGACTCTCTTGTGTTCAGCCCTCCTTTCTCCTACCTAACTCTGCATGTTCAACTGAAAAGAAAAATTATGAGACACCTGGTTGGCTCAGTTGGTTAAGCGTCCGACTTTGGCTTAGGTCATGATCTCACGGTTTGTGGGTTCAAGCCCCATGTCGGGCTCTGTGCTGACAGCTCATGCTCTATTTCTCTCGGTCTCTCAAAAATAAATGAACGCTTTTCATTAAAGAAGTTTTTTAAAAGAAAAATTATAACCATTATTATGGCTGAGCTATACTGGTAAAAAGGGAGAGATTTTTCTATTATTTACTCTAAACTGTGATATAAGCCACATGAGACTAGAAGGCCCCTGGCTATATAACAGTATTATGAGCTTGTGCAAATCATTTAGCCTCTCTGGGACTGAAGTGAAAAACAGAGCTATGAAGGCTTTGATTGTCACAGGGCTGAGGGGCCAGACAAGACAGAGGTATTTTTTTCAGTTCTAAGCTCTATGATCCCACCCACACATCCATCCACCCACCCACCCATCCGTCCGTCCATCCATCCATCCATCCATCCACCCATCCATCCATCCATCCATGAATGCTGGAGATCTCTCACAGCTCTAATATCTACAATTCTCCACCTATGAAAGCTGGATTCAAAGAAAATGCAAGAAGTCCTAAACAGTTTGCCACCACCCGTGTTATGTCAAAAAGAACGACTGAGGGAGGTGCAAGACTGCAAGCGAGGAACTCACCAACACTGAAACAAGTTTCTCCAGGTGGCGTTTGCTTGGGTTCACTCCTTACGTTTTGGGTTTGGTGTCATTGGCCGAATAGTTTGGGAGGTCACAGTGAAACTTAAAAAGGGGCCAAACAGGCCAAAATTAAATAAGGAATCGCGAAAGATTTGGAAAACCGACAGGGTGAATGCAATCCTACTAAATCATATCTGAGAACGGTCCATGTGTAAAAAGCAGGCCGGCCACAGTCACATTCGCGTACGCTTCGGTATCTGCTCTATTTGCTCAGGGGAAAAAGGAGACTGAACATCTAAAGAAATATGTGGCTTTGACAGGTCAGCGATAATTCCGGAGTCTACCTTTGTTTCTGTTGCATGGGTTGCTGTCTCATAGCCATATACTGCATGTCTTCTTGCAGACGATTAAGAGGGGAATCTGGCTTGACACGGATCCCATAGTAATGGTACTTGGAGTTTCCTCTTCATAAAAGAACAACAAACATTAGAGACACAAAAAGTCAGTTAAGCCAGTATCAATCAGACAGGACGTCTACCTCACTTCACATCTGGAGAGATTAGGTAAAAGCAGCATATTCGCGTCACAGACTTACGATCTGCCTGTTCCACATCATACCTGTCCATTTTTATGGTGGCTACCGCTAAAGAATCAAAATAAGATTTCGAATCGATCAGCGCAGGGCCCTGGGAAAACTCTCTCCTTATAAACTTAGATACCAGTACAATAGCTCACTTATTCCATTGAAGTTACACTTTGAGTTTCAAATTTGCGTTTTAGATTTCATTTAGAAGGGGTAGAGGTGGAAAACACACCTGGCTGAGAAAAATCCATTAAGAGGATAAAGGGCTATACACTAGAGGGGAATTTACTATAAAGTAGTTACACAAAAGGAAGAAAAGGAATCTAATTCTGTGGTCTTGGGTAAGTCAGGTCTACATCTTTGCGACGTCTATTACTGCAGGATGGGGGAGGTAACCTGACTGATACAGAATGTTGTGGTAAAGTCTATCATGTGTTATTCTGAAACCTAAAAGGAGGCGGGCATTGAATCCATTGGTTTTGAAACATATTTTATTAGCCTCTGTTTTAACGAATTCTTATCAGTTTGCAGGCTGAATACGATGTGTCACAACAGACATGGGGAAGTTTCTCTGTGAAAATGGCAAATTTCCACCTGGATAAAAACTGTCACAATTTCCCCATCTTCATGAGAAAGACCGTGTTTGTTATTAGACATGACAAAGTTTTGCTCTGAATGAAATTTGCAAATTCTCGCAAAAATAACATCTTAAATATGTAAATTTTTGCAAAGGGAAAATAGCTTTTCACAAGTCTATATATAGCAAGACATCAGCTGCTTTTCCATTTTTTTCTTTCATTTACAAAAAAGAAATGCAAAAGTGTGGATTAAATATTTTATATAAAAATAGAACAGAATTTTACTTCCAAGATTAAAGAACATAGATTAAATGAAGCCTATATATTCAAAAGCATTACAATCTTATTACATAAATAATATTGCTAGTTTTAAAAAAAAGTAGGGCGTCTGAATATCTATATAGTTTCGGCAAAGTATGTAACAGTATGGAAACTTAAATGCGTTCCACTTGCAGAGATAGATCTTGTCTCCAAAAGTCACTGCAAAATAGAGCAAAAACACGAAAACAAAAACTCAATTAGTAGTGTTCTCCCTCACAAACTGGAGTAGGGGTAGTAGTAGAGTGGGGAGAAGAAGGGGAAGCAGGCGACAGTCCCCAGGGGATGTAGCCAATGACAGCTACAGAGTAAAACGGGGTCTCCCTTGTAGACGGAAACAGATGAAGTGTCTAGTTCCTTCCATGTTTCCTGCAAACGAGCATTTTTGTTGGGTTGGTGGGGAGCCGGTTGGGGGAGATCAGCACGTCTCACGGTCTTCTTTGCTTAAACTTAATTTGCAGATGGATCTGAACAAAAGACACCTTTTGATTTGCCTTTCTTTAGAAACTTGGTTTTCACCTAGCTCTAAAACCTCAAGAAATGGCCCAGTTCTGCCTCATGATTTATACTCACTTTCTTTCTGTTCCCTGGGTTAGGAGGAGTAAATGAGTGCTAAACCACTTTCCGTGGTAGAAAGGATCTCCCTCACCATCGGCAGTGTTTCTACCTTAGAGTTCTGCTGCCTTCATAACACAGTATTTGTTTAAACTTTCCCCATCGGATTTCTTCTCTCCTCATTTCTCTAAGGCTTTACTTTCCATCTCTCTTTGAAAATACCACATATAATTTTAAAAGGAACGGGAGACACAATTGTTACTTAGTGAGAGGGCAAAAAAGAACATCAGAAAGTAAAAGCTGTGATGTTGCGAAATGTACTTGTGGAGTATAGATTCTACTCATTCACAAACCCAAACAACCCCAATTTTGGTCCTTTCTATTTTAAAGATGTGTTTCAAGGTCTGAATGGAGCCTCAAAATAGGACCCATTGAAATCCCTTTCGACAACAAAAGGAGCACAACAATACCGCTATTAGAATGTTGAATAAAGCCCAGAGTCTCAAAATATTGGCATGGTATGCGTAACTACTGAGCCTGAGCCTTCCGCTAGCGGATAAGAGGTTAGATCCCCAAATAATGATTTTTGTGGTTCTGGCAAAAGAAACAGGAGAGAAACAAAGAGCTTTTTTCAAGGGACTGAAAGCTTTACTTCCTTTAGCCTGAAAAGACAATCATATTCTCCCGTTTAAAATATACTATCTTTTCAAGTATAGGTAGAAGAAAACATATTTATGAGAGAGCTGAACCTCTAGCAATCTGAAAGCTGGACGGTCACTTGAAACACAACGGGAATGGAGTAACTCACGCTCAGGATACTTAGAGACCTTGTAAATGACATAAAACTGACACTCCCTTTTTCTTAGCATAAGCCTACAATGAAGTCAATTAGTAAGGGTCTCTTTATTAAATAGTCTTTACTAGAATACTATGAAGCTGTGACTTAAAACCAATTAAAGGAAGAACGTCCAACGTTATATGGTGTGGTATCTTTATTTTTATACTTTTTATTAGGGATTTCTATAAGCTTTAGGAAATAAAAAACATCCATATCCTTCTGCCCAGCTTCTCAAAATATTCATGTTATGATAATTTGTAAAAACTATAGAAAGGCACAAAAATGAATCTCTACAGTTCCAACTATTATTTTCATCATATTTTGATTAGGAAAAACACTCCTTTCTCTTTCCAAAGGAAGGAAACGAGAAGCCAAGAATCTTCTTCACGTTACTGGTTTCCATGCTACGGAAGCACGCTATCTTTTTGCTTCTATACACGTATGGTTGCGTAGCCAAGATTCTAAAGAAGGCTAATAAGAGGTTAAACAGAACCATGTCATTACCGAGGGCTTCCAACACCCCAGCTTTTCAAGTTCAACAAATGATTTTTCGTTGATCTCCAAAAATGAAATGAAAAACTCAGCTTTAATTTCATACTCTATTCAAATAGAAGTTATTTATAAAGACATTTCAGTATAATTTTGCAAGAGTCAAGAAATAACATAGTTTTTCATTTACTATGTCACTTACTCATCACTTCTGGTATGATTATTTTTCAAAAGAGAAACAGGGAGATACGTTAATTTTTAAGGCACCGTGTGTAAATCTTACGTTAACAGTTTGGCTTGCTGATTTCTGTATGACGTGAGAGAATCAGTTCTCAAAGCTTTGGTCAGCTGATGTGTAAGACAATGCATCGTCCCCTTTTGCAGCATTCACTGAATAACGACCTTTCCTTTTCTCAAGAGACTGTATAAACTGAGCTATTTCCTCATTTTTTCTTTATATGTCATCTGTAATCAAGCACTTCTGCTCACGCACTGTCCCGAACTGCGTTAGTGTGAAAAAGAGGAATTCGTTTAGGATCTTATTTTTTCGTACTAACCTAGTTCCCAATCTCCTGGTTCGGAGCCCCATAAAAATTGACCTTATTAGTTTTCCAAAAGAAGCAGCATTGACTGGGTCCAGTTTGTGTTCCTGACAGTGTCGTAGGTAGTGGTTATACAGCGTGCTTCTAGGAAGGCTCACTCCTTCTGCGGTCTCGTAATTGTCCAACAGCCACTGGAGCTAGTGTAAAGAAGACAGGGTAAACACAGAGAAACCATATCATTTACCAGAATGTCTACAAGACCCTACAGATACAATGGACAGAAATACTTAGATACTCATCAAACCTTGTAAGAGGCTAAACTGTTGGAAGTCAAAGGCTGCCGTAACCAGACCTTGAAAACTCTCAGAAACGTAAATAAATAGCTGGATGTAGTTTATGACCTCGGACCACGTCCATTCCTCAAACAGTCAAGCGCACGTAAAAAGTACTCTTTTTCCCTGTATTGACTGCCATTTTGCAGACAAACACCTCTTCGGGGAATTCAAAGAGTCCCATTAACTGGTCAGATGTAAAATTTATAATTGCTACAGAACAAGACAGATTACCAAGCCTGGCAGCCTGGCACAGAGTATGTCTCTAGTGTTGGTATGTTATGAACAGCAGGGTGCCTTGTATGAGTTTTTGTATGAAGTTTCTATTCACTTCCCTAGAATTTTAATTTACTTATCTAATTTACTCACACAGGTCAGTACAACACTATTATCTACTGGGTAGGATGCTGCAAGCAGAAAGGAAAAAAACAAATTCAGTCATTTCTTCCCCAGAAGGAAAGAAACTCACTAGACATTGATTTAAAAAAAAAAAATGTAATAAAAAGGAATCATTTATTACAGTCATTTGAGTTTTCCTACCTGAGTGCTGTGTTCTTGTTTTTGTTTCATAATTTTGGAAGATACGCTATAATGGTAGTTGGTAAAGTAACATTTTCTCAGTTTATAGTTTACATTTGAAAAGCTTCTGTTGTCCTATGTGTATTTCTTTAAAGTGTAGAAAGTGCAAAGATACTTCAGAAAGTATAAACTAGGTATATATTATTAAATTTCAACATTAGGAAAATTAAGTTATTAATTCGTTCATTTATTTCTTTACAAAAGGAGAACTGAAGAACATTTAAATGACTTTCTGAAGGTCGCATGGTCTCAGAGTGCGATCTGGTTCCCAACACATATTTTCTGATTACCTGCAGACCAGTTGTTGTTTCCACAAAGCAACAAAATACTTCACAGTATTTGTCTCAACAAAATTTCCATACCATATATAAGAGATGTGATCAAGAAGTGATATTTTACGTGCAATGTAAATTAAACGTAAGTTATGGAAGCCTAAGAATTTCTTTAATGTGCATCAGTTATGAGCCGGGCAATGTGGTAGGCACCTAGGGATGCAGAAATGAATGTGATCGCACCCCTGTCCTCAGGAATTTATGATCACAGTCCAAAAAAGATAATATGGACACTCAAATATACTAAAACATTTCTCCATTTTGCTTACTTATTTTAAGATCTGTGAACAAACTCAGAACCTGAACCTTCAGACTCCTGGTATTAAAAACACTTTCAGAATTACTGCCTTTAACTATGACAAGTGAATTGTCCAGAATCATTTTAATTTCAAATATTCCTACAGGATGCTTATGTTTAATTAAAATCATGTCATTAAACTCATACTGATGTTGGCTTAGAAAATATGGCCACCAAGCCTACAAGACAGAGCAGAGTACTTTTAAAAATAAAGTTCACGTTCCCGTCAGGGAGACTTGAAGTTCTCTGCGAACCACTTAGGCATAATGAATATGTACATTTAAACATACCTGTTGCCTCTATAATGTATACAGCCCTCCCTCTTCAAAAGGTTACACAAAATAAATGTTCATTTACATAATGACAAAAAATTAAAGGTCAAAAAGAATTCTTTAGAGATGAGTCATCTGTAACCTGACTGTCAGTAAAGAAGTTTTCCAGGGGCGCCTGGGTGGCACAGTCGGTTAAGCGTCCGACTTCAGCCAGGTCACGATCTCGCGGTCCGTGAGTTCGAGCCCCGCGTCGGGCTCTGGGCTGGTGGCTCGGAGCCTGGAGCCTGTTTCCGATTCTGTGTCTCCCTCTCTCTCTGCCCCTCCCCTGTTCATGCTCTGTCTCTCTCTGTCCCAAAAATAAATAAAAACGTTGAAGAAAAAAAAAAATTTTAAAAAGAAGTTTTCCAGAGGCAATGATTTCTAAGTATTCTAAACGACACATGAAAAAGTTCACTTACACATATTCATTTGGTATAAAAGAGGAAGGGGTAAAAAGCTTGGGAAATCTAGGGACTATGGCTCAGAGTAGTATTCTGCCTACAACGGGGGGGGGGGGGGGTCAAGATGTCTCTAGCCTTTCTTTTTAAATTTTAAGATTCTGTAGCTTAGGAACACAAGCAGGGTGATGACGCACAAAATATGGCCATACAAACCTGCCTCATAGATTTCATCCACGTGCCTCAGTAAGATGACGGGAATCTGAAAGCATGGTTACCTCACTTGAACGGTGTCGGAGAAGTTCTAGGGAACCATATTGCCCAAAAGTGCTAACTCTGGCTTTGTGTGCATGTACTAGTTAGGGCCTTCCACTGGTATTCTAAATATATAAAGAATATAGAAATATAAAACAGAGAAAGTAATATTCTTTGAGAAATTCAGTTTCTGGAGATGAAGGAATAGAAAGGAAACACCAAAAATAATCCTCAGAAAGGGAAACGTATAAAAACTCTAAATATTTTGTGGAAAACAAGTATTTTGCAAATGAGTTAACAAAGCGCCCATATCCACAAGCATGGAACAAAGTTAAAAATGCCAAAGGTATGTTTGTATATATTATCTGTGCTTCCTCATACAAAAATACATGTTGTCACAGCCAAACAGTATGATTTTGTAGCAAAAAAATACTAAAAATCAAATATTCCCTCCTTTATGAATGAACAGAACATACATCTATTCAGGAAGCGAATAAAGATACAAAGCAAATAAAACAATTTGTTTAATTAATGAGATACAAATGGAAAATTTCTGTAAACTGCCTTGACTATTTACTAGTTTTCTTGCAATATTTCATAACTTAAAAGTAAAGACAGGTATCTGAAAAAAATGAGAGTTTACTAATGTTTCATGATGAAGACCACTGTCTTATAGATAAAAGAATCTGAAAAAACAAATCTAGTAATAAAATATGTGTAGGGTATGGTCTTAAGGTGCCTTTCATAAAATGAAAAGTAGTGCAAATATTAAAGTTAAACATAAAATATTTTGGGTCCAAAGGTATGTTTACATATATAAAAGAGTTAATCAGACAATTCTTTGTCAAAGAAAACTTACCACAGAAATAGATAATTCTAGCAAAAGTGGGCTTAAAACACTCGGAAGCCTAAATAATATTACTCAAGGCCCAAAAGAACAATTTAGAGAAGATGAAGTATTTATTGGATTGGCGGTATGGTCCCCTGAAAGGCTAAGCAAGTCAAATAACCTGGACAGACCGCTTTGCAAACTTACTGTTCTTTTTGGACAGTTTCACATTCATACCGATTCTTCATTTCTAAACCAGTTTTTCAAAAACCTGAGTTCCTTTGTAATATGTGTGAGTATGCGTGTCTGCACATGCATTTGTGGGCATATGTATTTCTATATGTATATAATGTTATTACACACACCACACGCTTACACACATAAAATAATCATTAGTGGGTGTGAAAACCTCCCTAAGAGTGGGTGTGCTGACGCCTACCACTCTGACGGAAGCAAAGGTGCATTTTGTTCCCTGCCTCTTATTCGCAGGAAGTTGCCAGAAGGCTGGAGATCACTTTGGAAGAGCAGAAGGAGGTCGAATGGAGGCAAAAAGCCCGGAAGGAGGGAGATGGCTACTGCTGCGGCCGTAACTCTTCCAGCTAGGAAGCCTGTCAACAACCGTGTCACCTAAGGGTAGTGCCCCGTGTCACCTAAGGGTGGTGCTCCTAGGAGCTCATGATGGAAGTAGAAACTGGAGCTACCAGATAAGATTTTGCGATCGAGCAGGGGACTATGTGCATTTTACATGCCAGGATTTAACCTTCCAGTTTGGACACAGTGATCGCACTGTAAATCAGATATTGGAGTCTGAAACACAGTATAAGAAAGGATTAATTTTATCGTACGAGCAAGTTGGTTGTTGAGTGTAACCTAAAGGCATACACTTCTTGTGTTGCCCAAGGGAAGTTCATGCCTGTTACAAAATACAGTTTGCTTGGGTTTCGTCGGACGCTAAAATTCAATACCCTTAACATTTAGTAGTTGAGATCTAAACTATTACAATTTTTTTTTTACTCTTTATAAAACGTTGTAAGATATTTGTTTACATTTATGGTTTTAAAAGCCCATAAAATACCACAGGAACTTTTAACCTTTATCTTTAAAACTTGATTATTCTACTAATGAACCAACATAAATTCACGTAAGAGTGGAAGGCATGATAATTGCATCTTTCAACCTTTGCATTTAATCTATATTAATCAGGGTAGATTAAGGAAGATGAACAGTTCCTATTTTTCCCAAAGGGAAATACTGATTGACAAATTTAAAAAAAAATACATATTGCATTCCCCAATTAACATCTAAATGTAACATTTGGCATTTTTTCCCAGATGGATTATTATCCATTAGGATTCATTTTAAGTTCAGTTCACTGATGATATGCATTTTGACAGGGCTTATTTCTGTCATAACTTATATTTACAATACAGCAGAGTTGAAGGGAAGTGAGTATAAAACTAGGGTTTGCTTTGAGCTGAATACATTTCAGTAGCTAAACCCGGCAAAAATCATAAAACAACTATTTACTAGGTTGTAAAAAGTATGTAAAATAAATGCCTAATGCTTTTTATATACTCTAAATGGAATTTAAAAAAATGTACATGTTCTAGAACGTTATGTGGGAACTGGGAACAATTAACTTAAGAACATTTCTGCACTCACATTTACAATCTAAAATATCTCACATTGGATACAAAATAATCACTAGATGCCAATTTCTATTAATTACAATGGAGAAGGAGGATAAAGTAAACCTTGAGTCTGCAGTGACACTCTGGTGCATGAGACAGACTATACACATCATTTACCCCCACAGCATCTTCACATACAAAATATTAAGACACAGAAATATTTAAATAAAAATTATGATAGCAACAGACTGAATTCCATGAAGCTAAATCACAAGCGCCATTCTAAAGACAAGGAGATAAATGAGGGCACCCTTGGCTCGTATTTTCTTGCGGGGTTAAATTATTTGGAGGGGGGGAAAAGTTGTCCACGCTTACACTGAAGGTTGCCCCTGGGGAAATGATAGAGCGATAATATGTTCTTTCACTCACGTGGTATGCAGGGAGAAAGCCACTTTCTACCAACAATGTTCATACACCAACCGACCGAGGCATGCGTGATAATAAAACAATGCATGCGGGAGTCCCCAAATAAATGCACACATGACTGGCAAAGGTACTTAGAATACGGAAGGTAAGATCAGGTCTGCTCCCTTCTACTGTTTCTTATGTTCGTCCATTTGACAAATATTGAGGAAATTTCTCCCACGTATCAGGCACTGTTCTAGGCACCAGGGATGCGTCAGGGAACAAAACGTATAAAGTCCTCACTCTCTTGGGACTTTAACTTATCAATGTATATTTACTATCTGCCTGCGTGGTGTTACTACTGAAATAATTGCCATTATGTGAATACTAACAATATAGGTCAATATTGACAATGATAGGAAAAAAAAACGGCCCTCGGTGTAACCATACTCAGTTTACAAGTGGGGCGCCATACAGGGTATGAAATTGAGAAGTTATACATGCATTTCAAGCTGGAGAATAGTAGCAAGATAATGATAAAAACAGACCAGTAGTACTAAGTATTCTTAAGAATACGCTAAAAAAGAGACACAAAATTCAACACCCCATTCCACCCCGCTCCATCTTCTCATGTGTTGAAAGGTTAAAAGCAAAGTGATTGAGTTGGATTCTAATGACAGGAGATTATTTGCTTGGACCCTAAGAAGAATTTTCTGAATTACTGTAAGCCATCAAGTGTCTAAAGAGAAAATAAGAAACCCATTCAATTCCATATTCCAAAATACAATGAGAATAGACACTCAGCTCCAAAATCATGATTCAGATGCCTCTTTAGAAACTAGCAGGGGCACCTGAGTGGCTCAATTGGTTAAGCATCTAACTTCGGCTCAGGTCATGATCTCGCAGTTTGTGAGTTTGAGCCCCGAATCAGGATGCTTCGGATTCTGTGCCTCCCTCTCTCTCTGCCCCTCCCCCCGCTCATGTTCTGTGTCTCCCTCTCAAAAATAAACTTTAAAAAAAATTGAAAAAAAAAGAAACTAGTAAATATGGGGCACAAATTATTGATCCCTTCTCCTACTTGTTTGCCTCATGAAACTGATCCTCGGTAGAAACCAGTAAGTCGGGAAATGTCATCACAAAGTTGGATTCATGTTCACTTTAAAGAATTCCATATCATGTCCTATACAGTGACGGATAAAGGATAAACTTATAGTTTGTTGACATTTAAAATATGAACAGCATATTTTTAAGAAACATTTCCATTAAGTTGGTGCAGCCACTCTGGGAAACATTATGGAGGTTCCTCAAAAAATTAAAAATACAACTACCCTACGACCCAGCAACTGCACTACTAGGTATTTATCTGAAGGATACAGGTGTGCTGTTTCAAAGGGGCACGTGCACCCCAATGTTTATAGCAGCACTATCGACAATAGCCCAAGTATAGAAAGGGCCCAAATGTCCATCGATGGATGAATGGATAAAGAAGATGTGGTCTATATATACGATGGACTATTACTCGGCAATCAAAAAGAATGAAATCTTGCCATTTGCAACTACGTGGATGGAACCGGAGGGTATTATGTTAAGCAAAATTCGTCAGTCAGAGAAAGACAAATATCATATGCCTTCACTCATATGAGGACTTTAAGATACAAAACAGGTGCACATAAGGGAAGGGAAGCAAAAATAATACAAAAACAGGGAGGGGGACAAAACCATAAGAGACTCTTAAATATGGAGAACAAACAGAGGGTTACTGGAGGGGGTGGTGGAGGGGGGATGGGCTAAAGGGGTAAGAGGCACTAAGGAATCTACTCCCGGAATCATTGTTGCACGGTATGCAAACTTACTTGGATGTAAATTAAGAAAAAATAAAAATAAAAGAATCGTTTCCACTAAAATTCTTCTTTGCAACTGAACACCACAAATTAACTTAACAGAATTTAAAATGCCCTTAGCAGGTGGTGATCAGCTAGAACACATGCAGTAGCTTATTTCAGCTTTTGGATCAATCTAACAAAAATTAGGAGCATCACTAGATTTCCAAGGACAGAGAAACAACAGGGTCCTGTTACGTGTTCAGGGAGAAACCTGACTGGTCAGCAGAAACGTGGTCCTTTCTTTACTGTTTCTATGCCATCTGCAGGATCATCTGTGTTTCAAAAGACTTGACTATATATGTGCTTTAGACGAATTTAACTACCTCAGACGTGTAATAAAAATGAATCAGGACATCTAGTGAAAGATTATCACTGCATTAGCAACATTTAAGCCCACTGTATATCCTGAAATGTCTCCGGGAGTTAGAGCCTGATGAGGGGCTCGAACTCACAAGCTGTGAGATCATGACCTGAGCCGAACTCAGACGCTTAACCGGCCGAGCCACCCAGGCGCCCGATCATTAAATATCATTTCATGAGTTACAAGAGAATGGTAATTTCAAAGAACCCCAACACATCTGAAAAGTTTCAAACAAATCAAAAAATAAAAATGTACCAAAGACCCCCCACGTTTTTATACCTATGTTACTGGTCATGAAACACTAATTAATAAATAGAGGTAATTTAGGTAAAAATTAAATATCACATATTTTACTAAACTATACAATTCAAGTGAAAACGAGGTATGAACTGAATAACAAAACACAGCTTCTTAGAAGCCTGACAGTTCAAAAAACTTCAGGTGTTTTTTTCTTCTTCTTCTTATGTCCCTGTACATTTTTGACTAAAAGTGAACAGTATTTTTAATTGCCATTTTCAAAACACAAACACCAGTTAGTCATTACCCACCTCCCAAAAACATACATCCTACTAACACACAGTACATCAGCCTTTATACACAACTATAGAGTCATGCTAACACAGCAGGGATATACTTATGAAACACATAGAAGAGTGACATATTGCACACAAATTTTCAGGCGGGGGAAAAATCACATTCCTTAAATGGTTTCAAAAAGAAAGGCCAAAGTATATATTATTTTGAAATTTACAACCTAAAATTTTTACCAAAATTGCAGGCATTCTCCAAATTGGCTAACCTGTTTTTATTTGCCATGATACTTCCCCTTGAAAAAGAAAGAACACACAATAGGCATCTAAAAACAAATGTGTAAAACACAAGGAAAGTACTTAGTGTCATGTTGGAATATAAAAATTTAAACATTTGGAGAGGCAATGATTTAAAAAGCATAGTGAAAACATTTTCTGTGAGTTAAGGTTTTCAGATTTATTGGGTGATCCAATTTTGGACTTTTCAGTCACAAAATACGGGGAAGAATTTAAAAATCCTAACAACTTATCTGTAAATTTAAGAATACGTTGTCAGATGGGAGGGAAGACTCTCTTACTGTACTATTGTACATTGATATTAATTTAACAGATTTGTCTAAAACAGATGGAAGTCATAGGTCTCTTCACTTTGCCCTGTATATTCAGAAATACGAAAACAAAATTAATTTTTATTCGACATTTCCATCGGTTCCCCCAGTTTTACAGTTTCACAAAACTGTCATTGCTCTTGTCAGACTTACCAGTGTTAAAGTGATGGCTGCATCTGATAACAAAGGCTTCAAGGCATAGCAACAATAATCCTGTTTAATATCAATTATTAGAAATGTATGGCTTATCTAGAGTCTCACTTTTCTCTGTAGGTCGCAGACCTGAGCTCATCTAGGTCCCTGTTTCCTCCCACCTTATACGGCCTTACCAGTAAATAAATAATTTTCAGACAGTTTACTACTGGGTTTGGCATTAATAATCTTTTTTCACTTAAAGAATGTTACTGGTCTTACAAGTAGACACGACTGTTTCTTTGCTTCAGACCAGAAGATGCGGATTACAATCCTTTGCTTTGAGGTAAATTAATATCAAACTAGAACACTTTAAATACTTAAAATCCCCATTAATTAATTTCCACAGGTAAATGGCAGCTTGTTATTAACTTGGAAATGTTATATCTGTACCAGAACAGTACAAAAGCCTAGTAAAGCAGTATATTGGGGGCTCTATTATTTTTAGATATCCCACTATACAAAAGAGCCATTAAGTGATACAGAGATCATAAGGGGCTGAGAAAGGAAGGTTAAGAAGCAAAATAAATAAGTAAATAAATAAAACAAGCATTTAGAAGCAAGCAACACATGCGGAACAAGCAAGAGATTAGTTTACGTGAAGAAGAGGCAACTTACATGGCTGTTGAGAAGAGAGCTTCTGTGAGTGGACAGACCGTCAGACTTTTGCAGCGTCTCAATCGCCATTTCAATCTGATAATAGATGTCATTAAAAAAAGGGCTCAAGACAAGACAGTAATAAACGGCTCACCAGAGAATTTTTGATAGATTCTTTAAAGTTCAATTTCTCCTTCAATGGTGGCTAATGAATAGCTCTCAATTAAATGTGTACTTCCCCCATCTTCCCGCCACCCCCAGAGAATAAAATAAAAATATGCACACTAATAATAAGTCTGATCACAAAAGTAAACCTTTTTTGAACATTCTGTAATTATAATCAGAATGGAGGCCTGAAAAGGAGGAACCCCAGTGGACTCTAGTTTCTAGCTATGAGGAAACAGTCTTGACTTTCAGATTTCGAGAGGTGGAGTAGTCACCACTCTCTAAACAGTATTTAATATTTGCTCTATTTTGTCATCAAAGAAAAATTACACTGCAGATCTTGTGTTTAACATGCATTAGTATTTTAATGCAAATGTACAAAGACACCCTCATTCGTGTTCAAAAGCTACTAAATCTATCCATTCCTCTCTTAACCCTGTATTAAAATTTGGACGTGGAGGGTCATTAGTATGAATAAACACTAAAATGTAATCATGGTCCCTACATTATATTTTAGGAAGTGGTGGTCAGGCAGAGCTGTTAGAAATGACAGCAGAAATGGAACACAGAAGAGAAAATAATTCAGAGTCGACAAAGAAAAGGGACAGAAACAGTCTGATTCCATGTAATCTTAGCATACCATGAGCAATCAGAACACCTTAATTAAGTAGCAGGTGCCAATAATAAATGAGATGCGCTCTTGATAACTTCATATTCAAGGATCTCTATCGCTCAGCTCCTAGCCCTAAAACACATACTGTAAATTCAGGTTCGGAACACCCTACCCTGTATTTGGTTACTGGGTTATACCAACAGTATTAACTGAAATTAAATTTTAAAAAATCACATGTGAGAAAGAAAATTGATTACATTATTTTTATTTCTACCATCTGATCAAATCAACAATTTAGTATAAGCAGCTATAAAAAATATTTAGTGCTTTCAAATGTAAACTGACTCATACTTTACAGCGGCTATGGAAATTAATGATGCTTTGAAATTCTAACACACAACATCCCCCTTCACCCCGCCCGGACCAGCACAAAAACAACGGATAGCAATGTCCATAGCAAAGTCTTTTTTCCCCCATCAATTTGCCAATTTCTTTCTGGTGGAACTTTATCCACAGAATGTTCAGTCTCATTTAGATCAACATTAAATCTAATTTTCTCCCAAACAACTTGGGAATTTAATAGCTTTAATTTTATTTTATGCTATTTCCACAAGTTACTGGTTCTTCCTCTTGAGAGTTAATAAAATAGAATACTGACAAAAATGTTAGGTCAGAAACTATAGAAACAATATTTTTAAAATAGATAGAATGCTTCCTAAGATGATGTAATACAATTTGTTTCACTGCTAATTTTTTTTTTTTTTTTTTTTTTTTTTTTTAAGAACACAAAATTAGGTAACTTGGCTTCTAAAGCATTTTCCCTGCCAGGTGGAATGTTCTATTCGTAGAGTTTACCAGCATACTTGGAAATAAACTGGAGAAGGTGATATTGTACAAGTGAAAAAAGACACATGACAGAAACAGCAATGTAAATGTAATGAGTAACCAGTTTACTAAAATGTGAACCTGGAAAACTATAAAGGACCTCAGTATTGCATCTCTTACAAGGGCATCAGTAAGTGTTCTTGTTTTCAAAGAAAACACATACATAAAGAAAAAAAAAAACAGCTGAAAAGCCTAATCCTCATGTGACATTAGATCACTTATATGAAGAATTCGCTCAAAACTCCAATTTGCTAAACTGCCTACATTTCCTTTCAAGCTTGAGTGTGGAAAATTCAAGGTTAGATTTCAGTCTGGTAAATAAAAATGAAATGACCTGTGTCGTGTGGTTTTTACACGTTTAGATGAAAGGTAAAAATTATCAGGAATGTAGCTGTCATACTGGTGGAGAAACCCATGTCTGCATTTGTTTTATTAATCAGCAATTTTAATTTCTTTAGGACTGAAAGGATTGGAGGTTGCTGTTTTTTATCATTAAAAAGGGGGCATGTTAAACAAACACTTTCCGTTTCTTCCTTAAGCCGGTTAAGCTTCAGACTGCGATTATGCATGAGGTTATTTTTTGAAAAGTCAGTTCTCTGAACGAAGGTTCGAAAGGTGCCCGGTTGCAGCTCTTACTGAACAACCATCCTTAAGGTGAGTCGCGAGTACCTCGCCTCTCTGTAGTTATCTAATGCTAGGTGACACGGGACTACTGTCTCATAATCAGATAAGAGACTATGGCAACTCTTCTGAGATCAAGTGGCGGCATGCTCCGTCCGAGAAGAGACGTCCAGCCTGGAAAGACAGGCCCTCAGAGCTTTAAGTGAGATTAGTGGGGTGAATGAGGCCAAGAGACTCCCTGTGGGAAAGAGCAGGTAAGAAACCGCTGTCCAACGCAGCCAGTCTGGGCATGTGACTCCCTAAAAAGTCTGGAAGACAAAGAAGATCCTTATCAACATACTAGGGACTATTTCAGACCTGCCAGCTTCAGCAGCTAAAACAGGACTCCCGTGAGAGTGGGAATGTACTCTGGGGGTGGTTCTCAGCCAGAGATAGGAAACTCTGGTCCAGTTCAACTGCAGACATACTTTCAGAAATGGGAGAAGAGGACTGTGCACCGTGTTTAGACAGGCTGCTGAAACATCAGAGGGATGGCAGGCTTCTGGTATGGAAAAGCCAGGAAAATCAATGAGGCGCTGTCCAGCCCTGGGAATCGTATGTGGTCCCAAAGCCTCAGATGCAGCCCAGAGACAGAATGCCTGGCCAAGTCCCAAGAGTCACAGCTCAGGTAATGAGAACTTCCTACCCCAACATGCCAGGTTGCTTTCTGACCACACATTAGCTGGAAGATACAGAGACCTCTTTCCATCGTGTCATGTGACAAGGTATCATGGAGCGTAGTGTGCAAAATCAGACCCGCTTGAAACAACTTGCTGAGAGAGTCATTTCCAGTGAAGCCTATTCAGAGAAATCAGACTTCATCAGAGAGCAACAGGGACTTCCATGAGTTTTGCTGTCAGTGAAGCTGAATTTGGGCGAAGAAAGAGGAAAGGGACCCTAGCTGCTATAAAAAAAAATCATTTGGGGCGTCTGGATGGCTCAGTTGGTTAGGCAGCCGACTTCGGCTCAGATCACGAACTCGCAGTCCGTGAGTTCGAGCCCCGCGTCGGGCTCTGTGCTGACAGCTCGGAGCCTGGAGCCTGTTTCGGATTCTGTGTCTCCTTCTCTCTGACCCTCCCCCGTTCGTGCTCTGTCTCTGTCTCAAAAATAAATAAACTTAAAAAAAAAAATCATTTGGGATTGTGTCACATTCCCATTTAGGAACTGGGGAAGTAAAGTGAATAGAGGTATAACACTCAGCTTCCCCAACCAAACGTTGAATTCTCAAAAGACGGAATCCCAGGGAACGCAGTAAGTGGGGTTCCTTCACTTGGGCACATGGCTCTCCACCCTAGGCCCGGAGTGCTAGTTAGAGACTATACCAACTACTTTCCTTCTGGTATAGAATGTGGCATGACCACAGGGCAGGAAACAGACTTTAATTCTCGTGTGATGGATTTAAGAAGGAAAAACAAGTGTGGACTCTGTAAGGGAGGGGACACCCCTATTATTTTGAGAGTATAGCAAATATGCACAATCTGTGGCAGTCTGTGCCAGAGAAGGAAATCTTTCCTGATTTCTCAGGAATCAGGATCAGAAATTCGGAAGAGGCCAGAGAGGTGCTGTATTTCATATCCAGGAGAGGAAAACAAACAAACCAACCCACAAAACCTCAGTGGCGCTCCTACAAAAAGAGAGCAAACCCTCTAAGAAGGACACCTGTTACCTGATGGGGGGATAGATACACAGTATGAGAGACGTGTGGCCTTAAGCCCAGGCGGCAAACTCTTTTCCAGTCACTTTAGTGCTAATGTCCTTGTTGGAATCAAGGACAGGTGCAGAGCCTCCATCCAACCAGCCGGGGATACCTTGAGGCTTGTGCCATACCCAGCCAAGAATCAGTGTCCCCAAAAAGGACTTCAGAGGAGAGTCCCACCCAAGCCCTTAGGAAAGGAGACTGGGAGAGGGAAGAGGGGTCAGAGAGTATCTGGAGGTCCAGGAGATACTTTGTTTGTATCCTTTTTTCCCAAGCTCAAAGAAGGGATCAATATTGTACTGTTTTTTCCCTAAGGCAGCAAATACTTATAAAGATAAAATTGAAATCGGAAAAAAAAAAAAAAACATTTTATCCGTTATTTATAGAACTCCCCATTATTACTTATAATTGGTATTTATAATTTCCCGTGATATTCTATTATGGATGGCCCCTTACTATTCTAGGATTGCCCCTTGTTTTGCAAAGTTGCTCCCAGCCTCAGGGGTCAAGAGATTTACAGAAGATGGGGACCTGGGAAGACGGAGGTCAACGTTCACCTCACATGCAGGAAGAATGGGCCGACTGTGGAGGGCAAGGTGGTGCAAAGAGGCTTCGCGTGACTGTGCTCTGGAGAGCATGGTGCTAAATCCTCAGCTTCTGCCCCGAAAAGTCTTCAGTAAAATCTAGGCCACTCACAGATACTGTGGGTACAAGTAATCAAGGCTGGCTGGAGCACAGGGTCCGCTTAGGGGCGGGCAATAATGTCAAAAAGGTATAAACCGCCATTTGAAATGCAGCCAAATGAGAAGAAATGAGTCTTTTGCATGAGTTACACGGGGCTAGAGAGAGGCTCCCCGGACATGTGATTTTTATACCCATTTATGAATGTGTATGCAATGGGTCAAACAGAGTATCTCATATGTGGACAATTAGGACTTTCTCTTAATGTAAATATCAACCAGTCAGTCATTCCATTACATGCTAATAAAGCTGAAGGAAAAAGAATAATTCTGTCACCTTATTCATTGTCTTCATAGGTCAAGGCACATTCTCTTGACTCTGAAATGGCTTTTTAATCTATTTTAAAGACTAAAGGTCAAGATTGATATATTCAACCACCACTCTAATTAAAATTTGGTCTCTTGGTAGAAACGATTTCCTTTCCAGAACTGTGAAAGAAAGGGATTTAAAAATAGAAAGAATATTATGATGCTTTCTGGTTTATAAAACTTTTTTTTTACATTAATTCTCGTCTGATCTTCATAGCAACTTTGTGAAACCAGAAAGGCAAAGAGTATCATCTCCTTTTCACAGATTAGAACACTGAGGCTCTCTGGGATTGAGGGACTTTCTTACAATTACTTACATGTTAAGTAGAAGACTCGAATACAAGACTCATTCCTCTAAATTCACTATCCTTTCCATTTTACGTAAATATAACAGAAATATAAATCATGCGGGAATTAAATCAAAATATCAAAGGTATCAAATGAAGCTATCTTCTGCAGAGTAGCCTGTAAAATTAAAATTTGCCAAATGGTTTACTGCTAACAAACAAGACTGACTTTCTAAAAGGAAAAGGGTTTAAATATGATTGAGAAGTATTACTTGAAAATGATTTCAAAATGACCAAGTTAAAGGCAACAAGTTTGAAATGGATGGTTACATTTTAATCATCATAAACGTAGCTGTCTTACATGTATAATAATTGTATTTTCTTGTCAATATAGTTTACTCTGTTAACCTCACCAATCAACACTTAGAGAAATAGCATTTTTGTTTCTGTGTCAAAGATTGGTAAATTCTCTAGAGAAACCCAATGAGGAGCACACTGAAGCCTGGAAATTTCCAGGGGCATCTGGGTGGCTCAGTCGGTTAAGCATCTGACTTCGGCTCAGGTCAGGATCTCACAATTCGTGGGTTCCAGCCCCGTGCCGGGCTCTGCGCTGACAGCTGAAAGACTGGAGCCTGGAGCTCTCTCCCTGCTCCTCCCCTGCTCATGCTGTCTGTCTCTGTCTCTCAAAAATAAATTAAGAAATCGAGACTGGAGATTTCCTTTGGGGTAATTCCTCCCCTGAACTCTAAGACTTCACATTTTGTTTGCATCTGAAATTAAGTAAGGCAGAAATATTTCTACTTGGTGGCTTTTGTCCAGAAAAGGTATGTGTGACTGCTAACATGACACAAAGCCACCACCTTCACGCCTGTTGGAAATGACATCCTTCTGCTGTATACAGGTAGGGTGGTGGGGGGACGGGCGGTTTCCTACAGGAAGCACTTCAGCCAGCAGAATCAAAGGAAAGAGCACTTTCACTTGGTATCTAGTCTATAGGATCACTCCAACACAGGGGTTTTCAAAGTGTGGCCCTGGACACCGGTTAGAAATGCACAACAACAACACCACACCTGAACACAAAACAACGGAGACTGTGGCCAGGTCTCTCATACAGGTACCGCCACGGCTCTGCTCTCCTCTTCAATTTGCCCAAAGCTGTGCTTTGCGGAATGCAAGGTGCAATCCACCAGCGGGTTATGATGTCAAATATGTGGGTCCTGGTCAGCAGTTTTCGAAGATTAATGAAATCCAAGAGAGTAGCAACTAATCAGGAGTCCCTGCCCAGAGCATGGGTAAGAACCGTTTTGTGGACCTTTGGTTTCAGTCACTGGTCTACGAATGATATATGCACATAGGTAATATATGTGTGCACATACAGATGTGTACTCAGGAATGTATGTGGGTGTGAGCACCGGGCCACAGTATAACAGTATTTCTTATTGTGGGTTGTGATCCCAAAACTTTGAATGCTCTGCACTAACCAGGTGAATCCGTTCCCTGTGGGTCACTGGATCCCTTCTTCTAAGCATCTAGAGATGTCTCTTGGGCCCAGGAGGCCTGGCAAGTTAGACAGTAATGCTCTGACTAAAATACCGCTCCCTTAGCTGTATATTTAGGCGGTACAGAAATCAACATGTAAATATGTCACACCAAAGCAATGTTCACAAGAAGCTTCACTCTGACAGAGTCAGGACATGTTGTTCTTTTAAGGCTTAAAAAAAAAAATCAAAAATGCCCAGACGACACTCCTAGCCAGCTTTGGTTTGCATCTCCTCTTAAACCAGAAAGTGGCTCAAGATGAAACCTCAATCGTACACACTGAGCATTTAGCGCCAAGAGGTTCCAAGTCTTGTAAACGTCTCAAAAATCTTCTCTATCCACATAATTCTATGACATTGAGAGAACAATTTTAAATTGCTACGCTTTCAACACGAAGTTCTGGCAGTTTTGTACCACCTGAAGCTGTTCTGAAATATTTATGAGAAAAAAAAAAAACCATTTGGATAAAAAAAAAATTGCATAAATTGAATGTGTTCTGAGAATATTTGATTTAAGTTGGTGGATTGAGACCAAGACTGTTGTTTTGGTTCCTCTGATCATTCTGTACAGCCCACATCCCTCCACCCTCACCAGGACCCAAAAGACTGGCATTATCAGTGCCTGACAATAAAACTATTTTCTAAGACATCTATTCCATAAGCACTCAGGGCTAGAATTACCCTTCAGGAACCTGCTGGGTTAGAATTCAGGGATAGGATTCAAGGCCAAGTTTATATTTGCAAATGTATAAATGAGATTTCCAATCTGCCCTTTGCAGACTATTCTCGGTATTAAGAACGTTTTTTACATTGTATTCAGCCTGTATGATCACTAAAACAGAGGATTTCTCAAAGTGTGGTCCTGGATCTGAATCACCTGAGCACCGGTAGAAAATGCAAATCGTGGGCCCTTCCCCACATGGGAGTCAAAAGCCCTGGGGAAGGGTTCCAGTGATGTCTTTAACAAATTCTCTAGAGAATGCCCTCTCAAGTTGGAGGAACACTGCACTAAAATATTCCCCCCCCCCAAATTTTTTTCTTTACCAGGGTCAGACTGCAGTAAGCAGCAAGGTGATGGGCATCCCTACAATGGTGCTGGTTAACCCTATTAAAGAGTGACTTTGAAGTCTAAGTATTATTTGGAGTTTTGCTTCTCTCTTCGTTCTCTTCCTACCCAATACAATCCAACCCAACCTTTAGGCAGTTTTGCAATTTATATATTAGCAACAGGATCAGAAGGTAATCAGAATTTTGGTGAATCTAAAATTAATCAATTTAAAACACATCAACGATTTTGTGATTTAAAAAATAATGTGGTGAGAGAGAAGATAAAAGTCCTCACTGAAAAGAAGTTTGTGGATTTCCATTTTTGCCTTTGAGGATTAAGTAGCTTTCTGGTTGACCGGAACTGGCTCCAGTACCCATCCTGTAGAAGCAGAGAGCCTGGTCCACAGGGAGAGCTCAATAAATGGGTAAGTGAGCGATTAAAGAAAATAATCAAGACACGAATAGAAACACAATACATTTACTTTCGCTCCAAAATCCCGTGTAAGAATAGATCCAAGATTCTTTACTAAATGCAATGACAGTTGCCATTTTGCGAATTTCCAACAGTCTTAATAAAGGATGACTTTTTCTGAAGCCTAGGAACAAGGTTTAATTTGAGTTGTGACACCTCATGGACAATCTTTACACGGGGCACATGAAGAAAGGGTTGTGTCGGTTACACGTATTTGGGGGACATGACCAAATAGATACGCTTAATCATCAAGGGCTTGCGTGAAATTTTTGCAAGTCATAAATCACTTTTTTTTTTAATGGATAATGTATTCACATGCCTCCGTGTGTATTTTTTTCTTCATGCATTCTTCTGGAGATATCTCTGTGCTTATATAAGCATATGCAAATGCAGGTTTCTATTTAAACACACGTAACCTCTTGCTTTTTTCCTTTTATAATACGGAGATCTTTTCATCTCTCTATATCTAAATCTATGTATGTTTCTCCCTATTCATGTAAGTACATACACTTACTTCCTCATTCTTGACCGGCCGTAGAAAATCCCACTGAATGAAGAAAAAGGCACCAAAACATATTTACCTAGCTCCCTGCTGATGGGTTAGTTAAGCCTTTTCCCAATTGTTCTATTATAAAGAACCCTCAGTGGAATACGGCTGTTTATGCATTTTATGTATGGAAGAGTATCATAGGTAGGATAAATTACTAGAAGTACACAGTACACTCTGGGGGTGAAAGGACATGTGTGTTGTCAATTTTTATACAAATGTCCACACTGCTTTCCAATCCTGTGCCAGTCTAGATTCCTACCAGCAGGGCGGGAGAGGTCCGGGTTCTCTCCACCCGCGGTAAGGCTTACTGACTCTCCTGGCTCTACCTGCGTGAAACATAAACCACAGTCTCTTTTGGGGGGTTATTTTCCATCTCCTTCTAGGGGGACTGCTCGTTCATATACTCTCCCCATTTCTTGGTCTTTTTATTTTTCTGAGGGGTTTATAAGAGTGGTCTGTATATGAAACAGATCAGTTCTTCAGATGTAATGTCTCTGAACTTTATGCCCAGTTTTTCTTGCCCCATTGCCTTTGTTTACTGCGGTTTCGGGCACATGGAATGTTTTCACTTTTATGTAGCAGATTTTATCGAGATACTCTTTGTAGCTTCTGAATTTCACATCAGCTTCACCACTACAAAAGGATAATAATAAGATGCGTTCTTCCATCCAAGCGCAATTAATTTTTGCATAAGGAGTTAAGGTACGGAACCAACCCAATTTTCTCTCCTAGTTATCCAGTTGTCTTTATGGATAATCCATTATTTCTCCACTGACAGGCAGTGTGACCTTTATCATATATTATATTCCTCCATACATTTGACCTGTTTATGGTCTTTAGTCCAGCACTGGGCTAGACTGATCTAGTCATGTGCTGACCATTCTGCCTTAATTATTATAATTTTATAATATGTTTGAATCCCACTGTAGGGCTGTTAACATTATTCTCCAGTATTTCTCTTTTTACAAAATTCCCTTCGCTATTCTTACATGTTTATTTATATAAACACGTCTTTCTCATAAACAGAGAAGAACCTATTGGTATTTTGATTGGGATCATACTGAAATATTAAAATTAACAGGATTCAAAATGTTTGATGCTGAAACTTCTTTTTAATTATTCAAACTTCTTTTTGTGCCCCTCAGGAACATAGAGAGTTTTATTAAGCTGGATCTTTTTTAAAAAATTTTTAATGTTTATTTATTTTTGACAGAGAGAGAGAGAGAGAGAGAGAGAGAGACAGAACATGAGGGGGGAGGGGCAGAGAGAGGGAGACACAGAATCTGAAGCAGGCTCCACGCTCTGAGCCGTCAGCACAGAGCCGGACGTGGGGCTCGAACTCACTGACCATGAGATCATGACCTGAGCCGAAGTCAGACACTCAACCAACTGAGCCACCCACGCGCCCCATATTAAGCTGGATCTTATGCAAATATTGTTCATTTACTGCCTGGTATATTTTAAATTTATTATAAATGAGATCTTTGCTTTCATAATATTTTCTAATTGCTGTTATTTGTATCTAGAAACCTTACTGATCTCATTGAATATGAATTTTACTAAATTCTCTTATTATAGTTTTTCATTTGGTCTCTAGGGTTTTTAGCAGGTATACAATCATATCATCTGCAATGCTAACCTCCTTATCTCCTTTGAATTTTCATATTTTCTTTTTCTTCTCTAACTACATCTTTCTTGTAATTTTGAAAGCACGGTTAAAAAACTCCCATCTTCCTTTCCTACAAGGCAGATGGGAAAGGTACTGAAACTTATAATGAGTAAATTTAAAATAAATGTGTACAATTATTTCTAACTTTCTACAGTTAGATTACAAAACTCCTAGCCAGTGAAATTTATGGGTACCGACAATTATAACCAAACACAGTAGCTAGATTTTAAAAGAAACCATATAATTCTGTGGCCAATAAAAACAACTACAGTTATGCATGCTGAGAAAGTGGTAATCAAATCACATGCTTTTGTAGGATAAATTGATAAACATGGGAACATGGAGAAATTCTCTCTCATTTGAAAACTGGTAATTGGTCATACGTATTGTGTTGTAATTTCCCTCATTAAACAAAAAGACATGGGCCAGTGGAAGAGGAAGTGTGAAAATTTTATGGGTCTAGCTACCCTACACTGCAATACTGGATATTTACCAAAAAATACAAAACAAAACAAAACACTAATTCAAAGAGATACACGCACCCCTATGTTTATTGCGCCATTATCTACGATAGCCAAGATATGGAAGCAGCCCAAGTGTCCACTGATAGATGACTGGATTAAAAAGATGTGGTATGTATAAGCAATGGAATACTACTCAGCCACAAAAAAGGACAAAATCTTGCCATGGGCAACAACATGGATGGAGCTCGAGAGTATAAGCGAAAGAAGTCAGGCTGAGAAAGACAAATACCATATGATTTCATTCAGATGTGGAATTTAAGACAAAAAACAAGCAAAGGGGGAAAAAAGAGAAACAAACCAAGAAACAGACTCTTACCTATAGAGAACAAAGTGATGGTCACCGGAGGGGAGGTGGGTGGGGGAGGGGTGAAATAGGTGATGGGGATTAAGGAGGGCACCTGCTGTGATAAGCACCAGATGTATGGAACTGGAGAATCACCATATTGTATACGTGAAACTAATATAATATTGTAGGTTAACTATACTGGAATTAAAATTAAAACTTAATAAAAAAAAACTTTATGGGTCTCATGATTCATATGTAACTCTCAGACTACAGTGTACTTTAATTACCACCAATACATTTCATATTTTATCTGGATTGCCTGGTCTTCAGGAGTGAAACATGTTTTTTTTTCTTCCTTCAAACTCTAGAGTAGTTTCGAACTAATAAATTAATTTGAAATTTCATTTATAAATACAAGGGTAAAGCAAAAGTTACTTATTCCTCTATTTATAAGAATTTACAAATATCATTAAACCTTCCTAATTGCACAGTTGTAAGACTGAGCCCTACATCGGGCTCTGTGCTGACAGCACAGAGCCTGCTTGGGATCCTCTCTCTCCCTCTCTCTCTCCACCCCTTTTCTGCTCATGCTCTCCCTTTCTCTCACAAAATAAATAAATTCATTTTTTTTTTTAAAAACCTTCCTAATCTTGATTTCACATGAAATAGAATCTAGCCATCTCTCACAGGTTATGTAACAGACCTGTGTTCTGAAATGCTGTTTCTCTAGGAAATAGCTAAAAATAAAAATAATTCATTCTATTTGTGCTTTAGAAATGGAAGGGAATCCATCAGCTAGGCTCAGGAGAGGCTGAAGGCCCCTGTCATTCTGTTTGTCTTAACCTTCTAGTTTATCAAGATTTCTAGGAGTGGAATGTCTTACAGCCTTAACCGTAAAATTACTGCCTCCAGATCTTATCAGCCTCAAGGCTGGAGTGGAGTGGAACTGACTGACGGCTGAATGGAATTTAGATGAAGCGATGGAGACCACCAGTCACTCAAAGTCCCATTTTATTAAGTGCTTCGAAAATGAGGTCCCAGAACCTTCAGTCAATTTAGGATTTAGTACAGGAAGCAGAAGATTCACGGTACTCTCTCTGAGGAGGTTCACGTGGGGGTTCAAGTTGGCCTAGAGCAAACACGGCACAGGAAAACAGAAAATGCTATGATCATAATGGACATACAGGCTTCTACCAAATAAATGGAGTGCTTTCTTTCTGTGTTTTTGTCATTGGGATTGCCTGGAAGACTAAAAAAAATCATTTAAAATAGAAATTACTATGTCTGTAATATATGAAATATGACATATAAAATAACTGATGCATGCATAATTTATGCACGCTTTTAAATTAAAAGATTTTTCTTCCAAGCATATCTTTATATATGATAATTAAACTTGGGGCACCTGGGTGGCTCAGCTGGTGACGCGTCTGACTTTGACTCAGGTCGTGATCTCGCAGTCCAGAGAGCCCCAGAGCCCTATCAGTTTGTTCTCTATAGTTAAGAGTCTGTTTCTTAATTTGTTTCTCTCTTTTTCCCCCTTTGCTTGTTTTTTGTCTTAAATTCCACATCTGAGTGAAATCATATGGTATTTATCTTTCTCAAATGTCTTGAACCCCACGTCGGACTCTGTGCTGACAGCTCAGAGCTTGGAGCCTGCTTCGGATTCTGTCTCCCTCTCTCTCTGCCCCTCCCCCACTCACACTCTGTCTCTGTCTCTCAAAAATAAATAAACGTTAAAAAACTTAAAATTAAAATGAATACTCAAAGAACTTGATGCACTCGTTGTCTCCAAGGAAAAACCCCGCAGAACAGCATCAGGAGACCACCTCACCATGCACACTCCTAGATCTTTTGAGCTGTGCTACTTAAAAATATGTAGCTAATGCATATACAAAATTGATAAAAACCAAAGGAACGAGAAGGGCAAAAGCATTTTCTGGAGGCACTAAACATATTCATTTGTCTTTAAGTCATCACTGTACCCAACATGGGGCTCAAACTTACAACCCCAAGATAGAGAGTTATTCGCGCTACCAACTGAGCCAGCCAGGCACCCCATTCATTCATCTTTTTAGAAAAAAAAAATTCTCTTACATAAAATCCATGAACATGTAAACCCAAAAATAAAGGAAAAAAGCATCTATAACTCTTAAGCAAATTCTTAACTTTCTATAAATTATATAAGCTAGACCAGACTTTTGTTTATATAGCGTCAGATGGACATTCAAATTTTCTTCCAGATAAATCAAAGAAATTAGGATATTTTACATTAATCAAAAGAAGGAGAGGTATGAACAATATTAGTTTCAATACATTTTCCTTGTGCCTTTTGGTGGGATCTACTTTTAGCAAGAGGCATTTAACATATATAATTACTAAATGTATATATAGAAAGGTATAAAAATTAGCTTTCATATCACAGTCTAAAAAATGATTAATGTAATCTTATTTAGTTAACAAGAAGAGAAAAAAAAAACCCTCCATAAATAACCATCTAATTATAAGAACACAAATGTTATTTTATAGAGAAGTGAGTAAATAAAGCTTCTTAAATTGCTAATTATTATAAAGTCTGGGATAACTATGTTGTGATGAGCACAAAAATATCACTAACTACAATCACAAGCTTCTGAGCCTCA
The DNA here is from genome assembly GCF_028749965.1 of Puma concolor. Taxonomy (NCBI): domain Eukaryota; kingdom Metazoa; phylum Chordata; class Mammalia; order Carnivora; family Felidae; genus Puma; species Puma concolor. The sequence continues at coordinate 8,240,747 of NC_141679.1, read as the reverse complement.
AACGCAAATTGGGCTCAGGTTCCAAAATTCTAAACATTCTACAAATGGTATGGTTATACAGAAAAACAATGAAGAAAAATCACAGTTTTAAACGGATAAAGACATACAAGGAAACATCATGGTGATGCGGTTAGGAGAAAGGTCAGAGTATATGACGAGCTAGAGCCGTGACTGAAGCTAAGTGTTCTGCCATAATGTCCATGTGCACTGACATATTAACAATAAATAGATCCCTGGAATTACTAGTTTTATAAAATGTAAACCATTTATTCAGGTAGCAGCGTAGCTGAACTCACATCCAGTGATGTTCCAATAGAAGTGCTCATCGTTTTGACACTTATTTAATACTAGCAGTAGGAAATGCCTATTAAATGTGTGTATACACATGTTTGTGTAAGTAAAAACATATATACCTATTATATAAAGTTTATACACATGGACCCCACTGACCAAGTAAAAAAAAATAGAGTAAGTAAAAGGAGAAGTAGTATTTTGGCCAAATCTGAATGTCAGTGGTTTATACCATAATACATTCGTAAAATAAAACTATATTTGTTACTATCATAATCTTTTAGAAAATTCTGATATTTCTACGTAACTTGAAATCTGGACATTTTTACAATGCAGGGATCAAATACGAAAACATGTTATATAAAATATTTTTTCACTTAAAGGTATGAAACTAAAGGAAATCATATGCTCAAAAGCAAATCCTCTGTTAATGATGCAGAGAGCCTTCTAGTATAAGACAGATGGTTGTATACTGAGACTAGGTCAGAAAATATTTCAAGTGCTATTTCTTTATTTTTCTTAGTAACGGCGTCAATGTAAAATGATCTTTTCGTTCCCATTGGCATATCCTAGGAACTGGTTTGCACATTGGAGTAAACCTTCCTTTGATTCAGAAGTTATTCCTACTAAATTCAGATAGACGTATTTCTGTACAGACTGAGGCCAGATATAAGAGAGCGAAGGCAATGATTCTGAGAACTGGAGCAGGAAACCTTGCTACCCATAAACCGAGTAAAGGTTTGTGTTGTTCCCAAGAGCTCAAACTAGCTCCGCATCAACCAAATCAACTGACTACACATTCCACTTATTATAGCCTCTTAAGGAACAGCCCAACTGACTATTTCCCAGGAGGGAATTCTGACCACAGCAGAGGCCACTGCTACCTGGTCAGCTGTGTTAGGCATGCCACAGGTGATAGGCTGAACTCTATAGAACAGCCAGAGAAAGAAACTTCAATGGCACAGCCCCGCTCAATGTTTGAAAGAAATGCCTTGAGTCTTGGCCAACAAGTTGTTAGAGATTGTGCTCATGCACATTCTTTGTTTGGGTGTGCAGAGAATGAAAAAGCTACATGAAAATCAGTAAATTCCCTTTAAGGACATGGGCTCTCTCAAAAAATCTTGAGTTCTAGGAGTCTAAACAATCAGAAGCCACACATTTTCTAACGTTTGGCAAAAGGAGAATGGTAGAAAATCTTAAATAGGTTTCACGGCCCTTCAACTTTGTTAGCTTTACTACAGTAACAGATGTGAAACTGTGCACACAGCTGTGAATGATGGAGATGAAGATATTCAGGACTATCGGGGGGGGGGTCTAAATCAAATATAAATCTTGGTCATAGATGTAAGATAATACAATAAACACTAGCAGATGTATATTTAGACAGTATGTATCCATCACAGGACACTGTCACATGTGCTTTGAGAAGGCACCTTATGAGTTTTCCGTGCAAAAGCCATCTTTTTATTTCACTTTTTTACTCCTTTTGCTAAAAAGGAAATTTTCTTGTAAAAGAAGAAAACAAGCTACCAAAGAACATCCTTAAATATTACCCTTAAACATTAATTTGGTGAGAATAAATTAATATATACAATTAACACTATGAATTGACTATTTTTTTTAAAGAGGTTTCCACTATTCCCGGTGATTATAATTCAGTTATTTTAAGTGTTAGTTTAATTTACCAATTAAGATAATAAAAATCACACACCAAATCTGTGTGATGGATAACTTAAGGAGCAATGCCACTTCTCACGGTCTACGTAGAAAACCAACAAAACAAAACCTATAAGACTTCCTTCGTTACGTTTGCACCTGTATCACCACGACCCAGAATAATCAATTTCATTAACTCAGCGATAACGCTCATACATTTAGTAAACCCCCATCAAGTGGATGAAGATGTTTAACAGCGAGGCTGCCTTCAGTGTGAAGGCAAGCAGGAGAGCCAGGAGAAGGATTGGGGATGGACAGATGGTACGCCAGCATGGGAGAGGGTGATGAAAGCAAAGTGGGAAAGAACTCTTTCTCCCCATTCGTCAGTCTTCCTAAGGCCTTGATAAATGACAAGTGTTTCTCTTTCCACTGAAAATGACTTTTCTGGGGGGCCCTTACCAGGCGCGCTATAAAGTACCAGCACCTAATCTACCTCTTTTCCTTTAATGGTCAGGGTGGAGTTACTTTTACATCTAGAACATTTTACGATTCCTTTGTAAATATTATGATTTTTAAAGCTGGGAGGAAATCAGGAAATCACTCGGTTTAACTAAGCCCTTGTTTTGCTGCGAGGGGAACTGAGGTCCAGAGAAGCCATGATTGCGTCCCTAATCTACATAAATATCCTGGCGTGACAAAAAAAGTTTGGGGATGCCACATTTAGTGTTATTAAAAGCAAGAGACGGACACACATAAGAAATGCTTCACAACACAAAGAAAAAAAGTACAAAAAAGAGCTCTCCCTCAGAATGGCTAGGTCATCTTGTTCTGATGTTAGCAGGAAATGGTAGATTAAATATAATGGGCTTTAAGAAATGGAGTAGGGAAAAGGTACTAAATGATGAAAAGTATGAACACGTGTATTGATTACCAACCAAAAAATTACGTACAAAATACTTACCAAGTACATATTATATCTCGAGGAAAATCCATAAAATGAGAGCTATAAAGCCTCTCGTAATTATTTTCTACCAAGTGTGTTTCTATCTCTGTTTCGTTGTAAGAACAAAACATACGGTAAGATCACGAAATGCACTGAATTCAAATCCCCAGCTCCCCTTCACATGAGGCACCTATGAGCTCAATTCCATTGCCACTTCCTCCAGGCGAATATTCTCCTTACACTTAGCTGCGGTGAGCAGGGAAACCTTGGGATAGAGTTTGATGATATCGAATTCTCCACAGCTTTCGATTCCTACTTCTATGACGGCCTTTCAACACGTGACAATTTCTTGTGTCAAAATAAGTATTTTTCTTAAACTTTAAAAGCGTGAAAATTCAAATATGTAGGTGTGTTCGGCTTCCTCATGCCTATCATCAGAGCCAACGTGGATGCTTTTTTGCTGGAATCACCTAGATCAGTGCTTTCCCAAGCGTCTCTGTGGCAGAATGCAAACTGACTTTACAATATGGCACCTGGGTAAACACTTTTGTTGTCACTATTTAAGTATGGGTTTTCATGGACTTTAGAAAAAAAGGACACACGGTTTTAGAAGTGAATCCATTTTAAAAATACGTTAAGTAAATAACAGTAGAGGTGGTGTGAATATGGCCAAACTAAATATGTAAGGTTTGGGAAATGCTATTCTACATATGGTAACTTCTCCAGTGATGAGTTAACATAAATATCACTGTTCGTGAAAATTCCAAACTAAGTTGTATTTTACTCTATTACTTCCTGGCTTTTATCTCATAAAGCGGTGTCAATCCACATAATACGAAAGTAATTTCTTTCCACAGAAATTAATTTTACTGAATATCACTGAAGGAAGCCTATGAAAATCAGCATTAATGAGTAAGACACACCCATCTTTCCATTATTAATAACAACTTCCCAATTCACCTAATTGTGGGCCACAACATCAATATTGTTCTGCACAATAATACCACACGTACCACACCCTGGGTAATGCCACAGTACTCAAACTGCTCGACACAGTCTTGCCCAGCCCAGTCTGTGTTGTTTTCTCCCCTCCAGAGAGGAAAATGTACCGTAGGCGCTAGCAAGAAGCTAAATGGAACAAGTCAAAACTGAAATACTTACTGTCGCTGGGGAGGCCCGAGTAGTGTGTGTCACTGAGTGACCAGAGTTCTCCATAGAATTGCCGATAAGATAGGTTCCTCCAGAGCTGCTGATGAGTTGTCCTCCGGTGACGCCCATCTGAATCCCACCGGTGCCCACCATGCTGTGGGACGAAACCACGGTAGTCACCTGCGCAGAACTCCCTTGAGTATCAAAGTAATTCCCTCCAGTGTTTTGGCTGTACATCTGCGTTTCTGTGTAAGGGTAAGTTGTTGTTCGGCTTTAGAAGAAGAAGGAGAAAGGAAGCAATTTAGTAGCTTATTTCTATCATCTGAATGATTTTTTTTTTCTAGCGTGAATATATGTTTAAATGACATCAGTTAGCTTATTACCCTTTGGAACAAGGCAAGTTTGGCATTTTTGCATGAAACTTACTCCGGACATAGTTGGGTTGACTTCCCAAATTAGAGTACCTCAGCATTCCTCTGTACTTGAGAGCTTTTTTGCCCTCAGCTAGTGCCTACCTCCAGCGTATAGATAAGTTCAGGTCTCGTCCATGTAAGAAATCTTCCTGAACAACTTGTCCGATTCCTTACAACACTTCCTGCGGATCCCAGTTTTAGGAAGGGGGCTGATGAGTCAACTCGCCCTGCTACTCCCCATTCCTGGATGGCCGCTAAGCAGCTTTCATGACCAAGGGAGCGGGCTTGGATCTCTTTCTGGCCACCGTAAGGACCTTGTTCACTCACCCTAGACCCTCAGTCCCGCTCTCTACCCCCTTCTCTTCCTTCACACTCAGGTTTCTGTTGGAGGAGAAGACTGTGCCATCTTTGCATGCCCTCACTTTCCACTTGGCAACACGTGGAGTTAAGCTTCTGCCCTTGGCTTCTCAATGCAGTTGCTTTTAATAAGGTCACTTGTGACCAAATCTAAATACCAAGCTAAAAGGCTGCAGTCAATCCTTATCTTTTTTTTTTTTTTTAATTTTTTTTTTCAACGTTTATTTATTTTTGGGGCAGAGAGAGACAGAGCATGAACAGGGGACGGGCAGAGAGAGAGGGAGACACAGAATCGGAAGCAGGCTCCAGGCCCTGAGCCATTAGCCCAGAGCCTGACGCGGGGCTCGAACTCACGGACCGCGAGATCGTGACCTGGCTGAAGTCGGACGCTTAACCGACTGCGCCACCCAGGCGCCCCAATCCTTATCTTTTTTGACCAGTCTGTAGCATAACGTTGTTGACCGCTCCGTGGAGCCCTTTCCTTCCTTCTCCTGTTCTGATTAAGTAGCTTATTTGCCTGATTTATTTTCCATCTCCAATGGACTCTAACTCAAATTTTAACCTGACTTTGGCTTTTCACTTCTCATTCTGAAATAATTAGAAGCTCACCACAAGTTGCAAAAGTAGGACGGAGAGGTATAAAATACTTTTACTTAAAAAAATTCAAATATCAAAAAGTCAAATATTAAAATTCCCGGTTCTATCATCATTCTCTTCAACCTGCCACACTCCAGAGCTAGCCACTCCAGATAGTTTGGTGTCTATGTTCTCGGCTCCCCTCTATGTATGCATAAAGTAACTCGGTCCTAACCTCTCTCATTTCTTAAGTTTCTATAGCATTTCTTCTCCACTTTTTTCCACCATTACTTTTCAAAAACCTTTTGGAAGCTCCAGCTTTCTGGGATTTTAAATACTAAGAGTTTCTGAGGTCTCCATTTTTAGTTTTTTTCTTTCTCCTTTTTATTCAGATCACCTCTTTTTACCATGCTCATAGTAAATGACCTTACCTAAATTAATCTCTCTCTCTACTTTGTGATTATATCTTTAAGAATTTAAAATCTGGTTTCTAACAGCCACCTGGGTATCTCTACCAGGAAACCCCACGATACATGGGAAGTCCCCTGTGTAAAATTTAACATTCGACCAGAAAGAAATTCTCCATCTCTCTTGCTCCTTTTCGCATAGTCCCCCCACTTCCAGGCGGAGGGCAGCACCACCACCCTCAGCTTTGGAAATTATTACTGACTCTTTCCTTGTCCAGCCCGACATCAGTCACTAAGTCTTCCTAATTTTACCTTCTAAACAATTTTTCAATTCTCCTTTCCATTTTCATACTCACTGCCTCCACTCACAATATTCTCTTTTATAATTGCCCTCTCACTGGCTTTCTTTCCTCTAACTTGGTTCTCTTCCAATCCGTCTTCAGATCTGCGGCCAGGGGAACTAACTTTTCTAAAATTCAAATCCGAAAATAAAAGTTTTCTTAAAAACCTCTCCATGAATCTCCCTGGCCTCCAGAAGAAATTCTAAACCCTTGATCTGCCTTACAGGAAGCTGCGAGGGCCGGTTCCCCCCCCCCCCCCCCCCCCCCCCCCCCCCCCCGTGCTCTCTGGACGTGGGACTAGCCATGTCCTCAAAAGCTTTCCTCACTCACACCACGCGGACCTTTTCACTGGTTCCTCCCAGAATTATTTTTCTGCACCCCTTGCCGTCTATGGCCACTCCCAGTAGGGCTGTTCCGTTTGTTCCCTGTCGTCTCCCAACAACCTGTGCAAACCTGAAACACTTACTGCTAATTTCCAGTAATGCACTTACTGCTGATTTCCTCATGTCTCCGTACTCCTGTGAAATCACATTTTATTCCCATCTGTGCCCTCAACACTTGACGCACCTGCTGGTATCCAGCAGGCACACTAGTCAACAAATAAAAATACGATTCTATTTAAAAGTATATTTGACATAATAGCCACTTTCATCAATTTCTAAAACATAAATCCTTCTTTGTTTTGTGAACACATGAGAAGTTACGTAAACTATTCCGAGATGTTTTGGTGTCGCTGAAAGCAGGTCATTTAAACCCATTACGATGGATACTTGTAATATAATTTATAATGTACATTCTAGTAAAATAATAAAGATGTTCTAAAAGTATTCTCCACTCGGTAAAGTTACTGCTTTCCTGAAAGAGCACAGATCCAAGTACAAAATTTAGTTTGGGGTGATGATTGAAATAACTCCACAGAGAACGCTTTTTTACACATAGAAAGATGTCATTTAAAATACATATACATCACGGTTCTATTTCCCAACTGGAAGTCCATTTATATTTCAAAGAATAGCCATGTTGATTTCAAATTTAGGTAAAAAAGAGAAATGCAGTCACTTTAATTTATCCAAATATGACAATGACCCTATGTCATTGCGCTGAAAATAACCGTCTTTTGTTGCTATTTAAGTAAAGCCAAGTAAAGTGTAGAAATAAATAGGTGACAATAAATATTTCCACAAAGGTGGGTATGCTGCTGGCCTTCCTTTTCATGGTCCAAACAAAATGATTACGCGTGCTTCTAGCACTAACTTGATTTCACAAATGAAACACCCAATAGCTAATAATAGAGAATATTTCCTGACCAGTTCTGATGCAACAGGCACTATTTTACGTGCTTTTCAGATGTTAACTCATTTAATCCTCATTACAACTCTACGAGATGGGTACTATTCTAATTTCTATTTCACAGACAAGGTGAGTAATTGTTTAGAAAAGGTTAGATAGATTACATAGCCTTGCCCAAAGCAAACAGCTAAAAAAAAAAAAAAAAAAAAGATTTGGAGTCTGCACTTAGCCCATGCTTTCAACCATTTCATCACAAAGAAATAACTTTTTATGCATGTCAAAAATATTTGTGAACGACCATGGGAAGAAATCTCTACAAGGTGGTCCAGGGAATGCATGAACTTCCTGTGGCTACTGGGGATTTCCTTACACCTGAGCTCACTATCTCCTAGCACCACAATCGCAGAAGACAGACGCGCAGTGATCAACAAGGAGAGATGGACAGGGCAGGGTTGTTTCAGAGGACACATAACCGCCTCACACTTGGAGTTTAGAGGGTCTAAGATCATGGAAGAACCAAGAGTAGAGTAGAGTAGATCGCCACTCTATCATAAGAGAAACGCTCCTAGGGATCTGAATCACTCCATCTGTTGGACATGCCTCCTCGATATACTAAGTACTCAGTGAACAAGGGTAATACAAACAAATGCACCGTAGGTATACAAAATCTCTATAGCCCGCAAATCAGTATGAAAATATGGCAATTGACTTTTATTTTCATACATCCTTCTAGTAGTTAGAGATGATTCGTGAGCTAGAAAGTGAGAAAAGAACGCGAGGAGGGGAAAAGTCACTGAAGGATGTGCCTCATCCATATTTGACATCACGTGGGGGGAAAAGTCTTGGCTACTGCACAAACACATATTGGGGTAAAGACTGACAATTTCAGCTGGGGGGGAGGGGCAGGGAAGAACACATTTTATCACGAAATCAAGTGTCGTGAATGGTTTCTGAATTTGTCTCTGACAAATCAACACTTACAGTGGGAAGAGAGGAGACTCTTAAACTGGGTCACAGAGGCAGACCACAATATCCTTAGTCCTGTCCTTCAAAGGTTAAGAAGATAAGCATTAACCCAGTGCTGGATTTCTGCCTGGAGCTGGAGCCAGAGCCATGCACAGATAACTCCTAAAGTTCTCTGTCATGTCTGCATGCTCTAAACTCCTGGATAAATACTGAAAAATGTATGTAAAAAAAAAAAAAAAAAGCAGACAACAGCCAAAACAGTTCTTTCTTACGTAGTAGAAGCAACGACTCTTTAATTCTGATACCTGAGATCAGCCTATCTTTCATAACGTATCATGAATACATGTGAGTTATGGCTTGCACACTATTTCCCAACCCCCCCCCAAATTTCCAACACATACGTTCCAGAAAATGTTCCAGAAGCTTCTTCGTAGCTGACTCTTTTATAAGGTTCTGTGTGAATGTCAGGACTGATCCAGTGAATTCAGGAAATTAGTGCTGTTTGTATCCCATGATGCCTCAGCATACACTCTGGCTAAGCATGACCCTGAATAGTCCCAGCCCGCTTATTTACTAGAATGATTATGTCAATTTACCCTAGCTATAACCTATTTTCTATTTTCTTTAGCGTCAAGTGTCTTATCCGCAAGTCCAGCTATATAATATCTGCAAACTACGTGCTTTGTGTTTTACCCAGGTTTTGAATATCCTCCCACCAATAAGCCAGTCAACTACAAAATTAAGCAATGGCATGAAAATGGTAAATTAAGGAAATAAAATATCTTGCAAGTTTTTTTTTATTTTATTTTTTTTTTAATTTTTTTTTTTTAACATTTATTTATTTTTTTGGGACAGAGAGAGACAGAGCATGAACGGGGGAGGGGCAGAGAGAGAGGGAGACACAGAATCAGAAACAGGCTCCAGGCTCTGAGCCATCAGCCCAGAGCCTGACGCGGGGCTCGAACTCACGGACCGCGAGATCGTGACCTGGCTGAAGTCGGACGCTTAACCGACTGCGCCACCCAGGCGCCCTCTTGCAAGTTTTATTACATAAAATTTATTATGAAGACAGAATATGGTAATGTGGATCATGATAATATCTTACATTGGTATAATGTTTTATTCTTCACTGGCTACTCTGTACACGTTCTTGTAACAAATATTTACTGGGCATCTATTCTAGCACCCAGAATAAAAGGAACAAGACAGACAGGACATCTACTGTCATTAAGGGCTATATGATATAAGGAGTAGGTGATCACAAATATATGAAATAAGATAATTAGGAATTTTCCTAAGTTCATGAAATAAAAATTGAATACGAAAGATAATAAATGGAAGGGAGCATATCAGTCAAGTAATGTAACCCCAAAGAAGAGATATGTAGATTAAAACTAAAAGAGGAAAAGGGGTCCTCTCTATGGAAAGCGGAAAGAAAAACCTATCGGGAAGAGAGCACAGCATGTGCAAAGTCACAGCACGACAAAGATCCTGATATTTAGGAAGAAATTAGAAATGAGAAGGATATTAGAAAGAAGTGAGGTTTAAAACGTAGGTAAAATATTAAACATGCAAATAGCTTAAATATTTTTTTAAACTGTCGGTCACATTTACAGTTTTAACAGGTCACAACAGCATTACAAAAAGAGACTAGCGTGGCCAGCCGACAGGCTAGCATATTATACCTAGTGAGGCGAAGGGTTATTTTGAGGAACGTTTGTTTCTATCATATAAATACATGGTGTGTGCATGCATATGCTCACGTGTGCATTGACCTGAGGATAAAATGTACATCTAACTGTGGATGGTAGTTTACAAGTTTGAAAAACACTGTTATGAACTCTGGCAAGAAATCTGAATTTAGTACTAACGTGGGGCAGGGGTAAGGAGGCTTGGGTCCGGAAAGGTGAAGGAATGTTCCAGCCAGAGAAATAACCTGAAAAAAAAAAAAAAGCCTGAAGCCAAGGAGGTAGCTGGAAACCATGAGAAAAGGGAGTGGCAAACGGGTCCCAGTGCTGCAGGTGAGTCATGTGACATGATTCTGGAACATGTTCATCAGACATGATAGGAGGTGATCTTATTCCAGAGTGTTTCAGTGTCCTGATAGCAATATTTGATTTATTGGAGTAGACTGAGGAAATAGGTAACTGAAGGCAGCCAGAATGTCTTTTAAATATTTTCTAAAACTTTGAGAGCACCACGGAGAACTTGGAAAATTTGGGAACTAGGAGGAATTATTTTTAAATATGGGAGATATATTATCTCACTTAATCGGTATGAGGTGAATCACGTGGGTGAGGAATTGTTGGGGCACCTGGGTGGCTCAGTCGGTTAAGTGCCCGACTTTGGTTTTGGCTCAGGTCATGATCTAATGGTTTGGGAGTTCAAGCCCCGTGTTGGGCTCTGTGCTGACAGCGTGGAGCCTCCTTGGGATTCTCTGTCTCCCTCTCTCTCTCCACAATGCTCTCTTTCAAAAATAAGTAAGTAAATATTTTTCAAAAAAGAGAACTGCTACCCCTCTTACATAGTCATGAGCAGAATTTAGTGGTAGCAGAGGCACATTGGGCTTCTTGGACGGGGTTTTATCTATGGTCTGGGTGCTGCCTAACCTTTTTCAGTCATACTCTGCAGACTTCTTCAGTCACAAATACCTTTCGATAAATCCTGTGTTTTGCTGAAAGAAGCCAGAGTTGGTTTCTGTTGCTTGAAATCAAGAGCCTTGCCTTCAACAGTTTTCCATTATGAAGGTTTTATGTGCATCACAAATGCCCCGCATGGAAGGAGCCACATTATTTGGAACCTTCCACAAACTGCGTTCATACGGTATATAATCTCTGGCTGGCCGGCATGTATGATTTATTTGAGTTTCCAAACAGATCTCCTCTTGAATACTTCAAGTCAGACTGAAGCCAGAGGATGCAACAGAGGAGCGGTGACATATCCATTTTGTGAAAGACACCAGGGGGAAAACAGTAGTTCAGAAAGGAATTCACGTGACACGACACTTAACCTCTTATTATTACCCAAGAATAAAAAACAACAGATTAAAATATAAAGTAAGAAATACTACTCAGAATCACTAACAAAACACTTGGCTTGATTTACATTCAGAAGGCAAGCTTATTTCAAGTAAGTAAAAACTAAATGCATTTATTGATTTGTTGCCAAAACGACTAGGGAGGAAATGAAAGAATGAATGTTAAGCTTTCTGGCAGCAACTAATTGAACTTTCTCATTCATCCGTAGGATTTTCATTACTATACATGTTGATAATGGACAAGGTATTGGAATTGAAACTTCAAATTTGTATCATCCTATTACCATTACATGCAGATAACTGGATGTTTATACTTTGTATTTAAATTCTTTTTTTCTCTAAAAAAGGAATGTGGTTCTCACACTTGAGCATCCATCAGAATCACCAGGAGGGGTTGTTGAAACACAGATTATGAGACCCCGCTCCCAAAACTCCTGATCCTATAGAACCAGGCTGGTGCTTCTAACAAGTTCTCAGGTGATGGTCAGTGCTGTTGGTCTGTGGAACTCTGAGAACCACTGGACTGAAGGATATTAAAAATGTACAACCCCTATCTCACAGGTATGAGGGAAAAAAGTACTGTGTCACAACTATTAGCTCCTTTAGTCTGAGTTTTTTCAAAAGTCTCAAGTTGGCTGTTATAAAGGAGTTTTCTAGTCAATTGCAGCTAACCCAGAGGAGCATTACTAAAATTTCCATTGCTCCCAAGTGGTTTTTTAAGCACAGCAAAAAGGTACACGTAGTAAGTACATTTGTCCTGACAACATAAGTCAGGAAAGTGCATGTGCACTCAAAACAACTGTGGTTGAAACAGATCATAAAAGATTTTGATCCAGAGTCCCTGGTCTAAATTTATAAATAAGCAAAACCGAGCTGGATCAAAGGGTAGTTCTATTTTTAACTTTTTGAGGAAACTTCATACTGTTTTCCATAATGGCTGTACCAATTTATGTTCCCACCAACAGTGCACAAGGATTCCTTTTCTCCACATCCTCATCAACACTTGTTATTTCTTGTCTTTTTGATAATAGCATTTCCCTGATGATTAGTGGTGCTGAGAACTTTTTCATGTACCTGTGGGCTGTGTGTATGTCTTCTTTGAAAAAATGTCTATTCAGGTCCTTAGCCCAATCTCTAATTGGATTATTTGCCGTTTTTTTTTCTTTTTTTCTTTTTCTTTTTTTTTTTTTTTTTTGGCTTTTGAGTTGTGCGAGTCTCTTCTGTATTTTAGATAGCAACTTCTTTCAGATATACGGTTTACAGATATTTTCTCCCATTTGGTAGGCTGCCTTTTCATTTTGCTGATGGTTTCCTTTCTGTGCAGACAAGCCTTTTAGTTTAATGAGTATACTTTGTTTATTTTTGTTTCTGTTGCCTGTGCTTTTGGTATCAGATCTCAAACATCACTGCCAAGACTGATGTCAAGGAGCTTACACCCTATGTTTTCTTTTAGGGGTTTTGTAGTTTCAGGCCTTATACTTAAGTCTTTAATCTATTTCAATTTTTTTGAGTGCTGTAACATAGTGGTCCAATTTCGTTCTTTTTTTTTTTTTTTTTAACTGAATGAAAGGCTATTTTTTTTTTCCAACGTTTTTTTATTTTATTTTTGGGACAGAGAGAGACAGAGCATGAACGGGGGAGGGGCAGAGAGAGGGAGACACAGAATCCGAAACAGGCTCCAGGCTCTGAGCCATCAGCCCAGAGCCTGACGCGGGGCTCGAACTCATGGACCGCGAGATCGTGACCTGGCTGAAGTCGGATGCTTAACCGACTGCGCCACCCAGGCGCCCCCCAATTTCGTTCTTTTGCATGTGGACACCCAGCTTTTCTCAACACCATTTACTGAAGAGATTACCCCTTTCCTATCGTGTATTCTTGTGCCTTTGTCAAGGATTTGTTGACGGTACATGCTTGAATGTATGGGCTGTTTCTGGACACTCTGTTCTGTTTCAGAGCTGCAATATAATGTGGCGATGCCGCTCTGGGTGCACGTCTGAAGGAAATGAGACGAGTGTCTCGAAGAGGTGTCTGCCCTTGCACGTTCACAGCAGCATTGTTCGTAATAGCCAAGGCGTGGGGACAACCTAACTTGTTCATCAACAGATGAACGAATGGATACAGAAAATGTGGTATGCATAGAAACAGTGGAGTATTGTTCAGCCGTTGCAAAAACATAGATAAACTTTGAGGACATAATACTAATTACTAAGTCAGGTAGACAGAGATAAGTACTATATAATCTCCCTTATATGTGGAATATAAAAAGTTTAACTTACAAGAACAGGGAGCAGAATGGTGGTTGCCAGGGGCTGGAGCTGGGAGAAATGGGAGATGATGATCAAAAAACATAAACTTTTCAGTTAACGAGTAAGTTCTGGGGGGGTCTAATGTATGGCACTGTAATGATGGCTAATAATACCGTCTTGCACACTTGAAAGCAAAAACAAAAACTGAGCAACCACATACATGCACGTAAGCCCAAAAGTGTTTTGCAATGGAAAAAAAAGACCCTCCCCCCGCCCCCAAGAAAGCTGTGTGAATACCATGTTAACAGCATTTCCGCTTAGTTCCGATCGTTTTCCCTGATGTATTTAAAACAACCAAGTAACATTTCAGTAAAGCTGCAGGATATAAAATGAATACGCAGAAATCAGTTGTGTTTCTACACACTAATAACAAATTAGCATAAAGAGAAATTAACAATTGCATTTACAATTGCACCAAAGAGAATAAAATAGTTAGGAATACATTTAACCAAGGAGGTGAAAGACCTGTACTGTGAAACCTATAAAACACTGATGAAAGAAACTGAAGACACAAACAAATGGTGAGACCTTCCATGCTCATGGGCTGAAGGAATTAATATTGTTAAAATGTCCATCCTACCCCCTAAGCAGTTTACAAACTCAATGCAACCTCTCTCAAAATACCAGCAGTGTTTCTTATAGAACTAGGACAAATAATCCTAAAATTGTCTGGAACCACAAAAGACTCAGAGCGATCTTGAGAAAAAACAAGCTGGAGGTATCCCAATCCCAGATTTCAAGATATACTACACAAAGCTGTAGGAATCAAAACTGTATGATATGGGCACAAAAACAGACATATAGACCAATGAACAGAATAGCCCAGAAATAAGCCTATAATGTAGGCACATTTATATGATCAATTAATCTATGACAAAGGAAGTAAGAATAAACAAGGGAGAAAAGACAATGTCTTCAAAAAATGGTGATCCCCACCCCATACATGAAAATACACTCAAAACGGATTAAAGACCTAAATGTAAGAACTGACACCGTAAAACTCCTATGAGAAAACAGAGGTAGTAATTTCTTTCACATTGGCCTTGGCCTTTGCTAGATAGGTCTCCTCAGGCAAAGGAAACAAAAGCAAACATGAGACTATTGAGACTACATCAAAATGAAAGGTTTTGAACATCAAAGGAAACCATCAACAAAACAGCAAGGCAACCTACTGAATGGGAGAAGATATTTGCAAATGACATATCTGACAAGGGGTTAATATCTAAAACATATAAAGAACTTATGCAACTCAACACCACAAAGAACAAATAATCCAATTAAAAATGGGCAGAAGGCCTCAATAAACATTTTCCCAAAGAAGTTATACAGATGGCCAACAGACACATGAAAAGATGCTCAATATCACTCATCATCAGGGAAATGCACATCAAAACCACAAGGAGATATCACCTCACACCTGTCAGAGTGGATAGAATGAAAAAGGAAAGAAATGAGAGTGGTGAGGATGTAGGGAAAGGAAACCCTCGTGCACTGTCGTGGGGATGTAAGTTGGTACAGCCACTGTGGAAAATTGTATGGAGGTTCTTCAAAAAAACTAAAACTAAAATTATCATATGATCCAGTAATTCTACTACTGAGTATTTACCCAAAGAAAACAAAACAAACTAATTCAAAAAGATATATGCACCCCTATGTTTACTGCGGCATTATTTATAATAGCCAAGATATAGAACCAGCCCAAGTGTCCATCCATATAGATGAATGGATACAGGAGAAGTGGTATATATGCACAATGGGATATTACTCAGCCTTAAAAAAGAATGATATCTTACCATTTGCAACAACATGGATGGACCTAGAGGGTGTTATGCTGAGTGAAGTAAGTCATACAGAGAAAGACAAATACCACATGATTTCACTTATATGTGGAATTGAAAACACACAACAATCAAAAAGCAAAAACAGACTCAAATGCAGAGAACAAACTGATGGTAGCCAGAAGGGAAGGGGGTGGGGGACTGGGCACAACGGGGGAAGGGAGTGGGAGATCCAGGCCTCCAGTTATGGAATGAACGGATCATAGGAATAAAAGGTGCAACACTGAGAATGCAGTCAGTGATACTGTAACAGCACTGTATGGTGACACATGGTAGGTACACTTGTGGTGAGCGTCACAACAGAAAGAGATGTTGCATCACCTTGTACATCTGAAACTAATGTAACATTGTGTGTCGGCTGCACTTCCATAAAATAAATTTTAGAAGAAAGAAAAAATTCGCAACACAAAGAAAATAAAAAAGTAAACAAGACAAAAAAACTAAGTAGCCTGTTCTTGTGTTACACGTCATTAAATGCTACCTTTTAAATTTTTTTTTTCAACATTTTTTATTTATTTTTGGGACAGAGAGAGACAGAGCATGAATGGGGGAGGGGCCGAGAGAGAGGGAGACACAGAATCGGAAACAGGCTCCAGGCTCCGAGCCATCAGCCCAGAGCCTGACGCGGGGCTCGAACTCACGGACCGCGAGATCGAGACCTGGCTGAAGTCGGACGCTTAACCGACTGCGCCACCCAGGCGCCCCTAAATGCTACCTTTTACTGAATTCCTTCAACAAATATAGATTGGACACCTATCACGTATGACTATGACTGTTCTAGGTACTAGACAAGGAATGGGGAGCAAAACCAAGGTAATTAACCACATGAAACTGACATTCTGGTGGGGGAGGGGCAAAGGTTAGGTAACTTAAAAAGGGCATGAGAATGATGGATAGCCATGAAGTGTCGGGAAAGAAATGTGCTCTCTGGTAGAGACCACTTTCCCCCAGTGGGGGAAAGTACACAGAACTTAGGCCATAGAAAAATTATTTGGCCCATAATAAGAACGAAGAAGACCCAACAAGATAGGAAGAAAACAGAAGAATACAGTCAGAAAAGCCACAAGGAGGAGCATCTGGGCGGCTCAGTCCGTTAAGCGTCCGACTTCGGCTCGGGTCATGATCTCACGGTCCGTGGGTTCGAGCCCCGCGTTGGGCTCTGTGCTGACACCTCAGAGCCTGGACCCTGCTTCACATTCTGTGTGTCCCTCTCTCTCGGCCCCTCCCCTGCTTGCATTCTCTTTCTCTCTCTCTCAAAAATAAATAAACATTAAAAAAATAAATTAAGGGAAAAAAAACCCAGAAAAGTCAAAAGGAGATTGACTATTCAAGGAGAGAATAGGTGGTGGGGTTGGCTGTTTGAGATGAAGGAAATTCCATCTAGAAGAATGTCTATTAGACTTAACAGCCGGAGGTCACCGATGACGTTGACAAGTGCAATTTCACGGTAATGTGGAGAAGAAAGCCACCCTGAAGAATATGTGGCCAATCCTGAGAGGTTTTAGTATGAAGAAGAAGAGAGAGACCAGGCATTTGTCAGAGATGGAACACTCTGAAACATGGACAAAAGGAGTTAAAGCAGGTACGTGTGTTGTTGAGGCCAGAGCGCTAAGTCGAGGCAGACAGGCGGTGCTTCGTACCCTGAGTCAGGCCTGCTGTGGAACTGAAGGCAGGCCAGGGCTTCCAAGCACTCTGTGGGAGGCAGGTCTATTAGCTTGACTACTGCTGAGGGCCGGACTAAGATGTGTTGGTGCTGTCCTTTCTAGAACCTTCTTTCTGGTCATTACAGCTCAGCCTTTGTGAACCACTCTCAGACTTTTGATAGCCAAGGGCTTATACTCATATAATAAAAGACATTAATTAGCCTCCCTGTGAGGCACAACACCATGATTCCCAAATACATACCCTTTACAAACATACGCCTTCAACAAAGATTTCTCACTCCAGCTTCCAAATACAGTTTAAGTAGAGATTTTTTTTTATCAAGTTTTACTTTTGCAGTTAGTTCTATAAGAGTAGAGTACCTATACGAAAAGCGAATATATTTTTTTCAGACAATATTAATTATCCCATATCCCATTTCCCTCATTACTCCCTCCCATTCCCGTACCTGACCTGGTTATTAAGCAACGATTTTAATTATTAATTCCATTCCACAGATTAGGAAATCTGGCCACACAAATGCTGTTTGTCTGAGGTTACAATGTAGCCAGTAGAAGAACTCTTAGAACGTGGGTATCTGCAGTTCCATTAAGAAAATTGGTAACACAATTTGGTTCTACACCTAAAAAAGGGCAGGTGGATTTCTTTCATGTTTTCCTTTTTTAATAAAAGGAGGGAAGAGGAGAGGAGGAGAAAAGTTAAGTGTCTACACTCTTCCAAGTGTTATGGTCTAGAACTATTCTGGACATCAATCTAGTGGATATAAAATATCACAGAGCAAATTACCCTTAATGTGCATCATTTCATTTCTACTAATGAAAAATAACAAAAAGGGATATAGGCAGGACAGCCAGACAATAGCCTTTGTCTTGCAAACTATTTAACTAAAGTATTTGATGTTGAAAAATCATTAAGTATGGACTTTTCTATACATTTTATGAATATCCAAATAACATTATAAATGTATGAAATAAATGTAACTGTAAAAGTGTAAGACAATTTTTTAAATAAACACAAAAAGATTTTCATATGAATAACAACAGATTCTAAGTTTTAAAGAATAAAAAATATCATAAGTTCAACCATCTATCTACAGTAAGACACACAATCATGTAACTGGCCTTCCCTCCAATCTCCCAAATGACTCAGGATCAAAAGACCTTTACTTACAGATCATTGGAAAGGACCAACCATGCACTGAAGGTCAGAAAATAGGAACCCTAGACACTAGCTGGGCAACCTGTCAGGGCCTCTGTTTACTCATCTGTAAGGTGTAAGGGTTAGAATAAATGATGTCCATGACCTTCCCACTGCTGACATTTTGGAAGCCATATTTGAAAGTCTGCTTTATTTGAAAACAGGGAAATTTTTATGTTATTTATGAAATGGGCCCATCTGTAACTGGAGAGAGGCCTCAGGGAGGCAGTTCTCTCTCCAAGAACTTCCTAAGTTATCAGCGATATATTTCCTGAAACCCAAATGGCAAACCAGATCCTAGAGCAATTTGCATGTGCATATCAGGAGAAGCATACATGAAGAAAACACCCTCTCAATCTCAATTACAGAAATTCCACACCCCAGTTCTTCAGAGTAGGAAGCATTTAAATGTTCCTAAGAAAGCACAATCTTACCTGGAACCAAGAGACAAAGAAGGAACTTGAAGAGTATCCCTTTTAAGGTTTCTTATTAATCATTTTAAAAGTACATGAAAAGAAGAATTTAAGTGGCTTTGGAAAATGCACCAACTGTAAGATTTTCAAGAAGTGACCTTTTAAAATTTAGTCCTCTATGCATGCTTAGGGATTTTAAATAAATCTGCTCAGTGTCAATATATTAATGTACAACCTCTCAAAGTATACCATGTGATATGACTGCATGTTATTCAAGGTGAAAGAATTCTGAGGTTCAGTTTTTAATACACTGTCTTTCTTCTCAGAGGACTTCTCAGAGCCTTCAGAAGACTAATAGAAATTTAGAGTTCCTGAAAGAAAGAAAGAAAGAAAGAAAGAGAAAGAAAGAAAGAAAGAAAGAAAGAAAGAAAGAAAGAAAGAAAGAAAGAAATTTAGAGTTCTCAAAAAGAAAAGAAAGAAATTTAGAGTTCTCAAAAAAAAATGTAGAGTTCTCAAAAAAAAAAAAAAAAAGAAATTTAGACTTCTCAAAAAAAAAAAAAAAAAAAAAAAGAAAGAAATTTAGAGTTCTCAAAAGAAAGGCCTTTGCAGTGTTTTCCTGCTTATGAAAAGCACGGAACACTTTATAGGAATAACATTCTGTGAAACACAGTTTATAAAATTCTGTATCGGGGTTGATGAGAAATCTATAATCTAAACAGGAAGATTAAGAGAAGGCCTCCTCCAGTCTTTTCTTACTGCAACAGATATGCATACAATAAAGGCACTGTCATTTCAGAACACTGATCTTCTCTAAACAGTAGACGAGCTTCAAAGAGAGGGTGATACATGAAAATCCTTGAAAATTAAAAACATTTTTCAAAAAAGACTCTTAACTTGGCCATGATATAGTATGATGTCTTTATTTCCATTTTGACTAACACGATGAAGGAGTCATTGGTGGTGGGGGGGGGGGGGGACAGGAGTC
Source organism: Puma concolor (assembly GCF_028749965.1). Classification (NCBI taxonomy): domain Eukaryota; kingdom Metazoa; phylum Chordata; class Mammalia; order Carnivora; family Felidae; genus Puma; species Puma concolor. The sequence goes on along the minus strand of NC_141679.1, from coordinate 8,220,920 downwards.
AAAAAAGAGAGTAGGGAGAGAAAAAACAATCATTCCATTAAAAAAAAAAATGGATTTATTAGCTATGTGAAGAAACAGCAATTGCACTGGGCCGTGTCCGCATGGTATGTAATGTTCTCCAGCTGGGTTAATTACAGTGTTCTAAATTATTAGCGATCGTAAATTCTAAGAATCCGTACAAAAAGACAAGACTATGATCCAGGCTTTGGAAAAATATTCATGGGAAAACTATTAGAAGGAAAAGCAAATTAAGCTGCCTCCTCCTTTCATAAAAAACTATTCTCTAACAGCCAGCACTGGAACGTGGTCTCAAGTCCTTGGCTGAAACTAGGCATAGGAATCTGACTGGGGCCCAAGTTGGGGGTCAAACGCTACCTAGCTATTAATTCAGTGTCGTAGAGCAGAAGAATACGGGGGACTCTTTCCTAACATGCACGCAAGTGTAGCAGATAAAAGAGGGAATACCAAGACTCTAAAATGAACTTTAGAGACAAACACTGTACATAGTCAAATAACAGCATACAAAGTAATGGAAAGACTGAAATAGCTTAAGCTGAGAAAAAAAAAAAGTTTGTTATATTTGAGAAATAAATATTCATAGTCCCCTAGCTACTAAAATTTTGAGTAGAATTCCTGACGAGACAATGTGTCTTTAGTAAATATGAAAGTGATGCTACAGGATCTTGGTCAAAAATTGCACTGAAATTGAAATTTTAACGGGAGGATTTTTAAAGATGCATCTTCTCTCTCTACAGCAAGGGTTCATGCACTCTGTGATGTGACTGGCCAGAGATGCGGATACAATCTGAGCCCACACAGACCGGGTGGAAGCTAATGGGACTTTGTGGCAAATGAACTCACGACCCAGACCTCATTAGTCATGATCTAACCAACTGAGTCTGTGAGCCATAGAAAATTCATGTTGACACGAGGTATTTACTTGGAATCATTTCTGTATCTAAATGGGCTTTGTAGTTTTAGGAAGTCAACTTTAGACATGTTGTTTTTCCAAGGGTCTGTGAATGAATGAATTCACCGATCTCGCATCTACCTACGGTGTGGATGACCCTAACGGCAGTGGTGGGGTAGTTTTAAAAATGTACAAGGCAAGAGGCAGAATTCAGGGTCAAAAACACGAGTGGAAAACATAAAAAGAATAACCACAGTGCTTAATGTTACAGCAATAACTGAAGTTTACTGTTTCCTATTTATAACAATGCGACACGAAGCGCTTTTGAAAAAAGAACTCTCTGCATTTCATAGATGAAAACAGTGAGGCGGGTTGTGTAACTTTCACGAAGCCACATACCAGTAATCTCTCCGCCTTACCTTGGACCAGTGATGAAAAACTGTGTCAGACACCGTCTCAATACCCATTCCAATTGCCCCTTTTCCCCTGCTGCCTTCTGCCATACACACGGAAGCTACAGGCCAGTCTTCCCAGACTCCCTTGCAGCTAACCACCACTTTGTGACACGATTAAGATATAAGGCAAGGGACAGAAGCAAAAGAGAGCTGGACGTTTCTGGGAAAGCCTCCATGTGCTTGTGCGTGACATATATACACATATAAAAATATAAACACACACACACACACACACACACACACACACACACACACACATCCTCTTTTTCCTGTCTGAAATGTAAATATGATGATCGCAACCGAAGCAGACATCTCACAGACATACCAGAAAATTGTGGCCCTGATATTCTGCTGTGGCCCTGATTGCTGCGAAACTGATGTCAGCAATAGACTAAAGGAAGCACAGTTCTGGATGTTTCTAGAGGATCATCTCCTGTGGTCTTTTGGTAGCTTACCTCTAGATTGGCTCAGCAGATCTGAGTTAATCATGTTGCAAGACGAGGCTGATGGCAGAGTGTTTCACAGGCGCCAATCCCCACTAAGAAAGCCATCTGTCCCTACTACATACTCACTATCCCTTCTCCCTGGAAATACCTCACTCTGCGAGGCCAGACATCTACCAGAGCAATTCCCATGGTGTAGCCGGGTCCAGTTATGCTCCCTCTGCTATCTGTCAGCTTGTAAGGTTTTCTCCAATAAGCCTTTGTATTTGCACCGTGTCGTGCTCATGATTTGCACAATATGCTACCTTTGGACTTCTTATGACCCGACGAAAATAAAAGCCCTGATATTTTCAGACTTCTATTTGTCGGATTTGCTGGGATTCTCCACTGACAGAATGCTGTAATATATGTATGATAAAATGCTCCGAAATAAGACAGTAGAGTGGTAACTTAGCCCTCCACTGCAGGGGAGGTGGTTTGTTAAGGCTTTGCCTAGGATGCCTTTACTCTGGGGCTCTCGTGACAGATAAACCACAGGCACGAATGAAATGACAATACAACTGAGTGACCTCCAGCAGTGTCTAGAAACCCCTAACATTTTCCCTGGTAGAATACAAGTCCAATAGACGCAGGTGTATCTATTTCTTTGGTGAAAATGCCAACAGTCCTGTGGGTGTAGGGTAGAGATTCTAAAAGCAGGCTCCATCCAGGAGGCCCTGGTCCCACACAACAAACAGGTAAGAAACAGCCAGTGTCTACAATATGTAAAGAGTTACAGATTCGCTGGACCAGAGAAATTCACAGACCCTTTATTAGGTGCCAATCACCTCAACAGATGCAGAGAAAACAACAAAATGACAACAGTTCCCATTCGGAAAGATTTCTTCCCGGCTCGGTGCCGGAAGTGAAAGTCGGGGTACAGTGTTGTCCATACCCTAAAGGGAGAGGACAAACCAACTGTAGTGGAGAGTGAGGGTCCGTGTCACAAGGCGGGGATGATGATGAATCAGTGGATAAAGATCACACGAGGCTCCGCGTTGGGGGACTGGATAGAAGGCAGAGAAAACCGCATGTCCAGAAACAGGCTAGTAAGGGTAGTATCTGGGGAAAGATGCACAAAGCTGGTTGTTCCCAGGACAGGTGGGACAGGAAGCTGGACACGAAGGAATGGGGTGAATGCCAAGGGGAGAGCTGAATTTTATTTCATAGGTAATGGAGGGGTTAAGGCAGCGGGAATGTGGCTACAAGCGATGAGAACAGAGAAATGAGTCAAGATCAGTGAAGAGCTTTCAGTTTTCTATTGGCTATTGTCTACCAGGCCTTGTGTTAGTTGCTGTAACTGTATTTCCTCAAATCCCCACGCCAAGTAGGGTGAGATTACCATCCTCCCACCTTCCAGGGAAGAAGAATAAAAAGTCATGACTTAGTCACGACTATAAAACTCGTACAGAGTTAAACTAGGGTTCTAAGTTGTTTTGTTACAATAGCAAGAGGTAACATTAACTGAACTCCCGCCACACGTCATGCACTCTTCTGGTGTTCGATTTATTGCGGTGGGAAAAAAAAAAGAAGAGAGGGACAAAAATCCCTGCCCTTGTGGAGGTTATAGGTTGATGTCCTGGGAACCCACAAAACCAGGAGGTGCAGCAAGAATAAAGAAAGCATAGGTTTTCAACTGGGGGCACACCAACATAGAAGGGAGGCGGGCAGAAGAGAATGAGAGAACTTGAATTCATTTCAGGGACATGCAGAGATTCAACAGATTCCAGATAAACACTCAAGTGGTAAATGAAAACAATACTGGTGACCTGTAATAGTTCTTAGTCTCTTTACCTATAACATCTTGAATCTTAATCCAAGTGGCTGAAAAACACAATTGGCTGGGGCGCCTGGGTGGCGCAGTCGGTTAAGCGTCCGACTTCAGCCAGGTCACGATCTCGCGGTCCGTGAGTTCGAGCCCCGCATCGGGCTCTGGGCTGATGGCTCAGAGCCTGGAGCCTGTTTCCGATTCTGTGTCTCCCTCTCTCTCTGCCCCTCCCCCGTTCATGCTCTGTCTCTCTCTGTCCCAAAAAATAAATAAACGTTGAAAAAAAAAAATTAAAAAAAAAAAAAAAAAGAAAAACACAATTGGTATAAATTTACAAATTTACATTATTGTTGCTGCAAAGGTGATGAGTTCGAGGGGGAGGAGGGGGCGGACAGGAAGGGGGCAAGGACAAGTTCAGACAGGAAAAACAGATTTGAGTATCAGGTATTCTTATGGAGTTTAATAAATGCCCCCAAAAAACTAAGGTCCTCGTTGTGTATTGGCTTACGGACAAAAACATACACAAATCCACCTTACTTATAAAAACAACAAGTATAGGTTTTACAAGGTAGTAAGAAGATACGGAAATCACCAACAAGGAGTATACAGTTTTGTCATCCTATTGAAAACCATTCAAAGGCCTAACACTTTTCATAATTTGAAATATTCCACTGAGATGAAGGGAGAAGGAAAATCAACAGACATTCTTAACAGACACAGACTAATCTCTAAACATCAGTCTAATCTCAATAACTCTGTTCTGGTAAAAAAAAAAAAAAAAAAACTGTGAAAACAAGGGAACCATTTGGGAATAGTGGGATGTGTCAAAGAGTACCATTTCTCTCTAACCAAGCGGGAGAATTGAAAATACTCCCCCACACAAACTTACATTGCTCCATTGGTATAGACAGTATCGCTTCCTTCCACATACTGCACCTGGGCTGGGTACACATGTTGTACCTGCTGTACGGTCTGGACCTGCTGTACCTGGAAAACAAATATTAGGAGCACCGTAAGAAGCAGATACAACAGAACACACAGCCACGGCGTTAGATTTGCCTCAAGGATTTCTCTGGGGTGTTAAAACCTAGGAGCTTCAAGGTAAGTGCACGGTGGGTCCAAATCAACCGAAGCAATTATGTTGGATATGTTCTACACCATTTCTGCAGGTGTAGGTTGCGGACGTACATACTCCAAATATTTAGGGTGAAAAAATCTGGAAGCTCCTCACTTATTTTGATGATTTGTGAAGTTCTCTTCAGTCGGTCTGCTAAAGCTAAGTTCATTTTTCAATTTAAAAAATTCACGGGACACCTGGCTGGCTTAGTCAGCAGAGCACGCGACTCTTGATCTCGGGGTCATGGGTTGGAGCGCTGGGTTGGGCATAGAGACGACTTCCAAAAAATTAAAAGATAAAATGAAATAATTCACGACGGCAAATTTCATACACTCAAATGTAGAAAAAATACTACCATGAACCCCCTGGGCTCATCAAGATAAATAACTGCTACCAGCCCTCCCCTTTTAACCCCTTACAGGATTATTTAAAAGCAAGTGCAGAGATTTTTATCACTTCACTGGGAAAGATTTCATTTGGCCTCTGAGAGAGAAGGACTATTTTTAACATGAACACGATACTAGTATTACACATAAAACATTAACAATTCTAGGATATCATCTAAAATCCAGTCATTGTTAGATTCTAACTATTCCAACTTGAGCAAACCCAACTGTAATGTATAAACTGTATTTTGTATATTAGATATGTAACATAGAAATTCATTTTCATTTTAAAATTTCACTTGGGTTTGCTCAAGTCAGGATCCAAACAAGGTCTGCATATTATATTTGGCTTATATTTCCTATCGTTCTCCTCTAATCTCTAACAATCTCCCATCCTTTTTATCCTTGACTATTATTTATTGAAGAAACTGGATTATTTGTCTTGTAGAATTTCTAGAATTCAAGACTTGGCTGATAGCATCCCTGAGGTGTCATTTAATAAATTCCTCTATCTCCCGTATGACCTATAAACTGGTAGTTAGACTGAGGGCCTTGCACGGGTTCAATATTTGAAAAGCTGTGTACTACCTATCACGTCACATCAGGTGCTAACAACTGGCTGTCTCTCCTTCCGCAGTGTGACATATACTCGGTGGGGTCAGGTGTGGTCAGCTACATCCACTCATCCTCTTCATGTTTTACCTGACAATATTAGTAGCCACTGACGATCGTTTCCTAGGGCTAGTTTTGCAATTCATCAAGGCTGTAACTTTGGTAGTCTGATTCTATTATTCCTTCTTCATGTATTAGTAGGCTTCCATAAAGAAATTCCCCTCATTAATTATCTGGTTGCTTTGAAAGAAGGTTCGTATAGGAAGAAGATAAATACTCGATTCTTCTTCTTAGCAGTACTCAGAATAAGGATTTATCGCTCCCTTCCAAGGTAAGCAATGTGGTTTGGGGGCGGTTTGGTCTGTATCTTCATGATTCTTGGCTGTTAAGCATATCTGATGTTTTTCAATCACACCAGGGTTTTGGTGTGGGGGGAGGGGGAGCGATAAATTGTCCCTTCTCTTGACCCATGGTAGTCCCTTCAAACCAGATTCTGGATCTCGTGACATGATCACAGTAATCTTTCTTACCTCCCTTGCTTTCTGCTGTGATAAGATATTCTACGCTTATCTCTTACATTTTCTGTCCTAGATCTAGAAGCAACCATCTCTTCCAACAGCCTGGCTCCTAGTAGTTAGGAGTAATGTAAATACATAAAAACTGCTTAGGAAGGCAATTTACAAACAGACAAACCATTTGCAAACTCTGTGATTTCGTCTATTTCTATGTCTATTTACCCACGGAAAAGTTGCTGGACAGTATTATTAAAAGATACTGTTTATAAGAGCAAAAAGTTAGAAGGGAAAACCTCAATGTCTGAAAAGCAGAGTGATTAATTAGAAGAAAACCCTTCTGTAGATTATATGGCTAATGTTAAAAAACAAAACTGGATTCAAATTGATATGTAAGAGCTCTAACATGTTATCATGTAAAAAAAAGTACGTTGCAAAACAAAGCTTGCAGAATTTCTTTATGTTTAAAAATACGCATGTATCTAATTTGTGTGGACATGCATATATAAATGTATACAAGTATATAAAGGAAAACAGCAAGGATTCACATCAAACTCCCAAAAATGGTTACTCTGTTGAGTGACATAAAATGAGACGGGAGAGGTGAGGTAACTAGCGTCTTTTATTCTGCATATTTATATTACTCTTGGAAATTGTAAAATGAAAATGAATTCCTATGTTTCATACATAATATATAAAATACATCAATCAATATGTGGAAGAAGGACTTCCAATTCTGGCTATGATGAAATCAATACTATTAGAAATGCCCTCCCCACACCAAACAAGAAGGAAGCTGGACACCATATGTAAAACAACGTTTTCAGTCATTTGAGAAAAGACATCATAACAGCGTGATCCTTCAAAAGTAGAGAAACAAACAAGGTCACCCTTTAACGATCCCAGCTTTTGAAATGGAGGCATTTCCCAGACCGCTGAGCGGGAAGAGAGGAACCAAGTAGAGCACTGTGATCTCACTAAGGGGAGGAGACAGCTATCAGAACTGGGGAGGCTGGGGCAGCTGGAATTTGGGAGCACCAGCAGAGAGCACATTAAGCGGAGAAAGAGATCCAGAAATACTGAAAGAGATCGCCTCAATCTGATGCTGAATATGAAACTGCACACGTGTAGGGCACAGAGATATTCAGGTTCTAACCAGACAGAGTGAGGTGACCTTATTGAACATCCAGGGCATTCTGTAGAAACACCAAAAGAGCAAAGCCCTAGTAGTCGGGCTTAACTAGCTCTAGAGTAAGACTACTTCAGGGCCATCTTAATAAAACCGAGAAATAAGCCTTGAAAAGATCCAGGTGATTCACTTAACTGCCTATACAAAACAAAGTATAAAGCTTTAAAAGGAAGACAGCAAAATCCAGACGTACAAAACTGTAAGAATCAAAATGTCTAGTACCCAATAAAAAATGACTAGACATGGGAAGGAGCAGGAAAATGTGACCTACCAATAGGAGAGAAAAAAAAAAAAAATCAATCAATAGAAACAGATATAGAGGGGCGCCTGGATGGCTCAGTCGGTGAAGCGGCCGACTTCGGCTCAGGTCACGATCTCACGGTCCGTGAGTTTGAGCCCCGCATCGGGCGCTGTGCTGACAGCTCAGGGCCTGGAGCCTGCTTCGGTTTCTACGTCTTCCTCTCTCTGTGACCCTCCCCCGTTCATGCTCTGTCTCTGTCTCAAAAACTAAATAAACATTAAAAAAATTTTTTTAAAAAAGAAAGAAACAGTATAGAAATGAAAGAGAGGAAAGGGCAGAGACTTTAAGATAGTTATAAATACAAAAGATTTAAAGGAAAGCACAAATATGATGAGAAAAAAAGAAAGAAGCTATGCGGAACCAAGTAGAATACTGAAAAGTACAAGTTGAAAGACATAATATCTGAAGAGAAAAATTCACTCACTGGGTTTAAGAGCAGACTATATAATGCAGAGGCAAAGACCAATTTGAAAATCTAGCAATAAAAACTATCTTCCATGAAGAAGAGAGACAAAAAAAAGAAATGAGGAACAGAGAATCAGTGAACAACGGGACAACATGAAACGGTCAAACATAATGCAACTGGAGTCACAGAAGAAGAACAGAAAACGTAAGTTGAAGAAAGAGCAGCAGAAACTTTTCCATATTTGATTCAAACTGTAAACACGCAGATCTAAGCTCACTATACACAAATATATAGACAAAGAAAACCACATCAAAGTATATCACCACTAAAAGTGTTACAAATAGGGGCGCCTGGGTGGCTCGGTCAATTGAGCGTCCAACTCTGGTTCGGGTGATGACCTCGCGGTTCGTGGGTTCAAGCCCCGCGTCAGGCTCTGTGCTGACAGCTTGGAGCCTGGAACCTGCTTTGGATTCTGTGTCTCCCTCTCTTTCTCTCTCTCTGTCCCCCTCCCCTGCTTGCACTCTGCTCTCTCTCTCTCTCTCTCAAGTAAATAATCATTAAAAAAAATACTTTAAATAAATAAATAATAAAAGTGCTAGAAATCAATTGTAAGGAGAAAAATTTTTAAGCAGGCAGGAAAAGGACACATTGTAAACAGGACATCACATATGAGAAGGAGTGGAAGATCCCCAGTTAGAAATAACACACGCACAAGCCAAATGACATCTTTAAAGGCGTGAGGAGAAAAAATCTCAACCTAGACTTCCATAGCCAGGGAGGTGTCCCACCAAAATGAAGCAGAAATCTTTTTTCAGGCAAAAGCTGAGCAAATTCCTCTCCAGCAGACCGACCTCCGGTGGAGCTAATGACAAAGGAAGTTTTTAGAGCTGAAGAAAAATAAAACAGATGGAAACTGGGGTCTATACAAAGGAAATGAGGGTCACTAGATGTAACAGGTTTGCAGGCAAGTTAAAGCATTTCTCCTTTGTTTCCTCATCTTTTAATTTCTATAAAATATAACTGACTATGTAAATATGATAACAACGTGTAATGGAGTTCGCCACAGATGTAGAAGTGAAATGTACGTATCACTAAAATAGCACAAAGGACGGAAGAGGGAAACGAAAATAGGCTTTCGTAATATTCTTTATGTTAAGTGGTATAATGTTACATGAACACAGGTTATGACAAACTATGAGAAGTACCAAAAATCCTGGAACAAATATTAAATTTAAAAAATAGTATAGCCTGGGTGGCTCAGTTGGCTAAGCGTCCGACTTCGGCTCAGGTCACGATCTCACAGCCCGTGAGTTCGAGCCCTGCGTCAGGCTCTGGGCTGATGGCTCAGAGCCTGGAGCCTGTTTCCGATTCTGTGTCTCCCTCTCTCTCTGCCCCTCCCCCGTTCATGCTCTGTCTCTCTCTGTCTCAAAAATAAATAAACGTTAAAAAAAAAATTTAAAAAATAGTATAGCCAACAGTGGAGATGAAATGTAATAGTGAAAAACATTTAATGCATCCAAGAGAAGGCAGAAGCAGAGGAAATGGAAGAGCAAATGGAACAAATAGGAAAAAAATAACAAGATGCTAGAATTAAATGCAACCATATTGATAATCATAGTCAATATTCAACGTTTGAATCTCGATTGTCAGAATAGGTAGACGTGTGAAACCCAACTATATGGTCTCCATCAAAACACACTTTAGACGTACAGAGACAGAAAGGTTAAAAAAAAAAAAACCCAAAAGAATAAAGAAAAGATAAACTTTGCAAAGAGCAATCATAAGAAAAATGGAGCAGTTCTATTAGTATCAGCCAAGGTAGATTTCCAGACAAAGAAAATAACTGAAGATAAAGAAGACTATTTCATCCATAAAATTCTCAAGAAGAAATATCCTGTGTTTGCATCTAAGAACAGTGTTTCAAAATACATGAAGCAAAACCAGAGAGAATTGAAAGAAGAAATAGGCAACCCACAGTCACAACTGGAGATTTCAACATCCTTCTCTCCACAGTTGACAAGAAAGACAGAAAATCAGGAAGGACACTCAAGTTATCAACCGACCTGACCTAATGGCTTTCACACGGGCATCCACAGAATAGCAGACAGATACTCACACTTGCTAGTGTATGTGAGTAGGAAGCATGAAAGCTGAAATGCTGAAAAAGAAAACAAACCCTAACGAATCTAAAAGAATTAAAGCAAGAGAGTAAATTCTTTCAGCCAAAGAAGAATTCAATTTGAAGTCAATGATGGAAAGGTATGTGGAAAACACTCAAAGATGTATATGAAGAACAAAAAATACACTTTAGCCTACAGAGTCACAGAGAGAAAACTCACGAGAGAAATTTAAAACTATTTGCAGTTGAATGACGATGAAAATACAATCCATGGAAAGGTGTGGAGTGCAGGTACAGCTAGGCGTCAAGGGAAATTTATAGTTTTACATATTTTTATTAGGGGAAAAAAATCTCCAATATAATAGATCTAAAGTTTCAACTTGAAGACGCTAGAAAATAAAGAACAAATTAAACTTCAGTAAGGAGGAGAAAGGAAATAAAGGGCAAACAATCAATGAAACAGACACCTGAAAAACAATAGAAAAAAAAATCAATGAAATTTTAAACATGAAAGTAGTTTTAGGAGAAAAGTAAAGAAGACAAACTATGAATACTAGGAATGAAAGAGGAAATGCACCCGAAAGACAAAAAGAAAAATGGATAATAAAGACAACTTAATGTCAACAAATTCAACTACTTGGATTAAATGGAGAAAGTCCTTTAAAGACAAAATACCAGGGTGACTGGGTGGCTCAGTGGGTTGAACATCAGCTCGGGTCATAATCTCACAAACTCCTGAGTTCGAGTCACACAACGGGCTCTGTGCCGACAGCTCAGAGCCTGGACCCTGCTTTGGATTTTTGTGTCTCCCTCTCTCTGCCCACCCCCCCCCCCCCCCCGTCAGGGTCTGTCTCTCTCTGTCTCAAAAATAAATATAAACATTAAAAAAATTAAAAAAAAAAAAGATGGGGAAAGCAGCATCCTACAAGCATTTCATCACCATTCCCAGTAAGAGTATTTTCCATTTATCTTGGTGAAGTCTATTAAATGTCACCTTTTACTGCCTACCCTATCAAAGTTCTTGGGGAAAGGAAAAAGATGATCAAATAAATTCTACGGGAAATTAATTTTCTTTTAACTTCACTGTCTTTCTCAAAAGAAATTCAGTTGCATTTCCAAAGACAAATGTTTTTCACCACTTTCGAATTGTGATGAACAACAAAGAGGTGAAAATGTGAACTGCAAAGAGATGGACAAGGTAGAATTAGTAGGAACAATGAACTATTTCTATAGTGAACTGTTCAATGAATAGAATTGACCTTGAGCTAATTTCTGAAAGGTTACCTAGTACACCAGAATGTTGGCAGTAATGAGGTCTAACTACAGCATTCTCTACCAGAAATTTAAACATTCTCTGTCAAACGAAGGGGGGAAAACTCCCCTAAAATATAAATATATGCAACAATAGATTTACATTCATAGACACTACATGAATTAAGCAACTTACCCCTGTATCCTACTGATACACATTTAAATGGAAGCACCTCTTATTACTATTCACACATGAACTTGCTTAGTTTTGTACATTTTTATAATTCTTATTATTTATCAAGAAGTGAATACCAAAACAAAGTACAAACCACAGGAAAATTTCGACAGAATCAGTTGGTATATTTTGCGGACAAATTTATACAAGATGTTGCTTTGGATGTGCTTCAAAAAAATTAATAATAAAATGAATCACACTTCAAAACAAATCCTTTTCGATAGTAAATGAAATCATTTTTAATTGTTAAGCTTATTGGTCAGCTAAGAATAACAGTAATTTCTTCGTAAAAATGTCTTTGTTCTGTCAAGATGTTCACTGCCTTTCTAAGAGCATTCCTTATACACTTGGTTGGGACCAAACATTGCAAACCTTAGCACAGGCGGTCCTCCTAGACTTACGACGATCCAATAGGCAATAGGCACTCAGTAGAAACCATACTTTGAATTTTCAATTTCAGTCTTCTCCCAGGCTCAAGATAAGTGCTACCATGCTTTTTTCGTGACTCTGGGCAGGGTGGCTGCAGTCCTGTCGGCCACACGATCATGGGGGTAAACTGATACATTCGCCATTCCATACCCAACATCTATTCTGCTTTTCTTTTTAAAAAAAATTTTTTTTTAATGTTTATTTACTTACTTATTTTGAGAGAGAGAGAGAGAGAATGAATGAGCAGGGAAGGGGCAGAGAAAGAGGGAGATATAGAATCCGAAGCAGGCTCCAGGTTCTGACCTGTCAGCACAGAGCCAGATGTGGGGCTTGAGCTCACGAACCGCGAGATCATGACCTGAGCCGAAGTCGGATGCTTAAACAACAGAGCCACCCAAGCGTCCCCCTACTGTTCGATTTCAGTGCACTCAATATGCTACATGATAAAGCAGTCAACACTTTCTTATAAAGCAGGTTTCGTGTTAGAGGACTTTGTTCAATTGTAGGCTCATGTAAGTGTTCTGAGTATATTTAAGGCAGGCTGGGCTAACGATGTCTGGTAGGTTAGGTGTCTTAAACTCCTATCTGACTTAGGATATTTTCGACTTATGATGCGTTTTACGTGCATGTAACCCCATCGTAAGTCAGGGAAGATCTATACGAGAACTGTCAAAAACCGCATTAAGATGTCTTTAAAAGACATGTGCACAAGAGATGTGCAAGAGCTCTTAGCGGATTAAAAACATGGGATATTAGAGTAGCGACGTTACAGGATGCTATGCGAGTGACCAAGGTGAAACAGAAGGAAAAGAATCCACATCGGAACAGCTATTAATAAAAGGACAGTTGGGAAGAGGAAGACATCCAGAGTAGCGGCAGCGAATCAATTAGAAAAGCAACCTTGTGAGGAAAGAGAAGTAACAGAACTCATTCAGTATTTCTGGACCGGTAAAACTGTCGGGAATTGAAGGGACTGAGAAAAGATAAGTCATAAAGTTGAGAGAGCACGGTGTGGGTATGCTAGACGGGAAGGCTCAAGGAAAGAAAGAGTGTAAGGGAAAAACTAATTTCCTTAACACACACAGGTAAGGAAAACAGAAATCAGGAACCTGAAACCATTTTCTTTAGTCTTGGTTAAAAGTAAGTTACAGGAGATGTCAACAGGGCTATTTACTACATCTTGCAAGGAAGAACCCTACAAATATCGTGAATGTTCAAAATGATTTGCAAGTAAAAGAGGTTTATAACAGGATCACAGTGAACACGGTTAAGTGACAGGACAGACTGGGGGGAAAAATGTCACTTAAATCTCTCTCATTGGGTTTACTGAGAAAAACAAGAAGTTTCCCTAGATCTTTAACATTTGTTCACCAAGTTCTTCTGCGATAGTCAATGAGGACCACAGATCTAGGAAAGGAAGCCCTTCCACATCAAAGAATGCAGTGAACCTGAACTACTGGAAAACAGGGTGGTAGTAATTTAAATGACAGAATTCATTTTACCTAGAAAATGGAATCTGTTCACTTACACTGTAAACTCACTCACTGGCCCTGTGTTACTTGACTGACTCACTTATAAACTGTGTAGCTTCTTCTGTTTTTCAGAAACACTCAGATTTTGGGATATCGTTTTCTCTCGTAGTAGACTTACAGTAAATAAAGGATCGAGCACATTTGAATCCAATAAACATCACAAAGCCTACTTCTTCAACAGGGCTAGGGTTCAACATGAAACTTTAGCTTTATAGGAATTTTTACCAAACTGCATGGTTGCTACGGGCAACTACAAGTTGTTAGGAAAATGTAAGAATTATTGTTATACTTGGACTTCAAGTAGAATCATATGAACACTCAAGTGGTGGTAAATACAGTCCTGCCCGCACTTCTGATGATATGACAATAGGGGACTCAATTTGGAGTGAATTAGTTCAATCATCCCCGACTGTCTATGATGTATCTCCCAAACAATCACCTATCTGACTAGTAGCAAAGAGCAGAAGCTACTGGAGAGGGGTAAAGCAAGTTTCCAAAGGCCGGAGAGTGTTTCTGGGAGGAGGGAGGCGACTCAGAACAAATTTACTTTAGAACAATTTCTCAACGACATACTCGATGGATCTTACATGCAATGTATCAACCTGTTTTTGTGAGTCAAAAGGAAGAATGTAACAACTACTTCCTACAGGTAGAGGGCACTTTCTTTTTCAATTTAATTAATTAATTATTAATTAATTTTTCTCAAAGCAGAGTTGATGCGCAATGTTACGTTAGTTTCAGGTATACGACCTAGAGATTCGACAAGTCTGCAGTCATGCTAGGCTCACCAAAAGTGCAGTTACCACGTGATATGGTACAATCCTATGACCATATCATTGACTATATTCCCTGTGCTGTGCCTTTCATCCCCGTGACTCACTTACTCCACAAGTACCGGAAACCTGTATCTCTCTCTCCCCTTCCCCCATTTTGCCCATCCCCCGCCCCGTTGCCTCTGGCAACCACCAGTTCTCCGTATTTATGAGTTTGTTTTTGCTTGAGGAACACTTTTTTATTATGATTACAACACTGTCTTAAACATTATTTCCCTTGGGGCCCAGCAGGCCTCACCGATACTAAGATTCTACTAAACAAAGTAATAATTTCCGGGGCGGGGGGGGGGGGGGGGGAGGAATTTGCTAAATAATAGCCTAGTGACCAGAAAGAGCAAATGAGCTAAGGACACCAAATTTACTGAATTTACGGCAGCATTAGGAGAGGCCTTTGAACCAGAAAGATCCTCCAGTCTTTCTTGTAATAAATGAAACTACAGAAACATAAAATATCAGTAAACGTAAGCAGCGCCATCAGAAGATCTACTTCCACTGAAATCAAGTTTAGAATATGCACTTTAAATGTATTTTCTGGTGCAAATACAAAGATACAGATTCATACTTGCTCTGAGTGTCTATGATAATGATGCATCTTTCCAGGAGTAGGGATGCTCACTCCCCTGGGAGGGAGTGCTGGGAATTAGGAGAATGAGTTCTTAAGTGTTGCGAGCCGAAGGGGTGTGACCTGAGTTAACAGAAGTTCTTAGTTATAGACAGTTGTTAAGCTGGTGCTGAGACCATTAATAGTGACATGCACAGCATTTCACTGGATCCTCACCAAACTCCTGAGATGAAATAAAGGTCACAGGCATTTTTATCCCCGTTTTATAAATGGTACCGTAAATACAAAGACATGGTGATAACCCGAAGATGTGATCAATGACAGGCAGCAGTGACTCCAATCCTTGAATTCTTTCCTCACATTTGTGTTTCCCGCGGGTTTAATGACCCTGGTGGTACAGAGGCAAGGCATTAAATAATTATGAACCATACCCGCTAAGAGCTTACTCCATTTTCAATGATCTTTAAATCACTCTGATAAGGAAAACGTCTCAGTCTCTACCACTTGTGACACTTAATCTCACTCTTTTTAAAGGACAGTGAGCTTTGGTGTTGGTTACTGTCAAACAAGAGCAGCCAGTCAAATCATATGATGCTATTTCATATTTACTTTATTCCATTTACGTCAAGAGATACTACTTTTTCATTTTACACAGAAATGTAAGAGTTTCTTTTTAAATGAATTCATTTAAGTGATTTTATAGAAAACTAGGAAGTAAAAAATATATATATAGGGGCACCTGGGTGGCTCAGTCAGTTAAGCGTCCGACTTCGGCTCAGGTCACGATCTTGCGGTTCATTGAGTTCGAGCCCCACATCGGTCTCTGTGCTGACAGCTCAGAGCCTGGAGGCTGCTTCAGGTTCTGTGTCTCCCTCTCTCTAAGCCCCTCCCTTGCTCACGGTCTGTCTCTCTCTGTCTCTCAATAATAAATAAACGTTAAAAAAATTTTAATATATATATATATATATATCAATCAGACTCGGGATGGAGCAAAACCCTGAGGCAGTTTGCAAAAGACAAAACAAATGCACACTATAAATCATACTCTTTTTTTTTCAACTTTTTTTTTTTTTTTTTGGGACAGAGAGAGACAGAGCATGAACAGGGGAGGGGCAGAGAGAGAGGGAGACACAGAATCGGAAACAGGCTCCAGGCTCCGAGCCATCAGCCCAGAGCCTGACGCGGGGCTCGAACTCACGGACCGCGATATCGTGACCTGGCTGAAGTCGGACGCTTAACCGACTGCACCACCCAGGCGCCCCTATAAATCATACTCTTAATAAAGGCAGTAATATCAAAGGACTTTCCACTTTAGAGAGATTTACATTTCATTCATGAATTAAAACAGAAATAGTTACTCCATTGTACCAACTTATTAGTTAACCTATGTCCCTAAACAGAATGAGTACCAGTCATAATTCTACCATAGCAGGGGTCAAGTTACTGTTGAGGCAAGTGGTGGGTACATCATCTACTTTTTGGCAATATCGCATTTTAGTTCATCCAATTTGTGTATGTACGTATGTATATATGTATGCGTGCATTTATTTAAAAAAATTTTTGAGACAGAGAAAACAAGCCAGGGAGAAGGGCAGAGGGAGAGGGACACAGGGAAAGAATCGTGCTCAGCATGGAGCCCAATAGGGGGCTCAATCCCACAACCTTGGGATCATGACCTGAGACTAAAAGGAGAGTCAGGGGCGCCTGGGTGGCTCAGTCGGTTAAGCCGCCGACTTCGGCTCAGGTCACGATCTCGCGGTCCGTGAGTTCCAGCCCCGCGACGGGCTCTGTGCTGACCGCTCAGAGCCTGGAGCTTGTTTCAGATTCTGTGTCTCCCTCTCTCTCTGACCCTCCCCCGTTCATGCTCTGTCTCTCTCTGTCTCAAAAATAAATAAACGTTAAAAAAAAAAAAATTTAAAAGGAGAGTCAGATGCTCAGCCGATTGAGCCACCCAGGCGACCCTATCCCAATATTTTTATAATAAAAGTTGTAAATAACAACAATTTCCTAAGGGTCATACAATAAAGAAATCATCACGGTAAAATGTGATTGCCTTGTTTTATGCCCGCACTCACTTCCTGCCAGTCCCCTTCCAGGAGATCATGACCAACCATGGGACAGCATGCATCCCTCCAATCCTTGGACCCTAAATACACCTCATGTGTAGACATGTCTCTGTCCTGACCAGGACAGTTAACACTAACTGTACCAACAGACAATACCTAAATCTAAGCACTTTAACCCCTAAGTTACCCAGCCCGCAGAGGGCGAAAGAGGCGTGGCTCCCAAGGTCATTGAGAGACCTCGGTTAACCCAAGTTCTCTCCTGTGTCCTTTTATCATCCTGATACAGCCTTGCAGGAGGTGAGAGATCACAGAGGGGGAATCACAGCTCCTAAATGTCTTGCCTCACAAAGAGTACATGTCACTTTTGCTGACAATTCAATGCTCAGAATATGCACAGGGTCCAACCTGAATATAAGGGGAAATAGCTACCTGAACATTTTGTCTCTGACGTGGGATGTTTTGGTTGGAGAATACATATACGAAGCAGGTGAGATATGATGTGTTTTCCAGCTACTGGCTTTTCTTCACTTAACAATACGTCTTGGAGCTCTTCCCAAGTGTGTGTGTATGCGTGTCTGAATACACATGCAGGCACAACTATTTTTATGAGTTTCACAAGTACACCATAGTATAGATAGAGCTCAACTGATTTAATCACTCGACTAGTGATGACAATTTAGGTAACTTTTTTTTCCTAACATGAAAAAGCACTAGAAAGAAAGACTGCACCTGGTTTTTGTCAAACATTCTGTGGGGTGGATCTCTCCATATGTTTACTGGCCATTGTTTTCCATGTTTTGTGAACAGCCTATTGATATTCTTTGCCCATTTATCTACTGCATTGTTTGTCTTCCTGTAACGATTTACAGGACTCGTTAAAGATTATGGAGTTTGGGGGGGCGCCTGGCTGGCTCAGTAGGGAGAGCATGTGACTCTTGATCTCAGGGTTGTGAGTTCCAGCCCCACATTGGGTATAGAGAGTGCTTAAAAATAAAGTCTTACAAAAAAATGACATTTTTATTTGCCTGTATTTCTCATCTTTTTTTCCCTTAAACTTGTTTAATGGTGTTTATTAACTTGGCAAAATCAACCTTTCTCCTAGAAGCCTTGTGATGTTTTATGTTCCACATGAGATGATCTTCCCCTTTCGAAGATTATGAAAAAATACTTCCTGTTTTTGGTTGTATCGGTTTTGTCATTTTCAAACTGATTAGTTCTACAATCTATTTTGGATATTAAGATAGAGGTAGGACTTTGTTGTGTTTTTGTTTCCAGATACCCAATTTTCCTCAACACCATTTATGGCACAAGCCATTTATTATTTGAAATAATATATTTATCAGGAACAAAGTTCTCATTTATACATAGATCTGCCTATGTACTCCTCATCTGTCACCACTCAGTTTTTATTACTACAGCTCTGTGACAGCTTTCTGAGATCAGGTAGAACGAATTCTTTCCCCAGTGCTTTCCTTTTTGCCAAATTTTCTGGGCTATTCTCGTGTATATTCTTTTCCATTAGCTTTATAATCAGATATTCACGTTTCAGGAAAAACCCTGCTCTGTGTTTCAGCTGGATTATACTGAATTGTATCTCATTAGAGAACAGAGGTCTTCATGTTAATGGCCCTTCACATGTGGGCTACATGCTTCACCCCAGCTGGCTGGTTACGCGTGAGCTCCTATGAAGACTAATGCAGAGTGCGGTGGCCAGCAAGGTTCCAAAAATGTTCCCACCCTCAGATTCCAGTCCCACATCCCTGGAGCCCATGAATATGGTGAGGCATCTCTCCTGTGATTATGTTATGTTATATGGCACCGTTGAGCTCAAAATAAAGTAGAACTGATCTGGCCTCAGGAGCCCTTAAAGTGAGTGGAGGGCTTCCCTGGCTGATGGCCGAAGAGGAAAGTCAGAAAGTCAACGCAGGGATGGCCTGGCCATGTGACTGTTGCTGTGCAGATGTAAGGAGAGAAGCAATGCAGGCCACCTCTGGGAAGGGAGAGCGGACCCCAGGTGACAGCCAGCAGGAAAACAGAGACCTCAGTCCCGCAGCTCAAAGTAAGGAAAAAAATTCTGCCAACGACCTGAATGAGCGTGGAAGTCAAATCTTCCCCGAGACCTCTAGATAAAAGACCACGGTGACAGACACCTTAACTTCAGTCCCGTAAGACCGAGAACGGAGAACCTAGTCGAGTCCACTCAGACTTCCGACCTACAGAAAATCATGAGATCGTAAGCGGAAGTGCTTTAAGCCACTAAATGTGTAATTCGTGACACAGCAAGAGAAAACTAATAGAGTCCAGATAGACTTCAAGGCAATTGTTACCACCGTCATTCACCTCCGTGAGTTTTCAGGATTCCCAGGAAGATACGAAATACACTCAAAAGCACTTCCCCTTTCCTGGCTTATAGTGTCATGTTATTCCCTAAATAAGACCAACATATATTTCAACCTAAATCTCTAATTTCCTCTGAATTTTAAGGCGTTGGGGAAATTAAAGCCTAGTTCTTCCTCAAAACCTTCGAATATTTAAGATACAGAGTTAATCAAAACCAAAGATATCAAAGGGCAAAAAAATTATCGGGTAAAGCACAGAATAAAATTTTAGGAAAATAATAAGTATTATCAAACCCTAGGATCCCAAATCTATTTCATGAAAGGTCAGGATATGTACAATAACTAGGGTTATTTCAGTATTTATCTCCATATATGTGCTGACCATAATGTTTAAAGAAAAATACATTTTGGTAAAATGGTGATTGATAACAATCTCAATCCCACTCTTTTTTTTTTTTTTTTTTATTAAATTTTTTTTTCAACGTTTATTTATTTTGGGGACAGAGAGAGACAGAGCATGAACAGGGGAGGGGCAGAGAGAGAGGGAGACACAGAATCGGAAACAGGCTCCAGGCTCCGAGCCATCAGCCCAGAGCCTGACGCGGGGCTCGAACTCACGGACCGCGAGATCTTGACCTGGCTGAAGTCGGACGCTTAACCGACTGCGCCACCCAGGCGCCCCAATCCCACTCTTATAAACTCATATAACTCATTATATATAACTCATATAAACTCACATCAACACTGTTTATCTTTTGTTCTTAAGTGAAAATGCAAGTTTTCACATAATACATTAAATTTCTAAAACTCTCCATACTCTTAAGAAATACCGGAATCGGCTTAGAGAAATCTGAACTGATAGAAAGCTGAATTATGTAATTAAAAATAAAATTTTTTTAACGTTTATTTATTTTTGAGACAGAGAGAGACAGAGCATGACCGAGGGAGGGTCAGAGAGAGGGAGACACAGAATCCAAAACAGGCTCCAGGCTCTGAGCTGTCAGCACAGAGCCCGACGCGGGGCTCGAACTCACGGACCGCGAGATCATGACCTGAGTTAAAGTCGGACACTTAACCGACTGAGCCACCCAGGAGCCCCTGAATTATATAATTTTTAAAAAGATACCTTGAAAGAAAATTTACAATGGTCCCCCATGGCTAGACTGAAAATAAGGTAAGCTTCCCTACTTCTGTCTGCAGGCTCCTATTCTATCCCAGTCCTCTTCAATGAAACGGGTTGCGTGTAGCGCTCGTGTAAAACGTTTCAGACAAAGGAATGAATAAGGTAAAGCAAAAAAAAAGGTAACAGTGAATATGAAAAATGATGATTTCAATTTCCAGAGAATTGATAACAACACAGTAAGTTTTAGAATGAAAAAAACAAAATAAGAAAAGTAAACACAGAAAGAACTACTTAAAAATGAGAAAAGGTTCTAATACGGAATAACGACGAGCTACTTGTGAGAACTGGAAGTTGATTCTCTTCGTCAAAATAGGTTTTTAAAATTATTGACTTGTCTGCTATTGCTCTTCTCAAAATCCTAATTTTTCTGAAACAGAAGTTAAGAGAATTGTAGTGATATACTTAGGAAGCAGTATCTTTCTTGGAGCTCTGACAGATGGTCTTATCAGCAGGATAGACAAGGATCTTGTTTACTGAACTGATTTGTTTTGATGGTTTTCAAACTCAGTAAACAAAAGGTTTGTTGATCTAACTACCAAGGTGTCCCTGCGCTTTGGTAGAGCGGGTCTGCAGTTGACTTGACCATCCTCAGGAAAGCCAGCCACGCTAAAATCTATCTCCCACTTGCCAGCCAAACTGCCTGGAACCTCACGAGGGACAATGACTTTTTTGAGCTATTACTTTTCCCAACTCCTCAGGCACTGTAGTTTACAATTTAAATCTCACACTTTGTCATCCGTTCACATCTTATATAACTCACTTCCCTGCAAAAACAATGCTGGTTCTGACGTAGGGAAGAGAGGAGCGATTTTATGGGCTAAGGAAAGCCCACGAAGACAGGAACGACGTCTGTTGCCTTCCGTATCACCTGTCACAATGCCCGGCACACCGTAAATCCCCAGTAAGCATTCGTTGGAGGAAAGGAGACAGGCGCAAACTGAAACTCACCCAACAGCTCTGAGCTACCAAGGAACAACCAGGACGAAAAGTCCCACAGGCAAAGTGGGGAGGAAAACAAAGGGGAAGACAGTAGAGAAGGGAGCAGAACAATCAAATTCTCTTACTGCTCCTAACGAAAGGGGTTTCATTTTCCTTCCTTCACGACTTTCTCAGTTAATAGCTCCATCCCTATGCTATTTTAAGGAATTCATTGGAATGGGAGAAAAAATACAACAAAATTCTAGCATGAAAGGGCTGCTCCCGTACCAGTAAAAAGGTGGGTCCCTGGGAGTACTGAAGGCCCATTAGATTCCCTACCACGTTTACAGGAGCAGAGAGGCAAAAACACTTGACCTCAAGAACAAATCACTAAAGATATGGATCACAGAAACAGATGATGAATAATTTGGGGCTGAATCCATGAGTAGTTAGGTTTATGGACAAGTTGGCTTTTTGTTTTGTTTTGTTTTGTTTTGTTTTGTTTTTTGTTTTAATGGCCAGTTAGGGCATTTGAAATGGTCAAAAATGTATTAAGTGATCCCCAGAAAGTTAGTGAGTGTGTGTGTGTAGGCTGAATGTAGGAGTCAATTCAATGTTAATCCAAATTACGAAACATTTAAAAAGTCAAAAAGTAAAGAACATTAGGAATTACCGTATATTTTTCATGACAGCTTTTTAGAATCATGAAATCAATGTTCAGCTTTTACCTAATCAGTAGTTCAAGTCTTCAATTTCTTCAAATAAATAAGTAAATAATAAATTTTATTTCTTCAAATAAACTGTCAGTTTCTTTTATGAGGTACATAGTTTTTAAGAAATGAAACAAAATTTATTAATGGGTAATCTGTGAATTAGAACAGTGCTTGCTTCTTGGACTGGGGTGGGGGAGGGTAGAGTAAGACAGAGACATACTGGGGACAGGCCAGGAAATCTTGTGGGATGATAAAAATGTCCTATACCTTGATCAGAGTATAGGTCGGATGGATACAATCACTTCTCATAGACACGGACCTGTGTCTTAAGGTCTGTGTATCTCACTGTAAATACACTGTAGCTCACTAAAAACTCAAAGACAAAAAACATATGTATATAAAATACTACTGCTCTCTGTTAGATATGAAATACACTTATAGAATGCAATTAATTGCAAACAGAATAGAGGCTTTATTTTACAATGTCCAGATAAGTAATTCTGGCGTGCGTGTGTGTGTGTGTGTGTGTGTGTGTGTGTGTGTGTGTGTCTGTGTGTACGTATTTAGGGGGAAGAGTGTTTTCCCCAGAAAAGTGAAACAATAATTTATCAAGTTTCTCATAATGATATGTGGTCACAACAATACTGTAAAACATCTGTGGGAATAATGACCAAGAATCTAATTAAACAAAGGTTCTTCAAATTATTATGTTTTAA
Source organism: Puma concolor (assembly GCF_028749965.1). NCBI lineage: Eukaryota > Metazoa > Chordata > Mammalia > Carnivora > Felidae > Puma > Puma concolor. The sequence goes on along the minus strand of NC_141679.1, from coordinate 8,197,886 downwards.
CATAAAATGAATTCTATTTTTAGCGAAGCAAAATAATTACTGAATTATTTTACTCAGCTTAAGGAAGAAACCGATTAGAGGCGAAGTCATTCTAGTTATTGTTACAGCATATACAACAATGAAACGGGGTATTTCTAGCTGCTACCAGGGATGAGTTCTCCAAACATCAGAGTTCCTGTTCACAATCTATAGTAGCTTTCGTTTTGTCAGATGTTTCTCTTGTAACGCCAGCAACACAGTACTTTTTTTTTTTTTTTTTTTTTGGCCAATGGAGTTAATGAGACAAAGCAAATAAATTTAGATACTTACAAATAATGTAACCAATTCAATTTCTTCAGCATCGCAGTTAATTCCAGTGGTTTAATTTTAACTTCTATTAGAGCAAAGTACTTAGGATTAAATCAGTGTTTCCACTAACACAACTCAAAAATACATCATAATAACTATCAAATAATTGATACAGATATGCTATGACTTTGGGGATAATTTCAGTAATTTGTATAACTAAAATCACTTAAATTACCATTCAAGAGAGGGTAAATGATTAATAAACTAGGCAGTTTTACATGTGGCCAGAAACTTAAATTATATAAGACTTCAATAAATGTATTATCTTGAAAAAGCAGTTAGGGAAAATAGGCTCATCAACTTAAGCAAGATGAAGAGAAGTTGGAGAAAGTCCAGGAACGAATAATATAAATTACTAAGTGATTGGAAAATGACTTCACAAAGAAAGCCTAAAATAATTTGGGTTTGTAGGGAACAGAAGGCTGGGGTGGGAATTAATAACAGCCTTTATTCATCCAGCTGAAGCGGTACTCTGCACACAGACCTTCAGTGCTCCCTGCCCAGGAAGAAAAGGAGCTAAGAAGCTAAAACCAAGCAGCAACTAGGACAGCTATGGTTAGGTCCCAAGAAAAACTTCCCTTGCGGTTTCAGAACCTTTGAGCCTATTAACAAATATGGCTGTGAAGTCCAAAACTCTGAAAATGTTCAGCCACAACAGAAATTACCAAAGGTAGTCCTTTTTGCAATCCACGCGTAGCCTGTGTGGCAAGCGTCGCGTACCCCGTGTTCATAGGTGCCCACCGTTACCAATTCGATGCACCGTGGTCTAACTTTACACTACAGCCTCTCTTTGCCCGAGAGATTTCTCAGACCCTTAGTATCCTCTCTGGCCCCCTGCACTCCGCCGGAAATGTCAGGCTACTAACACCTGCTGTGAGGAGTTAAGGAAGTTCTCCTTAACTTTTTTAGGATAGAAAAACTATATCCTAAACTCCAGGCTTCTCTTCCCTCGGGCGGAATCACTCTCAGATGTGGCAAAACACTGGCTCCCAGACTGCCTTGCTGTGACCCGTTTCCAGTCATCTGCAGTTGGGACACGTATAATAGTAAAATCTGTATTGGATCAATTCCTTCCCTGGTTCACTTTCCCAGTATCCTACTGGCATTTCCAGGAATCATCTCCCAAATAAACGCCTAGCACTGAAATTTTTGTAACGGAGTTTGCTTCTCTCGAACCCAAACTAAGGCCACGTATATGTTGTTTCAATGTACCACCCATTTTTTTAAAAATATAGTTAATAGTTTAAGTGGTTCCTTAACTTAAATTTCTTGAAAAACTTTTACAGCTCAAAAAGAAATGGAAAACTTCTCTCTTCCCATTTTTATTATTATAATACACTCAAAATAAATAATATCCAAATAGTCATTTAATACTAGCCAGGTTCTGTTGCCTGATATCACAGAATCAGAATCCTGCTCTTTTTTTTTTTTTTAATTTTTTTAACGTTTATTTATTTTTGAGAGACAGAGAGAGACAGAGCATGAGCAGGGGAGGGGCAGAGAGAGAGGGAGACACAGAATCCGAAGCAGGCTCCAGGCTCTGAGCTGTCAGCACAGAGCCCGAAGCAGAGCTCGAACTCACAAACCATGAGATCATGACCTGAGCCGAAGTCGGACGCTTAACCGACTGAGCCACCCAGGCGCCCCGACTTTTGTTGTTTTTTTATGTGTGACTGTGGGAGTAGGGGAAGGTTAGCAAATATTTGTGAGATATTACAGATATACTGACCAAACTCACCTTGTTGATTACTTCAAGTGAGCGACAGAAAATGTAAAGGGGGAACAATTTCCTCATTCTGATTCAATGTTTTCTTAAATCTCTTTTGCAGAACGACCCGCAGTCTATCTTACCGTCTCAGACCACATAATATCACTTCATATCCCAATGGAAAGATACATTGCACACTTCAGAAACTATTAAGCTACGGAATAGATAACATTGAGAGAGCTCATTCACAATCTTACTCAGAGAAATTTATCAGAGATCTCTCAAGATTTCTCTGGCCCCTATATAATTTCAGAAACTTAAATTAAGAGTAAGGAATTGTAGTCTTCATTATCTGTGTGGTGGTGGGCAAGTCACTTCATTTTTCTGGACCTCAGTTTCCTGAACCTTAAAATAAGAAAGTCACAATGTAAAAAAAAAAAAGAGAAAAGAAAATTAAAAAAAAATGGGGTGCTGGGGTGGCTAGGTCGGTTGAACGTCTGACTGCAGCTCAAGTCATGATCTCACGGTTCATGAGTTTGAGCCTCGCATCAAGCTCTGTGCTGACAGCTCGGAGCCTGGAGCCTGCTTTGGATTCTGTGTTTCCCTCTCTCTCTGCCCCTCCCCCACTCACACTCTGTCTCTCTCTGCCTCTCAAAAATAAAGAAACGTAATAAACAAAAATTAAAAAAACAAAGTCAAAATGGATTCCTGTTTTTCTTCTCTTCTCCTTCTGGCCACTGCAGGAATACATGCGGTGAGCAAAAGGGAAGCCGTAAGATTCCCAGTCCGATTCCCTCAAAGCAGTTCTAGAAAGTTCCATCTTACATATCGATGGGTTTGCTAGATGGAAGAGGAGGGACAGACAGACATGGTAGCAAGAGAGGGAAATAGGTAGAGAGGAAAGAAGGAAGGGAAAGGGGAGGAAACAGACTAGAAAAGAAAGAACAATGTACAAACGGACTTCAAGGGGCACCTGGATAGCTCAGCCAGTTGAGTGCCCGACTTCTGACTTCGGCTCAGGTCATGATCCCAGGGTCATGGGATCTAGCCCCATTTTGGGCTCTACACTCAGCATGGAGTCTGCTTGAGTTTCTCTCTCTCTCTCTTCCTCCTCCTTCTGTCCCTCTTCCCTACTCATGTTTGGTCTCGTGCTCTCTCTCCAAAATAAAAAAAGCAAAAATAAAAAAAAGTAATAAAAACTGACTTCCAAAAACTATGGGTACCATCTTGCACTTATTGGCATGGGTGCTCTCAAAACACGGTGAGAAAACACGTTGATAAGGATGTGGAGAAACTGGAAAATCCTCGTGTACTGTTGGTAGGGATGTAAAGTGGTATAGCCACTAAGGAAAACAGTACAGCAGCTCCTAAGAAAAATTGAAAATAGAATATACCATATGATCCAACAATTCCGCTTCCTTTTTTTTAAGTTTTATTTATTTAGGGAATCTCTACCCCCCATGTGGGGCTCAAAATTATGACCCCAAGATCAAGAGCCCCAAGTTCCCCTGAAAGAGCCAGCCAGGCATCCCCAACAATTCCGCTTCTGGGTATATGCTGAAAAGAACCGAAAGCAGGGTCTCAAAGAGATCCTTGCACACCCATGTTCATAACAGCACTATTCACACTAGTGAATAGTGAACTTTGATTCACACTCGATTCCAAGTGTCTTTTGACAAATGAATGGATAAACGAAATGTGGTATATGCATGCAGAGGAGTATTATTCAACCTTAAAGGGACAGGAAATTCTGACAATGCTCCAACATGGGTCACCTTGAGGACATTATGCTAAGGGAAATAAACCAATCACAAAGAGACAAATGCTATATGACTCCCCTTATTTGGGTGTCTAGAAGAGTCAGATTCATAGGGACATAGAACAGGGGTTACCAGCGGAAATGGGGAGTTGTTTAATGGGTACTGAACTTCAGTTTTGCAAGATGAGTTGAGACACAATAATATGAAGGTAACTTAGCGACGTTGAACTGCACACTTAAAAATGGTTAAGATGCTAGATTTTAAGTTATGCTTGTTTTTCTGCAAATGAAAGTTTAAAAAATACAGGTTAAAAAACCCCACAGGACTAGAGGACTTTCCAGATCTCTTTCGGGTCCACAGTCTCTGAATGAGGATTAGTCACAATTATGTAATTTATCATGGTCATGATACAAGGGTCATGAACAAAATTAGAACAAAAAGTCATTTATCCCATAAATGTTATGCACAATAATTGCAGGAGGTGTATTACAACCATTAATCTCTATGACGCAAGGAACGAGCTTCAGTGGCTAAAACTTCCTCATGATTCTACACGATACTACAGAGATTCCCTAAACTATTACCTACATGTTGGAAAACTCGAGGCCGAATACAAAGTTCTGCAGATTGAAGATTACCATTAATCTCTCTGCAAAGCTGTCATCTCCACTTTGAAGGCCATTAATTCCCGGTCAGAATGAAGGGCGGAATAACACTGTGACCCTCTCACGGTCACTCCTGTGTCAGGATGAGAGGTACATGTCCACTACTCTACCTTGATTCTATATCCCAGTGAGGAGGACCTCACCATGCTGTAGTCCGTTTATCTTGTCTACCTCTGCCCATGATACACTGCAATCACCCCATGTTTCTTAAATGGATTTGGATTAGCATACCATCTACTCATAAATTCTCAAGTTTCTCAATACAAGCTGATGAGAGTTTTTCTAAGGTTAAAGAAGTCATTCCATGTCATTTTGTTGTATAATTCTGGTTATTTCTTACTGAAAATGTATAACCTGACCTAATTTATCATTAGATTAATGAGTTAATTTATCATTAGATTTTCTCTTTTCTTATTCCCCTGGGTTTTAACTTAAATTTTTTTAAAAAAAATTTGAACTCATCTAAGTTTATTTTAGAAATCCATTTAATTGGAGGCAAATTTTATATTTGTGGGTTTAAATGAAAGTAGAAATGGAAGAATAATAAACCACCAGTAGAGTATTAAAATATTAAAAGTAGTAATATATATATAGCTGGCGAAGAGGCACATAAGCTTCTCAACATCATTAGTCATGTGATAAATGCAAATTGCAAGCACAGTAAGGTACCACTACATAACTCACTAGCATGGCTAATATTAAGAACATTAACAATTCCAAGTTTTATAAGAACGTCAAGCAACCAGAACTCTTTGGAGACTTTTGGTAGAAATATCAAATGGTGTAACCACTTTGGAACACAGTATGGCCGGCTCTCACAATGTTAAACACCTACTGTGTGACCCAACAACTCTACCTCTAGGTCTTCACCCAAGAGAAATAAAAACATATGTCCACGTAAAGACTTAATCTATGAATGTTCAAAACAGGAAACAAACTAAATGTTCAACAACAGGTGTAAAGGATGAGCAAGCTGTGATACATTGTTATAATGGACAGTTATTCATCGGTGGGAAGGAATAAGCCACTAACAGACACAAGAACATGGATTGAATCTCCAAAGCATTATGCTGAATGAAAGAGACCAGACACAAAGGAGTGGATGTTTTATGATCTCATGTATTAGAAAAACTAGTAAAGAAAAAAACAATCTAAATGACAGAAGATCAGTATTTTACTGGAGAGAGGAGTGGGGGAAGGGAGCGACTGAGCACAAAGAGAGGCACAAGGGAGCTCTTTGGGGTGATGAAAATGTTCTATATTTTGATTGTGATGATGTCTACACAAGTATCCAAGTATTTGTCAAAAATCACCCATCTGTGCACTTAAATGGTGAATCTTATCACATGTAAACGACATCTTCCTGGAAAGTTATAGCTATGGTGGCAAGATTTTAGTTCGGAAGCTTCCAAGCTTTTGAATCATTTTTCACTCTTAAAAACAATTTATTTATAAACCACATACATATTCTATTGTATTAGAAGGATACATTTAGTAAAACATACAGAAAAATGGAAATTATACAATAAAACGCTGAAGATCAAATATTGAAGTGTCCTGTTAATTGAGGCAACTTCAGTAGTTAATCTCATGGCATAATACATACTTAGGTGAGAGGTTCATCGCTAAGATGTATGTCGAAAATCTTAGTACTAGGAACTTGTGGAGACAACTCTGAGCTGTGTAAACACATATTTGCTCTGTGACTATCAGAGAATTAGGGAAGCGTTCATTCTGCTACCTTCGTTGTTTCTGCAATTACGTGTGCTATCTTCAATCTGCAGTGTGTACGTGGGAATTTTTTAAGTTGCCTGGCCTGTCCATATTATGAAGTTAGTTTAATCAAAACTCGAGTATAGACTCCATTAATCCACCTTGTCGGAAACATAAAAAATGTAACAAACAAATGAGAAGGCTGTCATCAACCTCTCTTCCTCGGGATGCCTCCATTACCATGTGATATACATAGTTTCTTACATTTTAGCTGTGTTTCTTATTTTTAGGCAAAAATAAAATAACAGACATTCTAACATTTCTTCCTCTTCTTCTAATCTTCTTGCACAAACCTAGGAGTAGGTATTCTACTTTGGAGACATCCCATAGTGATAAATTTACACTATTCAGAAATTATAGAGTTTAAAAAACGGCACGTGTGCGTGTGCATATTTAACACTAAACATGTCATTAAGTATCTTCAGTCACTATTAATTTAGACACTCCAGTTATTAGCTAGTTCACTCATCAATTCAATAAATTGATTACTTACTGAGCACCTATTATGTGCCAGACAGGTCATGTGTATTTCGGCTGTACTATGGTAGCAGCAAAAGAAGACTTGGTCTGTGGATCATCAATTTATGATAAAGTTCTGGAGAAAGACATTAATCACATAAACCAATCAAAGTCACAATGACGAAACAGACTGTGAGGGAAAGGGACATGTGGCTCGAGCAATGTATGACAGAAAGACTCAGCCTAGTTTGGGGATCAGCCATGCCTCTCTGGTACCATGACTGCTGACCTCTAGTGTTCAATAAAATATTATTAAACATGTGCCAACATAAACCGAGGTATAAATAATGATACTTGTGGGGCCAACTAGTATGATGAAACTTCTTTTGTGTTCAGTCTATCTGTGGTCATCAATCAGCCTTGATCACTTTCATATTAAGGCTGCCTCCATTCTACCTCATTGGCCCAAGACAATTACAGCAATTCAAACATATATGAGAACACAATGAAACTGAACAGCGCTCTCAGTTATAATGCAGTAATTTGGATAATCTAGAACAAGTTCACAGTTTCACTGTAAGGATTATCTATAAACACACAAACACACACACGATTCCTGAAGAGATATCTATATCTCTTTGCCACATTCTGAGAAACACTGCTGTTCGCCATCATTTTCTTCCCTCCAGGTCCTAGCAAGAGTGTCTGATACAGTGAACCAATAATTCTGTCCTCAGACTTGCAAAATGCTGTGCACTTTACAAAGCACCATTACAAAGATTTTTCTCGTTTGATTCTACTAACAGTTCCGGGTACATCATCGGCATCAAGGATAAAGAAACAAAGACTGGGTGCTGCTCATCCAGGAAGTCCCCCCACAATTGCCTCCTCCGGCCAACTGACTCCCCTCCAAACCATACCCTGCTTCTTCTCTGTTCCTCTACCTCCTTAGGCAGTATATGCCTCACGCACCAGCACTCTCTGTGCCACCTCTGTTTACCTGCCCGTCTCTGTGCCCTAACCTTCAGGTTCCTCGTATACCCGGAGCAGGTACGGTTCCTGCCACATAACAGGTGCGCCATCACCAAGTGGAGCTCTGGGACACAGCTGTGGCAGCTGAAGGGCAGGCAGGTTGAAGTAACCTGCTCGATCCCACGTGGCGTGCAAGTGACACACGGGGCGTCCACTCACTCAACGCCTCCTGAGATCAAAGTCAAGCCACTGCTCCTTTATCCCACGTTTCTAATATTTTAGGGCGACTGTACCAGCGCTTCACAGGGAGCACCAACCACAACAGAGACATGAATATAAATTCAAACGTCAAAAACACCTCCCATGTGTGACATAAACTGTCTACCAAGACCTATTAGCATGGCAGCACTATCTATTTTTATACTGACTACTCAAAGGTGATGGGTTTTGTTTATGACACCAGCTTCTCTGGGCCACTTTCCCCCTAGATCCAGTTCCTCAACTTCTCTGATGGGGTTTTGCTTTGTTATTTTAAAACATCTATTTAAAATAAGTGCCTGAAGAAACGCTCAGTGTCTGTGAAATGCATTTATGAGATTGCTGAGAAAAATTAAGAGTAATCACGAGTTTTAAATGTATCACCGTCTACCAGATCAATGAACCACAGGCAACAGACACATTCGTGAACCTCAGTGTTAAGGCAAAGGCTCGAAAACAAGCACAATGACACAAAGGAAAAACCATTGGTAAAAAGGCTTTGTTTGCACAGAGTATGTTATCAGGGGTCATAAATGGGACTGTAATCAATGGTCTGGTCAGTTTCATAAGACACTCAGAAAAATTATTCCCACTGGGAATGAAAGCTTAGGTTCATTCCAAGTAAAATTAGTATCACTTTTCAAAAACTTCAGAAATAAGTTTGCCCTATTATTTCAACCTACAGATACGGTTTCACTTACAAAACAAAAACAACTCATATCCACGTATATTACGGTTTAATTCTGCTACTGATGACATGCAAAGTTAGCCTGAGATCCACAAATGGGACACAGTGCCTTTTGAACCTAATTTTATTAATCAGCATTTTCATTTAAGAATTACCTTTCTTCTGAGGCACTGTGTGGCTCAGTCGGTTAAGCATCCAAGTCTTGATTTCAGCTCAGGTTATGATCTCAGGATTTGTGCGTTCGAACCCCATGTTGGGCTTTGCACTGACAGCACAGAGCCTGTATGGGATTCTCTGTCTCCCTCTCTCTGCCCCGCCCCTACTCTTATTCTCTGTCACTCATTCTCCCTCTCAGAAATAAACATTAAAAAAAAAAAAATTACCTTTCTTCTTCTATTTCAAGTGCTATCTCTTCTTATTTATTTTTATTTCACTTTTCTTCTTTAACCCTAGTACTTTTAAAAAGCTAAAATTGCTAATAATAAGAAAGCACAGATTTAAGAGAATCCCAAGCTACCAAGACTTAATACACCAGAAACACCAAGTAGTAAAGGGAGAAAGAAAAAAAAAATCATGGCTTTGGATAGTGATACAGATTTATGAGAAACAGCTTGACCAACTCACAAACCAGAAATAAAAGTCCTGTATATTTCTATTTTCAGTTTCGAGGCCTATCTTTTTTGTCACCCATTAAAATGATACCTTATAGAAATAAAAGATAACCCCTGAAAGCAACCTTTAAAAATCAGGATCATAGGGATGCCTGAGGGGCTCAGCTGGTTAAGCATCTGACTCTTGGTTTGGGCTCAGGTCATGATCTCACAGTTCGTGGGTTTGAGCCCCATATCGGGCTCTGCGCTGACAGTGTGAGGCCTGCTTGGGATTCTCTCTCTCCCTCTCTCTCTGCCCCTCCCCTGTTCTCTCTCTCACTCTCTCTCAAAATAAATAAATTAAAAAACTTATTCTACCTGCTTCCCCATTCAATAGTTAATGTCGATTATAATATGAAGTTGGATGACTTTTTAAAAGCGCGCTAATCGAATGATTTGATGAGCCCAGTTTTCCTCAGAGCTGAGATGGGAGTTGTCTGGGCCTTTCTACACTTGGGATATACACTGGTACTAATTACGACAAAAATCAAAGCCACAAACAGGCCAGTCATCTTTGTTGAGTTTAAGACCTAATTTCTAACTTCTAATGCTTTTTTTTTTTTTTTTTTTTTTTGGTCTTTTTTCTGGAGAGTAATTTAGTTTGCATTTTCTAGCAACCAGAATTTTAGGCAGTCCTCAACTGTACCACCAACTCATTATACACATTTGTGTTCCTAAGAGTCTTAAAAATATCACCAGTTTTTAATTGATCTTTTTCTTTTTTTTTTCTTTTTTTTTTTTTTTTTTTTTTTTTTAATTTTTTTTTTCAACGTTTATTTATTTTTGGGACAGAGAGAGACAGAGCATGAATGGGGGAGGGGCAGAGAGAGAGGGGGACACAGAATCGGAAACAGGCTCCAGGCTCTGAGCCATCAGCCCAGAGCCTGACGTGGGGCTCGAACTCACGGACCGTGAGATCATGACCTGGCTGAAGTCGGACGTTTAACCGGCTGCGCCACCCAGGCGCCCCTGATCTTTTGCTTTATGTGTTGATCAATCCGGCTTGCTTGCATATGTATGTATGTACGTACGTACGTATGAATTTTCTTTATAGTACTTCTCAAAACTGGAGAGTTGATGAGGAATGTGGAGAGAGTGCAATAAAAATCTCAAAACCGATTTTCCTCTAGATGTTTTTCCTTTCCTTACTAGGAGCTCAAACTTAACAAACTTCGATTGGTATTGATCTTTTTTTTTTTTTTTTTAATTTTTTTTTTTCAACGTTTATTTATTTTTGGGACAGAGAGAGACAGAGCACGAACGGGGGAGGGGCAGAGAGAGAGGGAGACACAGAATCGGAAACAGGCTCCAGGCTCTGAGCCGTCAGCCCAGAGCCCGACGCGGGGCTCGAACTCGCGGACTGCGAGATCGTGACCTGGCTGAAGTCGGACGCTTAACCGACTGCACCACCCAGGCGCCCCACGAGGTGCTTTTTTTTTTTTTAATTTTTTTTTCAACGTTTTTATTTATTTTTGGGACAGAGAGAGACGGAGCATGAACGGGGGAGGGGCAGAGAGAGAGAGGGAGACACAGAATCGGAAACAGGCTCCAGGCTCCGAGCCATCAGCCCAGAGCCCGACGCGGGGCTCGAACTCACGGACCGCGAGATTGTGACCTGGCTGAAGTCGGACCCTCAACCGACTGAGCCACCCAGGTGCCCCTAGCCAACACTTATTTTTATATTATTATTTTGATAGCCACCCATATGAATGTGAAGTTGTATCTCAGTGTGGCTCTGATACGCATTTCCTAATTTCCTAACATTTATTGGACATTTGTGTATCTTCTATGTAGAAGGATAGAAGGTAACTCCTTTGCCCACAAGTTAATGGGTCGTTTGCTTTTCATGGTTGGCTTCTAAGGGTTTTTGTTTTTTTTTTTTTAATTTTTTTTTTTTTCAACGTTTATTTATTTTTGGGACAGAGAGAGACAGAGCATGAACGGGGGAGGGGCAGAGAGAGAGGGAGACACAGAATCGGAAACAGGCTCCAGGCTCTGAGCCGTCAGCACAGAGCCCGACGCGGGGCTCGAACTCACGGACCACGAGATCATGACCTGGCTGAAGTCGGATGCTTAACCGACTGCGCCACCCAGGCGCCCCGGTATTGATCTTTAAACGCTTTTTCTTTTGATAGGATTTCAGACTTCTGGAAGAGTTGCAAGAATTAAACACAATATTCCCACCTCTCCTCTCCCCAGATTATCTGAATAATAACATTTTTACTACATTGATTTTTATCATTTTTTCCTTCTCTTTTTCCCCCAAGGTTCTATCTTTACTGATGCTCATCCTTACAATCTGAGTTTAGAAAGGACTTTAGGAAGTTCAAGGTTTGTAATTTTTTTTTTTTTTTTACTTGCTAGTTATTTTGCTCGAATAGCTCCTTATACCTCAGTCGCTCTCACTTGCTTTGCCTGCGGGATTTCTCAAAACTGCACTGTGATTCACAAAGCTAACACCAATCCTTCTTGACATAAAGTATATTATGTTCCTTGCCGTGGGACCGCCGTGTTTAGCACTGGTATGTCAGCGAGCTTACACCATTTAACAGCTGATCTTGATAGAGCTCATCTGAGTGCTTTATCTCTGAGTACGCTTAGGTGCTCGGGCTGTGCAGTCAGACCCCTTGGCTACGACTCCTGGCTAAAAAGATCCTGACTGAAGGAAGGTAGATTAGTTTTAAACACCAGGTTTAGAACGTCGCACTGAGCAGCGAGGCAGCCGGGACGAAGAGGGTAGCTCAGATCTGCTTTAAACGGGGAGTCTATCAGTTAGAGAGGGCTGTGTGCGAGGAAAACAAAGCATGGGAGTCTCCGCACACACGGCCTTGACTGACGTCAACACAAATTTTTAAAGAAAATAAAGGGGCATCCCATGTGTGTCTGTTTCTAAAATCAGCCCTGGAGGAAAGGGCAAAATGATCACTTCTCGTGGACAGAAAAGATGGGCGTTAAGTGTTCCATAGAATTAACCTTTCGACGTGCTGCTTTAGTACAGGTGGTGAGACTGAAGAATTGTGATGAGCAATTCACCTGGTTGTAAAAGTGTCCGGGAGAGCAGATGACTCACCTACTGTGTTCCAGTATCCTGACAGCTTCCACAAGAGCATCTCGGGAACTGCTATCAGGGGCAAGAAAACCCGAAGTGGACATGGTTGTGACAAGTTTTAGAAATGACGGACTGATCATCAGGCACAGGGAATGGCAGACAACAGGTGCTCAGTAAATGGCAGTTACTATTATTTTTATTACTTTTAATGTCTGTTTATTTTTCAAAGACAGAAAGAGCAGGGAAGGGGCAGAGAGTGAGGGAGACAGAGAATCCGAAGCAGGCTCCACGATGTCAGTGCAGAGCCCAACGTGGGGGTTTGAACTCACGAACTATGAGATCATGACCCGAGTGGAAGTCGGATGCTCAACCAACTGAACCACCCAGGCGCCCCATGGCAGCTACTACTATTTGATTCCCTGTTTCCACTGGATTTCTGACAAAGTTGAATGGTGGTCAACTTCAAAATGAGTTATTACTGAAAACTCCAATAGCTTAGATTGTCAGACCAAGAGTCACCTAAGACCCCATCTCATCATTCACCCTTTGTTCCCCTCTCTCCTCCAGCCATTTTGACCCCACAGAAAACACTTTCATTCCCTCACTGGTTACTTCTACTCTTTAATCTTAGCTTAAAAGTCACTTCCTCTGGAAAGACTTCCTTGACTAGCTCAGACTATAAATCATTTTTATTTGGACCTTAAAATTTCTCTTTCTTTCAGATACTGACAACGAACAGGCTGAGTTGTATTGAGATCTATTATACTGGAAATGGATCTTTAGTACAGATAAAGAATTCCTCTGATTTGCTTTCGCAAACAGGACCAGAGTGCTCTGTTTAAATTTTGTGTCACCTTATTCAAAGTATATGTAAACTGAGGTGCTAGTTATCTTAAACTTTTCTACTTTCTACTCCTGTAAAACAATTTTATAGGACACATTGGATTTTCCAAGCAACAACAACAACAACAAAAAAAGTCCTGATGATGGGGCGCCTGGGTGGCGCAGTCGGTTAAGCGTCCGACTTCAGCCAGGTCACGATCTCGCGATCCGTGAGTTCGAGCCCCGCGTCAGGCTCTGGGCTGACGGCTCGGAGCCTGGAGCCTGTTTCCGATTCTGTGTCTCCCTCTCTCTCTGCCCCTCCCCCGTTCATGCTCTGTCTCTCTCTGTCCCAAAAATAAATAAAAAAAGTTGAAAAAAAAAAAATTAAAAAAAAAAAAAAAAAAGTCCTGATGTTGAAATTGATGGTTTGATAAGCAAATTAGATTTTCATAGGAAATATTACATACCTCTAATTCCATAATTATGGAATCACCTAAAATAAGTCTATACAACTAAGAGGATTATTGAAGAAGAAAATTTTCCACAATTCAATACTGGAAGGTCTTTTGGGATAGTTGCACTAAATGAATAATTCAAGTCTCTTCTAACTGGAAGCCCAAATTCCAATCAGTCTGGCTAAGATATTAATATAATATTCTTGCTTCATTTCCCAAACTCTTATATCTTACCACAACCCCACACGTGATCCAAAATTATTATATTTCATGAAGTGAATACAATTCTGGAGGTATTCTGGATATTGACTGAGAAATCCTCTGGCGTTTTCTCTAATCACTCCGGTGACCGCACTGGGTTCCGATCCAGGAGAGAGAATGCCAATGCTGCCCCTGCAGGTCAGACCAAGTTGGCGCCCATGATCTAGAGCCTGTGTCTCCCTAACTCGCAAGCCAGAGCAATACACAGAAGGACCACAGGTTTATGTTTAGTAGAGAAAATGAAAGCAACTGGTTTTAAGACTAAAATAGCTGCAGAGGAAGAGTTACTTGAGAGTGAGGGCAAAAGGGAAGACCCAAGGCCAAACCTTACGGTAAAGGGGGTCAAAAAACCCTCCAAATTAGAGGAATCAGACAATACTACTAATAACAAGGAAAAGACCAACAGGAAAAAAAAATTTTCTTACTGGAGGCTTATTATATACCAGGTACTACCTTAAATGATTTAAGAAATAGATTATTTAATATTTGCGGCCAAGTATACGCCAGATATTATTATCCCTCTTTTACATGAGGAAATTAAGTCTCAGGTAAGGTTAAGAATTTGCCCAAGATCATATAACTAGAAAGAGCTAGCAACAGGATTTGAACCCACAACTTCTAACTCTGAATCTCAGTCTCTTCACCTCTACAAAATCTGCTTCTTCCTGGACGAAGTAGCCCTCAAGAAATAAAACGGGAAGCCCAAAAGCCACAGAATATGAGAGATGAGGATAGTCAACAGTTTTCAAGTGTCAAGGAAAAAAACCAGAAAAATCCTAGAGAATATTGTTAGGTTTGGCTCCATCAAAAGTGCACATTATCCACAGTTGCATGAGTAGCATCCAAATTTCACAGGATTAAGAAGTGGTTGGACAAAAGGGAAATGTACGAGACATGTACAGATTGTCGAGAAAACTGGCAGTGGGGAAACAGAGAATGAAATACGTCAACGGAAGAGGGAAAAGAACGAAAACACTGGGGAGGGAGCACGTGTAAAAACACCACAAATACGTCATCTGACTCAACCTCCCGCAAGAAGTTCTTGGGAAACACACTCCCACATTCCTCACTTCCTAGCTCTGTCACCAACCCGTCAGACTCCCCGATTTCCCTTGGGCTCTTCCATGCCTGACTCTACCAGAAACGCTCTCCTCCGGTTTGTTTTTCTTACGCCCTCCAACTTTTCCTTCAGCACATGGCTCAAAGGTCACATCCATGGTGAAGATATTACTGATCTTTACTCCCAAGAACAATCTCCACTGTTTCCCCCTGAGGCGATCAGTATCCAATTTTGTAACAACAGCTGTCTCCCTCAAAAGTTAGCTTCCTACAGTCAGGCACTGTGTCAAATCACCTCTGGGACACCTCATGTGGATGCCAGTAAATCTCTTTGCTCGGCCATTCCAGTCGTTGCCGAAAGGGCCGATGAACCCACTGGCCATGAAAGCAGGCATGGAAGTCAAGCATGAGCTCAACAACATGGCTTCTACTCACTACAGATGATGTGGCTGTAACTATTGGATCCTAAGGTGCCATGGAATTAGAGACAGATACAACCAAGACCTCGAGACAAGATCCTGAGATAGAACCAAAGGGGAGAGGTGTTTTGCCTTCATGTGTCACTTCCTCCAGCTGAAAATCATACGCCAATCATTTTTAACATTATTTGAAGCTGATCTGTTGATTCTAACTCATGCTAAGTGTCTTATCTCAGCTGAAGAAATGAGTGAAGAAATGAGGCAAGTTTAACACAGTGCCTGGCATATTTCTCTGAAACTACAATATCCTAAACTGATCATAATGATCGAACTCCAGACGAGAAAGTATGTTTAAAGTCACTTAACAGAGAACCATTGCATATGATTACTCCACTATTTAAATAGTACTCAGCAGAGATGTTCAACTGAAAGGCCTTCATATTCGATTGGCACAATGAAATTTATTTCAATTGTAAATCAGCATGTTCCCTTGAAACACCTTTTTATATTAGATCCTAAAAATAAGCAGTTCTGGCTCTGAAAAATAAAATAAATATGCTCTTCAAGAGATAAAATCACTGCCTTTTGTTTTCCTACAAAAAGACATTCAACTGGAATTCATTTTAAAACGTAACCCCATCTTTTAGGATGTCTGTCACAGTCTTAATTAGGAGAACACTGTCCCCTTAGGTAACCAAGCCAATGGGAATCAAATCCCAAAAAAGAGCAAACCAACGAAAAATGTCTTTGTTTCTACTGATTAGATGAGATAAAGGTCTCAAATGAAAAGAATTCTATTTCTGTCCATCAAAGCTAGAATGCACAGAAAGCAACTCTATCTTGACCCTGAACAGAAAAGAAAAAGACAGGACTGATCGAGGGCACTACCTCAGGCTTAGCTCTCCAAACTAGCAAAGGGAGCCATTCGAGATATTACTGATCAGATTCTGAGCCAATACAATATTCTGTTATAGATTTAATATACTACAGACAACTTTCTGTTCCCTTTAATCACTGTTCATTGCTTCCATCACAAGAACTTTCTCACGGGCACGCTGCTAATCACAGTTTCTCGGGTTGTGACGATATATATACTACACGGAGGGAACATGGCAAACACGAGTGAGCATAAAAATGACCCCTTGTTGAAGGTGTGGTCTCATGTGAGGATCTCAGGAGTATTCGTAACAAAATTCCTTTCCTAAAATCTGCTTGCTAAAATTTGAGGCTTCGTTTTAAAGATACCTGTAATAAATAGATCTACCGGGATTCATTTAAAATCTACCCTTCTTGAAGACTGCCCCTCACCTAGAACCTAACTAACTGGCAATCCTGACTGAAGCTTGTGTCTCAAACAAAATGTCATTTATCCCTTTGACCACAGGGAGGAAATGCTCACTTGCCAGGATGTACCACAACTTATGTGGCAATGCTAAATATGTGACAGATTGACACTCACCAAAAAGAAACAATATGGCTCCAAAAGAAACCATACTCCCAGAATACGGCTATTCTATTCATTCTGATAACTCAAATTATAGAGAAGAGTCACTGCCCAGAAAGATGACTTATATAAAAACAGAGATTCTTACCTGAACATGATCTTGAAAGGAGTTTTCCTCCATCACATAAAAAAAGGTTTCAATGTCCCAGTTACATACCAAAGACCCGCTAGAAAGAAACAGAGTCCCTGGGCAGGAAACGGTAAAGACAGCAATCTCTGAATAATACAAGAACTTAAACAATGTTGACAGCTAATGTGACACAAGAGTTTTTTCTCTGAATTCAAACAGAAGCCCCTCGACCCCAGGGCTCCACTGAGCCTGGGATGTTATGTTTACAAGAAGCGGTACAGGGGCAACACTCGGATCCACTTTGACAGAAAACATGTGGGCTTTCTTCTAAGGAAAGAGGAAGATGGGCAGAGACCGTAGGCAGAGGAAGAACTGTAGTGGGAGGGGCAGTTAACACTGGGAAACATGAAAGGGAGAAAAAGTCCCGGGGCCCTGGTTCAGGGTGGATTAGGAATTCTCTTCTGAGTCAGCGCCATTATGGAATACCTGAAGCCCAAAATGAAAACAAGGAGTGTATGTTCGGACTTCTGTCTAGGTTCTGCTTTGAAAAGCATCTCAACTGGCTGGCTGTGAGAGAGAACTGAAGAGTGGAGGACATTTTCCTTCTTCCCTCTCCTGGATTTATCATTCAGTTCTAGAGCAAGCAGGGTCAAAGACCTCTCAGATTTAGGCATCTATCAGCCAAATGGAAGAACAGCCTACAAGAAACTGTAACAAATCACTCAAGGCAGGGGAAGGCAGGGGGGAACAACTCATTTCTAGCCATGGTCTATACAGTCTAAGAAGTCTTTTTATAGAGATGATAGGATGAGTAATATCAAAAGTTTAGTAACTAATCGAGATAGTGAATTTGAATATTTTTAGAGATTCTATTGAATTGGGCAACAACGTCCTTATTTGGAAGCTTGAGACTCTATGGTGTTTTGTGAAATGATGAAAAATTATAAAAGACAGGAAATTTGACAAAGTATTATATAACAAGACCATGTAGTCATTGCTCAGAATTCTCTATTCCTGAACCAGACTGTCTAAGGAAAGGTGGAAAGTTGATTCTTGAGATCATACAGAATAAATGAAAAACCACAGAAATAATTTTAGAACCAACATTTTACTTGGTACTTATTTATTACACAGTGAGATTAAAACCTTGGTGCTTTGAAGAAACAGAACTATATATATTAGATCTTAAAATTGTCTGGTCTCTCAACTTTCTAAAAAATATAGTATCACATGCCTCAACCTTAAAAAATTTTGAGCTATACACCTTGTCTTCACATCAAAGTGACCAAAGCAAAGACACAATGAAAGTTCAATCAATGTGGAGCACCCTGGATGGTTCAGTCAGTTGAGCATCCAACTTTTGATTTTGACTCAGGTCATGATCCCAGGGTCATAGGATCAAGCTCTGAGTTGGGCTCTACTCTCAGCATGGAGCCTGCTTAAGAGTCTCTCTCCCACTCCCTCTGTCCCTCCCCTGCTCACGTACTCTTTCTCTCAAATAAATAAATAAATCAAGTTGAAGCAATAGAAGTAACTACTTTTGACATCAATGCTATAATTTCAATATCCGTCATGGGTTGGTGACAAAGGTGAGAAGCTTTTAAAGGTGGGTCCCACCACGGTTTGAAAACTCAAGAATGACATCAGCACATTAACAATACAAAGGTTACACACAAGTTAAGAGCAGTAGGAAATTACTGCAGCAGCGATCTTATCAGTTATAGAAAATATATCCACAGGGACACTGTTAGAATGCACCAGGGAGTGTCAAACGTGACACTTTTCCAGGGGTGCCTGGGTGGCTCAGATGGTTAAGTGTCCGACTTCGGCTCAGGTCACGATCTCGCGGTTTGTGAGTTCTGGCCCCACTTTGGACTCTATGCTGACAGCTCAGAGCCTGGAGCCTGCTTTGGATTCTGTGTCTCCCTCTCTTCTCTGTCCCTCCCCTGCTCGCTCTCTCTCTCTCTCTCTCTTTCTCAAAAATAAACATTAAAAAATCTTTTTAAAAATGTGACACTTTTCTAGTTTCAAAAAAAAAAAAAAAGGAAGGAAAAAAAAAGAAAAGAAAAAAATGATAGAGGAGAAAAAATTCCTTCCAAATAAGCCTGGAAGGACTACATCACAGGTAACTCTGGGCAAATATCACACTAACCCACTATGTGAAATAAAACACTTTGTTGACAAAAAGAAAACAAAGAGTTCTCACCTTCTTTGCTTGGTGTAAGGGGGTGTAAAGGATCACCTGCCTGGAATGTCCTAGAGGAAAGAGCTAACTTGAGGCACTGAAAAATATGCCTGCTAAAAATGAGCCATATGGCCTAGCACAATGTTTTCCAAAGTGTGGTCCACGTGTACATGACATTATTTTCTACGAGGACACGGACAAGTTAATGTGTGCGTACATATGATCTTCTATTTATGGCTGGTGATACTGATTTTCCATTTCTGGTAGCAATTTTTTTTTTTAAGTTTCTTTATTTTGAGAGAGAGAGAGAGAAAAAGAGAGAGAGAGAGAGAGCAGGTGAGGGGACACACAGAGAGGGAGAGAGAGAATCCCAAGCAGGCTCTGCAATGTCAGCGTGGGGCCCGACACGGGGATCAATCTCACGAGCCCGAAGATCATGACCTGAGCTGAAACCGAGTCGGACGCTTAACCGACTGAGCCACCCAGGAACTCCACAATGTTTGTTTTGTAAGGTAGGTATTTCATATAAAAAGTGATTCTACTTAAGCACCAATCAGAGGCCCTCCACGAACTGCAAGCAGTGAGGGGGGTGACTGCTTTCCCTAACTTTGGTGAAAGTTCAGAGATTTATTCTTTGGCCTAATCTCTACACTAAGGAAGACCAACCGCGGGTGATACCATGTGAAAAAAAGAAGGATTAAGTGAATCGGGGCAAGAAATACCCAACTCTCGTCCCCTACTCAGCTTTCAGGAAGCCAAGTTTATGCTCCAGGGAAGAAGCTGGAGAAGTCTTCTTTAAAAATATGACAACCCGAAAAGAAAAAAAAAAAAGACAACCCAAGAGGAAAAACAAAGAACATCAGACGGTCCCCAGTTAAAAAGCCCAGTCAAATGACCCTGTATTGAAGTTAACAAGACCCACTCATGCATTCAAATCAGCTGTTTACCCTCATGCTTTTAAATATGGATAAACACCCAAAGATTAGTAGACATCTGAGAAAAGCCTCAAAAATAAAAGATAAAAAAAAAAAAACCTCACAAAACAAAAAACAAAGTAGTGTGAAGGAAACGGATTCTAAAGGAAAAACTTCCAACAAGTTTTAAAAAGTTAATAATTTCAGAGAAAAAAAAAGATACCATAAATCAGGAAATACAACATGATGTTATAAAAAGGAACATACAGATGGGGTGCCTGGATGGCTCAGTTGGTTGGGCGTCCAACTCGGCTCGGGTCATGATCTCATGGTTCGTGGGTTCAAGCCCCATGTTGGGCTCTGTGCTGACAGCTCAGAGCCTGGAGCCTGCTTTCAGATTCTGTGTCTCTGTCTCTCTACCCCTCCACCACTCGACTCTCTCTATCTCTTTCAATAATGAATAGACATTTTAAAAAAATAAAAAAGGAACATAGAGGAAAAAAATTTTTTTAACATTTTCTTTTTTTAAATTTCTTTT
Source organism: Puma concolor (assembly GCF_028749965.1). Classification (NCBI taxonomy): domain Eukaryota; kingdom Metazoa; phylum Chordata; class Mammalia; order Carnivora; family Felidae; genus Puma; species Puma concolor. The sequence continues at coordinate 8,177,329 of NC_141679.1, read as the reverse complement.
GTAATGTTTATTTGTTTTTGAGAAAGAGACAGAGAGCGAGTGGGGGAAGGGCAGAGAGAGGGAGACACAGAATCTGAAGCAGGCTCCAGGCTCTGAGCTATCAGCACAGAGCCTAATGCAGGGCTCAAACTCACAGACCACCAGATCATGACCTGAGCCAAGGTCACACGCTTAAGCGACTGAGCTACCCAGGCGCCCCCGGGAAAATGTTTCAAAAGCTTCTTCTTGGTGACAGCACTCTCCCTGTCCATCACACTTCTACCTCCTGAAAAGAATTCTACCTTAATCTGTCTGTCGTTTAGGAAAATACATCCCTTTCCCTAGTTACTTTTTTGGTAATTGTAAGAGCAACATTTGCTCAAGTTTCTCCTTGATACTAAGAAATTACAGGCAAATCTCAAGTCTCAAGAGAATGCTTGATACGATCTTTTTCATTTAATTTCTCACTACTCTTTGGAAGAAATGACAGGCCAAGGTGTTCACCATCCACATGACAGAACTATTATCCGGCATGAAGAGCATTTACCTCGTCAGTATCTTCCCGAAACAGACCGAGTGTCCTGGGTCTGAATAAGCTCTGTAGTAAACGTGTGATGATGAATTCATTCCCAATTCTTTACGTGGGATGAGTCAGATCTCCAGACCTTTAAGATCATTTAATTTTCATTCAACACTATTTTTTCAGTCGCCGTAATACTCAGACCTTTCCCAAAACATCACAAAGGTGAAATCCTTGCCTGTAAGGTACGCACAACCCCTCCATTAACTACCACTTACTGGGAGCCAATTATATGAAACTGTGATGGCTGATATTTCGGTAAGAGAGAAATAGGGTGTTGTGATAAAGAACAAGAGAGGGGAGAAGAGAGGGAGGATGGTCAAGTCAGAAAGCAGTGTTTTCTTTAGGAGTTAAGAGAGAGACTCTTTCAGAAGAGGGATTTATACAGTTGGGCTCCTTTTCTTTGTGTCCAAATAGCCCCACACGGAGAGAATCTGCCACATCCAGGAAAGGCTCAAGAAACATTTGCTGCATGAACCTAAGAACGGAACCAAATCAATCTTAGCACCCACAGGACTAGCAAGTGTAGTCTAAATCCCCTTTGGACACAGCTGCGTGGGAGAGTCAACACAAGGAGAGGCACAGCATTTCTCTGCGAACAGCAGCTCCTTACCTGTTGTTGTACCGGTACCTGCTGCACCACCTGGGTAGGTACCGCTGCTTGACTAGCCACAGATGTCTGTAAAGTCACTGTCGAACCTGTGTCCGACCCGGTCTCTGATGTCTGCATGATGGTCTCTGAAATACAGTATCAGAAAGAAAGTTTTAAGTGCTCTCCTTGCATGATTAGCTACATTACATTTGTTCTAAAATTCCTATACTTAGGGGCGCCTGGATGGCTCAGTTGGATGAGGGTCCGACTTCGGCTCAAGTCGTGATCTCGCGGTCCGTGAGTTTGAGCCCCGCGTCGGGCTCTGTGCTGACCGCTCAGAGCCTGGAGCCTGCTTCAGAATCTGTGTCTCCCTCTCCCTCTGTCCCTCCCCTACTCATGCTCTGTCTCTGTCTCTGTCTCTCTCTCTCTCTCTCTCTCTCAAAAATAAACATGAGGAAAAAAACCTATACTTAGAGTAACTTTCAACTCTCAGAATATTTCTTACCCCAACATACTGCCATGATATTCCAGGCAGCTTTATAGTCATTCTGTTCACTTTTTAAGTCTACACAGAAAATTACCAATTCACATTAAAAAAAAAAAATCCCCATTTACACTTCTTATTTTGAGGCTATAAAAGTTGAACTTCATTGAAATCTACCTTCCTTAGGTCTCATCTGTTAATAAAAGTTTCAATCATATTATAAACTGTAGACCAAAATTATTTTAAGATTCTCAATTTTCAGAACACAAACCCTAGCTGGATGCAAGTATGTCATAAAATTTTATTTTCTAGACACTTTTAGAGGCCATTAGCGTGTCCCCCAAAGGTGTACAATTCAGAATACATTATTCCTAACATCCTTTCCAACTTTCAAACTTACTATGCAGTGATCTAAAAAATTAATAATAATAATAATGTATATCCAAAACTTAACCAAAGGATCAAGCTCACTAATTTGCTCTGACTGTGGTATACTGTACTAAAATCAACCTTGATTTTACCCAGAGATAGCCAAACATCAACAACGTTTAGTATTTTGGACATGGGGAGGACCGCTATTATGTAAATGAGGCTGGTAAGCAAGACACGAAATTTTAGCTTCTCTCATTCACAGTTCAGCATGGCACATTTTTAAAGTTCGTATGTGCCTGATCTAGCTACACAGGTTAAATTTTGCAGTGTGTAATGTAACAGGTATGGTTTCTAAGACCTCCTGGTCTCAACATTCCCTTTTGCTACTTATAGAGTTAATGAAATAAATATTAATCTGTTACTGAGCAGGGACCAGAATTCTAATATTCTTTCCTGGGGGGCTGGGGGAACAATATTTAATTGGTAATTTAAGAAAAATACTGCACTGTGGTTTAAATCTGTGAACAGCAGGGTGAACATTAATTTACCCCAAGAAAATTCAAAAAGAGCATCCAGTTCTTTCAAGTAGAAAATTAAGCCCCAGGGGTGCCTGGGTGGCTCAGTTGGTTAAGCGTCCAACTTCAGCTCAGGTCATGATCTCATGGTTCGAGAGTTCGAGCCCTGCATCGGGCTCTGTGCTGACAGCTCAGAACCTGGAGCTGCTTCAGATTCTCTGTCTCCCTCTCTCCCTGCCCCTGCCCTGCCTGCACTCTGTCTCCCTCTCAAAAATAAACATTTTTAAAAATTAAATAGAAAAAAGAAAGAAAATTAAGCCCCTTACCATCTTTTGTCAACGCATCCCCTCTCTTCCAATGTTTCCCCCAAACCTTTTCTATCATCTCATTCAATTTTAGAAATGGACCTCTGAAGACATCTAATCTACTCTTCTCATTTTATAATGAGGACACTGAAACCCAGAGAGGTTAAGAGACTCACTCAAGGGGACAGGAACAGATGTGAGGCGAGGCCTTTTTGCTTTGAATCCATGCTTATTTTTCTTTTCTAGACCTTGACATTGGCATCTCTTTAGGTGATTTGCTTACTCTTTTTGTTAGCCAAGGCCCTCAAGCGGCACAATAAACCTTACCACTGCAACAGATACGGCAATGACAGCTAACACCGATTACATGTTCAACCTATGCTAAGGACTCTTCCAAATGCTCTACGTGTTAATTTATAAGTAAATTAATCCATGTAACACCCAGGTGTGACTGGTAGGATTATAATCTCCATTTACAGATGAGGGACCTCGGGCATACAGAGGGAAGGTGGGTAGGAGCTTAAAAAACAAAGGGAAAGTGATACAGACTGTGGCTACCACATCATTTACTTGGGTCAGCTCTTCACGCTCAGCTCTAAGACGTTGAGAATTTGTGGGAAGTCTCCCAATTATCCCAGAGAAAAAAGCTGGAAGTTCAGATTTTTATGTGAGATCTTCCAAATGGTGGCTCATTTAAAAAAAAAATCTAGCATTCATCTCCAAGCAAACACACACACACACACACACACACACACACACACACACACACACATCCCTCTGGGCTACCATTAAGATCATGGATATGCCTGAAATTGAGAATGACAGTATTCACCACACAAAGTTCTTGCCTAAGTAAGATGACTGGAGGACCCTTGGTCGTCAACATTTGGGGAAGGGATACACATGAGGAATCCTATCTGTATCTCTTCCTTTATTCCATCACAGAGGGGGGGAAATGCCCTCCCAAAAAGGAAAGCGAAACTCAACGTCCTTTGATTCACTACATGCTTATAGGCCATCAATCCCTTTTGTGCTACAGCAGAAGGGCTGTGAGTGAGGGGAGATGTCTTTCTGCAGAGAATGAGGAAGGAACCAGATGTTGCTTACCGCGTCTTTAGTGAGGTTTCCTTAGCCTCTCTAACTAATGCCAACCTAGGTGGAGGCCTCGGTCTGTTTAGTATACAAATGAAGAAAACAGAGTCGCCAATTATGTCCAATCAAAGGTGGGTGTTTCTTAGAGTGTAGTCACTCACCTAAAACTCCCTCCTATTTCTCCCAGTGCTGGCTGGGAATTTTCTCGAGGCTTTCTCGTGTGCCCATACGTTGTAATGCAGACCAGCCTACACACCCATTTTAGGCTACGACCCAACCTTGACATCGACTATTTTAGACCTAACATATGCAACAATAAAAAGAAAGATCTCTTTAAATATATTTTTAAAGCAATTCCTAAGAATTCTCCATAAACCACATGAGAAAGCTTATCAGAAGATACAGGGCATAGATCTGAAAACTGGCTTCTCAAGACTATATTATATTAGACTCCAGAGACAGGCTTTGGTTCAGAGTAACTACAAATTAAAATTCTTAATTGCCAATATTTAAATATCAGAAATCTGTGGTAAAAACCAAATTTCCAGATACAAAAAAATGTGAAGATTTAGAAAAGGTGAGCATACAGTGTATGTTTTATAGGCAAATTATTTAAATGGAAATACTCCTTCACTTGCCTGGCCTCTATAGGCATTTGAGTTCATGACACTTTTTGCGGTAACCAGAAATTCAGTCTTACCAATCCAGATTGAAAATGGAGAATTATTTTTTGGGTTTGAGACCATCTTAATAACATTTAAACTCATTCACTTCTTTTATACAGAATAGAAATACCCAGGTTTGACCACTTTACCAACAAAAATGCATAACCAGATGATTGGAACTAATATTTTCCCCATTTTACAGACGAGTCAACAGGAGACTCACAGACGTTAAGTCACTTAACCAAGGTCAAGCAGCTGGAGGTAGGAAAGGAGGGTTTGAACCTCCCACTGAAGTTCACGCACTAGACGACTAGACCAAGTGGAGAGTCCTGAATCGCACAGATAGAAGGGAGTAAAAGAAAATAATGCAAACTGGGGAGATTTTCAGAATGAGAAAGAAGGAAAAGGTCCCAACTACTTTATAGGAGCAACCTTTGCAGAACAGACTCGGGAAAAAAAAATGGATAGAAAATGATGGCTTTATAACCTCAGGTTAGAAAGTCACGACGAGCTTTCCATCCGGCCTCTGGCTCTACGCATATGCCACGTCAAAACCGGCACATAAAATCCCATCCCAGGCAACAAACAGCTGCCCCGGAACATCATCTGTTTACTCCTGAGTGGCTGATCCCCATCCTGTCTCACTGGCTCTTGGATCATAAAGGGTCATGCCAACTGATAAGAACTTAGTTTCTCCATCTTTCCTTGAAAGACACAACTTCATTCTCCTTTAATGGCATTGTCTTCCTCGGTTTTTTTTTTTTTAATTTTTTTTTTCAACGTTTATTTATTTTTGGGACAGAGAGAGACAGAGCATGAACGGGGGAGGGGCAGAGAGAGAGGGAGACACAGAATCGGAAACAGGCTCCAGGCTCTGAGCCGTCAGCCCAGAGCCCGACGTGGGGCTCGAACTCACGAACCGCGAGATCAAGACCTGGCTGAAGTCGGACGCTTAACCGACTGCGCCACCCAGGCGCCCCTGTCTTCCTCGGTTCTGAGGAAGAGGCTTTCTTTGCCAAAGCCTCATGGCTTGAGAGGGTCTCAGTCACATCCGTGGCAGAGACTGGCTCAAAAACTCATGACCATAATTAGGTCTCTCGGCTAACAAGTATCTCCCAGGTGCCACACATTATGCTGACTGCTTGAAATACTTCTCATTTAATCCTCTTAGGACTCCCATAATGGAAGCGTTCTTATTTCCACTTTAAAAATAAGGCAACTGAGGCACAAATGTACTCAATAACTTGCTGAAAGCCACAGAGCTAGTAAGGGGAAGAGCCTGAATTCAACCCCAGGTTTATCGGACTCCAAAGCCCGCGATGTCACTCTGGCTAGTACACTCTGGCAATATCATGATGATAAGGCTTCCAAATGAAAAGCTAGAGACTATTATTGATCTGAACAGCAAAGTCTTTGGGATTCTCAACCCACTGTATTTCATCTACACTTCCAATAACAACGGACAGACATCCCTTCTCTCTCCGACATCGAAATTAGGAAGTATTCTCTTTCTGCTGAGGCCATAATAAAACCTAACTAGTAAGTATTTTTCCAGAGGCATTTTAACGGATTAATTCTGAAGACCTGACTTAACAGCAGATCAATTAGAATGTTAAAGCATGTTCGAGGAGTATAACCCTCCTGCCAAATTTTGCTAAACAGATCATTTAAACCCACCGACGCATTCAGAGTATTCTGGTAGCTTTCCAACATTTCAGCAAAGCAAGAATCATCACGGAGGGTAGTGTCTGAGCAGGCTTCATTTGGAGGTTTTGTTTTAGACCCAACATAAGGTTTATGTGTACATTGGAGGTGTTCCTATTCATCTAGCAGTGGTTTCTGTGCTCTGTTTATGTTTGGGAGTAATGTGGTTAGTTTAGTTCCTTCACAGCCCCCTTTCAAGTGATATTTGTTTATCAGCCACAAATGCAGTCACATTAATCCATTCTGATAAGCTAAATAAGCCCCTGCAGCTGGTCCATGACGCAGCCCATATGTAAATGAGTTGTATATTCTTGCAGGAGAGACATGCGCGATTTCAGTTTCGTCTTCCTTGCCTCATGTGGCAGTCAGGTGTGTCAGGAGCAACCGATGCTTGTTTGACAAAGGACCTTTTTATTCTGGCTAATTAAGCAGTTGGACACACCCGCCTGTTAACGGTTCTGTTTTGCACAGCCAACTCTGGCTGAATCATGCGAATCTACAGCTAAATAGGCCACATTTTGAAAGAAGGCTAATTAACCCCTAGGAGAAGGAAAAGAATATTGCAAAAACCCAGCTGCTGAAAGCGACAAGATTAGCATTTCTTCAACCTGACGGGCAAAACCCAGGCAAAGCAAACGTGTTTGGAACAAACATGCGTTATTTGCAAGTTTCAAGGCGTTCAAACGTTCTTTATGGAACTTCCTGAAGATTATTTAATACACTCAAATTCACAGTTGGATTCCTTTTATCACACACAATATACACGCCAAATTAAATGGTTTAATAGTCTGACCTAATCAATTACTTTTCAAACAGAACTATCTAACTGGGATAGCTTAAAAATAGGTAGTATCCATCTAATTTTTATTGGGGTTTTTCAGCCTGAAATAATTTGCTTTCTAAAGAAGCAAAGTCTGCAAAGTTTGGCTCGACTACACTGACGATATTGTTTTGTGTGTGTGTGTGTGTGTGTGTGTGTGTGTGTGTGTGTGTGTTTTTACACTGAGGAATGTAACAGGTTCCAATTCAGTATAGAAAATAAAGACTTGTAATTTAATTTTCAAGTGCGACAGAGAATTTCCTTCCTTTTTCCTTAGTATGGAAAAACAAAAGATGTTCCTTCTAATTCCTAATTGAACCAAATTAACCAAAGTTAATATTACAATAGTCACTTAATGGGTGTAATAAAAATAAATCACATCTACAATGTGACATTCAACTATAAATTATTTACTTGAAAACCTGGTTCAACATAAGAGCATGGGAATTTACAAAAAAAAATTGGCATAATTTGAATTACTGTTTTAAAAATATAGAAAACTTTAACGTTGGTATGCCTTTACACAGAAAAACCCCAAATCATAATTGATGTTTTGTGACATGCAATTTTTACTACTAATATTCTGATTAAGCATCAGCATTGTTGAATAAACGTGAGAAAAAAAATAAATATTAGTATACATAATGCCCAGAGCAATTAAAATCTCTATTAAAATTAGATGACTGAAAAGAGCTGTGCTATTGGGGGGGGGGGGAGTTGACATTACTTACTTTCCTTAACATAAAATTAAATATGAAATGTATACATTTCTGACTCTTCTGGAGTAGATGGTGAAAACATTATGATTATTTCAATTCTATTAAAAAAAAGCCCTAAGGATATTAAGCAACTTTTAAAAACAACAATATAATATAAAACAGAGCATATTAGAAAGGTTATATACATAGGTAAATACTCCTAAGTTTAACTTTTTGAAACTGACAAAAACAGACTGAGCTGATTAATTTAGCTACAACTGTAAAAACACTGTGACTTTGCTTTCTTCCCCCACTTTATCCAGTACAAATGCTAGAAACTGGTAAAGCTACAGACTGCAGTCAGCCTTTTTAATTTAAAATACACCTCTGAAAGTTTATTCGTTGTAAAACACAGGGCTTTATCAAATCAATATATCAAGTAACTGAAGGGATTTATGATTTTTTATATTATAAAAGCTCTGCCTGTGTATTTAGGTTTAATGTTGTAATCCTCATGACTGTGTACAATTAATCTTTTGCACTAAATTGATCTGTAGAAAATGATGGAATGATAATAGTGTAGACTGTTAGGCAGTCATCTCTCTGTGATAGCTGATGACAGTGATTAATGTTGGCGACGATTAATCAGCACACTGGTAACATATACAGGTTGCCGGGGTAACTTTTTTCACTTTTCAAACAAAGGTTTTCGCTTAACTAATTCTTCCCTTGACTCAGAATAGAGTATGAAAAACTGTTTCTTTAGAGAAGAAAAATCAAATTACTTTAGCAGTTTTTATCTTAAAGGACCAATGCCAAAATAAAACCATCTACTAACATACTAGTAAAGCCAAACTAGTAAAATAATGTAAGAGCTATTTTATTATTTGTTATTCGTTTCTAGTCGTCAAGAGAAGCTGTCATCAGGCACAGAGGTAATTTTGGGGAAAAGAGACCCAAGTGCTTGTCCAGTCTATTGCTAGTGCCGTTCCAGCATTTTCTGCCACTCGTGGTCGTGAACAGGCAAATCAGGTCTTACCTACATGACGTACGCAAAAAAAATGACAGTGCTCAGACATCAGCTGAAAGAAAAAGGAAAGAAAACCAACCAAACAAAAACATCTAAGCATCCTACACTCTTTCCTACTGGACAGAGAGCCTGAGAACACCATGATGTAATATACAGAAAGATTCTAACCAAAATACATGAGACAAAGCTATAAATGTTTCTCCCTATTGGTCCATCCAATCCTGAGTGACCAGAACCTAATGGATGGAGCATTTAATGATGTTAACCCCCAGAACTGACAGATGATGAGCAATGAGCACTTTATTATAAATCTGTCATCTTCATTGTTAGAGATACTAATAAGAATAGCTGAGCACTTACTATGTGATGGATGCTTTGGACAGATTCAACCCTAATTTCACCCATAACGTAGACATTCCCGTTTTATGGCAGAGGAAAGTAACATTTAGAGATTAACTTGCCCAGGGCCATGAAGCTATTAAGAGATGAAGTCAGGATTCAAGCCCAGGCTTGTCTGACTCCAATAACAGCACACTGTCATTGGACCCTAGGTGGCCACACTGACGGCAGCAGCACTGAGGCTATTTTAGTGAAATCAACTTTAAAAGAGATAAAACAGTCTATGAAGACTTTGGGCACTGAGAAAGAATTCTAAATTTGAAGAGACACAAAAAAATCCCATAAATGGCAAATAGGTACTATACCTAGTATGTAACCAATACACTTTTATGAAGTCATCAAACCTGTAATTTTTATACTGGAAAAGCATACCATGGATTAAAAGAGTCATACACTGACCTTGTGTTCATAAAATATTTTATAGATGAAAGAGGTTATAATATACACTCATTTGCATTTGCATTCCAGAATTTATCCTTAAAAGCAAACAAGGGCCCAGTGAAATGAATGTGTACGTATCTATAACATTCTACATAAACACAAGGATATTCACTCAAATGCTGCATATGATAGCCAATAATAATAAGCCACCAAAATATCCATAATTGGGATACTTATAAATTGTTCTATTCTGTATCCCTTATAGTGGAGTACTACATACATCTATAAAAGCCAACATGGAAGATATTCCTATTTTAAGTATAAAAAGCAGGTTGTCAAATAATATGCAGCCCACCATGCACTCTTCTTAACAGATACATAATTGCTTTGGAAAAATGCTTGGGGAAATAGAATAACATTCATGCAACTTCTAGCTCCTGAAATACGGACCTTATCAAACCAACGACCATATACTTTGGGGGGTCTCAAGCTAACCTTGAACTTGCTGGCCAAAAGCAATATGGGCTCCAGTTTAGCCTGGGGCCATCCCAAAAAATCAGTCTTAGATTCTGTAGCCTAAAATAGACCTTATAATCTCAAACATAGCTGCAAAAATAGATTTTGATCCGTTCATTTGTGGGGCAAGAGCTCTGTCTCCCTTCCTACTAAGTGGCTCAGAACTCTAAAGGAGCTATAAAAAAAAACAAAAAACAAAACAAAACAAAAAAACACTTCAATGTTTCTGCTGGAATAGCCCATTTAAAAAATATAACTGGGGGCGCCTGGGTGGCGCAGTCGGTTAAGCGTCCGACTTCAGCCAGGTCACGATCTCGCGGTCTGTGAGTTCGAGCCCCGCGTCGGGCTCTGGGCTGATGGCTCAGAGCCTGGAGCCTGTTTCCGATTCTGTGTCTCCCTCTCTCTCTGCCCCTCCCCCGTTCATGCTCTGTCTCTCTCTGTCCCAAAAATAAATAAACGTTGAAAAAAAAATTAAAAAAATATATATATAACTGGAGATTATATCTACAGATCCATTCGTTGCTAGTTCCATGACCTATGTCATTTTCCGTTGAAGGAAAGAAACCTGGTAACATACATTCCCAAATGTCAAACAGCATCCCTTTCTCATGACACTCTCCAGTACCTACTGTCCAGTCCAGAATCGAGGCATGAATTTTAATTCTTCTCCCTTGTACACAAACTGATAAGAGCCATGGTGCTTCTTCCAAAGATTTCAAACTGAAAAGAGGATAGGGGCGCCTGGGTGGCTCGGTAGGTTAAGCATCTGACTTCGGCTCAGGTCAGGATCTCATGGCTTGTGAGTTCGAGCCCCGTGTCCGGCTCCGTGCTCACAGCTCAGAGCCTGCAGCCTGTTTAGGATCCTGCGTCTCCCTCTCTCTTACTTTCCTCTGCCCCTCCCCCCACTCATACCCTGCGTCGCTCTCCCTCAAAAATAAATAAACGGTAAAAAAAAAATTAAAAAGAAAAAAAAAAAGAAAAGGGGATGTGTAGGTGCATAATCTAGATGTTTAGTCCTACCAGGCCAACAAGTATTCCTTCCCCCTTTTTAAACTAGCTTTAGTCTCTTCTGTTCCTTCTTACTGCATACCCTAAACTTTATATACGTAACTCTACATACGTAACACACTCACTAGGATGGCTACATCCACACACATGTAAGTACCCATTCCAGCTTATGTTTTGGGATTGATAAACAGGAAAAGGCTTGCCAACAAGAGCTTCCCAACAGTCTCACTCTACTAGATGGGATGCAAACAAAGGGAAGGTAAAATGAGGCTAAAAGGCGGTATTATTTAAAGAACCACAAGAGAAAACAAGCAGGTAGTGTCACCCCTAAACAGGAGGATTTCCTCTGGGTTTGACAGGGAGTGAAGGCAAGAACAGGAATGCTTAATTTTCTTCACACCAGAGAAGGCTCCAGTAACAACTCTTGGATTCTCTTGCCTACACAAGAAAGTCGTCTATTTTTTTCTCTCATTTCTTTTTCTTTTTATAAAAATGGAAAATAGAGCCTTTTGCAGTTCCTAACTATCCTAATGACAGGCTCAGAGAGATCAACACATCTAAAAGGGGAAAATAATACTGTATAATACTACTACTAATAATGGAAATAATAAACCCCACTTTAAATGTACAGTATCTTAAGGAACTGAACTCTCATTACTTCCATTTTTTAGCAAATGTCATGAACAGGGGTGTGGGCGGACTCAGGGGGGGAAAAATCTATATATTCACACACATATAAATCCTGGAAACACTTGCTGTAAAACATGCTCTCATCAAATGAAATTTTTATATTGATTTTCACTGTAAAACACATGTGTAAACACTGGGAATAAAGGCTTGGACAAAGGATGACAAGTAAACCAGTTGAAGATTCCAGCCAACTCGGTACGTTCACGAACCTAACAGAAAAAATTGTTTATCTCTAAAAATCAGTAATTATTGAAATAAGTCAATCACACTGAATTAAAGACCCCGCCCCCTTGGAGCTTCTTTTACAGGAACTGGTAATGCGCTCCGTGTATGGCTGTCCCTCCAACTCAGTCTAAAGCATTTTCTTGGCTCCAAAAACAATAATTTCTTCTACGGTGGGTTATCTTAGGCTATCTCACAAATCTAGGGTTAACACCCCTAAGTGGTGTTATTAATCTGTTTAAAATCAACTATGCATTCTTTATGTTTAAAAGCAACTGTCGGGGCACCTGGGTGGCGCAGTCGGTTAAGCGTCCGACTTCAGCCAGGTCACGATCTCGCGCTCCATGAGTTCCAGCCCCGCGTCAGGCTCTGGGCTGATGGCTCAGAGCCTGGAGCCTGTTTCCGATTCTGTGTCTCCCTCTCTCTCTGCCCCTCCCCCGTTCATGCTCTGTCTCTCTCTGTCTCAAAAATAAATAAACATTAAAAAAAAATTTTTAAAAAATAAAAATAAATAAATAAAAGCAACTGTCATTATGTAATGTTTTATGCAAGTGTGAAATTTCACATAAGGAGTTATTTTCTGTCTTCCCTCCTCCTCTTACACTTTGATGGTGTTCCCCGGGGGCTAAAAAAAAAAAAAGGTAAGGGAGGGGCATCTGGGTGGCTCAGTTGGTTGAGCATCTGACTCTTGATTTCAGCTCAAGTCATGATCTCAGGGCTCATGGGAATGTGGGATGGAGCCCCACGTCAGGCTCTGCACTGACAGCGTGGAACCTGCTTGGGATTCTGTCTCTCCCTCTCTCTCGGTCCCTCCCCTGCTCACACTCCCACAGGGGCTCTCTCCCTCTCTTTCAAAAAAAAAAAAAAAAAAAAAGGAAGGGAATCCTTCTTTGTTCCTGAAAATACATTAATAGTAACTGTCCTATCCCAATCACTTCCTTTCTCACCATGTTTCCCTCTCACCTCCCCAACCTAATCAGTCCAAAGATTCTGCTTCCTCATAGCTCTTAAAATTCTATTCACATACCTTCCTGTCTCCGGAGCTCAGGTCACTCCCAGCAAGAGGTCCTCCAGTGCCGTCGGGATAAACTGCAAACCCCCCAACAGGGCTTCTAAGGCTCGCGAGCATACACCTCTCGCCTCCCATCTTCCGAAGACTACGTACGATCCAAACATGTTCTGCTTGTGGACTACTCTCAGGGCCCAAAACCTAGAGCCTCTGAATGAGGAGATCCCTCCAATTCAAAGCATGCTTCCTTCCTACGTTCTCTCATCTTCGCTCCAGCTTTCAGACCTCAGGATAAACTCCACTTCCCCCAGACAGCCTTCCAAACCACCACCACTCTCCTCCTTCTTCTTGGCAAATCTGGGACTGGGGTTCCCCTGGGTGCTCCTAGAGCACCTTATTTCTACTCCGTGCACAGCAAGTATCGTACCGTAGGGTAACTACCTCTCCAACCAGATTATGAACACCAGGGACACCTAGACTATGCCTCTTTCTCACCTGCAAATATGCAAGAGTGCCCTAACACACAGATCTTCAATTTGTTGAATGAAGAGGTGAATAAAAAAGGGATGCGTTAAAGACCCTACTGACACCCTAGAGTAGGCAGTATCAGAGGCAAATTCTGTAATAAATACAATTTTCTATTAGGACCATTTTCAATCAAGTTATTCATTAAGAATGTCTTCTCTTAATTTTCCAGTATGACTTTGCTTTCAATTCTCATTATGGCAGAATTTTATAACGACTCCCATACTCCAAGATGTGTAAGCCTCAACTGATTTTGTGTATAATTTAAAAAGAAAGGAAGAAAGAAAAAAGATAGGGATTAAATAAACTCAAATGAGCAAATTAAGTCTTCAGTTATAGCTCTGAACCTCCTGACACATCATTTAGTTTGTTTTAATAAGTACGCCTGATTCACTGAATTGTGGATTCAAACCCAATGCTCTAATCACGTCATCTTAGAAAAGGTGGCCTGGTATGCTTCCTTTGTTTTTATAAGACAGAAGCACTCAGAGATCTTTAATTTTCATAGCTGAAAGGCTAAGAATAAGTAATTAGCCTTAACAGTAATTGTTCTAACTTCATCATTAATTAAGCACTTGAAATTTATTTGAGCTTGGCAACATTCAACTGACATTCTTCTATGGTCTCTTAACAATCATTGAAACTTTTCACAGAACAAGGTATTTCAAGACGCCTCTAGTTACAAACTAGTTAAAACATTTTTTTTTAATTTTTTTAAATGTTTATTTTTGACAGAGAGAGAGAGAGAGAGAGAGAGACAGAGCATGAGCGGGGGAGGGGCAGAGAGAGAGGGAGACAGAATCCAAAGCAGGCTCCAGGCTCTAGGCTCAAAGCTGTCAGCACAGAGCCCGACGCGGGGCTCGAACTCAAAGACCAAGAGATCATGACCTGAGCCGAAGTCGTACGCTCAACCGACTGAACCACCCAGGCGCCCCCTAACACATTTTTTTTTAAGTTTATGTATTTATTTTAAGAGAGAGAGAGAGCGCGCGCGCGTGTGAGTGGGGGAGGGGCAGACAGAGGGAGAGAGAGAATCCCAAGAGGCTTGAACCCATGAACCGTGAGATCATGACATGACCCAAAATCAAGACATGGACACTTGACCAACTGAGCCACACAGGCACCCTTAGTTAACACATTTATGTAAGGATTCCACATGCATTACTTCATCTGTCCAGAAATCTCATGAGATAGGTACTACTATTTTCTCATTTTTATTGATGAGCAAACTTTGGCTCAAAGCTGAAATGACTCTATGACCCCCGAGGTCACACAGCTACAAAGTTGGCCAGAGTGAGGGCTTGAATGTATTATACCATCTACTAGGTTCCAGGAGAAAAATGTGGAATTTCTTCTTCTATTTTCTTCTTTTGTTTTGTTTTGTTTTTTGAACCCAGCCATATGCCGTAACAGGCTTATAACGCGACACCTTAAATGTTCTACAGATCAGCGATTATGTCGTCCCGTCTGAAGTAGCAGTCTCTTCCACATTTTAAAACTTCTACATTACAGGAATTGGACACGCTGTAATTTTTTTCACCCAGTTACTAGTTTTCCAGGATAGGTTAGCCTCTGAAATAATCTTAATTTCACTTCCCGCAACGCAAACGACACAATGGTGGTCTGTTTTATTCTGTAGAAATGGCCAGAACTAATAAAAATACTGAATCACGTGGGTTCTAACACTTGCTCTGCTGAGGTGGCAATACACATAGGCTTTTTGGAATTTGAATCACGGGTCAGAAAGTGTTAAAAAAAAAATAAAGGACACGATCTTTCCTTTCTAAAATCTTGTAGTTGAGTTCTTTGGGGTCCGCCATCAATGCCACCTCGAAAGCAACAGTTAGGACTGGGTGCAGCTTCTCAGATGCCAAAAGAAGGGACAGTCTTGATTAGTTAATTCACTAAAAAATTGATTTTTGGTGAAACCAAGGGGTCTTTGGCACAAGTGCCAGGAACTGTTGCTCCCTGACCTTTACATAGAGACACAAATTGCCTTCAGTAACTTCAAGAAAAATATATCCACTCTACGACCTAATGGCATCACACTGCAATTAGGCGCAACACCTGGGAAGCAGACAGAACTCTAAGGAACATTACTGGCCCAAGGCAGCGCTCAGGGAAACCAAGCACCTAAGCAATGAAGCCTAGGAGAGGCTTCTAGTGCAACTGCCATCTCCGTTCCTGTCTGAACACAGGACCACCTTTCCTTGACACGTGTCAAATCATTTGACCTATTTCATTGCTTCAAATAGTCACATAGGACATGTTTGGCCACAGTGATCAGAAGAGCAGAGAAAAGGGGCGCCTGGGTGGCTCGGTTGAGCGTCTGACCTGGGCTCAGGTCATGATCTCGCAGATGGTGAGTTCGAGCCCCGCGTCGGGCTCTGTGCCCTTTTTTTCCCCCTGTTTTTTGTTTTCCTTTTTTCTGGTTATAATTTTTTAATGTTTATTTATTTTGAGAGAGAGAGAGAGAGAGAGAGAGAGAGGGAAGGGGAGGGGCAGAGAGAGAGGGGGGCAGAGAGAGAGAATCCCAAGCAGGCTCCACGCTGTCAGCACAGAGCCCAACTAGGGGCTCGATCCCACAAACCGTGAGATCATGACCTGGGCCGAAATCTAGAGTCGGACACTCAACCCCAAGCCACCCAGACATCCCCCAAATACTCTGCTTCGAAAGACAGTAGTACTCTTTCATGATAGCTTCACTGTCTCCTAACCCTGGCAGAGACGAGGATCACAGGATGATGGAGTAGGTCTGTTTTGCCAAAAGCCAACTTGCTTAGGAATTTGCCGAATTGACCAATTCACTTAAGACTTGTATCTTTTTTTTTTCCACCTTTTTTTTTGGGGGGGGGGAACAGAGAGAGACAGAGCATGAACGGGGGAGGGGCAGAGAGAGAGGGAGACACAGAATCGGAAACAGGCTCCAGGCTCTGAGCCATCAGCCCAGAGCCGGACGCGGGGCTCGAACTCACAGACCGCGAGATCGTGACCTGGCTGAAGTCGGACGCTTAACCGACTGCACCACCCAGGCGCCCCAAGACTTGTATCTTTTAACCAGTGAAACTGTTGACATAATTTGTATGGTTTTAAAAAGGCCTTTTGAAGATTTCTTTGGTGCTCATGTTGATGAAGTCAAGGTTTGAATTTGTCGGGAATTCTGCTGTAAACCAGTGCCACAGCCTACTTTTACCTATATTCTGGAATTTTGCCACTTTCTGAGCCCATAACTTTTGAGAATAAGAGTCATTTATTTTAAATCAAAGGGTTGAGCGTGTCTTGAATACCAGGGAGTTGACAGATGATAATAGGGATGGTTTATTTTCTGCAACACGTTTTTCACCCATTAAGTACATTTCTGTACTTCTCTTCATTCACAGATTTGCTAACCAGTTTAAGTAGATAAATATGTCGCTTCTGTTTTAAGCAACTGAAAGGCATTCAGGATATGAAATATCACTGATAAATTTGGCACTCAGCTGAATTGGACTGATAAATATTTCTGTTGCCAAGTGTCTGCAGTGAAATTGCTATAGAAAAATTAAAAACAAATTAAAACTAATTAATGCTTCCCACCAAAAATTTCAAAAGCTTTTGCAACTATTCTATGCAGCGTGATGTGTGGTAAACTTTATATGTAGTTAACACAAACATATTTCGGGCAGTTGATAATTTGGAAAATTGCATCTTAGGCAAATTGATAAATTAGAGTACTTGGTAAGGATAACAAAACTGCCATTCAGTCTGCGTTTTAGAAAACTGCCTTTAGGAGAATTATTCCTTCAGTCAATTGATCACTCAGTACATTCTGGGTGGAGAGGTAAGGTGTGACAGGTTTTCAGATGACTGGCTTACCTCCCAGCATCACAGCAATTTAAACTCAAAGAATATCCAGAGATCATCCAGTTGGGGCCCCCTTTTCACAGGGAACCCGAGAGCAATAAACCAAACGGGCCTGTGCGTATCAGAGCTGGCGTTAGAACTCAGAACTCCCGATCCCCAGTCAACAGCTCTTTCTAACAGACTACGGTTTATAAGAGAAGAAAAAAGGAAGGCACTCAAAAAGAAGTAGCAAGGCCTGCCAGAATCTCAAAGTGCTTATTATACAATGAGAGAAATGCTCATAACACGGAGAATGAAATCCTAGAATAAGAGGGTCTCTTAGACGTTTCCAAGTTTCTTTCTCACATAAATGAATAAGGCACTGTTTGGGGGTGTTTAACAAGATTTCCAGTAAGTCAAACTTTGTGTGCGTGTGGAGATATCAACTGAAATGGTTCCCCGGATTTTATATTCTGCAGAAACTCTGGGTCATCTTGTAAAATATGGGATTTTTTTCTCGGCTACGTGGAGCATCTTAGTGATAGAGGTTCAGTATTCTATTACTATTTGGAGCGTCTGAGTGTTTCTGGCTCCCAGTTTTCTTGTTACCTCATCTCTGCATGTAACGTACAATACACAAACTCACTGTGTTTACACTGAGATAAAGATGCCAGAAAGACTCATTTCTAGTTTGCCGGGAAGAAGGGGTAAAAGCAAGATCCAACACCACGGTAATTGCCACTAAAATAAACAGGGAGCAAACTCTGAGTTTTCACTTGCAGCAAATAAGTGTAATTTCTGGGTGTGAGACAGAAACCTTTTAAATGCAATGGTTTGTGTAACAGCTTTTATAAGGTGCACTTTTCACCATCAAACAGCATAAAATGCTCATGAGGGTAATCAGTGTTGGATGGCAGGTTTACAAGCTTTCCGCGACGTGCACCCTTTATCCATGTTAAAATGTTTCGCAATTACCTTGTTCCGTATTCTGTTCATGCTTTCTTTTAAAAAGATTTTAAAGCCGTTTTGTACAAATGCAACTCCAAAACCAACCATATTGCTTGACTTCTTTACTCCCTTGATGCATACTGTTGGTTTTTATTAACTCACAAGTTGTCCACAGCTGGTTTACATAGAAGTGGTACTTCTGTAATAGCAGAGGATATTAAAGCAAGGTAGGAGCTAACGACCTCCTGATATAACCTACTCAAAAATGACGCCTTCATGTAACCGTTCCTATGAAGGTCATATAAATGATTTTCCTGTTGTACCAAAATAGTAAGCTAACAGTTACGTATTGGGTTCAAAACCATATACAAATATGTAATCAACATCTCATGGCTCATTTTTCACACAAACCAGATTTATAAGGATGGTGTTTTCTGAATGCAACTGAAAGGCTATTTACGTGCGAAAACTCCGTTCCTTTTCCTTACAAGGTTCCTTGACCTTGAAAGATAGATCCTTTTCAATTAAGGTAACAGTACAATGTTTTAAAAATGTAGGCTAGGGGCGCCTGGGTGGCGCAGTCGGTTAAGCGTCCGACTTCAGCCAGGTCACGATCTCGCGGTCCGTGAGTTCGAGCCCCGCGTTGGGCTCTGGGCTGATGGCTCAGAGCCTGGAGCCTGTTTCTGATTCTGTGTCTCCTTCTCTCTCTCTCTGCCCCTCCCCCGTTCATGCTCTGTCTCTCTCTGTCCCAAAAAAATAAATAAACGTTAAAAAAAAAATTAAAAAAAAAAAAAAGTTATGTGCAGATTTTCAACTGTGCTGTGGGGTCACCACCCTTAACCCCCATGCTATTAAAAAAAAAAATAAAAAAAAAATAAAATAAAAAATAAAAATGTAGGCTAAAAAAAAATCATTCTTCCTCACTCTCTCTTTCCGTCTCTCCCTGTCCCTTTCTCTGTCTTCTCTCCCTCTTTCCCCTACCTCCCAATTTCCCCACTCTGTTCCACCTTCCTAGAAGTGAGAATCTAGTGAGGCCCACATTTAAATAGGAGCCACACAACAGCCTCTCCAAACTGCACTCAGTATCTAAGCTGAGTCAGCAATATAGCTTCATGATACCAATCATTTTTTTCTTTGAGATTATTTTTGGGCAACTTAACAACTAATTGTGACATTAACCGTAGGCTTGACCTTAGTTACCGCACTTCAACACAGATGCCAACAGTAACAACTACACTACTCTTCACTTCTTATAGATAAGCCACATGGCCGAAGTGTTTGGTATATCAAAACAAAACTTCTTGTGAAATCGGATCACCAGGGCTGAATGTTCCTGGCTCGTACTTGTCCGATGACAGTAGAACCGCGTCATCATGAGACCACTAAAGGTTAACCCTAGTCATGATGCATTACTTTCCTTTATGTGGCTGTGTTCAGAGCAACTTAGGTTCAGAGACTCTAAGTTAGGACACACCCTTCAAGGTAAGGACCTTGAGCCATTGACTGGGCCATGATCTATCTGCTTGAATCACTATAATAAAGCACTTACCACACCACCTGACCAGGGATATTACGCACTGCAGAGTCGTGCTCTTAGCACGACCCCAAGGTAACTCTACTTATTTTGACGAACACAAATAGTAATGAGCAAGAGAAAGGCAAAAGAAGCGAACAGCTTAATAAGGACAGATTTATTAATTCATTTTGTCATCTTTCTTTTTTGAGCTTTCTCTAAAGCAAAATACCATTTTCCAGAGATAAATATATGGAGTGAAAAAAGGTACATAGGGTAGAGCTGGCATTTCAGAAGCTCAACAGTGGTTGCTCCAAATGCAAGCAGGCCAGTGGAATCAATGAGTCCTGGAGGTGGCTTCTAGAAACGCAATGCTCTTGCAACAAAAGCTATCGCCTGGCTCGGAAACGTTAAGAGGCCATCCATTTTTTTTAGGCATGCCAACCCCATTACAGAGTTATCTTTAGAAAGAGAGGGAAATTTATGACTATCTTTGAACTTCCAGAAAAAAAAACCTACAAATTTCTCACTTATTAAATTATTGTTGCTGGCAACTCTACTGTAAAATTCATTTTTCTTTCAAACTGAATATTAATAAAGCCACCATCAAGGCTGAAAACCTGTGTTTATTATTTCATGCGAGTTGAATAGAAATCAATAGAGGGAGAAAGAATAGGGCAATTTTTTAAACATAAAATTCTAACATGTTTTATATTGATGAATCTAAAAATGGTACTTCTTACGCTGGTTCTCAAAGCATGGGCTTTACATATATGAAAATTCATCTCGGTTTAACAGGAAAAACCCCAAAGCCCAAAAGACCCTTTCCTTGGGAAATACAGAAAATACACAAAGTTCTACAAAATCTGTCACTGTATATAGCAACATCCAATTTTTTTCGGTTACAACCTCTTCTAAAAAGAACTTGCCCAGAATGAAACATCTGTATCTTAGAAGAATGTTGTTAAAATACTTGTTAAAGCATCATATAACACACACCAAGCAGAACTTTTTAAGCGCAATTCACCCAATAAATTATTTTGTTGAAAAGTATGAATAAGACTGAACAAAATAACTAATAATTCATAATTTAAGTGATTAATGTTCCTTCCCAAGAGCAGATCATCAGACTATTTTTTGCCTGGGAGTTAAATTTATATTTTAGGGATATCACATTATAGCTTGTGATGGGAGCTGCTCAGGAGTGAACTCTTTGGATTTGAATTGTTCTTTTCATTCGGGATTTAGATTATACTCTTTTTCGTGAACAGGTTTAACCTGAGGGAAAAAAAAATCTCAATGCAGAAAATTATCTAAAAGGTATGGAAGATCCTGGGACACAATTTCTTTGAGGAATTCATCCACTGCTTCCCTTTCTTCTTGCTTTGAAGACAAGGAACAAATACTTCCTGAATATGGATGTCACCTAACAGTTCACTGCTTTAACACCTTCGGAGTCAAGAGAGTTGGAACAAGTATAAGCTAAGTTCTGCAGAGCTGGAGAGCAGTTCTGCCAGCAACTGTGAGGAAGGCTGCAAGTGAAAACCCTTTTATGCTTTTCTGCCTAGTATCTCAGTGTGGGAGGATGAATACTAAGTAATAAATTAGGAAACAGAAAAAAAAATGTATATCCTCCACCTAGATAAAATGAAGAAAGGTAAGGCTGGTGTTTGGGACCCAAAAGATTCTCCAGATTAATCAGGATTGTTTTATTCCGTCTTCAGCTCCTTACTCACATCCATTTTTTTTTAAGTGACCATTTATTGAATGCCTACAACTAAATTTAATACTTTAATTCTCAACAACCTTGTAAAATGTGTGTTGCTCTCAACTTCATAAAAATGGACACTGAGGTCCTCTGAGACCCAAATATTTTAAAGTTCCACGATTCGTAAAAGACACAACCAGGATCCACATGGAAACTCCATCTGACTCTAAAATCTACGCTCTTGCCATACCCCCTTCCACTTACAAGCTTGTGTTTCCCATGCTTCCACGTTAATGGAAACAAATTTGAGTTTCAAATTTGAAAGCTACCACTGGTATGAAATGGCACTCTTTTTAAAAAAAATTTTTTTAATGTTTTTATTTATTTTTGAAGGAGAGAGACAGACAGAGCATGAGCGGGGGAGGGGCAGAGAGAGGGAGACAGAGAATCCGAAGCAGGCTCCAGACTCTGAGCCATCAGCACAGAGCCCAACGCGGGGCTCGAACCCACAAACCGTAAAATCATGACCTGAGCCGAAGTCGGACGCTTAACCAACTGAGCCACCCGGGTGCCATGAAATGACACTCTTAAGACTAAAACCGTGGCCCTACAATATCAGCGAGACATTTACAAACAACATGGACTTCTTTAGTATTCATTACACGTGCCAGTTTGTAAGACTCAAAGATATATTTGCCATCTTTCCAAAAGAGCACATTATATGAGATAGGATTTTAATGGGTTCAAGAACAGTTCCCAATCTATTTAAGAACAAAACTAATAAATTATTCTCACCACTTACGTCCAACCCAAATTCAATAAATATTCATTTGCTAACTGCCACTAACGTTAGATGCTAGAAAAGACGGCAAGATGAGGAAATCATTAAATTCCCTGACCGCCTCATCTTTTATCTTTCCTTTACAAAGACTTATTCCCTTAAGACACATCCTTGTCCTGCTGTGTTTCACTCTGCACACACTGTCCCTCAAATGATATTTTGCAGTTTCAATGTTCACTTGTACACAAGTGACATACGCAAATCTATTTATGATGATTTGCAAATCCATTCTCCCAGCCCCTACTTCTCAATGACCTAAATTCTGATCCCATCATGTGAGCCGTCTCTTTGCAAATGCAACACAATGAGATCTGTGACATTCGCACTCATACCCACCCGCTTGACCTCTCTGACCCCTCAACCTCTCTCTCTGTCAATTCCTAGAAGATAGTGGGTGATGTCTCTGACTGTCCCAGCCTCCAGCCTTCATGGAACTTTCTTCACTGTCTAGGTCTCCTCTAAACTCTGAACCTATTTGGTTTAATTCTCAGACTCATTCACAGCAAGCTCATCTATATCAACAATGTCTTCCCTACATAGATACAAACATTTCTAGGTCTAAAGGACGTTTACATCTCCAGAGTTAATTGGCTGTGAAAATCAACTAAAAGCACTTACTGAGGAATTGGGCAGTAACTTCCATAATC
This sequence comes from Puma concolor, assembly GCF_028749965.1. Classification (NCBI taxonomy): domain Eukaryota; kingdom Metazoa; phylum Chordata; class Mammalia; order Carnivora; family Felidae; genus Puma; species Puma concolor. The sequence goes on along the minus strand of NC_141679.1, from coordinate 8,154,264 downwards.
CTTACATGGCAAGTGTTTCTGAAGTCCAACAATTGCCCAACAACCTAACTAGGTGCTTTATGAATACTACCCTGTATAATTTGGACAGCTGACATGGAAAACAAATGCTGTATGAACAGACAGAACAACAGGTGATGATTGCTACCCACATTCTAGGCATAAAACGGGATGGTTAAATAACTTGTCTAGCATCACACATCTAGCAAGCAACTGTGCTGATTCGAATCAAAGTCTAGCTGACTTCCAGACCAGGGTCTCTCACATGATGCTATGTTGGGCCTGTTTCTGCCATTTACTGCAATCACTTTAACCTGAGCCTCAGTTTTCTGATCCAGAAAAAGAAAGGATGTTATCAGTGCTCCTAGAGGAGGAATAACAAGCCAGTAGGACGGCATCTGAAGCGAGGCATTTTTCCAAGTTCCCGCATATGCACTAAACATGATTCCAGTATGGTCCTCTGTCCCATCACCCCAACTGCTGCTAAGGATCACTGGCCTTTCTTATACTACACATGAAAGGGTATAACATTATATGAAAGGAGACTGTGTTAAGTTAAAGAAGCATACTGTAAAATCACAGAGCAACCACTGAAAGAATAAAACAAAGAGGTATCACAGTAAGCCAATAAAGGAGAAAAGACGAAACCATAAAATTACTCAAGGAATCTGAAAGAAAAGAGCAAAGAGAACCAAAGAATAGGTGGGACAGATAAGAAAACAAACAGCAACATGGTAGAGTCAAACCTACCCATATCAATAATCACATAAAATGTAGTTTAAATAAACCAACGAAAAGGCAGAGATGATCAAATCAGAAAACAAAGACCAAACTAAATGTTGTTTCTAAGAAATCCAACTTAAATATAATGTCAGGGCACCTGGGTGGCTCAGTCGGTTGAGCGTCTGACTTCAGCTCAAGTCATGATCTCACGGCTTGTGAGTTCAAGCCCCACGTCAGGATCTGTGATGACAGCTCAGAGCCTGGAGCCTGCTTCATATTCTGGGTCTCTCTCTCTCTCTCTCTCTCTCTCTGCCCCTCTCCCACTCATGCTGTCTTTCTGGGTCTCAAAAATAAATATAAAAATAAACATTAAATATAACGTCACAGGCTAAAAGTATGAGGAAATGAGGGGCACTTGGGTGGCTCAATTGGTTAAGCATCCAGCTCCTGGTTTTGGCTCAAGTCATGATCTCACAGTCTGTGAAATCGAGCCTCGAGTTGGGCTCCTGCTGACAGCACAGACCCTGTTCAGGATTCTCCCTCTCTCCCTCTCTCTCTGCCCCTCCTTCGCTTGCGTGAGTGCTCCCTCTCTCTCTCTCTCTCTCTCTCCCCCTCAAAAATAAATACATAAACCTTAAAAAAAAAGAAAAAGGGTATCACTTCTCGGCCTTTTGGCCAAGATCAAGGGTAAAAAAAAAAATGGGTAAGAGGATTTGAAAAGATATACCATGCTACATTTTAATACCAAACGAAATAAATTTCTAAGCAGCAAATATTACCAGGAATAAGAAAAGCCATTTCATAACGAAATAAGAGCCAATCCATCAAGAGAATCTACAGCCCCAAATGTTTACGCACCTGTTAGCAGAACTTCAAAATGCGTAAAACAAAACCTGACTGAACCGAAAAGGAGAAATGGCAAAATGCACTCTCATCGATGGAGATTTTTAACACTCATCTTTCAGTAATTGATAAAACAATAGACAGAGAATCAGTAAGGATATAGAAAACTTGCTCATCACAGCCAACCTGACCTAATTAACATTTATGGAACATTACACCCAACAATCACAGAACACGTACCCTTCTCAACTATACACAGCACATTTACCAGGACAGATCGTATTCTGACCACCAAATAAGTCAAAGAATTCAAATGTTATCAAGAAATTTGATCACAACAGAATTAAATTCGAATCAACAACAGAAAAATATTGGGAAAATCACCCAATGCTCAGAAACTGAATAATTGACTTCTCAATAACCCATGGGCGCGAGAAAAAATAAACAAGGAAAGTAGAAAGTATTTTAACTACATTATAATATAACATGTGATAATTTATGAGATGTCTTACCACCCCAATACATAAGAGGGAAGGGAAGGAAAAAAGAGGAGTCAATGATTTAATCGACCAACAGAGTTTCAAGTAAGCAACATGAGAAATTAAGAATAAGAGAAAGGATCATGAATTCATAAAATATTAGATCTGGAAGAATCCTAGAAATCTTTCTAAAATGTGTAAACTCACAAAATTTACAGAAGAAACTGTTCCAGGAAGAACATATGATTTGCTTAATAGGATTTATAATTGTAAATATTTAAAAATGAGCAGCCTTTGCTTGGAGCTACACTATCCAGATATCTGTGTTCTTTAAAGGCCCATTTTCACCTAATAAAAGCAGATAAAGGTTTTGTGAAAACAGATGTGCACATCTGTTGGCCTGTGCCTGACTACCGCGAGCAATCTGTCAGTTCTCTGTATTTGAACGCAGAGCATATGACATTTCAGAGTACTGAATTCTCAGTCCACCTGGCCCAAATTCATACTCTGGCTTTACCCCAACGGGTGGCCATGACTTTGGGCAAGCTATTTAACTGCCAATGCCTCAGATTCCTCCACTGCAAGACAGAAATAAACCATAAAGTGAGAACACCTCCTGAAGTGTTTCTGAGGACCAAACAACTTAACGCCTTTTGTGGGCTCACAACAGCGCCTGATAGATAGCAAGAATGCAAAACACGACAACTATATTACACACCATTGTTTTATAACTACTGGAAGCTTATTAGTCAAGACAATGACTCTAATTTTTTTTAATTAGGTGACATCAATTAAAATAGGATATCAGCACAGAAAAATGGGTTGCTTCCAGTTCATAAGTGTTAAAAAAAAAAAAGAGAGCGAGAAAGAGAGAGAGAAAGAGAAGCTTAGAAATTATTTGAAAGCCGGTGTCAAAACAAAGCTGGGGCAATTTCTTTTCAAGGCAAGAGACAATGATCCAATGAAAACTGATCTATGACGTGAAGTATTTTTGGATCAACCAACAAGTTTAATACTATCACATGTGAGAGGATATTGAAGTTAGGCCTAACCTGCCGCCTTCAACTATTTCTTCTAAGTGTGTTCCATTCAACCAGAATTTATGGATTCGAATATTATAATTTTTAGAAGACAAAACATTTATTTCTAAATTTGTTTTTAAATAGATAAAAGGCAGCATTCAGCAGTGTATCATTTGAATGGATTCCATTTGGTATAAGAAAACAACAAAATAAATGTGGAACACATTTCACATTTTTTATTTTATGCAACTTCAATGCTTTCAACGCTGCATATATTACTAAAAGCACAAAAATAGATGCTGTACTATCAAATTATAAAGGATACCAAATTCGTATAATTATACTTTATAATTTCTTCCAAATTCAAAAGGACAAGCTCTTTTCTTAATTAAAATAATCTCGTACGTCTTACGTGCTCTGCAGAATAAGGTAAAACAAGTATGTTTTTACTAAGTATCTCCAAATTTTTCTATTTCAATAAAAACTATTATTTGTAACACATGCTCTGTTTTTGACCATGACCCTGCAGCTGCCTCGGCTGGGCTGAATGCGAATGAGCCTGAATCAATATGGTAATAAAATACCAAATAGGCCTGACTTTAGTCTACTGTGTTGACAAGTAGGTGGGTAGATGTTCTACACCTTTAATAACAGACGTAAAACTTCACCTACAACCTTAGTGTTTGTAAGACCATCTTCCTCTTCTCATCCCTTACACGCACTAATAAGGAAGGTTTGCCATGACGGCACACGTAGACCATGAGTGAGGCTACCAGGACGAGGCAGAAAGTACAAGGGGGGCCAAAGACACCTGCTCCTCTAAGCTGCCTCTCTGTCTCCCTTCATCCTCAGCCACCAGTACTGAATTAAAGTTCTCTCCACAGGCACGGCGCCTCCTTTGAGGGTTTTTTTTTTTTACAATGAACCATACTGACTAGTAGCTTTCCCCAGTGGAAGAAGGCTCAGGCCAGGAAAACACTCGTGCACGGGCACAGTACCAATGGGACATTCTGCGGGTCACTAAGCCCAATGCCTACGGAGAGGATGGGGCAGAAACCTGAAAACAGCAGCCCAGAGCACAAGAAGAAAGCTAAGATGATTCTGAAGGCTGAGTGTGGTCATCATTTCTCATCATTTTCAAATACTGAGGTAAGCTGGACCATTTACGGAATTTTTACGTAAATTGTTTTATTTGATTCTCACAACAGTCCTAGGAAGCCGGGGCAGAGATATTTTTATGGAAAACTATATATTTCGTGCGTGAAGAAACTGAATCAAGAAGCTTGAAAGACTTGTCTAAGGTCACTTTAACCAGTAAGTGAGCAAGAACTTGGCTTCTATTTTCCTCCAAACTAAATGCAGATTCCAGAGTTATTCCGCCACTTTGCTGTCTCACATATAGAGGAAGGCGGAGAGTTGCACTGAAAGGAGGCCGATCCCACAGTGGACAGATTCAGCAACTATCCCTGCAAACCACTGTATTTTTCCCTAATTGCCTGTAACCATCAGTCCCATCCCTTCCCTAACTTCCCCAGCCTCTTTCATTCCTGGTTCTTCTCTTCAGACAACCCAAGACATCAGAAATCATTTTGTCCATTTAAATCCCTTAGATCCTGATCTGTGCAACCAAAGATACCCCAGAGCCAACCCTGAAACCAGCAAATGTAGATCCTTCTCTTTTATGAAGTCTTGGGGCTATATCAGAAACTGGCCTAAGGAGTAAAGAAATCTGTGGAAATCAGAGGTATATATTCATCCTATGTGCATAAAAAGCAGGCAGACCACAAATAATGGATATAAGGTCTCCTGCATCTGGCCTGACTGCCCCCGATGTGTTCTGAACTCAGGGATTACGTTGTCTGGTGGAGTACGTCAAAACCCACTATGTGGAAGATGCCAGCAAAAACAATGGAGATGAAACCCCCAACGGATCAAATGCACTTGCTTAGAGAGTACTGCTTTTGCTTCAGAGCTTAAGATCCTCCTTTCACTTAAGACTTAAAATAAAATAAACTTCAATATAGAAAAAAAAAGGGGGGGGGATATGTAAAGAGCCAGACATCCAACTCCATAGAGATAACCACTGTTAACATTTTCTAGTCTATTTTATGAAAATATAGGACAGAAGGAGTATGCATTTTTAAAGCAATATCTAGTGGTTGGTACTGTACCGAAAAGCAATGGATTGAAACTCTTAGCATTCCAAGTCTTTCTCCAGTGGGAAGTCATTTAATCACCCCACTAACCCAATGACCTAAGTACTATTACCCCTATTTCACAGATGGGGAAACCAAGGCATGGAACTTGTTCACTCTAGTTGTAGAGGGGCTATAGGACCCAAATGAAATACAGAAACTAACCCTGAGAGAGTCCGTTTGTCTTCTTCACACATTTCCTTCTACTACATTTTCTCTTCGTCTCTGCCTCTCTACTCTTCTAGTGCCTGCACTGCGCACACGAGAGCCTGTCGCAAGGTCAACTCCAGCAGATGACTTGGGCCCATCGACAGGATATATGGTCCTGTTGACAGGAACTATTCACTCCAAAAGCCAAAAACAAAAAAAACAAAAACAAAAAAACCTGTGCTTTATTTCTGGAGAGAAAATAAAGAAAAGAAAGGAAGAATTTACCGAAAGAAACCTGATTTATTCTTTGGAATAGAAAAGATGCCTAAGAAAGGGCAGAAGCAGCTACAGAAAGAACCAGAGACACGGGAGGTTGGAGAAGAGCAGTCAGTTCATGGGATTTACTCCAGGTGAAACAGGTTCAGCGAAACCATCCCGGCATATGTACCCCTCCCCCGAGAAGAAGACGGGTCTTGCTTCAGCCCAGTTGACTTTTCTCTACATTGCTGAACTGGTCCTGAAATCAACTTGGGTTTTCGGTGGTGGCGGTGGTGGCAGGAGAGGCGCATGTATGTGTGTTTGTATTTTTTAAAAAAAAGTTGTCCTGAAGTCTAAGGCAAAAACACAATCACTATCTTGCCCCGGCATGGAGTGGATCTGTCCAACCTTACAGGATTCTGAGTTTACGGAATAAGTGCATTTTGAATTGCTAGTCAGTGAAGGAAAAACCCTGTAACATCTTATCAGAAGCAACCTCTTCTCTACTCCTTGATGCTAGCGGGAATAAAAGATCTTCTAAGAGATTTACAGATCAAATTCAACAACTCGAATCATCCATCATGCTAGTTAAGACAGCTCCATAATAAATCAGATTTATTTACTTGCTTAGGAAGCAAATAGCACATATTATAGAGTGAAAATATGATATTCGAGAAACCAAGAGACACTAACTGAGCACCTGCTATTTGTAAGGACCTGTTATATATGACACATTAAGAGGCAAATGGTTTTACAAAAATGAATAGCTTCAAAAGGAGAAACATATTTCAGAAATGTGATTTGTACATGATTTCAGGATGTTGCCTGACCGAACTGTTACAATGGAAATACATTAAAAACAAACACACATACAAAAAAAAAGAAAAGAAAAAAAAGCTCGGCAAAAATAGTACTCTTGTCAGAAAGCTCTAAATCCACAAGAAGCATAATAACTCTGAGAGGATAAAAAATGAAAACAGAAGTTCTTTCCTTCTTGTAGGACCATACTCCAGAACAGGCAAACATACCCTCTGGATGACTAGAGACTGCTTTCCTGACATCAATTTGACTCCATCTCAACATATGCTAAGAATTCTCTTCAGCTTTAAAAAAACAAAACCAAGCAAAACAAAAACACAACAACAACAAAAAAAAGCGAGTGGATGTGCATAAGCTAGAGTCATTATCACACGCTGCAGTGGGAATGTGAAATGGTACAACCACTCCAGAAAGTACTTGGTAAGTTTCTTCTAAAGTTAAACAGACACGAATCACATGACCCAGCATTTCCACTCATAGGTATTTACCCAAAAAGAAAACAATAAACACACTTGTCTGAATAAAGGCTTGAACACAAATGTTCACAGCAGCTTTGTTCATAATAGGCAAAAACTGAGAACAGCTACACGTCCATCAGTAACAGAAAGAACAAATTGTGGTAAATTCATAAAATGTAAGACTAATCAGCAGTATCAGCAATAAAAAGAAAAGAACTATTGATGCAACATCATGGAGAGGAATCTCAGCAACGCTATGCTAAGCAAAAAAAGAAAAAAAAAAAAAAAGACACATAAGAGTGCATACCATGATTCCATTTATGTGGAATTCTAGAAAGCGGATCACTGTTTGCCCAGAGCTGTGGATCATAGGTGGGCATGACATTGAGTAGGGGTGCAAGAAAGCTTCGTAGGGTATGAAAATGTTCTACATCTTAAAAACTCAACAGTGTTAGAGGCTATATTTCGTGTGGGTATTGTATATAATACGTGTACTTCAATTAAGGTGAACCAACATAACAAGGACCAAAACATGGAAGTCACATATTCTGAAGAGGGAAGTAAATATTCTCATTACAATAACTGTACCGTTCAGGTCACGTTAAGGGTATGGTGTCTACTTCTATGAACATGTTAAAGACAAGTGAAAATTCAAGAAGTTTAAGAGGAAGGGAAGTTCAATGGTGAGTGTATCTGGCAACGCTGTCATAGGTGAGCAGTGATTTGAGTGTTTACGCTGGTGACAGGACGATGAAATAGGGACATATAACCGCCCTCCTAAGCAGGAAGTGCTACCTTCCAAGGGGAGGAAATAGACTCGTACTGGGCGGAAGATAAACACACACAGATTCTGTCCTCCATGTATAGAGAAGCCAATTATTACTCTAATTAAAATTCACACTAAAAATCAAACCTCACTTCTTGCGTATTTACTGTATCCCAGACACAATGGCATGTGAACCTTCTCAGAAAGTAGTTACTGAGCTCTTATCACTGAGCTCTTCCTGGAGGGCATACTGGAGAGGGCAGGAGAGAGCAAGGCGGACCGGATGCCCTTTAGGAATCTTTCTGGAGTGTATTGGGTTCCCTTTACAAAACGAAGTAAATTTTCACGATTTCAAATGGCTCACCTTTAGAGGTGTTACTCGTACCATGCCTTTCACATCTGGGTGTTAATAAAGATTTCTCAAATTAAATTTTGCTTTGCTTTTAAAAATACGCTGCTGTTCATCCCTAGCATATCCAATGGGAAAATAAAATATACTTTAGAATGATTCACTTTCAGATGAAATTTCAAGTATTACTGACAACCCCCCCCCACCCCCCACAAAACAATCTGCTGACACAGGAAAAGATAACAAGGTATGTGTCCTACATGACCGGCCAGGAAAATTGGGTTGTTTCCTGCTGTCGGGGGAAGAGTTCCCTAATGGTAGGATCGAGAGAAAAGTTCAGACTTACAGTGGATAATGGCATATGTGATGGACATTAATCACCTCCCTTCACATCTACTCTCCGCTTTTCTTTTCTCAGAACCTCCGGGGATCCCCCAGGTCCCCAAGAAGTTAACTCCATCCACCCTTCACTCCAGGGAGGCAACACACAATCCATCATACAGCAGTTAGGACTTTCCACCATCATAGCCACAGCGACTAGTTCTGAGGAGGAGGTATGACGTACACTGGTTGAATCAAAACAAATTAACAGGATTTTTGTCAGAAATACGGAGACATATATTCTTTTTCCCAGGGGAGGTAAATATGGGAACAATAAAACTGAGGAGCTATCCTAGAAGTGGTCTCAGAACTGACACAGGAATACCAGAATGCAACCAACACCAGGGAGCAACAATGAAGAAGAAATCGAAGTCACCGAGCCCTGGTGACTTCCAGGTATATAAAACTCTAAGAGAGTACAGGCAACCTGGATTCTGATTCTGCTGTGTGCCTCTGAAGAGTGGTGACTTCTGCTCTCAAAACAACAGTATTACTGGCTGAACATCCTGAATTTTTGTCTTACGGGGAGGATTTTCAGGACAGCTTGAGGGGGGTTGCAAAGCCCTCTAGTTCGGCAGGATCAAACCTCTACCCTCGTCTTCCCTGTGAGGTCTAGTCTCAACTTGTTAGGGCGGATGTAGATAGAGTAAGCCTTACGCCACGACACCGTTGCCTACTCCTAAGGTGTGGACGTTTCGGTTTGACCACATTTAGAATTGGGGACTCCCGTTCCCGTACAGCTTTCTCCTTCCTGGTGCTCTGCTCCAGATCCCAGCGGCACCAAGAGCCTGAGACTGATCTCTGCCTTCTCAGTTCAAGGCATCCCTGTTGCTGCCTACACTCCGTATCCCTGTGACATAGACAGGAAACTGTCGGCAGAAAACCGGGGCAAACATGGATCTCTTCTTATTTAAAAAAAAAAAAATTTAATGTTTTTACATAGTTTTGAGACAGAGAGAGAGAACATGAGCAGGGGAGGGCCAGTGAGAGTGGGAGACACAGAATCTGAAGTGGGCTCCAGGCTCCGAGCTGTCAGCACAGAGCCCGACACGGGGCTCGAACCCACAGACCCCGAGATCATGACCTGAGCTGACGTCGGACGCTCAACCGACTGAGCCACCCAGGAGCCCCAGATCTCCTCATCTGAACTTGCCTTCTTTTTTTCTCGATAATCACAGTCCTGCACTGCCTGTTGTCTCTGCGTAAGACCAGCTGCCTCATATATTTTCTTCAGTTTTATCACTGCTCATGGAAGGTGGGTTAGACCAGGACTAGCTACTTTATCAAGGCCAGTTAACAGGAGCTCTTGTCCACGTTATTTTTAATGAATTCTTGTTTTCTCTCATTCTCTTCATCTGTATTTGTCTTCTTCTCTCCCCACCCTCAATTTCCATAATTTATGGTCCTGAGCTAAGTGCACCTACAGTGATAAATAATTCTGATATAGTATCTTATGACTTCAAGGCCTCATAATTGGATGATGGAACACTGAAAATCTTAACGTGACCCTAAGTTCTGCAGAGTTTCCAAAGTTTAAGCAAAAATGTTTTAAGTGTAATTTTAAAGGCCTTTCCTCCCATACTTATTTTTTTTTTCATGAATATGAAGAGTGCAATGAAAACCTCAGCAACACCGTGCTACCACACTGCCTTTCACATTTCATATTTCCTTTGTGGAAGTATATTTGCTCATTTCCTTTTAAGGCAAAATAAAAAGAACAGAAAAACTTCAAATTATCAGAATGATCTTCATTTCCCAGTTTCTCAAGTTGTCCCAATCTCAACCTTAACAAAGTATAAAGGTCTTCCTAGCTGTGTTTAAAGACTGTGGAAATAGCTACCTGTTCCCCAAATAAGAGAGTTAAATGAGAAATCAAACACAATAATTTTTTTTAAAAAATGTAAAACAATTATATGAAATGGTTAGTCACACAAACGAAGAATTTTTTTTTTTTTTTTACACTAAGCGTGAGTTTCTCAACTTATTTAGATCCTTGATATGCTAACACAAACAAATGCTTTAAGATAGAGCTGACTTATCATCAGGCACAGTGCCTACGGCCCATAACGCTTTCAGGGGCCCACAGCAAGTTTTGAATTTCTTTTAAAATCAATCAGAAGAAGAACTAAAAATTTAGAACAAAGAAAATGTTTAGCATTTCTTAATATATTTGTCTTTAAACCCACAGTCATTAAATATTGCTACAATTGTGTGTGTACGTGTGTGCGGGCGGGGGGGGGGGGGGGGTTGGCGGGGGAAGGACATCAATTGGCAACTGTTTTCAGATCTGCTGGGAACCTCAATTTCTCCACAGAACCTGACTCGTCTGATTTTAGAAAACGAGGCTCCCCAGCATTCTTCCGTTTAAGGTCCTGGAGGTGCTCATCTCACCCTTAAACCATTTGCCTCTGATCTTTCTAGTTTGCCTGAACTGAATTCACTTGCAAAGTGAGATGGGATAATTTGGGGTTGGATAGTACTCTGGGTAGCTGGATACCTCCAGGGTCTCTTTTAAGTTACTGTGTATCTTCCTGGCTGCTTCACATCCGGTTTACATTTGCTTTCTACCTGGACTTGCTGTCTCTTCCTATTTCAGAGCCCTCAAGCTCTTTGGAGCACCCCACAAAGTCACCGGTTACTGTCTAAGCAGTCCTGTCAACCCAAAGCCCGTCTGCAAAGCCAAGATAACAATCACGCTGAGAACCCATAAAGTCCCAAAACGAAACTGACTTAGGTTACCAGTTTCACCCACTTCTCCAGGTTCTCTATTTGATCATTCATGGGTGCTCAAGCCAGTGATGCTTTGTATTCAAATCATGACTGTATTGTTAACAATAGAAAGAGTCTCTCTGGGGACGCCTGGGTGGCTCAGTCGGTTAGGCGTCTGACTTCGGCTCAGGTCAGACGATCTGGCGGTTCCTGAGTTTGAGCCCCGCGTTAGGCTCTGTGCTCACAGCTCAGAGGCTGGAGCCTGTCTCTGATTCTGTGTCTCCCTCTCTCTCTCTCTGCCCCTCCCCCTCCTCCACGCTCGCTCGCGCTCTCTCTCTCTCAAAAATAGATAAATGTTAAAAAAGAAAGAAAGCAAAGAAATAACCTATCTGTCCACAGTGACTACCTTGGTTTTCGATGAGAGAAAAAGGCATTTTAAGAAAACAAAATGATGTTTTCAATAATGTTCAAGAGAAACCTAACAAGCAATCTAACACTCAGGATACCTAAAAGCAGAGTGCTATGGATTGAAGCTTGACATGAGAGATGGACGGCATCCAGGGAGCTAAACACTGAATCTCCTTAGATCCCTTTGTTTCAGGGAAGTTCAAGTAGTTCATCAGAAGACTTAGATCCAGGGTTCCAGCCCCATTACTGGTGCTAAAACACTGCTCATTGGCTAAACACCTGACTTTCTTGAGCAGCATCAGTTTTCTTATACATCAGGTAGACCTATAAACAGACGTCTTGGCGATGTCTGAAATACCATTAGCGTCAAAGAAACAATTTGTGCCTCAAAAAACACAGGGTAAATTTTTTTTTAAAAAACTAAGTAAACTTATATTTATTGTATTTTTTTAGAAAACGAAGTAAACCTATTACTTTTACTACGTCACCCTGCCACCAACATTCTTAAATCTCCTAGGCCTGCTCTCCATTCTTCAAGAGGGGATCCGTCACAAAGTTTGATCAGTCTTTGGATTTTTAAATATTCTTTACATATCAGGCTTCAGCGTGTGTCATTTGCATTACAGATGACAGGCTCATCATGTGTTGAACCACTGTTTTTCAGAAGAATTCAAATACGACCTATTCCATAAACTTTTCACAAACAAGTACAATTTAATCTCTGTTGTGCATTCCAAGCCATTTGTTTATACTGTAGATAACAGGGCAGCACATTCAGTCTCTAAAGGGTCAAAATGCAGTTGAGGCTTTGTGGGCCCATCAAGTCCCTGTCACGACTCCTCAAATATACCAATGCAGTATGCAAGCAGCCACAGACAATACACAAACAAATAGACGTTGGTGTCCCAAAGAAACATGATTTACAAAAACCAGCTGGCTTTGGCCTGGAGGCTGCAGTTTGCCAATTCTGCTCTAGAACTGTCCTTCTCAATCTTTACTATATATTCTAGTAACATGGGATCCAAATGCAGATTCTGAGTCAGTAGGTCTGTGTAGAGTCTGAGACTCCACATTCCTAACATTCTCCTAGTTCAGTGATGATGATGCTGGCCAAGGCATCCTATTTTTTGAGTAGCAACATTCTGATAAGCTCCATGAGAAGAAGGGATCCATCTAACTACTGTGTAGCCTCAGTACCCAGAACAGCACCTGACGCATAATAAAGCAAATATTTAGGGGCGCCTGGGTGGCGCAGTCGGTTGGGCGTCCGACTTCAGCCAGGTCACGATCTCGCGCTCCGTGAGTTCGAGCCCCGCGTCGGGCTCTGGGCTGATGGCTCGGAGCCTGGAGCCTGTTTCCGATTCTGTGTCTCCCTCTCTCTCTGCCCCTCCCCCGTTCATGCTCTGTCTCTCTCTGTCCCAAAAATAAAAATAAAAAAAAAACTTTGAAGAAAAATTTAAAAAAAAAAAAAAAATAAAGCAAATATTTAAGGCACAAATAAATAAACAAAGAATAAGCGTCTAACAGAATGTCACGCTCTGCCTTATATCGTGGCTGTGTGTCACCGAATCTTCCTTATGTTCATCCTAGCTTTTAAGCCTACCAAATCAAACAGTCTCTTTAACGTGGTAGATTTTCCAAAAAATGTAACTGAGCTAAATCGCACTCTTGGTGCATGTGGACGGCACAACAGCACAACGGTGCTGTTACAGATTCATTCCAAAGTCTTCTATGTTTCGTCCACAACAGTCACCTTTTCTGAAGAGTTCAACACTCCTTATACTTCAGTGCCTTTATACGTAAGAGTTTCTCTGTTAGAAACACCCTCCCCCAATCCATCAAGTAGAAACATAAAAGTCTTCTCTTTGGAAAACAGGGCAAAGAGGAAATGTCCTTACGCCCCCAAGACACTTCCCCACTCCCCACCTGCTCCAGATGTGCTTCCCACATTTTCATCATTTACACGGATGTGTCTCTGTCTGGGCTGGTCACTCCAACTGATTAACCAAATGGTGGTGGTGGGAGCCATATTTGGTCATGTGCATCTGAAATTAAATTTATAGAGTACGAAGAGGGAGAGACACACAGATAGAAGCAAACGTAAAAGGGGAGGAGTACACTACCTAGGTTCCTAATGGCTTTACTAATGGCAGATCCCATCCAGTTCCTCACAAGTCCACGCCGTTCTTTGGGATTGCAGGAGTTACCCTAATAACCTTCCACACTTCTGTTTTTAGGTAGACTGAAGTAGGTTTCTGATACTTAAAACTAGTAAAAGTATGTTAAAAATACAATAGTGTCTTTCTAACTGAATATATCCAGTTAATAAAGACTATACAAAAAAAAATATACACGGAAAACGTGTCAAAATTGCAAAAGGGGAAAATGTTAAATTGAGGAATCAAGGTTTTTATAACCAGAACCTAGTAATCAAAGGTCTGAGTACTATTAAACATTCTATTTTTAGTGAAAGGATAAATGTCATCAACAGATAACAGCATCGACGTGAACACGAACATATCCTAAAAGAAATAAATACTTCTATAATTCTTCCAGGGAAAAAGCTTCCCTCATGGAGCCTTTGGTTCCAAGATTTTTCAAAATACTTCATTCCAGGGGACTGATGCTAACTACACTTCACAAAGTAAAACATTAACAAATATTGGAAAGAGCCAATTAAGATGACAAATATTTCTTTAACCCAAAAGAAAAAGGAAAGAGAAAAATTCTAAGCAATATTTGGAATAGAAATGAACTTTAGAAGGGAGAAAGGGTAGGAAATTATCACATCCAAGTGGAATTCTATTACTCAGACATTCAGGGAAGAAGATGTAAAAACCAATGTGCTTGAGCCAACAAACTCCCTAAGAACCTCCTGCAAACAATCACCTCAAAATATGAATCGATTCTGCTTACCCCTGCAGCCAACTATTCCTACTTAATTTTTTACGTTAATTCCAGTTAGTTAACAAACAGGATAGTATCAGTTTCAGGCATATGATACGGAAATTCAACAACTCCATATATCACTGGCCGTTCATAACAAGTACACTCCTTAAACCCCATCACCTATTTAACCCACCCCCCCACCCCTCACTTAATTTTTTAAAAAATAATTTCTAATTGAGCAATCCTCACGTCTGTTAGGAAGTTAAAATGGAAATGACAAAATCCTAGCAGTTTGCTTTTACAGCACGATTCAAAGTAGCCATTATTTTCCAAGCAGCAAATGAAAATGTCAAAAACATTCTTGCTGTAGATATTTAGTTGTTTTCTGCCAAATTAATGAAAGGAAAATATTGCACTTTGAATCGGTTAATTACCATGAATCCTTCTGCAAAGGGCTCCTGCTTGCGGAATTAAGCCAGCTCAAGTTGGCACAATGCCCTAATATTCACGGAGACTAGACTATAGGCTCCACTGTACTCAAGAGACATTTAGTTTTTGGCATCCGTTCATCAGCTTACAAACCATCAGTCGGAACCACTATAGACACTCAACTGTCTGAAGTAAACAGGGCAGAAAGCACCTGCATTTAATAGGGATGTACCACATTCTGCTTCTTTGAAATTTTAAGAGCTAGACTTAGAATGGGGAATGAACAAGAATACCCTGATTTACATAGCTTCTAGAAATTAGAACTACTTCAACAAAAATCCTCTAGCGACAAAGCTACTCCAAGGAAATCCTCTAGGAACAAGGCAACTTCAGGAAAGGAGGAATCAGGAGTTCTTTTTCCTCAGTGCTAAGGACAGGGTGAACGGAGCTATTCCAAGTATGGGCCTCATGGGAGTCCACACAGAGAGCTCATATCTCACCATTTCCTAGGATTCAAGATAGATGAATACTGATTTTACCTATTTCCAAATGTGATAAAATAATCATAGCATTATTCAAGCCTAACCACATCTTTTCTTTCTCCCATCTTCATGCCATTCCTTTCTTTACAGAAATTATAAAGCCTGGAATACCCTCTTTCCGTGTGGATGACGCACTGAGTACGCTTCTTTAAAACTGAAGAGGAACATGTTTCTTGGCTTTTTGAAAAACATAATCCACCAAGCCGTTTATTTGGTGAAGAATGGGTAGAGGAGATGAATGACCCAACGCCAATATCATCCTCAATGAGGAAAAACTGACAGCTTTCCCCCTGAGGTAGGGAACAAGACAGGGATGTCCACTCTCACCACTGTTATTCAACATAGTATTGGAAGTCTTAGCCTCTGCAATCAGACAACACAAAGAAATAAAAGGCATCCAAATCGGCCAGGAGGAGGTCAAACTTTCAGTCTTCGCAGATGACGCGATACTCTATATGGAAAAACCAAAAGATTCCACCAAAAAACTGCTAGAGTTGATTCATGAATTCAGCAAAGTTGCAGGATATAAAATCAACGCACAGAAACCGGTTGCATTCCTATACCCCAACAATGAAGCGACAGAAAGAGAAATCAAGGAATGGATCCCATTTACAGTTGCACAAAAAAACATAAAATACCTAGGAATACATCCAACCAAAGAGGTGAAAAATCTATACACTGAAAACTATAGAAAGCTTATGAAAGAAATTGAAGAAGACACAAAAAAATGGAAAAAAGATTGCATGCTCCTGGATAGGAAGAACCAATATTGTTAAAACGTCAACACTACCCAATGCAATCTACATATTCAATGCCATCCCTATCAAAAGAATGGGTAGAGGAGAGATGCAGATAGAAAAATAACTAATGATTTATCTCTCTTTTTTTTCCTTTCTCCCTAAATAAAATGGAAGAAAACAATCCAAATCAAGGCAGATAAATACTGGTAAACCTAGGAATGCAAGCTGCCTTCTCAAGATGCTCTCCATATGGTCCTTAGAAGTAAGCACCCCTAGGCTTTCTGGGAGCCTGGCACCTTCTCACACAGAGTCTTCCATAAAGGAATGGAAAGAGCACAGAAGCCAGCAGTCGATCCTTAAAAAGGTCATTTAGCACCAATTATAATTTTAACTATATTAACATTTAAGTACTATGGCAAATATAAAACCAGCAAGAAATTTTTTAGGACAGCAAAATAACCCTTATAAATCTCTACTCAAAAACTCTTAGAAGATATTAGAAAATCAGATTTTGAGAAAGTGACATAAGTATATATATATATATATATGTGTGTGTGTGTGTGTGTATATGTAGGTGTATATATATATGTATGTATAGGTGTGTGTATATATATATTATATAGGTATGTGTATATATATATATATATATATATATACACACACACATACACACACACACTTTTTTTTTTAGGTTTTTTTAAATTTATTTTGAGGGTGGGGAGAGAGGGGCAGGAAGAGAGAATCCTAAGCAGGCTCCGCACTGTTATCACAAAGCCCAACATGGGGCTCAATCTCAAGAACTGTGAATCATGACCTGAGCCAAAATCAACAGTCAGCCGCTTAACCAACCGAGTCACCCAGGAACCCCTATATTTACTTTTAAATAAATTGATGCTAACCCAGACAATAATGAGAATGCTTAGAGTTTAGAAACTATGAAACAGTATATAAATAAACCAACAAAAGAAGGTTAAAAAAAAAAAAAAGGATAAAAAGGGAAGAAAGAATGGGCAAGACAAAGAGAACAGCAAGATGACAGACTTACAAACTGGATCAGTAATCACAGTAAATGTAAATGATCTAAACACTCCAATTAAAAGGCAGATATTATCAGACTCCTAAAAAACAAGATCCAACAATACGCTGCTTTTGAGAAATGTAACTTAAATCTAGATGTAAATAGTTTAAACAAAAGGACCAAAAGGCATATCATAACAACTAGCTAAAAATACCCAGGGTGGCTATACTAATAGAAAAAGAAATTTAGTTCAGAATAGAACTATTGCCAGGGACACAGAGGATAATTTCATGATATGGAGGTTAATTCATCAAAAGAATGCAATATTCTTAAATGTTTATGTACCTAATAAATGAGCTTCAAAATACATGAAGTAAAAACTGAAAGAAAGCAAAGGTATACAATATCCTGGCCATAAAACAAGTCTCAAATGTAAAAGGAGTCAAGATTTGTTCTATGTTTTCTGCCCACAACTGAACTAAATTAGGAAATAATAGCAAAGATCTCTGGAAAGTTCCAAGATGTTTTAGAACAAAATAAGACACTTCTAAATAACCAAAGAATCAAAGAAGATACCAAAAGTGGGGTTAAAAAGTATTTAAAACTGAATGAAAATAAAAATATACCATGTCAAAATTTTTTGGATGCTACTAAAGCAGTCCTTAGAGGGAAATCTATAGTAAAACAAACATCTGTAGTAGAAAAGAAGACAAATCTCAACCTAACGATCTCTGCTTTTACCCCATGAAACCGGAAAAACAAGTAAATTTTGTCCAAGGTAGAAGAGAGGAAATAATAAAGATCATAACACAATTCAAATAATGAAAGTTTTACCACTTCCTTATCAATGTGGATAACTTTGTTCTTTTTCTTGTCTGACTGCTGCAGCTAAGACTTCTAGAACTGTGTCAAATAAAAGTGATCAAAATAGACCTATCTGTCGTATTCCTGATCTTTCACTATTTACACGTGACATGACACTATACAGAGAAAATCCTAAAGACTCCACCAAAAAACTACTAGAACTGACAAATGAATTCAGTAATATTATAAGGCACAAAATTAACATACAGAAATCTGCTGCATCTCTAGACACTAACAGTGAAGTAGCAGAAAGGGAAATTCAGAAAATGATCCCATTTATAACTGCATCCAAAATAACAAAATAAAATATCTAGGAATAAACTTAACCAAGGAGACGAAGGACCTGTACTCCAAAGACTATAAAACATTCATGAAAGAAAAGGAAGATGACAAAAATGTAAAGACATTCTATGCTCATGGACTAGAAGAACCAATATTGTTTCTAAAGATCCATACCATCCAAAGCAATCTACAAATTTAACGCAACCTCTATCAAAATACCAACAGCATTTTCCATGTAACTGGAACGAATGATCCTAAAATTTGCATGGCATCACAAGAGGCCCCGGACAACCAAAGCAATCTTGAGCGAGAAGAACAAAGCTGGGAGGCACCACCATCTCAGATTTCAAGATACGCTACACAAAACTGTAGCACTCAAAACTGTATGGTCCCGGCACAAACACAGGCACACAGGTCAGTAAAAAAGAAAAGAGCCCAGAAATAACCCCATGCTTATGTAGTCAACTAATCTATGACAAAGGAGGCAAGAATACGCAGTGAGGGAAAAGATGGTCTCCTTGATACTTGATGCTGGAAAAACTGGACAGCTCCATGCCAAAGAAACTGAACCACTTTCCTACACCACATACACAAATAACTTTGAAATGGATTGAAGACCTAAATGTGAGACCTGAAACCATAAAACTCCTGGAAGAAAACCTAGGCAGTAATTTCTTAGACAGGGACCTTAGCAACATTTTTTTAGACATGTCTCCTCAGGCAAGGGAAACCAAAGCAAAAATAAACTACTGGGACTACACCTCGCACAGCAAAGGAGACTGTCAACAAAACAAGGCAACCTACTAAATGGGAGAAGATGTTTGCAAATCAAATATCTGATAAGAACTTAATATCCAAAATAACTAAAGAACTTATGGGCTCAACACCAACCCCCCCACACACAAGTAATCTGATTAAAAATGGGCAGAGGACCTGAATAGATATTTTTCCAAAGGAGACATAGAGATGGCCAACAGACACATGAAAAGAGGTTCAACATCACTAATCAACAAGGAAATGCAAATCCAAGCCACAATGAGATATACCTCTTTCCTGTCAGAATGACTAGAATGAAAAAGATGAGAAATAACAAGTGTCGGTGAGGAAGTGGAGAGAAAGGAATCCTTACGCAATGTTGGTGGAAAGACAAATTCGTGCAGCCACTGTGGAAAGCAGTATGGAGGTTCCTCGAAAAAAAAAAGAATAGAATTCCCATCTCACCCAGTAATTCCACTCCTGGGTATTTACACAAAGAATATAAAAACACTAATTTGAAAAGATATATGCAGCCCTACGTTTATCCTAACATTATTTTCAATAGCAAAGGTATGAAAGCAACCCAAGTATCCTTCGATAGATGAATGAGTAAAGAAGATATGGTATATATAGACAATGGAATATGATTCAGACATAAAAAGAATGAGATTTGCCGTTTGCAACAATATAGATGGACCTAGTGAGTATAATGTTAAGATAAGTCAGACAAAGACAGATACCATAGGATTTCACTCACGTGTGGAATTTAAGCAACAAAACAAATGAAAAAAGAAAACAGAGCCAAAAACAAACAAAACCACTCTTAAACAGAGAACAAACTGGTGGTTACCAGAAGGGAGGGGGGTGGGTGAATGGGTGAAACAGATAAAGGGGATTAAGATACACTTACTGTAATAAGCACTCAGTAATATAGAGAACTGTTGAACAATTTTTTAAAAAGATCATAGCAGAATTCAATAACACAGAAAACCGGGGAGCCTGGGTGGCTCAGTCGGTGAAGCATCCGAGTTCGGCTCAGGTCATGATCTCATGGTTTGTGGGTTTGAGCCCCACATCAGGCTCTGTGCTGACAGCTCAGAGCCTGGAGCCTGCTTCCAAATCTGTGTCTTCCTGTCTCTCTGCACCTCACAGCTTGTCCTCTATCTCTCTCTCAAAAATAAATAAACATTCATTTTTTCTCATTGCCATGTAGTATTCCATTGTGTATATAAACCAGTTTCTTTATCCACTCATCCGTTGATGGACAAATTCAGGCTCTTTCCATAATTTGGCTATTGTTGAAAGTGCTGCTATTAACATTGGGGTACAAGTGCCCCTATGCATCAGCACTCCTGTAATCCCTTGGGTAAATTCCTAGCAGTGCTATTGCTGGGTCATAGGATAGATCTATTTTTAATTTTTTGAGGAAATATGGCCTTCGGTAGCAACGTGGACGGAACTGGAGAGTGTTATGCTAAGTGAAATAAGTCATACAGAGAAAGACAGATACCATATGTTTTCACTCTTATGTGGATCCTGAGAAATTTAACAGAAGACCATGGGGGAGAGGAAGGAAAAAAAAAAAGGTTAGAGAGGGAGGGAGCCAAAACATAAGAGAACAAACTGAGGGTTGATGTGGGGAGGGAGGGAGGGAGAGGTGGGTGATGGGTATTGAGGAAGGCGCCTGTTGGGATGAGCCCTGGGTGTTGTATGGAAACCAATTTGACAATAAATTTCATATTTAAAATAAATAAATAAATAAATAAATAAATAAACATTCAAAAAAATTTAAATAACACAGAAAACAGAAAAATGGGAAAACTCAATGAAAGCAAAAGCTCATTATTTGAAATGGTCAGTAAAATTGATAAACCTCTAAATAGGCTGATCAGAAATTAAATGCAAAGACATAATGAGTATTCTAAAATGTTGAACCCAACAAGATCCATAAAGAATAGCACATCAAAACCACACTCAGATACTACCTCACGCCAGTCAGAGTGGCTAAAATGAACAAATCAGGAGACTATAGATGCTGGCGAGGATGTGGACAAACAGGAACCCTCTTGCACTATTGGTGGGAATGCAAACTGGTGCAGCCGCTCTGGAAAACAGTGTGGAGGTTCCTCAAAAAATTAAAAATAGACCTACCCTATGACCCAGAAATAGCACTGCTAGGAATTTACCCAAGGGATACAGGAGGGCTGATGCATAGGGGCACTTGTACCACAATGTTTATAGCAGCACTCTCAACAATAGCCAAATTATGGAAAGAGCCTAAATGTCCAGCAACGGATGAATGGAGAAAGAAACTGTGGTTTATATACACAATGGAATACTACGTGGCAATGAGAAAGAATGAAATATGGCCTTTTGTAGCAACGTGGATGGAACTGGAGAGTTAGTTATGCTAAGTGAAATAAGACATACAGAGAAAGACAGATACCATATGTTTTCACTCTTATGTGGATCCTGAGAAACTTAACAGAGGACCATGGGGGAGGGGAAAGGAAAAAAAAAAAAAAAGAGGTTAGAGAGGGAGGGAGCCAAAACATAGAGACTCTTAAAAACTGAGAACAGGGCGTCTGGGTGGCGCAGTCGGTTAAGCGTCCGACTTCAGCCAGGTCACGATCTCGCGGTCCAGGAGTTCGAGCCCCGCATCGGGCTCTGGGCTGATGGCTCAGAGCCTGGAGCCTGTTTCCGATTCTGTGTCTCCCTCTCTCTCTGCCCCTCCCCCGTTCATGCTCTGTCTCTCTCCGTCCCAAAAATAAGTAAACGTTGAAAAAAAAATTAAAAGAAAAAAAAAACAAACTGAGAACAAACTGAGGGTTGATGGGGGGTGGGGGGGGAGGGTGGGTGATGGGTATTGAGGAGGGCACCTTTTGGGATGAGCACTGGGTGTTGTATGGAAACCAATTTGACAATAAATTTCGTATTAAAACAAAAAAAAACCAAAACAAACAAAAAAGAATAGCACATCGAGACTAAGTGGGTTCAATCTCTGGATTTCAACCCTAAACCAGTTTAGGGTTTCAAGGCTGGCTTAAATGTAATTCACCATATTAAGAAACTAAGACAGGAAAACCTCATAATTATCTAAATAGACACCAAAAAAAAGTATTAGACAAAATCCAACATCCATTTCCGACAAGAATTCTCAACAAAGTAGAATTTCTTCAGCCAGATAAAGAATGTCTTAAAAAAAACCTACATTTGACATCATACTTAATGGTGAAAGTCTGAATGTTCCTCCCTTACGATCAAGAACAAAATAGGGGTGCCTGGGTGGCTTATTCGGTTAAACGTCCAACTTCAGCTCAGGTCATGATCTCGCGGTCCGTGAGTTCAAGCCCCGCATCGGGCTCTGTGCTGACAGCTCAGAGCCTGGAGCCTGTTTCGGATTCTGTGTCTCCCTCTCTCTGACCCTCCCCCGTTCATGCTCTGTCTCTGTCTCAAAAATAAATAAACGTTAAAAAGAAAATTAAAGAACAAAACAGAAATGGCAGCTGTCACCACTTCTATTCAACATCGTGCTAGACCATCTAGCCGGTGTAATTGGGCAAGAAAAAGAAATTAAATGTATCCAGATTTTAAAGGAAAAAGTAAAACTTTCTTTATTCACAAACATGATCTTCTATGTACAAAATCAGGGAGACTCTATACAGAAGCAGCGGTGTCCTCTAATACCAAATTCACACTCAATTTTTCCCAATTGTCCCCAAAATGTCTTTTGCAGCTGGCGTTCCCCCCCCAAATCAGGATCTAGTCAAGGCCCCCTCATTGGATTCAGTAGTTAAATCTTCTTTACTTTTGCTTCAAAACAGTCTCCTCCCTTTCCCCCCCTTAGTTTTTTATGACACTGAAGAGACTAGGCCAGTAGGTTGTGGTGTAGAATGAGCTACATGCTCGATTTAGTGGTTTCTGGATTGTGGGTTTAACTCATTCCTTGATCTCCTGCACTTTTTATAATCAAGAAGTTGTATCCCAGCACCATCCAAAGAAAAGAAAAATCAGACAAACCCAAATTACAGGACATTCTACAAAATGACCAGTACTGCTCAAAACTGTCAAGGTCATAAAAAAAAAAAAAAAAGAGAGAGAGAGAGAGAGAGAGAGAGAGACTAAGAAACTGTCAAGGATCAGAGAAAACTAAGGAGACATGAGGACAACACAGAAATGGGGAATCATGGATTGAATTCCAGAACAGAAAACAGGTATTAGAAAAACTGATAAAATCCAAATCAAGTCTGAAGTGAAGTGAATAGTAACGTACTAAGCTGGTTTCTTAGCGCTGACAAATCTACTGCGGTTATGTAAGATGTTAATAATAGGAGAAAGTAGATGAGGGGTGCACAGGAACTCTCTGTACTAGCTCTGCAACCTTCCCAAAAGTGTAAAATTTCCCAAAGGTAAAAGTTTATTGCAAAATTGGGTTACAGACTTAAATGTAAAAAAACATAAAGCTCCTTGAAAAGAAATACATGAGAAAAATATTTTGGACCTTCAGTAGCCCAAGTTTTTTTAACGAGGAGGCCAAGAGCACAATCCATAGAAGATAAAATTGGTAAATGGGACTTTGTCAAAATTAAAAACTTCTGCTGTTTACGACACCCTTGCTGGGCTAAAAAGACAAGCGGACTAGGAGAAAATATCTGCAAAGCAAACATCTGACAGAGGACCTGTACCCATAATAAATTCTCAAAACTCAGTAATAATAATAATAATAATAATAATAATAAGTGGGCAAAAGATGTGAACGGAAACCAGAGACGACAAAAGATGGTAAATAGGCAAACGAAAAGATGCCCCAAATCATTAACCTGAGAAGACGCAAATAAATGCCACTAAGAGAAACAACTACACACATCAGAATGATGAACATTTAAAAGACTGACCATATCAAGTGTGGGTTGGGATGCAGGGGACCCGGAACTCTCACACGATGCTGGTGGCAATGTCAAATGGTGCAACCGGTATAAAAAAAAGTTTGTGGACGTTTCTTAAAAATTTGAACATATACCTGCCATATGACCCAGCCATTCTATTCCTAAGTTATTTACCACCCAGCCACCCGCCCCCAACAAAGAAAGCGTAGGTCCATACAAAGTCTTGAACGCTAACAGTCATAGCTGCCTTAATCATAATACTCGATAACTGGACATAACTCATTTGTCCAGCGAGAGGTGACTATGTCCGTACCCCACACGATGGGATACCAGTCAACAATCAAAAGAAATGAACACTTGTTACATGCAACAGTATGGACGAATGACCAAGTAATCATGTCCCGTGAAAGAGGCTAGACAAAAAAAGAATACCTACCGGAAGATGTCATTTATAATATCAACTTCTAGGAAATGTAAACTAATTTACAGTGACTGAAAGTATGTAAGGGATCGCAGGGATGGGTAGGAGCGGTGGGCTCTGAGTTGAACGGGCAGGGAGAAGGGGAAGGAAGAAAACACAAGGAAACACAAGGAAACCACTGGTGTGACAGTATATTCAGCACCTTGACTGCAATGATGATCTCACAGACATATCCAAATATCCAAATCGTACTCTTTAATTATGTGCGGTTTACTGTATGTCAGATACACTTCAACAAAACCATTTGTTTTGTTTTGTTTTGTTTTGTAACCACCACCCCAAAACCTGGAACATCTGAGAATGCACCAAGCCTGGAAATGAGAAGCCTGAAGAAAGCCACGATGGCTTTTGGCAAATGGCCGATAGTGTGGCAAGTGAAACATGGATTAGAATTGGCCTAGAAATCCAAGCAAAGCATTTCGAACACGTAAACTCTACAATACTGCAAGACCACTATTATTCCCATTTTACAGATGAAAAATCCTAGGCTGAGGGAAGTTAAGGGGCTCTTGAGATTCAGGATCTGAAATGAAGTCTGTCTGACCCTAAAACCCAAGGATACAAGATTGCCTCCCAGTTCACTGAAGAAACAGGAGCCATCTGATGAATACTGCATGTGGTCCCTTGTTGCCCTCTGTAAACATTTTCTGTAATCCTGCCCAACTTATTTTTCCAAAATGCAAATTTTCTCCTGTTATTCACTCAGCTTCATTTCCTTCACTGCCTTACAAGTAAAGTCTGAACTCATCGAGATGGCCAGGTGAGAGATCTACCTGCCTACTTCCACAGCATCATTTCCAAAGATTTCTCCCGGATATTCCAGACATACCAAAATATTTACACGTCTTCTAAAAGCGCAATGCATTTTTTACTTGCTCTTCTCACTTTTCTGTGTGCCCTTCCTCTGATTTTCAGCCCAGTGAAGGAACTTCCATCCTTCCAGACTCAGTTTAAACACTGTCTCCTCTGCTGAAGTTTTCTCTGACATTCCAGAAACAATTAGATGTACCTTCTTTTACATGCACATCACTCTATTCGTACTGGTAATTCTTTGTGAATTTGTGGCATGCAATATATATACATACACACACAAAGATATCCTCAAAGAGTTGACTCATCTCTGTATCACAGGTACCCAAGCCCAACAGGAAAGGTTCCGTAAGTGCTTACTGAATAAATGGATGAACGACAGACAGGTGGATGAATAAGCAATTAAATGGATATGAAAACCAATGTGTGAAATTGAACAAGAATAAAGAGAACATAAGGGTTTTCCTTTCTGTGGAATATAAAGGAAATCATAATGCCTATGGCAGAAATATACCGGTTGCTATAATTATAACATATAGTATACCTTGTTAATTCTATATGTTTTCAACCTAAATTAGGTCTTAATTAAAGCAACTATTATCTAGCTTACTTGATTGTGGGGTCCTGTTAAAACACTTTATTTAATCAAAAGTAAGGTACTGTATAATTTGATGCAAGCATTAATTCTCCAGACTATAAAATGGTTGGAAACCAGGAAATCTGTGAACTACTCTGATTACTTGTCAAGGAGAAGAAAGCCAGAGGAATAACCTCTTTGTGACCCTCCTCCCACAAACAAAACTATTCACAGATTTTACCATTTCAAGATGTAACCTTGTTTAGTGCTCTCCTCCTGCAAATAACATGAGACATTAAAAAAAAAAAAAAAATCCCACCATTTAAAATTTCAGGCTCCTTTCTTCCTCGATTGTTTATGGTTTTGAAGTATTTTTATGCCTGGCAAATATATGTTTCATTAGGTTCCTAAAATTTAGTCTCAATATATAACTGGGATAATTTATGGTACCTTCTGGTTTGGGGAGGTTCTTTTATCATCTTTTTCTCTTGCCCAGAGCTCACATAAACATAATTTGGGTACCTTCTGCACACTGCTGTTTAATGTTAAAATCAGGCTAGAATGAATTCTTTTTTAAAAATGCAGAATAAGATAGAAGTGAAAAAAAAAGTCAAGAAGCTTTGAGAACTACTCTCAGCTAATGGAAAAATTATTTTAATTACATGAGAAATGTTCTAAAGCAATCTTCTGGGTGAAAACAAAGCATTACTTATTCGTTGAGGAAAATGCTTTCCCTGAAGAAAATGTTCCCATGTTCGGAAGCACTTCGTCTATGAAATTAATGCCTTATACATGTAGGTAAAAAAAAAAAAAAAAAAAAAAAAAAAGATTCACACCTTGGTAATTTTCTTCTAAAATGCTGCCTCATTATAGCAATAACATTTTGATTTACGCTAGAAAGGGTTTCTTTCCAAAGAACTAAAATGTATTTTAGAAACACACTTAAAAAAAAACAACAAAACCTGAAGTGTGCTCTATAAAGTACTAAACAAGTCCAGAGCAGTGGACTTTGCTTTAAAAGGACAAAAGAAGCCATTTTAAGCCACATTAAGTGTAATCATCTCTTTTTTTCCCTCTGAAACCTGACAGTAAAATGAACTGAATGATTTCAGAGCGCAGCAATGGAAAGTTTGGGACTGCAATATGAAAAGACAAAATTTTGAAAAAACCACCTTGGACGAAGACGTCCATTAAACACAAGGAGATATATTCCAAAAGCTGCTGTAATTTTTCTCGGATTAGCCTGAGAACACAGGATAGGCCATTTGTTTGGATTTTTCCCTTGACGATCTTCAACTTTGCTCCTGCATTTCCTTTCACAAACAAACAGGTTAACATAAGGAGGTAACTGATTGTGTAACTTATCACATTGTGATCTTTCAAGGGAAACGTTTCAGTTCATTCAAATTCTGTCTCCTCTCAACATCTCTCCTCTCCTGCATGAGAGGATGACAGTCTATAAAAGGAAAGGACACCATGTGTGAATTGAGTTAAGAAGGGTTCATGAGAGAACCGGAATCTAATTACATAAACACACTTCCCTACAGGTGGATATAAATTTGAAAATCTCTGAAATCTCATCTTTAAAGGCGAGCAGTGCTTTTTTAATTATGCTAAAAGTCCCTTGTCTGCTTGATCTCTCATGAACAATTTTAATCAGGCAAGCCTAATACACGCCGTCTCACAGACAACTTAACAGAGCTCTCAACTATGAGCTAATGGGAAGACAAGGAACCACAAGCATTTTTATTAAAAGGAAAAAAAAAGGCCAGCCTAGAGATTTGGCCAGCAATAAAGCAAGACTAAATCATGCTTTTCCCCCACTTAGCCTACTTCACTTCAAGAACTACAGACATACAATTAATTTGCTCTTGAGATTTATTTGGTAAACATAAACACACCGTGTT
The DNA here is from genome assembly GCF_028749965.1 of Puma concolor. Lineage (NCBI taxonomy): Eukaryota > Metazoa > Chordata > Mammalia > Carnivora > Felidae > Puma > Puma concolor. The sequence continues at coordinate 8,126,526 of NC_141679.1, read as the reverse complement.
TAACATATTACATCCTCGCAGTTCACAGCGATTCTCCTCTCTCATTCACAAATGGCCTAACGTACATTGGAGCGACCAGTTGGCCAGAATTGAAGAATAGCCCCCACTAAAATTTATTCTCCCCGGAAGAGCCAAAAAGCACTCTCTCCCGTCTACAGGAATCCTGAGAAGGTCAAAGGGAATGTGAAATGATAATTAAAAGAACCCACCCTTCAGCCAATCCCCAAGCCCACTTGCTTAACCAGCTATGTCCAGGAGTTTTCAGCCCATTCTAAGGCTCTCCAGATAGAGCAGCCTACCAGAACCCTCATTTTTCAGCAGCTCTAAACCATCTGAACGTCACAGCCACCATTTTAAACTCCTTTCTCTTAACCAGTTCAACCCAGAACCCCCCCCTCCCCCAAAAAGTATCGTTAATCGCCCCAGGGGCTAAGAGTCTGCACCTACGCAACACTGAATTGGTTTCAGTCTATCTTGATTCCCCCAAACTGCTTGAAATGAAAACTTCCACTTTTTAAACCCTGGTCTGAGTTTACCTCCGATTAGTGGCGGTGTGATTTGCAAGCTATCCTCAAGCCACTCTGTGCCCCATTTCCTCCACCTGTAACACTGTAGTAATACTCTCCTTCAAAGGGTTGGTGTAAGAATTAAATGCCAGGAGACGGGAAAGGGCGGGTATAAAAATTAAATGACATAGTTCACCCAGCACATGGTACACCCTTCGTACACTCAAGTTTCCCTCCATTGTGTCCTAGATTAGTGTTTCCAGGTTCTTCGAGCATGGGCTTGATGGCTTCCGCTGAACTCTGAAGAAGACCCTGGGCGTCTCACGTGCTCCCTGGCAATCTGTGCCAGGCTTCAGACGCAAGAGCAACCCTTCCCCAGAACCTCGCTCTTATGATCTGCCCATCTCTATACTCAGCAACGTCCCTCTGGAGGCTTTCCAGCTATTTTCATTTGAGGGCTCCCTGGGCATCTCCAACTCACTCTGTTTTCCGGTGCCCTGAGTTAACGTTCGCTTATTCATCAGAGACTGCTTCATTTACCTTGGCTTCGGTTTTTCACCTGCCTGGCTCTCTTCCTCATTAGTGCTTCTGCTGCTTACTAATTGCAATTGCATGCAATCCATTTAAATCGAAGTTTTTCTATTTACACTGATTTAGAAGACTATTCTTTACAGTTAAGCTGCAAGAAAATTAAAATACAATAGGTGAGGACAAGTAGGCCCTGGGAAAAAAACATATGGTTAATTCTTAGAAAATGAGTTTTGTTTTGTTTTGTTTTGTTTTTACAATCAACACACATTTCACGCATTCGCCTATCAGATCTTGTGATTCTTCTGACCTGGTTGCTTGATGGGCGGTAACAATTCCGCTCTCTTACTGAAATGGTACGCAGATGCTGAAGAGTGAAAGGGGACAAAAGGCAGGGCAAAAGATAAAGAAGCTTTCAAGAAATGTTCACCAGCACCACTACGATTGCAAATACGTCCATACAAATCCTTTTCAAACCCCCCAAAGTAGTTGTCTAATCTATCTTCAAATATCTCAGAATAAGAAAATCTTAATTCTGGAGTTAGAAAGGCCAGATCTCTAATAAAGAATATTCTGAAATAACGTAAATCAGTTAGGACCACTGTCCAGATATTTTCACGATACTCAACAGTCATTTTTTTTTTGTTCCTTTTTACTTTTTTGTTCTTTTTTTTCCCTTTCACATTCTCTCCCAATCCTCTGTTGGGTACACAAATTTAAAATGCTTAGTGATGCAAAAGGAAGTATTATTCTTTACATGAATATGAATTACATGTCTTTCCGTACTCCATGCTTCTTAATTTTCCTAATGGAGTATCAAGTCTTTCCAATATCCTCAAATTAATCCCAACCTGCTTCAAATTACCATGTTTTGAAGTTCTGCCTCAGGTTCTGGTCAAGGATAAAGTGCCATCATGGGCAGGCGGCTTTCTTTAAAGTAATAGAAAAGAGTAATAAAATAATTACTTCTTAGAATTTTACTTAGAAATTCTTGTGATGATTCTACTCAACTCACTCAGGTAAAATTTCGATCCAGCAGTATTAACACAAAAATTATTTCAATAACCCAATTCATCACTACCTGAAACAATGGCAAAAACTTTCTTTTCCACTAAGTATTTGGTTTGCAAAAAGCTACTACACCTGGCACCCAGATCGTGGATTCTAACACCATTTTCCCATAAAAGGAACTAGGGCTCTTTGCAGAAATGATCCTAAGAGTGGAGTAGAAAATATAAGGGTGAATCTAATGCATCCTATAGTCCCAGACACTAAAAAAGTACTCAAAACAAAAAATAAAACTCAATGATGAGGTTATATCAGAGGGACAAGGGACACAGGGGCCATTTACAAAGCTCCCAATGATCAAAGCTGAGCCAATCGGAATAATAAAATGGTGTTGCATTATAATCCAAAGTATAAAATAAGTATCCACGAGGGGCACCTGGGCGGTCCAGTCGGTTCAGCGTCTGGCTCTTGGTTTCGGCTCAGGTCGTGATCTCACGGTTTCTTGAGTTCAAGCCCTGCGTCAGGCTCTGCACTGGCAGCACAAAGCTTGCCTGGGATTCTGTCTCCCTCTTTCTCTGCCTGTCCCCACTAGCACTCTCAGTCTCCCTCAAAACAAACAAATAAACTTAAAAAAATAAGTTAAAAAAAAATCCACGAATCCATACTTACATAAATAAATGACTGATTAAATACATACACAAACGGGGGGGGGGTAGAGACAAATCTCATGCAGAAGTATTCCAAGTAATTTATGAAGATACCCCACTCTTGTGGGAGTGGAACAGGACTCCCCACTCCTTAAGTGGGGGCCACACACAGTGCTTTCCTTCCAAAGGGGGAAAGTCTGAAAAGGGGGAGTAAAGAGTAACCTTACAGTGAGTGAGGGCAGCCATTGATGATATGGGAAACTGGGTGTGAGATATATAGGAACTCTCTGTACTATCTTCACAAGCTTTCTGTAAATCGGAACCTATTGTAAAATTTAACAATGTGTTCTAAAAGTTAGAAAAAAAAAAAAAAATCCGCTATTGCCTTTGGGCTTTCTGCAGCTTGCTACCCGGCTTACCGGCAGAAACTCTAGTCAGTTCTAGAGCACTTCGACTGTCCAATTCTCGATAGCACTCTCAAACCCAGCGGTCGCCAGCACTGCCTTGGATGGAAAGATGAGAGGCAGAGCCCTGCGTGGGAGTGTTGCTCTCCGTACAGCTCGGGGGACTCAAAGAACCAATTTCTTCATCTATACAATGGGGCAAACGTGCTTGGAGGGGTTAAGGACTCCTGGGCGGAGAGGGCTAATGCCTGGCTGCATTTCCACTGCACAACGTCTCTTCTACATCCAGTTCCACTTTCTCCCGCTTGGCCCCACTCAGATGTCAACCAGTGGCCAGACCTGGCTGCTTCCAGTTGGGTTCTGTAGACACGATGCTCAAATGTTACTTTTTTTTCCCCCCAAAATCAATTCATGTGAACTCTCTCTCTGGAAGAATAACTGGAAATTGGACACAGCGGTTGCCTCTTTGTGGGAGAAAGGGCGGCCAGAGCAGAAGGGAGCCATGATTTGCATTGTATACGCTCTCGGGCTATCTGAGTTATTTCCTACTACAGGTAAGCATTAGCTATTTAAAAACTTATGACAAAAGCAACAACAAGAAATCCATTATTACTCAAGGATTGCTATCATTTTCTTATTTCTACCTTTGTATCTGCAATCTGTGTGTTATCTCCTTTTGATATAGCACCATCCATCGCAAAGGCAAGAAGCGTGGCTCCAGGAGACTAGTCTAAAATGATTTCAATCAACTTCTTGTGTAGCAAATCAGCTGTTTCAAAATAGCATAGCAGTCTTGGAATCAGAAGTGACTTGGGATGGAACCCAGGCCTCCTTACTGAACCTCCCCAAAAGCCCAGCTTCTTCATCTATAACCCTGGAATAACAATACCCACACTTTATAGAGCTGTTGGAAAGGTTAAGTAAAGTAGATGTAAAATCCTTAGCACAGGGCCTGGTCCATCTATTACTGTCATTGTAGGTATAAATGGAAGTCTGTGGGAAGATCTGATTTCTCACTCAGATGTCTTTTCCACTCAGCTATGGATCCAGAAGCAACTTCCAAGATTCAACACCCCTAAGATGCGATCACTTTTCAGCAATTATTGTTCTAGTCTCCTAAAGAATATGTGTGAAATAACTAGAATGAACAGCATTTCAACACACGAGTCACACTATTGGTAATATAGTTAGAATTGAGGAATTCTTAAAACCATCAAAGCAACAAAATATTCAAGGACAGTAACATTTAACACCTGATTAAATGGGCAGAATGCTCCAGTTGAAGTTGTCTTTGGGATTGCGCTGGAAGATTGCATAAGTTTAAATGTTTAGATTATCTTCGCATCCTGGCCTAGTTTAATGCAAAAGGGCTTGTCCTATTTTACCAAGACACAGATTGTGGAGATTTGTAGTGATACATGTAAATAACCTTAATAAAAATGCAGGGTAGAGCGATGCATATAAACATCTTAGGTCCTTTAATGAATATTTGTTGAGTGGACTTTGTGTGCATCAATACGTGAATAAATACCATGTTATGAATGCATACTCCGTTCAGTGAGTCATTAGAAATATTATTCCGTTCCTGTCTCCAAAAAAAATAGCTATGTATTTTACCCTGATTTCCATTTTATTGTGGGTTTTTTTTTTAAATTTTTTTTTTTTCAACGTTTATTTATTTTTGGGACAGAGAAAGACAGAGCATGAACGGGGGAGGGTCAGAGAGAGAGGGAGACACAGAATCGGAAACAGGCTCCAGGCTCTGAGCCATCAGCCCAGAGCCTGACGCGGGGCTCGAACTCACGGACCGCGAGATCGTGACCTGGCTGAAGTCGGACGCTTAACCGACTGCGCCACCCAGGCGCCCCTATTGTGGGTTTTAAATGGAAAACACTTCAGGGGTGCCTGGGTGGCGCAGTCGGTTAAGTGTCCGACTTCAGCCAGGTCACGATCTCGCGGTCTGTGAGTTCGAGCCCCGCATCGGGCTCTGGGCAGATGGCTCAGAGCCTGGAGCCTGTTTCCGATTCTGTGTCTCCCTCTCTCTCTGCCCCTCGCCCATTCATGCTCTGTCTCTCTCTGTCCCAAAAATAAATAAACGTTGAAAAAAAAAATTAAAAAAAAAAAAAATGGAAAACACTTCAAAAACGAATGGTACGTTTCCACTCATAGGGTCTTTCGTGTGTTATTTGCATGGATACACACACAACAACATACACCCAGGCAACATTCTAGAGCAAAAATATACATGCATCTCTATGTGCTTGGATATAATTTAAGATACAAAAGTACTAAAGATGTATTTGACAATTTTTCATACTTTCTAATTTTTTGGCTTTAGGGCTTTGCCGTAAGATTCATTAAAGCTGCTTCTCGCTTTTGAGGTCACCGACGACAAAAACAGCTCATGTGTATCTGATTTAAAGTCCCGCTGAGCAACTTGAGGGCTGCTACGAGCCAAGTGGACGAGTGATTTTCAGGCTGCGCCTGTCAGGGAAGAATGGGATCTGAAGCTACAATGATAAAACTCTTACACAGTTCCAAACACTTAGGCTGGAGACCACTGAGGAAGCTCCATTCCATTACTAAGTCACCCTGTCCAATAATGGCCACGGTGGACACATTTTTTTTTCTCAATTCTTCCATCTTATGTTACGCTTCACCATTTGTAGGTCATTCGCAAGAACCATCTAATCCTGACAAAACGTGTGAGCCAAAAGTTGGGCAGTTACTTCAGGGACAGAAGGCCACCAAACTAGTAAGTGGCAAAACTGGGATTTGTACCCACATCCTCTGTCCCCAAATAGAGTGCTCTCTCCCCCATCCCACAGCTGAATTCCTTCCTCTTCTATGACAGGTCCTGATTCCCGGGGCACAACACCCCATCTGCCCATCCCCTCATCCCTCCATCCCCCCCCCCCCCCCCCCGCCCCACCTCTTCATCCATGGTCTGCAGTCCTCCCTTGGCCTGGGGCCGGTCAACTCAGCAGCGACACCGTCCCAAATTTAAATCAGCCTTCTAGATAAGTCCAGCAAATGCGGTTCACTTTTCCTCAACACAGAATAAACTTCTTACCCAAGTCTTCAGAGGCTGATGGTCCTGAACCCGTCTTCTTTTTCAGGTTTAGAGAGTGTCCTCTGTGCCCTAGAAAGGTTCCTTCACCCTGGGTCCCTTCCCTCCTGTCACCTAGTTAAGGTACACTCTTCCTCACCTCCAGCCTCACTGCCTCAAGCAAGCAGCAATCTCACTAACCAAACCAAGGGTCCCGACTAATCCACTCTCAGGGTGCCATGGACCTCGACTCCACTGGTGTGATCATAGCTGTAAGTCACATTTACTCATGGAATTGTCTGGTTAATGTCTGACTTTCCTCCCCAGACTGTCAGTGACACAAAGGGTAAAGATGAGGTCACTTTTTGGGCTCAGTCACTACTATATCCCCACTGCCTGGCACAATTTCCAGCCCCACAGGAAGTACGTGATACTTTTTTCTAAAGCTAAACAAATAAAGAACTAAGCAAATTCCTTTTTCAGTCTTCAAATATTTGAAAATAACTACTATTCTGACGATTCCTCACTCAACACACATACACACAAAAGTTTTGTTTGTTTTTTTAATTTTTTAAGGTTTATTTATTTTTAGAGAGAGATGGAGTTCTAGTGGGGGAGGGGCGGAGAGAGAGGGAGACACAGAATCGGAAGCAGGCTCCAGGCTCAGAGCTGTCGGCACAGAGCCCGATGCGGGGCTCGAACCCACGAACCGCGAGACTGTGACCTTAGCCAAAGTCGGTCGCTCAACTGAGCCACCCAGGCGCCCCCTCAAAAGTTAAGTCTTAATAAGGAAACCACTCTGATCCTTGGAAATATTCCTTATATGACAAAGTGCCCAGATACTTCTTAAAACCTGGAAGTATAAATGAACATATTGGTTTTTTCTCGTAAGTAGAGGCTGTACCTTTTCCATTCCACACCCTGTATTTGCAATAAAACACTCTAGGGGCACCTGGGTGGTTCAGTCGGTTAGGAGTCCGACTCTTGATTTAGGCTCAGGTCATGACCTCACTCTTCTTGAGACTGAGCCCCGTGTTGGACTGTGCACTGACAGCATCGAGCCTGCTTGGGATTTTCCCTCTCTCTCTCTGCGCCACTCCCCACCGCCCCCCACCCCCACACCTCTCAAAAATAAATTAAAAAACAAACAAACACACAAAAGTCTATGGCTGGGGCATAGGAGTAACAGGTAGATCACAAATTCCCAGGTCTTCCTCATAGGAAATGCTGTTAAAAACATGTCTGCTTGATTCTTGGCTAGTGTGATTTCAGTTTCAGCCAATCATTTCAGATGGCTAAGCCCCCCCCCCCCTTTTTTTTTTTGGTCCTGATTCCCTTACTCCAACCATTAGCTGTCACTCCCAGCTTTATGCGATATGTAAATGTGATGGACGTGTTTCATCGAAATTGGTGATATAAATGATTAACAGGACAAAGTGAAAGAAAGAGCCGAATCACGTCACCAGAAATCCCTCTCTCCAAGCTGACATCAGTTCATTCGTCACGTTTTTTCAACCGCCTAGGAATGTGCCCGTCCTCATAAAACAGCCCCTAATTTGACCATCTATCTCCTGAACACTACCACGAGACGCTCTGTCCCAACCCTTGCAAAGTCACCTTACTCCAACTGTACGGTAAAAAAGTTACACAAGCTTAACATGACACACATTTCCAGCGACCTTAGGTGGTCTCCGGAGGACCGCTTCTTTCCTAGGTCGAGTCTGCACCAAGTATCTAATAACTAATTAAAAGAATTTTCCCAAGCACAGACATGAAACAAACACGGGTTTCAAAATTCCACTTCTGGTTACATCGGTTATAACGTCCTACATTTACTCCTCTTCTTTGAAAATAAAGACAGTATCTGCATAACGATCTTTCTGGGGCGCCTGGGTGGCGCAGTCGGTTAAGCGTCCGACTTCAGCCAGGTCACGATCTCGCGGTCCGTGAGTTCGAGCCCCGCGTCAGGCTCTGGGCTGATGGCTCAGAGCCTGGAGCCTGTTTCCGATTCTGTGTCTCCCTCTCTCTCTGCCCCTCCCCCGTTCATGCTCTGTCTCTCTCTGTCCCAAAAATAAATAAACGTTGAAAAAAAAATTTAAAAAAAAAAAAAAGAAAATAAAGACAGTATCTGCATAATGATCTTTCGGCACCTTTGGTGCTGATCGTCACCGCTGAACCGTGACTGAACCGCTCGTGTCTGCACGTGATTTATTCCTGAGGCGTTAAGGGGTCAGAAGCACCAAAGAGCGTTCTCCCCGCTGCCTCGCCTTCCCTGGACTTCAGTGCCCTGGCTGCCATCCTGAGTCTCCTCTGCGGAACCCGAGGCTCGCTTCCTTGGGATAGAGAAGTTAAAACCAACCCAGGAGGAGTTCTGCAATTCTGCCTTTGTTCCGACATCCAGTATTACGCCGTCTGTCCCGAGACGTTCATGCTTCTTCTTGGTTTCCTTCACGATCTGAACACAATATGCTGTGATCCTTTCCATCTTCACAAGCCTCATTTTGAGATTCAGCCTCCTGAATGCTACTCTCTTTAGTACTACTTGTGTATTTGTGTTCCTACCCATCCTTACGTACGAGAATCATTTGTGCTCCTATTGTCGGTATTCCTTTCTGGAGAGCTTACACGTTTCATTTATTCGATTCATGTTGTACTGCTTGCCAAATATGTGCAGTTCACCACACTACAGCGAAGGATACAAAGATACCTAAGATGGGGCACCTGGGTGGCTCAGTCGGTTGAGCGTCTGACTCAGGTCATGACCAGGTCATGATCTCATGGTTCATGGGTTCCAGCCCCGCGTCGGGCTCTGTGCTGATGGCTCAGAGCCTAGAGCCTGCTTCGGATTCTGGGTCTCCCTCCTTCACTGCCCTTCCCCTGTTTGCCCTGTCTCTCTCTCAAAAATAAACATTTTTAAAAATTAAAAAGATACCTAAGATTTGGTCCCTCCCTTCAAAAAATCCAGAGAGAAAAGAGACTTTTCAGCAGAAATATAGGCTTCTCCGTTACCAAGATGAAAGCAAATGCTGAGCAAGCACAGAACACAACAGCTAGCTCAAGGAAGGGGCTGCTGAAGTCTTCACCAAGGAGATGACAGGAATTGAGTCTTGCAGAGTAAGGACGTAGTCACTGAAAAACTGGAAATATGTGCAAACAAACGGCAATATAAAAAGCACATTGTTTTCATACAAGAGCGATGAACTTCATGTAGCTGGAATTTCAGTTACATGGAGTACAAGATATATAGCCTGAAAATATGGAGTCAGTTAGAAGAAGGCCGTGTAATCTAAGTGTCCAATGTAAGATAAACAAAATGAAGCAAATACTTTCTGCAGAATACTAGGCAGCAGGTAGAAAAACACAATCAAGATGTATTCCCAAAAGTCTGGCAGCTCTTTAAAAAGTAAATGGTGTCTAGAGCACGATACCAGCAATGCAAAATTAAAACACATACGCATCCAATGTTTTGTGTGAACACACAATAAATCTACATGGTTAACAGGACACAGAACAGGATTCAGATCCAAAATAGGAAAATAGTGGGGCGCGCCTGAGTGGCTCTGTCGCTTAAGCGTTCACCTTCATCTCAGATCGTGATCTCTCAGTCTGTGAGTTCGAGCCCTGCATCGGCTCTGTGCTGAAAGCTCGGAGCCTGCAGCCTGCTTCGGATTCTGTGTCTCCCTTTCTCTCTGCCCCTCCCCTGCTCACGCTCTGTCTCTGTCTCTCTCTCTCAAAAATAAAGATTAAAAAAATTTTTTTTTTAAATATGAGAAGTTATCCATGGAGACGGAACATGAGGGGGGTGGGAAAGGAGAACCAACAGATTTCTTTTTAAATGTGCATGCACCTGTTTGAAGTCCAAAGACATCAAAAACGTAGAGTTTTCCTAGAAGTGACAGAAGTTATCAAGTTCAGGAATATGGCAAAATCGAATGCGGGTGGTTTTTAGGAAGAAAATTCGGGCCCGCATGAAGTCAAAGCTCTGTAGCTATAGTTTCTTCTGGAGTCGAGGAAGAGAAGTTCATTACCCTTTTTCTGCCTGTGCTGAGCAGGCTTTTATCATTCTGTGAGAAAAGGCAATGTATCAGACTAAACTGACCAGACTAAACCGACGGTAAGTAAAGTAAGATGCAGAACTTTCGGGAACAGGTCAAAGTGAAGACGAGCTTTGACACGGAGTCGATCACTACAGAGAAAAGCTGTATCTTAAGGCCCAAATCTGGGCTACCATCTTCTAGGAATTTCGTGTTTTTTAAACATTCCTGCACTGTGGTCAATGCCGGACTCAGGAAATATTGAGGATTTCACCAAGCTGAAGGTCTGTTGTTTTCTCAGGCGTGTGCCAGAGGGAGAGCAATGAGAAATTACGAGAAAGCCTCGCCGAGCAGGTCTCGGGAGCACAGCACGGGGATCCCTGTTAGAAACCCATTCAAGCCCTATCGCTTGAGAGAGGAATCTTGCTTTCTCAAGAACTGCTTCAGCTGTACAAACAGACTTTCTGCAGAACTGTAACTGAACACTACCAGCAGTAAGCCAGCGTTTTGAAATGTCATCAAGCTCTAGTGCCAGGTGACAATTGTTTGCTGTGACATGATTTATGCAGCACATTTCATCCACTTATCTTAGACTCAAAGGAATGTTACCAAAGGGTTCGCATTCAGATGAACAGGCATGATTTCTAGCCCGACCGTTGCGTCTGCGAAGAGTGAAAAACACACCTGGGAAGTTCCAGGACAGGATCCTACTGATTCAGTTTTGAGAGTGAAGAATTTAAGAGCCACAGCTCCGGCACCCTTAGGGGACCTCCCTCTATGGTGAGGACGTGGTTTGTCATTGGGATGCAAACAGTTGACTAAAATGTAACCGGAATCCAAATATATTGTTAATATCCTAAGTGACGTGCGCAAATGGTATGTACCATGGTTAACAATACTCTATGGATAGAACCTTCCGTTTCCACAGATGTGCTCTCGAGGGTCAGGCGTTCATGTCCCCCTTTGTGGTCTGTGCTTCAGGACCGTGAGAGGGATGTTTTTACCCTCTGACTCTCTGGCTCCTATTGAATTATCCACACCCCATCCTTCCATCTGCTCACCTATTCACGTGACGGCAATATTTTGATAGAAGAACACCTTTAAAAGAGAGAATCCTCCAATAATGACCCTAAGACAATTTCATTTTTTTAAATATTATTACCTAGAGAAGGTAATCTATGTTCTCTGTGGGTGGTGACATATGGGTATTAGGTCCCTTTCTCTATATAAAATATGTGTTGCTTTTGTAATCCAGAAAAACAGATTTAAAAATATTTTTTAAGTTTAGTTAGAGAGAGAGAGAGAGAACATGAGCAGGGGAGGGGCAGAGAGAGGGGGACAGAGAGAGAATCCCAAGCAGGCTCTGCACTGTCAGCAGAGAGCCGGACATGGGGCTCGAACCTACAAACTGTGAGATCATGACCTGAGCTGAAATCAAGAGTCAAACACTTAAGCGACTTAGCCACCCAGGTGCCCCCAAGAAAAAAAGATTTTAAACGACTATGTAGTGACATGATTAGGAAGACCTTATTATAAGAAGTTCTCATTTTAATTTTTTCAATTAGAAGTGTTTATTTATTGAGAGAGAGACCAAGTGCACGCTAGCAGGGAAGGGGTAGAGAGGTAGAATCCCAAGCTGGCTTCAGCTGCCAACGCAGAGCCTGATGAGGGGCTCGAACTCACGAACCGTGATATCATGACCCGAGCCAAAACCAAGAGTTGGATGCTTAACCTGACTGAGCCACCCAGGCGCCCCAAGAAATTCTCATTTTTAAAAGGTGGTTATATATCAAAGGACCTGGGTCTGGGATATCCCTCTTGCCTTCTGTCTTTACCCAGGCTTACAGCCCAACTTAGATGTGAATACACACACGAGCTTTGTCCTAGGATCTGTGACCGACTGGACAGTGGAAGGCAGGGGCTGAGCAAACCTAAAATTACCTATCAGCTACTCAGAAAAGACACTGAATCTAGTCGGGGCTCTAGAAATGAGATTATATTATACGAATATGCCAAATTTTCTTAGGATGAGACACACTGAATCGGCATCTCGGCAATTTATGCTCAAGACTAAATGGTTTCAAATAAACACATGGGGCGCCTGGGTGGCGCAGTCGGTTAAGCGTCCGACTTCAGCCAGGTCACGATCTCCCGGTCCGTGAGTTAGAGCCCCGCGTCAGGCTCTGGGCTGATGGCTCAGAGCCTGGAGCCTGTTTCTGATTCTGTGTCTCCCTCTCTCTCTGCCCCTCCCCCGTTCATGCTCTCTCTCTGTCCCAAAAATAAATAAATGTTGAAAAAAATAAAATAAAATAAACACAAATACTCTTATACCTCAATAGACACATGCACAAAATAACCATCTATCTATTATGTTATCTAACATAATAAATTTAACACTGTTAGAAAAAAAAGTCCTTGTTTAATGAAAAAATTATCACTCATATTTGCCCAGGTTTCCTCTATGTTATGCGCGCATCAAGATAAACATCTAAAACATTTGAAAACGTAACATTTCAACTTTTAATATTCAGCTTTACTTTTCTTAGCATTAAGCCTGAAACTAACACACTGAAGTTGTTGTAAAGCCTTACTGGTGTCACATATTCACCCCCTTCTTTGCACAATTTAACTGAAAGCAGCATTTCAGAGAGTTAGCTAGTACCTTACCTCCCATCTCAAGCTTAAAAGGATTATTAGGGGCTAAAAAAAGTCCTCAAACAGTGTATCACTAATTACATCATGAGAGGATAGTAGCTAGTGAAAAGCTACATGTGTCCACTACCAAAAAAAGCGCTAAAACATTGCTCACTATTTTCTTGCCATTTCCAAATATACAAACTTCAGTTTCTACAGCGAGAAAGGGTGATGCTTGGATATCACTTAACCAATTAATTTCCTAACAAGCAACATATTTTTACCATATGTGCAACGGAAAACTACAAACGCCTTCCAGTGCTTCTAATGTATTCTCACCCTGATGTATTGAATGTTCCCACAGATGATTTCTCTAATGTATTCTCACTCTGATGTATTAAATGTTCCCACAGATGATTTCTCTTGTAAAATGACAACGGGTCATGGTAACCTACAAAATCCAACATTTTCCAGTGAGTTCTAACACCCATTCCTGAGATCTACTTTTTTTTTCTTATATTCTTTCACTAATATTCATTTCAAATATAGGTTATAGTAACAGTCCCACTGCTGCCTTTAACAGTAATTTGTAACTCAGCTTTTTATGTCCCTCCATACAGGAAATAAATGTAAATACAGCTCATGAGGCAAGATGTTGCATAAAATATAATCATGCATAGTATCAACAATATGCTTAACGATTTAGTTTATAGCTACTGGTTCTTATATCTTATGTCATTAGGTAGGTGGTATTTACTGCAAGGTAAGCACTTTGCAAATTTACACAGGAGAGAAATTTCAAGTTCATGATTGTTATGAAAGGAAAAATAAAAAACAATCTATTTAAGCACCTTATGAGATTCTATCTCATATAATTTAAACTCTTCTGGTAGTTTTGAAATGTTATTCTAGGAAATGTTAAGAATATGCTAGGTGATTTACAAGGGCATCGAGTTTCTTGGTAGGGGGGTGGTGGTTACAGTCTGAGTTAGATAGCAAGACAGGTAGCAAATGATTTAAATCCTACAGTAAACTTTACAAGCTAATATTCTTGAAAGAACATAAGAGAATAACAAACTATTTGAATGGCATGAAAACACAAATTGAATTGCGTTTCTTTATTAAACATTATGGTTCATCATTTTTATTCACTTAATCCAGTTTCCCAATCCTCGAAGACAATTTTAACAGATACTGTGCTGGTCAGTAAATAGCATTTGGCATCATCCCAATCCTCACTTTCACAGAATATGCTTTGGATGAAGATAGATTGAACACCAACATGTAACATCCGTTCGATAAAGTCAATAAAAGTGATGACTAAGCAACGGGAACGCATGCCCCAGACTTCTCATCTCAAAAAGGTATAACTTAAGAACTATTGCACTCTCAAGGAATAGGCTCTTCCTCGGAGGAAGTACAAATAGAATATTCTGCCAGATCAAAGTTTTGAAAAAAAATTTTTTATTAACATTTACTTATTTTTTGAGAGTCAGAGAGCACGAGCAGGGGAGGTGCAGAGAGAGGGAGACACAGAATCGGAAGCAGGCTGAGCTGTCAGCACAGAGCCCCATGCGGGGCTCAAACCCACGAACTGTGAGATCATGACCCGAGCTGAAGTCAGTCGCCCAACCAACTGAGCTACCCAGGTGCCCCTGGATCAAAGTTTTTTAAAAAAATTCACCGTAACCTAATAATTAACCACTGACAAGCCTTTAAGAAGTTGAAGTACGCACAAAGCAGGACTTAATGAGCACATACAAGGGACTTTACAAAATGTTTCATGAACAAAAATAAATACAAGAATTAAAATCTCCATGAAATATACTATCATATATCATATATATGATTTATTGATATTAAATTCACACCCAAGGTTATTGAATTTGCATATCCAGTTTTACAAACACCTGTATGAACATACTGGCATAAGCTATTTTGGTTTTTGTTTTATTTCGGTTTTAGCTACAAACAACCATTTGGAGAATTTCTGAAAGTAAGAACATGCCCTTTCTCCTCGACTAAATATTTATTTCAGTAAGAAGAATTAAGTTGTCAGAGTAACAAAACTGACTGTATTTTCCAAATCATAAAGCAGTTGGTGTTTACCCTTCCCAAAAATGAAAGATGGGGAAACATTCCCCAATTCATTTTATGAGGCCAAGATTACCCTGACTTTTTTTTTTTTTTTTTTTTTATTAATGACAAAAACAAGAAAATTTAACTACTACCAATAGACCTCAGAAAAACAGACATAAAAGTGTCTGGAATAAAATGCTAACAAATCAAACCTAGTAACATATTGGGGCTCCTGGGTAGCTCAGTGGGTTAAGTGTCTGACTTCGGCTCAGGTCACAATCTCATGGTTCATGAGTTCGAGCCCCATGTGGGGCTCTGCACAGACAATGTGGAACCTGCTTGGGATTCTCTCTCTCTCCCCCTCTCTCTGTCCCTTCACTGCTCTCTCTCTCGCTCTCTCTCTCAAAATAAATAAAAATAAAACTTAAAAAAAAAACTCTAATAAACGTATAAAAAAATGTAATGAATCATGACAAAACAGGATTTACCCCAGAATTCAAAGTTGCTTTATCATCAGAATTATCAATCATAGTAATTTACCAGGTTAACAGACTAACAGAGAAAAAGCCCTGGATCATCTCAATTTAACATCCACTCATAAATATAAACTCCCAGCAAACTGGGAATAGAAAGGAACTTCCTCATCGTGATTAAGGGCATCTAGAAAGAACCTACAGCTAACATTAGATTTAATGGTGAAAGACGGAATGTTTTATTTCTAAGATCGAGAGGAGGACAAGGCTATCCTCCCTTACTATTTCTATTCAACACCATAGATCCTAATCAATGCAATAGGGCAAGAAAAATGAATAAAAGGCAGACAAATGAGAAAAGAAGACGTAAAACAATCTTTATTTGCAGACAACATGACTATCTATGCAGAACATCCTAAAGCATTTTTTAAAAATGCTATTAGGAATAGGAAGTACATTTAGTGACATTACAAGGTTATAAGGTCAATATATAAAAATTCAAATATGTTTCCATACTGGCCATATTGTATCTCATACTATTGAAATATATAGCATAAATTATTTACAATAGTGTCAAATATAGGACACACTTAGTGATAAAATTAACAAAAAATATATGCAAGAAACTAGAAAACCAGAAAGTAATAAGAGAAATTAAAGAAGACCTAAATAAATAGGTATGTCATGTTTACGGATTATAACACCCAACAGAACTAAAATATCAATTTTTGTGAAATTAATCCATAGACTCAACACAACTGCAGTCAAAATTCCAGAATTCCAGGAAGGTTTTTCTTGTGGATTTTGACAAGTTAATTCCAAAGTTTACATGCAAATGTAAAGGATCTAAAATAACCACCACAACTTTGAAACACAAGACAAAGTGGGAGAAACTACATACTATCTAATTTTAAGACTATAAAGCTACAGTAATCAAGAAAGTAGGATACTGACATAAAGTAATTAAAAAAAATGGAACAGAATACATCCATACACATACAGTCAACTGGTTTTCAATAAAGACGTCAAGATAACTCAATGGAGAAATTACAGTCTCTTCAACAAATGGTGCTGAAAAAAACTGGATACTCACATGGAATTATATGAAACTTGTGTCACACCATATATAAAAAACTAACTCAGAATGTATTATAGACCTAAAAATAAGATTACAAGCTCTTAGAAGATAACATGAGACAATGTAAGTGACATTAGACAAAAATTTTTCATATTTCACAAAAACCCCAAGAAAAAAAAATTGATACATAAAACTTCATCATAATGAGACGTATGTCCTCTGAAAGGGCAAATTTAAGAAAATCAAAGTGCCAGCCCATAGTCATGGGGAAAAAGTTTGCAAAACATATTTCTGATAAAGGATTTGTCCCCAGAATTATGTAAATATCTTAAAAGAACTAAATAAGAAGGAGACAAAAAAAAACACACATGATTTTTTAAAAAATAGGTAAATGGTTCGGACAATAACAAAAACAATATGCAAATGGCCAGTGAGCTTATGAAAAGATGCTCAACACCAACAGTCACTTTAGGGAAATACAAATGAAAACTAGAATGAGATACCACTACATTTTCACTGGAACTACAGCCACAATTAAAAGCATTGTCGATACCTTGCACTGGCAAGGACGGGGACAACTGGAACTCTTGTACCCTACCAACAGGGATATACAAGACGGTACAGCTACTTTGCAAAACAGTTGGGTGGTTACTTATGAAATTAAACATACCCTTCTCATAATGACTCAGCGATCTCTCTGCTACTCACTTACCTGAGTGAAATAAACACATATGCCCAAACATTTGTACTAAATGTACGTAACTGCTTGACTCACAATAGCCAAAAACTAGAAACAATCCAAGTACCCACCGATTAGTAAACAGAATAAACAAAGGGCAGTGCGGCTATACCGTGAACTACCATGTCACAGCGGAAAGGAACAAACTATGTGATGCACGCACCATCTAAATTCAGGTACAATCTGAAGAGAGCCAGGTACAAAAACCATATACTGTCATGTATATGCTGTGATAGGAAATTCTAGAAAAAAGACAATAATAGACATAAAGCAGATCTGTGGTCACCAGAGGCCAGGGAATGCAGTACAGGATCAACGACAAAAGGCTGGGTACAAATGTTTGGCAGTGATGAAAACGTTCTGCTTCTTGACTGTGCTAGTCGTACATGACTAGACACATTCGTCAAAATTTGCCACACTGCACACTTCACATTGGGGAATTATACTCTATGCAAACTGCACATCAATACAGCCAATTAAAAAAGGTAGCAATCAAACGTACATTGAAGATATACATTGGTGGCAATGTCGGACAGCTTACCTATCCAAGAAAGAATGGCACTTTGAATATGTAAAAATGCCAGTGCTAAACAACAACAACCAAAAACCCAAAGGGTATCAGTGGAAAAGTGAGTCTCTTGCCCAACCCTAGATTTCTAGGCTTTTTTTTTTTTTTTTTTTAACTTCATTTATACTCACAAGGAAACTATATTACAATATGAGGACCCGCTTACTAATTAAGGTATCTATATATTTTTTATTTTTTTTAAAGAGAGTATGTGTGCACCTGAGTGGGAGAGACAGGGAGACGGAGAGGGAGAGGAGAAGGGAGAGGGGGAGAAGGGGGGGCAGAGAGAGAGTGAGAGAGAGAGAGAGAGAGAGAGAGAGAGAGAGAGAGAATGAATGAATCCCAAGCAGACTCCACTCTCAGCACAGAGCCCAACATAGGGCTCGATCCCATGACCCTGGGATTATGACCTGAGCCAAAATCAAGGGTCAGATGCTCAATGAAGCTCCTAGGTATATATATTTTAAAGGATGCTTTATTAAAATAGAAGACTCTTTAACTGATAATAATACATAGCCCATTCCTTTCCAGAGGAAGACCTTCCCCAAAGGCTTTATACTCTGGAGACTTTACCCTGTAAGTCAGATTATCAGTGATCTGTCAGAATCATAGTATCCCACATTTAACAACCTGCCAATCCTTGTTCTAAACTTTATCTGCTGGCAAATACAATATAAACCATTACTTAACAATATGGCACCTTGGATATATTACAAGCCCCATTAAAACATCCTTAACGAGTAACTACAAAATCAAAGCTATTATTCCTGTATTCCAGGAGCTTACAGTACACCTGGGAAGAAAAGGCCTCCAACCTGGACATTTCTATTAAGAACCAGGATACTGTATATGCCAAAGTAGAACAGTGAGCAGTAAAGACACCAAGATTGCCATGGCTAAAAAGAAACCAAAGGGGACAGAATGAGATAGGAGACACTTGACCATTCCTGAACAAAGGGTTTGAAAAAATGAACGAGCCTGAGACTGACAGAGATGTGAATGACTACGTGAGCAACATTTTCACTGGAGAAAGTACAGACTCCTTACCGGAACTGGAAGATTAGAGACGAGTACAAGATAGGGTTGGAAAGATAGAATTCAATTATTATTATACGCCAGGCATAGTACAAAAATGGAGCTGTTTGGAAAGAAATTCTAGATTTAGGACTTTGGTCTTTTTACCCTGTAGTAGTAAAGTAATGGCAATTTCACATTCATTATCTCAACCAATCATCACAACAAATGATTTTATAGAATGGAGAAACAAAAGGCCTAGGAAGGCACATTCTTACACTTAAGGTAACACAGCCAAAGCCAGGGCAAAAAAGCCCAGTGCTCTTTTCTTTCTCTGTCTTCTATACCACTCAGCTCCTCTAGCCCAGAAAACAGTACCTCTTTTTGTTTTTTAAGTGTGATCATGAGGGGTGCCTGGGCTGGCTCAGGTGGTAGATCGTGCGACTCTTAATCTCAGGGTTATGAGTTCGAGCCCCACATTGGGCAAGAAGCCCACTTTAAAAAATTTGTAAGGTAGGGCACTTGGGTGGCTCAGTTGGTTAAGTGCCTGATTCTTGGGTTCGGCTCAGGTCATGATGTCACAGTTCATGAATTTGAGCCCCGCATTGGGCTCCACGCTGCTGGTGGGGAGCCTGCTTGGGATTCTCTCTCTCTCTCTCTCTCTCTCTCTCTCTCTCTCTCTCTATCCCTCCCCACCCTCTCTCTAAAAATAAATACACTTTTAAAAAATTTTTAAATAAAATAAATAGGGGCGCCTGGGTGGCTCAGTCAGTTGAGTGTCCAACTCTTGATTCAGCTCAGGTTATAATCCCAGGGTTGTGGGATCAAGCCCCGCTTCGGGCTCTGCACTAAGTATGGAGCCTGCTTGGGATTCTCTCTCTCTCTTTCCCTCTGCCCTTCTCCCAGTGGCAGTCTTCTTTTTCTAAGATAAAAAATTATCAAGGGAGGGAGGGAGGGAGATGTGATCAAAGCAATGTTTTAGTTAAATACATATGCTCAGGCTGTATGGGTTGAAGTAGAAGGCAAAGAACAAAGAAGCGAGGAGAGGAACTAGTACTCTACTATAATAATCCACAGACGGTGGGAACAATAGGAATGAAAGTTATCATTCATGGGCTGTTTAAGAAGATTCACTTGTTTGAAAATGCCAAGAGACTCACAAGATAACGAGGAGACCAGGAGAGCCGCTAATAAAATTGAAATGTCAATAAATAGATCCATTTTGTAGAGGAAATTAGTTACTGTTGTCAAATGATGCCCAAACACCAAGATATTAGGTCAAACATTATATGAGTCTCAACCCCCTTAAAACAAATACCCAGAGTTTACCCCTACTGGATATTTTATTTACAGATATTCGTTAATTGTCTGTACTTATAAACTCTAGACCCTCCACCAACTCTCAGAGGTATCCATATTTATAAAGCCCAGTAAGAGTTTATGCCCACTGTCTAGAAACCTTTAAAAATAGTTGGTACACCTAAATCTAAAGAATTAGCAAATATTACCTGTTTAATTAAATCTATCATTGAGTCGAGGCTTTCTTTCAGGGCATCGGGATTATCTGCCAATCCCAAGTAAACACCCAAAGGCGTGCAACTAAGAAAGTATTTTAAAATCTATAAAAAGATAAAATCTATCTTACCTCTTAGAAATTATTTCTCAGGGCAGGGTTCCATTTTTAAATTCTCCCAAGATTCTCAAGAATTCCATTCAACTATGATATTAGTTAAGGGACAAGAACACTGGACGAGTAGCTCCTTAAGAGCTGTAAGTCGATACCCCACACATCAAGTAGTCTTTAAAAGGGGTAACGAAGAGAGTTAGGACCAAGGGAGGGAGAGCTGAGCCCCAGTGAAATCCCATCCAGCCTGGAGCAAACAGAGCAGAGGTCAGTGCTGCTCTTTGCAATGGCCAGTAGAGGCTGCCAACGCACAGGGACACGAGCTCCCCGTCGACCCCACAGACACAGGAGGAGGTGTCCAAAACATAAAGCACTTCCCTGGTATAATGGGAAGACCAGCGTTTTCGGAGCTCATCACAGAGCATTATTCAACAGCAATCACCAAGAGTCTTTTCAACCATAGCTTCTGGGCATGTGTCACAGGAACAAAGGAATCGCAGTGCATCTTGAGCACTTTTGAAAGCTGATCACACTTAGCCGCTCTCTGACCAAAGGAGACCATCGAGCCTTATGGGAATACCTTTCCAGAGAGGATCCCTCAGACATGACAAAGTGGATAGTCTCACTTAGAATACCCGGATTTATCGTCTTTAAACCCTCGTCTGAATAGATGGATTAGTTGGCTTCTTCAATTAAGGTGAATCGTTTACAGCTGGAGGAAACGTTCAGTTACTGGATGCGAAGCCATAACCGGATCTCTAATTTGGAAGTATCAGTCTCAAATGACAAACATTAATATGCTTAGAAGGAACTTTCCTCCTCTTCAGCAGTCAGGTGGGATTCTGGCCGTCTGGGTCCCTCTCCCCGAGCCGGGAACAGGAGCGCTCAAACACGCCGAGCGGCGGTCGCATTTTAAAATTCACTTTGTGAATCTGCTCTGCCATTTTAAGAATTATGTATCTGGCCCTTTCTGCGCTCCAAACACTGCTATTTCGTGTGGAGGGGAACTCTGCCGTCAATCACAGCTCGCGTTCGCCTCGCAAATACACGCCGCAACTCTTACCTGTCACTGCTCTTACATGTAACGTAGGCAGCTCAGCACTAAATCAATTTAAGGAACTGCAGAAGTTAAATACATACGTTATTATTATGATGACAGAAAAGGCAATGAATGTCTTGAAGCTCCATTTGCTTTCTTTGTTAGGGAAGAAAAAGCTAATTATCTGTAGCTGTCAACCATGAAGACCCAGACCTATTTAAATCAACATTAGCCTTGGACAACTGAAACGGTTCTCATATTTTTGCCTGATTGTTTTCTTTTTTGCACCAAAAAAAAAAAAAACCCCATAATTTCATTACAAAATATTAAACATTCCGAAGGACAATGTAAAAACAAGTTGAAAGACTGTAAAACTACACATCTGTATCCCTTTTCGCAACCAATTTAATATTTCAAAAAACTGCCAGGTTTCCGTAATATCCATTCTTTAATTAGTATAGCCAAAATTTAGACAGATGTAAAGCCTCACCACACAAATTCCTATTAATAGCTATGATACTTAGAAAATTCAACTGAAAGCCCACAGACTTCTTGGTTACAATGAAATTATGTCACTGACGATCAAGGAAGAAGTCCATTTATTTAATTAACAAAAGAGAAAAAGAGAAACACAGTCCAAAGTTGAAATGCTGATAAGTGGGGCGCCTGGGTGGCTCAGCGGGTTAAGTGTTCGACTCTTGATTTCGACTCAGGTCATGATCTCACAGTGACATCGAGCCCAGGGTCAGGCTCCACATTGACAATGCAGAGCCTGCTTGGGATTCTCCCTCTCTCTTTCTCTCTGTCTCTTTGTCGCTTCCCTGCGCTTGTGCTTCTGAATGTGCATACACTCCGTCTCGAAATGAGTAAATAAATAAAACTTAAAAAAAAAAGAAATGCTGATAAGTGACAGAAAATTCACACTGGCTCATGGGCTTCTGGTGTGTATGTTATTGTCTTTAGTTCCCAAGCTTCCTTTCTCCGGTCCAGTCCTATTAGAATTTACAAGGAATAACTAGTTGGTCTTGAATTTTCTCTTTTCAGATTTAAGGATCAACTTGCATATTTCTAGACTATCAAATAAGAACTAAAAGAACATTCTTAAGAAGTCAAAGACAAATAAACCTATTATCATTTGTACATAAACTATGGTATCTCTTAACAACGTGCTCCTAAAAGTATGCAAAGATCATTATTCGTGATGAGGAATGCAAATATCCCCTGCATTTGCTCTCAGAGTTTTCCAGTGATAAACATTATTTTCTGCTATTTTCTTTAGAAGAGTCCTTCTCACACAAGTATACTTAGGAGTAGTTTACAATTTCACATTTTAAAAACTGCCTATTTAGTTTTCTGACGCATTTTTAAACACATGTAACCCCTAATATATGCAAAACACAGACAAATTGAAATGCACTCAATAACGGAAGATAAAAATTTGAGAAATGGCCTCACACAATTATAGTTTTAAAAATGATAGCTCCGGGGCGCCTGGGTGGCTCAGTTGGTTGAGCGCCCGACTTCAGCTCAGGTCACGATCTCACGGTTTGTGAGTTCGAGCCCCGCGTCGGGCTCTGGGCTGATGGCTCAGAGCCTGGAGCCTGCTTCCGATTCTGTGTCTCCCTCTCTCTCTGCCCCTCCCCCATTCATGCTCTGTCTCTGTCTCAAAAATAAATAAACATTAAAAAAAAATTAAAAAAAAAAATGATAGCTCCATACATAAATCCCTAAACCTGCCTTAAACAGAAAACTATTTCTAACTACAGCTGACTCACAACTCCAAGATTCTGATGTTCCACAACCCCTCCTTGAAATCTGAAGGAATCGCTATTGGAGACCGGGAGAAAAAGTCAAGAGCCATTAGTATCAAGAAGATAAAAAGCAAACTATCTCAAATCCCAAGAATCACATAGGAAGATGGCTAAGGTATACAGACATGGCCTATCGTGTAGGTAAGGAAGTTTAGTTAAGTAACTAACCTGCCAAAAACTAAGTACAGTTCTCACTGTCCAAAACTAGCAAGTGACAGAATCAAGACTCCATCTCAACTTTTGACAACAAAGCCCAGGTTCTTTTCACAACATGAGACTACCTCCAAGCAGAATTCTTCTCTGGCTTCACATTTCTAGAAATCTGTATCTATCAAGATTGAGAGACGGCTGACATCCTTTACAATTAATGATGCTGGTGACAGTGTTATTCTGTATGCACGCAAACATGGCAGAAATGACAGAAATATGATTAGGGGGTAGCCCTTTGTCTTAAAATAAGGAGGGGAAGATAGATGGTCTCCACGGGTCCTTCTAGCGCTAACATGCTAATATTCTTTGGGTTATTTATCTTGCTAAGATATTCGGGAACAGGTAAGAAGCCTCTGGCTATTTCTTTTCTAATTTTCCGAAATCTGTTCAAGATAACATTATAATTCCTACTTGATCACTGTTTTCTAAAAACTTAAAAACAGTATCCCTGCTAACATCATTCTCACAACTTGGTGAGAGGGATTATTATCTTATATAGGCGAGGGAAATGAGGCTCAAGAAGATTGTGGCGACCTGGCCTGAATCACCAAACTATAAATAACAGAGCAATTCCAAATGCAGGTCTGTCCTCCTCACACCTCAGGACAGCTGCCACCATGTGCCAGAGGCTACCAGAACAACAGCATTCATTTGTCCATCACCATTACTTTGTCACATCCTCCCTCCTTGGTTCTCAGAACCACCCTGTAATGAAATGAGGCAAGTAATACAATTCGGGCCCCATTTTACAAATGAGAAAATGGAGACTCAGAGAATTCATATCACTTGCTCAAGGATCCTCACAAAGGATGGCAAAGCCAAGTCTGAAACCCCGGCCTCCTGCCTCCAGAGCCCACTGTTTCTTCTGTTGTTATATTTCATTGTCAGTTACCGGTTGGCTCTTTGAAACATAGCTTTGAGACATCTCTGTGCCTACCCCGTGTAACCTGGTCTCTCTAAACCTGAACTTCACCGAGTATAATTGAGCTCACGAAGGCATTGCTTATGTGTGATACGGTGACTTCTGTTCACAATATAGATTTTATTTTCTAATCATATTTGTCTAGGCCAGTCAAAAAGATCCCCACCCGGACTTTGAATGATCAAGAATAAGATTTCTAATTATCAGGAAGATCCTACTTGAAAACCAACAGAAAAAAAGAGGCCTAATTTGGAAGCTTGTTAAATTATAAATCAGCCTTCTCTTCGTGTACATCCACTTAACAGGACAGACAGTGGTGCTGCCTCTCTGTCTTTAATTCCTCAGACTCTTTCTACCCGAATGCACTGCCATTACTGAAGGCCAGAATGATCTCATTTAGCCAAGCAGCTTCGTGCCCTTTCATTAGGCCCTAATCTAAATTATACTATAAAGACATAAGGCTCTGTACTTGTGACTGGCTCATGATAAAGGGCACTGGCTGGCCATGTGGCCTGATGAAGTCTTGGGACACAGAGGGTCTTTTTTGGACTTTATCAGTCTTAGAGCAAGCAATTTATTTTGAGCCAGAAAAATAAAATATAATCTTGGGCCATCTGGTTCTGTAACACTCTTTATTTGTTTAGAAAGGTCACTGTTGTCAAGTTATTGAATGTTATCTCTGGAATTGACAGGAAGAGAGAAGTTTCTGAAAGCAGGCCAGGAATATTAAAGCACCGGATATTAAGGTGTAAAGCAGTATTTAAAAGCCTGGGCTTTAGCGTTAAAGAGACTACAGTTCAAATCCCAGCCCCACCACCCACCAGTCAAATGACCTTGGGCAAGTCGCCAGCTTTCTTAATCCATTTTTCCTATCCATAAAACCTAGAGAGTGACACTCTAGAGGGATGTTGTATAATGGTAAAATGATGCAACATCGATACTCCTAGCTTGTAGTTACCACTCAAAATAATTATTATATATTAAATATTATATTATCATATATATTAAATATATTATATATAAAATAATTATTACATGTAATAATTATTCGATAATTGTTATTTTCTGTGTAATGTTTCGTTCTCCTTTTTCTTCAGTTTTGTATGAAACTACAATTTCCATTGCTTTTATAAATGCTTCTCTAAATACAGACTCACAATTTACGCTATGCCTGTCAAATATGTGGATCCAGAGCCTAATCCTCACAAAAACCTCATTCTACCTTAAGCGTTTCAGCAATATTCACTATTTTCCAAAATCAAATCTATGGCAGCCATTACTCTCTTGGGGGAACAACCAGGTGGCTGTGTCACCAAACGGTGAATAGTAAGAAGTATCAAACCCATAGCTGAACATCCTCAGTGGGCTGGGAGCACTGCGCCTTACTGGCCACCTGTTATCGTGTCCTGATGCTGTTATGCAATAGTTATTTTCTTTGCATTAGGTAGTCTTCTATTAACGTCTCACGGGCATCCTGAGGCCCAACTCCTGCAGGAACAAGATGATCTAGAGTTTTTGTAGACAGACTCGTTAGGCCTGGCCCCTTTGTGAGAAGAGACCGGCAATGTGATTAAAAATACGCAAATCATTAAAACCTACATCTAACAAGGCAGCTCGGTCAAAATTCCATCCAGAATGTTGCCAAAGAGCAGTGTTTTCAACTCAGCAGGCCAGGTTCCAGATCAACTTATCTAACCCCTCAGTGACCATCTCAAGGGTGGGCAAAGATTTCCCTCGCACGTTGGCACAAATGGCCGTCCTGACGTGTTGAACCGAATTATTCCCACATATGACTGGCTTCACCAGACCACAGCAGGCACTCCAAGCTAGAGCAAGGCTAGTATCAGGCTGGGAAGAACAAATCCATCTGTTTTCTACCCAGTATTAGCCGCGACACAGTTTCCTGTTTGGTGTCGACAGTTAACAGGCACACATCTTGCCTATGAACCACTGAGTTCTCTGTTTACTCCGGAAGACTGACCAAAGACAGGTGGCAGTTATGAAAGACAAACTTCAAGCTCCAAGATCTAGCAAAGACGGAGTACTTACAAACCAACAAAAATCTAAAACATACACACTGAGTCAAGGGCTACAAAGATAAACAGACCAGGGAAGTCGAGAAGCCTAGATGGAAAAACACGTAGGAGTTCTCTTGGTCAACCTTCGTTTGCCCAACTTAGCTGTAGGACACCACACCCTGCGCTTCCTCCCCAACCGTAGTAAAAGATGCCCATGGCGTGCTGAAAACTCCCAGCCTGCAGAGTCATCTCTGGGGCGCCCCTCACAGGTTTGCTACCAAGAGCTGAGTTGTGTGCACCCCCAACACCATTTTGTTCCAAAACCTCATGGGGGGGGGGGGGTATTGTTAGTGTAATTAGCTAATCTAATTAAATATTAGATAAGCCATGTAAGCAAAAATCAACAGTGTTCTGTCTTTAGAAACTAAATCAAAAGCTTAGGAAAGACTTAGAGGTAAGTCACTACACACTTTGCTGTTGAAATAGGTAAAAGTAAAAAATAGAAAAATGGGCAAAATCTAAAATATAGAATGGTGGTTCTCAAATTTTAGTGTGGAGGCCTTGTGAAAACAGATAACTTAGCCCCAGTCCCTTGGTTTCTGAATCAGGAGGTAAGGGGTGAAGCCAGAAATCTGTACACTAAGAAATTCCCGAGTAAAACTTGGGGCACCTGGGTGGTTCAGTCAGTTAAGCATCTGACTTCCACTCAGGTCATGATCTCACAGTTTGTGAGTTCGAGCCCCACGTTGGGCTCTGTGCTCACAGCTTGGAGCCTGGAGCCTGCTTCAGATTCTATGTCTCCCCCTTTCTCTCTCTCTGCCCCTGCCCTGCTCCTGCTCGGTCTCTGTCTCTGTCTCTCTCTCTCTCTCAAAAATAAACATGAAAAACATTAAGAAAAAATTCTCATGTTATGTAGAGCAGCTGGCCTGGGACCCACACTCTGAGAATCAGTGCCTTTCAATTCTCTAAATTTTAAAATCTACATTAAAGAAAGTGTAAAGTGGAAAGGGTTTGTCAGGAATGTAGATTAATGGGAGACGGGTTCCCCACAGCAAACCTACGATACAGGGAAAGGCCGGGGTCCTAACCAGAAGACAGTCTGTTATGTGCGTGATTTAAGATAAAACAGAATGTTAGTGGGATGTAGGCATCATTTTTTATGACTGACTGTTTTAAATGACTTTTTCAATTAATGGACAAGCTACGAACATCAAACTCATCAGAAGACATCCGTCAGATATGGGCCATTTAGACACCCCTGGGGTATGACAATCCATTCCCCCCCCCCCCCATCCTTCACTGGAAGAAGAAAATTCTAACTTGATAGCCTCCTTGGTTCCTAAAAACACAAGCTCACAGCATCAATGAGTCCTTTATGAAAATTAACGGAAGGAAACCTCACTGAGGATGGAGTTGGGAGGTCAGCAGGGGTAGCTCCCAGGCCCTGCCCCTCCTCTTCAACTGCAAATCCACAGTAGGAAGAGACCGGACCTGGCAGGCAGCTACCTCACTATTCCAGCCTTTTCTGCCCTGGCAACAGTCCAGCCAATGAGAGACAGTCACGACCCGGCCACTGAGAAGCCACTCTACTTGCGACCCCCAGTGTATGGCAGGGGACTTTTGGTTTCTAACAGCCCTCCCGAGTCCCCTTGCCTCTACAGAAGACCCTATCTCCCCTTTGTTCTCCAGACTTGCCAATGGTTTGACGACAGCTGGTAGCTCCCAGACTGCAATTCTCTGCTCTTCCCAAATAAACCCGTTTTTTGCCGGTAAAGAACTGGCAGTTGTGTTTTTAAGGTTAACGCCTTTAAAATGAAAGCTTAAGGGTGATGGGTATAGAGGAGGGCACCTTTTGGGATGAGCACTGGGTGTTGTATGGAAACCAATTTGACAATAAATTTCATATATTGAAAAAAAATAAGAAAAAAACACAAAAATAAAATGAAAGTTTAAGTACCACTATCCAATTTACACGAGATGTCCGACGCAGAGAGGGTAAGAAACATCTCTAGAGGTGCAAGTCAGCCTAGGGGCAGCCTCAAGCCTTCAATACGGATCTATCCCCAGATTCAATGTGTTTCACCCCACCCCCCAATTTTACGACATGGCAGTATAATCTCTGCAAGTGTCCAAGGCAGGTTAGAAACAACACTGGAGTCCCAATCACTCTAAATACCTGTAAAACATGAAATGCTCAAACGGACACAGCAGTGTGGACTAGGTGGATTATAAGCACTGCATCTGTTGTCTTGAACATCATCTAACATCATCTATAATCTGTAGAGGATCATCAAATATAGGGCACTGGAAGGTAGCTGGTCTACCAGCACTGAAGCCAAATTTTTGGCAATACAACTCCACTTAGGCAAGAAATGTGTGGAGAATGGATGCCAGAAAGATTCACAAGCAGATGCAGCAGGGCAAGTGAAATAGAGACAACCAATGTTCAGACACAAAGAAGCACATTAGGTACACAATGAAATAACGCATCTACAGATGTAACATTTAGGGCCTTCTTGGAAACAAGGGCAGAGCCAATCCAGTCATAGTAATCGCTACCTGACGACGCCTTTAAAGCAAGTTATTCATTTTAGAAACTAGAGGAAAACACATCAAAAAAAAAAAAAAAAAAAGGCAGCTTAGCTCTGTCTTCTAAGGTGGCAATGTGTTCACGTAGTATCATATGAATTCCAGAAGAGGACTAGCAGTAAATCAAGCAGCTAGGAATGATTAGAACAGCTGCTATTAAAAATAAAACAAAAAATACACAAACAGAAAATAACAAGTGTTGGCAAGGATGTGGAAAAATTGAAAGGCTTGTGCGCTACTTGTAGGAATGTAAATTGGTGCTGTGATTAGGAAAAACAGCACGGAGGTTCCTCAAAAGATTAAAAATAGAATTAGCATATATATCATCAAGCAATCCCACTTCCAGATATACACCCAAAAAAGCTGAAAACAGGATCTCAAAGAGGTAACTTGTACAGCCATGTTCACTACAGCATTATTCGCAATAGCCAAAAGGTGGAGGCAACCTAAATCCCCATCCGTGGATGTGTGGATAAAGAAAATGTGGTATACACATACAATGAAACATTATACAGTCTTAAAAATGAAGGAAATCCTGTCACATGCTACAACATGGATAAACCCTGAGGACATTCGGCTACATGAAACAAGACAGTCACCAAAAACACAGACACTGCATGATTCCACTTATATGAGATACCTAAAGTTGTCAAACTCAAAGAAATGGGAAGTAGATTGGTAGGTGTCAGGGGCTGAGGGGGAGAATTAAAGGGGAGTCATTCTTCAATGGGTACAGAGTTTCAGTTTTACAAGAAAAATTCTAGAGGTCAGTTGTACAAAAATGTGCATAGAGTTAACACTATAGCACTGCACACTTAAAAACAGTTAATATGAGTTTTAAAAACCAGGAATAAAAATGCCTGGAATACCCCAGTAAAGTGATACATAAAAAAGCATTAGAAATGTTCAAGAGACCTTGCTTAAGAAAACCAGAGTCTCACAAGATTAGATGCAGTTTTAATCATTGTAACCTCTTAATAACGCTAATTTCTGTAACACTCTAGACATCTAAGACTTCAGTGTGTTATCTGTGGTGGAAAGAAGGTATGCCACATTGGAATTACTCAGAGGTCGTTAAAAATATTACTTATTCTCACCCAGAGAGATGTTCCCAGTTGAGTGAGCCATCATTACAGATGCAACTGTGCTATATTCTTCAACTGTGCTGGGACTGAAAACAGATTGAGAATTTCATTTTTAAGTGATTGTTTAAATCAACAGTAAGAAAATTCAATTTCATCACTTTTCCCAGAATAAGGAAATTACATGTATTGTTTGATATAATTAAACTGTCTTCGTACCATAAAGCTAAACATCGGTTTTATTTTCTGAAGGCATATGTAATACATTATAATTGTGGCAGCTCTACACGACAATGAACAGTCTTTTTTTTTTTTTTTTTTTTAATTTTTTTTTTCAACGTTTATTTATTTTTGGGACAGAGAGACACAGAGCATGAACTGGGGAGGGGGAGAGAGAGAGGGAGACACAGAATCGGAAGCAGGCTCCAGGCTTTGGGCCATCAGCCCAGAGCCTGACGCGGGGCTCGAACTCACGGACCGCGAGATCGTGACCTGGCTGAAGTCGGACGCTTAACCGACTGCGCCACCCAGGCGCCCCGACAATGAACAGTCCTTGTGATGAGATTGGCTCTCCAGTGAGCTGAGCACCCATGGAGAACAGAATGAACAATATATGGAAAATGCAGATAGAAATACCTCGCAAGGCTTCTGAAATATTCTGCCCAGAACATTTCTCCAGTCAACAGCACCTTCCTATGTACATTTATCTCCAGGTACATCTTCCCAAGATCTACTCTGCCCTCCAGAGACATTGCTCATCTTTTCTTTTCCGCATTTAGAGGAAGGAAAAGAACTGAATTTTCCATACCCAAGCTTTCAGTGACAAAATAAAGGGGATCTCTCATTTCCATATATTTGCCATTTCATCTCCAGGGAAACAAAGCTACAACTTGAGAACCAAGGGTTAATGCAATCATTTCACACTGAGTTCACCTTGGTGCATCTTCCTTCTACCATGTTTTAAATATCTATGGATATAAAGTACCTGACAGTATTATAAAATTAAGCCCTGTAAGAGGATCCGTGAACCAATATGCTCTATTGGTAACATTTCCTTAAGAACAACATGAATAGGTTATTTGACCTGGAAGCTATACGTTATAATCTCTTTTCTACAAAGGTATACTGGAGCTCCATAAATCTATTTCTCAACTCTTGGTCTTTCCCTTGGTCTGTCTTTCACTCCCCTTTCTGAGTTCTTTTCTTAGCGGCTGCCCTGGAAATTACAAGGAGTATTTTTACCTTAAACATTCTAGTCTGGATTAACATTAACTTAATTTCAATAAGAATCAAAAACTTTCCTTAGATATACTTCCATTTTCTTCCATTCCTTTTTACTGTTATTGATAAGCAAACTATACTTTTACATGTTATAAGCCTGTCAATACAGGGGTTTTTTTTAATTGTTATTATTGCTTTATGCAGTTGCCTTTTAAAACACGAGAAAGACATTATGAAGACAAAGGCTTTTGTGAGTATTTTTCTGCATATGTCTCATAACTATGTAGTTACTTTATCATTTGTCTTTATTTCTTCATGTGGGTTAGTTTACTGTCTAGTCCTTTGTAGTTACTGCTTATTGTTTCATTCCAACCTGAAGGACCCTCCTTAATTATTTCTTGCAGGCAAGTCTGCTAACAACAAATTCTCCAGTTTTTTGTTTGATTTGGTATGTTGTTACTTTGTGGTTGTTGTTGGCAGCTGGTTTGGTTTGATAAATGTCTTTTTTTTTTAATGTTTATTTATTTATTTGGTGGGGCGGGGGGGAGGGGGAGAGAAAGTTGCAAGCAGGCTCCAAGAGGCCAGCACAGAGCCCAACAGCGGGGGCTCGAACTCACGAGCCCTGAGATATGACCTGAGCTGAAATTAAGAGTCGAATGCTCAACCGCCTGAGCCACCCCAGCGCCTCTCGTTTGGTAAATGTCTTACTTTCTCCTGAATCTTGGAAGGAGACTTTAGCCAGATACAGAATTCCTAACTGGGAGTCTTTTTTTTTTCTTTCAACACTTTGAAAATGTCTTCCAGCCTCCATGGTTTCTCATAAGAAGTCAGCCATTCATCTTACTGAGGATCCCTTTTATGAGATTTTTCTCTTCCTGCTTTCAAGATTTCTCTCCCACTTTTGTAAATTTGAACTAGGACGAGTCTAAGTGAAGATCACTTTGGGTTTGGGGTACACGGAGTTTCTTTCATGTGTAGACTAATATTTTTTAGCAAGTTTGGCAAGTTTTCTACCATCATTTCTTCAAATACTCTGCCTCTTTCGTTCTTCTCCTTCTAGGCCTCCCATTTTGCATACGTTGGGACCCTTGATGGTGGGTGACCCACAGGACTCCTGAAGCTCTGTTCATTTTTATCATCATTCTCCCCCTCACACTGGTTCATCTCTATGGAGCGACCTCTAAGTTGACTAATTCTTTCTTCTGCCAACTCCTATCTGCTATTGAGCAAATCTAGTGAATTGTTCATTTATCGTACTTTTAAACTCCAGAATTTCGGTATGGTTCTTTTTAGGTAATTTCTAGGTTTATGGATATTCCCTTTGGTAAGATACCATTCTCATACTTTCCTTTAATTCTTCAGATGCGGTTTCATTTAGTTCTTTGAACATATTTATAATAGCTCAAAGTCTGTGTCTGCGAAGTCCCTATCTGGGCTCCCACAGGGACATTTTTCTCTTGGCTGGTTTTTGCTTTTTCGTACCCACCGCCACCCCCCCCCCCCCCGTGTGTATGTCACACTTTCCCCTTTGTTACGTCTCACTTTTTCATTAAAAACTGGTCATTTTAGATAATATATTTTAACAACTGTGGTACCAGAATCCTCCACACTGCTCCAAGATATTTTATCACTGGTGGTGGTGTTGTCCTTTTCTCCGGTGCTGCTCGTTTGGCACTTTGATGAACTAATTCTGTAGGTTCTACAGTCCCTGTAGTGTGTGGCCACGGAGTTTTCCGCCAGATTTTAAGTTCTTGCTTTCATTTTTAAGCCTGGCTTCCAAAGAGTCACACGTGTATCTGTCTAACTCAGTGGCCAGCCACTGGTTGGTCAGATTTCCCTAAATGCCTCGCCTGGGTGTCTCCACCCTTTGCCAAAGGCATCTGTGTGAGAACTCACACTCTCAGACTTCTGTCAGGGGATAACACGGCCCTAGTTTTCACTTCCTGCTTAGGCAGAGCCTCAAGGTCAGAGGGGAACCTCCGCTTTCCTAGGTCTTTCACAGACACGTGCACAGCCTTGCACATGGCGCAGCCTTTTAGATGTCCAGGAATATGACGGGAGTTTTTCAGAGTTCCCTACAGTTGGCTAATTCTCCCAGATTTCCTTCTGAATTCCTGGCCAGGCTCTGGTTTGCCTCCACGGAAAGAAAAGCCTTAAGCGGTGGAGACACTGCCAACATTTGCTTTTGCTGCAGCAAAGCCCTAGGGGCTTTCTCTCCCCCCCCAACCGAGCAGAGCTCTGAGTCAAATCGAATAGCCAACCACTCTCTGGAAATAGACTTTTCCCAGGGAGCCGCAAGTTTGGACAAAATATGAACCGCGCTCTGGGGAAGGTGCTTTTAATGGGTCTCCAGGAGTGGCCGGATCTCTGCGTCATGTGCAACGCTGCCTGCTTCTGCTCAGCTGCCAGGCTGGGGAAGGAGGAGAGACGGAAGGAAGCACGAGTTAAAACGTCACGGACCCCGGTGTCCTCCCAGGTTTCAGGACTCTTCTCTCGGACGGAGGATCTGCGGTGCATTCGCTGGCTGCGGTTAACTGCCAGAATTCTGAAGGAGTTCACTTGGGCTGTTTTTGCTGTCGTAGCAAAACAGTTGTTTTGCTGTTGTTTCGTTTTGCTCTGTCGTAGACAGAGATCAAGTGCACGGAGGGCCTCACTCCGACCAATGTGGAAGCCAATCAACTCTGTGATATTTTAAATCTAGTTTCGCGTAGTTTTTAAGACAAAAAAGCATTTTAACCAAAACAAATTGTTTAAAAAATTATACCTTTTTAGGTCACCAATTCTTTATCTGGTGGAAACTTAAGAAAAAAAAAATCTATATTACAACAAATAGAAGAGAAACTGATCTGAGAGGGATTAAACTGCACAGACAATATCTCGCCGTACTGAATCTTTCCTGTTTAGTAACACATGCAAGGACTGAAAATAAAGATGGTCCCTGGTCTTATCCTCTCTTGGCCCCAAAGGCCTCCCAGGTCCTTTTTGGAGAACAGGAACAAGTTCACGTGAGGAAGAAAAAGGCTACTCCGTCGGGTCCTACTTGGCCGACCCAGGCCAATTCCAATTCCGTTCCGACAGGGATAAAAAGAGCCACAGAGAGTGGGAGCAGGAAACGCAGCAGAGAAGAGAAACCAGGGACCTGCACACAGGAAGGGACCTTATCTCCTGAGGTTTCTCTGGAGAACCTCCGCACAGAAAAATCACGCTTACCTCAGCATCACCCAAGTATCAGCCAGACCCATGTAGTCAGGACATGGGTCCTGACTACAAGCAAGACGAGCTTCTTGAAAGGAAGAGTGATTCATTCCTATTATCTCCCTTTAACACGGCCTGATATTGGCAAGCCAGGGAAAGTCCAAAACCATCAAAACAGGCCCCAAAAAAGTAAACACGCTTTAGCAAAAACTTTTATTTTCAAAACCATTCTTTTCCTATTTTTCCTTAGCTCTTCTTTAAGATTTTATTTCTAAGTAACCTCTACACTCAGCGTGGGGCTCAAACTTGCAACCCCAAGATCAAGAGTCATATATGCCCCACCCACTGAGTCAGGTGCTCCTTCTTTTGTCCTTCTTACTGCTGTTTAATCAACTACCCCAAAACCTACCGCTCAAAACAAACAAACAAACAAAAAAGACATTTTATTTGCTCCTAATTCTGCAATCTGGGTTGGGCTCGGCGAGGCAGCTCTCCAGCTAATCGTGCCGGCGATCCCGTGCACGGCGATCCCTTGCACGACCGCTTTCCACCGACGGGTGGGAACAGGGCTCGGCCAGAATACCAGCACGACTAGACTTCTCTCTCCATGTCGTCTCAGGGCCTCTCTCCCCCCACGTGGCCTCTTTTGCACACAGTCTCTCCAGGAAGGTAACCAAGAATCTTCCATGATGGTTCAGGCGCCCCAAAAAACCCAAAAACAAAAGCTACCTGGCCTTCTTAAGGCTTATGTCCAGACCCGGAAAAGCTTTCATTCTGTCACATTCTATTGGTCAAAGCAAGCTACCGGTTCAGCCCAGGCTGAAAGGAAAAGGACTTCCCAAGTGTGGGAATACCCAGAGGCGTGGTTCACCGTAACCGCCATCGACCCAACAGACACTGGAAACGTTTCGGCCACTTCCAGGCGGCTGGAACAGGAGCGACCACAGAAACCAGAAAATGGCGAAGCTAAATGAAGGCTGGGCAGTTAGATTCCATTCTCTGTTCCTCCCCACACTGAGGGTCAATCTGGCTTCACTGAGAATCTTAATTATGGGTAGGAGGGAAATAGAAACCTAATTAATCACTTACAAGCCACACAACCTGGGACAACTCAACCATTCTCTCACAGCCTCAGCTCCTCAAGTGTAAAATGAAAAATTACACGGGCCCTGCCCATCCTACAGTAAGACTAGAGAGGACAGATAAGACAAGAAATGAGAAGGGACGTCAAAAACCAGAATGTCAAATGACAGGATCCTATGTATTGTCAACCCAGCTAGGCTCCATTCTGTTAATAAAATTATAATAATCACAGTTAATTACCCCATATGCCAAACGACCACCACAGCAATGATACAACACGTCATAATGGGCTAAAATTAGGTTATATTGTGTTACTTATAAAGAGTAACAACACTCATACTGACTGTGGTTTATTGTTATCTAATTACACGTCAGGTGCTGTTAGGTGAACTATGACCCTTAAAATAACAACAAGGTAGGTTATTATTCCCCTTTTACAAATAAACAAAAGCCCATGGTCACCCAACTAGCACGTGAAAAATCTATTATAAATGTTTAAAGTATAATAGGCACATGATATATACCTGCTGTCTAAATTAAAAACAAAGCTAGGGCTATCTGGCTTTCAAGTAAGTCTTTCAACTACATCAAAGTATCTCCCTCTCACAATCTCTGTTTTTACATACAGCTACTGAAATTGTAATCACAGCAAACATATCTAATTAACAGAAAAAACTGATCACCTTCCTTGTCTGCAACGTGGCTTCCCATCTGAAAAGTAGCTTCATTTTTTTTAAAGCTCTAATCTTCAATCCATCTACTGAGACATTATGAGTAATAATGGCCTTATTATGATGTGGGAGTACCAAATGGGGAAAAAAAGTGACACATTTACATACCAAAATGTCTCGAAAACAAACCCCACCGAAACAGCAAATGTTTTTAAATGGCAAAATATGTACAGTATGACCAGTAAAGATCTATATCCTTATAGTTATGAGAAGACCTTGAAATTTAAAAGAGGAAGAAAAGACAATGCCCGGCAGGAAAATGGTCTAACCATACAAATGAGCCATCAACAAAAGATCTGACTAGCAAACATACTTTAAAAAAGGGTTTTTTTTGTCATTAGTTATCAAAGGAATGCAAATCCAAGGGAGACATTTTTCAACTACAGGATTGACGAAAATACAAAAAAAAAATTACAAAGATTAATCATCGTGTAGAGAGCATGCAAAGAAACAAAACATTAAAACACTCTTCTTAAAAAAACAAAACAACAACACTCTTCTTGAGAGTATACAGTGGCATGAGCTTTCTAGAGAGCAAGCTGGTGGTTCAAAAACCATTCAATACGCACCCAGCCTTTTGCCCAGCAGTTCCATCCCTCACAACTCATATAAAGGAATTAACTGGATGTTGCGCAAAGATGTATATACAACAATTCATCGTAGCACCAAACCATAGGGTACCACCTCAACGACTGGAGAACCGCTTAACTAAATCGATAACATTCATACAACGGCACCAACATGTTATTTACCACGAAAAAAATGTTGATAGGAGTGTCCAAGTTAAAAAAACAAACTGTAGGACCCAATTTTTGAGAGGAAGGGCACATATTTTTGTGTGTGAAGGGAGAGAGGGCACACGCGTGTGTGAGAAGTACGCCCAAGAATGCCAGATGCACTCGCTAAGAGACAAATCCTGAGAAGACAGAACAGTAATCTTGTGAGCACGTGGGATGTCATCTTTGAACAGAATGGTGATTCTTTTTTCGTTTCCTCTTTGTACCTTTCCGTATTTTCTGAATGTTTTACATTAAGCACGTATAATTTTTATAGCCACAACACAATAAAATAATTTTCATTTAAAATAATCTCAACCATCATTAGCTTGAGGTTCTGTTAACTTTCAGCCATTATTACTTTTACGATAAAATACTGATTAAAAAGCAGTTGATGTGGATACTGAATGAAAATTTCCACATATTCCTCTTTCAAATGACAAATGAAGACTCGTAAAGCCTTCATAGGACTGCTTCCACTCGCAAATTATTTAGAATTTGTAATTTCTTTTAAAACGTCCCTTAAAAGAGAAAAGTGGAGCGGCAATGGAGCAAGCATAAGTGTACTGCATTATGTGTCTGATAAATAACTTGCATATGTAAAGTCCTGGGCTGATTTGACTCTACAGTTCAAAGAAGAACACCATCGCTTGGTATATTAACTTGGGAGCTTAATACCTTATCCTCGTTATTTACACAGTATAATGAGAGGTCTCAATTAGCCATGGCTAAGATTATCCACAACTAATCTTGCTTCTCAGTTCAGCCCTTGTGCCCAAGTGGAAGCAGTGTAGTTATTTGCTTTGTAGATTTCTGTTCTGTTCACTTTGCATGAAGCCAGGATTCTAGAAAAAAAGAAATGCTTAAGATCAATTCTTCGACTTGGACAGTAGATGGGCAAGTGGCCAGCCACTATCCTCAGGGCTGAGAGTCTGAGTATCATCCAGATATACCACCCTGTCCTCCACCAGGGAACTTTGGAAACTCTGGGGGCCATTTTGGTTGTCACATGACTGGGGTGGGGGAGAGGTTCTAATGCCATTTTGGCCCACAGATGCCAAAACATGCTGCAACACAGGGTACCCCACCAAGAACTGTCCCGTTGACAAGGACAACAGTGTCCCTGTTGAGGGACCAAGGATTTTCTTGTGCAATGTTATATTTCTAGCCTACTACACAGCAGGCATTAAATAATTATTTGTCGAATACAGCTAAAACAAGCAACCGCCAGCACTGAGATACAAATAACATAAAATAACGAGGAGTGACAATGGAGAAGCCAGACCCACTGTGACCTGAGTCAGACTTTTGTGGCTAGGATCCATTACACTCAGGGAAATTCTACGATGAGACACGTCTGTACCCAAAACATGCAGAAAAGCCTAACAGGCCACACCCAAATACAGACGATACGAGGATTATCTTCCACCATAGATAGCCAGATATAGGTCTTCCTCTGTGAGCAAAGATCAGCAATTCTGTCAACTCAAGACACACACACGGGTGCCAACCGAGCTCCATCTTGCCTTGGCAAGCGGACGGCAAAAAGCATGTGGCTTCAGAGTAAGACTGTGGCCTTTAACTGTGGTTTTGCCACGCATTACCTGAGCAGTTACTTCACATCTTAACATACCATTCAAACCTTGGCAGTTTCCTTCACATCTTCGAAGATCAGCCTTCTCTTCTATAAAGTGGCATAATAAGGGGCGCCTGGGTGGCTCAGCTGGTTAAGCGTCCGACTTCGGCTCAGGTCATGATCTCACGATTCATGGGTTCGGGCCCCGCATCGGGCTCTGCGCTGACAGCCCAGAGCCTGGAGCCTGCTTTGGATTCTGTGTTTCCCTCTCTCTCTGCCCTTCCCCAGCTTGCATTCTGTCTGTCTCTCTCTCTCTCAGAAATAAACATGAAAAAAAAATTTACAAAGTGGCATAATGAAACGGGTTCACAACCCCCCATGCTAGGCCCCTGGGCCAGATAGGTCACATGACTCGGAATCTCTTTTGTAACTTTGGAAAGTAGTATCATATACATGTAACACCCCAGGTGTGTCTAGGGCAGCAACATATAATCATACACATTAATGTTTCCGTCGCTAAAAAGATGAATGTCCCATTTGTGGGATAAATAAAGACCCTTAAGGAGCCTTATCTCATTCAGCTCAGGTTCTGCAGCTAAATTAGCTTTCCCACAAACTTAGGGAAACTGGTGATTTTCAGAGCCTGTGGAAATCCACAAGTACGTATTAGGGATCACGGATCTGTAGTACCTACTTCCCTCGAAGAGATAACATGAGGATTAAGTTATTATACACAGAAGTTACTTACCCCAGTGCCTGACATACAGGTAGCACTTCGTATTGGTCATTGCTCTAAAATGTTAACTAGTTACTAAATGAGATACCAGGTGATGCAAGGTGGCTTAAGGGATTCGGCTGACTTGTGTTAGCTGGGGGCCGGGCTGGGCAGGGGAGGGGGGGTGATACAGGGGTAAGTACAGGTCAGGAGGTAACCGAAGACAATTACGCTAATTAAAATAAAACAAAATGACAATTTACTGCCCTTAAATTGCAAGAAAATAATGCGTCTGTAACACTGACCTCTTAGGTAAACATTTACTTCCTTTTGATAAAAGGCAGTTTCTCCAGGAGGTAAGATCTGAAGATACTTAATAATTTCTGCTTCACATGTGGTTTCCTACTTGCAACTCTAAACAGCGTTCTTCCTATAAGCGGGTCTGAAATTGAAGATTTTGCTTCAGGCAGGGCCAAAAAAACCCCGGTTTCTCCTTAGCGTAAAAGATTAAAATTAAAAAAGCAGTGAAGTTCTTATCGAGCATGGCAGGATTATAGCAAAATTTGAGAAGTTAAATGGTAAGTGCAAGAAGTATGTTGAACCCACCTCCCAAACGAGGGAAGTTCAGTTTACCCCCTTCTCCCCTCCCTGTTCTATTGGTTTTCCTGATCCAAACTCCTAGAGACGTAAGAGTCAACGGAGAGAATGAAGGGAACTATCACTTGTTAAGCACCGCTTGGTGCCATGTATCTTTGATTTATTTTCACAATTACAAGGCGACCGTCACTCTCCTCATATTAATAAGAATATTGAATTGGTAGGTGGGTAAACCATGATTCAAACTCAAGTGAGACTAACTCAAAACCCCACAGGCTACTTGGGACTAGACCCCCCCCCCTTACCAAAGGAGAGAGCGGCATCCTCACTTTCTTGACTCTTGCCTTCCTTTGTATTCTTTACCAGATATTTTCAAAGTGCATGCAATAATGTGGGACTTATATGATCTCTCAGAGTAAAGACATTGTCGTTCTTTCTATGATCCCAAATTGAAAATGTACTTTCGATGTGATCTTGTCTCTCAAACACTAAGGGGATCTCCATAAATTTCAGGCACTGTCTTTAGTGTTAAGAGCATATTTACATACGTATTGCATTGTTCCAATCAGCAGCATAATTATAATCAAAGAACCTCCAGCTTGGTAGAGATTTTAAGGATAAAACATATACTTAGTTGAATCACCGTTCTGGTCATAAAGATTTTTATGGGGTATGACCTCCCAAATATCCTTCTATTGCCACGTTAGAGTTTAATGATCTTTTCAAGAGGGTCTTCTTTATGACAAATTAGAATCACCCTTTCTAGAATTTCAGCTCATTCTACTTGGGTCTGACTTTCAAGGAGACGACTTAAGGCACGAACATACCTGTCATTTTACTTTTAGCTGAAAGTTTGCAGCACAAATTAAAAAGTACAAATATATTTCAAGACAGATTTCAAGGTCTTTCTCCCCCTTCTTCCCGTAAACTAAACAAGTGACTGCGGTGACTCGAACCTTTCCTCCCTCCTGTCAATGCCCATTCATGCTGCCCTTTCCAGTATCTCTCCAATTGTTCCGCGTCCCTAATGAGCTTTGGGGAAAATAATGGAACATTATTAAAGTGTTCAGTTTAGTAAACTAAGAGCTCAATGACTTAAGCTTTAAAAAAAATACTCCAGAGTCATGCTCATTTTTAAAAGTACAAAACTGTTGACCTATTTTCAATTTGTGGAATGCTATGATTTGCGTCTAAACAATTAGCCTCATCTTGAATTT
Source organism: Puma concolor (assembly GCF_028749965.1). Lineage (NCBI taxonomy): Eukaryota > Metazoa > Chordata > Mammalia > Carnivora > Felidae > Puma > Puma concolor. The sequence continues at coordinate 8,085,359 of NC_141679.1, read as the reverse complement.
GTGTGATTAACTTTTAACCGTTATTAAATTTCATGACGTCTTGGGTGGACCACTGAGGGGATTTATTTTTTATTTGCAGATAGGTAATTGCATAGGCTGTTACAGTAAGGTTTAAATGCATACTTGAGGAAGATGGAAACGTATTTGGAATCTATTATTGTCAAAGACTCTAGAATGCTATATGATGAAGGAACCGTGCTTTGATACTATTAACACTGTTACTGCTATAAATGCTACTATACCCTAGAATTTTCAAGGCTCTATACACACACAGTAACTAATGGAAACCACTTTTAAGAGCCACTGTACTTAACTGCCAGACTTGGGATTATGAAATACATTCAATATTTTAAATTGTATAAAAACTGATAACGCTTATCACTGTCACTTTATGGACAAGATATAATTAATACGGACAGTCTGCATTTGAGTTTTTAATAAATTTTTCTATTTTTGAAACCATCCTATCGTACTTTTTTTAATGTTTATTTTTGAGAGAGAGTGCACGCGCGTATGGTAGGGGCGGAGGGAGTGGGACAGAGGATCCCAAGCGGGCTTTGCACTGGCAGCAGTAAAAGCACGAAGCAGGGCTCAGACCCACAAACCGTGAGATCATGACCTGGTCTGAAGTTGGACGCTCAACCGACTGGGCCACCCAGGCGCCCCCAAAACTATCCTACTATTTTAAAACCAATTCTCATTGGCCCTGGTAAAAAGTGTATCCTGTGTGCTATGTTAATTCAGTAAGTACTGGTGGAGGAGAAACAGACGTAACGAAAAATGCCAAGAGGCTAATCTGTGTTTCTATCTCCACAATGCCAGTAGGAAAAGAGGTATGTAACCTGGATCCACGAGAGGCACAGTTCGTGGTTCTAATTTACAGTCCTTGCACAGAGGGAACCAGTGCAGAGCAGTAGCTGTAAAGCCCGATCTTCTAATGAACCTGCCTTTCAGGCCACCACCATTCCCAAGCATGGCTCCTGAAGAACTTTTTGACCAGAAAATATAATGTGAAAATTACTAACACAGTGGATAACAACAGAAGAAGAGTCACAAGATCTGGGTTCAAATTCCAGATTGTCTATCTACTAGCTCTGGAACCTTCAAAGGTGTTTCTTCACCTCTATAAATCTTAGTTTCCACATCCATAGCAAGGAGACAACCCCCACCCCATACAATGGACAAGCTGAGATAAATTAAATAAGATGCTGACCACACAAAACAAGTTTGTAAGGTGTGATCTGCTAAGTAAAGCATATATTATATACTATATGTAATTATTACATATACTATTATATATTATTATACGACATATATTATATTATAATTACTGTCTTACAAACTATGTTATAATATAAAAACAAACATTTTTCCTTCCTACCACTCCCCTTCCCAAGACAATTTCCTTATTTCACATACAACAAAGACACTCAGCGTTATCTGAGTGAAAGAAGGTCCAAAAATTGGATTCAAAGGAAAGAAGTGGGACGAACAGACACATTAAGAATTGTTCTCCACTGCTTCTCAGGATAACTCAAGGTAAGTTCATCTCCCACTACCTTGCCCAAGGGAAGGACTCCACCGACACACCTAGTGGTTACTTTAAATGTCCGCTGTTTTTAACAAACACTATCTGTAAGCACTTTTAGTAGCAGTATGCTATGGAAACCCGTTCTCCAGACCCAGGCTAGCTTTTGCAATTGGTAGGTGTGAGATCAACGTTCCGATCAGATGTACTCAATCATGAACGTCAAGTAATAGGGAAAAAATGTATCATATTCACGTGTTTCCTACAGACGACTCACACAGTTTGAGAAATGATAAAGTTGTAAGACTTCCTAGAGAAGCTATTTCAGAGTCGGTACTCTCTCAAACATACTATCTGTGTAAAGATTACAATAGCTCTTAAATTATAATTCCTATACATAAATGCGTGGTTTTTTGCTACAGATCATGTTACGAAGGTCTTAGACACAAAACTATTCAGTGTCTCCTTCTTGCAGCCTTATATCCATCAATAAAATATTGGAAAGTATATTTATATCCATAAATAAAATATTGGTGTACCCTGTGGAAAACTTTTATAAACGCACAGGTTTGAGATGAAGGATAGAGCTCCAGCTTATTTTTCTTGAATCTTGGTTAAGTCTCTTAACCGGTAGATTGTGTGATTATCTTCCCACAGGAGCTGAATATTGAAGAAATGCTAAAATAGCAATGTTTTATCATACTGAATGGGCTGGCAATTGCATTTCAACTATGTGGAAAAGTGAGGAAGTAACTTGGGTGCACACGTAACCTCAAAGACCAACAATGAGGCACAGCTCTACGCCTATCCCTCTGGTGCCCCCCTCCCCCCCCCCCCCCCCACTCACCTGACCCCTATCCCTGCTCCTTGCTCCTTTCTGAACACCAATGGAAGGCCTCTCTTTCAAGTGCTGTTGTACCGGAAGCAGAAGTCCCCACACCAAACTGCTGCGCCTTCCGGCATAACTAGCCCATTATTGAGTAGGAGAATTATGACATCAGCAGCACGTTAGCCAATTACTCTACCGAATAGTTCATGTCCACTGACCCACCTGCCGCCATGTCACGGGCTGGATCTCTTAAGAATAGCTGCTATAGTTTACTCTCTTTAATTTGAATTTACTGTGACACGGGCTTCACGTCTGACAATCTGTGAAACAACAATAGAAATGCATGTGGCATTCAGTTGCATTTTAGTTGACTGTCATTTTGGAATGCCACACCTAGACATCACGCAGGGCGACACGTGGGTACAAAAGGTGGGAAAAGACTAACTCAACAGTCTCATATTTACGTTCTCAGTAAAGCACCCTGAGCAGCCCCCGGAATTTCACATTACAGGGGCTCTGATGGTCTTTCTTACAATGTCTTACACATTTTCAGTGCAGGATGCCTTTAATCCTACTTAGGGCATGTTGGGGAGACAGGCGGGAGGGAGGGGTTCTCCTGTGGTTTCCAGAGCCCCACAGAAAGCTAAGCTATCCAAAACACTTAAAAATAACTACAACCAGGGGCACCTGGCTGGCTCAGGCCGTAGAGCCTACAACTCTTGATTTCGGGATTGTGAGTTCAAGCCCCATGTTGGGCACAGAGCTCACTACAAAAATAAAAAATTAAAATACGAAATAACTTTAACCACATAACGATGTGAAGAAGAGTTTAACACTATCATGTCTTAAACACATGCAAGCTGTGAAAGAAAATAAAGTTCCTCACGATGTTAACCATTGCCAACTATCAAGACAGAAAAAAACCTATCTCAAAATCTTATAAAAATAGCTCTCAAAAAATTTTGTACATGAGACCCTATACTAGATACATTACAATACTCTGCTTTGTGTACCTATAGTTCATACTTTATAGAGAACATGTGATCAATTACCTCATATTCTTTCCATGAGCCAAACTCAATGTATTCTCTACCATGAAATGCCAGAATGACCAAGTGGCCTAAAATATTAAAAGCAAAGAGAATCAGGTTAACATTAAAAATGAACTCTTTGACGTACACAAGCTATGTGGTCGTTTCATATTACTGAATCTGTGGATAAATATTAATTGCCATGTAACTGAATTATTTTCAAAGCATCTCTTTGCATGACTGCCTCTCTGTTTAGGTTTCCTATGTAGTCGAAAAAGAAATTCTTTTGACTTGACAGGGAAGGAGAGACAACTTCTGTCAAAGAATAAACATATTACTCTAATAATCAAGAAAATATAAGCGAGGAAAAATAATGGAGAGAAGGATTCTTTGAAAGAATCTGCTCTTCTAAATCGTGAAGACAAGAGACCAAACAATTTGAGACATCAGCCTGCCACTCACACTTTGTCTCTCTCTCTCTCAAAAATAAACATTAAAAACATTTTTAAAAAATTTTAGTAATAATAATTAAATAAGATTTGTTTCTTTTTTTTTTAAAATTTTTTTTCAACGTTTTTATTTATTTTTGGGACAGAGAGAGACAGAGCATGAACGGGGGAGGGGCAGAGAGAGAGGGAGACACAGAATCGGAAACAGGCTCCGGGTTCTGAGCCATCAGCCCAGAGCCTGACGCGGGGCTCGAACTCACGGACCGCGAGATCGTGACCTGGCTGAAGTCGGACGCTGAACCGACTGCGCCACCCAGGCGCCCCAAGATTTGTTTCTTAAAAATAAACAAGCAAAAACAATACATAAGCAGATCAGAAAGCTACAAAAATTAATAAGAAATGCATGATTATTCAGTCTTATGAAAATTTTAAAAAGAAATCTTCGGTTCAGCAGAGAACAAGCAAGATCGCTTTTATACTAATGATTTTTATTTGCTAATAAATTTTAGCAATACAAACATGTACTTAAGTGTACTTGCTTATTATATATGTTCATGCTTTTTTTTGCCCTAAATTTGACCCATGGGATCAGAGATCAACTTAGTACAGAATATATCTGATCACTTAGTCACTATAAACAGCATCAGAGCTACCTGGGGTGATCTAGCTTTGTTTGTTTTCTTTTTTTCTTTGAGGGTAAAGAGGACTTTAAGTGACAGTTACCATAAATTTTTATGTGGGCCCATTAAACTTAGAAAAATAACACAGAAAACAGGCACAGCTGAGTCTATATGAACAGGCAACAGTCTAAATACACATATTTGGGGTTACTTGAACGAGACAAGGATCACTAAAATAATCACAGGTGTTTGCTGTGTATTTAGTCGATGACGAGTCAGATACAGCCAAAGTGCAATCATCTACACTAATTAACACACCAGAGTTCTCAAAAAGAACTTGGCAATTTTAACGCTATTATCAGACTTTCCTGTTACTTTATCGTCATTATGAAATACAGAATATTTTCTGACCTGAGGTATTGTATAGTTATCGTCAACTAAGTGACTAGACCATACTTTGAAACAACTTTGAAGAAAAGAACTAGGACTATTACACAGCCACAATTAGATGTTTCTAAGATAACTCTCCCAGCTCCTTCAAGTTTTTTTTTTCTCTAACTACCCTCCCTTATACCTAACTTTTTCGGTGGCTAATCTACAGTTAATCAGTGTCCTCTACCCTCCTCCAAACAGGTTACAAGCATAACTTCCGGCCTGAACACCTTTCACCACCCTATCTGATACGAACACCACTGCGCAGAATCTCTTCATTTCTGGAACAGTCTCAGGTTCCTTGACCACCATCACAGTTCACTGATGGTACAAATTTGTGTTTGCCACGGGTCATTTTATTTTATTTTTTTTTTTTAATTTTTTTTTTCAGCGTTTTATTTTTATTTTTGGGACAGAGAGAGACAGAGCATGAACGGGGGAGGGGCAGAGAGAGAGGGAGACACAGAATCCGAAACAGGCTCCAGGCTCCGAGCCATCAGCCCAGAGCCCGACGCGGGGCTCGAACTCACGGAGTGCGAGATCGTGACCTGGCTGAAGTCGGACGCTTAACCGACTGTGCCACCCAGGCGCCCCGCCACGGGTCATTTTAAACTTAAAATCCAATTCGTTTCTTTAAAGCTGTTCTCATATAACATTATTCAATTATTCGTTTAAGAAAGAATGGCAACTACACTAGGTCCCACCCGTACCAGTATTAGATGTGCACAGTCCCCACACACAACTAGCTCGCACACTACCACGCCAAGCACAGCAAAACGCTTCCTCCCTCAAAGCTCTTACACTGGCCCCGCAAGAACTTATTTTCCTTCTTTATTCTATAATGCCTTTCTTCTCACGCCACTGGCGCAGCTTTTCAAGTATCTTCATCTTGCCCTTCAACATTTACTGAGTCGCAACCATGCACTTGGTAAGGTGCTAGAAGCTGATTTGGTGCCACAGGATACAACGGTGCGCAAAACGGTTACTCAGGGCCCTCCTCATCTGTCCTAACTTTCTCAGTGGCTTTATAACTCTCCTGCAACCCAGTGATCTTTCACCTTTGACGCTCTCATTTTTTCATACCCCACAACTCATCAGTAACCACATCCTGCTAATCTCATTCACGCTGGATAACTACCCAGGCAAAAGGGGCCACTTCCCTGGGATCTTCCCCATAAAATGAGAAATCTGCCCAGCCCAGGGCCATGCTCTCTGACTCCTCTGGACTCTGCCTTGGCAAATTTCCAGGAGTCGGATCCCCTCGCAGAGCCCTGGACTATCGGCCCCAGGGCAGATGGAGAGGCGGGCGTATCCACCTCCAGACCCAAGAGGTGGTCAAGACAGAGCTTGCAAGGAATAGGGCACATGGACACGTTACAGCAAAGAGCCTAGGAGACGGGGAGGAGGAGGCAGACTTCAGGACAGGGACAAGATGACAGAAGGCCAGTCCTCCCTTTGCCACTATATTCTAGAAGAGAACCAAAAAATCTGAGAATTGTTTTTTTAATTTTTTTAATGTTTATTTTTGAGATAGAGAGAGACAGAGCATGAGTGGGGGAAGGGCAGAGAGCAAGAGGGAGACATAGAATCCGAAGCAGGCTCCAGGCTCTGAGCTGTCAGCACAGAGCCCGACACGGGGTTCGAACTCACAAACCGCGAGATCATGACCTGAGCTGAAGTCGAACATTTAACCGACTAAGCCATCCAGGCACCCCTGAGAATTCTTTAATTTTTAATGTTTACTTATCTTTGAGACAGAGAGAGACAGAGACAGAGTGCGAGCAGGGAAGGGGCAGCGAGGGAGGGAGACACAGAATCCAAAGCAGCCTCCAGGTTCCCAGCTGCCAGCACACAGTGGGATGCAGGGCTCGAACTCTTGAACCGTGAGGTCATGACCTGAGCCGAAGTCAGACGCTCAACTGACTGAGCCTCCCAGGCACCCCAAAAAACTGAGAATTCTAAATGGTCATCCGTCATCTTATAAAGTTGTATCGGTCAAATTATGAGGTAAGAGCATATTTTACCTAACAGCGGATCCGCCGCACTTAAGTATGTAGAAACACAATGAGTGAGCTTCCATTTGTATTCTTATACCCATAAGGGTTAGGGCTGGGCCTGGTTTCCACATCTCATTTCCAATAACGGGTCTCCAGCTCCAATCTTCATTATAACGCATCAAACAAGGATTATTATGCCAGTAGTGTGGGGGTAGGAACAGTAAAAGGATCATAAACAGTATCTCTCACTGAAAGTCCTGGCACCGTACTGGCATCTAATCGATACTCAACTCGTCCACGCTCTTCATGTTACTTACAACCCCACTGGCTATTATATCTGCATAGTTTTACATTTTTATCCATGAACTGAAAGTCACAGAGCAGCAGCAGGATTCTAACCAACGTCTTTCGGAATTAAAAGGCCAGGTTCTTCACTCTATCTACTTCCTTTCAGATGATCAAGAGAAGTTTACCTTGCTTGACTCACTCCCTGCTCATCCACACACATCTGCCAGATTAATCTCCTTAGGGAGCACCATTTTCACCTTCACGTTTGAGCCCCGGTAAAAGTAAACGCTGGTTGGTTACGCCCTGTCCGGTGAAGTTCCAAATCCTTCGCCCGATTTTCCATTCCACTCCATCTGCTTCGTTATTTCCCAAGAAATTCTTCACACCAAGATGATGTGCCTCTACCTCTAGTACGTGCTGAACTCCTTCCTCACGGCAATACACCCATACACCCTTCAAGATGCATCTCATGTCCACCCTCCTTCCGGAAGACTTCTCTAAAATTATTCCAGACCAGAACCTTGTCTCCATTTTTCTGAGTCACCATAGTACTGATGGTCTCGAATCAGTCAACAGGTAACTAAGCTGTGTGCTCGTCACGGGGGGAACCACAAAGGACAGGGCTCTTTATAGACTTCAAATCGCTTCATGGAGTTATTCTCGTTGGAAGGCAGCATAGGAGAGACGGGTAAAGTGCCTCCAAAGGCAGAGCACCTGGCTAAAAATCTGCTTTGATCACACATTAGCATGGACGTTGGTGTGAAGTTGCATAGTAAAGTAATAAAAACCAGTTCTTTTCTAGTAAGCAGACTTTTTGGTCCTGGAACCCACTTAGGTCTTAAATTTTTTTTTGAGACCCCCAAAGGACTTTTGTTTCTGTGTGTTCTGTCTGGTGGGGCACTGATAAATGTCTGTCAGCTCCCCTTCCGACCCCTCAAAAGAGCCAGATTTGTAGCTTTTGCTCATTTCCATAGTGTAAATACTCCCAACATGACTCATTTCAAGCTAGCAATGTAACAACTGAATGTGGAATGCGGAGTTAAGAGGAGATGGGCAATGTTGACTCTCTCCAGCTAGTAATAATAAGCTTTGGTACGTCACCAGCTATGTCTATCCAGTCAGTATATTAGAAAATAAAGTAGAAAAGCAGTATTAATTTGAAAGTGACAATAAAACCATTACATCTTAACATAAACATGTTTATGAAATATACCTAAATTTTCCCAAAGAAAAAAACATTAATGAATTAATGAGAACAGTGGCATTGTTTTCTGTTTTTATAAATTTCTTTTAACATCTTGCTCAATAGAAGACAACTGGCTTCCCAGGGCACCTCTCCGACTTCGGGTCAGGTCATGATCTCATGGTTTGTGAGTTTGAGCCCTGCCTCAGGCTCTCTGCTGTCAACATGGAGCCCGCTTCAGGTCCTCTGTCGTCCCCCACTCCCCACCATCTCTGCCCCTCCCCTGCTTACACTCTCTCTCTCTCTCTCTGAAAACTAAAAACATTAAAATAAAAAACTAAAAAACTAAACAAGAAGACGATTGGCTTCTCACGTAGACTTCTCCACTCAATCTGCCATCTGGGTTGAGTATATTAAGAAAATGCAGCCTCACATACACATGGTTTTAAGAGGAAGGACCTCCTGGGGTTGGTGACCCTAGGTGTCCTCTGTTCACATGTAGAGCAGCATTTATGTACAGTATACAGTTTGCAGAAAACACGTTCATGTGAAAAGACCTTACCAATAGTGAGAGTTTAGACTAGTCTTGCAGTTTAGTTTTCTCACCTAGCAATTATCTCCATATGAGTAATTCTAACTTGAGACTGTACTGAAAAGCAAGTGTATGCTATCCCATACGTATGTGTGTATATTTACATACACATGTATATAAATGTGTATGTACACATACTATAGCTCCCCAATTCAACAACTCAAAGCAGTAAGAATCTCAAGGGGAAAAAAAAGATAACATGAAAAAGAGCAAGTGAAAACTTCTTCATTTGTAGGAGAAAAACTTCTATGCAAAGAGAGTATTTATGAAGCTAATGTATGAATCTTCACTGAGCTGGACATAATATTCAATTAAACATAAAAGGTACAATTATGTTCTACATTTTTACAAGTGGACAACTGTACCTTATGTACAAGATAAGTCAGAGTTACATATTCGTGGATGTCAAAAAACCGGCTTCTGTCAGAACAGAATTGTATTTCATTTGGCTCTGAAATTTAAAACCTGAAGATGATCTCATGGCTCATGAGTTCGAGCCCTGTATCATGAGTCTGAGCCTTGTATCAGGCTCTGCACTGACAGCATGGAGACTGCTCAGGATTCTCTCTCCCACTCTCTGCCCCTTCTCTGCTCTGTCTCTCAAAATAAATAGAACTTAAAAAAAAAAAAAAAAAACAATATAAGCACATAAATCATGCTCAGGAAAAAAAAAATTCATTGTTTTAAAATCACCAAACTACCAGCAACAGCTGGTGGTTCTGTCTAAAAGACTGTAGCTGTGTAGGGATGCCCGGGTGGCTCAGTCGGTTAAGTGTCCAACTTCAGCTCAGGTCATGATCTCACGGTTCACGGGTTTGAGCCCGCATCGGGCTCTGTGCCGACAGCTCAGAGCCTGGAGCCTGCTTCAGATTCTGTCTCTGCAACTCTCGGCCCCTCCCGTGCTCACACTCTGTGTCTGTCTCTCAGTAATAAGTAAACGTTAAAAAAAAAATAAAATAAAAAAAGACTGTAGCTGTGTAACCTTAAGTGCTATTTCCCCCTGCGTCTAAGTATCACAGTTGCTCAGTATTCTCCCTCTTAAAATATCAAGGCAACATTAAGCATTAAGCACGTTCTGTTCCGCCTCCTCTCCTTAAGCTAAGGCTGAAATTACCTTCTTCAAAGAATTGAAATAGGATAGCCATTGCCTAAACCAGTTTAATCCCACTAGCTACTTCAAACCATTATATTTCAAAGCCACTTCTATTCTTCTGAAAATACTATCTTCTCATTATATTAAATGCCTTACGGTCTCTTTAGCAACGACAGTATACGTGAAAACTTAAACTCGATTTTATAAATCAATGGTGAGCACATTGAACATTTTTTAGGGCTAGACCAAAAGGGAATGATCAGGTGTTTATGGGACTCCACTGTTGCCTTACTTCTCAACAGAAGCTGATATTCATTTTCAGATCTCCTAGATCAACAACGTCAAGTGTTAACACAAGCTTGGGCACTTCTGTCTGCTCTTACAGTTCTTTACACGCAAGAAGAACGTGAAGAGAGGCTTAAATGTTTACAGGATGTAAAGATCGCTGTACACATTTACCAAGATGAATAAACGTGCTCTATTCTTTAAATTCTACCTTTTGTGCAGGGAATAAGTATTTCATCTGTCCGGACGGACATACTGTTCCTATCAGTTGCTGCTCTTGCCACCTTTAAAGGTCACGTCCCCAGATTTGACTCTGTGAAAAGGGGTCGCTCCATAAAAGTTTTAAAAAACCCTTTCTACTGACCAATACTGGAATGACTTAACAAAATACACAGCGCATCGTAGCTCTTTGAAAACAATTTTGTTTCTAATTATATCCAGTTCCATGTTACTATTTTAGCAGCCACCCTCTTCTGCAAAACCTTCCTCATACCCTACCAGAGACTGAGCTACTGACCATCCACACCGGGATTGCGAATTCCAGATTGCCGTGCTAACTTAGCTCATTTTGTCTTCCGCTTTTTCATTCCAACCCAACTGAATAGGCAATATCTCCATACTTACATTAAAAAATATGAGATCAAAGTAGTGAAGGGATAAGTTTAAGGATAATGATCTATCAAATGACTAAACGGGAACTTGAACTCAGGTCTCTTCTACCCAAAAGACTAGGACTCACGCCTCTACCTAACAATTTTGCAAGCTGACGGTCCTCACGCAATACACATCAGGTATTTACATTTTGTAAGGTAGGGACGCGAGGAGTCATGGATATTTGTGTGTGTAGAATAGGCATGTGATTGTCTCACGTGGTACAGTTTGGGTCTTTGTGGAAATTTTACAGTTCCGTGCAAGCACTCCGACAGCCTTCTCCTAATATTGTGACGGTCCTCACAAACTTCCATATTCAAGATTAGCTGGAGCAGGTGATCTTCCCACAAGCCAGCTTCACAACGAACCTGTGTGTGTGTCTTCAAGAGTGAGCTGTGAGCTCACACTCAAGAGACGGAACTACAGTGCATCAGCAGGCTTCACCATGCAAAAGACAGGGACACAGTTACAAATGGTCAGACGGTGTAGCAGGCTCAACTACAATTCGGAATCACTGAGAGGAAGGTTCTAGAAAGTGCTATGCGGTCGCTATGCAAAATACGGATGCCACAATGTCAAGTGGCAGTAAACTTCAGAAATATCATGGAAGGTAACCACGGCCACATCGTAATTGTTTTCTCTAGAAAAACCAACAATTCCATCTTGTGAAAGTAATGCCTACATTCTCGTGTTAAACTCACTGGGACTCTACTGGCTTACTAAGGGGTAAAAAATATTAAAACTATTTCAGAAATTAGGGGCGCCTGGGTGGCTCAAGCTGCGTAAGCGTCCAACTTTGGCTCAGGTCACGATCTCACAGTTCGTGGGTTCCAACCCCATGTTGGGCTCTGTACTGACAGCTCGGAGCCTGGCGCCTGCTTCGGATTCTGCCTCCCTCTCTCTCTCTCTCTGCCCCTCCCCACTCGTGCTCTGTCTCTCTCTCTCAAAAATAAACATAAACTAAAAACGTTTTTGTAGCATTTCAGAAATTAATAATTGAGTGCTAAAACTTCCAAAAGTTTGGTTCTGCCTGCTAAAGGTAGTATTTACACTGGATTGGAATAATAATTCATCGGTTAGCAGAAAAAAGCCTCCAAGCTGATCCCTGGATCTCTGATGCCTCACAAGAAGATCCTCTCTACTGGGAAGCTAGGGCGAAGTCAGGTGGGGGCATTAAAATATCCTGATGGGAAAATGCCAATGCGGGTAAACTATTATAGAAATGCAAAAGAGCACGCCACACTCAACCACTGATAAACATCTCTACCTAAAGCAAATTTACTGTTTAAAAAAGAAATAGTTTGTATACGACGTGCTTGGTTCCATGCCATGCTCTTGCTTAAGAGGCTGATTCTACCTTTAGCTGAAGCCGTGTATTTTCTCATCTGTTTAGGGCAGCTGTCAAGTAATGAGAGTAAGCGGTGCCATTTTAATAAGGAAGTCTTTTAATGAAATATAATAGGTCACAAATACCTAATTTCTGCTCTTTACTGTAATTGCCAGTCTTTACTCTAACTGCCACTTTAACAATCTTTTCCAAATGCTGCCACAAAAGATGAACAAATCAAGGGTATTAGCGTGTGTGTATATTTACAGCTTCTTGCTGTCAAAGGCTGCGTGGCCCCAGTCCCAACTCCAGCAAGCTGTATGAGGATCTGTTTCTTTTGATGGAGGCATCCTGTTCCAGGTTATGAACGCATCTGAATTAATCTCTTTTTCATGGCTACATAAGCAAACGCACACTCAACAATGCACAGGAGAAATGCTGACAAAGTTATAGCACAGTATTACACCTTCAGGAATATCACAGACACTTTTCCCGTCACTGTGGGGGACTGTACATGTTGCCACTTCATTCTTCTTCGGTAAATCCTCTTCTCCGTCAGTTAATTCACAATTTCAAAAAACACTGTTTATGTATAGTTCAAATGGCATCTTTATAAGGTAAATTTTCAGTTCTCACGAGCATCAGGTTTATGTGCACACGCACTTAAACTACAAACAAAACTCCAAGAGCTGGCTACAAAAATTAATACGGCGGATCTCAAAGAGAGAAAACACAGCTCTGATTTTGATTTTTAAAAAGCATATTCGTTGTAACTGTTTTACCACGGCCCCATTTTAAGTTTATGGTTAAAGAGCCTTCAAGAACATAATTCCCTGGAAACTTCCTTACGTGATAATCCTTTCCTCTTTTTATGTTGAGCATCCTGTTTTTTTAACCAGTATCCTTCTGAATTTGGTAGCAGTCTTCCTACTTTAGTATCAGAAGCCCTGGGCACAAACGGTAGCAGTTTTATATGAAGTTTGCCCAGGTTTGAAAGGGGAGGCTTCCCTGAATCGGACTAGCTCACTGTGAAAAGAAAACCATGACAACTGTTTGCACCTCTCGCTTTATTATTACATCCGGCCTGGTCACTCTTAGAAATTCAGTCTATTACGGTTGCTAGGAGTCTGTTGCTGTGCAACATAGAAGGGTATGCTGTGCTGTCAGGCTAAGGAGTGCTAATAAACCTGTAGGCTTCCCTCTCGGAGTCTGACCAGTATGCTTAAAGGGCTTAACACTTTTCAAGAGTGACCGGCCCACAATTCAAGACACATCCTACTAAAAACAAGTCACACTGAGAGATTTCTCACAAAGGAACAAAACGCTAAACATACACAAATATTCAAAATGTATCCTCAGAATCCCTAACTAATTTGGTAAAACAAACAAAGAACAGATTATGATCTACATTTCAATTATACCACCTACTATCCCCAAGCTTTTATTTCCATATAGTCCCCTAAAAGGTTATAATGGACATAAATGAACAGAGAAAGTTTCAGGGGGGGATAAAAAAGCAGTACTAAGTACCTTCAACTTTGATTTAAAAGTATCTCGTACTTATATAAATTCCATTAATGGAAAAATAAACTAAACCTAGGAATCCAAAAGTACTTAAGTTAGCAAAAAACTAAACAGCATTCTCCCCACATCCCCAGGGCCACAAAAAAAATGAAAATAACAACAAAAAAAATCGAGAAAATGAAGAAATTCCAAATTTCATTTTATTATAAAAACAGAGAATTTTTTCGGGGCGCCTGGGTGGTGCAGTCGGTTAAGCGTCCGACTTCAGCCAGGTCACGATCTCGCGGTCCGTGAGTTCGAGCCCCGCGTCGGGCTCTGGGCTGATGGCTCAGAGCCTGGAGCCTGTTTCCGATTCTGTGTCTCCCTCTCTCTCTGACCCTCCCCCGTTCATGCTCTGTCTCTCTCTGTCCCAAAAAAATGAATAAACGTTAAAAAAAAAAAATTTTTAAAAAAAACAGAGAATTTTTTTCACTCCTTTGCTCAGTAATGACTTTATATTAATTCTAAACCTATCACAGGCATATTCTAGAACTTTAAAGATTAACAAATAAGTTATTCACAGAATTTCACTACAAATAGCTGGCATTACTTGAATGTAAATGAGAAGAAAAAAGTCTATCAATAAAATACTGCTAACAAATTGTGTAAAAAGGAATTTGAGAAGTGGGCAGCGGGTAAGAGAGGACTTCTAGCTACTTGAAAAGAAGAAATTTTTTGACTTTTATTGACTTATATTTGATAGGCCTTTCTCATAAAGTATTTGAAGACACAAATAGATGAAGCTGCTTTACCATAAAATACCAAAGACCATAAAGATAAATACAAATAATATAACTTTACAATAATCGTCTTAACTATAAAAATATTTCTAACATTTTCTAAGGATATTTTGGCTATACAAATAATCCCTACAACTTCTTCAAGTTAAAAACAGATTTTTTTTTTTTTTTTTTTGTTAAAGTCAGGCAACATCTTCCCTATAGCCATCGCAATATTTACTCCTTCCATCTAACTACTCTGAACTGGGAACGCTTTTTAAAATAGTGTCAGCTGCACTAGCATATTCTTTTTTAAAGAGCCTTGTATACCTGTCCTTCAAGGGTTGTTTCTATTTCTTCTTCTCATTACACACTCTGGGAAGCAGAGTAAAGGAATTTAAGTATTTTTTCTAAAGTACCAAGAAACAACAAACAGAGGAATGCAGAACACTATCCAAAAAAGAAAGACAAAGAATCCAATAATAAAGGAGAGCTGGTGCAGGCCAGGAGGTGGGAAGGCCAGCATCTGACCAAAGAACAGAGACCAAGGCAGGAAGATAAAGGCTTGGCTAAGAAGGTTTAGAACTGCAACAGCCTAAATGTAAAGCCAAGCAGAGCAGAACAGAACAAATGGGAGGAAAGAGGCAGAAAGGATGAGACAAGAGTGTGTTAGAAAGAGAGCACGTGAAAGAAAATCTGCAGAAAGAAACGGGGACTCATTTCACACGTGGAAAAAAGAAACATAGGAAAGTTTTATGTTCAATAACATCATTTTCCTTGATCCATCTTTAATTCTTAAGAGGGCATGCGTGCAACAACTCAGAAAACGTTCTTAAAGATGCGGTGATATCAATAACATTTATGATGTAAAAGCCAAGCGAGGAGTTGAAGACTCACGTTTACAATGAAGGAATTTGACCACTTTGGATTCTCATTTAGGATAAGAAAAATTTAACTTAATTCTAAAGCTGCAGGACCTAATCTACGAAAATGTTTCTGAAAGTAACAAAAATGGACTTTTCCCAAGAAGAACAAAACCTTAAAACACACACACACACACACACACACACACACACACACACACACACACACACAATGAGGTTATTAAAGCCAGATTCTACTCAGGAGTTCTACCGTTCACAGGGTATATGTGGACAGATGTGTACATTTTTAAAGCAGTTACTTAAGAGTTGGTCAGCTGCTAGTCAAGAGTATTTAAACCATACTGGACAAATCTGCTCTGAAGGAATCCAAGTTCTAAACTGGCTACATTAACACTTAGGATCCTGTCAGGCACTATTAACTAAAATGCAATGGGGCAAAATAAGGAATAAAAATTTTCTAAAGGAGAATGGATATCCCATAGCAGAAGTGTTGTTGGAAAGAGCCTTCTGGTACTTACTGGTTCCTCATGTCTTTAAAATCACAAAGCCACAATAATTAGAAAGTGTGGCATACTTAAAAGAAACCATAGGAGTATGTAACTATAGAGAATAACATACTCATCCATGGAATTAAGCCTCGTTTTTGCACGCAGCAGTTTTCTACAATTTGTAATACCCTATCATATTTGATTCATCTCCCTATACCCACCTTCAAAAAAAAAATCAAAGATCCTTCATAAATGTTGGCTATTTATTGAATTCTGAATTTTAAATTTCATAAACTTTTTGTCAAAAAATTGTAGCTTCTCTGATAAATCGCATAATCAGGGTAGGTCACCAATGAATTACAGGTTATAATTCTTTTCAGTGTCATATTTTACCAATTATAAAAAGAAATCGCAATGACAGCCATTAAAGATCACATTATTGCTCCTTCTTGCTGACAGATTTCCCAAAATACATTTTTAAAAAAATTTTTTTAACATTTATTTATTTTTGAGACAGAGAGAGACAGAGCATGAACAGGGGAGGGGCAGAGAGAGAGGGAGACACAGAATCTGAAACAGGCTCCAGGCTCTGAGCTGTCAGCACAGAGCCCGACGCGGGGCTCGAACTCACGGACCGTGAGATCATGACCTGAGCCGAAGTTGGACGCTTAACCGACCAAGCCACCCAGGTGCCCCATCCAAGATACATTTTTATATGATTTCTATCATTTCTTTGCCAAAGTCAAAAGGATATCAATATACAAAGGCAGCAGTTTTTTTTTCATTTTTTAAGTATTTAAAAAAAATTTTTTTTACATTTATTTTTGAGAGAATGAGACAGAGCGCAAGCAGGGGAGGGGCAGAGAGAGAAGGAGACACAGAATCTGAAGGAGGCTCCAGGCTCCGAGCAAGCATTCAGCACAGAGCCCAACACAGGGCTCAAACCCACAAACCGTGAGATCATGACCTGGGTCAGAGTCGGACGTTCAACCGACTGAGCCACCCTGGCGCCCCTAAATATTTTTATCGTATTCATTTTTGAGAGAGAGACAGAGCACAAGTGGGGTAGTGGCAGAGACAGAGAGACACAGAATCCGAACCAGGCCCAACGCAGGGTTCGAACTCACAAACCAGGAGATCATGACCTGAGCTGAAGTCAGATGTTTAACTGTTTAACTGACTGAGCCACCCAGGCACCCCAGCAGTTTTTTAATATTAAAATTTATAAAAGGAATGTGATACAAACATCTGACTAGAAGAGTGTTATCAATCCAAAACATATTTTAAAACTTCTTAAAAACCACTTTCACTTTGTACCTATTGCTACTCACGTTTATACATTCAAAAATTTGAAAGAAGGTATTAAGCCAACCGAAAAAAAAAAAAAAGGTACAATACTGGATCAATCAATTTCTGAAATGCTTAATTGGGCATACTGAAAAAGGCACCTTAAAATACATTCTATAAATCCAAGGGACAGTTTCAGTTACATCACATTGTAAATGCCAAAAACATCAAAGATACATATTTCACACTTTTTTTGTGATAGCAGATACACAAAAAAACGTTAGAAAACGTAAATAGAAACAAACCATCTTCATAAAGGGATAAATGTTACTCTCTCACAGAACACTAGCAAAATTCTGCAAAGCAAAGGACACAATCAACAAAACTAAAAGGCAACCCATGGAATGGGAAAAGATATTTGCAAATGACATATTGGACAAAGGGCTAGTATCCAAAACCTATAAAGAGCTCACCAAACTCCACACCCAAAAAACAAATAATCCAGTGAAGAAATGGGCAGAAGACATGAATAGACACTTCTCTAAAGAGGACATCCAGATAGCCAACAGGCACGTGAGAAGATGCTCAACGTCGCTCCTCATCAGGGAAATAAAAATCAAAACCACACTGAGATATCACCTCACGCCAGTCAGAGTGGCCAAAATGAACAAATCAGGAGACTATAGATGCTGGAGAGGATGTGGAGAAACGGAAACCCTCTTGCACTGTTGGTGGGAATGCAAACTGGTGCAGCTGCTCTGGAAAACAGTGTGGAGGTTCCTCAAAAAATTAAAAATAGACCTACCCTATTACCCAGCAGTAGCACTGCTAGGAATTTACCCAAGGGATACAGGAGTACTGATGCATAGGGGCGCTTGTACCCCAATGTTTAGAGCAGCACTCTCAACAATAGCCAAATTATGGAAAGAGCCCAAATGTCCATCAACTGATGAATGGATTAAGAAATTGTGGTTTATATACACAATGGAGTACTACGTGGCAATGAGAAAGAATGAAATATGGCCTTTTGTAGCAACGTGGATGGAACTGGAGAGTGTTAGGCTAAGTGAAATAAGCCATACAGAGACAGACAGATACCATATGTTTTCACTCTTATGTGGATCCTGAGAAACTTAACAGAGGACCATGGGGGAGGGGAAGGGGAAAAAAAAAAAAAAAGAGGTTAGAGTGGAAGAGAGCCAAAGCATAAGAGACTCTTAAAAACTGAGAATAAACTGAGGGTTGATGGGCGGTCGGAGGGAAGGGAGGGTGGGTAATGGGTATTGAGGAGGGCACCTGTTGGGATGAGCACTGGGTGTTGTATGGAAACCAATTTGACAATAGATTTCATATAAAAAATTAAATTAATTAAAAAAAAAAAAAACAGAACACTAGCAAAGTGTCTTTGTGGAGCCTGTACTAAATTGGAAGCTTTAGATTTAATTCCAACTCAAAATCTGAGACCATAAATATGAAAGGTCACTTTTTAGAATTTTAAGTGACATTTGTCTAGAAAGTCCCCTTTATTCTCTTTGTGATTATTTGTGCATCCCTCCATCCCTCCATCCACGGGACAGGGGGCAGACGGGGGTGACACAACATGGCAGAGCAGAGGAAGAGACTGGTAATCTGAGCACTAAGCATCAGTCTCTTTCCACACTGGTTCTCTTTCCACAGGTAACAAGTGAGGGAAACAGTGACAGGGTTGGGGGGAATGAAGACGCAAGTAAGGGAAACAGTGACGGGGTAGGGGGGAGTGAAGAGGTCAGTAAGGGAAACTGACGGGGTAGGGAGGAATGAAGAGGTAAGTAAGGGAAACAGTGACAGGGTAGGGGGGAGCGAAGAGGTCAGTAAGGGAAACTGACGGGGTAGGGGGGAGTGAAGAGGTAGGTACAGTTGAGACAAGATTCACCAGGAACTGTTAACTATTAAAGCAGGGTAATGGATAATGGGAATTCATTTCATTAGTTCATCAAACTATTCTATTTTTACATAGGTTTACATTTTGCCAACATAAAAAGTTGGGGGGTGGGGGGTGCAGTGGGTAAGACGGTAGACCTGCTCTTCAAAATCTTTTAGAGCTCCTACATGTTTTCGTAAACATGGTGGCAGTACAGACAAGTGATAATACTAAATTTAGCCTCTTCAACTTTTTATTTATTTATATTTTTAATGGCAGATATACCAGGAGCTCAAGTTCAAGAAACGCTGGCCTACAGGTTGCTAAAATGTGGGCACATCGGACTCCCTTCAGACCCGAACACCTGGGTATATCTGCAAGTATAATCATTTAACCAGCTTTTAAGGATGGAAAGTAGGATTAGAAATAAATATTATGCATATAATTATAGAAGTTCAAACAGAGAAAGGTAGTTTTTGTTTGTTTAATATTCCACAGCAGTTCCTGCTTCCTTAACTTAAAAATGTTAAAAATACCTCATACTATACTATACTGTATTATATTATATTATATTATATTATATTATATTATATTATATTATATTATATTATATATTTGGTACCGTTTTTGAAGTATTCCAATACAGCTACAATAGCCTCAAATACTGTCAAACTGTACGTTTCCTAATGGATGACAGGCACATAATGCTGAATATGTGACACTGAACTGAAATGGAAAATACGATTTTGACATCAGCACACTGAAAATCTCATTCTAAAAATATCAGTGTGACAATCTATTTGTCAAAATAACAGAGTTATAGACAACTTGATTCCATTAGTAACTTTTATTTATCTAAATAACCTCTCATTTATGTCTTTCTGCATATACCAAATTTTACAAATAAATGCAATTCATAAATCCATGATTAAAGGTGACTAGATAATGGCAGAACACGCTGCCACACAGATGTGACATTGTGGTTTCACATCTGGGACACTGAAGAGCATTTGATCACAGAAGCCGTCATCCGCAGATTCTCTCTCGGTCTGAATCACCCACACAGGCAAAGCGAGAGTGTAACCAACAAACTGCCATCTAGCTAATTCTAATTTCCATTTGCCCATTAATTGTGATTTTTTTTCTTTTTTTAATGTTTCACGTATCAATTCTTTCCGAATTTTTAGCACACGTTTTGTTACAAGCGTTTCAGAAGGCTCCCACTTGGAAGCAGGGAGGGTGGGCCTGAACGTTTTAATATCCGCTCCCTCCGCAAGAGAAAAACTAAACCAAACTCAAAGTGGTTTTTGAAAGAGTCTCTTACTCTGCTTGTTTCCTTCTAGAAAACAAGGTTCAGTCAAATATATCTCAAAGTAATGTATAAGTAAAAAGGCTATATATTCAGGGCAAAGCATGTAAAATCATAAAAGGCAAAAAAGGGAAAGGCAGAAAGAAAAGGACCATGTAAGGGCAAATATAAGCAACTAGGACTCTTCAGTATAGAAGACAGGCTAGCGTCAATTAGGGTGTCAATATTATAAATCTGTAAAGCCACACTTGAAGACATACACAAAATGTACTTCTGTCAGAGTTTACTCAAATGTCACCTTCTCTATCAGGTCTTCCTCATTCCTATTTGAAACTGCAACCCCTCATCACCCATCCTATGACCCCTCTTCCTTTCTTTCTGTTTCTCCAGAGCATCTGCAACCATCTATTATAAAACTCATTCATGTTGCCAACCCCCCATCCCCAGTTCTGTGAATGCAAGCCCCCCAAGGGCGGGGACCCGACCAGTTTTGTGCACTGCTGTCTCCTCCACACAGTGGGTGCCAATATTTGGTCAAGAAATAAGTGGATGAATACACAAACTGAAAATGAGCTTGTCCACTGGAATGGATTCTAAAACTGAACGGAGCCCCTGGAGTCTAAAAAGAGGGTCTCATCAACTCGAGACGGTAGTGAATGAAAACACACAGGTTAAGAGGAGAGCTGAGCTGGAGGGACCTATAGATGACAGTTCATATTTAAAAACAAAGCTTTTCCAGGGGAAAGTCTCTCCAGTAGACATCAAAGCAAATAACCCTACCTTACAACAGTGCCACCCTCAGTGGAATATCAAACGCAAACACAGACCCAACCACCGTAATAATTCTATGCTGATGCCACCAGCTGCCTTGGGGTAAGCTCGGAACTCGTGTCCTGTCTCTGCACTTTTGACATCCCAAAAGGAACAGGGACAATCGGTAGCAAAAGGTGAAACTCAAGAGTTTGGGGTATTCGAAGCAGCCCCCCCAAAAGCAAAGTTCTCACAATGCCCCCCACATTTCTCCCATAACAAGCAGCATTAGGAATTCCCATACCCTGCCACAACCAGAAAACAGGAGAAAGGTACTAGATCCTAACAAGTCACTTACCAACTTTTGAAAATAAGAAATTAGTCTTATTAGACACTAAGGAAAATCCCAGGCAAGCCTAAAATTTCATGCACACACCCATACATAGGTATGCACATGCACACACACACACACACACACACACACATACAGATATGAAATTCATGTATACCTACAGAGTTACTTCACAAAATGTCATTTGAAACGGTGAGAGGAAACCTAAGGCCAGCCCAAAACTACCATATGATGCTGTATATGAAGATACATACAAAATTCATGAATTTATGACATTAAGTCCAGTTTTTAAAAATACGAAGTAAACAAAGGTGCCTGGGTGGCTCAGTCGGTTGGGTGTCCAACTCTTGATTTCAGTTCATGATCTTCTTGTTTGGGAGACCGAGCCCGGCATCAGCTGATGCTCCAGGCTGACCGTGCGAAGCCTGTTTGGGATTCTCTCCCCCCCATCCTCTGCCCCTCTTTCTCTCTCAAAATAAATATACTTTTTAAAAAAATACTACGAAGTAAATCCATTTGGAATAAAAAACTGCATTGCTCTAATGGTCATTATAAAATCAAGGTTAGACAAAATCATAAAATGGTTAAATGTTGTTTTTTTTTTAGTTTATTTATTAGTTTTCAGGGAGACAGAGTGCAAGCGGGAAAGGGGAAGAGAGAGAGGGAAAATCCCAAGCAGGCTCCCACACCGTCAGCACAGATGCAGAACTCAAACTCAAGAAACTGTGAGATCATGACCTGAGCGGAAATCACGAGTCTGCCATTTAACCGACTGAGCCACCCAGGCGCCCCATTAAATCTGTTTTCTATAATTTGATTAGAGATGAAGATAATCTGAGATTTAGTAATTACTCATCGATTACTTCTACTAGGAAAGGACATTGGGGTTTGTGCTGAGTTAAAGAAACCATTGTGCAGTCTTCTGCCCTCAGGAAGCTTATAAACAATTTGGAAAGATCCAATGTTTACAAAAATCTAAATCACAATTCCCAATCAGTGCCAGGGTTGGTAAGACCTTCATCAGAAGTGAACTCATCAAGTTAGGAACCACTCTAATTTAGGAAAGATGAATTTAACTAGGGTGGGAAACATATCCTAAGTACCCTAAAGCATGAGAACTGTGGAGAAGAGAAAGGACAGGGCAGAATTCAAGTGACCCTAGGGGAGTAACAGCAATCGCCATGGACTCAGCACTGAAATGTCAGACACA
This sequence comes from Puma concolor, assembly GCF_028749965.1. Lineage (NCBI taxonomy): Eukaryota > Metazoa > Chordata > Mammalia > Carnivora > Felidae > Puma > Puma concolor. The sequence continues at coordinate 8,062,592 of NC_141679.1, read as the reverse complement.
GTGCTGTTTGCCTGTGTCCTACGATGTGATCTTTGAAACGATCTTTTAAGGTCGATTATATGAGCCCTATTTCACAGAGTTCAAGTAATCTGCCTAAGGGTAAACTAATAATCAGTAGCAGAGCTGAAATTCAAACCCAGGACCGTTCATTCTGAAGTCAGGCTCTTACCCAATCACACATCACCATACGCCAGGCTGGCCACAAAAGAGAATCTACAGGGCAGGTGGTGAAATACAAACTTGAAAATGTAGACTAGACTGTAAGCTTCTCCTCGCGGCACTGTGGTAGTTTCACAGCACTCAATACATATTGCTTACATGATTTTGATGAGGAGGCAATGAGGAACCCTAAAAGATGCTGAAGAAGCCTGAAACTCCGGGCTATCTGAAAACATCCAAAGTGCCTTCTTTTTAGAGGATTTTATTAATCCATATTTAGAAACACTTTAAGTAAAATTTTAACCAGATTGTAATTTCATAAGATACTAAGAATATATTCCATGTTTCAGATTCTTCCTCTTTACATCCAACAAATACAGCAGCCTAGTATTTAGTTACTACAGTAACTGAATCTCTGTATTCAAATCTCAGTTGAAGACTTCCCAGGATCTAGCTAGCGCTCTCTCTCTTAATATGAATTACACTCTTAATACTTGTATTTTTCGTTCCAGCCAGTAGGTTCACTGGCAGATCAGGAATATAGTTAACTCTAAAAGGAAATGATTTGAATCTCCCCCAGCCCCTCCCAAAAAACAAACAAAACAAACAAACAAACAAAAAAACGCTTTTCTCCATTTAACAGAAAGAAAAGTCAGTTTAATGCACTGTATTCTCAGTCTCTCCATTCAGATGGAACAACAGCATTAGATTTTTAAAAACTCCTCAAGACAGAGAATGAGGAACTTCTAGGCAAAACTGCAAGAGCTAACTAATATTTCATCATTCCTTTGTTTATCGCACCTCCGTTTTTATTGAAGGTGAAGATAAATCCAAAGGGAACAGTTTTACAAGAAAGGTCTGTCCATGGGGACTTACCTTGTTAAGAGCAAATGACAAATGGTTTTCCCCTATAGGAAACCTACTCCTGTTTTATATAAATGTATCCTTTCAGCTCTGGTACCACAAATGAGGCTGGGAAGAGCATCAGATTACTGCTAGAAAGTTCATTTATTTGCTATTTTCTTGGTCTGTCTTCAATGGGTTGTTTCAAATAACCAAGAGGGCTGGTGCTCAAATTGGGTACCTTTCTCACAAAACAGGATACCAAAACTAGGTGTGACCTCATAGACGTACTTACATAACACACACACACACACACACACACACACACACACACACAGACAAAATCTTGGTAATTACTTATTCCTGCCAGTCTCCTACTATTAATCAGTAAACAGCATATCCTTCCAAAAATCCAGATTAAGAAAACAAGAAGTCATACAATAGCATGGCTGCTGGGGCTGCCTCTGGTTGCTATGGAACACCGGGCAGGCCCCTGGCTCATTCCGCCGGCTCTCTGAGCGCTGCAACACCTTTAACACCCAGCCTGGGCAAGTCTCAGCTTGTACCACTGACATCAGCGGCCAGCATTTTACTTCTGTCCTGGAAGAATGACCTACAGGAAACACTGTTTCAGTTTTTAAAATTAATAATCCACCGGATTTTTACAACAATCTTTAGAATGATTAAAATCACCCTTACCCTCAAAACAGTAAAGAGGTGCGTGCCCAGTGGGAGAATTATTTACACGGATACATTCATTACGACACAGGTCACTAACATGCAGCAACCAGCAAGGAGAAATACAACGATAGGGATAAAAATATAACATTCCTTTAAAAAAAAAATCTAGCAAATATATTTCCCCTTAATATACAGCCTACTTGTGATTTGGGAAAATATTGAAAAATTTTATTTCTATGTCGTTCTAAAACAAAGCAATTAAGGAATGGCCAGTATGCCAAAACCTACAGCTGGAAATAATAAAAAATTAAGACATTTACTCAAACCTTACACAATTATAAAACTTTAATGCTTTTTCTAGAAAAAAAATAAATAAGGGGGGTGGAGGGTGGGCAGAGGAGGGGATTGGCCTAAATAACCTCCAAAATCTGTTCCAGCTTAAAAGTTCGGATTCTAAAATAAAACATCCTAATTATGTCTCCACTGGAATCCCACATATTTGTGCCATTTGGAAGCATGTGTAACTCCAGCGACAGACTTTGTCACCTCTTTAATCTCTCCCGGAGCAGCCTGGATGCCCCTCTGGGTCAGCTGTGCAGAGACAGACGAAGGAAGGGGGCTGAAGAGGAAGACAGTAGAGCAGTTAAACAGAAACAGGTAGAGAGGCTGGAGGTGAGCCCCTGAGGGACGAAGGCACTTCTCCTAGGGGGTCTGAGGTTCCAGCTCCAGACCCAAAGGCCTAGCGGCTCCACAAAAACAGGGTCGGGTTCTGAAATACCAATTCCTGAACGAAGCTCTTCTTTGGTGTTCTTCCAAATTAGAATATTAAGTTGTCTGCTAATGGGGAGTTGTTCCCATGCGGAGTAAGCGGACCAAGATTACACTTTTCACATTGGAAATGGCTTGTTTCTAAATGACGTCATGTGACATAAATGAAACGGGAGTCAATTTTTTTTTAACCTTTAAACACTAGAATTAAATTACCAGTGCTTTTATTGACACTGTATTGAATGTAAAATAATAAAAATCACAGAAAACATTATTACAAATAATGTTTACACTGATGTTGCATTAAGTTCATAATAAAATCCTCTATAAATATTAATGAAATTAACACGTATTCCATCATCTTTTGTTTTGCAGGGTTACATTTATGTTTTGTTCAAACACTGGCTAATTAAGCTTTAGAGTGGCATTCTCTTGTATACGTCACACCTTCTATCTGCTTTGGAAAGCTTAAATATGTGAGAATCTGATCATTTAGATGTTACTAGGACCTATAACTTAGATATTTCCTAATGGCAGAAGGAATTAACTACAACCCTTGGAGAAAAGAAATGGTATTTTAGCTATGGGATCAGATCGTTTAATTAGTGTGTCACTTTACCACTCTGTCTGGCTAGCAATAACCCCGTAGTAGAAATATTTTAAAAGACTGCCAAAATATTTTATGAAGTCATATACATTTCTATGGAACCTTCTGGATCAGAGAGAAGTTTAGCAATTAAAGTTACATAACCAAAAAATGCAGGCGTTATTTAATGTAATGAATTTACTCCTTCGTGCCTTATTCATCTAATTAAACAACAAGAAAACTCTGCTTTCAAGTAACGAGATTTAGGTCTACATTTTGTGCTGTTTATTAAAATGCCATTAATCATTGTTTGTTATACATATTAGTCTGCTCATTACAGAATAATTTCCAACATGAATAATGGATTTTTTTTTTTTTTGGCTATAGACTCTAGCATTGGAAAATATGCTTCTTTCACACCTGACTTCAGTCAACATTAACCTGCTGTGACTGATGCCCTAAGTTATCAGGACGTCCACTGTCACCAATGGATGGCTCTCTCTTTATAGATAGGCCATTACGTCCCACAACCGAGCAGCTAGCTCTGAAGGGAGTATCTTAGTGGTTGGTCTCTTCTCTCGGCAACTTACAAAGTGGCTTGTCACAGTTCATCCAATCTCCCTACACACAAGTCAAAAGAGTGATGTACAAAAGACAAACACCGTTGCACCTCTGAGGGGTGTGTCTCACACAGCTGTCTTCCTGTGTCCTGCAAACATGAGCTGCTGTCCTTGGGCTTGCCGCCTTTATAACGACAGGTCAAATTTCAAGTAGGAGAGCCTGGAATTACTAAGCAAAACACCTGACAAATAACTGAGAACAAACTTCCTGATTTAGAAATGCTGTGCTGAGAAAAAAATAACAGGAAGATTGATGAAGATCAATCACTCTTAATATTTTGTCTTCAACATAATGTAAGCATCTTTTCAAGCCTACATTGAGTCTTGGTTAACAAATTTAATTTTTTTCAGAGAAACACAGAATAAAGAGGGGTTCAAGTTTATTTCAATAAACAAATATTTCAAATGGTATAGCTTTAAGAACAATAGAGGGTACTAATCATTAAATATGTGTGATGAGCACAGGGGGTTCATTATGCTTTTCTCTCTACTTCAGTATGTTTTTAAAATCCCAAAATAAGAAAGTTTTAATTATATATACATTTATAGTGTACAGTTTTCCACTACCTATTGGCTTCCCAAATGGAAAGTGCTTTAGATATCAGATATGCTAATGAAATCCCAGCTGAATATATTCATTTTGGATGTTTCACATATAACTTCATAATAATAAAATAATTATGAGGAAATGGACACATCTCAACTTCATGCTTTTCTATATACAACATGAAGTAAAAGTACAACCCCAAGCAGTAACAAAGGTCCCACAGACTTACGATAAATATTTTCATCAAAATATTATATTGTCAACAAAGTACAAGCGTCTCCTATTAGTTAAAATCACAATAAGGCAAAAACAACGACTGTTCCTCTAGCCAATTATGTCACCATTCGTACTTTGATTTATCCACTTTATCTTAATCTCTCTTCTAAAAGTCTCCACTAATTTCATCTAACTGCATTTTCAGTAACTTCTTCTACCTTTCCTTTTTTGTGCTTCCAGATTCCCAAATATCAGCTCTTGTCATCTTTGTAGACTTCCACAATTTCAAACATTAAAAAATATGTTCACAAAGCTGGGAATATGTCATTTTGGTCTAATACTTTATTTCTCTCTCTTCTTTCAAAATGCTCCCTAAGGGGCGCCTGGGTGGCTCAGGTCATGATGTCGCGGTCCATGAGTTCGAGCCCTGCGTTGGGCTCTGTGCTAACCGCTCAAAGCCTGGAGCCTGTTTCAGATTCTGTGTCTCCCTCTGTCTCTGACCCTCCCCGTTCATGCTCTGTCTCTGTCTCAAAAATAAATAAACGTTAAAAAAAAAATTTTTAAAAAATGCTCCCTAAAACCCAATGGAAATCTGAGTCTTCAGGATTCCTAAATTAACCAAAATAGTATTGGCCCTAAATACAAATTGATATAAACTCTTTAATTCCTCACCCAAAAATAAAGCTAAAGGGCAACAGTGGAGAACTACAAGCTTACAGACAAACGTACCCAATTCTCTGAGGCCTCTCCTAGCATGTTTTTGAATCAAATATCAGAAATAATGTTAACAGCAGTGGTGGTAATATTGTTAGATACACTGAATATGGCAGACAGGGTTTACACAGCCCTTAAAATGACCCTTCTTTTTCTCTACACCATACTAATCATTTAGTTCATACTCTACCTTTTCCAATTATATGATCCTGCCCCGATTTACCCTCATTCTTACCCCATTCCTTCAGATCAAGGTGTTGTTCTGGGCATTGGGTGTCATCTCTTGGCATTCTTTCTAAGGTCTGTAAACCAAAAGGTAAACTGGAACTTCCAAAGCTCATGTATAATGCGTCACACAAGACTGTGCTGTGGGATTGGGAAATTCCAGACAGCAATGTGAATTAACAAAAATATAGTATAATAGAGAAAGCTATATCCTCCAAAAAAGAAGCTTTTACTGCAAAGTTGATCAAGGGCAGCAGGACTGGAGGTGAGTGAAGTTTCAGGATCGCTACGATGACCCTCTCTCATATATACTCCGATCGACATCTCCGGTCTGTGTCACCTGTGTTTCTAGCAAAACTAATAAATGCCCAAGCAGGTCTCATGCAATCAAAATATTAAAATGCATCCCCTTCCAATTTCAGAAACAAAATTCTACCTCACTTCCAAGCCATATGGCTCTCAAACCTATGCTGAAATAGAAATCCACATCTATTATAGAGCTCTACCCATTCAACATTATTTAAAAGGTTTTAAATTTCAAAACTCAGCAGACTTCTAAAAATAAAGGAACAGATCAAATGTTGATCCAGCCACATAATATCTTAATCTGCTATAATTGGAATGAATTACAATTTTTGTCTCTAACTATAATTAATTCAACTTCGGCATTCATGGCCTTTGTTAACTAAAGGTAGTCTCTACAAACCATCACATAATGTGAGGCACTATAAAAAGTTGTTTCCCAAATCACACAATGGTCATTCAAAGAACTTAAGTTAAATATTTCCCCCAATATTCCTTGCTTTGAGAAAACAGCAGTGGAGTGGTTCCAATACCATTACAAGACGTGTGCAACGCAAAAGCTAGTGGGCAATAGTCCTACTGATACAAGTTCCAAAATTGCAAACAAAACATAAATAAAAATGACTTTCTAAAGGTCTACACACAAACACATATATGGACAAAACACAATATATAAGCCAAATTCATTTTTCTTAACGTAGGTACACCCCACAAACATAAAGTAACTTTATACACAAAATGTTTTAAAACATTCTTTAGAACCATGCAATATGATCCTGACATAAAACAAAGAATCTAACTTTACGTGGTGTCTGTGTAGTGGGTTTTCACTGTGGCTCGTCAAAATACACATTGTACATTTAAAATGATAAAGGTGGTATTAAGATCACTAATATAGTATCTCTTTGTGTGTTTTTTATTAATGACCTTTACACTGACACTTCATTAAAACTCATCTCCAAGACCGTCACCAGATATAATCAGATGCCAATCGGCGAAAGCCTGATGTGACAGATTATACTCTTTGGTTCTTTAAAATGTCAGCCTAAATAGGCACAAGGGGAAAAACCGAGGTTCTACTGCAAAAAATACTTTCAGGAAACAATCTACCCAAAGCAAAATGTAAAGAGGTAGATGTAAGGCATCATTTCCATTATCTGCCACACAGACTAGATTTTCTCAATACTCCTTTATTTTATTCCCACCTTTCTAAAAAGCTGTGCACAACCAAATCACAATACAGGCTCCGTAGAAGGATATCACTGCATATCCACCAATGTACTAAGGGATAGACATAGATAGATACAGTCAGTCTTTAGGAGGAAAGGATCACCAACAAACATAAATAAGACACCTATCCTCACAAAAGCACATATAGTCTGCACAATACTACAGCAGAAAAGGAAAGAGATCTGGGAAGAAACACTGGATCAGCTGAGCCACCTCTGGCTGCCCCTGCCCATGCCTCCAGTTCCCACCCTACCCCCACCAAAGGTTGGCAGTCCAGGAAAAATAACCGCACAGAGTACGCAATGCACATGTGTTTAACAATGCAAACAGGATATGATTTGTAAATGTATCTGCTCTGCCTGCCTCTCTCCAGTATTCTCCCTCATCTACCTCCTCACAAATAAAGCAAGGAAGAGAGAAACCTTAGTGACAAGCAAGGACTTTCTAAAATGGTTTTGCATATTAAAACAAACTATGCTGACCGAGACAAAACAGGGTCAGATACATGTTTAAGAATGATAGTTAGGGGCGCCTGGGTGGCTCAGTCAGTTGAGCATCTGACTTCGGCTCAGGTCGTGATCTCACGGCTCATGAGTTTGAGCCCTGCGTCGGGCTCTATGTTGACAGCTGGGAGCCTAGAGCCTGTTTCAGATTCTGTGTCTCCCTCTCTCTCTGCCCCTCCCCTGCTCACACTCTGTCTCTCTCAAAAATAAATAACCATTAAAAAAAAATTTTAAAAAGAATGATAGTTATTACATTTGAAATTACAAAATATTAAAAACCGCTGGAATCTGGATGCAGTTCACACACTTAACTAGGTTTCTATAAATCAATAAAAATGATCATTCAAAAGTAGTCTTAAAAGCAACAATAACAATCTTTTAATCTCTCATACGCTTATCAGATTGGTAAAGGAGGGGACATCCAGCAGAACATAAGACTTATCTTGAACTCATGCAAAGAATGCTTCCTTCCACACTCTGCAATGCTCTACAATCTTGAGTCTGGTTGCCACATTACCATTAAAGTAAAATGTTATGAAAATGCACACTTCTTGACCAAAAGACACAATATTTTTCCTGCCATCAAACCTGAATTTTTAAAAAATGGTTATGTAAACATAAACAACATTCAGGGTGGGGAGGGGGAGCAGTAGGGATCACCAATGGAAAAGACAGAAAAGAATATGAGCATGAGTGAGGGGGAAGGCCCCCCCTGAGCAGGGCCCCAAAGTAATCCAAAGGCACTCGCCCAGACTCCTTGACAGGACTTCAGTTCTTTTCAAAAGCAGCTGAATAGCATGAAGAGAAGAAAAAGTCACGGCTATAATAACTGGGGAAGAAATGCTGAAAAATGAGATAAACAGAAATCTAAATTTTTATTTCTTTTGATGGGACAGCTCACATTATCCTCCCTCCCTTTCTCTCCCTCCGTCGAACTGCCTGTCCACAGACTTGGGAAACTATGTCCTGTTTTAAATATTTCATTGGTGAGCAACAGGCAGGAGCCCCAACTGTCAGACTCTTGTCTGGCACACACACACACAGAGGAGCCGGCTCGGAAGGAGCTCGGGCTGTGAGACTCAGCTAACTCCTATGTGGGTGAGGAAACCAGGGCACTTGGCCACCGCTCCCCACGGGGGCCACCGAAATGGTGGGACCTTCTGAGACTGGGTCAGCGGTGTGGCCATCGTGCTAGACCCAGGCTCCGGATTTGCTTTCTCTGCTGTTCTCACCAAAAGAAAGAATGGGCAAGCACATGCTAGCCTTTCAGTCCATCGGGAAAGGAAGTATCAATTCCCGGCTCTCTGTTATTGGTAACATTTCCCTTTGGTGCCAATCTCGCCACGGAAGCACCGACTACTGGTGCTCAGAGGGCTAGAGAGATCACATAGGCCTACTGCTTCATTTTACAGATGGGAGAAACTGAGACCCAGAGGGTTTACGTGACTAGCCTAAGGTCTGGCACTTAGTGGCAACCTGAGTACCAGAACAGACCTGCTTTCTCCTCTTTATCTTCCTTCAGCTGGCACTTTTGAGGGCTTTGTTTCCCAGCCCCATCGCCCTCTCTTCTTTCTCCTTCCACACTCCTTCTCAGCAGATCTGTCTCCCATCACCAGCTAGTACACCTTTACTTCCAGGCTAGCTGCCTCGCTCTTAGTTTTCCTGGGCTCAGCTCCGATTAGCCCTTACCCATTTTTGCCTCAACAGGAAGCATCAACATCCTCTGGTCGTCCCGACTGGGCAAAGCAAAGGCAGCGCTACTGAAAGGGCATTACAGCGTCTCTTAAGAGTCGTGAGAAAGAAGTTTCTAGGGATTAAGAGTCAGCAATGGACAGACATATGTGATGTGCAAACATAATCTTTTGGGGCTGGACTAGACATTTAAACTAAAGTGCTTAGCCAGAGGCCAGTGCATAGCCAAGACGAGGAAGGGAGCCTCCCGGAGCAAAATCATGCTCAGGTTACATCATTAGTGCAACAAGGAAATGCATTTGTTCAAGAGGGCAGTCAGACAGATAGAACTCGTAAGAAAATAATGACGGTATAACCTTGCCACCTAAGTCACGTTTCCTAGCTTTTCCCCATAAGTTCCTTTTAAAATGTGTGTGAAATTCACTGGAAGAAAAGAAGCAGAGGAGATGGCTGAGCTGGGAGTCTGCGTATTTTATATATATTAGCCTAATTATCTATAAAAAAGAATGGAAAGGGAGTCATATAATTAAACACTTAACAGGAATGGGGAGAGTGAGAACAGGTGAGACAAGGGAGGCAGGCAAAAACCCACTATTTATAAAAAGGCTTCAGGAAAAAAAAAATGAGGCGCAGTACTGAGTAAACTTTAACTGGGATGTATAACTCACATTTCCAGTTCAAGAAAGATCAGGACTATCTAGATCACTCTAAAACGAAACGAAAAAATCATTCTCAGTCAAAATGCTTAGAAAAAAAGACACATAGCAAATTACTAAATAGCAACTTCAGAGATAGTAGCCAACTAAAATGTTTCTTTAAACATCTCTAATCGCCAAAGAAAGGGAGCCAAAATGACATTTTTTCCTCTATAATTTCACATTACGTTTTACTGCATAACATTCCAAGGTTGCTTTATAGCTCAAGATTAGGGCTGGCAAATTATTCCAAAATTACTTATTGCTATAGGTCCACAAATGGTGACCTCACACATTTCTCTCCCCTTAGAGAACAATTCCAAGCAGCGCATTATGAAATTGTAGAAAAATTCTTTGATGAACTCATCTTTATACAGCTATTTATTGCCATTATATATTAATGACAACATTTTATACAAAGTCTATAAATACAGTACAAAATGTTCTCAAATGAACTCATGTATAACGTGTGCAAAAGAAAATATAAATTGGGCAATGAAATGGACAATGGGAATCCTAAGAGTGTATGAAATGCTGCATTATTAGTTCTCAGTCTGAGATCTCTGGACCAGGAGAGTTGTCCAAATGTAGGAAGGGGCGCCTGGGTGGCTCTGTCGGTCAAGCGTCCGACTTCAGCTCAGGTCATGATCTCACACGGTTTGTGTGTTCGAGCCTGGCATCAGGCTCACTGCTGTGAGCACAGAGCAAGATTAGGATCCTCTGTCCTTCCCCATCCCCCCGCCCATCCCCCACTTGCACATGCTCTCTCTCAAAAAATAAAGTAAAAACATTTTTAAAAATGTAGTAAAAGAATGCCATTGTTGTAAGGCTGCAGAGTTGAACTAAAATACAACTTTGGGCTAACATCCTATTAATTCAGTGTAATAGCAAGACTGGTTATCAAAAAGTAATCCAAACCTGTGATCGATTTTTGTCTTTATTTGTAAAAGTAGGGGAGGAGAGAATAATTATTTAATGAGGGCAAAATCTTTCAAAACTTAGGGGCCACTGAAGTGATCAGGAACATATTAAAAGAATTCTTAGGTGGGAAAAAGATTTGAATGGGCATCTTCTCAGTATTCTCTAATAGTAAGAATCAACGCATATTGATCATGTATTCTGTATCAAATACTGAGCAAAGCATCTTACAAGAATTATCTTTAATCTCCACAAAACCCCATAAGGCTGGTAAGGTGGATCCTGTTTTTCAGATGAGAAAACTGAGGCAAGTTAAGCTCAATAACTTGTCCAAGGCCTCACAGCTAATAAGATCATCTGAAATCTGACCCCAAAGCCTGTGTTCTTAACCAATTTACTTATCCCATCAATTTATTTAAAGAACAAAATACATACCAATTTGATACTCTAAATGTATTTCAATTTTTTAACTGATTTGTTTTCATTAAGTGCATCCTATACTTTGATATGAAAAATAAAACTTCAAAAATAAAGGCTCTAAAACGTCATAAATATACTTTAAAAATCTTGGGGCGCCTGGGTGGCTCGGTCGGTTAGGCATCTGACTTCGGCTCAGGTCATGATCACAGTTCATGAGCTCGAGTCCCGTGTCGGGCTCTGTGCTGACAGTTCAGAGCCTGGAACCTGCTTCAGATTCTGTCTTCCCCTCTCTCTGCCCCACCCCCGCTCACACTCTGTCTCTCTCTCTCTCTCAAAAATAAATAAGCATTAAAAAAAAAATCTTAGCGGCAGAAACTAACTGGTAAACCATAAAACCACACTGTAAAAGAAAAATGCCTAACCTATTTTAACAAAACTAGTATTTAAAAACAGTTGCTCTCAGGGCACCTGGGTGGTTCATTCACTCAGGTCATGATCTCACTGTTCCTGGGTTCAAGCCCCAGCTCCCTGCTGACAGCGCTGCTTGGGATTCTCTCTCCCCCCCTCTCTCTCTGCCCCTTCCCTGCTCTCGGGTACACCATCAATCAGTTATTCTCTCTTGATGTTTCTGGTTCTTTGACATTCCAACACATGAAGTACTTACTATCTCTTATAAAGGTACTCTGAAACATATCACATTTTGCTGATTGTAGTTAAATGTGGGATAATAGTATAGATCAACCCATACATCTATTATCTGAACAGAAAAGCTTATATGATAGACCTTTCTAAGCTTACTTGAGAAAGACGCTGGCTACCCCTGTCTCAATGTTTGTCTTTTGGAGTATATACTGCTGACAGAGGAAAGTCAATGATGCTAGAAGGGCCCAAAGATCGGATTCTATAGTTCCCCTTAAAAATTCTCGCTACACTAGGGGCATCTGGGTGGCTCAGTCAGTGAAGTGTCTGGCTCCGGCTCAGGTCATGATCCCGTGGTTCGTGAGTTCGAGCCCTGCATCTGGCTCTGTGCTGACAGCTCAGAGCCTGGAGCCTGCTTCCGATTCTGTGTCTCCCCCTCTCTCTGCCCCTCCCCAGCTCACACTCTGTCTCTATCTCTCTCAAATATAAATATGCAACATTAAAAAAAAAAAAAAAAACCTCACGCTAAACGCAGAGAAAACAATACCCAACCACTTCTAATTTAGAAGTATACGGCACAGGGCAAGTCAGAAAATCTAAAAGTTCTTAGATAATAAAGCCAAATTAAATTTTCAAACAAGACTACTCCAACAGCATCAAGTGGGGGCTGAATTCTCCAGACAATTTTAATATTATTACTGTTCTTGATTCAATTAGTCCGACAACTATTACTACCACTCACATGTTTGAGGCAGTTTTTTTTTAAATCATACAATAAAAGCATAGCATTAATTATGCCATACAAAAATGTTTTAAGAATATACAATATGTAGGGGTGCCTAGGTGGCTCAGTCAGTTAAGCGTCTGACTTCGGCTCAGGTCATGATCTCACAGTTCATGGGTTTGAGACCCGTTGTCGGGCCCTGTGCTGAAAGCTCAGAGCCTGGAGCCTGCTTCAGATTCTATGTCTCCCTCTCTCTCTGCCCCTCCCTCACTCATGTTCTGTCTCTCTCAAAAATACATAAACATTAAATATATATATATATATATATATATATATATACACACACACACACAATACGTTGATGTGTGCCAACAATACCAAATCTACAGAGCCCAGAGCCATACTGCCCAAACAGTGTGATTGTCAAGTTAACTGAAATTTTTGAGACAGAGAGATACACCTGCGTAGGAACAGGACCAATGTCCGTACCTAAAGGACTAATGCCGACATTCAAACTATGCCAAACAGATCAGTCTTGATATTTTATATTGTGCTAATATATATTATCCTAGCCAAACAGAAAGAGGCTCTGATACAAAATTGCCAATTAACATAGTATATTAAATTTAAGCTCCATAGAAATAAGACTATTATATGCTTGAATGCATATATAATTAAAATTTTTTCTTTAAATAAAAGTTCTAATCAGTTCACATTTGTGGTGATGATAATCTCATTGCTGCAAACAGCATAGCACCCCCTGGTGCATCTGTTATAAGATGTATAAAATTACCACAAAAAAAGGGATAGAATCAAAGTAAAAATGAACCTTAGAAATCAATAGGTTGATACCCTTTTATTTACTCTGGTACATATTTTTAAACATTAATGCTTAAAAACAATTTGCATTTAAAAAGACCACTTAAAAATGTTATAGAAACAACTGGAGGAGGTCAGGAAAATGTTTTCAATTAAAAAGATTTAAAATAATGAACAAACAAAATACTGGTTTCCAACATTTATCACTCATTAAAATAACGCTGTCAAAAAAAATTCTTTAAATATGACATCACAAAAGTTGTCCTGTTAACCAAATTTCACTTTATTTAAATCTGCTTTGGCTTTTCATTTCAGATAAACTTGACTGACGGTGTAAAATGTTCCAGAGTACTTTTTTCTGGATTCAAAGTGAATATACGATTACTTTTAAGAATTTTTAAGTTGTTTTGTGAAAGGATTTACAACTTATACAGTGTGAAAATAGAATGATAATCAGAAATAAAAGTCATTTTAATTAAATTACGAATCTTAACTTGAATAGTTCAAAACTTTTACTTAAAAAAAAAACTTCCTAGGAAAATAATTAACTCCGAAAGTATATTTCACTAAGGACAAAGCAAAGGATGCCACCTGCTTCAGATAGCCCTTTGTGAACCTCTACAAGTCCCAACACAATGTGCTAGAAATGAAAATGACACCTGTTTAAAGCAGCCATCTGTCCCTAACAAGCTGGATTTAGTCAAATCCACTTAATCTTGGATTTCTAAAATATGGGAACACTATGCACCTGTGAACAGAGAGGAACTTCAAATGTTCTGCCACGGCCACTGGGAATCTATACCAAACAGTTAAAAGCAAATGATTTCATTAGGGAAACTAAGTTTGGGGGGGGGGGGTTGTTGTTGTTGTTTTTGTTGTTGTTGTTTTTAAGTAACTGGAAGTGGAGCATTTTTGCCCAATGTTCAGTATAAAAACAACCAACCAGCAGGCTCTTTATAATTTAAAGGTTTACTTCCTTGAAGACTCTTCACAATTTAAAAGCTTACTTCTTTGGTTATTGTTGTTTCTTGTAACATAGTCTCACTAAAGATGCCAAGAACAAAGTAACATTTCTATAAGCCCAGTCAGGAAAAAAAAAAAAAATTTAACTCTTCTCACACACGATGCTATATACCCCCTTTTAAACATACATACACATACACACACACACACACACACACACACACACACACACAATTCCATCTACCAATTTCTTCAGTTGGAAGCTTAGAGAAAATCACTCACATCAACTTCCTCAAGAATAAAACATGTTACCGAAAGTAACATATCATCATTTAAATACATTGAATCTATCTTGACTAATAGTTCATTCATTTTCTGTTAATTTTTTAATGGGAAAAAGTCTACCATATTGAACTTGTTTAGGGTAAAAAATACCTGTTTAGTGTTAAAGGATGTTAAATGAATAAATTATAAACCCTGTGAGTCCCTGAGTACAAGACTACCTGAATACTAGAGAAACAATGTATTATTTTTTAAATTGGGCATAACTTGCTCATATAATGAAAATACTGTGGAATGATGCACTTTACAAGTGCATTTTAGCTTAGGATATTATGCGTGTAAATGTACTGCATAAATATGCCCACACCATTTAATGCAACTTACAGGCAAAACAATCAAAAAGATGTAGAGAGGCATTATGACGTACAATGGATCACAGATATTTAGCTACCGGAAACAAGTTACAATTAAGACCTATTTTAACACTTTTAGTTTTATAGCATGCACAGATTTTAGTCTAAAAACTGAGAACATAGGAGAATGCCAATACGTACTATAGTACTTCCAAGGAAAACCAGCACAGAGAGAAGAAACTAAATGCTAAGTATTCATCCTTGTGTTAAACTTTTAAAATTTATCCCTATGTTAGTACTTCTGGCGACAATTTACTCAATCCATATGAATAATGCTGACATACGTGAGCTCAAAGCATCTCTAACAGCAACTTTTATACCACCTAAGTGCTTTTAAAAGCGGGTAACAGAATTCAATTTAAGTTCTGCTCTCAAATCAACTTGTAAATGGAAAATCTCAATTAGAGAAAACTTGAGACAGCTGTAAGAAGTGAAATGCCTCGAACAAGTTCTTGGACATTGCAAATAAAAATATTAAACCATAATATTATAGCATATAATCAACTTGGCTGAAAACCTGTTATGTAAATGGCATAAAGTCTGAAACTGTCTCAAGACAGCAAAACTCCTATTAACTTTGGAGAGAGTTTATGGGACCCAGGAGCTTCACCACCCAAAAGTGTTCAGCCATTTGACACTCATCTGAACAGAAAACAAAAACAAAAACAAATTAGTATTAGAAATTTGCATGGAACCCAGGTTGGGGAATAAATATAAAGAGATTGGAGCGCTCTGAGAAAGACTTCTTCACAAGGAAATGAATTGAAAGAGAAGTTTGTTTCTTTTTTTTTTTTTAACCCCAACTCCCACTTTACAAAATATTAGCCTTAATGGCGTTACAATTACCCAACCTGGTCATTGACAATCTCAAGAATAATTAACACTGTCACATTATTCACAGGCTGCTCTGTTAGGTAAATCAATATGCATTTGCTGTGAGAAAGAAGACTGTTTAAACACGTTATTTTAAAATTCCAAATTAGAAACTTCAATATGTGCAAACAGAACAGTACATTATACGTCGTGTCTGTTTTAGCCCACGTTCATTATGAAACCCTTTACCCAATAACCTCCCAATTAAACGTGAGGCTGAAAAATGAGCAAATTTACAGGATCTGTAACACTGGGCTCCCTCTAACCAAGAGCCTAGTACTTGAGGATTAGTAAGTATTCAAAGCCACAGAGGGGGAAAAGATAGATTTTTTTTTTTTTTGGAAGACTTAAAAGGAAAAAGTTGTCTCTCGTCAGCAGGTTCCAAGTCACTGTCCAAAGAAAACCAAAAGAGTAAACAAAAAAGAGTATGTTAAGTACACACATGCCTAGATCTTAACAACCACAAAGAGAGTGAAATATACACACGTTTCAAGTTGAGAAGCTTCATACATTCTTTATGAACAACTTGACTTCGATTTCAACTCTCAAAGGAAAAGGAACAGAGAAGATGAAGAAGGGGTAAAAAAAAAAAAAAAAGAAAAGAAAAGAAAAACTCTTTAAAGTGCTACAACTGTCACAAATAACACCGTAAACTGAGTTCTCACAAGGCTTCCTTCGGTCCTGTCCCTATTCATCACACCCCAAGTCTCCTAACCACAATGAAAATTGTCAGCACTCTCCACTGCGGGGAGGGAGGTGCATCAAAGTGGAATGGAGCCTCACGACCACCCCTCCCACCCTCACAGGAAGGATAAAGCACTGTCAGTAACTACTAACCCAAGTATCACAGATGCCCTGCATCTGGTTTAAATCACAAGCGCGCGCGCACACGCGCACACACACACGCACACACGCACACACACACACCAAAAAAGAAAGAGAGCGGGGAGAGACTTGTTTTAAAAATCTTTTCCAGGGCAGCAAAGAGCCCAGCCAAGAGGCCCCTGGTTTCAATGTGTGTGCAAAGGGTCGGGGGGTGAGGGGGGGGGCGGATAGGAGGAGAAGCGGGGGGGGGGGGGGGGTGGGGAGGGAAGAGTGCTGAATGGATATTAAGACTGTTTGCAGCACAAAGAAAACACAGTTTTAAAAGAAAAGAAACAAGAAACAAGAAACCGTGCAGCTGAGGATGGCCAAAGGAGAGCAGCCCGTTTTAGCACAAGGCAAAGAGGGGCGACGAACGGAGGGAAGGGGCGGTGGGAAAAGTTCACCGTCGTACGAGGGCAAAAACAACGAAACCCGTAAACCAGGCCCCACAAGTGAACAACAACAACAACAACCACCACCACCACCACAAACCACCAGCTCTGGGGTCCCCCCGGCACGCTGCCGCCTGTTTCGGTTTTGCGACCAGCAGGAAACGAGCAGCTCGGGGGAAAGGAGGAAAACACGAGAGAAAGAAAGCCGGCCAGCCTCCTCGCTTCACCTGACCCGCCTGCTCCGAGCCGGACCTAGGGGAGAGCTCCGCCGGCCGCGCCGGGGACCCGGGGCTCCCGCTCCCGCCCGGCTCCGCAGCCCCCGGCGCTCCCGCTCCATCCCTGACGCGCGGCCGCCGAGGGCCGGGGCGGCGCGGCGCCCACACCCCCGAGCCAGCCGCCGCGCGCTCGGTCCATTGTAAACACGCCGCGGCGCCGAGCCCCTCGGCGGCGGCGCCGCAGCGGCAGCCCCCGGTGTCAGGAGTGAGACCCCCGCACAGCCACACTCGGCTCGCGCACACGGACACACACACACACACACACACACACGCGCGCGCACGGACACACGCGTTCACACGCAGCCACACGCTCCCACACACATGTACAGACCGAAGAATATTCACCTTGGCTGTGGATTATTGTGGTGTTGTTGGTGGGTGATGGAGATGGTGGTGGTGGGGAGGAGGAGGAGGAAGAGGAGGAGGAGGAGGAGAGGAGTAGTTGTTGTTGATGGGTAACAGTCGCCAGGACTACGGTGACTATGGCGCTTGATTCACAAGGCAACGGTTGCTATAACTCACAAAAGAGAGAGAGAGGGAGAGAGAGAGAGGGAGCGAGAGGGAGAGGGAGACACTCGCACGGGGAGGGGCGGGGAGGGAAGAGGGGAGGAGGCGGGCCCGGCGGGCCGCCGGAAGGGGCGGGCTCAGCACCGTGACGGACAGCCCCGACCCCGGGCCGGTGTTGGGAGGCGCGGAGGGAGGAGTGCGAGGCGGGGTTCCGAGCCAGGGCCCCGAAGAGCTGCGCTTAGCTTTGGCAGGGGCTGAGGTCACCCCACAGTCCTCTCGGAGGTGCGCTCGCTGCACGCGCCGACGAGGCAGCAGGGGAGGGGGACTTTCTGTGTGACGAAGGCTGCCAGTTCCGGCAGCCGGCTTTGTGCAGAGAAGCCCCAGAGCCGCGAGAGGGGAACGACTAACCCGGGAGAGGGGGTGTCGAGGGCCATTCCAGACACTCTTGTGGGGAGACCAACTACGGCGTAATAGAATTCACTTTCAAGAGCGCGCTCCTCCCTTTTTTTTTTTTTTTCCTGGCCTGAAACGTCATTTCCGGGGCGGGGCGGACGGAAAGTCCCGGATGTGCCGCCGCTCGCTCGCCCTTTTTTTTTTTCCTCTCTTTTCTCTCCCCCACCCCCCCCATCCCCCCGCCCCTTGGTTTGTGAGGCGCCGGCGGTGGTGTGCCCAGTTGCATCCGCCTCCCGCCTCCCAGGCGGCGCCTGGAGGCTTCGAGGCTCCGGGGCCCGCGCCGGACTGGAAGGTCCGAGCCGCCCGCGCCCTCCTGCTCGCGGCGCTCCGGCCCGCTCGCGACTCGGAGGAGCGCGGGCGGCGGGGTGTGAGCGAGCCGCCTCCGCCGCCATCTTAGAGCCAGCGAGCCCGGGGCGCGTGTGGGCCGCGCGCCGCCTCCCGCTGTCCCGCCGCGGCTTGGCGCGCGGACGGCCGGGTCCGAGCTCGCGCGGCCCCCGCTCCGGAGCCAGAGGCGAGGTGCACCCCTCGCTCCCTGCGGGGCCGGCCGCTGCCTTCGCCGGCGGAGGAGAGGCGGCCCCCCTCGGCGGAAGGCGTTGAGGGTGGGGTAACTCCCACCTGCCCGACCGAGCGCCCCGTTCGTCTCTAACCTCCCCCACCCCGAGATAAGGCGCTCTCGCCCGGCTTTCAAGCCGAGCGAACCGGGATCCGGGCTCAGCCCACCGTCCCAGTGCTGGCCTCGCTCGCCCTCGGCCCTGCTGACCACCCGCGCTGAGGGCCTGGGGTTTCCGGCCAGTGGCTTCCGCAGTGATGGATGCCGCCCGCGCCCCGCCGCGCCCACGGCTCCCCGGTCCTGGTCCGCTGCTCCGCGCCCGGGGTCCCGCAGGCACCTTCGCCCGCGCCCCCGGCCTCCAGCACGGCCGCTAAGCTGCTTATCCGAGACAATAACATTAGAACTAGAGCTCGAGGAAGTCCTCTCTCCTGAGGCTTAATTTTTGCACCTGCAAAATAAGGGCTCGGGGCTGAGATAAATTCCCGGGGCTAAAATAAGAATAGCGACCGTTCCTGAGCTCTTACACTGCCCCCAGACATTGTGCTTAGCGTCTTACATACATTATCTCATTTAATCCTCGCGGCACCGCTATTAGGTACGAAATATTCTCGTGTTAGGGAAAGCAGGCCCAGAGTCTTCATACATAGTGGTTTTATGTCACCGATCCGTGCCATGCAATATTAGATAAGGGTATTTTATGAAGCGACTCTTTAAACAATAGGCCGAAGAAAGTCATGTTGCCGTAAGGTGATCTCGTAAGGACCCCACAGAGGCTTACGCTCCTGTGTTCTAATGCAATAGTGCACGGTGGTGAGCTCGGGGCTACACCTCAAAGGTTTAGGAGGTAGACCCTTCTTTGAGCCTGAGGCAAAGGACAGTGCGGTGCCCGACAGCAGTTAAACCCTCCAGGTTGAGAAGAATCATTGTGACATCCACGTGGAAGATAAGGTACGCATTCCAGCCGTAGAAAAACTGGTAACCATTATGAATACTCGTTTCTAGTACGTTCACAGGTGCAAGACCTCTCTCCTCGTAATGGGGTGTGGGGCACTTTGCTCGCGCTGCATGGCACTGAAGGGCCTCTGCTGTTGCGGTCCAATCTTAACGGGTCGCATGTCCCTCCCCTGGCCGTCAGCTCTTGCTTCTTCACTGCTCTAAGGGAACGCAGTGGTAGTGGCCTCCCCACCCTTTTAATTGACTGCTTTCGATCTGCAGGCCAGAAAAACCGCAGAATGAAGCTTGTGCAAAACTGTGTCCCCAGAGTATAAATAGGTATTTTGAGGAACTCTTAAAAAAAAAAAAAAAACCCAAAAGTGTGTGACCTTTACATGAGGACGTTGTAACATCAGGTTTAAGCTGCTTAGAGACTTTTCTTTTTTCTTTTTTTTTCTTTTTTTTTTTTTTTTTTTTTTTTTTTTTTTTTTTTTTTTACCGACTCGATGTGACCTTTGCCAGAGTTAGGAATCAATAAACTTAAGTGAGTTCTTTAAAAGTTGGGATTTAGAATATTTCCTCCTGTTTTAGGATAATTGATGATGTGACTTGTACACCACTAGTGAGGTTCTGTAATAGGAAATTTTCGATGTGACCGCCAAACTGAATCAAATAACCAAGCTACCAGTTCTAGATTCAGAAACATGCCGGATTATACCTGGATGTATTGTTTTCTGCTGTAACTAGTTATGAAAGGACCCAGAAATCCCTTTACCTATAGCCAGTTCTTTTTTTTTTTTTTTAATGTTTATTTATTTTTGAGAGAGAGAGAGAAAGTGCAAGTGGGAGAGGAACAGAGAGAGAGGGAGACACAGAATCCGAAGGAGGCTCTGGGCTCCAAGCTGACAGCACAAGCCCCACATGGGGCTTGAACTCACGAACCATGAGCTCACGACCTGAGCCGAAGTCCGACATTTAACGCCTGAGCCACCCAGGTGCCCCCCACTGTAGTCAGTTCTAATAGGATCTTTTTGGCCATTGTTAAGCATCCTTGCACGTTCACATACGTTGTACATATATTTCTGAAACAAATTATGGGGGCGCCTGGGTGGCTCGGTTGAACGTCCAACTCTTGGTTTAGGTTCAGGTCATGATCCCACGGTTCATGAGTACGAGTCCCACATCATGTTCTGCGCTGACACTGAAGTCTGCTTAGGATTCTCCCTCTCTTCCTCTCTCTCTCTTTCTTTCTTTCTCTATGCCCCTCCCCCTCTCATTCTGTCTCTCTCAAAATAAATAAACTTAAAGAATTTTTAAAAAAGAAATTATGGAAGTCACAGA
This sequence comes from Puma concolor, assembly GCF_028749965.1. NCBI lineage: Eukaryota > Metazoa > Chordata > Mammalia > Carnivora > Felidae > Puma > Puma concolor. The sequence continues at coordinate 8,041,444 of NC_141679.1, read as the reverse complement.
AAACACCCAGCAGTGTCTAGCATTTATCACCTGTCAGGAGGCTTAATAAGAAAAGATACCCAACCCCCAAATACTTCACATTCCTTGACACATGCAGTAAAGTGCCAGTGCAGTCACTATTTGTTGAGTATCTAAAATGGGCCAGACATCGTTCTTGTCTATAAAGTGCTCAGAGTCAGTATCTGTGAATTTAAAACATTGTGGCCTTGGGAACATGGACTGTTTTTGCTCTCAGCTCGGGCTGATTGGCAGAGACATCATTTAACGCATTTGTATCTGCACCACTTGAAAAACATGAAGCCTGGATTATGTATGGATGAATACTTTATAAATCACTCTTAAGGGTGAATTTCCTTTTCAGTATTGTCTTAGGTTATTTCCTCCTATTGGTATCTGCCGCATATTGAAAAACTAAGAAATAAACATAAATGCTTATAAAAGGAAAAGGTGAATGTGGAAAGATAAAATACTGATACGGGATAGGTTTACTTCTGAAAAATTGTAGGTATGAGAGTGTTGAAAATTAACATATTGGTCTGTGACAGCTTACCCCTGAATTTGTGGTGAATCTTTGTGTGAAGCAGAAACCACTCCTGTTTTAAACTTTTCACTTGATTATAATATCTAATTTTCTTCAATTAAGAGATGCCTAGAGTCTTAATTCTCATATGTGAAATGAATAGTTTCATCTCAACCTGTATTTATTGAGTACTGATGATATGCAGGCCACTGGGGAATTAGACTACTAGATTACTAATTGTCTTTACAAGTTCTAAAATTCTGAGTATATATGACTTATCAGTACTAATAGAGAATGGTAAAGGGCAAGGTAATTCAAAACTGTAAATAATTAAAATTGCCACTGTTCCCTGGAGAACTCCCAAATCTACCCATCCCCACCCAAAATATATTTTGGTTTTTTTTTTTTTTTAATTTTTTTTTTCAACGTTTATTTATTTTAGGGACAGAGAGAGACAGAGCATGAACGGGGGAGGGGCAGAGAGAGAGGGAGACACAGAATCGGAAACAGGCTCCAGGCTCCGAGCCATCAGCCCAGAGCCTGACGCGGGGCTCGAACTCCCGGACCGCGAGATCGTGACCTGGCTGAAGTCGGACGCTTAACCGACTGCGCCACCCAGGCGCCCCATATATTTTGGTTTTAAAAACATTGCGGGGTGCCTGGGTGGCTCAGTCGGTTAAGTATCTGGCTCTTTATTTCGGCCCAGGGCATGATGTCACAGTTTGTAAGATCAAGCCCCATGTCAGGCTCTGCATTGACACATGGAGCCTGCTTGGGATTCTCTCTCCCTCTAGGTCCCTCCCAGGCTCATGCTCATGCTCTCTCTCTCTCTCTCTTTCAAAAAATAAGTAAACATCAAAAAAAAAAAAAAATGTTGCAGTATTTTCTCTTCTGGTAGATTGGCCTTTCTAATTGTGTTTTCAGTAATACAAGCCAGGTGTTTACTCAGCAGTTTTGAGGTATGTCCATCCTTATATATAACCAGGAATGAAATTTTTACCCCGGCACGGAAAGATGGTAATAGAATCCTAAGTGGACTAACTTTTCTCGAGACCAAAATACACACATGAAGCTCTTTCCTTCAATTAATGCAGAATGTCAAATATAATAATTGCAACATTAAAAACAAATACCTGGAAACAGCCCAAATGTCTGTCAGTAAGAGGATGGAAAACAAATTGTGATACATTCACACAATGGAATACTATTGAGCAGTTCAAAGGAACTGACTCGTGAGACATAAAACAACATGGACGAATCTCAAAAACAACGTTCAGCAAAAGAAGTCAGGCACTAAGAGGACATACCACATGAATCCACTTGTGAAAAGTCCAACAACAGAGAAAACTAACCTGTATTTAGTGTTTCTCAGTGATGGCAGGGGTGATGAGATGGGATTTACCAGGAGAGCACGTAAGATAACTATCTAAAGTGATGGAAATATTCTGCGCTGTCCAACTTGGTAACCACAAGCCTCGTATGGCTATTAAAATCTTATTGTAGATCAATTAAAAATTTAAATTCAGTTCTGCAGCCACACTGGCAACATTGTAGGTACTCGGTAGCCACAGATGGCTAGTGGCCACCAAATTGGCTCACACAATTACAGACCATTTCTGTTGCAGAACTTCTACTGGAGAGTGCCGTTCCAGATTTTGTTTTAGGTGCTATTTATATGTGTGGTTGCCATTGTCAAAATTGTATACAGTAACACTGCATATGCATTATATGTTGATAATAGCTGCCCCCAAGCCCCAGACATCACCATTAGACCTATTTATTACCGTATCACCTACCCATTTGAATCCACCTTTGACATTTCACTCAACACGGCAGAGAAAACGAGAAGTAATAGTAAAATTATCCTCGGCAAATTTTCAAAAATGTGTTCAACGTGACCATACGGTAGACAATGTTGATTTGCCGCTCGAAGAAATGAGTTCTGCCACATTACAATCCTGAAAGCAACTAGAAGCCAAAGGAATTGCTTTTGAGGGCGTAAGTGAATGAATGCTAGATGAATAAAGAGATTTTTTTTTTTTCCTATTTCCCTACTGGGATGGAAATGTCCTAAACATGTTGAATGTCGTATAATCTTATTCTGAGGTAACGTTGGGAGTATTTGAGAGATATGCTGATTCTATGACCAGATTGAGGAAGCCATGTAAACTCTTTAAGTAACAGTTAAGACTCAATGCTTTTAGAGGTGGAAGAAAAGGTTCATAAATCAAGGACTGAATGATCCCAATTCTAAGCTTCTATTTTTTGTGCATTTTCATGACACACTAGGTGAATCAGTTTAAAATACTAAAAATATACGATCTTGTAATACTTTGTGAATTTAGGAAAAATTTTGGTGGAGTAAATACTTAACTATAAATAAAGTTAATAGGCATTTCCACCAGCATTTCTTAACTTTATGAACCGCTGGCATATTTTTACAAGATAATGAATGTGAACTGTATTGGAGATTATTCTTGTAACTTAATGAGCAACTAATGTCAATAATGCATGCTGGAAAGTATTCTATTTTTACTCAGCTATTATCAAAAGTTCTTTATAAAGAATGTGATTTGATTTAATCCAGTCTTTAGCTGGGAAAGAAATGCTTTTTAAGTTGGTTCTGTTTCTCCCTTTATTTTTTCCCCCCTTTAATGTACTGTACAGTCTGGAAAAAAAACATCTCCCAAGTTCCTGTAGGGCCATTATTCCTATTTTAAGTATACTAAAAGTATCTTCCCACTGGAACACGTCAAATATCTCACCTTCCCCCAACCGACATCACAATACATTATAAAGCCTACATTTAAATAGTTTTTTAAATACTTATGTCAACAGTTAAAGCATATGACTGAATTTTTTTCACCCTTTTAAATATTTTTTTACCAACTTAACTCATCCACTACTAAAGAAAAAATAAATCACAGATTCAAATTACATGAATTTGTCTCTCAGTGATGTTTTGTTTTCAAAAAGAGAATTTATGTGCATGGAATGTTTTTCCCAAAAAAAAAATTTTTTTTTGCTCATAAACATTTTTTTAAGTTTATGTATTTATTTTAAGAGAGAGAGCACGAACAGGGGAGGGGCAGACAGAGAGAGATAGACAGAATCCAAGCAGGCTCCACACCGTCAGCACAGAGCCCAATACAGGACTCAAAATCACAAACCGTGAGATCATGACCTGAGCTGAAATCAAGGGTCTGGACTCAACCAACTGAGCCAGCCAGGTGCCCCTGCTAACAAACATTTTTATTTTGAGGGACAGGGAACACAAAAATATACATTGTACAGTGGAATGTTTAAAACACTTCTCTCCAAGCACTATTTGAAATGTCATCTAGAATTTTCTCCCATGAAAGAGATTAAAGGTGGGGCGCCTGGGTGGCTCAGTGGGTTGGGCACCGGACTTCGGCTCAGGTCATGATCTCACAGTTCATGGGTTCAAGCCCCTCATCGGGCTCTGTGCTGACAGCTCAGAGCCTGGAGCCCACTTTGGATTCTGTGTCTCCCTCTCTCTCTCTGCCTCTCCCCAGCTTGCTCTCTGTCCCTCAAAAATAAATAAACGTTTAAAAAAATGTTTTTTAACAGATTAAAGTCATTTTTAAGATTCATAGATCTGGCTTAATGTGTAAAAGTTCTTATTAAAATGTGGTTTTGCAGACCTCCAGTCACATCATATCAAACATATTAAAATGCACTCATATATCACATAAAGTATAGATAACTAAGAATTGGGTTACAAATGACACATGGTAAGTTTGTAGACATCTAATTATTTGTTCATCCTGATGTATAGCTTTCTTTTCATATTTTGAAGTCAACTTTTTTTTTAGGATCACCAACATTTTCAGAGAAGCTTGAAAAATGTGTAAGTCCTGAACATAGTGCTTGATGAATAAAATGGCCCTGAAATATATAGCAGGAAAACTAAATTTAAAACAATTTGCCTCTTAATTTGTTTTTTGTTCTTCCTATGGGGGGGGGTGGTGGAGGGAGTGTTAATTAACCAAAAAATATGGAAATCCAATGAGATAACAAAATGTCAGTGAACTTTGAATACTAGTTTCATAAAGGTGAGAAAAAACTAATATACTCAAGAAATAGATTGTTTTCTAAGATGACTTAAGTGCATTTGAACTCAGTACCCTAATTTGACACAACAATCTTTACTTCATTATCAAATTACACAACTGGATTTACATTACCAGGACACCCTATTTGTAGCTTCTAATGTGTGACACCATAATTACAGACTTCTTGTTAAATGTGATATCATGCTTCACCTAGAAGAAGTAACCTTAAAGAAAGAACACTAATTTGGGTGAAGATTGATGAAAGAGAAGAAACATGAATGTGAATAATTTAAAGTGATATATAAAAAGTCTGACAAGGGGTTTTTCATAGGATTACATATGCCTATTTTTGAAAGTGAATAATTTTTTTAAGATTAAATTCTTCCTGAAATCACATCAAAAAGATAAAAAAGTAAAATCGCATAAAATAACCATGTCATTTTCTTTCAAGTCAGTGCTGATTCAGTGACCCAACAATGTAACACAAAGCACTGTGTTTCTGGAAGCACCAGAAAATACATCAGCTTCTAAGGAACCAGCTACAGAGATAGGAGAACTGAATGACACATAAATAAGAAGGTCTAAAATGGAGTTTTATCTGAGTGGGCATTCTTACTTCCTTGGTAAACTAGGGAGGTGTCCAATATAAATAAGAGTGATTCTTAGAAGAATGTTTTTAAGTTAACTTTGTTGTATAATCATAACATTACAACTTGTTAGCACTTCTTGGAAAGAAAGAAAGGAGAAAGAAAGAAAGAAAGAAAGAAAGAAAGAAAGAAAGAAAGAAAGAAAGAAAGAAAGAAAGAAAGAAAGAAAGAAAGAAAGAAAGGGAAAGAAAAAGAAAGAAAGAAAGGAAAGAAAGAAAAGAACGAAAAAGAAAAAGTGCTACATTTGGCAATCATCTTTGAGAAAGAAATATCCCAAAAGTTTATCATAGACTTCAAAAGATATAATGCCTACCTGTCAGAAACAGGTAAGGTAGTCTGGGGGTTATAACATGTTTGGAAAAGAAGTTGACACAAACTTAAATATCTGCAAACATCCTTAATCTGATGCCAACAATAATGAAGCAATACAAAGGTAAGAGAAGGAAACAAATGTAACCAGAAAATATCGTCAACTGAGATGGTTAGTATGGTCTTTTTTTTTTTTTTTCAAGTATTGTGGTTTGTGGGTTGATTTGCTCTGCTTTTTTTTTGTTTGTTTGTTTGTCTGTTGTTGTTTTTTTCATTTGTGGAGAATGAACCAACAAGAAACTATGAACCAACAAGAAACTTAACTACAGTTAAGACTTGGATTAGCACTCTAGCACGAGTGAGAGACACATTCTGAAAACCAGTAGGAAGGAAATACTGACAATATGTGAAAGTTACTGAGCATGAAAAACACTCAGTTCCCAGATATTTATTGAGGACATCCTACATATGCCATAGGAGTTATTGAGGGGAGGGGAAAGAAAGCAGGTAGGGAGCAAGAAGAAAGTAAGATACAAAAGAACTTAAAGGTGGAAGTTCCTCCCTGTACCAGCTATCTTTTATTTGTTCCTCCAGATTCACTATTCTCCACCTTCCTTTCTAGAAGGCTGACCGTCATGGGCCACCCTGTTGGAGTCCCATGCTTTCTGGTTTCCATCAGTGGGTAACACTGGCAGATTGCAGTTAGGGAGGAGAGTGAGATCTGGGTTTCCCCCTTACCACGTTGATTCAAAATAGCTGTATCCCTTGACTAAAGATTCTGATAAAGCCTCCTTCCCCATGTGCCTTTGGGTTTAGGGGTGGTTACAGTAACAGCCCCACTGCTCCCTAGGTTGATGCCCCATCCTGTCTGGCTCCCTTACACCCACCAGCTCCTTTGTCCTTTAAGTCTCCTCAAATTGTCCTCTTTCTCATGTGTGCTCTCTTTCTCTCTCTCTTTTTACGACTATTTATTTATTTAGAGAGGACAGAGAGAGCATGTCCAAGTGGGAAAGAAGGAGAGACAGAATCCCAAGCAGGCCCTGCACTGTCAGTCCAGAGCCCCACGCGGGGTTCGAACTCACGAACCATGAGATCATGACCTGGGCCAAAGTCGGACACCTAACCGACTGAGCCATCCAGGCGCCCCTGTCTAATCCTGTCTTATAAGGACACCAGTCATACTAGATTAGGGCTCAGCCTAACCAACTCATTTTCACTACAGAGCCTGTCCCCAAATACAGTTGCATTCTGAGGTAGTGGGAGTCGGGGCTTCAATATATGAATTGTGGGGTGGGGGCAGACAATTCGGCACATAAAAGACTAGTTGAAAGAGAAAGGCATGGAATAAATTAGAAAATAATCTGAAGGTTAGGAGGACAAAATACATATAAGACAAGGGTAGTATTACACTTTGAGCAGAACCTTAGAAAGGGGAAAAGAGGGGGACGAGCACAGTTTTAGGAATAAATGCTTCTGTAGGTGCTATTAAGCTCCTCCATAAGGAAACAGAGATTAAACTTCCCGAAACAACACATCTGTGGAGTCTAGGATTTCAACCAGACTAAGAATCGGGTCACTGTGTTGAGCCGCCTTCCCCTAGACTGATCTTACACCCAACAGTCCCCCTTATGGGGAATACGGTTACTTTTGAAAGTTACAGCCTAAAGGAGAGATTCGTAGTTGATTTTGCAACAGCGCTACACCGTCTACCCAAGGAGGGAAAGCAAAGGAAAGGAAAAACTTCGGCGAAGCCTTCTGCACATCCATCCTCTCATTCTGCTGCTTCTTTTAGCCTCAAATGGGCACAGTTTTGTTTACCCACAGTGTGTCTCTTTCTAAACTTAATTTCTGAGACCTTTACTTTGGAGCCCCTTGTGAAGCTCCAAAAAATGTAACATGCCTCTTCTTTGTACTTCTCCGCCTCTGATCAGCCCCAGAGGGCAAGAAGGTGTTTTAGATCTGAGCCACAAAGGAGCCTCCCTTGGCCGTATTCTGCCAGAACCCTTCTCAGAAACCCAGCTGGGATAATCTTTGGTGCCATCCAGGGGCAACTTCTGCACTTAATTGTCAGATTTCTCTTGAGAAAGACTCAGCTCTCAGTCAGGAGTCATCCTTATGGTGACAGTCCCTGTTGTGCTCCGTTTAGCAGCAGGACACCCTTTAAGAGTGTTACTGGGCTTTGTTAACCCCTCTCTTAGAGAAACCGGAGAAAAAAGGATTTTAAGGGCATCTTGATTTTTTTTTTTTTTTTTTTTTTTTTTAATGTTTGGAAAGAGGGAAAAAACTGGACCAGTGGAGACTGTTCCAGTCCCTTCCCATCTGGCCACACAAAAGGCTTCAGAAAGGCCACTGGATCTACTCGGAGGATATTAAGTCGCTATAATTCCATAAAGAAATAATGCAATAAATAAGGGACCCATTTACCCACTTGCCGTAAGAAGTTCTGAAGGCAGAACACAGAAGGCAAAGGACTTGTGATGTCTCTCACACAATTTGCTCTCAGGCTACAGATAGCACAGACCCTTACAAATGGCTTTATTAAGATGGGATTGTGAAATGAACGTATCCCTGTACGACTGCGGTTGTTAATTTCTACTCCTTCCAACCAATTTTTCCAGCTAACAGAGGCATTTGTAAAGTACATTCACACTCAGCATTATGCCGTCCTGGGGTACAAATAAATGCATATTCCTTTTTTTTTTTTTTTAAACAGCTTTATCGAGGTGTAATTCACATAGAGTAAAAGCCAACCATATTAAGTGTACAATTAGATACACTCTAGCAAGGTATGCAGTCATGTGGCCATGACCGTAATCAAGCTATGCAACATTGCTCTTACCATTAAAGTTTCCTTGGGGTTCTTTGTAGTCCATCATCTCTCACCCCCCTACACCTCACCCCTATCTGTGGCCCCAGGAAAACTTTGATCTGCTGTCATTATATTTTCCCTTTACTGGAATATTGTATAAATGGAAACATACAACATTGAAAGTTTTGGAGTTTTTTTTTTTTTTTCTTTTTTGGTCTGGCTTCTTTTACTTGTCAGGATATTTTTAAGATTTATCGGGGCGCCTGGGTGGCGCAGTCGGTTAAGCGTCCGACTTCAGCCAGGTCACGATCTCGCGGTCCGTGAGTTCGAGCCCCGCGTCCGGCTCTGGGCTGATGGCTCAGAGCCTGGATCCTGTTTCCGATTCTGTGTCTCCCTCTCTCTCTGCCCCTCGCCCGTTCATGCTCTGTCTCTCTCTGTCCCAAAAATAAATAAACGTTGGAAAAAAAAAAGATTTATCCATATGTTGTGTTTATCAGTAATTCCTTTTACTGCTGAGTAGCGTTCCATTGTATGGAATATAACAATTTGTTTTCTGACTTTTGTTATTATAAATAACGCCGCTATGATTGTTTGTGTACAAGTGTTCTTGTGGACAGATGTTTTCATTGCATTTCTGTGGATACCTAGGAGTGAAATTTCTGTGTCACGGTAAGTGTATGTTTTTACTTTATGAGAAATTTCTAGAATGCTTCCTAAGTGCCTTTATCATTTTGTACGCCCAGCAGAAATGTGTGAGGGGGCTAGAGTTACTCCACAGCCTGGCCAACCCTTTGGACAAGGGTTAATATGCCTTTTCAATTTTAGTTCTTCTAATGCAAATGTAATAATCTCATTGGGGTTTTAATTTGTGTTCCCCTAATGGCTAGCAATGGCGATCATTTTTTCACATGCTTGCTGCCCATGTGTATATCCTCTTTGTGACACGCTTGTTTATGTTTTGTATATTGTTGACTCGCTTGTTTTCTTAGTGACAAGAGTCCTTAACACAGTTGGGATGTAAATCCCTGTTTCTAAAATACTTGCAAGAAGTGTGCCTTTTCATTTCCTTAAAGTTATCTTTCAAAGAGCAAAAGAGTTTGGGGTGCCTGGGTGGCTCGGTTGGTTAAGCATCTGACTCTTGATTTCGGCTCAGGTGGTGATCTCACAGCTCATGAGTTGGAGCCCCCGCATCGGGCTCTGCGCTGACCGTGCAGGGCCTGCTAGGGATTCTCTGTGTCCTTCTCCCTCTGCCTCTCTCTCTCTGTCTCAAAAATAAATAAAAACATTTTTTAAAAAAGAGCAAAAGAGTTTAATTTTGATAAAGTTTTATTCATCAATATTGTATTTTAAGGTTTGCGCCTTTATCTAAGAATTCTTTGCCTAACCCAAGGTCATTTGACTTTTCTCCTATTAACAATAGTTTATTGGGGTGCCTGGGTGGCTCAGTCGGTTAAGTGTCTGACTTTGGCTCAGGTCATGATCTAGTGGTCTGTGGGTTCGAGCCCCGCGTCCAGCTCTGTGCTGACAGCTTGGAGGCTGGAGCCTGCTTCAGATTCTGTGTCTCCCTCTCTCTCTGCCCTTCCCATGATCATGCTCTGTCTCTCTCTCTCTCTCTTGCTCTCTCAAAAATAAACATTAAAAAAAAATTTTTTAAACAATAGTTTATTATTCTAGCTCTTAAAGTTAGGTCTATGAGACATTTTGGATTAATTTTTGTGTAGGATGTGGCGTAAGGGTTAAGGTTCACAATACCCAACTGTTCCTGTACCATTTGTGAAAAAGACTATCCTTCTCCACTGACTTGCCTTTCTACCTTTACTGAAATCAGTGGCCCAGACATGTGTGGGTCTATCTTGGGATTCTGTTCTGTTCCACTGGTATGTTTGTCTGCCTTTGCCCCCATACCACATTATCTCGATGACTGTAACTTTATAATAAATTTTGAAATCTGGTCCTATTAACCCTCCACTTAGGCCCTTTCTCAAAGTTGGTTGGGACATTCTAGGTCCTTTGCATTTCCGTGTGAATTTTAGAGTCAACCTGTCAATTTCTACAAAAAGACTTGCTGGGATTCATGTTGGTATTGCATTGAGTCTGTAGATCAATCCAGTGAGAAGTGACATCTTAATAGCAGAGAGTCTTCTGACCCACGGAAAAGACATATCTTTACTATTATTTAGGTATTCTTTCATTTCTCTTGGTAATGGGTTTTTTTTTTTCATTTTTTATATACAGGTCTTACACATCTTTGACATACTTATCCCTAAGTATATCATAATTTTTGATGCTATTGTAAATGATATTGTTTCTAATTCCTTTTATTTGTTGCTGGTGTAGAGAAATGTAATTGATTGTTTATATTGATCTTGCATCCTGATACGTCGTAAAAGTATCATTTAGTTATGGGTGTCGCTTCCATCACATAGTCTATGTAGAGAATCACGTTGGCTGTGAATCAAGACCATTTTATTTCTACCTTCGCAAACAGTAAGACTTCCTCTCCTAATTCTCCCTCCCCACTAAGGTCTCAGAGATGAACACTGTTAGCAATTTCTGGTTCTAATTCCTCTGGTAGTTCAAATTGAAATAGCGTCTATTGATACTTGACAATGAAAGATGCAAAATTTACCCTATTTTCCCCTTCCTGCATCCTGCTTTTCTCCCTGACTCCAATTTTTCAAATTACATTATACTTTTACATTGTCTAGATGTATAACAATTTTTCTTTCCATTTCTGATCATATAGTGGGGTAGGTAAGCTGAATAAACGCCCTTCAGTGAACGCCTAAGAACTCTGGGTGAAGTATTTTAAAACAGCTTATTAAATGCATTGCTGAGCTGGCAAGAAAGTAGGGGAAATTCTTAGACTTAGGAAAGAACAAAAGCCCCAATCAAAAAAAGTAAAACCAGTGTTGAAAAGAGAAATATACCATTCCTTAGTAAGCTAGAATTTCAATTTAATGGTCACTTGGAGACTGGAGACAAAGCCTTGGACCTCATGAGATGAGAATTATAATCTGAAATCCTTCCACAAAGCCAAGACCTCAAGGCTACACCCTCAATGAAAATGTGAATTAGGTAAAAGAAAACAGTCATACAAGAGAGAGGACAAAGAAGACAGAGAGGGCACGGGGGCCTTGGACAAAAGAGATCCCCATATACAATCTTTTGCAGAGTCAATTAAAACCTCCTTCATTTTTATTTATGTAATCATTATTTTCGGTGATTTTTTGATGAGTGTGGCTTCATTTTAATATTTTCTGTACTTTTCAGTTCGTCTTAGTCTCTGAATCCTTTTTCCCTGTGGTTATTGGATAGTGATGAATTTATGAACAGAAGAAGGAAGGAAGGGTAGTTTACCTTACTCTCAGCCCCGACCTTCAGTTTATCCACAGACAGCCAACATACAGTAAATACCACTGGCTGTCTTGGGCTTAAAGCAGATGAAAATGAATTTGAATTTAGTTGTTAAAATGTTTTTGTGCTTGCTAACGTGATCAGTATGCCACTCTTTGATTTTTGTTTCTCTTTGCTAGATGCTAATCTGAAATTTTAAGACGCAGAAAAATATCGGAAAGCTTTGTGTTTCCTTAAAAAAAAAATTGAAATCTCACTTCTTATATTTGTGTTTGTATGAAAAAAGTATCACTTTGACAAATACATCAGCAATAGTGAGTACGTGTCAAAAACTAGGAAGTAAAGTTATAGAAATTAAAATACAATACGAAAAGTTAGAAGTACAGTTTTTTTAAAAACCCACCAAATGCAATCCTTTGCTCCTCTGAAATATTATTCCTTATTGGTTCACAGTTTGGAATCCTTGTACGCTCCTAACTCCCCACAAATTGATTTTTCGTTCCATAAATTTCTTCCACAGACTATAGAAAAGTTTCTTGATTTCTTTTCTTTTTTTAATTTGTTTGTATTTATTTTGAGAGAGAGAGGGAGGGAGGGACAGAGTGTGCAAGTGGGGGAGGGGCAGAGAGAGAGAATCCCAAACAGGCTATCAGCACACTGCCCAACTCGGGGCTTGAACTCACAAACCCTGAGATCATGATGGGACCTGAAATCAAGAATCGGATGCTTAACTGACTGTGCCAGCCAGACACCCCAAAAGGTTCTCAATTTCTAATTTCTGTTTGGGCTATAGTTTTACTCCTTCACGAATTTGGAATTTTGTGAATTCTAAGTGGGATTTTTTTTTTAAAATTTTTTTTAACTTTTATTCATTTTTGAGAGACAGAGAGACAGAACATGAGCAGGGGACAGGCAGAGAGAGGGAGACACAGAATCCAAAGCAGGCTCCAGGCTCTGAGCTGTCAGCCCAGAGCCCGACGCGGGGCTCGAACCCACCAACTGCAAGATCATGACCTGAGCTGAAGTTGGACGCTCAACCTACTGAGCCACCCAGGCGCCCCTCAAACGGGATTTTAATTTTTTTTTTAACATTTATTTATTTTTGAGACAGAGAGAGACAGAGCATGAACGGGGGAGGGGCAGAGAGAGAGGGAGACACAGAATCGGAAACAGGCTCCAGGCTCTGAGCCATCAGCCCAGAGCCTCAAACGGGATTTTAAATGAACTTGGAGGCTATATAATTAGGCACTTTTTCTCCCTTCTCCAGTTCTGAAGGCTGCAGATGGTTACTTTTAAAGGAAGAAGAGGCATTTCCCTCTTCATCCAAATACACCTTCCTTCTCATATTAATGTGTTACTAGTGTTAGACCATCCTACATTTAGCTTTTCACCAATGGCCTCCAAAATGATTTAAAATACATTGCACTTCCTATTAAGAAAGGTGCATATTATCTGGTCAACTTCCTCCTGGCGATCTAGCATCACAAGAATTTACTCAATTTATTTTCAATTTGGGTTTTAGAACTAGCTTTATTTCAGTGTTATTTTGAGGAAATCACATCATCTCTCTGGGCTTCAGTGTTTGATCTCTAATGATCTATAAAAGGATTAGCGATGTTTAAAGTTTAAGGAATACCTCACTTTAAAGTTGATCGCCCTAAAAAGTGTGAGCAATGCAATAGTTTCACTGCAACTTTATAATTTAAAATGGTTACACGGTTTTTGGTGAAACAACCTGAAACAGTATCACGGTTTTGAGCTCCTTCTTGAATAGATACATACATATTTAAAAAAATTTTTTTAATGTTTATTTATTTTTGAGACAGAGAGAGAGACAGAACAAGAGCAGGGAAGGGGCAGAGAGAGAGAGAGAGAGAGAGAGAGAGAGAGGATGCAAAGCAGGCTCCAGGCTCTGAGCTGTCAGCACAGAGCCCAATGCGGGCTCGAACCCACAAACCTTGAGATCATGACCGAAGTCAAAGTCGGACGCTTAACTGACTGAGCCACCCAGGTGCCCTGACACATACATATTTCAGTGCAGTTTAGTTTTTGAATTTGTATAATTCCCACAGATGTTTAAAATGCTACATTCTACTTTCTATTAGTAAAACTCAATACAGGAATATTGCAATTGACATACTAGAATTTGAATTTTTACTAACTCTGAACCTTGTATAAAATATTTAACATAGTAAAATGTTGATGAAACAGCTATTCATGAAAGCAAATTTTATCCCTATTAATAGGCTTTTATGGATCTAATTAATGTAATTGTGTTTCACTATGGCAAACACCATGTGTTTGCATGGTCCATATATTTTTCTGTAAAGTTAAATGTGGCAAACTACCTTCTAAAAGCTGTGGGAAAGTTTTTGAAATACCATTGAAATTTTTCAACCATTTAGAAAAATAATTTAGACTTAGGAAATATTTTGGACTCTTTGTGCTATGTAAATCCAAAGTATTGTTTAGATATTCTTAACATATGTTCACTTTAACCACACTTGTCGCTATGTTTCTTTTATGTTTGATCTCTCAACATGTATACTGTTATTAATGTGAGATATAAATCTGTATATATATATATATATATATATATATATATATATATATATCCATCCATCCCTTAATAGTAGTTACAAATAATGATTTAAAAAAATCAATGCAGCATATAAATTTGCAATTTTTTAAAAATATGGTTTAAAAATTTCTTTAATGTTTATTTATTTTAGAGAGAGACAGAGTGCAAGTGGGGGTGGGGCAGAGAGAGAGGGAGACACAGAATCCGAAGTAGACTCCAGGCTCTGAGCCATCAGCAGAGCCTGATGTGGGACTCGAACTCACAAACCGTGAGATCATGACCTGAGCTGAAATTAAGAGTCAGACGTTTAACCCACTGAGCCATCGGGGTCCCCCTGCAATGTTTTATGCCCATGTTCAGGAGGAACATGATTTTACCTGAGGTGAAATTAAATAATGCAGTAGTGAGAGGAGATGTTTTCCAGTGGAATTTTCCTGTGTTATCCTGGATAATAATGACAACTAACATCTATTGAAGATTCTCCCTGTGCCAGTCAGTGAAATGTATATTCACTCATCCTTCCAAAAACCCTAAGAAATAAGTACTATTGTAATTCCCACTTTTGGATATTGAGAAAATGAGGCCCGGAGAGCTTAAATAATTGTTCCTAGGTCACAATTTTTGCAGCATTGTAGAGTCAGGATACATACACCTAGCTGAGGGCCTACAATTCACTCTGGTGCCCCTCCAAGGTATGGACAGTTATATAGGTTGACTAAACACAAATCCTTTTTTTTTCCCCCAAATAAATGAGTAGGCCAGCTTGAATTAATGATGAATGCAGACCTTTCAAAAATGCTTTAAAAGATATGCCTATTGGGACGCCTGGGTGGCTCAGTCGGTTAAGCGTCCGACTTCAGCTCAGGGCATGATCTCATGGTTCCTGGTTCGAGCCCTGCGTCGGGCTCAGTGCTGACAGCTCAGAGCCTGAAGCTGCTTTGGATTCTGTGTCTCCTTCTCTTGCTGCCCCTCCCCTGCTCACCGTCTGTCTCTGCCCGCCCCCCTCCAAAATAAACATTAAAAAATCTTTTTTAAAGATATGCCTATAAAGATAGCAAAAGGTAAAGTATGTGATTGCTGAACCTTTTGGTCTGATTCATTCATTAATCTAATGAAAATCAGGTACTCTAGGATCCTATAATGCCTCCAAAATCGCCAGACACTGATTTTTAGAACAGAAGAACTTCTCGTTTATGATAGAAGATATATACCTAGTCTGAAAACAAGAATCATCGTCTTCCTCCCTTTCCACGTGCTCATTTAAAAATCTGCATGTTCAGGAAGGCCCAGACTTCTCTGCTGATGGGCATCTCTACCTAGAGTCCCACAAACACCTTCAACTCAGGATATCTATCCGACACTTGACCTTACCATTTTTATCCTAAAATTTAATTTTTTTATCCTTTTCCTGATGAATGGCATCACCTCCATTCTAGTTGCCTGAGCTAGAAATCTGGTGGTCATGTTAGACTCCTACCACTAACCTCCTGTAGCCAGTGAGTCACCAAGTCCAAAACACTGTCTCTTTCATCATTTATCTCTTTCACGCTCACTGTTTTTCCTCCTTCCCCGCTGCCACTGTTTTAGAACAGTCCCGTCTCCCCGGGATTAGCTGAGCAGACATTCCCAATGGTTTTTCTTTTATCTGATCTAGAAACTGCTACTAGCATAAGCTTAAAATAGAAATCTGGGGGCGCCTGGGTGGCGCAGTCGGTTAAGCGTCCGACTTCAACCAGGTCACGATCTCACGGTCCGTGAGTTCGAGCCCCGCGTCGGGCTCTGGGCTGATGGCTCAGAGCCTGGAGCCTGTTTCCGATTCTGTGTCTCCCTCTCTCTCTGCCCCTCCCCCGTTCATGCTCTGTCTCTCTCTGTCCCAAAAATAAATAAACGTTGAAAAAAAAAATAGAAATCTGATGATGTCTTTCCTCTATGTAAACTCCTTCAGTGGTTCTTCACAGTTTTTTTTTTTTAACTTTTTTAAATGTTTATTTATTTTTGAGAGAGAGAGAGAGAGACGGAGAGAGAGAGCAGGGAAGGGGCAGAGAGAGAGGGAGACACAGAATCCAAAGCAGGCTCCAGGCTCCGAGCTGTCAGCACAGAGCCCGACATGGGGCTCGAACTCACGAACCGTGAGATCATGACCTGAGCTGAAGTCAGACGCTTAACCGACTGAGCCACCCCGGTTCTTCGTAGTTTTGAGGGTATTGTTCAGATTCCTAGCTGAACACACAACATTTACTACCATTTGGCCTAAGCCTATCTTTCTAGACAATTGGCCGGTCGTCCTCCCTGTCTGGTGGCGCAGGATGCCTCTCAGGCTAAGCTAGCGCGTACCCAGGAGGGTGACTGGAACGGTAAGGTATATCTCAGTTGTGGCTGCCGTTCATAGAGCCAGTGGGCAAATACCAAGAGCTGTGTCTTCTGGAGTGCATGGTGAGGTCTGCGATAACAGCCCAAACCTGAGAGCCAGGCTGAGAGCAGAGAACGAACCCTGGAGCCAAACCGAATTCAAAAACTGAGTAAATCAAGGATGCAGGAGGGTTGGAAGGAAGGTCCGTCTCAAGGAATTCCTGAGGCGAATCACAAATGTTTGTAGCCAACTTTTTGTGTTATTTCCATGCCAACTGCAAGGACATGCTGGGCTTCATGAAAATGGATTAAAGCAGAGGAGGTTGAAGCCGCATGTGTTTATCTAGGGATGCTACTCTGTTTCACGTGTCTGTGGCTAACCCAGGTCATTGCTTTTCCCCGAAAGTCTTCCTTCCATTTCCCTCTTCCCTAACTCCGACTCACCCCACACAAGCCTGTCAAGCATCACCTCGTCTGTCAGTAGTTAACAGCCAACATAAATTGAGCATTTCCAATCTTAGTGGCACTCCATCAAATGCTTTCGTACATCATCTCACTTAAACCTCATTAAGAAAGGTGCCTCTGTTTTCTTCACTTTGCAGATTAAGAAACTGATGTTTTGAAGGGCACCAGGGTGGCTCAATCGGTCAAGCATCTGACTCTTGGTTTCAGCTCAGGTCACGATCTCACGGTTCATGAGATTGAGCCCCACGTTGGGCTCTGAGCTGACAACACAGAGCCTGTTTGGGATTCTCTCTCTCTCTCTCTCTCACTCTCTCTCTGCCCCTCCCCTGCTCTCTCTCTCTCAAAATAAATAAACTTTAAAAAGTTAAAAAAAAAACAAACCAGATGTTTTGAGAGATGACTCAGCGTGCACAAGGTCACACGACAATTACATTATAGGGTACGGAATTAAACCCGGACATTCTGGCCCTCAGGTTTGAGCCTGTTAACCACTGCTGGCCCTTACCAATTCCCCAGGGTGATAGGAGATGCCTCCCCATGTGCATGTGTGTTTACACTCTTGTGACCCCAACCCTCTCTAATATAATCTTTTATTCATCCGTCTCTCCCAGTGGTTGAAAAACTCCTAAAAATCAGGGGTCAAATACCTATGACAAAAGTAGAATTTCAATAAGCATCAGTTTAATTAATTAATCATTACTGTCCATCAAGTCGCTAGGGTGCATAATTAAGGACTTTGGGTATTGAACCAAAAACATTCATGTCAACTAAATCTGGACTGTTGTATTATTCTTCTGTCCTTTGAGGATATTTCTTTAATAAAATCTGGGCTCAGTCCACAGGAATGAGAATATTCTCTCACTTAGACTGTATTAGATATGGATAAAATACCAATTTTCTTTGCCTTCATGCTTTATGCAATCAACCGTTTGCTTCAGGTAATCATTATCATACTACAGTTTTCAAGATAATTGTTATATATACAGTAGATTTAAGTAAAATGTTTTTCCTAACTCATTTTGTATCCAGCTTGGCCTTCATGAACTAGACTGTTTTTTCCTTTTTCTAAAAGGGTGGCTTAGTCGGTTAAGCATCTGACTTTGGCTCAGATCATGATCTTGCTATTTGTTTGTGAGTTCGAGCCCCGCGTCGGGCTCTGTGCCGACAGCTCGGAGCCTGGAGCCTGCTTCGGATTCTGTGTCTCCCTCTCTCTCTCTGCCCCTCCCACACTAGTGCTCTGTCTCTCTCTGTCTTTCAAAAATAAGTAAGTGTTAAAAAAATTTTTTTAAGATGTTTTCAACCAATTGTTTCAAATTGTAAATTTTCGGATTTTATTTCAGTCCACCAATAAGTGCCTCCCAGGCTTTTAAGGGAAAAATGGAGGCGGGGGCAAACCTGAAAATATACTACCAGGAAGGATATGCATTGTCCAGGCCCAACCAGGCTTGAGGAAATTGGCCATTAGTCTTGTTCAGGTAGGTGCCTCGAGCCCCACAGGAATGAAGCGAGCAGCAGATCTACAAGCAAGGAAAGCAGCTTGTAAGCTCTTCCACACCCTGCCTGCCCTTGCGCTCGCCCCCTGAGACGCAGCCAAGTGGTGTTCCTGTGCTTACGAAGTGGTCCGAAGGAACACGAAGAAGCTTCATCTCATTTGTTTCCAGATTTAATCCTGCTTCCATCAGTCCATCTTTTCTTTTTTCCTTTTTAAACAGGAAGTACAGACTGACAGAATAGGAATGCTCACCCAGGGGCACCCGGGTGCCTCCGTTGGTTCAACATCCAGCTCTTGGTTTCGGCTCAGGGCATGATCTCATGGTTTGTGGGTTCGAGCCCTGCATTGGGCTCTGTGCTGACAGGATAGAGTCTGATTGGGATTCTCTCTTTCCTTCTCTCTCTGCTCCTCCCTTGTTCTCTCTCTCTCTCTCTCTTTCAAAATAAATAAACTTTAAAAACTTTTAAAAAGGGGGCACCTGGATGACTCAGTTGGTTAAGCATCTGACTTTGGCTCAGGTCATGATCTCGCGGTCTGTGCTGACAGGTCTGTGCTGACATGATCTCACAGCTCCTCTGTGCTGACAGCTCGGAGCCCGGAGCCTGCTTCGGATTCTGCGTCTCCCTTTCTCTCTGGCCCTCCCCTGCTCATGCTCTGTCTCTTTCAAAAATAAATAAACATTTAAAAAAAATTTTTTAAACGAATGCTCACCCAAACAATATCACAGGGCAAAACAAAAACAAAGCAAAAAAAAAAAAAAAAAGGTTTAACATTTTTGTGAGCTAATTACAGCACTTCTATTAGAATAAAGGAGAGAAAGACATTAGGAGTTGTTCCGTCAAGGCCACGGATCTCACCAGGACACCTTGCAAGCTGGAGGAGGAGGCCCCACCTCCAAGGACGACCTCATTTCCCTTCAAGAGTAGAGGGCAGCCCTGGATCCCTGCCTTCGTCCTGGTGCTTTCCATCAGAGCAACCGTCCTGTGGCTCGTCACTCCCTTTGGATCCCCCAGCACACGGGCTAAGTCTCCAAATCTTTTCCTCATCCGTCATGATCTAGCCACACACTGAGACCTTGGAAGATGTGTGCAAGACAGCTGAAGGACAAGTGGAAGGAGACTTAGTTGGGCAAGAAACGATCACCTGTTGTGTCAAACTCCTGAGATGTTATAGCTGATCTGACCCATCAGCTGGCTCTACCCTAACCTAACTAGGTCTCCCCAGAACTGGGGTGGGTCTGCAAACCTGGGGGAAGGCTGTCTTGGGTCACTGGGTTTTTGTTCAATCTTTAATAAAAACTTTTTGAATGGCTCAGTCCTGGCTCTGTTTCCTGATATTAAAGGAAGGACCACAGGTCCATTTGGGGCCAGACTATTAAGGAAGAGCTGCTCATGTCTCAGACTAGATTTCTGGTGGTCCAGAATTAATTAGTGATACACATCAATGAAGAGACAAATCTGGGGGACAGAGCAGGACCATGTATGTGGTCCAGATCTTTGTTCCAAAGAGCAAAGTCCAGTTCCAACTCGAAATTCTAGCTTTTATGTTTTGTGTGGTTTTTTTTGGGGGGGGGGGGTTCCTTTTTTTTTAAAAAAAAAATTAATGTTTATTTATGAGAGAGAGAGAGAGAGGGAGACAGAGCGGGGAAGGGGCAGACAGAGAGGGAGACACAGAATCTGAAGCAGGCTCCAGGCTCCGAGCTGGCAGCACAGAGCCCGACGCGGGACTCGAACCCACGAGCCATGAGATCATGCCTGGAGCTGAAGTCAGAGGCTCAATGGACTGAACCACCCAGGTGCCCCAGGGGTTGTTTCCTTTAAGTTTTATTTTTATTAAGGAAGATTTTTTTTTTTTTTTACCAAGATCTTATCTGGTATACCCTTACGCATCTTTTAAAATATAAATGACTATGATTTTTTTTTTTTAATTTTTTTTTTCAACGTTTATTTATTTTTGGGACAGAGAGAGACAGAGCATGAACGGGGGAGGGGCAGAGAGAGAGGGAGACACAGAACCGGAAACAGGCTCCAGGCTCTGAGCCATCAGCCCAGAGCCCAACGCGGGGCTCGAACTCAACGGACCGCGAGATCGTGACCTGGCTGAAGTCGGACGCTTAACCGACTGCGCCACCCAGGCGCCCCGACTATGATTTTTTTTAATAAATAAATAATAATAAATAATAAATAAATAATAAATAAAATTTATTATTTTAAAAAATAAGTAAAGTTTTATTTATTTATTTTGAGAGAGACAGAGACAGTACAGTTGGGGGAAGGAAAGAGCCAGAGCCAGAGACAGAGACAGAGAATCCCTAGTAGGCTCCACGCTGCCAGCACAGAGCCCAGAGTGGGGCTCAAACCTGCAAAGTTGTAAGATCATGACCTGAGCTGAAACCAAGAGTTGGAGGCTTAACCAATTGAGCCACCCAGGTGCCCCTAACATATAAATGGCTATTATTAATGTAATATTACAGTAGCAAAAAAAAAAAAATATGTTGTCTTAAGTAGATTTCATTTCCATTGAAATATCATTTACAATTTCAGGTACATAGTTCAAAGTTAAACTCAAGTGTAGCCACTGGTCAAATTGCCACGTAACACATGTTGGTGGGATACAAATTGACTTTACTGCTATCAGTATGGTCAAGTGCTATCAAAATTTAGCAACAAAAATCAGTGAGATAGACAAATACATCTGAGAAATTAATCCTCCTACGGGAAACATTATGAAAGTTAATTGGTAAAGAAAAGTGAAATGTGTAAATGAAAATTAACTTTCACACTCAAAATTATTATGGAAGCATAAAAAGAAAGCCAGGAGAGAACGTGCTGCCACAAATAAACTTTCATCATGACATTCTGTGGCAAAATACAAAAACAAACAAATGAAAAACTACAGGGAAAAAAAAAATCTGTCTTCAAATTAAGACATTTCATATGTTGAGGTGGTCCCAAAATACAGCACATCAAACCCGTGTTGTTACAGGAGAAATCACAGGCAGCTAGAATCACAGAAAAGTTACTTTCCTTAAATATCACAACAGGAGATTCCTTTAAAAGCTCAGATTGTTTACGAACGAGGAAGAACAAGTTCCCGACTTTCTGAAGAATGTTTGGACTTTGGGTCCTGAACCCCCCCACCCCCCACCCCAAACAACACTAAACAACGTCTCAACATATTTCATTAACATCGCGTGAAGTCTTTGTTGTAGCATCTGACAAAGTTTCCGTGTTGAGCACTTCTGACATTTACGGTTCGAACGATTAAAAAATATAAAAGTGATACTCTCAGAAGCATTTGAGCGGTAAGAAAGGAAGCCTTTTCCAATGAATTTTACAATGCACCTGAATGGAATTAGCCCATCATTTTAAAGCTTAAATCATATCCAGATGGTTTTTCAGAAGACACTTAGAGCCAGAATCAACTTAGAAAACCAGGGACGCTCATATCTACACAGATTTATAGTTAAACGGTAATTGTTCCTTTGTCTTTTATAAATCACTAACAAGAATAATACTGTTAATTAATGGTGAATCAGGCTCCAGTGATCTATTCATATTCTCCAGCATGTTGCTCTGGAGGTGGTAAGCAGCGAGGGTGTTGATAACTGTATTGACTCAACTTGGAAAGAGATTAAGAATCTCAGTATGACAACTAATATGTATTTTCTTGTTATAAAAACATTTCGCTCTTCTGTTCAAAATCTACAGTGTCTTGCTTAGTCTTTTTATATAGCAGCTCAACTCCTCTGCCTAACCCTTAAGGCCCGTTGTCAATTCACACCTTATGCCCCTCAATGTCCTCGCTCAGATTCATTCTCTCTCTCTCTCTCCCCGACATAGATCTTTTTGCATCACTAAAGTTGCTCCATTCCTTCCCTTCCATCCATATCCACGCTGTCCTCCAAATCTGACTCAAAAATCAACCACAGGGGCGCCGGGGTGGCTCAGTCGGTTAAGCATCCGACTTTGGCTCAGGTCATGATCTCACGGTTCACGGGTTCGAGGCCTGCGTCGGGCTCTGTGCGGACAGCTCAGAGCCTGGAGCCTGCTTCGGATTCTATGTCTCCCTCTCTCTCTCTGCCCCTCCCCTGCTCGCACTCTATTTCTCGCTCAAAAAATGAATAAACATTAAAAAAATAATAACAAAAATATACACTTCAATGGAGGTTTGTTCCAAGCCTTTTTAAAATAAAAATTAATCAATTTTTAAAGCAGTTTTAGATTTATGAAAAACAGAAAACACATTTCTCATATCTGCTTACACTCCCCTACAATTTCCCCTGTTATTAACATCTTTCATTGTTATGGCACATATATTACAATAGAGGTGTAATGTGCATTGATGAGCGAATATTGGTACATATTAACTCAAGTCCATTGTGTCCACTAGGGCTCGCTCTTTGGATTGTACTTTCTATAGGTTTTGACAAATGTTTAATGATTTGTATCTAGCATTCCCACACCAGACAGCATAGTTTCAACGCCCTTAGGATCCTATCTTCTCCTTCATCCCTCTGTCCCCTTGATTCTCTGGAAACTGCTGATCTTTTTACTGTCTCCATATTCTCGCCTTTTCCAGAATGCCATATAGTTGGAATGTTACACTTAGGTAGCCTTTTCAGACTGGCTTCTTTTACTTAGCAATCTGCACTTAAGATTCCTCCTGTCTACTCATGGCTTGATAGCTCTTTCTTAATCACTGAAGAGTATTTCATTGTAGGAGTGTACCACAGTTGGTGAGCCCTTCGCCTATCGAAGGACCGCTTGGTTGCTTCCAACTGGGCAACTGTTAATAAAGCTGCTATAAGCATTTGTGTGCAGGATTCTGTACAGGCCAAAGTTTCCAACTCATATGGGTATGTTTCATGCCTTTTTGAAGAGACATGGCCTCGGGCGTGATGTCTTTCCCCTCCTCCCCCAACCAGTTAGAAATGGCAGATGGCATAGTCAATCTGGAAATCTTCCCCAGGTTTTCACTGAAGCCAGTGTTGCCTTGGCAGGGATTACTGAATACCCATTTGCCTTAAGAAGTCCACCTAGAGAGTATTTCCAAGGGCCAGCTCACTGGTACCTCTCACTCCTATCCACCCTTACCCAAAAAGTTTCCAGCAGGGAAAGGGCACCTCGTGAAGACACTTTAGGGAAAGCAACCAGCAGGGATAGGGGACTATGGGACGGCACCTTTAAAGATCCCTCAGGCCCGGCGGCTGTGGCGAGACGTGCCCAGCAGGTGTCTGATGGCCATCAGATGGGCCCCATGATCGAATCAGTCGCTGTACATCACCGTTGACAGGAAGCAGCCTGGGTGAACCCAAATGAAGCCAGAGCCAAGAACGGCTCTCAGACTTTAAAGGGAGGTGCCCATCTGGTACCTCATTGTCAAGTGGGACAGATGTCATCGTGGAGACCAACCAAGACAAAAGACAAGGCAGGCAGAAACACCCGCCTAAGCCTCTCATGCCCCTTATCACCAAAGAACTGCAAGGACCCCGTTGCTTCTGTCTTGAACACAGACTTCATCTTTGGAAACGGGAAGAGAAAAAGGAAAGAGATCTATAGGGATTTGAACTTTGCTCTAAAGGAATACTCCCCTGAAATGGATCTTAAGAGGCTTAATCTGCAGGATTTGGCGTTCTCCCTTTCATCTCTTGCCACTCACCCCTAATGGGAAATGAGGTCCTGTACCTGTAATGATGTCTAGGTCCTTAGAAGGAGGAGGACAAAAAGAAGGAAAAGGGGAAACGGGCAATCTAAGGGAGGGAGCTTGTTACATGTGCATTCTTTTTCTTTTTTTTTAACGTGTATGTATTTTGAGGCGGAAGGGGAGAGTGCGAGTGGAGAGAGAGAGAGAGAGAGAGAGAGAACCCCAAGCACCCTCACTTATCTTGAGCAAATTAAATAACCTGTGAGCATCCAATTCCTTCTCCATAAAATTAAAAAACAAAACAAAACAAAACCCAACTCCTAATGTCTGTTTCACGAGCTGCTGGGATGATTAAATAAGATGCATGTAAATCTCCAGCACAGTCCTTCACACCAAGTGTTATTAAGCTCTAAACTTTCCACTTGGTACAGGTCATATGGGGTATTTGACCTTAAATGTTTCATCGGTAAAATGAGGGAATTACTACCTCTTTCACACGTAGTCGTAAGGATTCAAGGGGGTAACTAAATAACGAGTGATCACATAGTAAACGTTCACAGCAAATCTGTTTCTTCCCCCCCCCCCCCCCACCTGCTCGGGACACCTAGAATTGACGAGAGGCTCTTTTAGCCCTTCCTTAAGGGTCTAAATTCACACAAGCTAGTTTCTGTTAAGAATTTCTGAAGTTTCTAGTGTGTTAGGGAGTCTGGTTAACCTCACGAACGAAGTGCACTTATAATGTGGACACATCACACCTTGTTTCTCCGTGCATTTTCCTTTTCCATTCTTACCCCACACTCCTCTCCCTTCACTTCCTGCGGTCCTCAGCCCTACCCAGACCTTTTTGCTGCAGGCCATGGGCTCCATACTTCTTTTACTAGCCAATCCTTCCCGTCTGCTGACCACTGAAGGGTTGGTGGCCTGAAAGTGGATCCCTCTTGGGTCTGCAATTAGTGATAATGTGCTAATTAGTGTGTCATTACTTCTTCCAAGGTGTCCCATTTTAACAGGCTACTCTGGTAGATTTTGTGCTATATCCCAAAGGAATATTTTTTTTTTTTTACAGTTCTGATGTCACTCTTGAGTGCTAATAATGAAATATTTTGAGGTTAGACACTCTTTGGGAGCCCCTCCTATCATACTCTGAGCTGTCTAGTCTGCCAACACATAGTATACCCTGGTCAAGCCGGTAAAAACACCGGGACACCTGAGAACGTTAATTTACCCCCATTTTACCCAGTGCCAAGGCGGGGGGGGGGGACACCTGAGAACGTTAATTTACCCCCATTTTACCCAGTGCCAAGGGGGGGGGGGGCGTGGAGCTCTGCATGCATAAACCAAACAAGGAAATTGACTAAGTGGAAGCAATTTTACTGACCTAGAGATAAAATTCTGGCCCTCAAACCCTCATTGGAGTTATATACATTTTATGTTGGAAACCGAAGAACACTATAAAATCCCCTTTGAATAGACATTTCACAAAGGGAGCGTATCAATAATGTGCTCATTGGGAACAGATTGTATTTATTCTGATAAAAGTCAGCTTTGTGCAATGATGGTGTCTGCCCTAAATTTGGGACGTTAAAACCTCCCAAATCCGTGGTGATCGTACAGGGCTTTCGTGCTTATCATCTTTGTTCTTTCCATGAAATATAGATGCAATTACCATTGCCTCTTATGTGGAGAATAAGAAAACACACTCTGCTCCCTTTGGCTCTCATCCAGAAAGGCGGGCTTTCTACTCTCTCCCCAGCCTGGCAGGGTGTCCATGGTGAGTCCTAGTATCTCTGATGAATCACTAACACTATGCATTTATTTACGTATTTTTTAAATTTCGTTTAATGTTTACTCATTTAAAAAATGTGTATTTAATTTTGAGAGAGAGAGAGAGAGAGGGAGAGAGAGAGAGAGAGAGAGAGAGAGAGCGGGGAAGGGGCAGAGAGAGAGAGAGGGAGACACAGAATCCAAGGCAGGCTCCAGGCTCCGAGCTGTCAGCACAGAGCCTGACGTGAGGCTCGAATTCACGAACCATGAGACCGTGACCTGAGCTGAAGTTGGACGCTTAACCGACTGAGCCATCCAGGTGCCCCACTAACGCTATGTATTTAGAGAAAACTTTAAGAGATCTGAGAACTGATTCATGACAGCATCTTGCCTAAAATATTTGAAAACTCCCTTCTTAATCATGAATTCATTTACTTGCAGTATTTGTTGAGCCTGCCTATTTCCTAGGCGCGAGGCTAGAAAGTGTGGTAAATACAAAGAATCCTTTCCCCGAATAGCTCCTAACAATCTATTCGAAAGGCAAGGTATACACAAGGTAGCTGGAATGTTCCTCTCACCCAGGGGATTGGCAAACTGCAGCCCCGTGGGCCAAATCTGGCTCACAGCCTGCAAGCTAAGAAAGGTTGCTCGTATTTTGAAGGGATTGTAAAAAGCAAAACAAGACAAAAACAAAGAACATGTGACAGAGTCTGTAAGTGGCCCCCAGAGTCTAAGATATTTACCATCTGGCCCTTTCCAGAAAGTTTGCTGACCCCTGCTCTACACAGTTCTGGATGTTCCTAATAGGATACAGTCCTTCTCCAAAGGCAAATGCTGGAGAACCTTCTCATGGTCCCCATATACACACCCATTACCCAACCTCCTCTCTGATGTGTTTCCAAGGGTCACATATGTTTCTTTATATCTTGAGAGAGAATTTCAGTCTGCCTGGGCACTGTGTCCTACTGCTGACTTGTGCAGAAGGACAAACGCAGCAAAATGGGAAAGCAACCTTGACCGTTAGTTGTGTCTACACTGGTAGTTGTGTCTAAAGCACAGAAATGAGGTGAATGCATGCTTTTCAAGGTTTGGGGGAAAGGCAGTTTCCCAGCTGACCTCTCCAGATGCAGCTGACAAGCAAGAGGCCAAAGTGTTGGAGCTCGTAGCCATCAGTTCTCAGTTGCCACAATGGCCACCATTTTCAGCACACGCTCCATCACAGACCCAGAATTCCTGCTCCCTTGGCCCCCAGTGTGATTCTCACCTAAGTAGTTGTGGAGGATCTTTTTATACCAGAGATCCTATATTCATCCAAACCTAGTTGCCTCGGAATATTGGCTTGCAGAGGGTTCTAAATTCAAATCCATTTTCAACGCCTACAGATCAGAAGATTTCATGAAGATCAGCCAGGGCGCTAAGGCAATGGGGCTGTGTCATGATGGCTGCAATGGAGAAAATCACCATTGCGTCACTGCTGCTTGGACCCTGAGGCTGAGTGTCTGATGCTACTTAACGTCTTCACGGGTCTGCCTCGCTTGTGCTTCGTGACCCCTTTGGTCCCTGTGGATGTTTGAGTTCGTAACTCCTGTTTTAAATCCTCAAAGTGCAAGAGATCGACTTTGCACCCATTAGGGTGGCTACTGTCAAAACCCAAAGCAAAAAAGAAAATGACAAGTCTTGGCGAGGACGTGGGGAAAATGGAACGCTCGTGCACTGCTGGTGGGAATGCAAAGTGGTGTAGCCACTCTGGAAAATAGTATGGCGGGTCCTCAAAAAAATTACAACTGCAATCACCACCCGGGTGCACACCCAAAAGAGTTGAAACAGGACTCCAGCAGATATTTGTACAATCGTATTCCTAACAGCATTATTCGTAGGGGCCAAAAGGTGGGAGCAACCCCATGACCCACTGACAGATGAACGGATGAACAAAAGGTAGTACGTATATATACGTACATACGCAATGGAATATTATTCAGCCTTGAAAAGGAAGGAGATTCTGATACGCGCCTGGGTGGCTCAGTCGGGTAAGCGCCAGACTCCAGCTCAAGTCATGATCTCACAGTTTGTGGGTTTGAGCCCCGCCCACATCGCGCTCTGTGCTGACAGCTCGGAGCCTGGAGCCAGCTTCGGATTCTGTGTCTCCCTCTCTCTTTGCTCCTCCCCCACTTGCAGTCTCTCTCTTTCTCAAAAAAAAAAAAAAAATAACAAACATTTAAAAAAATTTTAAAAAATAATACATCAAGACCACTTTCCCCATAACCGGCCAGTTAAATATTAACCACGTGATCGGGGGTAACTCAATCCCCCAATTCTATTTTCTTCCCTCCGAAACAGGCATGCTAAACCCTTAGCTCACTGCATTGTCGTGAGGCCGT
Organism: Puma concolor; assembly: GCF_028749965.1. Classification (NCBI taxonomy): domain Eukaryota; kingdom Metazoa; phylum Chordata; class Mammalia; order Carnivora; family Felidae; genus Puma; species Puma concolor. Next base: position 8,013,051 of record NC_141679.1, on the reverse strand, counting down.
GGTTTCTAAACTGCCTCATGGTGGAATCAACAGGTGAGCTTTTTCATACCCCCAACAGCAGATCGCACCTCAAAATGTTGGGGGTGGAAGCTAGACATCAGTAATTTCTAAGTGTTTCCTGGTGATTCCAATTTCCAGCAAAGCTGGGGAGTCACAGGTTAAGGAAATGAGACAACCTATAAAAAGCACCTTGCAGGTAGAAAGCGCTCAGTAAATAATCCATCTCGTTTACCAAATGTCTACTGGGTTCTCACATTGAATTGGCATTCTTTTTTTAATGTTTATTGGCTTTTGAGAGAGAGAGAGACAGAGCACAAGCAGAGGAGGGGCAGAGAGAGAAAGGAAGAGACAGAATCCCAAGAGGCTCCAGGCTCTGAGCTGTCAGCACAGAGCCCCGATGTAGGGCTCAAACCCACAAGATGTGAGACCATGACCTGTGCTGAAGTTGGACGCTTAACCAACTGAGCCACCCAGGCGCCCCTGCATTAGCTTCTATATTCATTACGTCTGTACACTCTCATCATATCCTTGTGATGTTTCATTATCCTGATTTCCCAAAGCAGGAAACCCCAAGTGATTAAGGAACTTGCTCAATGTCGATAGCTCATAATTCAGGGATGGTGATTCAAACCCATGTCGCCAGACTGAAGTCCCCACATTTCTGTCACATTGCATTAGGCTACGGACATTTTTTTCCCTTTTTTTTCTCCCTTGCTTTTCCAATCCTATAGAAACCAGTTCATCATAATGCTTTTCAAACTGACTAGGTTGCATATAAAGAAAAATTACATCTCTATTCTGTGGGGTTTCTAGCCACATCTTTAATGGTACTAATTTCCGCTCTGAGCCACAGAAAATAAGGGTTAACATGTGTGGCAGAAGCAGACTGAGCACGTCTATTTGATAAATAATGTTACTTGAGCTTCCAATGTGGGTTTTATCCCTTCACCGATAGGCCAGTTAAGTATGAACAGACTAGAAAGAGATGCATGGATGCCACTCAAGGCCCTACTGTTTTAAGTATCTTTTACATATGTAACATTTGCTATAAGAGAATTTGTACTGGCTTAAAGCGAACTAATCACCAACACTAGAGAATTAGGCACACATGTATACACATTTTATAGATGCACATAACTGTTTCGAAACAGACAAAATTCCTGGCGACACCATGATTATAACAAGGCCTGCAATCACCACGCTGCCCCAAACACGTTGTCACGACTGCCTCCATCTGTGGGTTACTTAAGACTCACGTCAATTTTTATCCTGTAGGAAGACACAGTCAACTGATTTCCCTAACTTTGGAAGTTACTCATTCCACATTTTTCTTTATTATTTTTTGGCATGGGAGGCTATTTTATTGCTCTGACCAAATGTCTATGCCTTGATAGCAAAAACATTTGCTTTCTTCTCATCTTACTTGATATTTTTGGAAGAACAATTTGACGACTCCCATGAATGATTCTGAGTTAGCGGGAGAGCATCTGTTGCAGGCCGGTCCTTCCTCTTGTCAAGTTCGCGCAGAACCTAGTTTCATCATTTCAAAAGCAAAAGCAGTGCCTGATCTGAGGTGACAATAAAAGGACCTTAGGGACGCCTGGGTGGCTCAGTCGGTTCAGCGTCCGACTCCAGCTGGGGTCATGATCTCACGGTTCCTGGGTTCCAGCCCCACCTCGGGCTCTGCGCCGACAGCTCAGAGCCTGGAGCCTGCTTCGGATTCTGGGTCTCCCCCTCTCTCTCTCTCTGCCCCTCCCCCGCTCATGCTCTGTTTCTCCTTCTCAAAAATAAATAAACATTTTAAAAAATTAGAAAAAAAAAGGACTCTGGATTCAAAGTCTTGACCCCTCACACCCATACAACCTTAACACGTTAACATCTCATTGGTAGACACCAATAAGTACTGTTTATACTAAGAAAGCATGTCTATAAATAGGACTCCTGAACGGGTCTATCTTATATCCACTTACTTAATTTGGGTCTTGACATTTATCTTTAAAAATTTTTTTTTCATATTTATTTATTTTTGAGAGAGAGAGAGAGAGAGAGAGAGAGAGAGAGACAGAGCACAAGTAGGGGAGGGGTACAGAGAGAGGGAGACACAGAATCCGACGCAGGCTCCAGGCTCCGAGCTGTCAGCACAGAGCCTGACGTGGGGCTCCAACTCACAAACCGTGAGATCATGACCTGAGCCGAAGTCAGACACTCAACTGACTGAGCCACCTAGGTGCCCTGACATTTATCTTTAAATTTTTGATATTCAGGTGGGTTCTATTTTCAAAACGTTTCAATGGAGAGACATGCACATTCATTGCATTTGATAGTACTTACGTGTTAAAATTGGTAAAAGAAGTCTTTTTCTTTTTTTTTTTTTTTTAAATTTTTTTTTTCAACGTTTATTTATTTTTGGGACAGAGAGAGACAGAGCATGAACGGGCGAGGGGCAGAGAGAGAGGGAGACACAGAATCGGAAACAGGCTCCAGGCTCTGAGCCATCAGCCCAGAGCCCGACGTGGGGCTCGAACTCACGGACCGCGAGATTGTGACCTGGCTGAAGTCGGACGCTTAACCGACTGCGCCACCCAGGCGCCCCGAGAAGTCTTTTTCAAAGAAATGTCATACTTTGTTAGTAAGGACGAAGGGGTTTATTTCTTCATTGTTCATAGCGTTAATTTTTTTCATCCAATTTTTAGCATGCCTTCAGTGGCCCATTTCTGCTACATGTTTACTTTATTGATTTTTTTTTAAAGATGTATCGATCATTAAAGATCTTTGGGAATATGTTCAAAAATGTTAAAATACTGGGCTTAATAAAATTACTACAGGCAGCATAAGCCAGATTGAGAATTATCTTGCCAAATAGTATTTCTCAGCAAGCCATTTGGAGAGACTTTTTTTTAAAGTAGCTGATACCTTGATCAAAAATATAATTTCTCCCTTCCCCCTTTTCTTAACATTAGTCTCCTTCTATACATATTAATTCCTATCTAGCCACATATTAATTCCTGTATAGCTAACAATTCTAAAGTATTCCTGGCATTTATATGCAGTCTCAAAGGGATTAAGAATTTTTCTTTAGAAAATCAATTTGGATTTCTGTTATACCTTTGGGTTCCAAAACCATGAGCTTTTTCCGAAGTAAGGAGGGGAGAGGAGAGATAATTCTCCTAGTAACGAACCCAGTATTTTTCTGAGTTTTCCTTGAGGAGAAAAGTGTATTTGAATGGCTGTTGACAACTCAGTCAGCTTTGTGATGCCAGAAAAGAAACTCTTGGCCTACTGTAGGTAACAGGTGGGTGTTGGGGTCATTGGAAATCTATCTGGATAGCGTGGCCAGGGAACGCCTCTTAGGTGGTAGATTTAAAAACTGAATTCTGAAGCAAGAAAAGGAGCAAATGGTGTGAAATGCGGAAGTGATGGAGAACTTTCTGGGCAAAGGGGAAGGCCCATAAAAAGGACTCTGAGGAAAGAGGTCCCTGTGTTTGAGGAATGCACAGTTCCTAAGCATGTCTGAAACGAAACGGGCAGGAAAAGAATGCCACGAGAAAGAATTATGATGGATAAGATGGCTCACGAGGGGCACAATAAAAAGTTCAAATGTTAATTTATTTATTGAGTAGAGTTTTAAGCAGAACAGTAATATGGTTTAACTTCAGTTTTAAGAAGATTACCGTGACCACTAGAATATAAACTAGAAGAGGCAAGACTAATTAAGAAGCTATTAAAAAACAGAAATCGGGGCGCCTGGGTGGCTCAGTCTGTTAAGTGTACAACTCTTGATTTTGGCTCAGGTCATGATCCCACGGGTGCATGAGATCAAGCCCCATTCCATGTCAGTTGGAATTCTCCCTCTACTCCTCCTGTTTGCACTTTTTCTCTATCTCTCAAAAAAAAAAAAAACCCCACATAAACATAAAAAAAAAAAAAAAAGAAAGAAAGAAAGAAAGAAAAGAAAAGAAAAAATGACCAGGGCACCTGGTTGGCTCAGGGGAGCAGATAACTCTTGATCTCAGGGTGGTGAGTTCAAGCCCCATGTTGGATATGGAGATTACTTAAAAATAAAATCTTAAACAAACAAACAAACACACAGAAATGACCTAACTGGTTCAAGAAGAGAACTATAGAACAAATCACAAAGGTTAAAGACTGATAACTTTTAAAAATTTTGAAATGTTTATTTATTTTTGAGAAAGAAAGAGACAGAGCATGAGCAAGGGAGGGGGAGAGGCAGAGAGAGAGGGAGGCACAGAATCTGATGCAGGCTCCAGGCTCTGAGCAGTCAGCACAGAGCCCAACGCGGGGCTCGAACTCACGGACCTCAAGATCATGACCTGAGCCGAAGTCAGATGCTTCACCAACTGAGCCACCCCAGGCGTGCCAAAGATTGATAATTTAAGCAGTACCAGGCACAGATGGTTTCAGAGCTGAATTCTTTCTAACCATCAATAAATATATAATTATTTTTAGTCTATCCATTCTAGACTGTAGAAAAACATGAACACTTTTGAATAAAGTTAGAATAGCTTTAATAAAAAACCAGACGGGGGCACCTGGGTGGCTCAGTCGGTGAAGCTTCTGACTTCTGCTCGGGTCATGATCTCACAGCTCGTGGGTTGGAGCCCTGCATTGGGCTCTGTACTGACCATGCAGAGCCTGCTTGGGATTCTGTCTTTCTCCCTCTTTCTGTGCCCCTCCCCCATTCGCCCTTTTCTCTCTCTCTCTCTCTCTCTCAAAATAGATAAATAAACTTAAAACAAAACGGATGAAAGTAACAAGAAAGAAGTTTCTACTTGCTGCTTTTTGAATGGAAGGTATCCATCAAGAGAGCTCAACACACCAAATATTGCAGGAGAAAAACCGCATGATTCTGTCAATGCTTTTCACAGAGTCATTTGATAAAATGCATTAGCCACTCCTAAGAAAAACTAAGTAAGACAGGAACACCAGAAAGCCATGTGGTAGGTCTTGGCAGCCGGAGGAGCAGGTAGTAAAAACAACTGTATCCACTGCTACAAAAGGACCAGTTTCTCTACCTGCCCGGCCCGTGTTCCAAGGACGCCTACCAGTGACAACCGGCATGGACACCTTCAGCACCAGTGGCAGGTGACCCAATACCAAGACCTATGACCTACTTCTGTTCCAGGGGCCTTCCAAGTGAGCAGTCCCGTTCCACCAAACACCTGTGCTCTGAGGACCAGCCCTTCAGTCCTCCTGACCGAGCCCGTGCATGGGGCAGTGGTCCCAAGGATGGGGCACTTTACAACTACTGTTGGGATATCTTCTTCCTTTTCCTCTCTCTAGGAGACAGGAGATTTTGGGGGGCTTGGCTAGTCAGGGTTTCACGACCTTGGTGCTAGGTGACGTTTTGGACCAGATAAGTCTTTGTCCTGGGGAGCTGTCCAGCAATTCTAGAAACCTTTGCAGCATCATTGGCCTTTATCCACGTGATGCCTGTAGCACGCAACCCTCTCCCCCAGTTGTAACATCCAGAAATGTCTCTGGACACTCCTGAATGTCCCCTGAAGGCCAAAATTACTGCAGTCAAGAACTGCTAGGCTAGAGGACAGCAGTATGACTGTGTTGGTCACAATTTATGGCTTTGTTGCATCTACACCAGTAAATTCTCACTTGGGAGACAAAAAGCGAAGCTATCTGTATTAGTTTGGGCTGACAAAACAAAATACTGTGGACTGAGTGGCTTAAGCAAGAGAAATTTATTTTCTCATGCTTTTGGAGGATGGAAGTCTGAGATCAGAGTACCAGCACAGTTGGGTTCTGGTGAGATCTCTTTCTGGCTTGCAGAGAACTAGCTTCTCGCTGTGTCCTCATGTGGTGGAGACAGTGCGAGCTTTTGGGTCTCTTCTTTTTCTCATAAGGAGACCAGTTCTCCACTCCCATCACCACGTTTAACCTTGATCACCTCCTTAAAGACCCTGTCTACAACACATAGCAAGCTATGGCTTCAACGTATGAGTTTGGGAGTGGCATAACTCAGTCCACAGCGACACCAATGCAAGATTTAAGAAAAACAATCTCTACTGAAACCCAACAACTACATTATATACAATGGGCATTTTTAAAATTAAAATCAGTAACAAGGCTGGGGTTTCTTCTATTATCACTATTCTTCAACACATTTTAAAGATGGATAAGGCTACAGAATAAAAGAAACAGTGTAATATGAGGAATGAAAAAATAATACTGTCTTCATTTCCAGTTGGTATGATTATGTACTTAGAAAATACAAGATATTCTGCTAAATATCTCTTACTACTAAAAAGAGAATTTGTTAATGTGACTGGCCACATACAAAATTAGTAGCTTTTCTATCAATATTATGTAATTAGAAATGAAAATAGGATATAATCCATTCATAAGCACAATTGAAAAATGAAGTATCCAAAATAAATCCAGGAAGACAGGAATTCGATCTAAATGAAGCAAATGATAACATTAAAATTTTTTTTAATGTTTGTTTATTTCTGAGACAGAGCACGAGTGGGGGAGGGGCAGAGAGAGGGTGACAACAGAATCCGAAGCAGACTCCAGGCTCCAAGCCGTCAGCACAGAGCCCAACTCGGGGTTCAAACCCACGAACTGTGAGATCACCACCTAAGCCGAAGTCAGTTGCTCAACCGACTGAGCCACCCAGGCGCCCCAACAAATGATAACATTCTATTGAAGGACATAAAACAAGACCCAAAATTGGAGAGATGGTCCTTTCTATATTAATACATTATATTTATTGCAGTTCTAATTAGAATCTCAATATAATACTTCTTTCCAATTGGTGAAAATAAGTTTTAAAATTCACATGGAAAAAGAATGTGCAGCAACTTTCCATTTTAAAAAATGACATTGGGGGGCACCTGGGTGGTTCAGTTCGTTAATCATCCATCTTCCGCTCAGGTCGCCATCTCCCGGTTTGTGAGTTCGAGTCCGTGTCGGGCTCTGTGCTGACAGCTCAGAGCCTGGAGTCTGCTTTGGACTCTGTGTGTCTCTCTCTGCCTCTCCCTCACTCACACTCTGCCTCTCTCTGTCTCTCAAAAAACTAATAAATGTTACCAAAAAAATTGAAAAATAAGTTTTTAAATGACATCAAGTGGGGACTCACTCTATCAGATACTAAAAGTACTCTGTACTCAAAACACTCGGTACTAGCGCAATAACAGACAATAGTTAACTGCATTAAAATGAAATCTAAAATGAACACAGTAAATGATAAAGCTGACATTTTGATTCCATAGAAAAAAAGGTTTTCTCTGTTAAATGATGTTTGCATTCCTAGTCAGTAACCTGAAGGAATATAAAAGTATCCCAACAATGCCTAAAGACAGAAGTATAAAAAATTTACAAGACAAAAATATCAGAAGAAAAATTAAGAGGCTTTTTTTTTCAAACCTTGGAATGGAGAGAAAGCAAGACAGTCAAGTCTTGAAAACATACAGAAAAAGCAGTAGGTTTGGTTACACGAAATTAAGAAAGAGAAGCTACTGCCGTTGCCCAGACGGGAGGGAAGAGTGGTCACAATGGTGGTGGCCGTGGCAATTGAGAGAAAAAGTTTTCATTCCCGTGGTAAGGTGGCAATAACAAGATTTCCAAAAAGATCAGATGTGGGTTTGAAAGTGGGGGAAAAACGTCAAATTAGATCACAGTTGCGTGAGATCATTTTTAAGAAAAGAAATACAAAATTACTCATCAAATTAGATGCAAAAGTGAGTATTTCTTTAGAATGAGAAAAGAAGCCACAACAAATTACAAATTTAAGAAGCTGCCAAATACTATAAACATCACTGAATCCAAGGAAATTAAAAAGACATACTATTTTTAATCAATCAACTGCTAGAAACGTTTTGGCAGTAAACTCTTTGTATCGCTTTTTATATGACAATGATTTTGTAAGATTATTTTGTAGATAAAGAAAAGGAAACTAATTCAGTCTTTGTTGTAGTCTGGTTGGTCAACTTCTGTCTTTTTATGATTGAGAAGTGGGATACATGAAACACGTGACGTCACATACAGATATACTTCTTATTTGTAGTACAGCCTCAACCTTATAGTCTATATAAAATATTCTGGTAAATTCTATTTCATGCAATTTTCATCCAAAGTATGGATTTTTTTTTTTTTTACAATTTAATATGTTTCATTATTGAGTATTTGTGGTGAGAGAACTTCTGTTTTGACGAGGCACCTTTATGTTTCAAATGTTCCAGTATTTAGCTAAGTAAATGCTCTAATATTTAGCTAAATAAACATTAAATACTACACATCTGATGACTGGAAGAATGTTCCACAGCCAAACTTCTGGGTCCCCAAAGTTCAAATATTACTTCTCCTCTCTACAAAATACCTCTCCGTGAGATAGGTCATACTCATAATACAAGACAACCATAGGTCCTGAGCCTTAGTGTCACAAAGCGAGGTGAGTCAGCATGGGGAGTGGTCAGGAACTTTCTAAAGTGCCCCCATGCAAGAATACCTAGTAAGAACTTAACTGTATGTAGGAGTATCTGTGGATAACAATGTTATCTCACTAAATCCAATCTAAATATATTCCTAACACAACTTCTTTGTAGCCACATCTCAAAAGTGTCTACGGCAATGGCATGAGGGAATATGATTAACGGTAAGTCAGAGATAAAAACAGTTTTAATTAATTGCAGATAAAATATGCTACTATTGCAAATTTAGAAAAAAATACATGATATACAAACACATTTAGGTCCCAATATCTTAGAAAAGGCTCCTGCAAATGAAGGACACTGAAACTTAAGCTTTATAATTCTTAGTAAATTCACTTCTGCTTGACAGAAGAATCATATATGATTCCAGGTTTCTGGCTAGAATAACACAAGCCAATCCCTTGTGTAAAGACGTCTCTCCTTGTTGAGGTTCATGGCATTTACCTAAAAAAACCAGGTGGCTGGGTAGCACTGGGAAGGGGAATCCTTCCATGATGGGTTGCCTGGACTACGAAGCTTCTTCCCTGTGGGTCAGAGACTCCCTTCCTCAATGTAGAGGCACCAGGCAGCCTGCCTGGGAAACTTTTCCTGCCCCTTCAGGCAGCACCATTATGGACCTTTGGATACCCTACTAGCATGAGATGAACCAAGTAGATACAATAGTACAAGAGCTCTGAAAATTAATTTGTAACTAGAACCACCATAGGGTGACTTATTGCTAAAATATAAGCTCTAAATAGGACCCAGTGTCTTCTAAAATAATAACCAAAATGTCCAGGATATGATTTTTAAAAATCCCGTTATATTCCAAGAACCCAGAAAATCACAACTCGAATGAAAAAGTGCAATAACCAAGATACATTACCCAACAAGGACTTTTTTAGAAGTAAGCTCTGTGCCCAGCATGGGGCTTGAATTCACAACCTGGAGTTCAAGAATCACATGCCCTACTGACTGAGCCAGCCAGGTGCTGCTATCAAACAGGGGTGGTAAAGCATTCATATTAAAAATACTTCAGTAAACCATTACAAATTCTGTTGAAGCAAAGTAAACAATAGAAAATCACAGAAGAGAAATAACAGTTTTTAAAAGAACGATGCTGAAAATGTAGAACTGAAAATACAATAGTAGAATTAAATATTTGCTTGATGGCTTCATAGTAGATTTGAAATGGCAGACACAGAATGAGTGAACTTGAGGACAGATCAACAAAATTTACCAAGTTTGAACAGTAGAGAAAAAAATAGACTGAAAAAAATTGAACAGAGTCCCTGAGCAAACGGAGGTAATAACAAACAAACAAAAATACATTAAGAAGGAGAGAAGAAAGAGAGTGGGCTGAAGGAATAGTGGTTGAGAACTTTCTACACTTGGTTAAAAAAAAAAGAAAGAAAGAAAAAAAGGGGGCAGGGGGGCATGGAAAGCCCTGAGACTGTATAATTAAGAAACTGAGCAAACTCCAAACATGATGAACTCAAAGGACTCCATGCAAACACATAAAATTATACTTCTGAAAACTAAGGACATAGAAAAAATCTGGAAAGCAGACAGAGAGAACTAACACATTAGCTACAGGGACCACCACTGTGAAGGTCAGTGGATTTCTTACCTGAAACGATGGTGGCCAGAAGGATGTGCCACCACATTTTTCAAATGCTGAAAGAAAATACTTGTCAATATCAAATTTTATATGTGGCAAAACTATCCCTTAGGAATGAAGAGGAAATAAAAACATTCCCAGATGAAGGAAAACTAAAAGCATTTGTTGGTAGCACACTTACTTTTCAAGATTGCTAAAGAACTTCCTTCAAACAGAAAGAAAATAATAAAAGAATCCATTTTGAGCATCAGGGGTTAAAAAGAAATGCCAATGGTAAGAACATAAATATGGGCACATACAAAAAACTATCCTTCTCTTCATGAATTTTGTAAATTGTATTCTATGATTAAAACATACTATGACCCTATCCTATACTCAAGACAATGTTACATAGAAGTGGGGAATGCAAAGGGAACTGAATGGAAGAAAGGATTCCATGTTTTACTCAAAGTAATAGAATGTTGATACCAGTAAAATGGTATAAGTTATATACATATTTTTAAAAATTTTTTATGTTTATTTATTTCTGACAGAGAGAAAGAATGTGAGTGTGGGAATGGCAGAGAGAGAAAGAGGGAAATACAGAATGTGAAGCAGACTCCAGGTTCTGAGCTGTCGGGCACAGAGCCCAACACAGGGCTAGAACCCACAAACCCTGAGATCATGACCTGAGCCAAAGTCAGACACTTAACCAACTGAGCTACCCAGGTGCCCCAGTAATATACATATTAAAATTTTTTTAATGTTTTTTATTTATTTTTTACAGAGAGAGAGAGACAGAGAGAGAGAGACAAAGACAGAGAGACAGCATGAGTGGGACAAGTGCAGAGAGAGAGGGAGACACAGAATCTGAAGCAGGCTCCAGGCTCTGGGCTGTTAGCACAGAACCCAACTCTGAGCTCAAACTCAAAAGCTGTGAGATCATGACCTGAGCCAAAGTCCAATGCTTAGCTGACTGAGCCACCCAGGTGCCCTCCTATTTTTTAATACCCAGAGCAACCACCATGAAAACTATACAAACAGATAGACTAGATAAAAACACTATAAATAAATGAAGATGGAAGGCTGAAACATGTTTATGTAACCTGCAAGAAGGCAAGAAAAGAGAGACAGAGGATCAGGAACCCAAGGAAATTAATAAAAAGACTGAAGTTCTAATACATCAGTAATTTCCCTTTAAGTGTAAATGAGTTAAATACAGACATTAAAAGTATATCAGAAAACACAAGCCAACTATATGCTGTTTACAAGAAACTCACTTAAAATTCAACAACATAGCCTAGAAGTGAAAGGATGGAAAAGTACACCATGCAAATATTAATTTTTAAAAAGCAGGAGTGGCTATGAATATTAGAAAAAGTAGACTTCAGAACAAGGAGTCTTATTAGAGGCAAAGAGGCACATTCCATAATGTTAAGAGGATTGATCCACCAGAAAGACATTTCAATCCTAATGTGTATGCGCCAAGGAGCACAACCTCAAAACACATGAACCAGAACTCAATAGAGCTGAAATGTGAAACAGACAAATTCACAATTGTTGTTTGGTCTTTTTTTTTTTTTTTTTTAATTTTTTTTTTCAACGTTTATTTATTTTTGGGACAGAGAGAGACAGAGCATGAACGGGCGAGGGGCAGAGAGAGAGGGAGACACAGAATCGGAAACAGGCTCCAGGCTCTGAGCCATCAGCCCAGAGCCCGACGCGGGGCTCGAACTCACGGACTGCAAGATCGTGACCTAGCTGAAGTCGGACGCTTAACCGACTGCGCCACCCAGGCGCCCCTGTTGTTTGGTCTTTAATACTCCCTCTTAGCAAGCAATAGAACTGATAGATAATCAGCAATAGATAATTAATACATACACAAAGAAGGTCTGAACAACACAATTAGCCAACAAAAAATTGATATGTAGAGAACACTCTACCCAACAAGAGCAGAATGGGCATTTTTCAAGCATCCATGGAACATTTACCAAATAGGTCACATCTTGGGCCATAAAACAAACGTTAATATAGTTAAAATAACTGAAATCATACAAAATACATTCTCTGACCCGATGAAATCAAACTAGACTCCAATGAGAGAAACACAACAGGAAATCTCCAAACACTTGGAAATTTAACAACGCAATTCTAAATAATGTATCAAAGAGAAAGTTTCAAAGGAAATTTTAAAATATACAGAAGTAAATTGACAATGAAAATACACTTTATTAAAATAGGTGAGATGCAGCTAAAGCAGTGCTGAGAGGTATATTTATTGCACTAAATTCTCTTTCATTAGAAAAGACGAAAGGTCTCAAACCAATAGTATAAATTCCTATCTCAAGAATTCATCAGAAAAAAGAGCAAAACAAGCCCAAAGCAAGCAAAGAGAATATATAGACCACTCTCAATTTCTTCACTTCTCTTGTTACCAGGCCTATAGTCCATTGTCCAGCATTATAATTGTTCCTGTACAACTGTCATTAATTACTTGCCTATCTCCTTGACGCTTGTACCCAGCCAGAAAAAAAAATGGTCTTCACATTTGTTAACAAGATTTCAATGTAATTGGAGAAAATCACAGTGCTATTGACCAGAGTCATTTCAAATCCATTACCATACCTCTCAGAGAGTCACTTGACACCGATATTATCCCAGTTTTCTGATGTATCTACTTTTCTACTATGTCAGCAGATGATTTCAAATCTCCAACATCCTCTTCCCCCTTTGTTCTAAGCTAATAACCTCTCTGCATGTTTTACACAAAAATAATACCATTCCAGTAAGAACTACCTACCTCGTCTTTCAACCAGATCGCCCACCAACCTATTTGTATCCGTACTCACATACTGGCCTCCCTTGTAGTTACAATAAAAAAGTCACCGCTGCTATCTGAGTTCAACCTCTCTGCTTCCCTGTTTTCCTTTTTTTTTTTTCAAAAAATGAATTTTTGCTGCCAGTTTTTCTTTCCCTACTCCATTATTACTTTCCACTGGAGCCTTCCCATCCAAACTGACGCGTACTTTAAGACGACCCATTGAAACAAACATACACACACACAAAAACAAGCAAACAAAAAACTTCCGTTGATTCCACACCCTGTCCCAGCTACGCCCATTTTTCTTTGCCTCTGTAGAAAAATAGGGCATTGTCTTACACTCACTGCCTCCACTATCTCACCTCCCATTTTCTCTTCGAATCATCTTAATTGGGTATTTCGAGACAACTCAAATTTATATCTCTAGCCTAGACCTCTCTTCAGAACTCCAAACTCCTATATTCTACTTGACATTTCAATTTAGATGTCTAATAGAAAACTTAAATGCAGTCAAACGGAATGATTAATACCCCTTCCCGATTTGCTGCTCCAAGATCTTCCACTTCTCGCCAGATCTGCCATCAACCTAACTACTCAAGCGAACACATAAAAACTTAAAGCTTTTGCAACCCTTGATTCTTCCTCTGCTCACAACACAGCCCATATCCAATCCATTGGTGCATACCGTTGGTGGTATTTTCACTATTTCCGGGACCTGCCCACTTCTACCATCTCCATAGCTACCACCTTAGTCCGCATTACCTACTCGCCTCACATTTGCTTCTTAACTGACTTTCTGAATCCACTTGAAATGGAGACATGGCTAACAGGTCATTTTAAAGCAGTAGTACCTTAAACTTCTCCAGAAGCACATATTGTGTATGACTGTTTGCTTTTACTTCGAGTCTTAAAATAACACGTTAGGGAGAAACGGCTTCAAATGTCATTTGAGACTGGAAATGTCTGAGCTTCTATTTTGAAAAGACAAAAAGCAAAAAGAGGAATAGATAACCGAAGTTTGTATAAAATAATAAGGCAAAAAGAGGGGGATTTGGAAAGTTATACTAACAAGCAAGAGAACAAATAGGAAGGGGTAGGCCCTCTGCTAGAGACAGATGGTGACAACAGATGACAGCAAGAAAGCCGGGCCACTCCGTTCCTGTTCTGCCTGTCTTCTGCATCAGAGACAATGATCTTCAGACTGGAGGGGGGAGAACAAACTAGTTTAAGAGGCACTGATGTCAAAGATAGGTGGGAAGATAGAGAACATCAAGTGCCCTGGCTGAGGTGAACTTCGTGAGAGGGTTGGAGAGAAGAGGGGGTGAATCTTCTGAATCCCCGGAAGAATGGTGGAGAAGGGGAGAGTGTCACAGGAGAGGAGAGCAGGAAATGCCGTGCAAATTTTCACTGGGAGAGAACAGGAAATTCTGCAATTATAAAGCAGTGAGCCTGACATTCATCCCTGTGCGAAATTATGGAACGGATTATTAAAATGGATGGGTTTTCAAACAGTATAAAATGAGAGCCCGTAAATTCTTACAAAGGGAAGTGATAGTCACTAAGACCCAGCATGGGCTCATTAAGATTAAGCTGTACCCGACTCACCTCGTTTTCTGTTTGGGTAGGTTAACGACTACTGTTAAGAAGAGCTAATATTCTTTTGCACTTCGTCGATGTTAGCGTCTAGGTTAAGTGCTTTATGTGCATTTTCTCATGTGGTCTTAAGTATTATTCCCTCTATTTTAGAGACGAGGTAACAGGGGTTTAGAGCAGTAACTGGCCCCAGACCACAATGCCAAAACTGGGGAACATGCATGTAAGCACAGGTTGGCACGTTTCAGAATTCACGGTCTTAACCTCTGCTCTATGATGCCCCTAAGGAGTACAGGTGTATCCCAAGAGTGCTATTCAAATGGCACACCTGGGGCACCTGAGTGGCTCCATCGTTTTAGCATCCAGCTTCGGCTCAGGCCATCATCTGGCGGTTCGTGGGTTCGAGCCCCGCATCGGACTCTGTGCTGGCAGCTCAGAGCCTGGAGCCTGCTTTGGATTCTGTGTCTCCCTCGCTCTCTGCCCCTCCCCCACTCATGCTCTGTCTCTCAAAAGTGAACAAACATTAACAACAACAAGAAATACACGAGTGGCACACCTGAATTACGTCCATGGCCACAAGATAGAAAGAGACGGAGCCACTGATGGTATGTTTGGGGTGGCCCGTAAATGATGGAATGACCATTTTCAAAGAGCAGTGGTTCATGTGTCATTGTTTTCCTGAAAAACAAATCCCCACCCATCCCAGAGCCCCATCCTTAACCAATTGTTGGTTAACATTTTCATGAACAACTGGCTAAGTAAGTAGATGGCATATTATCACATATGTGGGTGACCTGAAACCTAGCTGCCTAGTAATGGACTTCCCCAAAGATCTTAGCATAGGATGAATAAAACAGGAAGCAGTAGGTTAGGAATAAATGTAAAAATCTATCACTTGGGTTTTTCAAACTCTACCCAATATCACATAGGGGGAAAAAAAAAGACGAGCCAACAATTCATGAATAGCTCATGCGTGGTCAACGGCAACTCTGTAGTGTCACAGCCCCACGGTCAAACGTCTCACCAAGGCAGAAAGGTCAAATCAGGAAGTTTTAGACTAGATCATTGAACTCACTCTTTACAGAAAGGCTCCAGGATCACACAGGTATTACAAATAGTGCTAATAGCTGAGTTCAGAGAGTAACGCAGGGGAACATACTAGACAACAAGCTGCCAGGAAACTTAGCAATGGTACAGCTTTACAGCAGGAGACGGAGAAAGATTTCAGTTAAATCAAACTTTCTTTCTTTCTTTCTTTCTTTCTTTCTTTCTTTCTTTCTTTCTTTCTTTCTTTCTATCTTTCCTTTTTCCACTTTTTTCTTTCTTTCTTCTCTTTCTCTTCCTTCCTTCCTTCCTTCCTTCCTTTCTTTCTTTCTTTCTTTCTTTCTTTCTTTCTTTCTTTCTTTCTTTCTCTATACTGTCTTTTCCCCCTAAATGTATATAGCAGAAGGCTTCTAATTGCTGTGGGCTTTTATTATTTTCCTTTCCTGTACTGTAAGTAGGCCTTAAAGTAACTTTGAGAACAATGTTTCTTGGTTTACATCATCATTTTATTGTTTAAAAAATTAAAATGCTTTTAGGGTTTTTTAAATCTTTTCATGTGTATACTCTTTTAAAGGATTTTAGGCTTGAATATACATGTGTCCCTTGATGTTAAGGGAAATCCTTTTTCAGATTAAAAAAAAACTTTTTTAATGTTTATTTATTCATTTTTGAAAGAGAGAGAGAGAGACAGAATGTGAGCAGAGGAAGGCAGAGAGAGAGGGAGACACAGAATCAAAGCAGGCCCTAGGCTCTGAGCTGTCCACACAGAGCCATACATGGGTCTCAAACACACGAGCCATGACATCATGACCTGAGCCAAGGTCGGACGCTTGACTGACTGAGCCACCTGGATGCCCCATCCCCTTTCAGATTATTGTTGCTATACTGAAGCTTTCATTTTGTTTGGTTCCTGATAGGTGTTTGGGGAAGTACATATAGCACCTCTAAGGAGCCTGTGAAAATTGTATTTCATAGAAATACAAGTACAGAGTATGCTGTGGCCACCAAACAACATAAGATGATTTGATACTACATTAATTAAATTATGTATCCAGGAAGAAGAAATTGATCATCTCTCTATATATACAGCTAAACCCACACTTCGACTAATGCTTAGTTCTGACCCTTTAAGAGGATGCACAGACATGCCTGTATTTCCACAGGTGATCTGGGTGATGGAGAGATTTGGAATCATGTAAGATGAGCAACTTTTAAAGAAATTGGGATGTCTTTCCCGGATAAGACACTAGTCCCTATTTAGCACGCTGTAGAAGTGACAGGAGTAATAGGAGGTTATAAGAGCAAATGGAAAGATCAGAGTTTTGTCACTTTACACAGTAGTGTAGCGGTTATAGCGTTAGACTGGCCTGGGTATACAGCCCAGCTTCACTGCTTCCTAGCTGTTTAACCTTTCTCAAGTTACTTAACTGCTCTGTGCTACAGTTTTCCTATCTGTATGTGGTCAAAATGACAGTACACGTGTCATTAGGATTAAACGAATTAAGCTATGTAAAACACAGAGAACCGTGGCTGGCACCTGTTAAGCACTCAATACATTGTCATTACCGATAAAGCACAATAGAAATTTTCCTCTTGTTGGATGACAAACGGATGATTAGACTTCTGGTGGTGGTTCAATCCGGAAAGGGAATGATGGGGAAGGAAGGAATGATCAGGTCAGGTTTGAGAATTGGAGTTTGCTTGTGTTTCTCGTGGAGTAAATCTGGCTGCAGAAAAATGCACTATAATTACTCAAGTTAGGGTATTTAAAAATATCTAGTGACATCTCATAACCCAGCAAGATCAAACACAAACTCATTGCCATTTGATTTTTAACTGGACTGTCAAGAAGAAAAGTGGTCTAGCCGGCCTGGGCAAACGTCTTGGACTTTGCATGAAACAATACAACCCGCTGCAAGTATTCTGTAAAAATTACCGTGAAAGTTACCTCTCACTTTACTCTGAGCGGAGGTGGCCCGTCAGAATAAATTGCAGTCCTATGGATGATCTGATATAAGGAAAATGTGTACATACACATGAAGCAAGTTCTATCACGAAGTTAATTTTATTACATCTCTGGCCAATTGACATTTCTTTTTTTTTAATATATGAAATTTATTGTCAAATTGGTTTCCATACAACACCCAGTGCTCATCCCAAAAGGTGCCCTCCTCAATAGCCATCACCCACCCTCCCCTCCCTCCCACCCCCCATCAACCCTCAGTTTGTTCTCAGTTTTTAAGAGTCTCTTATGCTTTGGCTCTCTCCCACTCTAACCTCTTTTGTTTTTTCTTCCCCTCCCCCATGGGTTTCTGTTAAGTTTCTCAGGATCCACATAAGAGTGAAAACATATGGTATCTGTCTTTCTCTGTATGGCTTATTTCACTTAGCATCACACTCTCCAGTTCCAGCCACGTTGCTACAAAGGGCCATATTTCATTCTTTCTCATTGCCACGTAGTACTCCATTGTGTATATAAACCACAATTTCTTTATCCATTCATCAGTTGATGGACATTTGGGCTCTTTCCATAATTTGGCTATTGTTGAGAGTGCTGCTACAAACATTGGGGTACAAGTGCCCCTATGCATCAGCACTTCTGTATCCCTTGGGTAAATTCCTAGCAGTGCTATTGCTGGGTCATAGGGTAGGTCTATTTTTAGTTTTTTGAGGAACCTCCACACGTTTTCCAGAGTGGCTGCACCAATTTACATTCCCACCAACAGTGCAAGAGAGTTCCCATTTCTCCACATCCTCTCCAGCATCTATAGTCTCCTGATTTGTTCATTTTGGCCACTCTGACTGGCGTGAGGTGATATCTGAGTGTGGTTTTGATTTTTATTTCCCTGATGAGGAGCGATGTTGAGCATCCTTTCATGTGCCTGTTGGCCCATTGACATTTCTTGTCTACTGTGTTTACTGCTGTAAATCTTCTTCCCCAAAATGACTGTAAATCTGTAAATGCTGTAAATCTTCTTCCCCCAAATCTTCTTCCCCAAAATTTGAGAAACAGGAGCTGGGGAGCCATTGCCAATGTTGGGCTGGATTCTGTGGGTCCCAGAGTCTCCTGATTCCTTTATCCCTGTAGCAAATTTTTAGTGAGCTGTGTGCTAAACTCTCTCCCAAGTCCCAAGAAAAGAACAAAAAGAAGGCAGACAGTGTTGCTGCTCTCCTATAACTCACATTCTAGTGAGAAGACGCAAACAGGGAAAGGAAGGCCAGGAAGTATAGAAAGCGTTCGAAGAGAACTGAACAGGGCATAAACGTAGGACTCTCTGGATGGTTGCTTTGGACTGAGTGGCCGGGGAGGCCTCTCTAAGGAGCATCACGTCTCACCAAGACACGAATGACGATAAGTGTCCAGGACTGTGAGGCTCACCATTCTAAGGAAAGGCAGCATCTAGTACAACGATTCTAAGGTGAGAGAGAAGGCCAATTAGACTGGAAGGCTGTGGCTAGGGTGGATAATTTTTATGGGAAGTTCAGAGATGCAGAGTCCAGATCATTTACAGCATTGTAGGACAAGATAAGATATCGAGACCGTAGCTTCAATCAGAAGCCAGGCATTTGGTAGATTTTAAGCAGAGGAGTGATTTGATCTGATTGTATTTGCATACACCCATCTTGGTATTACATGGAGATTAGATCACAGAAAGCAAGAGAGCAAGCAAGGAGATGAATTGGAAGGTTATAGCAGTAGTCCAGGCAAAGATATGGAGATGACTTAGCATGAGATAGGGTAATGGACAGAAAGAGAAATAGTCAGGTTTGGGGTAGCTTTTGGTGTTAGAGTGATGGAACTTGGGAATTCTTCGGTGAAAGACAGAGAGAGCTGAATGATGGATGTGTTCTAAGCTTTTGGCCTTAGAAATCTATAGAAAGGTGCCATTTTCAGATATTTGGGAGTTTGGGGAAGGAATGGGTTTGGGTAGGGAAAACGAAAATTTCTCTTATAGACAGATTAAGTTTAAATGCCTATTAGCCATTCAAGAAGAACTGTCTAGTATGAATTTGGATATTTAAATCTAAGTTTCAGAGAAGAGGTGACAAAGGGAAGATATTGATTTGAAAGCCTTAAGCTACCTGAAACCATGAGAAAGGCTATACCACTTAAGAGGATAGGGCCAAGTTACCAGGCCAATGGGTACTCCAATATTTAGAGATCAGGTAGAAGAAAAGGAGGAGCCAGAATACAAGACTGAGAAGGCTCAACCAGTGAGTTAGGAGGAAAGGCAGGAGACATGCTAGCCAAGAGGCCAAGAGAAGAAATAATTTCAAGGAAGGAAGGATCAGTTGAGTCCAACGTTGCTACACAAAATAGAGACCACTGGATTTGGCAGTTTCAATAGAATGGTGCATTCTGAAGCTCAACTGGAGTAAACTGGAGAAGAGTATGTGAGGTGAGGAGACCAACAACTAATAGTACATCTAGACAATGTAATTAGTAGAGCCCTCTGAGACTGCAACAGCCTCCTCATGATACTGGAAGAGCTCAAAGAATGGTTCATAATTTTTTTAAAAAATTTGTTAATGTTTATTTTTGAGAGAGAGAGAGAGAGAGAGAGAGAAACAGAGCACGAGCAGGAGAGGAGCAGAGAGAGAGGGAGACACAGAATCAGAAGCAGGCTCCAGTCTCTGAGCTGTCAGCACAGAGCCAGACGCAGGGCTCGAACTCATGAACTGTGAGATCATGACCTGAGCTGAAGCCAGACACTCAACCAACTGAGCCACCCAGGTGCCCCGAGGATGGTTCATAATAATAACGAGGGGATTTGTGCACCTGTTACTGATTTGGACCAGATGACCTTGGAAATACCTATCATGTAATGGTGGTCTACGATTCTTTTATTCTCCAGGGTTTATCTGATACTGCTCTCTTGCTTGCCTAAATTGCCAGTGCGGTGTCCCCCACCTGATCCCTCCTCAACCTTATCGGGGATAGATAAATTATTTTCATTAGACTAAATAAAATACTGGAAATAGCTCTTGAATTTTTATTACCTTCACAGTAGACTCTAGACTGGGAACAATTGGCCTCATTCAACCGTCTCATAATGTAGATAAGGCAATTAAGGCTCTGAGAAGTGAAATGACCAGTCAACTACAAAATTCAAAGATAATAGCAAAGCTAGGGCTAGAACCCACGTCACCTCATTTTGGTTCTGATCATCTCATTACTTGCCCACTTTCGGTTTCTATCTCTGATTTTTATAAACTATCTGCTTACAATAGGAACTTTGAAAGTTGTGTTACAAATAGCAAAAAACAAACAAACAAAAAAGCAAACGAGAAACCAAGGAGCACCTCAAATTCTCAGCTTCGGAGAACGGAAGTTCTTTTTTTTTTTTTTTCAGGAATGAGCTAAGGCATTTGTTCCTCCAGCTGCTGGAGTAGTGACAGCGGATGGCTCGCAGCTGAGTCCCTCTCTGAGAAGTGTCAAGTCATAGGGTCGGGCAGACTCACTAGCAATCCATAAGATGGAAGAGGTAAATCCAGAACCAAGCATCGGCAGGACAGAGGGCACAATTAAGTTGCATTGGCATCTTTCCTTCAACACAAACCTATGGCCATATGACGGGTCCCTGGTGATTAGCTTACCAGGGAGGGAGAAGCCCAACAGATGGTTCACAGATGGGTCATCCTGATATGGAGCGCAAGCTAAAAATGGGCTGCTGTTGCACTAGCTACACTCAAGAGTGTCTCTGAAAGAAAAGTGTGAAGGGAAATCCTCACAATGGGCAGAGCTTCAGGCAATGCATCTGGTCATCCGCCTCGCGTGGAAAGAATGACAGACCAAAATGACCCTCTATATCAGTTCGTGAACCTAGGGAAATGGTGTAGCTCATTGTTCAAGGACCTGGAAAGAGAAAAATTAGCAGACTGGTGACCAGGGCACCTGGGGAAGATTTACATGGGTGGGCCGATGGGAATGAGCCCACGTGTGAAGATCTTGGCATCACGTGTAAAAATGCCTTCTGGAGAACATCCTCTTCTCCTTCATCATTCTTTGTAGAAGAGGCCCTAAACATTGAAAAATCCAGAATGGCATGGCCAGTTGCTAGCGGCTAGCCTCTGTTATTAGCCATTCCAGGGCTGGCATAATGGTCACATGAACAGAGAAGTCACAGTGGCAGGGACGGAGGCTATGCATGGGCCTAGAATGGCTGCCATTCATCAAGGTTAATCTTGCTACTGCCAGTGCCAGATATCCCACCTCCCAGCAACAGAGACCAGTGCTAAGTGCTGATATGGCATCATCTTCGAGGACACCAACCAGCTTCGTGGCGATAAACTGACCACTCTAAACCCCTTCCATTCTGCAATGCATCTTGGCTAGAATCAACAGATAGTCCAGGTCTGGTTTTGCCTTTGCGGTCCACAGGACCTCAGACAGCACCACAATTCAAGGGCTCACAAAGTATCTGATCCCCTGACATGGGATCTTGCACAACATTGCAATGGATTAAGGATGCGCTGGACAACAAAGGAGATGATAGCAGTAAACACATGACTGTGGTACCCACTGTTTTGATGACATACTGCACCACCCATAGGTTACCAGTCTGATAGAGTAGCCTTTTTCAAGTGTAACTGAGGCAATTGCCTTATGCTTATGCTCTAAGCATAAGCTTATGCTCTAAGACCTAGTAACTTAGGGCTTAGGGTTTATGCTCTAAGACCTAGTAACACCCTAGATCCATGACTACTATATGGTGCCATGTCCCCCGGTAGGTAGAATATATGGGTCTGGTGCCCAAGAGCAGGAAGTAGTGAGTATCCTTGCTCACCACCCCTCCAAGGGACCAACTTGTAGAATTGGTGCTTCCCGTTGCTACAATTCTAGACAATGCAGGTCTCGATGTTCTGCCCCCCCAAAGGGAGAAATGTTCTGTCAAAAGATGCAACAACAGTCCCATCAAACTTTTAGTTAAAACTACTACTGTCACTTTAAGGTCCTCATGAGGAGAAGAAAGCAAAGAAAGCAATGCAGAGAAAAAGGAGTCACGATCCTGACATGAGTGCCTGACTCTGAGCATCAGGGGGAGGCAGGGCTACTGCTTCACGATGAGGGCAGGGAAGAATGGTACCCATGTGGTTCCATTGGGAATCTCTTGATATGCTATACTGCCCAATTTTGACAATGATTGGGTAAGTGCCAACACCCATGGATTGAAAAATTCATGGTGCAGCGGTTTGGACCCACAAGACATGGGGGGGGGGTGTCACCCCATCATATACACTGGTTAGATCAGGCAGAAATGTTGGCCAAATCTGTGTGAAACCTACAATAAACAGTAGAGTAAGGACACAATGAAAACTTAATAAAATACGTAAGTGAATTCAAATGGCACAGGAAATAGACTTCAGCAAGTACTGTTATGTGTCATCTAGATTCCTTGTTCAGGACTGAGGAATTTATTACCTGAGTTGCTCGTAATATTGACAACTAATGGCTTTCAGCTGAATTTTTAGCTGTGAATCGCCCTAGCTAAAAGAGGTACTTTGCCCAAGGCCACACCTACTCCTGGGGCACAGTCCCCATTCAGTTATTGGATGATAAAGGGGTTCAAGGACTCAGGCCCTTTGCCTTAAGGAGGGACAACTCTGAAGGACCATCCCAGCTCCAGAGCTCCAGGCTCTTGTTTTTTTTTTAAAGTTTATTTATTTTGAGAGAGAGACAGAGAGAGCTAGTGGAGGAGGGGCAGAGAGAGAGAGAGAGAGAGAGAGAGAGAGAGAGAATCACAAGCAGGTTCCTTGCTGATAGCTCGGAGCCCGAAGCGGGGCTTGAACTCACAAACTATGAGATCATGACCTTAACCCAAACCAAGAGTTGGATGCTCAACCAACTGAGCCACCCAGGTGCCCCATAGCTTCCAGACTCCTTATTGCAACTTCAGTGTAGTTCCACTCCCCCCCTTGACTCAAATTTACTTCCTTTACCATCCCATTGAAGGGTTCATCCCAAGGGTGCTCACCAATGAAGTTACTACACACAACACAAATCTTTCTTAGAATCTGTTTCTCAGGGACAGGCAGTTCAAAAAGCACATGGTAGGTCCATGTGAGATAATATCTCTAATCATGAGGATTATATTGTAGTAGATAATTTCATGAAATTGGGAAAATTAGCTTAGGACAGTTGTGAAACATTTGCTCCCACTTTTATAAAACCAATGTGTACAAACATGTAAATACACCCTGAGAAGAAGTATAAAGTAGCAAAATATTAACAGAAGTTTCTTTGGGTACTAGGCTCAAGATGTTTTTCTATATTTTTAATAATCAATACTAGATATCTTTATTTTTAAGCTTATTTCTTTATTTTGAGAGAGAGAGTGCACGCAACTGGACGAGGGGCAGAGACAGAGGGAGAGAGAGAATGCCAAGCAGGCTCGGTGCTGATAGTATGGACCCCCACATGGGGCTCAATCCCACGAACCAAGAGATCATGACTTGAGCCAAGATCAAGAACTGGACACTTAACCAACTGTGCCACCTAGGTGCCCCTAGGTATGTTTATTTTTAATCAGATAATGCATTATTTTAGTGCAAAATTTTGAGTGTGCAATATACCTAGAAAAACAAAGATGCATGTATAAAACAGAAAGAAATAGAGGCAATAAACAGAGTCCAATATAATTACTATCTATTCTAGTTGACTCTTGAGTTAAGAATGGGAAATAATTTATCTCTCTTCTCTAATGCATCTACTGACTAATTGAAGTTACCGGGTAAGGTGGACAAACAGGAAACTAACACCTAGGAGTGGAGTTTCTGGGCCACACGGTCACTGTATCTGTAACCTTTTGGGGAACTGTCCGTCTGTTTACCAAAGTGGCTGCACCATTTTACAGTCAGTAGTTATAAGCCACATTATTTTTATACCCTTAGTTCAAGAAGATTTCTTTCATGGTCTGAATATTCTGCCAGATACAGATTAGTCATTTTTCTTAGATGGGTCCTAACACCAAGGAAAAGACTAGAGAAAAGCAGGAGAATTTGATTGGTTCCCAAGGCACCATCATATGGTGACAATGAGTTAAACATATTAGTTTTTCTTCAAGTTGGACACTCACCCCTTAGAGCATTTCCCTCACTGTTTCTGTCCATCCATTTAAGGTGTGCACTCATTAGCCAACCCACTCAAGAATCACTACATCAATTGTATAAATATACAATGGAATATTACTCAGCCATCAAAAAGAATGAAATCTTGCCATTTGCAACAACATGGATGGAGCTAGAGTGTATTATGCTAAGGGAAATAAATCAGTCAGGGAAAGAAAAATAGCGTATGATTTCATTCGCATGTGGAATTTAAGAAACAAAACAGATGAACATATGGAAGGGAGGAAAGAGAGAAGGAAACAAACCATGAAAGACTCTTCATGATAGAGAACAAACTTAAGGTTAATGGAGGGAGGTGCGTAGGGGATGGGCTAGATGGGTGATGGGTGATGGGTCCTAAGGGGGGCGCTTGTGATGAGCACTGGGTATTGTATGTAAGTGATGAATCACTGAGTTCTACTCCTGAAACCATGATTACACTATATGTTAACTAACTAGGATTTAAATAAAAATTTGAAAGAGAAAGAAAAAGTAGCTGGAAAATAAAAAGGATCACTACATCAAAAGTATGAATTTTTTTTTTTAGTGTTTATTTTTGAGAGAGAGAGAGAGACAGAGACAGAGACAAGAGTGTGAGCGGGGTAGGAGCAGAGAAAGGGAGACACAGAATCCGAAGCAGGCTTCAGGCTCTGAGCTGTCAGCACAGAGCCTGATGCAGGGCTTGAACCCACGAGCTGTGAGACCATGACCTGAGCCGAAGTCGGACGCCCAACCGACTGAGCCACCCAGGTGCCCCTAAAAGTGTGAACTTTTCTCATTGGCTTGTTTATCCCCAAGATCCTCTCAAAGAACCTGATTATTGTCCACTCAATTGCTTTACCTTGCATAGAGATCCAAACTTTAACTGAAACCAGAAATTGTGAAAATTGTTACCCAGGGCAAGGTTGTCTTGCTTACTTTTAAAAAATTATGCTATGGGGATGCCTGGGTGGCTCAGTTGGTTGACCATCTAACTCTCGGTTTCAGCTCAGGTCATGATCCCAGGGTTGTGGGATCAAGCCCTGCGTTGGGCTCCACACCGAGTGTGGAGCCTGCTTAGGATTCTCTCTCTCCCTTTCTCTCTCTGCCAGTCCCTTGCTCACACAGGAGCGTGCTCTCTCTCTAAAATAAAAATAATAAATAATTATGCTACGTAAATTTTATAAACAGGGTATATTTGCTTTTCCTTTCTCCTTTCCCAAGGCTGGATGATCCCAAAATTTGGAAAATTAGGAAATCTGCCATAGACTATGATTGAACATCAAGTTCAACCCCCAGGTTCTTGGCAGAAGTTCTCACCTTGTAAGAGGAAGCATACGGTTCTTAAGGTTTTTTTTTATTTCATTTTTTGAGAGATAGAATCAGAGCGTGAACAGAGGAGGGGCAGAGAGAGAGGGAGACACAGAATCCGAACCAGGCTCCAGGCTCTGAGCTGTCAGCGCAGATGCAGGGTTCGATGCAGGGCTCGAACCCACAACCTGTGAGATCATGACCTCAGCCGAAGTCAGATGCTTAACCGACTGAGCCACTCCGGCGCCCCAGGAAGCATCCGGTTCTTAAAACCATTTTTTCTGGTGCAAAATTTTAAGTGGGGAAATTATGATTTATTCAAGTGGCATCGCGGAACACAATGACCACGTCTTTAACAGATTCAAAGAAAATGCAGAAAAACAGTTTCAAGTGGGTGTCCTTGAGCAACTCTAAATAAAAGCCAAATGAATTCCATCAAAATATATTTTCAGTGAAGATTTTTTTTTGAGGAGGCTAATCAAGAACAACGTGGCTACATTTCACGGGATGTTGAACTTCCCTAATTTGAGGTGGGGAGGTTCTAAAACATTAATAAAGACTCTATGTATATATTTTGAAGTAATTCGCATCTCTTCCAATTATTAAAAATAATCAGGAATTACATAATTCAAAGCCAACTGGCTGAATACATTATAAACTGTGTTTTTGCTATTTTCTTCAAGAGGTGGCTAATTAGCTGGTGAACAGACCTGCCATCCTTTATCGGATCTAGTGACAGTTAGTTGTGAACTCCACTGATTGGAATTAAGTGATATTTCCAGGAATGTAGCATTCACACTCACGTAAGTACCCTGTGGTTAGCTTTCGGGTGTTCTACCTTCATAGAAGGAGAAATCCTTAACCTCTGAGGGATGTGACAAAGCCCTGGGTGAACATCAGACTTACCTGGAAAGTTATTTATAAGCCACATTTTGTTATGGGCATTACAGAAATACTATTTTTCAGTCCTTTCTGAATACATAATACTCTTGGGCTCAAATTTCAGAAGATACAAAAGGTTAGGCTGTGATAAAAGCTCTCTCCCACTCCTATCTGCCAACCACCCAGTTCTTGACTCTAGAGGCAAAACCCATAGTATCGTCTTTTTGTAGAAACTTCCAGAGATATTTCACACCTATATAAGCAAATACGTATATTCATCCTTCTTTTTAGCAGCACTGGGAGCAAATGATACACACTCTTGCTACTTTCAGTCCAAGTATCTTGACCATTGGCCTGTGTCTGTAGCCTAAAGTTCCTCATTCTTTATTGCAAACGCATTACGTATTATTTTATGTACGCACCGGAAGTGTTTCATCTACCTGGAAAGGTTTCAAAAATACATGTTCCTGGGCCCCCTCATCGCCCTATAGAACCAAAATCCATGGGGCTACAGTCTGGGAAGATGTATTTTCAGTAACCTCCCCAGGTGATTTTCGCCCATTCAGCCCAGCTTCTTCCTGCTGATTGGTTCCGGGGAATCGGCCTTCTGGGTTATCTATTCTGAGTATCACTATTGCCGGCTGAGCTTTTCACTGGCGTTACAAAGCAGAGGTTATATTTCCCCTACTCATCGGTAGTACATGTTTCTGACCGAAAGGAGGTATATACTATTCATTGTTAGATTTATAGAAATCTAACAGAAAAAAAAAAAAACAGAAAAAAAAAACAACCCCCCAAAAAAACAACCCCCCAAAAAACCAAAGCAGATTCCTACAGACTGGTGCCAGTAAAGTTCCCTATCGATTTACTACACCACACTCCGCTGAAATGGTTCTCCGTGATCCTCCACTTCTCCTCTGCTTTACTTAACCCCCCTCAGCCGCTCTGTCTCCCTGCCGCTCAGGGTTCTCAAGGGGAGCAGGAGCAGGAGAATGATGATGGCCACAGCGAAGGCTCTGATCAAATCGCGAGGGGAAGCGCACCTACCCAAACCGTGCAGAAAAACTGATTGTGATTCTCCAGGAAGGCCCTGAAAATCTCCTGGGTCATCACCATATTCGTTCGGCCAAGGGAAAATGATTTATTTTTTATCAAACAGAAGAATCAAAGGCAAAGGATGGCACATCTGTATCTTTTCCTTCCCCCTCTTACCAGAGTAGGACATGCTCTCTCCCCCGCCCAGAGGCTTGTGGTACAAGATAGTGTATCATCCAATGGTTTGTAATCACATCTGTATAAACTCCCCTCTCCCAACCCACCCCCGAACTGAGCCTTTCATTTTTTTTAACATTTGCTTCCCTTCTGGTGTTACCAGGTTCATCATCAGTGGGAAGGCGTAAGTAAAATGGTTCATCCCCTGAATGTGGCCGGAGGTCTTGCCAGTAGAACCCTACCGTAACGGATACGTTTTTTTTTGTCTGAGCGATTTGAAAAAAAAAAAAAAAAATTCTAACCGTTGCTTTAAATGGCTAAAATGAAAGATGTGGTGTTCCTTACTGCTTTGGAACCCTCAGTATCTTAATCAATGACAGCGACCTTTGAGATGGATTTTATGAGAGCAGGAAAGGAACCCACATGTACTGATAACATTCTCTGTCGATTACTTAGATTAATTACAGAAGGAGTGTTCATATGTCCCATTTCATAGATGGAGAGAGGAAGACTCAGAGAGTTTAAGTAATTTACCCAAATCCCACATCTGGTGAGTGACATAGCTAAGGCTGGAAACTAGTTCTGACTCCCAAAATTATGCTGCTTCTACTAAATCACGTTTACCATCTAGACAAATTACATAATTTACAGGCACATTTGCAAGAAGAAAATAGTAAACAAATTTAGATAAAACCTATTCGATATTTCATTATGAATCCCCATACTGGATAATTGAGGTGATTCAATTCCCTAGACAAGCATTTCTTTGGCTGAATGGATAATTATTGAACCCATTATGCTATCAGATCACTCAGATCGTGTGTTATTGAAGAGAGACGCTATTCTAAATATACTACTATACGTAAATTGCGCATTGAGTTTAGTTTTAGAATACTTTTAGCTATAACTGAGTATAACAGCTTCCTGAGCAAGTTCCAAACGGAAAAGTGTTTGCACATTTGTTGTTGTCGTTGTGGATCGGGAGCAGTTCTATACTAAATTTAATCAAACATTAGAAGTGGATATATGGATTTAAATATTGGCTTTAAAGATAGATCCTGATGCATACTAGGGTTCTCTAACAACATCACACTGAAAGGGATCAGCCTCAATAAGATTTTTTTTTTTTTTTTAGTCTAAAAAAATAAGATTGTTTTTTAAGGATGATGTTTATCTGTTTTGAACCTCCCTGGGTTCTGAAAGTATCTGTCCCTGTTATCAGGAACGCAAAATCTTTCCCTGTTGACTTCTGCTTTTGTGTCCCTGGTGAATACCAAGTCACATGGCTACCACAAGCTACAATAGTCTTAGGAGAGAAAATATTTTGCTTTTCCAACCTTAAAGCAGAAGTGGGCAAGTGGTGGGATGCCTGGGTGGCTCAGTCGGTTAAGCTTTTGACTTCGGCTCAGGTCATGATCTGGACATTCGTGGTTATAAGCCCCGTATCAGCCTCTGTGCTGACAGCTCAGAGCCTAGAGTCTGCTTTGGAGTCTGTGTGTCCCTCTCTCCCTGCCCTTCCCCCGCTCGTACTCCATCTCTCTCTCTCTCTCTCTCTCTCTTTCTCTCTCAAAAATACAATAAAAACATTTAAAAAATAATTAAAGAAGTAGGTAACTGGTTATGAGTTGAGTAGCCCAGCTATAGGAGTTTGCCGTGAGGCCCAGGAATCCTATGTGGCTGGGCAGAGTGACTGGGATTAACTAATGGGTTCTAGGGGATTGCTACCTTAGGTTAATCCCATAAAATGCAAAGTGCCTTCTTTGCTTATTAAGAGTCTTTAGCTCAGATTTCCCCAAAGTGTTCTCCTTGGACCACGACTTAGTGGGATGTCTCTCAAGCTTATTGATTTGATCACCATGCAATGTGGTCAAATGAGCTTGAAAAATAAGAATTGATTTACTACCTTGTTAAAATATATTTGTACAGTATTAAGTTGTATGTAATTTCTCGCTGTCTCAAAATTCCTGTTTCTGGTGTATTCCTCAGCACAGAGTTACTGCACTTTATTTTCTTCCCTGTTCATTCAGTTCATAAGCGTTACACTTTATATGAAATTATAGCATGTCAAGTCCCTTTACTCTAATTTCTGTTCCTTTATTCCAATTCCCTCGAGTAATATGAATCCAAAACATGGTTTTATTATCATTTGAGATTAAAATCACAGGACTTCTTCATCTCTTTCCTTCCAACTATTTTTATTTTTTTGAAGTTTAAATTATTTTTTTAAATGTATTACAGTCATACAGGCACATATTTATGACATCAAATAGTCCTAAAACTTTATAACAAGCACAATGTCCCCATGCCTCACCTCTCTCCTCCTCCCCAGGGACACTGTTCCCATATTTATACATCTCTCTGTCTATAAATAATATGCATATTATCTTGATTTTGTCCCCTTTTCCTCAATTATTATTTTATTAATAAAATTTCCCCATTTTCTTCAACTATTATTTTATTATTAATAATTACTTTTATTCAATAAAAATTATTATTTTTATGTTATATTTCAGAAAATTTCACACATATTTAACAGTAACAGAAAGAATACAATTAGCCCTCACGGACCCATCATTGAAATTTAACGATGGTCACCTTATAGCCATTCTTTTTGCATGTAAATCTCGTTCTTTTCTCCAGGATTATTTTTCCACTTACCGTTTTTCGCTGAAAATAGATACAGAAAAGTACAAGTGTCAAAGTGCGCTGCTCACTGCATTTTCAAAGGGAACATACCCACAAAACTAGTACCCAGATCACGAAGCAGGCAGGGCATCAGCCACCCCCAGAGTCCCTCGTTAGAGCCCCTCACTCAGGCCTCTTTCCAGTTGACAACCCCCCAAGAGTAACTACCCTTCTAACAGCACAGATTCAGTTCCTCCGTTTTTGTATATCGCATAAAGGGATTCGTACAGTATGGACTTTTTTTGTTCTGACTTCTTCCGCTCCATACTGTATTCCTGGTATTCATCCTATTGGGTGTCTGATGTACATTGTTCTTTCTTTCTTTCTTTTTTCAAATGTTTATTTTTGAGAGAGACAGAGACAGAATGTGAGTGGGTTAGGGGCAGAGAGAGAGGGAGACCCAGAATCGGAAGCAGGCTCCAGGCTCCGAGCTGTCGGCACAGAGCCCGACGCGGGGCTCGAACCCACAAGCTGTGAGATCATGACCTCAGCTGAAGTTGGTCGCTCAACCGACTGAGCCACCTAGGCGCCCCACATTGTTCTTTCATACTCCTGTTTGGTGTCACATTGTGTAAGTATGCTATGGGCTAGCCATCCCACTGTAGATGAGCGTTTCAGTAACTTTTTAGCTATTTCCAATAGCATGGCTTTGAATGCACTAAACACGCTTTTGCTGTCCATATGCTTGTGTTTTTGTTGGGTACCTAGAAGTGGAATTTCTGGGTCATAGAGTATGTATATATGTTCGGCTACAGTACATTCTTTCAAAAAGTTGTCAAAGTTTATTGTCTTAATACATACTCCCACCACACTAGATCGGAGTCCCAATTATTCCACATCCTCGACAACACTTTTTTTTTTCTTTCATTTTAGCCATTCTGGCGGGACTGAGGTAGTTTCTTATTATGGTTTTAAGTTGGACTTCTCTGTAGACTAATGAAGTTCAACACCTTTTCATATGTGTATTGGCCATTTGGATAGCTTCTTCTATGAAGTGTGTGGTCAAGTCCTTTGTCAATTTTCCTATGGACTTGGTGAAACTCCCTGTGTTTTGAATATGAGTCCCTTTTCAGATATATGTATTGACAATATCTCTTCCTACTAATTGGGTTGCATTTTCAGCCCCATAATAGTATCTTCTCATGAATGGAAGTTTTAAATTTGAAAATAGTACCGTTACTCATTAAAAAAAATTTGGCTGGTGTTTTCTATATGCTGTTTAAGAAATATTTACCTACCTCAAGTCATAAATATGGTCCCCTACGTTTAATTCTAAACTCTTTACAGTAAAGTTTACAGGTAAACTGTTTTCCCTTTCATGTTTAAAACTTCAATCTTTCTGGAATTTCATTTATCATGTGAGGTAGGTAGAGGCCAAGATTTATATTGTATACAATTGTATATATATGTGTGTGTGTGTGTGTGTGTGTGTGTGTGTGTATGTATATATATATATATACTATAATATATATAAGATATATGTTACATATGCAATATGTATAATAATATACTATTAGATATTATAAATTTATTATATATAATATATAATATATTATATAATATATAATTAATTAATTATATTATATTAATATAATATTATTATATTATATTAAATTTATAAATAATATTATAAATATAAATATTGATTCAGCACTATTTATTGACAATTTTTTCATTTTTCCACTGCATTAAAATATATCCTATTTGTCATAAATCAGTTGAGTACATGTGGATCTTTCTGGAATCACCTCTTTTCTGTAGGTTTGTTCTTACTGAAATATCACAGTTCAAGTCACCGTAGCTTTATAATAGATTTTGGCATCTACAGTGTAAGTCCTTCAGCTTTCTCCCTTTTAAAGATTGTCCCAGGGCACCTGCGTGGCTCAGTCGGTTAAGTCTCCAACTCTTGATTTCAGCTCAGGTCCTGATCCCAAGGTTTGTGGGAGCAAGCCCCATGACAGGCTCTGTGTTGACAGCTGGGAGACTGCTTGGGATTCTACCTCTCTCTCTCTCTCTCTCTCTCTTTCACTCCCTCTCTCTCTCCCTCTCTGTGCCTCCCCTGCTTGCTCTCTATATCTCTCTCAAAATAAATAAAATAAACTTAAAAAACAATAAAGATTCTAAGGTGTTTTTTTTCCAGTTCATACCATTTCCATATCAACTTGATAATTACCTTGTAATTGTTTGAAAAAATAATAATAACCTGCTGGCATTTTTATTGGATCAAATTGTGTACAGAGATTAATTTGAGGATAATGGGCCACTTTAGAAGATAGAGTCTTCTGACTCATGAACATGTTAAGTATCATCACTTACTTCGGTCTTATTTACCTTCTTTAAAACTGTGTTGTATTTTTTAGTGTCGCTGTTTTGTACTTCGTTAGATTTATTCCTTAAAGTATAAAGTATTTTATACTTTAAATTTTTTTACTCTCTCCCTTTATGTGGCTGGTATACAGAAAAACAATTGAAATTTGATTTTTTTTTTTGAGAGAGAGCATGAGCTGGGGAGGGAGAGTGAGAGGGAGAGGGAGAGGGAGAGGGAGAGGGAGAGGGAGAGAGAGAGAGAGAGAGAGAATCTCAAGCAGGCTCCACACCCAGTGCGGGGCCCGATGGTACTGTGAGATTATGACCTGAGCCGAAATCAAGAGTTGGATGCTTAACCGACTGAGCCAGCTAGGCACTCCTTGAAATTTGAACGTTGTCCTTGAACTCAGCAATCTTGTTAAGTTTACTGATCATTTAGATGCTTCTAGATTTTTCTAGATAATCACATTATCTGCAAATAATGATAGATTTCTTTCTTTCCATCCTTTTTACATTTTCTTTGCCCCCATTCATTTGCCTGGCTAGGAGCTCCTAGTTGGATAGAAATGGTGATAGCAGGCATCCTTGTCGCTTTGCCAATTTCACAGGAAACGTTGTCAGTCCTTCATGAGTATCGTATTAGTTATAGGTCTTTATAGATTTCAAAATCACATTCACTGTGATTAATGCAGTAAGTTTCTTCTATTCCCAGTTTGCCGAGATGTATTTTTTAAATCTTGTATCACAAATATTTCTCTTTAGATCAGGAGTCAGCAAACCAGAAGCCGATTGCCTCTTTTTAATAACGTTGTGTTGGAACACAGTTATACCCATTCTCTTACGTATTGTCTATAACTTCTTTTGCACCACCATGGCGGTGTTGGGTAGTTGCAGCAGAGGTCCATACGTCCTTCAAGCTTAAAATATTAAGAGTCTGGCTCTTTAAGAACAAGCTTGCCGGGGCGCCTGGGTGGCGCAGTCGGTTAAGCGTCCGACTTCAGCCAGGTCACGATCTCGCGGTCCGTGAGTTCGAGCCCCGCGTCAAGCTCTGGGCTGATGGCTCAGAGCCTGGAGCCTGTTTCTGATTCTGTGTCTCCCTCTCTCTCTGCCCCTCCCCCGTTCATGCTCTGTCTCTCTCTGTCCCAAAAAAATAAATAAACGTTAAAAAAAAAAAAAAATTAAAAAAAAAAAAAAAAGAACAAGCTTGCCAATATCTGATGTACATGATCACATACTTTTTTTCCCTTTTTCCGTTAATGGAGAAAACCACTGATAAACTGACATGGTAAACCAGTCTTGCATATGGGGAGAAGTCCCATTTGGTCGTGGCTATCCCTTTTATAATTTGCTGGGTTGGATTTGCTCATTTTTATGTATTTACGTCCCCTTTTTAACTGCCCCATTTACTTTTTAAAGTCTGCTGCCTCTTACCTTCCTTTCCACTTTTATCTGGGTTTTCTCTTTCCTCTTTCCCAGTGTCCCTGTCTTGCTCAATTTAGATTCTATTCCAAGAAGCGTCTCCTAAGTGTGACTTTGTCCCTATAGGTTTCCGGTTTTGCCAGTTACTGGGGCCATACAATTCCCAAATTTCAGAGCGTACAGTGACTCCTTTACTCATCTCAGTGCATTGGACTCTAACACTGGCTGTTTCAGATTCTGTCCTCAGATTGTCTCCTGGAACCTTCTAGCAAGTACCTGTTGGTGATTTTGAGGTTCTCCTATCCTCAGGACACCCTTTTGCCTTCCTTCAGCTTTCTCCTTCATACCACACAGATGTCGATGGAGCTACAGCGATGACTTATTTGTCACCAGTTGTTCATATTTTAGGCTCATGGGGATATTTTATTACCTAATTTAATTGTAAATGTTGTGCTTGGATTTTTCCTTTTGTTATTCTATTTGCTCTGTTTTATTATAATTCAGGGAGATTTACTGCCCACAGCAGCAGCCTGGAATCCTCCTTTATTTATTTCTAAATCAAACAACTGCATATTCTTTGTCACGTAGAAATGCGTACTTCAATTCCTGTACCACTAAAACTTTAAAATCACTTATTTAGCATGGAGTAATTCAAATACCACGCAGGATTAAGGGGGAAAAATACGTTCAATTCAATGCAGACCTCAAGTTGTAAACGCACACTCTGTAACAGGATTGGGATGTGTGTCGCAGAAAGAATCAGCTTTACCCAAAGAGAGCTCTGTCTTTTGCCTTGGCTGCTGGGAGATCTCTAGCCCCTGGAATATTTTGCCTGATAAGAGTGTTTTTGTTTGCTTGGGAGCTTTTTCTCTGAAGAGTCTACCAATGTGATATATGATAGGTGTTTTGGAATTTGCTGTATCAGTTCAAACTTCTAGAAGAACTAGAGATTCAAGGTATTCACCAGAACCTCCAGGAGTGGCTGACACCTAACGGCCAGCCACATGGGCAGCATGTGATCAAGCCCCATAAGATCCCTGGACGCCAAAAGCTCAGATGAGGCTTCCCTGTTGGGCAATACTCTGCATACTGTCACATGTGGATATGCCAGGAGGATGATGTGTCCCTGAGGCTGGTGAAAGCTTCATGTTTGGAACACTCCCAAACCTTGCCCTATGCGTCTCTCCCTTTGGCTGCCTTTGATTTGCTTTTTATTGTTGTGTTTGTT
Organism: Puma concolor; assembly: GCF_028749965.1. Classification (NCBI taxonomy): domain Eukaryota; kingdom Metazoa; phylum Chordata; class Mammalia; order Carnivora; family Felidae; genus Puma; species Puma concolor. Next base: position 7,977,418 of record NC_141679.1, on the reverse strand, counting down.
TGTTTTTGCTGTAGTAAAACTGTAACCCTACGTATGGCGCTTTCCTGAATTCTGAGTCATTCTAGCAAATTAGCGAAATTAAGGCGGGGAGTGGGAATCCTTGACTGTGTGGCCAACTGGTTAGCAGTGAGGATGGCCCGAGGAGTCCCAGGCTGGTGGCTGGTGTGTAAGGGAGGGCATTCTCGTGGAGGACTGTGCCTTTCTCCTGTGAATTGTGGTCCGATTTCCAGGTAGGAGGTAGGCATCATGACTTTTTATTTAAAAAAAAGGTTGGGCATCCACATATTGTGCAAATAAACACAGATTCAGTATAGACTAAGACAAATTAAGAAAGCATAGTCAAATGGCATATTATAGGGAGTTGAAATATACAACAATGACAAGGAATTAAAAACACATGTAGGAATTAAGGTGGCATTCGTTGCCAGTTGGATGCTATTCTTGCTGTGATTCTAGAATGCTTATCTCCTTCCTGCTTGTCATCCCCACAGGGCTCAAGATGCATCTCTAATAATGAAGATCCATAGGAAAATGGGAATCCACAGACAACAAACTGTTATTCTAATGCAGATCTGAGGGAAGTGCAAGGGTGACTGGGTCACTAACTACATAGCTGCCTGGAAAGAGGAGGAGAGAGAAGCAGATGACTAGGGAGGTGGCCTTGTCTGGCTCTCCTTGGCATGTGGAGAAAAGCAAGCAAAAAGTACAGAGTAAAAGGACATATATACTGTGCCCATGCATTTTAAGTTACACTCAACCCACCCACTAGTAATGACAGCCAGTCTTTGTGTTGGTGTACCTAGTTACATCTTCCTCCAAGTAGAGTTCTCTTTTCTCTCTTGGCCAAGTGTAGGAGGCCATGCCAGACCTACTCTACCAAAAACTCAAGCAGGTTCAATGATATGGTAAGAGACGCAACACGAAAGCATGTGCTCTGGCACAGATTCTCTTATGTGCAAATACTGTGCCTTCTACCCAGCTCAAGTAGTCCGCGAGACAACCAATGGGTCTATGTCCACCAGCCGGGAAGATGGCATATTTCATTTTGGGCCATCGTAATCACCCAGCTTCCGTGAAAGACAGCAGATGGTATTAGAGAACCCTGTCTACCCATCTGCATTCTTCATCACATATAATTTTGCACTTGATCTCCTATAATTTTGCTGGTTTGGTAATTTACAAAGTGCAAGTCACTTCGGACTGAGCCAAGTTGTCAATATTACCAGTATTTGCACTTAGAACATGTGTTCTGGTCTAGAGTTGTCTGTGGTTAATGAACAAGGTCAGTGGCAATGGGTGTGGACCATGACCGCAAGATTTTCAGGACAGACGTTCTATTTGCTCTGATACACTGCACATGAAAGGTGGCTTGTCTTCCAACCATGTCCAAGAATGTTGTCGTCTTCAATTTAGGATTATTTTCTGCATCCCTGAAGGAATGGCAATACATACAAGGATAGAACAGCAGGATGTGGGAAGCCCAGAGAACACTCAGCAATAAGGTAGTCATATACCATTTTTATCTGACTCCTCTAAGATTTTGTTAAATGTGCTGTTCTAGGATTCAGTGCACTTAGTGGCGGGGTGTAAGCGGTGCCTGGATGCAGGGAAGAAACTAAGTAAGGTCCGCCCTTCAGTGAGCCGTCCTAAAATCCTCACTTCCCTCAGAGTTACACGCATGATCATTTCCCCGTGTCCCCGGCAGCTAGGTCTGTCCCCCTCAGAATGAAGAATGAGAAGCTAAGGGCACCCACTTGGTTTGTAACTCTGACATTTGGTCATGTTACTTAGCTTTATTAGGATTTTGTTGATTGACAAGTATGGTTTCCAGGGTGTCGGTACAAGACTAGGCACTGTTTCTACTGGGTTTTCCATTCTGCTGATCATCTTTATGTGTTCCTCTAATATTTCAGCTGGGGAGGATGGTCTCGAGGACTAACAGCCATGATAGGTTCACCCTCTGATTACTTCCAGAGGTAACTACTTCCTTACTTCTTTGTGAGGAAAACCTTTCTGTTAATGGGGCACCTGTAATTATGAGAAAGCTATTCCCTGTGTTGTGACTTTCCACACCCCCCCCCCAGAACAATGTACAACAGATGTACTTCCTTTTCCAGAGGGCCAGATTTAAATGTATAAAGCCGGCTATCTACTCTTCTCTTCAGGCATTATAAACATATCCAATGACTTTATGTGTTCTGTGGTACACTTCTAGGATGTCACATTTCATAGACATCATCTAGGTAACTTCATGTCAATAAAAGGAGTTAAATGAGGCCCAGAGCAGTTGATGAAGGAAAACTCTACTTTAAATGCCAATTAATGAAAGTAGAAGGAATGAGAGAATTAGAAAAACATCATTTCAAAAACTTCTGTTAACATCAATTTGGATAAAGTGCATCAAAGTTAAAATCCTTGGGCGAATGGTTGATGGAAACCTGGACATTCATTTGGTGTCAAACTAATTCCACATAGAATACTTTCCAATCACAAGAGGTTAAGTAAAGTTGCACACAGTGGGTCCAGAGTGCAATCATTCCAATGAAGGTCAATTTTAGCAGATTAATGGTAGATCAGCTAGAAGTAATGTGTTTTCTGATGGGATACAAAACATGACGTATACAACATCATCTATGGTATTCTGTCCATGGTGTTTCACTTGAATCTATCCATTTAAAATCACTTGCAGAGGAAATACACTAAAAGAGGCTGTCACCAGATAAATCCAAAAAGGTAGAATATTCTGGAGATCAACTAGCCTTTAATGTTCAACCCAACTATTGAAGGAACTATTCTAGATTAAAAGAGACTTATGGGATATATGTATATATTTCAAAGATATACCCTAAGGTGTGGTGGGATGTGACATTCTTTTCTTTTTCTTTTTTTTTTTTTTTTTTTTTTACAATGAATATCGTGTATTCTTTCTATAACAATAAAACATCACTTAAAAAATGTATGGCCAGGGCACCCAGGTGGTTCAGTAGGTTAAGCGTCCGACTTCGACTCAGGTCGTGATCTCACAGCTCTGGAGTTCGAGCCACATGTCGGGCTCTATGCTGTCAGGACACAACCCACTTCAGATCCTCTGTCCCCTCTCTCTCTTTGCCCCTCCCCTGCTCACGTGCTCTCTTTCTCAAAAATAAATAAGCATTTAAAAAAAATGTATGGTCAACTTGGCTAAATGATTTAGGAGATTTTTTCCAGATGATTCCGTATGAGATTTTTTCCAGATCCTGCCATACTTGTCATCCTCCCCTGGCTGAATGCCTCCTCGCTATTATTGTTTTCACATGTGATTCCCATCATTTGGCAACACGCCTCAGATGTAATCTTACTGGTACACAGTGGAACTTCTGAGCTGACCATTATTATTAAGGCAACTGAAGACTACATTGCCTTTATGGAAACTCAGTCACACTGTTGACTGTATAAACAGTCTGTAGCCCCTTTAGAACACAAGTTAATGATTTAGAATAGACTATTTTAGAATATAAATTGACTATTTAGAATAGAGGTCAAGAACATGGACTCTGGGGGCGCCTGCGTGGCGCAGTCGGTTAAGCGTCCGACTTCAGCCAGGTCACGATCTTGCGGTCCGGGAGTTTGAGCCCCGCGTCGGGCTCTGGGCTGATGGCTCGGAGCCTGGAGTCTGTTTCCGATTCTGTGTCTCCCTCTCTCTCTGCCCCTCCCCCGTTCATGCTCTGTCTCTCTCTGTCCCAAAAATAAATAAACGTTGAAAAAAAAATTTTTTTTTTAAATAAAAAAAAAGAACATGGACTCTGGAAGTCTGGGAAAAATGATTTAATCTCACTAAGTCTCCATTTTCTCATCTAGAAAGCCAAAGAAACACTAGAACCTGTTTCACAGGAGTATTATGGAGGCTAAATGAGACAGCATAGCAAAGGAGTTGAGTATGGGGTCCGGTTCAAAACATGTAATAAATAAATGTGACCTAGTAAAAAAATTATTATCGTGGTTATAAACTCTTAGCATGAAGGTTGCATCATTTAGACTCCCTCTAATATTTCAAAATTACTTTGATCAAAAGTGGTGCATTTTAGCTAGGGAAAATGTCTTTTAATAAAAAAAGTAACCAAATAAGCAATTTTCTTCATTTGACAATAAACATACCACTGTATTTCTATTTTCCTTGTACTGCGAATTCTTTTGTTAACTCACCAACAACGGAACCTTTGAATGGTTAGGACCAGTGGGGTCCAGAAAGCACTCACTTGAGTGGAGTAACCCCTGGACTTCAGGGTAACACTTTAGGGGACTTTTGTGTGCACTGACATTCTGTGAGAAGACTTAGAATTTCATGAGTCACCTGGATGATCGAATGCTCTGAACTTTTCCATGCCACACAATTTGCTCTATATGGAGTTGGTATACTCACAATTAGCTAGTATAACAATGAAACCTCAAGACGCAGGAGGCAAAAATCTCAGAATTTTTTGAGAGCATTCATTAAAATGCAGAAATAAATACATGGTCACCTGCGTGAGAGGTAGGTAAAGTGATAGAGAATCTTAAGTTTAAAAACAGTCCCCAGGGCGCCCGGGTGGCTCAGTCGGTTGAGCGTCTGACTTTGGCTCAGGTATGATCTCATCATGGTTTGCAGGTTCAAGCCCCACATCGGTCTCTGCGCTGATAACTCGGAACCTGGAGCCTGCTTCAGATTCTGTGTCTCCCTCTCTCTCTGCATTTGCCCACCCCCTGCCCTGCCCAGCTCACACTCTGTCTCTATCAAAAGTAAATAAACATTTAAAAATAATAATTAAAAAAAATAAAAAATAAATAAATAAAAATAAAAACAATCCCCTGAAAATTCCAAACAAGCAGCCCAAGAACAGAAAAATATAGAGAAGTCGGATTACCTTAAAGTAAAACATTCTTTTGGAGTTTGACGTTATTTTAGTGATTTAAATGAAATCGCTAATTTTGCTATATTAATTAGGATTCTTTCCACTGCAAGTTACAGAAATTCAGGTGATTTCAATAATAATGAGATGTATTGATTCACATAACTGGTAAGTGTAGAGTAGGGCAGATTTCAGGGTTGGCTTCATCTGGCAGTATTAGCATTCTGTCCCAGAGGTTGTTCTTTGGGGCACTGTCCTCCTCTGTCTGTTGCCTTCATGAAATGGCAGACCCAGTTCTAAAACCTGTTCATCACCACTTCCAATGTTGTCATTTAAAGGTAAGAAAACATTTTCCATAAATTTCCAACAAGGTCCCCTTGACCTCCCTGGCCAGTACTGTGTCTTAGCCCCCATTCCTGAGCCAATCATTAACAAGGGGTGGGGTTACTTCTTTTTTTTTTAATGTTTTATTTACTTTTGAGAGAGAGAGAGAGAAACAGAGAACGACCAAAAGTGGGGGAGGGGCAGTGAGGGAGGGGACAGAGGATCTGAAGCGGGCTCTGCGCTGACAGCAGTGAGCCTGACTCGGGGCTTGAACTCACAAATCTTGAGATCATGACCTGAACCAAAGTCAGATACTCAACTGACTAAGCTACCCAGGTGCCCTAGGGTGGGATTACTTCTAAGGGAGCTGTGGATGAATGAATAAAAACTGGGGGATTCTTGGTAGGAGGAGAATCAGTGTTTTTAGTAGGTCACCCACAAGGAGTAGTTTTTGCAAATAGGAAGTTGGATGAAGCGGGGTATTACTTTATTTCCAGAAAATTAGTTTTTCTTACAAAACTTGGCTTTTAAACAATTATGAAGGGAAAGAATCCCATCCAAAACCAGATGGGAAGTTCTGGTTTTCCCCTTTGCTGCAATGACAATAGTAATTCTGAGCAGGAATATCAATATTGTTATATATCCTATCTCCACCAGGTTTTAGAATTCCCAAATGGCTATGAACACTTTCAAAATGTGTGTAGTTTGGAAAAACCTAAGTTTTATTACCTACGTGGTAATTTTCCCTTAATTTTTAGAATGTGGGATTTTTTAAAATGGAGGTGCAATCTGTATATAATAATCTAGACTTCAAAATGTTGTTATGTAACAGCTATTTGATGTTTGACAAGTTTTTGACACTCTTTAATGAGCTTGTTTATATCTTTAATCTTAGAAATAAATTTACCAAGTGCAAATCTAGCACCAAGTATGATGAATTCATCATTTTATCCTTGAAGAGCAGAGTGGCATCTAAATTCAGCAAGTCACTTCTTAATTTTCTTAAACTGAAAACGTACCTATGTGCCGTAATTACTTCCATCTCAGTACTTTTCTCTGGCTTTCATTTTTCTTTTTTTTTTTTTAACCAAATTAACTATCACTTTCTTATTATTTGGGACTTCTAAGCTATTGTATGTGGAGAAAAGCCTTTTTGCCTCTCTGAATCACCATTTTCTCCTCAGATCGCTAGAGTCCATGAATCATTCATTCATTCACTCAATAAACGTTTGACTGCCGATCATAGCATTAGGAATTCAGTTTTTGTTCTGTTTTGTTTTAAGTAGGCTTCACCCTCAGCACAGAGCCCAATGGGAGCCTTGAACTCACAACCCTGAGACCAAAACCTGAGCTGAGATCAAGAATTGGATGCTTGGTCTACTGAGCCACCCAGGCGCCCCAGAGTTGGGAATTTAAGAAGAAAAATTAAAAAAAGACTTGGTCCTGGCTTTCAAGGAATTTACAGTAAAATGACATCGACGGACATCTAGCACAAAGGAATTTTTAGAAGGGGTTCAGTCCAATAATGGAGATGGGAATGAGGTATTTTGGAATTACCTAGGAGAGGTAGCCTAAGTCACCTTCAATCTAGAGATGAATCAAGGGCAAGTTTTCTTGGAGATAATGATATTTGTGCTCAATACTGAAGGATGGGTGGGCATTAGCCAGGTAGACACAGATGGGAGGGGAGGTGAGGACATTCAGTGACAGAAGACCCTGCGGTCAAAGGCATGAAGTGAAAGCATAGCTTCATGCCAGGGGAAATTATAAGCTATTCATGTTATTGGAGGAACAAGTATGAAGCAGAGTGTGAGAAAAGCAAAGACGAAACAGGAACCAGGAGGCACTGGGAGATTTTCCTTCCTGTAGGTGACGAGGATTCATTGAAAGATGCTGTTTAAGGGTTAGATGGAAACATCAGTGTTTTTCTAATATGGTATTCTAGCCTTCTTTAATTCCACTTATGGATTTCATCTTCGACATTTGAAACAATCTGAAGGAAGCTGTCCCTGGTTTATCCTGGAATTTTCTACCTTCCCGACCTCACTACCACTGCACCGTGATTAGTATGGTGCTAGGATATTGACTGAATCCAAAATCCTTTCTCTTACTCAACCGAACCAAAATAGTTGTGGAACTTTCTTATGTCAAGGAAACACAACTGTGAATTAGTAAATCGTGTGTCAAAGGAGATCAGCAAAGCCCCCTCTATTACCCTGGATTATGCCACACTCAGTTCAATTTTCTTTCCATTTTCATAAGGTTAATTGTTCCCCCAGATACACAAACTTCAGAACTAGCAGAGTAATCTGTTGCCTTTGCACTCTCTGATACATACAGAATTCTGGGTATTAGAACCCATTTTCCTCCTCCTCCTCCTCCTCCTCCTCCCTCTTCTTGTACTCAGAAAAATCTCCCATTAAGATGCAAATTCTAGAAGTGGGGATTCATTAAGCTATTACCAGATAATGACAGCATGAATTTACTGACTCTTAGATGCCCAGTCGGAAGGGAAATGTATTTGTTGTCCAGGGTCAAGTGGCCAGAGGTGAAGAAGGGCCTGGAAGGCTGAGAAGGAAGGACCCAACATAAGCTCTGCCTTTTCATAGCAAGAGGGCCATTTTCAGCCACTATGGTTTTTCTAGTAAAGCAATCCAGGGTCAAGAAGTGCCTAATACTTCTTAACAAAATAATAGAAGGGTTTATTATTCAAAAGGTGTAAGTTCAAAACCATTAAACAGAAGCGCATTTCTTCAACGTGACTACAATCTTGTCCCAGAAACTAATAAAATGCTTGCCTTGTTGATGCACTAACCTCTCCTGGGTGACCAGGCAAGGAAAGTAACCACAGCTATGACAGGGAAACTGAGTTCAACTTAGAGCATCTATTATCTTCCTCCTTGCCTTGTCCATGCTGTTGCTTGAATGAACAGACGAGAGATGCCTGAAGTTCTGGCAAAGAATGGGGCACATTTCTTTCAGAGTTCCCCAGAAGGAGAGCTAGAGGCAGTAAAGAACACTGAGACAGTCCTACAGACAGTCTCTCTTGAATAAAGAGAGAGAAGAGAGGGGGCTGTGTGTCAGATAGGGAGGGAGAAAGCACACAAGAGGAGCATTTTCCTCCTGAAGCTTAAATCTGGAGAAGCTTTCCAGTAGGCTGTGTACAAGAAGGAGTGAGCCCTAGAGAACTCCTATGACCTCCAGTCTTCCTCATTGCCCTAGAAGGCTGGCGTCATGGATGCACAACCCGCGTAGGCTCGATTTTTAATTTGAACTTGATTTGGTAAGCGAAGTGACAAGGGAGCGTGAGCAGAGGAGATATTTGCAATATGGCAACATGCACGTGTGCCGCCATCGTCTGCCATCCCATTTGTGTCTAATGTTCAGGATGCCCCGTGAGCACAGCATTCCCCCGCACCCAGAGCGAGTGGGGATTTACTGGGATTCAAAGCAAGTATGTGGTAAGCTTGTTACACCCATGTCTGAATAAGCAGAGGCTCCAACAGCCGCCAATGGCCAGGCTTTCTCTTTGAACCAGAGTTTGCTTCAAATGCAGAAGGAAGGCAACGGTGTTGTAAGAAACACCAACTACCCGGTAACCTATCCCCGCCCACTTGTCTCACATCCCTGTACTAGCTAACTGCTTATGCTAAAAAGAATGTCAGTTCTTCCCTACTCATCAATCACTTAAGGTACGACGTGTTGGTAGGTTGTGCACAGATCAACAGAGGAACTAAAAACAATACTTCTGTGCCGTGGTTCCACTGTTGCAATGAGAACAAAATTCGTATGCAGATATGAGCTATGAGACAGGAATGTGTAAGTTCAGTGATCCAGCATACAGGTTCCTTGCTCTTTTATTTGCGTTTCAAGCTGGTCTTGCACAATAAAAAGAGTGGTACGATTGATGCTAATAATTAATATTTTGATTCATCTCTACTTGGAACAACATTAAAGAGCAAATTAAGAAAACGCCGTGACAATTTGAGAAAGCTTTTCAAAAGAAAAGAAAAAGCTTTAAGGTTTCATACCATTAATGATGTTCTTTTCCTGCTTTTTGCACAAGGGGCCGCGCAGTTCTGTTTTGCACCGGACTCCACAAATTACGTAGTCAGCCGTGTGGCCCTATCTCTTGAGATCTACCTGAACTTTCGGTTCAGATTTTTGTATTTCTTTTTTTTTTTAATGTTTATTTTTGAGCGAGGGAGAGAAAGAGAGAGAGCATGCAGGGGAGAGACAGAGAGAGAGGGAGACAGAGAATCCAACTTGGGGCTCAAACCCACGAACCGGGAGATCATGACCTGGGCCGAAATCAAGAGCTGGACACTTAACTGATGGAACTACCCAGGCGCTCCAAATTCTCATATTTCTTAACCGAACATGGTTGGCCCAGTGGGTCTTGCTTTCCAGCATGGCTCATCTCACTTATCTCCATCATGCTTTTTCTTGCAATCAGAAATAGGGTAGGCATAGCACTGCACTCCAGCCTCTACTCATGGTCCAACCCACTATTCTTCTTCTTTGTTAATTGGATATATCTGGCATGTAACATTATGTAAATTTAAGGTGTACAACTTGTCAAGGTGCCATATTTATATATTGTACTGTGATTGCCATTGTAGTGATTCTTAGCATCTCTAACACATTACGTAATTATTCCTCCTTCCAGCCCATGATTCTTAACACCTGTTATGAATTACCCTCTACCATTATTTGGGGGCCTTCATATTAAGCTCCAGATTTCACTAAAAAACAAAGGCTCATCTGCAATAAAATTCATGCCTCTAGCATCTTGCCTCCAAACGGAAGAAATACTATCTCTGTTGATTAAGCTTTGGTTAGGGGGCGCCTGGGTGGCTCATTTGGTTAAGCATCCAACGTCAGCTCAGGTCATGATCTCACAGCCCCTGAATTTGAGTCCAACATGGGGCTCAACATCTGGGCTGTTCTGACAGCTCAGAGCCTGGAACCTGCTTCAGACTCTGTCTGTCTGTCTGTCTGTCTCTCTTCTGCTCTGCCCCTCCCCCACTCATACTCTCTCTCAATAAATAAACATTAAAAAAAATGAAAAAGAAGTAAGCTTCAGTTCAACTACAAGTGACAGACAGCCCCCCCCCCCCCCCCCCAAATATTGGTTCCAGCAAGTTTGCAGCTCTTTCCTCTCAGAATCTGGAAGTAAGTGATTCAGGGCTGGTACATGCTCTACAGGGACGGTGGCTATTTTGTTACTTCTTTTTCTTCTCTTTTTCTTCTCCTATTTTGTTGCTCTGCTCTGCACAACCTTTCTTCCCAAGACTGCCTTGAAATTCAAGACGTCTGTAGCCATCAAACCTGTCTGTGGAATAGCTGGAATGCACAAAAGGAAGGAGAAGGGAATGCCCCTTTCCCTTAAGAAACTTCTAGAAATTACACAGACCACTTCTACCGATATCTTACTAGCCTGAATGTAGGCACTTAGCTATACTAGGTGCAACAGGGAAATTGTCACCGTTCCCAATTGAGTTTTCAGGTCCCCATAACCTTAAGCTTTCTGCAGAGTGTTCAATGAAGTCCTGTGGTGCAATGCCCCACACACAACATAGTAGGTGATTTTTCCTTTCCTTTCCCTTTCCTTTCTTTCTTTCTTTCCTTTTTAGAGAGAGGGAGAGTGTGAGCAGGGGAAGGGGGAGGGGGGAGGGAGAGGAAGGGAGAGGGAGGGAGAGGGAGGGACAGGGAGAGAGAGAGAGGGAGAGAGAGAGAATCTCAATCAGGTTCCATGCCCAGTGCCAAGCTGGACAACATGGGGCTTGATCCCACAACCTTGGGATTGTGACCTGAGCCAAAATCAAGAATTGGAGGCACAACTAACTAAGCCACCCAGGAGCACCTAATTTCTTAATGTTTGTTTTGGCTGATAAGTCAGGAGCAGATAAAAAGGAATATAATTCAAATGCAGTAACAACAATATTTAAAAAAAAGAATCGTGCTATGTTATCTGCTTTAGAAACTGGATTTATGTTTTAATAACAGATATTCTTAAAGTGGATTCTATCTGGAAATGATAGACAAACTTGAGTGTGCACAGATGCCTTTTGGGGGCAGCTTCACAGAAGACTGATTTCAGGATGCTATCAACAAATATTCTGACTCAGAACACTTGGGGTTGGGCCAGGAATCCCAATTTTCAGTAGGTACCCAGGGTAATGACCATGACAAATAATACCATAAGACATGGCAGTTTAGGTTGTCTTCACCTATAGTTGGCTCCCTCAAAGCCCAGCACAGGGCCACATCTTTTTTTTAAGTTTATTTATTTTGAGAGAGAGAGAGGCAGAGAGAGAGGGAGAGAGGGAATCCCAAGCACTGTTAGTGCAGAGCCTGGTGTGGGGCTTGAACTCACAAACGGTGAGATCATGACCTGAGCTGAAATCAAGAGTTAGAAGCTTAACCGACCGAGCCAACCAGGCATCCCTAGGACCACATCTCTAAAAGTAAGATTATGAAGTCGAGAACGTGATCATTCTTCCTGTACCTTCCATACACTACTGCTAATCCCAGGCTTAACTTATTTCTGGAGTTCCCTCTCCAAAACTACTATCTCCTTTCTATGTTTGCATTATTCCTGATTTTTTTTTCCCCATCAAGCCCCCTCTCGAGTTCTCTACAACCCAAGCCAAGAAGGCTGAGAAGCCTTGAGGACCGGCCGGGGCAAGTGCTGGGTGGTCAAGAATAAAATGGATGCTATTTGCCATTACACCCATTCGTTCATCTGATCCCTAGGTTGGTCAAACAGTAATGTCTTTACACAGTGTATTAATAGTACAGTTAATAAGCATGCATCCTAATGCAATACTTATGCGATATTTGGCTTCAGGTAGAATATACTAAGAATTAGAGTTTTGATATTGATTTTACCCTGTGATTCAATGTTTCATAAAATGTGCTATACATATCTTATATATACATGAGGTCATTTTAAGCGGTACCTCTGAAGATTTTAAATTTGAGTAGTTTCATTCTCACCTTGCATTTGTGGCACGCAGATCTAAATTTCTATTACTGGGAGTGACACGAAGTTTTCTTTTAATTGTTTTTAATGTTTTCATTTATTTGTGAGACAGAGAGAGACAGAGCATGAGCAGGGCAGAGGCAGAGAGAAAGGGAGACACAGAATCCGGAGCAGGCTCCAGGCTCTGAGCTGTCAGCACAGAGCCCGATGGGAGGCTCAAACTCATGAACCGTGAGATCATGACCTGAGCTGAAGTCCGACGCTTAACCGATTGAGCCACCCAGGTGCCCCTCTTTTAACTTTTCAAGTAAAGAAAATGACTTAACTTTAAACGAAGATATTAAGTAGAGGACTTAACAAAATGGGAATCATGTGCTTACAACAACAGAGAAAGTTATTTCTCCTTATGAAGGCAAAATAAACTATAAAAACTTGGATGCGAATTCTGGGTCTGTGTTGGGGGGTTTTGAGTGTACTTCCTAACCTCCCTAACCCTGTTTCTTCATGTGTAAAATGGGAATAATAACAACTCAGAGGATTGTTGTATTAAATGAAATAATTCATGTAGATAGTATGTTCAATATTGACAACTATTATTATTTAATATGGATCAAATTTATCTTGCCTTATCTTGATGTTCAATGTGAAATCTGCCCGGACAGTGAAAGATTCTCTGGGCTTTCCAAAAAAATTGGTTTCTCAAAAGGTGGCCTGAGAATATTTAAAAACAATTTTTTTTAATGCTTATTTATTTTAGAGAAAGAGAGAGAGAACGAGAGCAAGAGCAGGGGTGGGGCAGAGAGAGAGGGAGACAAAGAATCCGAAGCAGGCTCCAGGCTCCAAGCTGTCAGCACAGAGCCCCACGCGGGGCTCGAACTTAAGAACCACGAGATCATGATCTGAGGTGAAGCTTGCTGCTTAACTGACTGAGCCACCCGGGTGCCCCAAGATGGCTCGAGAATAAAGGTGGTAAATGTCCATCGATAGCTTACTAGGTAATTTATGATCGAGCAGCAAGATAGACGTCACATCTCTAAGGACACTAGGGACAGGAGGCACCATACCAACCCTGGCCTGCCTTTTTCCCCAGACTTTAGTATGTAAAAGACAAACAAAAAACTATGTTCTTTAAACTAAGGTTACTTTGGGTGTTTATTGTTTCCAGCTGAAGAAAACGAAAGCCTATACAATAGGTGATCGCAACATACCATACCAACAGCTTGCACAGAGGGGCTCCTGGCCCAGTCTTGGAGGATCCAGGGAGACTTCTGGAGGAGGTTGCTTCAAAGGAAATGAGATATATGAGTGCAGATCCAGTTCTAATGTATGAACACGGTGAAGGAAAATTGTGGAGGGGGGTGTGGGATATAGGACAGTATTTTAACAAATTTTCGGGCATGTAAAAAAAGGCTGTATATGTACATATATGTGTATATATAACGTAAGGAGTTATATTCTGCATAACATATATCCTATATATATAGACACGTGCACATGCAAGCAGCAAGAAGGGGAAAGCTGGGGTCAGGGGAGGGGGTGGTGAGGATCTGAAAAGACTTTATAGCAGAAATGAAGGTTGAGAGCATTTCTGAGAGTTGAGAGTGGTAGGCTAACGAAGGAAAGACCAGGTAGCTGGGACCGAAGAAGCACCTGGAACACAGGCAGAGATACAAGCAAAAGCCTGATTTTGTGAGCATGACCTCTGTGTAGAAATGCCAGCACCTCCGTGTGGCTCCGCTGCAAAGAGCCGTGAACCCTGGGGCACACCTAGAAACGAGTCTGGACGGCTGGGCACCAGATCACACAGAGGCTTAATGCCAGGCTAAGACAAGGGATCAGGGGGTGCCACGAGCGACCTTCAAGACAAGAAGTAATACCATCAGGACCGTGGGCTTGAAGGTTCACCTTGGTGACAATGCGGAGAGTGGTTTGTTGTGTGAAACGAGGGGCCATCACTACAGTCTAGACCAGAAATGGGGAAACAAAACAAAACAAAACAAAACAAAACAAAACAAAACAAACAACCCTTAGCAGGGGCGACTGCAGCGGGGGAAAGAGAGGAGGCAGCAGACAGAAGGACTGGGTGAGTAGAGGGAAACGGAGAAGCCAAGACTGATTGCCAAGTCTCTTGATGGATACAGAGTCTAGAACACAGAAAAGAACACGGCATCTAGGAGATACCAATGGTCGTTACAGAGATGGTGAACACAATTTACAATCGACTGTATTTGTAGTACCAAAGGCACATACATCCAAATGGCCATTAGCTCTGTGGGCCCGTGGGTCTAGTACTCAAGGGAGACAGGGCCATGGAGAACTGCCACCTCTTGGTTGTGAGCTCACCTCACATCAGAATGTTCCAGTGAAAACCTGTCTGAGAGAGTCTTTAATAACACAGCCCAAGATGAATCAAAGCAAGCGTGGAACGTCCTCTCATTTTTGCCTTGTGGTCTATTTCCACATCATTTGTGTCATGCTCTGGCTTCCCAAAGAGGATCTGGTCTAACTGCTCAGAGGACCCTTCCTAACAGCTCTAATTTCAGGCCCCTCTGTTTGACCCCGATTGATGGTCCAGTCTCCCCCATCAGACCAAAATGTCACAGCTTACCCCAAAAGTTCTGCCAGGAAAGGTCCTAAGACATATTTCCTATCTTGAGAGTGAGATGGCCTGTTTGGATAGGGGTGCTGAAATCAACAACAAAAAAACCTCACCTCCACAGTCCAGGGGTCTTTCTGGTACCCTGGTTATTGAATACACAGAATTCTGGATTTCTGCAGGTCTTGAAGACAGGGCTGTTTTTAAAGCTCGAGTAACATCCAGATGACTCTTTCACAGCGGGCAACTGGACGGCCCGCCTGTGAAGCCTCAGCATCACACGTGGCTCTGCCCGGTGTTCGCAGTGACCAAAGTGAATCGGGGCCAGAAGAGCCCCCAGTAAAGCTGCTCTTCTGACTCTCTGCCTCTGCCCTTCTTGCTTCTGCCACTGAGCAGATTGCAAGAGGCTGGTGCCAAGTCTACATTGCTTAATAATAATTCTCATTAGCATGCTGCCTTGGATGTGTACTGCAGAGCAAAATTTAGCTCCTCCTCGGTGTGCACCAAGAGAAGAGCCGTGAAATTCTCAGAGCGTGCAAAACGCTGGAAGTCCTTGGCGGAGGAGACCCCTCTGCTTGGTGACAGTTCCCTCTCCTTTTCTCTCCCCGACACGGTGGGAGAGACAAACAGGAATTTGGGCGCCGAACCGGGAACCTTAGGTTCCTTCTGCCTCTGCGTCTGCGCGGCCCCCACCCTGGAGATCTCAGTCGTTCCTGGCTTCCGACCACACGGTCTGATAAATTCCAAAAGCCCGCGGCCTGCGCATGCCCCGTGGCCCCGCAGAGCGGAAGTGGTCCGCCCTGGTCTGTGCATTTGACCGCGTGGCCACCGAACGCGTGCGCCGGCCACCCCATGACTTTCCTGGGGTCGCTTACGTTAGCGTTCATCATGAAAGCGACCGGGGCGCCGTTTACTCCCCTGCAGATGCCGGGGTGACCGGATGACACCTCGAGGGGGCACACAAAACCTTGTGCATTCACAGACCTCCATCGCCTCTCTAACAGGGGCCCCCTTTCCCACAAAGGCTTTCACATGCCATCTGCTGTCACATGATAGCCTGTGCCAGGTCCTTATAAGAAATGTATTTGATCACCCCGTTTCTCATGCCTTCTTTAGAAACGGCAAACTGAACAAGACATTACGGCGGCTTCCCACGGCAGGAATTATGTGCATATGAAATGCAGGGAATTAAAAAGACTTTTTATTGTAATTGCTGGCTGCCAAATGGCAAGCACACCCCCTTATGAAAAATGTACAGAAGTTATCGGACTTAGCATCTAGCAGAATAGATATTTTTCTGTGCGTGTGAATTTGCTTGCCAAGAAATGTACAAGGAGAGTCTGGGCCATTTTGTAGTTCTATATATACACACACGTATGTGTATATATACACATATACATACATATAACATATTACAGACATATATAATATATATGTTATAGATGTTTTATATGTATATGTTTTATATGCATATATGTTATATATGTGTGTTATATGTATATGTGATATATAGAATATAGAATATATATTATATATTATATAATATTATATATTATATATTATATAATATATTATATATAATATTATATATATTTGCATATTTTCTTTTTTTCCTTTTCCTTTTCATTCATGTTTTTCCTTTTTTCCTTGTCTTTTCTTTCTCCTGTTGCCACCATTGCTCTGGACTGATCGGAAGCTAAACTCCGTGGCCAAGAAGTGCCACTCTGTGAAAGCCACCAGAACAGAAGAGACAGAACGGGTACAAAGTGTCCCAGGCAACAAATGAATGAGTCCGTTCTGCCACGTCTCATTCTCGAAGAATGGCACTTCCTTTGTGAATTGAAAAGAAATGTAAAGTGGGGGAAATGGCGAAAAAGAAAATTAATAAGAAATAAAAGATTTCTGGCTCTCCTTTCTCTCTTCTCCTTCCTGACCTGTGACAGCGCACGGCCATGTTTCACAGTCTCGCATTTTCATGTATTATTCTGTTACCTGTCTGTAGGGAGCCTCGAACGGGCTGCCAGAGAGACAGTCTGTAATTGAATGTTCTTTCAAGAGAAGGACTTCTATCAGGCGCGCCAAGGGAATAGAGGCTCCACCTGCTGACTTTTTTATGTTTGCCGACTCCGAAAGAATGCAAAGCATAAAGAAATTGAATGGCAGTTATTTCTTTTATAATTTCTCCATGGAAATATAGTTTTCAAAACTATCGATGAGATACACCAGGCGAACTCGGGCTTTCAAGATGAAATTGCAATCTATAGCTTGTTCTAAGAGTGGGGATTATAGCTGGCTTCCCTGAACCAGCATAAGTAATTACTTTAATCTGTGACAACATATAAATTCATAAATTGTTGCCACCGTGGCTCTCAGGGAGTACTTGACTTTTCAAACCGTGGCTCTCGGCCGTAAATTTACACTACACGGCTGGTCCAAACGTGTGCTGTTTTAAGAAGCTACACAGTCCCTCGTTATAGTCTGGAAGCAATGCTAAGCGTTTTCGATCTGAGGAATAAAGATGAAATCCTAGTGAAAACATTAGTATTTTCAATAGCATAGACGCGATTTGAGTATTTGTTGCCCGCATTTCTGAGAGAAGCTTGGCTTCCAGACAATACCCACGTAAAATTCTAAGCCATTTGCTTGTCTTTTCCTTGGTTAAAATTGCTGTGAAAATGAGCATGGAATGCATTACTCATGTGCTTAGTTACTTAGCAGCTTGGACAGTGGGATCCTGGAGGGCAGGCACATCTCCCTACAATCTCCATGTGGTGGGTTTCATTTCTCATCGCGATTTCATTCACTGACAAATGATAATTTAATTACCTGTTGGATTCAATGAAATAATGGACCCTGTATTTATGGCCTGGGTTTTGTGCTTGGAAAGACAGCTTTACATTGTGTGTCTGTTAATTTTTTTAACGTTTATTTATTTTTGAGTGAGAGAGAGAGAGAGAGAGAGAGAGAGAGAGAGAGAGAGAGAGAGACAAGCATGAGTTGGGGAGGGGCAGAGAGAGAGACACACACACAGAATCCGAAGCAGGCTCCGGGCTTTGAGCTGTCAGCACAGAGCCAATGCGGGGCTTGAACCCGTAAACCATGAGATCATGACTTGAGCCAAACTTGGAAGTTTAACCGACTGAGCCACCCAGGTGCCCCTGCTTTACATTATTCTTAATTATGAGTATTTTTCTGTATTCTTTTCTGTACTCCTGTGAGCCACTCTAAGGGACAAAAGTGTATATACTCGAACATCCCCCCAGCCCAATGATGCTTATGGAGGTGTTAGTTAATGGGTTTTTTTGGTCTTCCCCATAACTCTTCCACTGGTGACACACTAAGTACCTCATGAGCTACGACACATCCCCACTTCTTTAGGGTTAGTCACATGACCCAGGTCTGGCCTCAACATCCTGGTCCAGTCAGAGATCTTCCCTGGGATCCATTACACTTCCATTACACATGGACAGTGGGAGGGAGAGGCTACCTCCTTTCTCAGGAGTTGTTAAGCTGTGGCTGTAGGAGGCCATGTTCTCTCCCGCGTGGTGAAAACATGGCTGACGTGGGGAAAAAGAAGCCTCAAAGCTAACTCAAGACTGACAGAGATGAGAGGCAGAGCGGGAGAGAAATACCTCAGCAGGGTCAGCTCTTGTTCCTGTCCCCGAGGCCCTGGTTCCTCCAGCCCCTTCCTTTGTTTCTGGGGGCTACCCTGGGGTCTCCCCGTGAATCCTGTCTCTGGATCACCTGACTCTGTGTTGGGTTTCTGTGGTTCACAACCGAAAGACAATTAAATACTTGCGGGGGAGTGAAGAGGCCGCGTTTTCTCTGTTTTGTAACTAGACTCACAAAGGATGGACAAAGAGGAGCAGAGACACTTCTCGAGAGTAGCAGGTAACAACACAACCCAGCATTTGGGTAGTGCTCTACAGACGGTCTTCCAAGTACTTCCATAACCATTTTCTCATTTGACCCTCGCGGTAGTTCTGTGACATGGAGAGAGGACGGTGCATAATTATACACATTTATAAACAGAACAGAGTGGCAAGTGGAAGCTTTGGCTGTGGTTCTGGAATTAGAGTGAAGGCCCACAGCCAAGAACAGAGGATCCTGAGGTGGGTTTACGTTCTGTATTCCGAGGACTCCCGGTTTGGGGACCTGGGCCCTCACTTTACAGGTTTACCGGGAAGGGAGCCAGTTTGGACAATCCACACAATGAACCCCAGATCCAGGGAGAGCCAAGAGAATCCCTTGTGAACAGAGGGGCATCCGTAAGAAGTGGTGGCTGGCGTACCCAGGCCTAGGCGGACATCCGTTTCACCAGGCTGCCTGAGTCTAAGCGGAGCACAGGAAAAAGGCAAGGCAGAGAAAAAGGGGAGTGGGAAACGGATGGCCAGAGAGGTTACTCTCCAAGGCCACAAGCCCAGGCAGCGGCTGAGCTGCGGTCTCCAGACAAACCACTGAGGTTCACGGTGTGAACACGCGTCAGAATCACGGGGTGTGAGCCTTGTACAGACTGCTCATCCGACCCCGAGTCCCTGATTCGCGAAGCCTGGTGAAAAGCCCAAGACTCTGCATTTCTAACAAGTTTCCAGGTGAGGCTGATGGTCCTGACCCGGCGATTCCGCTTTGAGGGAACCACTAATCTAGGCCAACTCACTTCGAATTCAGGATGTCTTGTGCACCGTCACAGCGCATGCTTTCACCAGCGCACCAGGAAGTGTTCGTTCCCTGTCCCACTGTGCTACTGACATATTGTCGATATTCTGAAATACGATTTTCCAAGAAAGAGGATTTCCTATCAAATATGCACTTTTAGCATACCTCTGCAATTTTGTACTATGGATCTGAAATGTGACGAAAGCTATCCTGGACAGGAGCTACCTAAGCCGATGTTGGAAGCAAATGTTCTAAACTATGAAGTCTGCGTTGCTTTTTCAGTGTACTTTAATTAAGAAACGTGCAGTTTAAAAGCAAGGCTGATTGCACCAGCATTCTTCTCAAAGCTAGAACAAGCCATCCTAAGGTTTGTACGGAACCACAAAAGACCCCGAATAGCCGAAGTAATTTTGAAGAAGAAAACCAAAGCAGGAGGCATCACCATCCCAGACTTTAGCCTCTACTACAAAGCTGTCATCATCAAGACAGCATGGTATTGGCACAAAAACAGACACAGAGACCACTGGAATAGAACAGAGACTCCAGAATTGGACCCACGAAAGTATGGCCAACTCATCTTTGACAAAGCACGAAAGATCATCCAATGGAAAAAAGACAGCCTCTTGAACAAATGGTGCTGGGAGAACTGGACGGTAACATTCAGAAGAACGAAACTAGACCACTTTCTTACACCGTTCACAAAAATAAACTCAAAATGGATAAAGGACCTGAATGTGAGACAGGAAACCATCAAAACTCTAGAGGAGAAAGCAGGAAAAAACCTCTCTGACCTCAGCCGCAGCAACTTCTTACTCAACACGTCTCCAAAGCCAAAGGAATTAAAAGCAAAAATAAACTATTGGGACCTCATGAAGATAAAAAGCTTCTGCACAGCAAAGGAAACAAGCAACAAAACTAAAAGGCAACCGACGGAATGGGAAAAGATATTTGCAAATGACATATCGAACAAAGGGCTAGTATCCAAAATCTATAAAGAACTCACCAAACTCCACACCCGAGAAACAAATAATCCAGTGAAGAAATGGGAAGAAGACATGAATAGACACTTCTCTAAAGAAGACATCCGGATGGCCAACAGGCACATGAAAAGATGCTCAACATCACTCCTCATCAGGGAAATACAAATCAAAACCACACTGAGATATCACTTCACGCCAGTCAGAGTGGCTAAAATGAACAAATCAGGAGACTATAGATGCTGGCGAGGATGTGGAGAAACGGGAACCCTCTTGCACTGCTGGTGGGAATGCAAACTGGTGCAGCCGCTCTGGAAAACAGTGTGGAGGTTCCTCAAAAAATTAAAAATAGATCTACCCTGTGACCCAGAAATAGCACTGCTAGGAACTGACCCAAGGGATACAGGAGTGCTGATGCATAGGGGCACTTGTACCCCAATGTTTATAGCAGGGCTTTCAACAGTAACCAAATTATGGAAAGAGCCTAAATGTCCATCAACTGACGAATGGGTAAAGAAGATGGGGTTTATATATACAATGGAATACTACTTGGCAACGAGAAAGAATGAAATCTGGCCATTTGTAGCAACGTGGATGGAACTGGAGGGTATTATACTAAGTGAAACAAGTCAGGCAGAGAAAGAGGGTTACCATATGTTTTCACTCATATGTGGATCCTGAGAAACTCAACAGAAGACCATGGGGGAGGGGAAGGGGGAAAGAAGTTACAGAGAGGGAAGGAGGCAAAGCATAAGAGACTCTTAAAAACTGAGAACAAACTGAGAGTTGATGGGGGGTGGGGGAGAGGAGAAAGTGGGTGATGGGCACTGAGGAGGGCACCTGTTGGGATGAGCACTGGGTGTTGTATGGAAACCGGTCTGAAAATAAATTATATTTAATATAAAAAAGTTAAAAACAATAAAAGCAAGGCTGAAGAGTAGCAGTGCACATGAGAAATGGTAGCCTTGGCTTTGCACATGAAATGTACATCAGGAGAAAAAAATAAAGCAGAAAATAAACAAGATGAACTCAAAATACTGTAGCAAATGTTGGGCTGAAACACTGCCAGGTGTGGAGGTGTAGAGAGATGAACACACATTTTGGTGGCAAGGCACAAAACTGTTTAAATCCTTTTTGCAGAAGTTTCTGAAAACTGTAATTTTGGCATGGATCTATGAGCAGAGTTACTGCTTTTATCGTGTAGGCAAACCAGCAATATTCTGTGAGAAGTGCCCTGTCCGGCCTTGAATGTTGTGTAACTTCCCAGAAACATCACCTCCACAGATGCCAAAGAATAGAACAGAGCAATGAAGTCAGAAGTTTTTTCTAGACAATAAAAATATACCAGAAGGTGTGAAGTCTCAATGAATGGTAGCTAGCTCGTGTTCTCTTAAGTAATCAAATAATGTTCCTAC
Source organism: Puma concolor (assembly GCF_028749965.1). NCBI lineage: Eukaryota > Metazoa > Chordata > Mammalia > Carnivora > Felidae > Puma > Puma concolor. The sequence continues at coordinate 7,955,597 of NC_141679.1, read as the reverse complement.
AAAGGACTCAAACTGTTATTTTGGGGTCTATGAGAACATGTATACATAGGTATATATAGATATGATTTTTTTTCTTTAAAATGTTTTATTAAGTTTAGCTTACTACAAATTTGAAAAATTATAACTTCTTCTTGCCAGTGTTGATGGCGGAGGAAAAGTTTGAGATGAGAGAAGACAGTATGTGTGTGTATGGTAGTGACCAGAAACTTTAAAATAAAGAACCTCAAATCTTCACTTATTGCCTAGAAAATGGTTGATGAAGGGGAGGAATGGAGGCAGGTACCCCTGAATATATTTGTCCTGCAAAGAAATAATGAAATATTCTAGCCACCACCTCGTCATTGCTCCCGTGGGAGAGGTTCTTGTCAGCCTTGAACTTCTGATTAAAGAACTCAAGGCTAATCAGGGGAGGGGAAGACAGAGAACTGTGCTCTCTGGCTTCTTCCTCCCTTTGTGACTATGGGGCCAACACCTAACCTTACACAGAAATGGAAAAGAAAGACCCTGACCCAACGAACTATCTTTATGTCTCAAAGCCCTCTCTGTGAAGTAGATTTTCTTAGGCAGGATTTCCAAACACTGAACCACGGTTTGGAAGGAAGACAGAAAAAGAAATATAGGATGCTAGGATGAGACCAGGAAGGAAGAAACCATGAGAAATTTCTATACTGGTGAGAAGGTTTGAGAAATGTCTTTGGGTTCACCCAGAGTTTTCTCCTTGGACTATTTCCAGCGGACTAAGTTTGAAGGTAACCCAACTAGATTTTTCCTGTTGCAAGCATAATAATACCAATTGTGTGTGTGTGTGTGTGTGTGTGTGTGTGTGTGTGTAAATTAGGTATGTACAGACCTTGCTCATTTCTCATCACTATTGTGTTCAGAGAGAGGTATTATCTTCATCTGACCGATGACAAAATTTAAGGGTAGGGGACAGCACAGCACTTATAAATGACTGATCTGGGGTGTTCCAAAACTGGCTCTCAGACTCCAGAGCCCTCTTGGCCTCTAATGGCCTCCCTGTATTGGGTGGGGGGGGGGGGGATTTTAGTGGAATCTAGTAAGTGAAAATATTCCTTAGTGGTTAACAACTTGTAATGGCTTTAGTTGAAAGTTGGGACGTGGCATAAACCTAGGGTAAGGGGAGGAAAGAAAGAAAAAGAGGAAGCCGTACTTAGGATACGGGCACGGCCATCCTGGAAGGAAGGACCAATAAAATTAAACCAGCTCAGCTTTTCACCCTGGTTGAGGACTGCCCTTGGCTATGTTATCCAAGGCATGTAGTACTTAATCAATTCAGCACATACTTATTTGGTGATTGGTTATTTACTGGGTGATTGGTTATTAAGCACTACACTTGGGTTCCCAAGACATAGCCCCTGCTTTTATGACTGACACTCACGCAATGGTTCTCAAACTATCACAATTAGAATATTCTGAGAATTTAAAAGGTCTGAGGCCAGGAACTATAGCTATTTGGATTCACTTGCTCTGAGGGGAGGTCTGGATACTGTTATCTTTTTAAAGCTCTCCTGGTGTTTCTAAGGTATAGCCACAAGTGCGAGCCTGTCTAATGGGGGAGACCAGTTCCCAATGGCAGGACGGGACTGGGTTATATATAGGTTTGTGGAGATAAAACGTCCCTTGGCTTTAGTAGTGGAGATACAATTGTCATTTCCTATCTACTATAGTATGTGAAAGGTTGGGAAACATTCAAATTATTAGCAAATAGATCACAGGCAAAGAGCACGGCGTATAGGCAGTCAGTATTCGTGTCCATGTGTCTCTGTGGGGGCTTGTGGAATCTGATCCATTATCTAAATAAGTGCTCCAAGCAGTCCCCTGCAGGAGCCCTCTCAGTAGGGCATAAAACAAAATTGGAAAACCGAGGGGATCTTAGAAATCTAGCCCAATATTTTTGTCTCAGAGATAAGGAAACTGCTTCAAGTCACAGAACATGTCAGGGGTGGACCCTGGCCACGGGCTCCATTCTTTCAGACCCTCCCCAAGTATCTTAATGGTAAATCATAACCATAACCCTGCATAGGATGTAGCGTTTCATTGCATCAAGTGAAAAATTAGGTGTGTGCTCAAGTCATATTTATAACGAGGCACCCCCCACCCATTGGTAAAATAATAATAATGATAATAATAATAACAAGGTAACACCCTGGGAGGACTTCACTTCTGCCTCTATCCCTATACTGCATACTGAGGAGAACCAAAGTCCAAGTGACAGAAACCCAAGCCAAAGGATCTGGGGACAGTCTGATCATTTTCTTGAGCCCCACGAGAGAAAAAAGAAGACACACAGAGCCTCCCCAGGTAGGTAAAATGCCAAGTTCCTGCCAAGCCTTCTTCACTCTCCCCGGCTGCCTCTCCATCCCTCTGCCAGATGCTGTTTTCATTGCTGTCGTTATTTATGTTTCTCTGAGGGGAGCAGAATGCTGCCAACCTGCTCGGCCCTCCTCAGACCCCCTCTTCCCACTGTTCCCTAAAGTGCCTTCCATCCAGCCTCTGGCCCATTTCTTTCTCTGGCCTTTACGTTGTTCCTCATTCTCCCCGAGGTCTTAACCATCCCGTCACTTACTTCCTGCCGCCATTGCTATCGCCGCTGCTGTGCTCCGCTGCCATTTTGACTGTAAGCACCACCATTTCCGGTGGAAATTCTGACCACTGGTCCTCAATCCCCAGTTACCTGGGGTGGATGGCTGCTAACATGGGCTCAGAACACGCATTGGGTGGAAACACTCCTGTGTTCTGCAGACACACTTACTACCAGGTTCTACTCCAGGACCACACTCTGGCACTCTGCCCTTTCTCTTTAACGCTTTCCTCAGGGGAAGAATATTCTACCTTCTTTTAGTAATAGAGGGCCACCTAGCTACAGACCGTGTCGTCCAGCCACCTGGAAAGGTGGTCCAGCTTAGGTAGTGGCTCAGTTTGGGCCAATGGATATGAGTATCACCTCATATCCACTTAGCATATTCTTAGCTTTTTAGAGTCCCCAAAACTATTCGACTGTGACCATCCCGCATAGTTGTTGAGTCTAAGGACTTTGCCCAGCATCCTGAGTTTGAATGTCAGCTATGTCACCTGCCAGGCGTGTGATCATGGGCCAATCAGTGACCCTTCCGAGCCTTTGTAAGTGGGGAACAACAGTGGTACCTACATCGGAGTGTTGGGGGGATTAGATGGAATACACATGAAATACACACGCACATGAAATACACATGCAGCACACTATTTGGGACACAGTAACTGCTCAGCGCCATCAGCTGTTGTTGGAATGTACCCTACCAATGATCCGTCTACAGGTTAGGATCTGGGTAAATTGCATACAAAATAAGAAGGTCATGGGCTTTCATCGCTCATGATGACTGATGTCTATTGATGGAAGTTTTGTCATTAGCCAGGGGTTTCCCATCACAGTTGCACATTTTGCTGGGATGCTCAACACAGCCTGGTGACCTTCGACTCTGCCCAATCTGTTCTCTATATGGCTACAAAGGCTATCCCTTTGTTTTTAGGTTAATGCCTACAGTTTTATATTTTCCCAGATTCCCATGAGGAATTCTGTCATATAAACTGTTTTCCCTTAAAATTGCCATTGCTCAGAGATCAGACCTACAGTTCCTGGCACTATTATTCTTTTTATTTTATTTATTTATTTTTTAATTTTTTTTTCAACGTTTATTTATTTTTGGGACAGAGAGAGACAGAGCATGAACGGGGGAGGGGCAGAGAGAGAGGGAGACACAGAATCGGAAACAGGCTCCAGGCTCCGAGCCATCAGCCCAGAGCCCGATGCGGGGCTCGAACTCACAGACCGCGAGATCGTGACCTGGCTGAAGTCGGACGCTCAACCGACTGCGCCACCCAGGCGCCCCACTATTATTCTTTTTAGAAAATACCCTATTTTAAAATTTTTGCGCAAGTATTTTTTCATATGATTTTAGTTAGGATATAGTGAAACTGCTGTACCAAAGGGACCCCAAATCCAATGGCTTAAATGGGATAGAAGTGTGTTTTTTCTCCCAGGTAACAGCCCAGAGGACTGTGTGTGGTCCAGGCACACAAACCACAGGTCGTCCAGGACCCTGGGTTCTTTCTGCCTTATTCTACCCTCTCCTGCGGTGTTGGCCTCATCTGCGTGCTTGAAGCTATTTCATCTTGACGTCTAAAGGGCAAAGTTCAGGATGAGTGGTTTCATCTTTATGGAAGTGACATCAAGGAAGTCTCACATATCGTTGATACTCACATCCACTGGCCCAAACTGGGTCAGCACCTGGCTGGACCACCTTTCCAAGTGGCTGGGCGATATGGTCTGTAGCAGGGTAGCCCCCTATTACTAAAAGAAGGAGGCAGAATAAATACTGGGGACAGTGAGTGGCCCATGCCACAGATACACATGATTAAAAAGCTCAGCTAGAAGGGAGGGGCGTATTATGAAAGTCACAGACACCTTCCTACCCTCTCATCTTCAACACCACTGCCCGAAGGAAACCACTAGCAGAATCCAACGTTGTGCCTTTTAGCTATTTTGATGACCGAGCTGCTTATCCCTACGTAATATCGTATAGACTCTAAACCGTCTATCAAAATCACGTATCTCTACATAACACCTCACTGATTTCCTGTAATGCCTCACTAGGTATTTTGTCCTCATGCTGTGGACAGCTAAAGAAGTTGGAGGAGCTGCACAAAGCACCTCCTTGAAAGCAGCAAAGACCTGCAAGACGGTAAGGAGACTTGGGGTTAAGATGTAAAAGAAGAGGGCAAACTAGAGGGAGGGAGAGAGACCCAACCCTCAACATGCTTTTTTACCAGAGGGCTTTTGCCAAAGTTGGGGACGCGGCTGCAAAGCTAGCACCCTTCTGGTGACATCTTGGAGATTGGCTCAGTCAGTTGAGCGTCTGACTTTGGCCCAGGTCATGATCCCATGATTCATGGGTTCAAGCCCCGCATCAGGCTCTGTGCTGACAGCTCAGAGGCTGGAGCCTGCTTTGCATTCTGTGTCTCCCTCTCTCTCTGCCTCTTCCTTGTTTGCACTCTGTCTCTCTGTCTCCCAAAAATAAATCAAAATTTAAAAAAATTAAAAAAAAATAGTGCAAGCAACTCTAACGTTGACGTTCTATTAAGGGGTTCTGGGAAGACCTTCATAGAGCAGTAACACCTACTCCTATTTGCACAAGCAAATGCATAGCTCCCCAGGAGGAAGATGTCACCATCCCAAGGCCTCAAATTTGCCTCCAAATAATTTGTAAAATATACTATCGAACATGCAATGAAAAATAACCAGGCTTGTAAGACAACAGGATGCAATGCTGAGTAACAGAAGAAACTTAAACAATGGAAAAAGAACCCCCAAACTTGAGTTATCAGAATTTTCAGAAATGGTTCATACAATAACCATGCTTGCTACATTTATTTCATAAATAGACGGTCTCACCATATCAGAAGTGAACTGGAAACTCTAAAATGCAATGTTGAGCCTTAAAACAAAACAAAACAAAACAAAACAAAACCCAAGATTAAAAACACAAAGAAGAAAACATCTGGAATGTAGCACAAAGAGACAAAGGAAGAACATTATAAAAAGAGAGGGTAAGAGGTATAGGGGATCAGTGAGAATTTCTAGCCTATAAAAGGTAGAGGGGTGCATGGGTAGCCCAGTTGGTTAAGTCTCCAACTTTGGCTCAGGTCACGATCTCACAGTTTGTGGGTTTGAGCCCCACGCAGGGCTCTATGCTGACAGCTCAGAGCCTGGAACCTCTTGGGATCCTGTGTCTCCCTCCCTCTCTGTCCCTCCCCCACTCATGCTCTGTCTCTTTCTCTCTCAAAAATAAATAAACAAACAGACAAACAAATAAAAAATCTTTTTTAAAAAGTGGAGAGAATGGGAAGGAGGTAAAATTTGAAGAAATGATAGCTCTGTCTTTTCCTTTTTTTTTTTTTTTAATGTTTATTATTTATTTTGAGACAGAGAGAGACAGAGCATAAGCAGGGGAGGGCCAGAGAGAGAGGGAGACACAGAATCCGAAGCAGGCTCCAGGCTCTGAGCTTTCAGCATAGAGCCGGACACAGGGCTGGAACTTAAAACCCTACAAACTGTGATATCATGACCCGAGCTGAAGTCGGAAGCTTAACCGACTGAGCCACCCAGGCGACCCAGCTCTGTCTTTTTCAAAAGCAATAAAGCCATCCGCACATGATCCCAAGAATCCCCATGAACCCTATGTAGGTTAAATAAAAATAAACCTGTACCTGGATACACAGACAAAAAATAAAATCTGTAGGGGCGCCTGGGTGGCTCAGTCGGTTAAGCATCCGACTTCGACTCAGGTCACGATCTTGCGGTCCATGAGTTCGAGCCCTGCGTCGGGCTCTGGGCTGATAGCTCGGAGCCTGGAGCCTGCTTCCGATTCTGTGTCTCCCTCTCTCTCTGCCCCTCCCCCATTCATGCTCTGTCTCTCTCTGTCTCAAAAATAAATAAACGTTAAAAAAATTTTTTTAATAAAAAAATAAAAAATAAATAAAAAATAAAATCTGTAAAACAGCATGAAAAAGAAAAGAAACATTTCAAAAGAAGGGCAGTTAGATTAAGCACTGACTCCTCTGCAGTAACAAAGGAAGCAGAGAAAACAGAATAATTTTAATTTTAATGTTAAAGTTTGCTATGTAAAGAAAATAAATTGTCATTTATAACTAGACCACTCCAAAAATTGCAGCAAGAGTACAACTTGGAAACTAATAGAGACAAAAAAAATCGAATTGTTACAAAGGGTAATGCAAATAAAGCAGTTGGGAAAAGTCACAGCAAATAAGACCACAGATTGAATTCAAACATATCAGTCATTCCATTGAACATAAAAGAACCAGATATTCAATTTGAATAAGGGATGTTCAGATTGCATTTAAAACTAAAGGAAAGTCAATTATACACTGGTTTATAAATATTTTATATATATTTAAAATAGAAGGATACAGAAAGCTTGAGAGTAAAAGGAAGAAAAATCATTTCAATACTAACTTAAAGAAATAACTGTAACCATACTAATACCAGAGTAGTCTTGAAGATGAAAAGCATCAGCCTAGTCTTTACAGAGAAATGGTTTCTACTTAATGAGAAGATGTCCTGCTCACTATGAAGAAATCATTTAAAATTTGAATGTACCTACTGACATGGCCTAAAAATATATGAAGCAGCATTGACCTAACTAAAACCAAAAATAGACAAAAGTGAGAAAAATTTAGTACATCTCCGTAACTGAAAGAACAAAGCAAAAGAAGGAGTATGTAAAATTTAAATAACATGATTAACAAAATAGACCTCAACGACACAACCTCAGAGTATACATAGTTCTCTAGTACACACAGCCATAACATTCTCAATAGAGAATTTATTTCCTGATAAGAGGAAATTAAAGTAGTGTGAATAAAAATCAGTAGAGCATTCCCATAAGTTTGGAAATTAAGAAACAGTCTGCTGAATAATTAATGGGTCTAAGAAGAAATCACAATGGAGAGTAAAAATCATTTTCACTTGGGGCACCTGGGTGGCTCAGTTGGCTAAGCATCTGACTTCGGCTCAGGTCATGATCTCACGGTTGGTGAGTTCGAGCCCCGCGTCGGGCTCTGTGCTGACAGCTCAGAGCCTGGAGCCTGATTCTGACAGATTCTGTGTCTCCCTCTCCCTCTGCCCCTCCCCGCCTGCACTCTATCTCAAAAGCAAATACACATCAAAAACGTTTTAAAATAAATATTACTATTTATTTATTATTACATAAATAAATAATAATAATAATAATAATAATAATAATAAATAAAACAGGGAAACTGCCAGAGATTCTACAGACATTACAAAGATTGTCAGAGGATGGTATGAGCCACTTTATGTCAATACATTTAATTTTTTATATGAAATGGAGAAATTCCTAGGCAAATTTAACTTACTGTTTAAGAAATAGAGACTGAGGAGTCATATAAAGTCGTATAAGAGTCACCAATTAAAGCCTTTCCCACAGAGCGCCTGGGTGGCTCTGTGGGTTGAGCATCCGATTGGTTCAGGCCACAATCTTGCAGTTGGTGAGTTCACGCCCCACATCGGGCTAGCTGCTGTCAGTGCAGAGCCGGCTTCGGGTCCTCTGTCCCCCCCTCTCTCTGCCCCTCCCCTGCTTGTGCTTGCTCTCTCAAAAATAAATAAAACATTTAAAAAATTCTTAAAAATTTTTTTAATGTTTTATTTTTTAAGAGAGAGAGAGAGGGAGAGCAAGTGTGTGTGAGTGGACGAGGGGCAGAGAGAGAGGGAGACACAAAATCCAAAGTAGGCTCCAGGCTCTGAGCCATCAGCACAGAGCCTGATGCAGGGCTTGACCTCATGAACCGTGAGATCATGACCTGAGCTGAAGTTGGAGGTTTAACCGACTGCGCCACCCAGGCGCCCCCCCCAAAAAAATTTTTTTTTAATAAAATAAAATAATAAAATCTTTCCCACAAATAAAACTCTAGGCCTACCCACATTGTTTCAATGGTGAGTTCTACCAAACACTTAAGGAAGAAATTATAACATGCTTAAATAACTCTTCCAGAAAATGAAAAACAGGGTATAGTCCCAAAATTTACTTTATGAGACTGGCATGACTTTGCTACCAAAACCTGACACTACAGTCAGAGAAAGGGAAAGCTTCCAGCCTTGTCACTCATGAATACAGATGCAAAAATCTGCATAAAATAGAAGCAAACATATGATCAAGTGATATTTTCCCAGGAATCCAAAGCCTAAGGTCGTTGAATTCAGCATGCATTTACAATAAAGACGCATAAAAAAGTTAAAAAGGGAACTTTCTTAGGCTGTTAGAAGATATCTACAGAGAAAAGAAATCTTTTAACAAACATTCTTAAAAAGGTTGAAAGTTTTCCTCTAAGATCGGAACAGGGTAACAGGAGAGACATACTGTGTTTCAACATCATGCCTTTTAACATTACTGACGGGTTGAGCAAGGCAAGAAAAGGAAATAAAGGGTTGGGAAAGGAGCGGGCAAGCTGTCATTATTTAAAGAATATAGAATTGTATATGCAGCAAAAAAACAATATAACTATGAATTACTCAAACTCATGAGCGAGTTTGTAACTCTGTAGGCTAAAATCCAGTACACGAAAATCAGTGTTTTCTATACATCATCAATAACAGAATGAAATATTTGAAAGGTTTAATATTAAATGACAGCAAAATACTATACAGACAGGAATAAATCCAAATAAAAAATGCCTAAGGCCCTTCCAGAAAGAACCATAAAAACATATTAAGAGACACTTAGGGAAAAAAAAAAAAAAAAAAAAGAGAGACACTTAGGGGGCGCTTGGGTGGCTCAGTCCGGCTCAGTCCGTTAAGCGTCCAACTTCGGCTCAGGTCATCATCTCATGGTTCGTGGGTTCGAGCCTGCGTAGGGCTCTGTGCTGACAGCTTGGAGCCTGGAGCCTGCTTCAGATTCTGTGTCTCCCACTCTCTCTCTCTGCTTCTTCCCCACTCATGCTCTGTCTCTGTCTCTCTCTCTCAAAAATGAATAAAAACATTAAAAAAAATAATAAGACATTTAGGAAGACCAAAAAAAAATGGAGAGTTGCCCTACGCACACAGATTGGAAGCTGAATGCAGTAAAAACTGTAATTTCTCCAAATTGATATATACAGTCAGTGTATCTCAGTCAAAATCCCAAGGGACGGTCCTCTCTGCCCTGCACTGGGTCTATGTGTCCACCCTTACGCTGCAACCACACTCACTTGGTATCGGGGGTACAAGTCCTTTCAGCTTGCTCCTCATCTTTAAGAGTATCTTGGCTTTTTTTAGCTTTTCACATTTCTTTTTTTTTTCCATGTTTATTTATTTTTGAGACATAGAGAGAGCACAAGCAGGGGAGGGGCAGGGAGAGAGGGAGACACAGAATCCAAAACAGGCTGCAGGCTCTGAGCTGTCAGCACAGAGCCTGACGTGGGGCTCGCACTCACAAACCGCGAGACCATGACCTGAGCCGAAGTCGGAGGCTTTACTGACTGAGCCACCCAGGTGCCCCAGTTTTCTGCACTTCGAAAATGCAGACTCAGTTTATCCAATTCCATTAACCAACAAAGAACGAGCCACACACACGTTCGGGCGGTAAACTTCCAACAAAGGCAGCAATGCAGGAAAGAGGGAAAAGATGGGCTTTTGGATGGATGGAACTCACGTCATTAGATATTTCAATGGGAAAAAAAGAATGAAATTGTACCCCTATGGCAGAGCATAACTAAATCAGTCATAGATGGGTTATAGAGTTTCAACGTGAAAGGCAAGACAGTAACCCTCATAGATGATACGACCGGAGAATATCTCCATGACTCCGCATTAGCGTGAACATCACACACTGCACCCCGAGTCTGTGCCGACACCCATACAACCTGTAGGTGAGTGGAGATTGGCTCCGTCTATGCTCAAACCCTTGCCGCCTTCTGGGAACAATATCCTGTCTGTAGTTTCCACGTGAGGATGCTTCCCTGCTGTGCTGAACCAGGATCACCACCGGGGGAGAGCCCCCTGCACCTTTATTTATAGCTAGGACTAGGCTTCTTCTTTTTAAAAAATTCTTTAATGGTTATTTACTTTTGAGAGAGAGAGCGCAAGCAGGGGAGGGGTGCAGAGAGATCCGCGAGATCATGAGCTGAGCTGAAGTTGGATGCTTCACCAACGTGAGCCACCCAGGTGCCCCAGAACTGGGCTTCTTGAAGTACCCGAGTCTGAGAACGTGAGAATCAGACATGAAGTTGGCAAGAAACCATGCGCCGTTAGAGGACAGACCATGGTGAATTGTTTCCACCCATTCTGAATGTTAGGTGTCAATTTTTTGGACGTGGCTTAGGGGGAAGGTATGGAATTAAGAGAAGAAAAAGGGATGGAAATAAAAAGACTTTGCTCTCTGCCAAAGCGACAGTCAAAAAAAAATTTTCTTGGTGGCTCAGTTAGCTGTGATCTCCCTGAGTTTGAGACAAGAAAAGCTTCAGCGTGTAAGCAAACGGGGCTTAGAGATGGAAGGCACGAGTCAGGTGGGTCCTGAGGGGGATCGCAGGTCAGGCAACTCTCCATCATCTCCAAAGAACTAGCTATCAAAGATAAGCCATATTGGACAGCATCTTACTGGAAAGATACAACAGCATCACAAAGCACCTCTCTCCCTTTACTCGCCCCTAAAGTTTCTCTGACCTTTCCCAACATGTCTGAAATTCCCCCTTGGAGGAATTTCTGTCGTTAATGCTTTGATCCTGATTACAACATGAGGAAAGCCACGGTTACCAGCATGTTGGTGTAAATGACTTACTGCAGAGAATAGGTCTTGATGAAGCAAAAACAGGAAGACTCACATGAGGGGAGGCAGAGGCAGAAAAGCAAGAAGCGAAACTGGAAGAACAGGTGCCCCAAGAAAAGGGAGGGACAGATGCAGTTCAGGTTTGGGGTTAAACCAACAGATCTGGGTTAGCACTGTGGCTGCATTGGACTAGTGATCAGAGCCTCGTTTTTCTTGGCTGTAAAATGGGAATATACACGACCTGCATTTGTTTAAGGATCAAAGGAGAATATCTGTTAAAACACCCGGTGGACTGTTGGACCCAGAGTGAGAATTCATTTTTAGCTCCCATATTGCCAGGGTTTCTTTTTTTTTTTTTTTTTTTTTTAATTTTATTTATTTATTTATTTTTGAGAGACAGAGAGAGAGAGACAGAGAAAGAGAGAATCCCAAGCGGGCTCTGAGCTATCAACACACAGCCAGACACGGGGCTCAATCCCATGAACTGTGAGATCATGACCTGAGCCAAAACCAAGAGTCAGATGCTTAACCAACTGAGCCACCCAGGCACCCCCAGGGTTTCATTTTTTAATTTTCCCACCAAGACCAATCTCCCTCAGAGCCAATTCCTTCATAGTACCTTACATCTATCTATTGATACGTTTAAAAACTTACGTCTGCCTGTGGCTTTTGGATTATGTAAGAAAAGATTCTTTAGGAAAAAAACCAGCATGAGTCAGTCCATTTTGTACTCCTCAGCTCTTAATATTTGTGGTACTATCTTTCAAAGGAACTATCAGGGACTGGAAGAAAATGAAAATATCATTTGCTTTCATAGTTTTTTCTTCTCAAGGTGACAGTGTTTTTTACAGCTCTCTCCTGACGAAATGTATCAAAGTATTGATAAAGGTACATGGTGATCTGAAATCATATAGGAATAGTTTGGACAGGACCCAAGGACAAGGGTATTTAGATAAAAGTCTACCTTCCCTAGAATCAATGATGCTGTCTTCGAACAAGGCCAAGAGAGAACCTAATTTATTGAAAAGGAACATAGCTATTTCTTTCCCTTTGGAGCAGTAGCTTTTAAACCTGAACCCACAGTAAGAAATATATTTTACATTGTGACCTGATACGTACACATTGTGTGTGTGTGTGTGTGTGTGTGTGTGTGCACGTGTATCAGTTTGAAATAAAAGTTTTTATGGAATAAAACTTACCCTAACTGTATTTCAAACACTCAGAAATGTTCCGTTTTACTCTGATCTTTTTAAATGCTGTGTGAGACCATTATATTGATTTTATGTTTCACACATCAAAAGCCACTGCTTCTGGATTTTACTCATTTTGCTTCTTTTGAGTGGAAAGCCGCCTCGTGTTAGTTCTAAGTGCACTTAATTTGGTCCGTTCCCATTCCTGGGATCTGTGTCTCCAGAGATAAATGTTAGCTAAGGTAGAAGAATACTGAGAAAAAGGAGTTTGTGATCGGGTTGGTTCATGGACCTGTCATGTAAATAAATGCAACAAGGAAACTCTTACCACCTTTTATATTTCCTGCCCGCTCAACTTTTATTATTCTCTATTTCCTTCTTTTCTTATTTTCCAAAGACTAATTTTCAGCTGATATTAGGCATAAGAGGCTATCGAAAGTAGGAGACGAGACTAACATTTAACGAGCATCGACTATGTCTAAGGTCCATTATTTCTTCCCGTCAATCGCTCAAGGTATTTTTGTTCTTTTATGTTTCAAAAAGAAGCTTTTACTTTTTTCCTGAGGAAAAATAAATTTCATATTTATATTACCTATATTTATATTATTTCCTTTCAATCTATAAAAAAGGGGAGATTTCTCAAGTGTCTCCTTGGACTTACAAAGTTTTACCCACACACATTAAGTATGATTCCATGTTTGCCCTTCGACTTAATATTGTGGCTCACCAGAAACAAAACATACTAGTACCCAAACATGGGTAACCACATTCATCTTGCAGCAAAAGCAAAGTAGGTTGCCCACGGTCCAAACGCTGAAAAACCCGGTTCATGGTAGAACGAAGCCACAAACCCAGATTTTTACACCAAATCCCCGCAGTGTATTTCCTTTATGTCAACATAAAGTTAAAACCATGAAAAAGAAAAATTAAACCTTATGTTTGTAATCGGCTAACTCCAGTAAAGCACACGCATATCGCTTCTCTTTGAATTATTTTGTTGTTGTTGTCAGACTCCTATATTTGCCAGTTATTATACAGAACATATGTTGAACCTTCCAGCACGTCTATGTGTATACATACTGCCAGCACACCATTTATCCATTGAGAGCACTCTGGAGCTTATAAGCTACTTCTGTCATTTTTCCCACAAGGATTCCATGTTTTCGGTTGGCCTCACAAAGAAACTCGGGATTCTAATTTATCTTTACACCACAACATTTGCTTTTATATTAACCCCCTCAACGTTGAAGAGAAAAATCAAAATAAAATGCTTTCCTTTTTAACCTCTAGATCTAAGTGAAGCCCGTCAGGGACTTTAAAATAATCACATTATAGTGGATTCTTGCTTTGGTAAACACTTTGCAGGAAGTGAAATAAGCTTTGCCTGTCCTAGGCGAGAGTGAAATCAAACAACAGTGCGTGTCACTTGCCTGAAGTGACAGGAATAAAGAATAGATTGTATCCACTTCTCTACTCCCACCGAAGCTGCCTCTTTCTCCTGAGATTGTATCGCGGAGATTCCGGGACACCTCTTAACCTACAGGAGACACTGGATCTAAAGCTGAGGCAGGGACCCCATGCCTTTTTCTAATTAACAGCTCTACTGAGATATAATTTACATACCAGAGCCCTGTAGTGATTCTCCCCATAACAAAATCTGTAACTCCGAAACTTGAAAGGCAAATAATACAAACATAAATTTCATGCTTTCACCAATTTACGCTCAACCACCCTCCCTTATAATTTTGCTCACTCCCTCTTCCCCATTTTTCTTTCCCACTGGCCCATTCTTTACTGCTCTGTACAGGCTATATTGAACACAGCAGCCCTGGTATTTTCACATGGGAGCGTTCAAGGATTCCATACCAATTATGCTTTATGCCAAGTAGGAACAACCATAGAATAGCATCATTATCCTTGAAAACGCAATCATCGCTGTGTTAGGGCAGAACTACAATTACACCTGATGCTTTCTTTTCAGAGAGAAATAAATTGGCAGGAGGGGTAGATTTCTGAGCTATGATTTTTCCCATCACCATTAACACTTAGTACCCAGGTTTCCCTCATAGCATTTGAATGGTGGCATGGATGGAGACAGATCCCAGGCCAGTGACTAAATAAAAGGCGACACTGACATCACACACATGAGCCCGTCTGTCCAAGCGAGGACTTCACATGCCAACCCTCTAACTCATTTCAAACCATCGTCAGGTACGTAAACGTTACTTTAGTGTCTGAAAGATCTTATGAAAACCCCAAGGAAGTTGACCCTCAGCTGCATTGCATCGTGAGTCTCCGAGATCCTGAGGTTGCGGTGGGAGATGCCATATGACAGAATGTCCTGCTGGAGGTGAATTAATTTGTGTTTCTTACTCTTCTATGGCAAAGGAGCATGCCCAAAAACTGACTTTGGAACTCACGTCCAGGGAGAGAGAAGATGAAGTCCTGGAATCAATGAAGTAGAGAGTGGGGCAAGGGCAAGGCATCCTTTTTTTGTGTGGAGAAAAGGGTAAGATGAGTCTTTTGTCCCCCGAAAGGTTTAATCGGGTAGAGGATGTTTTCAGGTTAGAAAAGGGACAGTTATCTAAACCCTGAGGGTATAGATTCCTGAAAGGCAAAGTTATCAGTGGAAAAGCTGATTATGAATAAAGCAACCGGGGGGTCTGGGGGTGGGGGGATGACTGTAGGGAACTTTTGGCCAAGACCAAAATGGAAAGAGCTGTATTTCTGGAAAGAGCTGGACAGGACAGTCAGGCAGCATCTCAGAGGGAACCGCGATCTCATGTGGGAGTGTGAAGGGCAAATTCACCACAGCAACAGGGCGGAAGAGCGAGACTCAACTCAGGTGTAGAAGTTGTACTGACTTCTGTTGGTCTATGTAAGGCTGAGGATTATTATCATTATCATTATGTTACAATTTATGGAAACGGGATGCATCAGCTTTCTATCGCTGCCATAACCAATTACCACAGATCCAGCAGCTTAAAACAACACGAATTGATGGCCTTACCGTTCTGGAGGTTTGGAGTCCAAAAGGGGTGTCTCAGTGGGCTAAAATCAAGGTGTTTCAGAGCTCCCTCCTTTCTGGATATTCCAGGGCAGAATCCATTTCCTCGTATGTCCCAGCATCTAGAACCTGCCCATGTCCCTTGGCTGGGAACTCGTTGGCTCTAACGCCTCACACTGAGTCCTCCTGGCACTGGCGTCTCTTTGGCTTTCTTGGTTCTGTCTCCTTTTTCCCCGTGTAAGGACCTCTGCGATTATACTGGGCTCACCCGGGGAGTTTCCTCATCTTGAAGTCAGCTGATGAGCTATCTTAATTCTATTTGCAACCTTAATTCCCCTGGGCCGTTAACCTAACACGTTCACGGGCTCCAGGGATTAGAAGTCAGGCCTCTGTGGGGAAGGGGCACTGTTCTGCCTATCCACACACAGGAACTCCAACAAGGACGTACTGAATGTCCCCGTAATGCATGCTGGGAGAAGGAGCACCAGCTAGCTGAGGATTGAATGGAACCGACCCTCGTTCTCAATACTGGCTTGCACGTGGAAGCATAAAAAAGTGCAATCGCCCTGGCTACACCCTCAAGTGTTTTTTAATTTTTATTTATTTATTTTGAGAGCAAGAGACAGAGAGAGCTTGCAAGCAGGGGAGGGGCAGAGAGAGAGAGGGAGGGAGAGAATTCCAAGCAGGCTCCACACGTCAGCACAGAGGAAGACTCGGGCCTTGATCCCACGAACCGTGAGATCGTGACCTGAGCCAAAATCAAGAGTCGGGTGCTTAAGTGACTGAGCCACCCAGGTGCCCCCACTCTCACCTGTTCTAATTTAACAGAATGGGTTTCAGACATGGTAATATGACCCAGGTGATGGTTATGTGCGGGTGGGGCTGGGAACCACTGACTCAGGAACTAGGACTTGCCATGCTAACTCCAGAGGGTGAGGACAGAAACCCAGATCACATATGTCCTAGAATTCTGGGTTCTTTCCTGACTTCTATCAGTTCAAGTACCACTTTTCTAATTTACCTCAAACCATCAAATGTAATGTGTGGGCTTTAAATACTCTTAGCAGTAAAGAAATCTTCCCCTAGGGGAAAAAAATATTATTTAAAATTGCATTTTATACATTTTAATGCACTTTCCCAATCTGTCTAAACTTGTTTTCCAAAAACGCTTTTCACTGAAAAATTACATCAAGGGTCCATCAATAATAGTTTATTTGACTATATACACACCCCGCTCACGAGTAATGAAGAGTTAAACTCTATTTCATTTACTTTAATGAAATCTATTTTCCTGAGGCTTCACTCTATAGTACTTACTTCATAAACACTTTGTGGTACTTCATTCAGTTTATGCTTTTTCTGTGTTGTTACTTTTCTTGTTTTATTTCATTCTTGCATATAAAAATTGTTGGTGGTTGCCATGGCAATTCTAATTGATTTCTTTCTGCTGTTTTTGTAGGCTTTTTAAAAGATTTGCACAATACATCACTCATATTGTTATTTTTATCTCCGTAAATTTGTAATGGTCTCTCCAAAAAAAAAAAAAAAAGCCATGTAACAAGAGCATCAGACGTTTCTTTGCTCAGTGGTGAAGGCTGGTGAGAACAGCAGAAAACAGGAAGCAAAGCCAAACTGGGAAGGGCGATGAAGAAGAGGGTTACAGTTCAGAAGTAAAAGCGTGTGCCACACAAAAGACAGAGTTCAGGTACCCAACTGAGCGGCCACGCAAGGGTGAGAGATGTGCTTTTACAGAGAATTGAACTTGTCAGTGTGAGTCAGCTCTGGAAGGACCAATAAAGATGGAGAGAGAGACAACCAGGTGACAATGTTCCCATTTTCTTTGTTTATCTCCTGATGGATCTGGAAACCATCTCTGCTACTGCCACACACACACACACACGCACGCACGCACGCACACACATATGCACGCACACGCACAGAGAAGCATGCCCTCCCAGAATGCAAAAATGTCTATTGTCAGGAGCAGCTAACATTTCCATAAACCAGAAATGTCTTCTCCGACAGGATGCTGCCTCCTTGTAGGGAATGAGCTACATTCCGTTTGCCGCCCTAGAGATCATCAGAAAAAGTAAAGAAAGATTCCTGCGGATCTGGAATGAATCGAATCAGATTTTAGGTTCGTTGTAGAACTCCAGGAAGTTTATGTTTTTTTTTTTTTTTTTTTACTTACACCACATTTCCACCCAAAAGCTAATTGCGGTAGGATACAAAAAACAAAACAAAACAAAACAAAAATACAAAAAACAGAAAAACAAAAACAAAACAAGACACCAATACAACCAAATAACAAGAAAGTAAAGGTAATTTAAAATCATTATGTTGTACACCTGAAACTAATACAATGTTATATGTCGGTTATGCCTCAATGAAAAACCGAAAGTAAGGTACACTGTGAGGTCTGCATGATGCTTAAAGACCAACTGGGAATCTGCCTCTGAGCTTCTTAGTAGCTAACGCAAGGAGGACAGCTTGATAAGAATCAAGATTCACAGGGGGGCCTGGGTGGCTCAGGCAGTTAAGCCTCCAGTCAAGCGTTCGTGAGATCAAGCCCCATTGCGGGCTTGCTCTGACGGTGTAGAGCCTCCTTGAGATTCTCTCTCCCTCTCTTGCTGCCCCTTCCCCACTCTCTTTCTTTCAACATAAATAAACTTAAAAAAAAAAAGAATCAATATTTACAGTGCCACTTATCAGGTGCACCGGAGAAACACAATCTTTCCCAGAATTAAGACAAGTAGGAGATTCCCCCGGAGGAAGGGATCATTGAATGTAATGGACAGTGGCCTCAAGAATTTCCCCGCCGTATGAAGCAACACATATCAGTCACATTGCCACTTTTCCAAAACTCCCATCGACTGAAGTCAAGAGCATAAGGCTGGAGCACTGCTCAGAGGCAGCTGCTGCATGAATGTCAAGAGTTTTGAAAGTCAACCCTACGCTCTATCTTTGTCTTGGTGGTGGAATTGACATTCCATCTGTCTTTATTGGGGAATCATCAGCTAATTCCCTGAAAGAGGAATTCACATATGAAAAAGGCGGCCACATTGTCTTAGTTCCAGAATCTAGTCTTCCTCTGGAATACTATCTAATCCCCTTCCTTATCATAGTGGGGATCTGTCTCATCTTGAGCGTCATTTTCATGATCACAAAATTTGTCCGGGTTAGACACAGAGCTAGAAGCAACAGCCTTCGTAAAGATCAACTTAAGAAACTCCCCGTGCATAAATTCAAGAAGGAATTCTTGGGAACTGGTACGGGGGAGAAGAGAAGAGAAGATTGGTTTATTTGCTAGAAAGAACTTTCATTGTTTACTCTACTAGTGAAGTAGGGAATAAGTGGCCGGGTATTTTCTCTACCAGAACAATAATTTTTGCTTTGAAGCTCATGAACCCAATTGTACATCTTCCCTGGGCAGATTATTTAAAATGTTTTCGTTATTATCTCTCGTGAAACCTGTATGTGTTTGAACCTAAATGTTCACTCTTCCATCGTTTACTTGAGGAAACGTATTCTAGTTGACTTAAGCCCTGGTCTATTTTGTTATTAAATTGCACAATTAAGTTTTGCAAAAAACCCCGCGTACTCAGAAGACAAAAGGTCTCGGGGACAGTAAACATGATTCATCTGAGGAACCCGTTGTAAAAATTACATTACACAGGCCTATGTGAAATATGCAAAAGCTTGGGAAAATAAATGCCCGGCATAACCTACCATAAAACTTTTAGATAAATTATTATGACCCTATTCCTCTGGTACAAGCGTAAATGTGTTTCCGATAAATGCATTTTATTGTGTTTTGCTTCGTAAGACCACCCTATTATAAATTCAGGATGGTTAAAAGAAAAATGCAAGATCGTCTCTTCCTTTGGCAGTCAGAACAAGGTTTTTTAAACCAAAAACATATGTTAAAATGTACCTCCACATGTGCCAGCTCGTTACTGACTGATTACTGACATGTGTTTGGGCTCCAGGGACCTCAGCTTTGCTCTCTGCTTCTCTCCTCAGCTCAAGACCATGCGTCTCTCTTTCTCTCTCTCACACACACTAACACGCACACCACACGTTGGGAATTCAGACATTTAGCAGGTAACAGGGACCTCGGAGTTCAGAGTAAACACGTTCCTTGATGGAAGAACAGTGTGGGACGAGGCACGCAGTACCTTACCCTGGTGGGGGGGGGGGGGGGGCGGGTCACGAGCGAATGGTTCTTGCCAAATTCTGAATACCCCCTCGAGCTTGTCTTGCTCGTTGGCTCGATGGTTTTCCTCTGAATGTTTCAGTCGTGTGCATGACGTACTAAAAACAGAGAATTTCTTCATCGGTTCTTCCCTACAGGTAAGTGAACCCACCATACTGCTGGTGGGACTCTCTTAGCAGCTTACGGTGAGAATACGGCTTCGCAAACAATCTAGTCTTGTTCCTCTCGGTTGCCAAACCCTGCGTCTGGTGGCCATGGGAACGGGCCACACGGACCCCCGACTGTGGGGAGCGAACCCACAAGGGCCCTCCAGCTGGTACCCTCTGGAACCCCCCCACCACATCTGGGCTTGGTGCTGAGGCCACACTTCCCAGGCTGCTCTTAGCCAGGAGCTCAGGGGGGCAGGGAACTGGGTGAGGCCCATGCCTGGGAGACCCGGGGGTCTTTTCACAGCTCCAGGACTCCTGACACCCTCGCTGAGGGGGATGCTTCAGTCCTTTTTCTCTCCTCCACTCAGAGTCAGACTAGCACCGGGCCTGAAGACACAGAACTTTTCCAGCTCCTTCCCCGTTTTCTCTCACACAGACAGTTCCCCTGAGGAAACCTTTGCCTATTTTAATCCTGGCTTGGCATCTGCTTCTTGGAGGACCAGGACGGATATAACATACTCTGTTTAGTTTCAAAGGTAGGTGATGTCACCTACGCTTAAGGAAATACATCCCCGCAGGGCGCCTGGGTGGCTCAGTCGGTTAAGCGTCCGACTGGCTCAGGTCATGATCTCACCGCTCTGGAGTTCGAGGCCCGAGTCGTGCTCTGTGCTGACAGCTCAGAGCCTGGAGCCTGCTTCGGATTCTGGGTCTCCCTCTCTCTCTGCCCCTCCCCCGCTCACACACTCTCTCACTCTCAAATATAAATAAATGTTAATTATTTTTTTTTTTTAAAGGAAAGACATCTTCCCAAAGACGGCGGCTCTCAAATAGTTTTCTGCCTGGAAGGGATGTATTACATTTTGAGCCTGATCTTGCCACACCCATAGATTTGGATCCTGAATTGAACCAGATTAAAATGCCTTATAATTGATGTTCCAAAATAAATTCCTAATTTATTCTCTTATCCCAAAAGTCACAATGCTTCCTCTAAGCCAAAAGTTATTGACAATCAATCCATTCTTCCTAAGAACGCTGAGACTTGGTTTCCTAGGGCTCTACTCTCGCATAAATCCTACCTGTAGATTTCATCAGTCGGAATGTACGAATTAGGGTATGTTCTGCGGCCTAAATCTCAGCCTTTCTCCTGATTGACAATATTGGCAATATTCAGCCTCATGTTGTTGCTTATACGAGAGATCCGTCCCGATATCATGTGGACAGGTAAGCATACATGTAAGATCACTCAAGGAAATGCAGCTTTTTGGTGTTCTTTGAAGCAGCCATCAACCCCTTCCCACCCCCCCCCCCCCCGCCACCCCTCAGAATTTGGAACCACAATGGAGTCAGATACAGATCAAAAGATCATCTTTTAATATTTGGTAGACCTTCTATCTAGACCATGGGTTGCCCATCGAACCTCCTAGTGCAAACAGATGACTGAAGGACTCCCAGCTGTGAGCCAGAGCATGGCCATGGATAGAGCACTGCATGTGGCCAACGAGTGATTCCAGAGAGAGGAGCAAATCCTTCCTGAGAACAGGCCAGCTCAGAAATAAAAGTGTCAGTCTATTCTCCCCCTCACGACTGACATAAGTTACTTTTGCTCTCTTGGGAAGTAGTGAGAGGGAGGCAGAAAGAAGCTTCCTACTTCTGCAAAGACAGCGTTTTTATTGTGTGGGCCACGATGGAAAATCAGAGAGTAAGACAGAGAAAGAGCTGGTCCCACCAAACCCCAGGCCCTGATCTACCACCGGGGAGGTCAGCCGCATTAACTCTGTGCGCAAAGGACAGAATGTCGCTGGGCCACCTCGGGTCTGGGGCTAGCCAGGGTAGACGCTGTGCGGAAAACAAAGCAGACTTTCCTTTCCTTCATTTCATTACTCTTCACATGTTTCAGAACAATTCATTCAGGATTCACATAAAGTTAGCTATGGGCTTTTCTAAATAGAGCTCTTACATCTTAAAAATAAATCCCAGGCTTTTAAAGCTCTGTAATTATCCTGTCTGTTATCTCGTCCGCTGTTTCGTCTCCCATTTGTTCCCTTGATCCTTTATCTGGATGGGGCTTTGCCATTTTTACATGGTTAAAGCACATTCGGGATATTTTCAGAGATGGGGAGGTAGGAGAACAGATATGTCACAGTTTGTATGACTTACTCATTTTTCTGGAAATTAACTCCTCAAGCACCTGATGAGTAACAGGCACCTGGGCATGTGGATTTTGAATAAGAATCTCCCTTGTATCATTTCACTGCTGTGATCACATTTAAGGATGAAAATTCCTACCATTTCCCGCTCCGTGGCACTTATATCTTTTGTTGCATTGCATTGTTTAAATTGCATATTTTTAGGGACCCCATTGTTAATGATTCATATAACTGATTGAGACCTCAGTGACCTCTGTGGAATAAGCTTGTTCTTTCGGGAAAGATGTGTAGAAAAAATGTGGATATACATCTCAGGGGGAAAAAAAAAATCATGTGTGACCGAAATACCACATAAACAGATGTAAATTTATGTAGAGTTTTCTGATTTAAAAAGTATTACATACTCATGCAGAATTTAGAAATTACAAAAAACATATAAAATGAAAAAAAGCATATAAAGTAGATTAAAAGCCATCTTTTAAATTATCATTTGATGCAACCATTAGCATTTGGGCATCTTCCTTTGCGGTGTTTTACCTCTCACACTCATACACACAATGGATCATACTAAGTAGGGCTTTATAACGAACTTTTTCAGATTGTGAGTCCTTCCAAATACCATGAAGTAGACATTAAAGTGTTTTTTAATGATGGCATACACACGAATTTATCATTAAGTATTTTATCCGACCCCTCTCCTTTTTTTTCTTTTTTTTTTTTATTATTTTATTTTTCATCATGATCCCCATCACCTATTTAACCCAATCCCCACCCCCACCCCACCTACCCTCTGGTAACCATCAGTTTCTTCTCTGTAGTTAAGAGTCTGTTTCTTGGTTTGACCCTTTCTCTCTCTCTCTCTCTCTTTTTTGTTCCTTTGCTTGTTTGTTTTCTTTCTTAAATTCTATGTAGGAGTGAGGTCATATGGTTTTTGTCTTTCTTTGACTGACATTTTGCTTAGCACTGTACTCTCTAGATCCATTCATATTGTTGCGAACGGCAAGATTTCATTCTTTTTATGGCTGAGTAATATTCCACGGTGTGTATATACCTCACGTTCTTTATCTATTCATCTATGGACGGACACGGCTTGCTTCCATATCTTGGCTGTGGTAAATAATGCTGCAATAAACATCGGGGTGCATGTATCCCTTTGAACTAGTGGGGTTTTTTTTGTATTTTGGGGCTAAATACCCAGGAGTGCAATTAACTAGATTGTAGTCTCGTTCTATTTTTTTCTTTTTTGAGGAACCTCCATACTGTTTTCCACAGTGGCTACACCATTTAGCAGTCCATTTTTTTTTCAACCAGACCAGTCTTAAACATATAATACTTGTAACTCCAAAATTTTCACCACTGTAAATAATGGTATCATAAACGTATTTATACAAAGTTGTTTTTTTTGTTATATTGCTATTTCCATAGGAAATAAAACAAAATTATGAATTACAAGACATTAATATTTGAAAGACTAAGATCAAATGGTAGGTTATTAACTTACTCTGGGGGACTACCCAATGAAGACACTTTTCTTCTGGTATCAGAATAACCCGGGAAGTCAAATGAATAGAAGTTCTTTCAAGGAACGTAGAATCAGAGCCAGTGTTGGCAGTCTTGAGGGATATTTCATCCAGGTCATGGGGAGTTCTGATACCTCTGACTTCTTCAGTTGAATTGATATCTTTATGCCAAAACATTTTGTCATCACAAACCTTATTTATGCTGCAATTTAGACAGCTCTTGGCTTGCAGTATTTACCACAGTATAAGGCACTTTAAAACTCCACCTGTGCCCAGATCCCTCCCCACCGTCAACAAAGGGCTTCATTTGTCCCAGCTGAAATGTCAGCTACCTGGCCCTTGGTGGGGCTGGGGCTTTTCCAATGAGAACGTGCTGATGTAAACAACAAAAAGACCGATATGCACTGGAGAATTAAAGTTCACAAGGGAGGAACTGAGCACCTACAGTCGCGGGGGACAGAGTCAGGTGACAAACACTGAAGAAGCAAAAGAGGCACTGATGGCTTAGATGTAGTTATGATAGATGCTGCTACTGGTAAAAGACTGTAATTTCCATTTTTTTCTCATTTTACATAAATAACTGACTTATTATATACTTCTGACTTTTCTATCTTTCTTCTGACAGTTTGAATATGTTTTCATTTCTCTTGGGAATTGGGAGAATTATCTATGTATTTCTTGAGCTCTCGTTCACCCCAACCTTCCCTCAAAGGTAGGCTTGGAGTCAGATGTGAAGTCAAATTCAAATATGCCTGGAGAGGGGTGCCTGGGTGGCTCAGTTGGTTAAGCGTCCGAATTAGGTTCCGGTCATGATTTCATGGTTCGTGGGTTCGAACCCTACATCAGGCTCCCTGCCTGAACCGATCCTCTGTCCCCCCCCCCTTCTCTGCCCCTCCCCAACTCTCTTTCTCTCTTGAAAATAAATCAAAACACTTAAAAAATGTATCTGGAGATTGAATAAGAAACTAACAAGGAAGAGGGCTTGTTACTAGGGCTACTTACAGTTGGAAAATCCAAGTTACTTTATAGTTCAACATGGATATGTCTGCATGTCTAAAAGGAACACAAGAAATTTAGGCACTCTGATGTGCAGCTCTTTGAAGGCTAAATTATATCAATTAGCTCCTCAATGACTGCCTTTTGGGAGTTTACAGGCCACGGGAGTATCCCTCAACCAGACAGATCTTTTTTTTTTTTTTTAATGTTTATTTATTTATTTTGAAAGAGAGAAAGAGAGAGAGAGATGAGATCCCAAGCAGGTTCCATGCTGTCAGCACAGAGCCCAATGCAGGGCTTGACCCCTCAACCATGAGATCATGGCCTGAGCCAAAATCAAGAGGCGGATGCTCAGCCGACTGAGCCACCCAGGCACCCCTAGACAGATCTTTAAAAATGCAGGTAACAGAACCAATATTCAACAGGTACAGAGACAAACAGTTGATGAAATGAGGAATGTTCGGAATTCTGAATTCGACTCAGTTGAAAACTGTGTTTCATGCATTTCTTCAGCACATATTTACTGAGTATCTCCTACATGGTGGTACTAAATGAGATACCATGGATTTAGGGATGGGCAAGACACACAAGATCTTTGTCCTGTTTTCTGAACTCATAGTACGATGGAGGGGATAGGACATAAGCATACACAAAGGCACTACAATTCTGTGTAGTGGTAAGTTCCAGAAAGAAAAATGAAGCAGTGTGAGGGGATAGAGGTGATGGGGTGCTGCCTTAGTTGGGGTGTCAGACTCGATGAAGTGAGGGAGTAAAGCCACGAAGAAGCACAGAGGAAGAGCTTCCCGGGTGGAGGGAACTACAGGTGGAGAATGGTGATGTGACTCCAAGAGCCTTTTGAGGGAAGAACAGGTAAAGGATGGAAGGAAATTAAGAGTTCTGTTTGTGCCGTTTTAAATTTGGGCTGCCTATTAGACACACAGCTAGAACTACCACAGAGCCAGTAAAGGTGAGTTTAGAGTTCAGAGAAGACTATCCAAGACAGAGGTAGAGATGTGGGAACCACCAAAATATAGATAGTGTTCCAAGCCGTGGGGCTGGACAAAATGACTTATGGAGAGAATTATGGGGCAAGAAGTGACAAGAGGAGAGAAGATAGGTGATGTGAGAGCCTGGCCTTGTGCCAATGTTTAGAGGTCAATGAGAAGCACTTCTGGGTTGTTGAGAAATATGGTACCAAGAAGTGACCGGGAAAGTTTGCAAGATGGAGGTCATTGGTAGGATGATTTATAGCCCATGTAATTTATAGTCCAAACCGTGGGGTTTTTTGTGAGCTATTAATAATTCTGCCAACACAACATGTGCAAACTGGGACTGTCCTGAGCAAACAAGAACATATGGTCATCGTGGCCACTGTGACCTCCATGAGACTGGTTTCAGTGGAGTAGTAGTGACGGCAGTCTGATTGGTGTGGGCTCTGGAGAGACCAAGGGTGAAGAAATGAAAACAGGAACCCCAGGCAACCTTTTGAGAAATTTTACAATAAAGAAGCCAGCGGAAAAATGGGACATGGCTAGAGGGATACGAAATCAAGGAAAGGGGTGGCTGGGTTTTTTTTTTTTTTTAATGTTTATTTATTTTTGAGAAAGAGAGAGAGAGAGCATGAGCAAGGGAGGGGAAGAGAGAGAGGGAAACACAGAATCTGAAGCAGGCTCCAGGCTCCAGGCTCTGAGCTGTCAGCACAGAGCCCAACGTGGGGCTGGAACTCACGAACCACGTGATCATGACCTGAGCCGAAGTTGGATGCTCAACTGACGGAGCCACCCAGGCACCCCAGGTTTTTTGGTTTTGCTTGGTTTTGTTTTATGGGAGATCTCATAGCATCTGTGTATGCTAATGTGAGGGATCTAAGAGAGAGGAAAAGTTTGGCGATGCAAGGGAAAGGAGGAGTAGCTTCTGGAAACAGGAGGACAAGGATGGATTCTGTGTGCAATTGGAGTGGCTGACGTCACACGCGCATGAATTCGGTTCACCCATCGCAGTGAGAGGAGGCAGACGACGTGGAGACGGGTGTACCCAGTTGCTAGAGCTGGTGGTGGGAACAGGAGTGTGCTTCGTAGACAAAGCAAGAGAGATTCTACCCTTTCCCTCCCACCAGAAGTCACGGTTTACCATTTGGGGGCAATTTTTTTCATAGGTGTTAAGGAGAGATATGCGAGCTATTTCTTCTCTCAGGAAAATGTTCCAGTATGGAGCCTTTAACAGTTTACCAGCAAATGTGGAAATTCTCTCAGGTCCAATTTAGATCTGGCAGAGAAGATGAATATTACTAGTCAGTCAGCAACTGCCTATAACAGATGTTTTTGTTGAATTGTGAACATTAGCAGTTCTATCTGGCCTTTTCAGAATTTGAATTAAGTAACAGGAGAAATAGCCAAGGATACATTGAGACCTGGGTGGGAAAAAACTCCTGTGGCCAGAAATGTGAAATACAACATCTCATGAAAACTTGAGCACCCAAGAAACGTGTGACCCTGATTATTTGCTCTGAAAGAGGGAGAGGGGGAAAAAGCTTATATTTAGCAGAATTCAGGGGTTTATGGATGTGGATAATCTCTTGCAAACAACCATTGGTAGGAATTTTAGGGAAATGTAAGCTTTCTGTGGGGCAGCATCCAATAGACCAAGCAAATGAGTATTCCCAGTGATTTCCTGTCTGGGTATAACTTGGTTCAATGGACTAAGCAGAGAAAAACCAGAATTGAATGGTTCAGATTCCAAATCGTGTTCCGTCCAGAGTTGAACCCCCTTGAATCTACCATACGGCAGGGTAACGGTAAAGACCATATTCTCTCTCTTGTACGAATTAAACTTCCATTTTCCTCACTGGCCAGATAAAGTTACTGAAAGACAATTTACTCATCTGGAAAATGGCGGGTGAGTAGTCATTTCCAGACGCGCCTCTGGTCTCTGCAGACATTGGTCCACAGCAATAGAATTATAATGGAAGTCACCCTTCGGCCTTCTCCAGGCAACAATTGCACCTGCTAAGGTAACTGCCAGTACGACCCAGCCCGCTCACCAGTGAGACCCTGTGGCTCACACTGGTACCCTACCACCTGTGCCCTCTACTGCCATTGTGAGAAATCGACCATGCTTGGACAAAACCAATGCTCGGCAAATTCACTCACTCCATGGTGATCAATGGAGTCCCTAAGAACAGGATTTTACAGAGGGCACAAATGTCGCAGTTTACGGAGAGTTGAAAGAACGACCCATAGTGGAACGGTACTTGCAAGATAGTTGCTAGAACTGATGTTCTTAGTTGATTCCACAGACCTTTCTATTATTCAGTGACTAACTTCGACCTAGGTGTGCTAGCAAGCCTTGTATCCAGAAGAATTTCCCCTTTCACACTGGGGTAAAAGCAAAGTACATTTCATAAGCGTTTGTAGACATAATCAGGTCATTCTCTTATACTGATAACCCCAGCTACGGAGAAACATTGACTACTATGTGACATATACCATCAACAGCCTTTTTTAATTGAAATATGATTTTTTTAGGGGCGCCTGCACGGCTCAGTCTGTTGAGTGTCCAACTCTTGATTTCGGCTCAGGTCATGATCTCAACAGTTCATGAGTCTGAGCCCCGTGTCCGACTCCACACTGACAGCAGAGAGCCTCCTTGGGATTCTCTCTTTCTCTCTCCCTCGCTCTCTCTGCCCTTCCCCTGCTCGTGTTCTAACTCAAAATAAATAAATAAACTCTAAAAATAAGAAATATGTTCTTTAAAATTCCTTTCTTTAAAAAAACGAACACCATGTTAACTGAAAAGATAGATTAAGTAGAGAATGTAGTGTTTCACGACAAGCTCTCATTTAAGGTTCAGTTCAGGCTCAGATGCTTAGAAACCACTGCAATTTTACAACCACATCCTCTAGACCTGGATTCACCCTTCAGAATTCCCCTGTGAGGTGCAGGGATAATGGTCAGCATGAAGTGAACTATAACTGAGTACGTAGATGAAGTTGTTTTCGTTGCTCATATATATGTATGTGTGTGTATATATATAAGAACTGGGTTGAGTTGCCTTCAACTGGTTGACCTAAAGCCACAATTTCGAGCTATTTAATGAAACACTCGTTCATTTCACTACTGTAATCATCCTTGCATATTGGGGAACAGATAAAATACTGTTTATATTTCAAACATTGTTATAGAGCTTTAAGTAAACATTTGCTAATTTTATATGCCATAATCTTTTCTTGTTTCGGAGTGATTTTTTTTTTTTTTTTTTTTGTCGGGGAGGGTAATGTATGTCTCAAACATTTTTATAGGCCCTCGGAAAACTCGCAGACCTGGGCTCGGCACCTTCGTGCTTGATGGCTATAATGGGCCTGGATGCTGACAAGGACCTTGGGCTTGAGCGATGTCTGAAACTTTAGTTCTGCCAAGTTTCAGAGAAGCTGCACCGGGATATGCATTCCTCACATGGCCTCCACATTCTAGTTGTCAGATGCAAGGGAAGTACTTCTTTATAACTTTTCCATCCAGGCTCCACTTTCCTTTTCTTTTCCCCCCACCTCTTAAAGGTCTGTGGCATCACAACAGTTACAAGACACTTTATTTGCTCTCCCCGCCCGAAGTTCTTCCCTCCAACCACAGAGGGCCAACAAGGTAGACTTGCTCAGATGACACTCAGCCCAATCATCGAGTACACTTCAATTACACAAACTAATTGATCAATTAAATTGAATGGCTTGGATGGTTTGTAGTAAGGTGCTGTGCATTTTTGCTATTTAAACATAAATGTTCGGCTTTCTCTAAAATATCTTGTAACTTTCCAACGAAGCTTTTCTACTGACTTTCCTTTGACTACGCTTAGCACATTTTTGCTGTTATTTGTTCATTAACTCAGTCATTCAGCAAACATTATTTTAAAAAATTTTTCTAATGTTTATTTTTGAGAGAGAGACAGAGCGTGAGCGGGGAAGGGACGGAGAGAGAGGGAGACGCAGAATCCGAAGCAGGTTCCAGGCTCCAAGCTGTCAGCACAGAGCCTGACGCGGGGCTTGAAACTCATGAACCATGAGATCATGACCTGAGCTGAAGTCGGACGCTTAACCAGGCGGGGCACTCAGGTGCCCCAACAAATATTATTAAGTACCTACAGAGTCCCAGACGTTGTAGTAGACACTGAGATTCCAATGATGGATAAGAGCAATCCTTGCTCTATTCCAGGGGAAGACAAAAAGTGAAATGCATACAACGGAGATGTTACAGGTTGATAGAGGTATGCACTGGCTGCAGCGAAAACCACAAAGGAAGAGTGGTCAATTCTGCCTGAGGATAGGCAGTAAGAGCAGGTGGTTCAGAGAAAGTGGGTTTCTGGAAAATCTATAACCATTTTACCTGGTATCCATTTGGACAAGGGCGTTCTACACGGAAACAGTAATAGGTGCAAAGGCACGGAGGCAGGAAATAGATTTTGAAAAAATTGTTGAAATGGCAAGTTTGTGTAGATTCTGTTGTGAGTGTAGTTAAACTATTTAAACTTAAAATAATATGAGTTTTAATATACCTACTATTCAGCTTGTCAGTAATTTTACTTTTTTAGTTATTATTTTTTAATGTTTATTTTTGGGGGGGGAGGGGGAGAGAGAGAGGGAGACACAGAATCGGAAGCAGGCCCCAGGCTCTGAGCTGTCAGCACAGAGCCCGGCGCGAGGCTCAAACCCACAAACTATGAGATCATGACTTGAGCTGAAGTCAGAAGCTTAAGCGACTGAGCCACCCAGGTGCCCACCCCTCCGCACCCCTCCCCCTCCTGGCCCGGATCTGTATTTTGAAGCTCATTCCCTCACAGTGCCGAGTGGGAATTGCTAAAGACCACTGGAGGCCTAAAGACCCAGCCTTGGTGGCTAAGACTGGCAAAACGGGGGCAAATTCAAAGTCTGTTATAATAGCGTAGGTGGAAAATGATGCAAGCTTGAACCGAGGCAACAGAGGGGAGAGAGTGGAGGCAGAAGGGAAAGAGGCGTCAGGAATGAAGAACAGGGGGAACTGGATAAAAAAAACAGGTATAGGGGAACATTCTCTATTATCAAAGCCCCACAGAGTCCCCCTCCTCCAGAAATCCTTTTAAAGCCATTACACACCATGGCAAATTCTTGCACCTCCGTGTTTTTATCTCTACAAGTAGATTCTCATCTCGCTGCAGCCAAAAACCATATTGCGTAGTTGTTTGTTTCTCCTCCAGTGTTATGGGCACAGTAAATGCTCAATAAATACCTGTTGGAGAATGAGAATCACGAGTGCTTTTTCACATGGCTCAAAGGCAGTGCCCATAAGAATTAAGCCAACAAAGGAAGAGTTTAAATCTTCTTCCTTAGATGTATTTTTAAGGTTAGGATGCTCGTTTATCTGTCCAAGATGGCATAAATGATTTCATAGGGCCCTTTCCAACTACGTGATTAACAGCCCTTTTCTGAGAAGAGCTTTATATATGTTACTGCTAATAGCAAGAGAACTTCTCCTGGGGCCTTTTTTCCTTTTTATGTGATTACGCTGATATTTTAGAGAAAATGAAATTACTGCATCCCAGCTGGGAAGTCCTTTTGAATTTATAAAGTGCAGATATTGCCAGAGGACTGGAAAGTTGAGGCAGATCTCTTATCCAATCATCAATAGATAGTTTTGTTTTTTATGATCCTTCTTACAAAAGTTCCACTGTGGTTACCAGTGTCCAAATTTAACATTAGTGTTACCCTTGACGACTGAATCCAAGAGCTTCTCTGGAAATCATTCCAGCTAGTGTAAGAAGATGATTATAGTTGTAGAAACATTTGGGGCGCCTGGGCGGCTCAGTCGGTTGGGCGTCTGACTTAGGCTCGGGTCATGATCTCGCGGTCCCTGAGTTCGAGCCCCGCGTCGGGCTTTGTGCTGACAGCTCGGAGCCTGCTTCCGATTCTGTGTCTCCCTCTCTTTCTGCCCCTCCCCCCCCCCTCTCTCTCTCTCTCTCTCTCTCTCAAAAAGAAATAAACATTAAACAGTGTGAAGGCAAAAAAAAATTTTTTTAAGATAAAAATGTTAAGGCAGCATTCTAAAAAAACTCTGCTCATTCAGAATCTCAGACAGGGATCTTTAACAATATTTGAAAGCATTTTTGGGGCATCTGTGCGGCTCAGTCAGTTGGGCGTCTGACTTGGGCTCGGGTCATGATCTCGCGGTCCGTGAGTTTGAGCCCCACGTCGGGCTCTGTGCTGACCACTGGGAGCCTGGAGCCTGCTGCGGATGCTGTGTCTTCCTCTCTCTCTGACCCTCCCCCATTCATGCTCTGTCTCTCTCTGTCTCAAAAATAAATAAACATTAAAAAAATTTAAAAAAAAAGAAAGAAAAATTTGAACTTAATGTGTCTGAGGGTGGCTTTGTCAGATTTCCGTTTGTGGTGAGATCTTGATCCATTCTGCCAGAAATTATTATTTGTTACTATCTGTTATTATTACTACTATTATTTTGAACAAGGGGCTTTTAGTAAAGCTCCTCCAAGGGGACTAGATCAGTCCTTTGTCCTCTGCTTCTCACTCCTGGATGATGGATAAAATGTTGAATGTGGCGGGCCACGGGGCAGAGCTGAAGCAGTCCTATTAGCCCCTTATTATCTACATCTAAGCTTCTCATTTCACGGGGAAAATGAAATCGTTACTATGTTTACGCTATTGTTTTTCCATTTTTTTTTAATGATTCAGAGCTGAGTATAATCTCTAATTGCAATGCGAAGGCTATGATCACAAGATACTTTAGGTTTAATTTGTATGAGTAACATTCTCTTCATCATTCTTAAGTCTAGAACATCAACACAACAATAAATCAAGCCCTCCTGTATAGTATTTGCTGATGTCCATGGTGTAAATATTCCCACTGTGGCTGATTTCGAGATGATGAGGTGACGTTACTGAGGGCAGAGTTGGGAACGTGTGCAATCTCATACCATTTTAAAACATCGCCATCCCATAGATAAGAGAGATGTATACCTCAAGAGCACAGATAATGGTAAAATGTAGAAAAACAATTGGGAAGTGAGGAATTCTGCGTACATAATACCTTCGTTTTCAGTATAATTAATTGAATTGCAAGTCTATATAATTTCACTCTTAACAATGACTGTATCTAATCCCGAAATCACAAGATTCCTGAAACTTAACAACCGGCTTCTGTGAACTGGTACAAGTCTTACTTCCACACCACTGGAAGTTTCCACACCATCTGAATGATGGGTAACAAGAGGGACAGACTGTAGTAGACAGTCACCTGCCAGATAGCTATCCTTCTATTTTCCCTTCCTAACAAAATCTGATTTTATTAAATGAAGCATATGTCACGAAATGGCATTTCTGAGTCTTCCATGTAGATGGGGTGGCTTTATCCTTCTAGCTAATAAGTTGCGAGTGGATGACATTGAATGAGATCATAAAATCTCCTTACAAGTGGGCAGGAGGAAGCTGACCTGTGCCTTTTGTCCCTTGCCCTTGCCATTGATACTGGACACGTTAGGCTAGATAATGCTCCAGTAACACTTTAGTCGCCAAATAGCAGAGGCTAACACGACAAAAGTTAATTTTTCACTTCATGGCCGCTGCAGGTTTCTGGGGCAGCTCTGATCCACGTATCACTCAGAGACCCAGATGCAGTGACTGCGCCATCTTGGAGCTGTACGACCTGGAACACGCAGGCTCCTCAGGCGACATGACTACTTTTCTATGATTCAGCCCGGAAATGAAACACTTCAATTCTGCATCCAGCCAATTGGTCAGAATTATTCATATGTTTCTGTCTAACTGCAGGAGAGGGTAGGAGGGTACCTTCCTTAATTGAGAAAGATAAAACATCAAGGTGTGCCTGGGTGCCTCAGTCGGTTGGGCATCAGACCTTGGCTCAGGTCATGCTCTCATGGTTCGTGAGTTTGAGCCCCATGCCAGGCTCTGAGAGTCTGGAGCCTGCTTTGGATTCTGTGTCTCCCTCTCTCTCGGCCCCTCTTCTGCTCTCTCTCCCTCGCTCTCTCAAAAATAAATAAACATTAAAAAAATTTTTTTAAGAAAAATAAAACATCTGATTTGTTTAAGGCCATCAATTTTGGATTTCTCTTATAACCAAATATAATTCCCAAGCAATACAATCGGTACCAAGTTTTGTAAGTGAACTATAGGTACAGTCAGTGGCATTCAGACCGTGTTATATTTTGATCCCACTGGAAGCATATACAAGAGTCAGCTAGTGAAGACAAGTGGAAGATATGGACCCAACGCCAGACTCATTTTGCCAGGGAGAAAGACCCACATTTAAAATTTTTTTTTTCAACGTTTTTTATTTATTTTTGGGACAGAGAGAGACAGAGCATGAACGGGGGAGGGGCAGAGAGAGAGGGAGACACAGAATCGGAAGCAGGCTCCAGGCTCTGAGCCATCAGCCCAGAGCCCGACGTGGGGCTCGAACTCACGGACCGCGAGATCGTGACCTGGCTGAAGTTGGACGCTCAACCGACTGCGCCACCCAGGCGCCCCTAGACCCACATTTTAACAAGAGACCCCAGTCCTCGTATACTCCCCAAGCAGAGTGAGTCATGAAGAATGCAGTTTTTCCCTAAGAAATAATTTTGAACATTCATGTGGTTTTCTCTTTTGCCTTTCTGAGTATAAGACCTTCACCCTAATCTACCCCCAGGTATCCATCTGTCTGAGAAGAGATTAGAAATTGAAGCAGAAAGTATGCAAAGGGAAGGAGGAGGTAATATTCAGCTCCTGACATCAGAAATCGGATGGTGCAACAACACAATGCCCTGTGAGCCAGGCTGTTTTCCTGACAAAGAATTTTTCCCAATTCCCGCATGCCCCATTTAGCATATCAAGGCCAAACCCAGCCTTAGGTTTGATCTGCCGTCAGAAAGAAAAATGATATGACACAAAATTCATTGAGAAACCCACCCACCTGGTCCCTGAAAACAGTAGGAAGACAGGGAAGGAAAGGAGACAGGGAGAGGGGGTGTTGTGACCAGACCTGAATGCCTGGTTTTGTCCTCGCTAGGCTTAGGCTGAAAGGCGAGGGAAGTGCACTGTATCAGCCATGACAGGTCTGAAGGTGAACCTGAGGCACAAGCACAGAAACATGACAAACAGGGGCAGAGAGAGGAGCACCCGCGGTTAGTGTTTCCAAGCTGTCCTTAGTCTATACATGGGACAGATATGGAGTTGAAGCCAGAGGGCATTCCAAGAGGTCCCCTGTGGCTGGGTGAGGTGCCAGAGGTCACCTGCCAAGTAAAAGGACAAGCCAGATGACACAGCTCGGGGCTCAGCGGGCTCTGGAGCTGCAGGATCCGAGTGAGGAGGTACCAAAACACCACAGAGCGTCACCTGAGTCAAAAGAAGGGATCCTAATAGCATTTGAGATAGTCATGCAAGGGTCACGTGTGTGGGCAAAGGACGTCCTCCCAGAGCCCCAGTGGCTCCCAGCCAGTTCACACCAAGGAACAGCATGTGTCTCTTCCCTAACCGACCTCGCACCCCAGAGAGGCACACCGGCCACCTTGCCCCTAAACACGTGGGTGTAACTTTAGAAGAAGGAACAGGAAGAAAGGTAGGCTTTTTGAGGACATTTTTTTTTTCCCCTAGAGAGACTAAATTTTACTGCAAGGTTGTGAGAAGGAGATGACTCATTTTCAGAAATCCCAAATAAAACTGTGCTGGCTAGTTAACAATAGGTTTAAACCCTATTGGAAATATGTACGAACCTCCTACCCACAACGGAGTCCCAAACCCTTAGACACTTCACTTCCTGGTTCTTCTTCCCCTCTCCATTTCCAGGGCCTATTTTTTGCCAATGAGCATGCGTCAAAGAACTGCAGTCCCCGCGACACCTCAAGGAATGTACATATGTTCTGGTCAGACTGTCTTTTGGCCTTTGGTGGGCAGAGACCACTTCCGGTAAGGCTGTAACCTCTGTAGTCCTCAGCCAATGAGGAACGAGGGGAGGGGCTTCACGCTAGGAGATAAATTGCCTGCTATAACTGCCCCCCCCCCCACCCCGCCCCGTGTGCCTGTCCATCCACACCTGGTCTTGCCAAACGTTGATTAAAGCCTGACTTCTTGGCGCGTGAGTCTGGTGTCTCTCCTTTGATGGGATCAATGGGCTTATTTCTTACAAAAGCACCGTTTAAATTATTGGATTGGCCAAAACTGAAACTAGATCAGATTAATTCATAGGCCTACTAACAAGGTAGTTTATACTGATCTTCAGGAGGCACAGGTAACCATAGACAAAATAGAGGAACTAGCCTATCTTCAGCAGTGCAACGAGTTAAACTTTGCGACCTCACCATGGAATATTTTCGCCACCAGCTACTCTCAAGGTATGCTGGTGACGCTGTTTGGGGTATAAAGTAAGCAGATTTCCAGGATCTCTTTTGCACTGCTGGTGGGAATGCAAACTGGTGCCACTCTGGGAAACAGCATGGAGGTTCCTCAAAAAATTACAAATAGAACTACCCTAGACCCAGCAATTGCACTACTAGGTATTTATCCAAGGGATACAGGTATGCTGTTTCAAAGGGGCATGTGCACCCCAATGTTGATAGCAGCACTATCAACAATAGCCAAAGTATGGAAAGAGCCCAATGTCCATTGATGGATGAATGGATAAAGAAGATGTGATATATATATATATATACAATAGAGTAGTACGTGGCAATCAAAAAGAATGAAATCTTGCCATTTGCAACTGTGTGGATAGAACCGGAGGGTATTATGCTAAGTGAAATTAGTCAGAGAAAGACAAATATCATATGACTTCACTCATATGAGGACTTTAAGACACAGAACAGATGAATATAAGGGAAGGGAAGCAAAAATAATATAAAAACAGGGAGGGGGACAAAACACAAGAGACTCTTAAATATGGAGAACAGAGAGTTACTGGAGGGATTTGTGGGAGGGGGGATGGGCTAAACGGGTAAGGAGCATTAAGGAATCTACTCCTGAAATCATTGTTGCACTAAATGCTAACTAACTTGGATGTAAATTTTAAAAATTAATTCAATAAAAAAAAAAAAGCTGATTTGCCCCCCATATAGGGCTGGTTGCTCACAGTCAAAGATGTTCAGTGTGTTTCACACACAAGTAGTTTCTAGATTCAGTACCCTTTCTCCATCTGTTTACTGTAATCATCTGGTGAACTATCTGGGATACACCACTAAACCC
The DNA here is from genome assembly GCF_028749965.1 of Puma concolor. NCBI lineage: Eukaryota > Metazoa > Chordata > Mammalia > Carnivora > Felidae > Puma > Puma concolor. The sequence goes on along the minus strand of NC_141679.1, from coordinate 7,918,828 downwards.
CCACAATTTTGCTCCTAAGTAATGAATAGGGTAGGGACCCCCCCAATGCCTAACACATATACATATTGAGTGTGTGTGTGTGCACGCACGTGTGTTTTGTTGAGGAGTGTGTGGTATAAAGATACTGTTCTTTATTCTCCCACCTCATTGTATTAGGGTTCAGATAGATCTGCATATGAGGGCCTTTTTTTTTTTTTAAATAACAGATTTTAATCTAAAATATTGGTGAAGAACATGTGAACTCTAGTTCAAGTTTCCATTCGCTGGGTGTGGGGTCATGGATACACTACTTATTTCTTCTGAGCCTCAGCTTCCCAATCTGCAAAATGGGGATACATACCTAACTGTGGAGTTATGGGTAGAATAAATGAGTTCATATATTTGGGAAGTGCCTGGAAAGATCTTGCCATAGAGTAAGCACTATGTCAAGTGTTTGTTCAAGTAAACTTTATGGAGGCTTTATTATGTGAGCTCTCTTCTCCTATTCAGGTCTATGGGACTATTAACCTTCTCCAGAAGGAACCATTTATGTCCAGAGGCTGTCTGGATCGATTTGGGAGCCTCCTAAGATGTTAATGGACAGGAACTAAGGACTTTCTTTAGGGGAAGCAGAAGATACCTTGGGGCTGACCACTCCCCATCTGCATTGATGTATCCTGCTGTTATTAAACAAAAAGGAAGTCAGGGCACCTGGGAGGTTCAGTCGGTTAAGCCTCCCACTCTTGATCTCCACTCAGCTCATGATCTCATGGTTTGTGGGTTCGAGCCCCGCACGGGGCTCTGCGCTGACAGTGTGGAGCCTGCTTGGGATTCTCTCTCCCTCTCTCAGCCCCTACCTTACTCATACTCGCTCATTCTCTCTGTCAAAATAAATAAATAAACTTTAAAAAATTAAAAAACAAAACAAAAACAAAAAGGAAGCTATCATCAACAACAAAACCGCAATCCTAGTTGTCATTCTGTGAAGGGCTAGAGTATCACAGGGAAGACCAAGCCAGTTGATTCATAAACTCTTAAGTGATGCCAGGGGCGCCTTGGATGGCTCAGTCAGTTAAATGTCGGACTTCGGCTCAGATCATGATCTCACGGTTCGTGAGTTCAAGCCCCACATTGGGCTGAATGCTGATAGCTCGGAGCCCGGAGCCTGCTTCAGTTTCTATGTCTCCTTCTTTCTCTGCCCCTCTCCTTCTCATGCTCTGTCTCTCTCTCTCTCTCAAAAATAAGGAAACATTAAAAAAATACTCCTAAGTGATTCTGTTGCTATCACGGTGCAGGAGAAGGCTGCCCACATCCACAGTGTGGAATCTGGCAACGTTGTGTCCTACCATGTCTAGACGGAGAAGAAGACAGAGTCCATGGCCCATGAAAGCAAGAGACAGAGACAGAGAGAAATTGAGAGAAAGAAGGATTGAGAGAGAGAGAGAGAGAGAGAGAGAGAGAGAGAGAGAGGAAATCTTACATTTACTGATTACCTGTGCATGTGGAGCACAGACAATTGCCTTAATCTTTCTCTATTTGACCCGTCAAGTCCCCTTTGATTCCACACAGTCGGCCTCGGGTTGGCATCTAATGTCCTCATTTCTTGTCTTCTCCCTTTACCTTGGGTCTTCAAAATGAACTTTAAATGGACTCTGTTTTACCTCAGCCTTCTCCTCCACAATGAAGAATCCATGTAACTGTGGTTTTGATGAGTTCATGTTTTTTCTCTAAAAATTATATTAAGATAACTATACAGATATTTAAAGGTTTTTTTTAAAGTTTGTCCATATGCCTCCTAAAATGATCTCCTGTTAAAGTATGGGGCTTCTGCTCTAAGAGAAGCTCGAATTTACAGAGGTTAATGCAGCTACCTGGTACCCTGAAGAGAGGAGCAAGAAGCATCTGAAAGGGATGAAGGGGCCGGGGGACTAGGTGTCACCGCCTGGCGACAGTCACCGCCTTGGAGTGGGAGATCGGGCAGGTCACTTCTCCCTTTTCTCCTTGAAGAAAGCAGATGGGCAAATGGTGGGGTGAGAGCTCACTCAGGGCTAAGAGTCTGTGGCAGGTATTGGGTAGCAAGGACAGATAAATAGCAACAACAAAAATACAGCTGGGCTAAGTCGCGTCTAATGATTGAACTAAAAAATCTCAGCGGCAACAACATGAGGGCCTCGGGAAGCAGTGAGTCTTCATAAACCTTGACCTTCAGGGTCCCTTGCTGGAGTTGCAGGAATTGTGGGAGAGCAAGAGGGTCCAGAGGGTCGAGAGACCCAGAAAGAGTGACATCAAGAGTGGTTGCCCTTGGGGTCCACACTGGGCAAGAAGCCTTGGGGACCCACAGGGGGTTGATGGACTCTGGAGAAACCACTTAGTCTGTGGGTCAGGTGGGGGTGCAGAAGGCACTCAGTGAGAACGAGCAGACGAGAAGATCAATTAAGTAATGCACACACCCTCCTTCTTTCTCTTTAAGACCATTTCTAAAAAACTTACAGACCTTCCATCTGATCCTAAATCCCCTCTTTAAAAAACAAAAGGACATCCTTATTTTGACATAGGCTCCAAAACGCATAAGAAGGTCCTTGTAAAAATCTATCGGCTATTGTAAACATTTACAGTCTCTCTTGAATGGATTTTAAAAAATATTTTCAGTTACAGATTTAATGGCAGAATGTTTCAGAGGCCTGAATTATCTATTTAATATTAAAATGATTCTTGTTGGGAGCCATCTGTTGCAGGATCAGCCATGGAAATTCTTTACAGGGCTTTAAATCAGCCCTCCTAAATGTTTGTCATGCTTCAGATATCCCCCAGCACTCGTGTTTCCGTTTAGAGGAGGGAGGTGAAGGGCTTTGAACTCAGAGGCAAGACACGATGCCTTCCTGATTATTCAGTGCTGTAACTGAAAACTCTGTGTTCATCACATGGTTTGCTAAGTTGTCTTTTTTCCTAAACTACTTTCAACATTTTCCTTTACTGTGACAAAATGATGCTTTCGAAAAGAGGACATTGCGAGAGTATCTGAATCTCCTGTCAGATCACTCTTGGCTCATTGCACTAATCAACTCATTTTTTTCTCCTGCACCATTGTTTTATCTTTGAAAAACATAATAATATACTTCTGCTCACTTTTCCCCCCAAGTGCTATTATAACTTGAGCTAACCCTATTTTACCGAGTAGGTTTCATTGCAAGGGCTCACCCGGAATCCCTGGGCTGGGAGCTGCCTGGAAAAGAGCGTTGGGAAAGATTCTGAGGCTGCATGCGCTGAGGCTCGGTGGGAAAGAGCACCGCGATCGATTACTTATGTCTGCCCTGCATTAGGCGAAGTGAGCGCGGGCCGCCGCGAATTTATTTGCGATCTCTGCCTATTTTTTTCCTCTGTCCCCCTGCTGCTGTGCTCATTCACAAGCATTGTGAAATGGCTTTCACTCTTAGGCTAAGCCTATAGAGTAAAATTAACGCCTCCATCTGGGAACCAAACTTGAACGTGACACCAGAATGATAATACTTACAATGACAATAGCAGAAGCTACATCTGCTGAGCATTTGCTCTGTCCTAGGCGTCCCCATAGGTACTTTGCCATCATTAAATAATTCATTCTTCACAAACATTCCACGTTACAGACGTTACTCCCCAATTTCAGAGAGAAGGGGACTAGAGCTCCAAGGGGTTCATAACTTGACTGAGCTCGTCCTTTTGCTCAAAGTATCCTCATAAATTCCTTCACGGAGCTATTTCCCAGAAGAAGGTTTTGGCAATCGTTTTCTAGTTTTATCAAGATGTAGTTGACATAGAGTGCTGTGTTGGTTTAAGGTGTCCAGTCTCATGAGGATACATCTGTAGTGAAATGATCACCACAATTCATTTAGTTAACATCCCAACACATCATGACAGGGTTTTCTTCCATGTACACGATTTTTTGAATTGAACAGCTTATTTGTTTATTTAGAGAGCATGAGCGGGGAGGGGTAGAGAGAGAGGGAGGGGGAGAATCCCAAGCGGGCTCCACCCTGTCAGCGCGGAGCCCAACACCGGGCTCCAACCCACCAACCGTGAGATCGTGACCTGAGCTGACATGATGAGTCGGATACTTAATCAACCGAGCGCCACCCAAGTGCCCCTGAGATGAACAGTTTAAAGAGCTGTCTTGTGCAGAAAAGATGGGGGAAGTAAACGTTTGGACTTTTATGCTTGCTGTTGTCTTTCCGAAGTGGAAACTGTGAATCAGCCCCTTACATCTCACCTCATCAAGTCATTCAAGAATTCAGGAAACAAGCCTTTCCTGAATGTTTTTTATAGGCCAAGTATTGGGATTTCAGATATATACCAGGTTCTCCTCCCAGGTAACCCGACAGGTGCTGTGTGTCCTCAGTGGCCGGCCACATGTGCCCTCCTGGGGTCACTCTTCACATCACCCCTGAACACCGCACCCTTCTGATTTCCCTTCTCTCTCACCAGCCACCTCCTGATCCTGTTGCTATCAGTTTGTCCTCTATCCAATCTTAGCCCGGCCATTTTCTCATCTCTGTTTATATGCTCTAGTGCAGGGCTGTCCAACGGAAATATAATGTGAAACCTGTTCGTGATTTTAGATTTCCTAGCAGACATATTAAAAATAAATTGAGGGGCGCCTGGTTAAGCATCCGACTCTTGAATCTGGCTCAGGTCACGATCTCACGGTTCATGAGCTCGAGCCCCACATTGGACTCCATGCTGACAGGGTACATCCTGCTTGTGACCCTCTCTCTCTCTCTCTCTCTCTCTCTCTCTCCCTGTCTCAAAAATGAACTTTAAAAAAATGGAAAAGAAAAATGTGAAATCAATCCCAACAACTTTATCTGACCCAATATAACCAAAACATTATTCAACATGTTATCAATATAAAAATTATCAGTGAAATATTTTACAGTTTTTGTATAAATCCTCAAACTCCTTTGAGGAGTATTTTATACTTTGTACTTCCTCACTTAGATGCTAAATTTTTATTGGAAATACTTGGTGTGTATTTAGATTTCACAAAATTTACAGCAGAAAAAGTAGATTCACATACCCAAGTCAATGCCAACCTTTTTTAGAAGATGCCAATAGTTGAACCAAGCATCAGCTTTTGTATTTAAATTACTGAAAACTAAATGTTGAGCTCCTCATTTGAGAAAACCAAGCGCTTAATAACCACATGTGGCTGGTGGCTACCATATTGGATAGTGGCACTCCTCTTGTGGAATGGAACTCGTGTTTCATGGCTTCAAATGCCTCATTGGCCAATGGCTCTGACAATTTTATCTCTAGCTGGACACGTCCTCTGAGTTCTGAATTGTATACCTGAATACCAACTTGGATGACTCAAATTTGATATCTCTAAAATGGAACTCCTGATTTCCCACCACAAACCTGATCCTCCCTAGCTGCCTTAGGTCGGCTTTCCAGAGGAACAGACTCGGAAGCGAAGATTTGCATAGGGGACTCCAGAGCTGAGAGGGGTCTACAGAGATGTAGCTCCTTGAGATAAGAGGGCTGGGCATGTGTAGCCCTGCATTAACTAGTCACTGGCTATGGATTGTGCCTGAAGCGGGGTGTTATTCTGGGTGAAGGCAAGGCCCAGAGAGCAATAAAGTTGTGAGGCCTCAGTGCTCACGTTCCCTGCCGCTGGGGGAATGAAGGCTACAGTTCTGTAGGGGGTTCTGAGAGGCACACCCAGCATCCACCACACCTGGGGAAGACAGGTGTGATTCCTGCTCAGCATCCTAGGAATCAACCGTTACTTCCCATGCCCATATATTTGTAGAGTGAAGGAATGCGTGAAACAACATCCAGTCTTCCCCACCTTAGCTCTTTTACTCTTCCCACACCCTGTATACTCCAGCACACCCCCGTCCACCCTCTGTCCTCTATCCAGCTTCCACCCGCCCACCCTCCTTTGCAAGTTCCAGCTCTCAGCTTCATTGCCAGATTCTGGCTGCCTTTACCTGGCTCCCTGATCCGAAATACATCATGGCGGTTTCCAAAATACATCACTGCGGTGTGCAATTCTTTTATTGTTTTCTCACCTTATTCTTTCTCTTCCACTAGAACTGTAAGCTTCATGAACATGGGTTTGTTTGCTAATGTAAGCCCCGCACCAGGAACCACACTTAGACCTTATTAGAGACTCGCGTTATGAGTTTACAGAATGACTGAAAAGACAAACAGTTGAGTCGAACAGGCAGAACGGAAAGACAACGGTCATAAATGAACACGGCCTGGTGAAGGTACGCCAGGGTGCTGTGATCTAGGGCTGGGACATGTAACTAAAGATATCCATTACCTCTCTAGGTATATCGTCTTAATATTCACTGAATATTAAGCAAATAGTGGGGATCAGGTGGACAGAGAAGGGAAGGTGAGAGGCAGAGAGGTGGGCATTCTTGGCAAAGGAAACTACCGCCTCATTTCTTCCTGTCTTTCCCAGACCAGCCCCTTTCTCATTGTTCTGGATCTGTACAACCACCTCCAGACCTTCCATACCCACACGATCACCCTCCCCACTGCACTCAAATCTCAGCTCAGTGTCTCCCTGCCTGTGACTCGCGTCACAGAGCAGAGAGAAATGCCAGCCTCCGCTCAGCCAAGTCAGACACTCTCTGAAGTTGTAATAAGCTATGAGGCATCACCCCATATGATCCATTTTCGATAATTCCAGCAAACCAGCTGTCGATTCAATTCTGCTTAAAGAATCCCTTTTAAATGATGTGGTCAATTGTCTGCATTTCGAATTTAATTCAATTGTTCTATCTCAATTGAGTGCTCAATTCAGAGCAGTTAAGTGGATCCAATCCAAGCTTTCAATCGTTGGTCAAAGTAAATAATCAATGCCATCTAGCTAATGGTCCTTCCATGAAAGGTAGTCGTGATCTTAGCGGTGATATTACGGTGAGATGGCCTTACGAGCATGTCCCTCTACATAAGAGTGAATTAATGATAATTTTATTATCGTTGTGAAGAGTGAATAATAATTTTTAAAGGCGGTTTGTCCCGTTTCCTAGGGTAACTCCTCATACCAGGACTGCTAGAAGCCCAGTGCTGGCTTCAAAAGACTCCAATGCAGGTGTGAGGCAATCATATAGTGATTTATAGACTTGAAAATGACCTCCATTTACATCTTGTCAGGAACAATAAGACTTTACTTCCTCTAGGAAAAAAAATAAACAGATATATCAAAAGGAAATTGCTTTTATGGGCCAGACACAGGATTGGATGCGTTGGGCGCTATTGTTTATGTGCACATCAAATAACAGAAAAGAAAAAAAAAAAAAGCCTAAATTAATACTCTAGGTTCTGTTCTTGTGACTGTTTCCAAGGCTGTTCTTGCTATTTTGCCTAAGCAAAGCTTTTGTTTGCCTTTTTAAGGCTTACTTTGTTTTCAGATGTTAGCACATGAAAGGGTTTGGCAAATGTGTCTCTCTGAGGCAAAAGTTTAGAAGTGAGAAATTCAGACACTTGTAAAATGCAAAGATTCGTGCTTTTACTGAAGTCCACTTCTGGATGGAATGTCCGTTCACCACCTCTTAGTTGCTTGGACAAAAGATGTGTGAACGGATCCAATTCACAACCTGAGACCTATCCTCCCAGGACGGACATCGTCTAATGTTTGAGCTTCAGTTAGACTCCAGTTCGCTCTCCCTTCTCCTCTTTTTTTGTGTATGTGTGAAAAGGAGGAAATTAAAGATGTTTGCATCTCTGCTTTCCTCTCTGTCTCTGCTTTTCCCAGGATAAAGCTCTGTATACGTATTTCTGTCTATCACTTTAGTGGTGAGTTCGATGTCTACCAACACAATGACTTTGACTTGAGGGCCCCAGCTTACTGAAAGTCTGGCACCTTTTCTTACTTTCCTCTTAAGGAAATGTTAAGCAAATCAGAGATGTTTAACACAGTCTTTTACCTTCTGTTGCTGAGTTCGTGTATTTGGATCCTTAACAAGGGCAGGGCCTTGTTTTCGTGTCTAACTACAGTACTTTTTCCCTCCCTCCTCTGCCCACAGGTACATTTCCCACTTATCAACAAGCATGTCGAGTTCTTTCATCCACTCCACTCACATTCTGCTTCAACATCCTATACAATCAAAGCATGATGAAACAAGATTTCCCATCTTTCCTACTGTTGGAGAAGTGGATAAAGTACCCCAAAGATGGCTGATGGGGCTAAAACAAACTCTGGTCTCTAGCTTAGACTTCTTTCTTTAACGTTCTTCTTCCTTTGTTTGCTGCGTGCAAGAACTCCCCCCCCCCCACAAAAGAAAATATGGAGACTGATAACTATAAATTACCCTTCCCTCTCGCATTCGGGCTCAGATCTTTGGAGAAATGGTCTCCTCTGAGCCCTCCGGTGTTAAATAAATCTCTGATCCACCAAGATCTCCGAGTGCCCATTGGTTTTTCTGCCAGCATTCCAGCCTGGTTCTGTAACACTACCACTTGGATTGGGTCATCATTTTTTAAAGATACCAGTGCCATCTTCAAGTGTTTCTACATGCAAGTCAAATTGTGTCTCGAAGTTCTCCTCCACCACCTGGCCCCAAATCCCTCCATCTGCCTTCGTTTCCCCTTTCCATTTCCGGAACCAGAGTGTTTCCCTAGACTGGGAGGGGGGACATGATTCCCTCCAAATCACCTTGACCTCTCTTGGTATGCATTCTTGCTTACTTGCCAACTGGAATGCTATGAAAAGGATTTTACGTGAATGGGGCCTCTCATTATTTCCAAATTCTTCAAAGAACTACTTATGGTTAAATAAGTTTTGAATTAGTTTAGTGGCAGCCATCACTCAAAGATAGCCTTAGAAGCCTTTAATCTATTTTTATCCCTAATTCTTTTCCATTAAAGCCGTTGTATAATATGTTAGCAGACTCAGTACATTTTCTTGACTTAGGAACTAATTATAAATGTTAGAAATCAATTTGGGGTTATGCTGCTTGGGGCTGGTAGTATGTTGCCATTGGATTTTCCACAGAACACGAAAGAAGAATACAGGTGACTTCCCTGTCTTGGGGAGGGAGGTGGAGCACCGTGTTCCTGTCTTTGGGAGTTGAAGGGGGAGTCTGTACATTTCTTGTGTCCACTGCATTGTGTATCCAAAAAAGTCAAAAATAGCCCCTCCTCTCTGTAGTTCCACAAAGGAAGTCCCCTGTGTAATCAGCTCACATCTGTGAACTTGAAAATTAAGGAACAAACTATTGGCTCATTCTCTACTTTTTGTTTCCTCCCTGTTTCTCACAATTGAAATTAAAATGATTTCATAGCTTACAACACAGTTCATCCTCCATCTAATCTATTTGATAACTCTCCTAGCTAATGCTGATAAAACGTCTTTCTTAACTCATCTTTGGTAACTCTTCCCATGGGGGATTGGAGCCAAGAGAGAATAAAAAATTTTTAAAAATAAAAAAATAAAAAAAAAAACACCTTTGGATGCTATCTTTTTGCATTTTGGGAAAAGGTTTAGTGATCCCAGCTCTACTCCAAAAAAATTATGTGGGAAGCATTTCCCTGTTGGCTGTTTTCAGCTAATCCTTTAAAGCTTTGTACAGACATTTATCTATAGATTTCTTTCTTTATCTCTTATTTATCTCTCTTTTCAAAGACATTATTTAGATAGTAAGGTACCCTTTTGATCTCAAGATAAGTCATCTTCTGAGAATAAAATTAGAGAAAATCAATAATGTTGTGGAAGAAAATTTTAAGACACAGAATGCTGCTTATGCTATATTCAGTGGGAAATGTTATAAAGCAACATGTATTGTACAATCTCATTTTTATATCTATCTATCTATCTATCTATCTATCTATCTATCTATCATCTATCCTTCATACACAAATGTAAGGAAAGCCATGTAAGGCAATATATAAAACATAAGGGGCAACATAATTATTATGGCTAATCTTTATATCTTTTTTCCCCAAATTTTTTTTCTGGAGAGGATGCGTTGTTTGTATTAAGAGTATTTTTTTTAAATAGCATTTTTACTATCCTTTATCATATGCTGTGGATTGTTACCAGCAGAAACTACATTAGAAAGCTTCCATTACTAATGACTTTGAATCATAAAAGCTGTCCTTTATTGTATCCAACCTTTTTAAAAACTTTTTTCAACTGGTGGTTTACCAAAATCAACAAGGAAAACAGGCTAACAGAAGGACAAGAGAGAGTCATTTCACTGTTCAGAAAGCACTAAACAATGAGAGAACACAGAGCTCTCTGCCAGCTGTCTGCTCTTGCAAGAGTGGCAGAGAGATGGCTGTTCTGTTCCCGACATGAAGAGAAGGTACATCAGGGTTGGAGAGGATAAGAAGACTCCTCTCATTATTCTGGAGTCCCAGCCCCAGAAATGTGATAAAAAGCTAACATTTGTTGAGCTTACTATGTGTATGCAGTGTTCTAAGAACTTTTGAATGTGTTAACTCGTTTACTCATCCCCCAAATCCTATATGGTGGGAACTATTATTATTCTGGTTTTATAGATAAAGAAACTAGGGTATAATGACTCATTAATTTGCCCAACATCTCAGCCAGCAAGGGGCAAATATGAGGTTTGAATCAGGCAGGGCGGCTCCAGAGCTCACGCTGTGAAGGTCTGCCCCTCACTGCCCCTCATTTGTTCCTACTGAATGGGGTCCGGGCTCTCCGGTAATAAGAAACACTCCTCCCATAGTGATGGCCGGTCCCACCATGAGACTCTCCATCTGACCTAGAGTTTTACCGAGATAAAAGGGTGCCCAGACAACATGATAAGTAGAGAGATGACTTTGGTTGGATTCTTCCAGTCGGACCCTGTTTGCAAGATTTGGGTGCATGTAGTTTACTTGGAGGTGGTTTTGGGAGGGGGAAGTGAGGGAGCAGAGAAAGTGAGGCCAGGAAGGAGGACAAGTCAAGAAAGAGAGCATTAGGTTTGTCATTGGCAATTGACCCTCTCTGGATCCCCTAACAGCATCACAAAGAACCTACATCAGAATTGTCCTGCTCAGGACTGGGGAGGTGTGGGTATTTATCTACCAGAAGCATTCCTTGTTGGTCAAGGAAGCAACAAATCCCCGACACTTCTGGGCTGCCCCACAGGTGGGCTGAGAGGGACTCCCTGAGCTGGAGAAAGCCTTTGGGCAGCAGTGAGGTCAGTGGACTTGAGTTGGAAGCTGTTGGCTTGCACAGTAGCTGTGCCCTGGAGCTACAGGAGAACTGAGTCAGGACGTGGGTTATGGTAGGACCTCAAACAGTGCCTCAACAGCGTGTCATTAAACTAGTGTTGGCTATAGATTTCTTCAAAATGTTGTTAGAGTTCAGGCTGATGAGGACTCAGGGGACCTCAGGGTGGTCCCCAGGCTAGCCCAACAGCATCACTTGGAAGCTTGTTAGAAATGCACATTCTTGGGTTCCTCCCCACCAGAAGTCCTGAATCAGAAACTCAGGGAGTGTTACCCAGCAATCTGTGTTTTCAGAAGCCCTCCAAGTGATTCTGAAGAACACACACACACACACACACACACACACAAAACCCCAGCAAACCAAAGTTTTAAGGTAGAAGGGGCTCCCAGTCATAAATCGGTTTATCTTCCTAGGGAAAATGGTGACTTAGAACTCTTCCAAAATGCCAAATATCTACGACACAGGCCTGCAAGCCCTAAGTTTCTCACAGTAATGATTTAGATACTCCCCACCCCCCTCTAGTTTCATGTGTTAGTTAGGGCACATATTAGACTGCTATAACAAAAGAAACCAGAGACAGTGGCTTAAACAAGATAGAAAGATATTTCTTACGTAACAGTCTAGCCCGTATAGGCTGGTGGGGCAGTTCTGCTCTAATGAAATCGTTCAGGGAGCCGAGTTCTTTCCATTTTGGCCCCCGGCCACCTCCTTGGGGGGGGTGTGTGCATCTGGGTAGTCAAAGCTAGGTTGCCGTCCTATTCAAATTCTGGCCAGAGGATGGGACAGACAGAAACAAAGTCCAGAGACAGAGGCGTGTCTTAATTTGCAAGTGACATGGGAGTTGAACACAACATATCCTCAAATATTCTGCTGTTCCAAACTTAGTCATATGATCACGTGTAACTACAGCACGTGCTGAGAAATGCAGTCTGCAGCCAGCGGCTTTGCTCCCGGGAGAAAGGGATCTGGAGGACAACCTGCAGATAGTCACAGCACGTGCCACTTACTGTTCTTGTTCTTTGTTTTGTTTTCTATTGTATTTACTTATAGCCTGCCTTGTTCCAGGAAGGTACTAAGACACCTTCAGTATGGGAGTTAGATCTCATTCAGATGACTTATTAAGACTCAGCTAATATTGTCAAGTGAGGAAGCACCACTAAGATCTTTTCTTATTATTATTTATTTATTTTGAGAGAGAGACGGAGAGGAGACAGCAGGAGAGAGGCAGAGAGAGAGGGGGAGAATCCCAAGCAGGCTCCACACCGTCAGCACGGAACCCAGTGTGGGGCTCAAACTCACGAACTGTGAGCTCATGACCTGAGCCTAAACCAAGAGCCGGATGCTTAACCGAATGAGCCACCCAGGCACCCTCCACCGGGATCTTTTAAGGAAATCTATGCTCAGGTATATTGGACCAGATATCTGTCATCTGGTGAAGAGGAAATTACTGAGAAGGGGACTCAGATCAGAACAGTTCCGAAGAAAATAAAGGTGCATGACAACGTTAAAGTTTCTAGATACAAGACAGAAAAAGCACAAAGAGGATGAATTCAAGAGAGGATATTAGCCGCAGAAAGTGAGCCTGTTCTCACTGCAATTTGCCCAGACTTGGCAGGGTCGAGGGATGGAGCTTTCTCTCTCTCATCCGTGGGCTCGCAATGCATCCCACCAGGGCACCTGTCCAGCGGGCCAGTTCCAGGGTTTGGCTCACATGGGGCTATCAGTGAGAAAGAGTCTAATCCATGGTAAGATGGGGAGGCACCAGAGGGCTAGGTCAAGGCTGGCGTGCTGTAGGACTCCAAGCATCCTTGGATCAAAGCATACTGAACTGCAAGTCTAAAAGGGAAAAGTTCAGTTGTTTTTATTTTTGTGTTTTTTAAGAGCAAAAAACCAAGTAAAGGAATTGGAAGAAGGGCACCTGGGTGGCTCGGTTGGTTAAGCGCCTGGCTTCGGCTCAGGTTGTGATCTCACAGTTCATGAGTTCGAGCCATTCGAGCCCCGCATCGGGCTCTGTGCTGACAGCTCGGAGCCTGGAGCCTGCTTTGGATTCTGTGTCTCCCTCTCTCTCTGCCCCTGCCCCGTTCACCCTCTGTCTCTCTCACTCTCAAAAGTAAATAAACATTAAAAAAATAAAAGAATTGGAGGCCGCTGGCACGTTCTGTGGGTGTCACGGCATATGGGAAAGAACCGGGGTTGGTGGGGGACAAGAAGGGACAAGAAAGCACAGGAATAATGCTTTTCTGAACAGCATAACTCTCAGAGCTAAAGGCAAATCTCTATTATTTCTAAAGTAATATGTCACCTCAACACCGTCTATGAATGGATTTAAAAATAACAATTTTAAATAAATCATAATTAGAAAGCTAATTAACGGAGGCAGTGCACAATAAAAGACACAGGCCTTGAATTGTGCCCCCGGAGCCCGCTGACTTGTGCTTCTGTGGTTTTTTGTTCCAGAAGGAGGGCCTATAGATTATATCTAAATATATCTCAGGAAACCTAACAAGTAAGCAGGAGCACAATTAAGCCACTCGACATAAGGCGAAAAGCCTCACCAATGTCACCAAGCTGCAATGTCCTTTTAAATTTAAAGCGGCCATAAAGCCTAAAAGGAAATACCAATCAGCAACCCTTTATCCTTTTAATGAAGGCCAGCGGGCTCTCATATTTTTATCTCTTTTGCTTTGCGCTACACAGAAATAGCCTGAGTATGTTGTTTTCTCTATGCACACCACAGAATTAGCAGACAACTGTACATCCAAAGCTATCACTCTCTCTTCCTTCATCATTTCCTTTAACAGACAAGAAATCTTCAGCACCGTTTAATTATGCTTCACCTGCAGATAAAACACTTTGAGTCCCAGATATGCATAAGAAATAGGCTTTAGATATTGCAAAGGTCCCAGCACACCCTGGGGTTCTATTACCACGCACAGCTTTGCCTCTGGCAAGACAGCGAGAGCCGGCCTTGGACCTCTCCTCCTCTTCCCCGTTCCTTGTCTATCCTTCCACCCTCTGCCCTGGCTCATGATATTCTCTCAGCAGGGAGGAATGATCTAGAGCTTATGCGCTGGTGCCACACTGCCTGAGGTCACCATTACAATTCTGCCCCTAATAAATTGGTGTCCATGCAAATCACAGGCGGACCTCGTAATGCAGGTTTGGATGCGGTGGGTCTGGGGTAGGGCCTGAGATTCTTCTAACGCTGCCAGGCCATGGGTCATACTTTGAATAATAAGAGGTGTGGTATCATCCAAATCTGGATTCTAATCCTCTCAAGAGCTCTGGGACCTGGGTGAGCTTCTCAGCTTCTGCCAGTCTGTTTAAGCTCGACGGTACCTCGGCGGATCACCAGGGGGGTTAAATGAATTAACGGATGTAAAGTGGTCCAGCCAAGTGCCTGGCACTTCGCGATACGCTCCCAATAACCGTTAGCTAGGAAGTTGTTAGGAGCAGGTTAGTAGACATTAATCCCAAGGGTACTTGCATTTTAGAAGAGGTGACTCCCATCAGCCCAGCCTAAGTGCTTTAATTCCAACTTGTAATATCAAATAAAGAAATTACATGGTACCCCTGACCACTGGTGTTGCTGCAGCCAAACTCCAGGCCAAGGGCAAAAATACACAGGGCAAGCTTGAGAACAGCACAGAATCTCTAACTCTCGGATCTCCTTTTGGCCATGTTAATGGAATTCGTCTACTTCAAAACGTCACCAGTGATTTCTGCTTCTGGCCAAAATGAAGTCACAGGGACTGTTATTTCCCACCTGACATAGACAGACAGACAGACAAAACATCCAAAGCAAAGGTATTCAGGACACTAGAGCCAGGCAATGAGAGAAGACACTAACTCTTGAGAGAAAGGTAACAAATGAAGTGACAGCTATGATTGTCCCCACTTACTGATTGCCTTGGGAGAATTTCCGGGCCACGGCGCAGGGAGCGAGAACTCAGGTGGAGCCCAAGAGACTCCCTCTTACAGCTGTGGAGACAGAGAGAGCTAAGAATCCAAGGAGAACTTGGTGGCTAGAGATTCTGGAACAGAGTCCCAGGGAGGAGGCAGCTGCACAGAAAGATCTCTGGACATCAGTGGAAATACGGATCAGTCTGTGTGAGCTGAGACCAGATGAAGGAATAGCAGGAAAGAAGGGATCAGAAAGGGGAACTTTGGGGGACGACGGATCGGTTCATTGTCTTGACTGTGGCTTATACGTACGGCAAAGCTTTTCAATAAGCACACGTCTGTGGTTTGTTGGATGTCCATTATACCTCGGCGAAACTGTCACACCAACAGCTTCCCCCTCGCCCCCAATTTCTGCTTGTTAGCCTTATTGTTTGGGATGCTACAGAGATCATTCCCATGGCTTTGAACTTGATCCAAACCACCTGAACCTTTCACCTGATTACCACAGCAGCTCCTCAGTGAGTCTCTCGGCTTCCACCTTCGTCCCCCGCGGTCTATGTGCAACACAGCGTCCAGAGCCCTCCTTCAAAGATAAAAGCTAGATCGAGTCAGTCTTCTACTCACAGCCTTGCCTTGGCTCCTATTTCAATTGGAGTAAAATCCAAATTCTTCAGTGTATTCAGGGACCTTCATAACCTGTTCATTGTTACCTCTGATCTCCTGTCCCGCCACTTTGCTTGTTCTCACTCTTTTCGGCTCCCCCGGCCTCTGCTCCATTCCTGGGACTTACCAGGTACACTGCTGCCACGGGACCTTTGCACTTGCTTTTCCTTTTGCCAGAAAAGCTCTTCCCACGGTCAGCAGCACAACTGACTCGTCCACCTTCTCGAAGTCATTGTTCAAATGGTGCCGTCTCAGTGAGGTCCCTCCTGACCTTCCTATTTTAAGTTACGACCCATGCCTCATTCAGTTTATTTGTTGTTTATTGTCTGTCCATAAGGGCAGGGATTTGGGGGTGTTTCATCCTCGAATACATCCCAAGCTGCTAGAAAAGAGCCTTGGCGTGTAGTGGATGCTTAATCGATATCTGTTGCACGAATGACTGATGATGTATTCCTTGACCTCAGACATGCATTAATACTTGAATGACCTTGGCCTGCCTACAGGTACATAGGCCGAGATGGCTTTCCATTAGGAGGACAGAACCTCAGTTCTGATTTTAGGCAGAGGTTAGGGTAAACAGAGGTCACCTCTGGTTGCATCTCTAGCAAGCTGGGCAGTCAAGCTCTTCGTCTTTAACCATCCTCCTTGAATTGTGTTTACAGTTTTATTTTTTATTATTATGGCTACATGGCTTGTTCCAAGAGGGGTCCATCTGTCTCATACCTCCTCCCCACTCCATCTGTCTTCCCCTAGCGTGCTCTCTCTCCCACTTTCTCTCTCTCTCTGACCTTATGATTTGAATAAGTGCAAAAAATCTTTGGCACTATCCAGAGTGAATGAAAAGCTCAAGGCTCTCTCTGTTGTTACAACATAGGGAAGCCAAGGAAATCAATTAGAGGAACTGGGTGGTGGGGGAGTGTGGCACGAGAAGTTTGCTTGTTTGTTTATTTATTTGTGTGTGTGTTTGTTTAAACTTCACTTCGTTCTAAAAAAAGAATTTAAGCTCAGCCAAGGATAGGGTTGTTTTAGTTTCTTCTTTTTATAGTGTAAGGAAGGGAGCTAATATTTTTAAACATCTACACATTGTGACAGGTGCTGTGCACGCACACACACACACACACACACACACAAATATATGTCTCATCTATAACACAAACTAAGTTCCAAATTTTTTACGTTATAAAAAATCTCAAATATTCAGAAAATTAGAAATATGAACACCCAGAAACCCACTATCCATAGTCACAATTTTTAACAATTTGGCCATATTTGTTTTATCTTTCCAGATAACTTCTGGCTGAGGCATTAAAAAATTATAGACATCATAACACATCACCCATAAATATTTTAGCATCCAATACTAAATTCCCCACATAACCCGAGACCGTTATCACGCCTAAAAATATGGTTCCCTAACATCTAATCCAAAATTTATCTCTAATTGACCATGGATTATTATTCCTTTTGATGTTCAAATTGTCCCAAATTTGGCCGAGGGGAGCCCCTTAAATCTGATGCCTTTTGACATGACCCGGTAAGTCTTTAAATACTTTGTAGCTTTGAGGCTCTCCCTATTTAATCACTGCCACATGCCAGAAATCATGTGCTTCTCAAAGGAGCTCTGATTCCTTTGAGTACGAAATAGTTTTTAGAAACCAAAATCTGAGCACTGGGGATGTTTATTACTACTGTGATGTCATTGCTTCTAATCTAGGTCCTTTCAGTGGTCCGATCAAGAACATGTATTTTTAAAAGTACATGGATTTGGGGCACCTGGGTGGCTCAGTCAGTTAAGCATCTGACTCTTGGTTTTTGGCTCAGGTTATGATTTCGTGGTTTGTGGGTTCAAGTCCCACCTGGGGCTCAATGCTGACAGCGAAGAGCCTGCTTGGGATTCTGTCTCCCTCCCTCTCTCTCTGCCCCTCCATACTTTATCTCTCTCTCTCTCTCTGTCTCTCTCTCAAAAATAAGTATATAAAACATTAAAAAAATAAAATAACATGGATTAATGATATTTTTTATTCTCATTTGACAGTCTAGCATTTTTGCTTATATTGCATGATTTTATACCTGTTATCTCTTATTTAGAACATCTTGACTCTTTTTAAAAATTTTTCTTTAATGTTTATTTACTTATTTTTGAGAGAGAGAGAGAGAGAGGCGGAAAGAGAGGGAGACAGAGAATCCCAAGCAGGCTCCGTGCTGTCAGTGCAGAGCTCAACGCGGAGCTCAATTTCATGAACCATGAAATCACAACCTGAGCTGAAATCAAGAGTGTTGCTGAAGTGACTGAGCCATCCAGGTGCCCCACAACATCTGGACTCCTAATAAATTATTTCCTTTAGCCTATCACATTTACAAAACAGCTCCAAGTTGCAATCCCAATGTTACTATAAATGACAAAATGATTGAATAAAGTGCAAGATAATTCAGCGGTATTTTTCTTGTCCTTAGATATGAGTATACTAATGCACTAGGAATTGCATAACGTGCCCAGACTTTAATCAGTTACTGGTAGAGCCAGGGCTCTAGACAGATTTATTGGACTATCGTTCCTTCCTCTCCGTCCACATCACCAAACTACAGGCAGAGCTGGAAGAAAAAAATCAGCTGAAGGAAATAGATTGACAATAAAGAGAAGAAGAAGAAGAAGAAGAAGAAAAAGCCAGAAAGGTACTTGAAATAGAAATGGGCCTGGGGGGCTGATGAAAAGTCTGGCTGGGGGTGGGTACAGTGAAACCAGCCCACTGATTCCTCGCCCACCCCACCCCCCTGGGCTTTCCCCTTTCCCTGCAACTGTGGTCCCAGGCCAGCAGCCTCAGCAGCACCTGGGAACTTGTTAGAAATGGCCCATTCTAGGCTTATTTAATCAGAAACTCCAGGGTGGGACCCAGAGATCTCTGTTTTCACAAGCCCTCGAGAGCTTCTGACTCATGCTGAAGTCTGACAGCCCGTGTGCTCTGTACCTTAAGATTTCTGTTCTGGAAAGTCAAATTCCCAGGAGCTTCCCAGGAAGAAAAGGGTTTTTATGTTTTTGCTCCTCCCCCTATCCCACATGCATATAAACTTATCCATAGAATTTTTCTGTGACTCTATTAAAAATGAATATACATGCTATTCTTCCATACATCTCTTTCCATTTCTTCCTTTCTTTCACTCAATGTTATGCCCAATATACATGAGAGGAGGTATTTTGTGATAATAAAAGGACTGGAAACGGAGGATGGGGAATGCAGAATAGACGAATAAACTAAAAGGGCAACAAACGTGCCCCTCGACTGAGGGATGTGACCATTCCGAAGCCCGTAGTCCCACTCCAGCTCATAAAACCCCAGGGGCGCAGAGGTTTTCGATCAGAGTTCTGGGCGCTGCAAAGAGCTGTATAATTGTGACGTCTGACCAGGTGGTTTCCTCGCAAAACAGACCGTCACGGAGCGAAAGCCGAGGCCCGCAGTCCAAGGTGAAGCTAAAGCTCGCTCGTCATGAAGAAGCACTTTCCTAATTTGAAGTATGTCAACGATGAGCTCGGTAGGACGCTAAGGAGCGCGGGGGTGGAATCTCAGCATCTTGTTTTGCCCTTTTAAAGCACCTGTAGTTTTTTTATGTGTGTGATTAGAAGGTTGCTATGGGTTACGTCGTCTCACTTTACACATATTTATGTTGTCGTTGCCTGCGTTCTGCTTTTCCTGTTCTCAACGGCCATTGGCGCTCAAAAATAGCATGCATGGTGGGGCGCCTGGGTGGCGCAGTCGGTTGGGCGTCCGACTTCAGCCAGGTCACGATCTCGCGGTCTGTGAGTTCGAGCCCCGCATCAGGCTCTGGGCTGATGGCTCAGAGCCTGGAGCCTGTTTCCGATTCTGTGTCTCCCTCTCTCTGCCCCTCCCCCGTTCATGCTGTGTCTCCCTCTGTCCCAAAAATAAATAAACGTTGGAAAAAAAAAATTAAAAAAAAAATAAAAAAAAAATAGCATGCATGGTGAGGAAGGAAGAGGCACTGAAGGACTCCAATTTATTAGGCAGTAAGCGAAAGCCGCCCCCGCCCCCAAATCTGCAGTTACAAATGTTCTGTCCTCATGAGGCTTCCTTCTCTACACCTTGTCGTTTGCATGGTGACAACAGTCACCTCTGTGCTGATGATCCACAAATTCACATCTCCTGTCCACACCTCCCTATTAGACTTCAAACCCACCTAGCTAACAGGTTGGTGGACATCTCTGAGTCCCAGGGATCCAGCAAACTCAGCATAGGCAACACACATGTCACCTGCCTTCCAGCCCCCGATCGTCTGGTTTCATTATTTCGGTAACATTACTCTTCCTCTGGACCACAAGGCTAGTAGCTTCTTATTCTTTCCTCTTGGCCCACCAACTGGTGGTGAAATTATTTCCATCTTACCTCTAAACTCTCATTTGAATATGATCCTTTTCATGCCTGTAGCTTGTTTCTAAACTTAGGGCTTTATTATCTTTTATCTAAACAATTGCTGTAGCTTTTGTAATTTTTGCCTTGACTTCGACCGCTTTCTACCTTATGTCTGCTTCCAGAAAATGTCCCACTATAATAACTAACATTTGCTGAGTGTTGAATGTTTACCAGTCACTGTTCCAAGGACGTTCTGTACGTCGTCTCATTCGATCCTCACGTGACGCGTGCACTGATACCACTTCGCCACTGCTCCGAAACCTTCAACAGCTCCCCATTACTTCCCCCATAAATTCCAAGTCTTTCATGAGTTGTTCCCTAATACAGATCGCCAGACAGATTTCCTCCCATCCTTTCCTGCATTCACTATGTTCCAACCCCACTGGATCGTCTATCATTTCCCTAACACATCATGTGTTCGTGGCTCTGTTTTCACCCATGTTACCACTCAGCCTTTTCCATCTCTACCACTGCTCGCCTTTTAAACTCTAGCTTGAGGGGCGCCTGGGTGGCTCAGTTGGTTAAGCACGGGACTTCGGCTCAGGTCATGATCTTGCAGTTCGTGAGTTCTAGCCCCGTGTCGGGCTCTGTGCTGACAGCTTGGAACCTGGAGCCTGCTTCGGATTCCGTGTCTCCCTCTCTCTCTCTTTCTGCCCCTCCCCCTGTTCACACTCTGTCTCTCTCTTTCTCAAAAGATAGATAAACGTTAAAAAAATACAAAAAACTCTAGCTTAAGAAGTATCTCCTCCACCAGACTTGTTCTAGCTCTTAGAATAACTATCTCATCATTGCTCTTTCTTTTTTTATTTATTCACTAAATATTTATTGCCTTCGTTATTCTTTCAATAAAAGTTTTACTGCTAGGTATACATGGTGCCATGTACTTCATATCTCTGGTACATTCCTTAGAAATCTGTCTTAGAGGGGAGGTAAGGTTAACATGTCTGTTTCCTCCCCATGATGATAATCTCCTTGAGGATAAAGGCCGTGTCTTCCTGTTTGTAGCTCAGTCTACAACCCCTTTGACACCGTGCTTAGGATTCATGCAAGCGGGTGTTCATTCATTTAAAAAAAAAAAAATGGCTTAAAAACCCATTGTGTTCCAGGAACTGGCATTGAACAACGAATAACACAGTGATTGCCCTTTGGAGTTTATGGCCTGGATGGTTATAAACATCTGTTAACAAATCATTAGAATGCAACATGGCATATGCCGGAAACATGGCGATTAATCATGCCTCCTCAGGGCAAAGGCAGGTGACAAAGGGCATTTGAGTCGGGTCTTTAAGGATGAGTAGGAGTTCACTAAAGGAGAAAGACAATCCAGAAAAGTCAAACCATCGGTCAGGGAGTACATGTATGAAACAGCATGAAGCAAAGATCAGTAATTCCAAATTATCAGAGCTCAAGTGACCGGTGGAAGGAGATCCAGCAGACCGGTAGATGTCAGGAAGATTACGGAAGGTCTTACATACCATACCAAGCAGACATTACTGTGAGGAAGTTTAAGGTAACACTGAATAGATATTTGTGGGGTGCCTGATGAATTTTTCTCCCATTTGTGTGGTTCTAGAACCTTATACCACATCATGAATCATATATCCTTTCATCTACTTGCCTTTGTGATTGAACCCAAATTTTGCAACCTCTTTTCTGGCTCCAGTGCATTCACATGACCCCACATCCACGGGCAAACACTGACATGAAACTAAGCAGTCATTTTAGGAGGGGGAGGGACATGTGACAGGCATGAAGTAGGAAAGGGAGCCTCCAAACCCAGGAGATTCGGAGTCCGTCCTCGAAGGAAGAGCAACGTAACTCATATCATCTTTCTAGAAAGCGAGCTTCAGAAGTGAGCTCTGGCTTGTTTGGGTGTTTGTTTTAACGTGAGAAGAGTTTGTTTTCAAAATTTGTTGGGCTGTCAGTTACATGATTAATTTTCAATTAGCAGTACAAGATGCAAGAAATCTAAGCCTCTGCTAATCTGCTTAGGTCAGCATTATGTTTTCACATCAATGCCTTTACCCCCAAACCTGCCCTTTTAAGAAGAAAATCTAGGATCAGTCATTTGATGCCCACCCACCCCCCTTGGCCCGCCACACACCCATACATAACGTCCAAGTGCCGCAAAGACTTTTCTAGACAAACACTCAAAGGTCCTTCCATATCTAGGTGCCAGGCTATAGCCAGTGCTATAAGCATGCCACTGAATCCCAGTCCCGCTCGGTCCAGGGGATTCTTGGTCACTCCCATGGAGATGCTCTTGCTTGGACACTATAGTGAGCTCCACGGCGAGGTCTAGCTCACATTCCTGGGCTGGGGCTCTCCACATCACTGCCCTGTAACCGGGCCCAGAACGACCGCAGGTTGTAGCCACGACATATGACAGGATCAACCTTCCTTAGCCCCCATGTCGAGCTCATTGGGCTAAATCATCTGCCCCAGGTTGCACAGCAAGAGAGGACAGATCTTGGATGCAAAGTCAAATCTCCAGGTTCCCAATGCTTTGCCCATTAAGCTCTGCTGCCTCCGGTGAGAAAATGGGATTTAGAACTGGGACATGAGCTGAATACCTATAAGGGGTTTTATGAGGTACCTGAGCCTCCGGGAGTATCAACACTTGATCACTAAGAACATCAGATCATGTCTAACAGGTCTTTGTTGTAAAAAATTTTAATGTCTACTTATTTTTGAGAGAGAGAGAGAGAGAGAGAATCTGAAGCATCCAGGCTCTGAGCTGTCAGTACAAAGCCCAATGCAGGCCTTGAACCCATGAACCCACAAGATCATGACCTGAGCCAAAGTCAGATGCTCAACCCACTGAGCCACCCAGGTGCCCCAAGGGGAGCCTTTTTAATGCAACATTTGTTCGATCGATACAAACTTCAGGGGCACCTGGGTGTCTTGGTTGGTTGAGTGTCTGACTCTTAGTTTGGGCTTAGGTCATGAGATCAAGCCTGGTGTTGGGCTCTATGCTGACAGTGAGGAGCCTGCTAGGGATTCTCTCTCTCTCTCCCTCTCTCGCTGCCCCTCTGCCACTCTCTCTCTCTCTCTCAAAATAAATAAACTTTTTTTTTTTTAACAAAAGTGTCTTAAAAGTTTTGTAACATACAAACATGAGGGATCAGCAAGCTGTAAGTATGACGTAAGGATTTTAGAGTACATCACATTGGGACAAAAAGCTTCACAAAACACGTTAAACAATCGACACGTCTAAGATACACATGCATATCCATTTTTCGTCCCTCATCCATAGAGCATAACATATACCACAATCGTAACAAGAACCATATTGTGACAAACCTCCCAAATTATAATGTTTCATATGTATAATTGAGCTCTTCATCAAAACACGGGTTTTGAGATGAAGACACTTTTGGGGCGCCTGGGTGGCCCAGTCTGTTGAGCGTCCAACTTCGGCTCAGGTCATGATCTCGTGGTCCGTGAGTTTAAGCCCCGCATCGGGCTCTGTGCTGACAGCTCGGAGCCAGGAGCCTGTTTCGGATTCTGTGTGTCCCTCTCTCTCTGACCCTCCCCCGTTCATGCTCTGTCTCTCTCTGTCTCAAAAACAAATAAACGTTAAAAAAAAAATTAAAAAAAAAAAGAGATGAGGACACTTTCTCTAATGTGAAAAAGATACTTTAAGAATGCTAAAATAAATGTATGTCCCAATTGGGCTGCTTCTCAAATTCTTAATAATGTTCCATTATATCCCCTCCCCAATGCTCCCTTTGGATTCCACTGTTTACCCGCTGTTCCCAAGGGTGATGTGGTCCCTCTCTGCAGGGACCGGTGCATTCAGCATGCCCCAAGGAAGGCAAAGTGACACAAAGCATGGATGGACGGGCGGGGGGGCAACAGATCCCGGTGCTGAGCATCAGAAATGTCACCCACTTCTAGGTTTCAACTTGCTCATTTGCAAACAGAGCGGGGACGGCGGGGGGGGGGGGGGGGGGACCGCATTGCGCAACTTCTGAGGTCATCTCCATCTCTGAAATTTTGGACGCCTAGCAAGTTGGGGAAATTCTCTGGGTACCCAGCCTCCTCCAGGAGATAAGGACTACCCCAGAGGGTGCTACTGAAGACCTCAAGGTTTTGTCACATGCCTGCTCATCTCTGCAGAGGCCCCTATCGTCCCGGCGAAGAGATGAGCTTGGCTAACCACAAGGCTTGAGGCGGACATTTGGAATATGTAATAATTCGCATTTAAAATTTTGTATTTCGTTAGTTTGAGGCGGTTCAAAAGGGAGAGGGAAGAGGAAATAAATTTAACAATTCCACACCCTGTGTACAGCAATCTTAGAGACGAAAATAGTATCTCCGGCCCAGGCAACAAAGACTTAAGAGCCAATGGATATGGTCCACAAAAGATAGGCTGACTTTCATTAGGTGTAAACTGTTTAATATTTCACCTGATGGTAACTATCAGGTATGTTCCCTTCGGGGTTACAAATAGTGGCTCGCCATCACCACTTTTAGAACGGGATGCCTGGGTGCACACTAAAAATGCCTCCTCTCCCCGTCCTCCTTATCTCTTACAGTAACAAATTTCTTTCCTCTCCTGCAAGCCGAGCAAAGGCAGTCTGCTTTCTGGCTCACACATACCACACGCTGGCCACCCACAGCTGCTAACAAATATGCAGACTTTTTTTTCGCTGCAGAGGAGAGCATTTTAGCTGGTATTCAGGAGTGATAGGCCGGCAATCGCTGGTCTCTCCATGCTGATCTTAAATTTGGGTTACATAAGAAGGTTGCTTTGTTCTTCGGAGCTCTCCCATCTAAGAGCACTAATGAGATACCTAATCTGGAAGAAAGTTACAGACCTTACTTTATGAATTCCTTCGTGTCCCCTAAATAATGACGTGTGCATCCAAGGGGTCAGAGCACAGACCTTAAAAAGGATGCAATTCCATTTCTTAAACCTATCGGTAGAGATCAATAGGGATCGCCAGTCTCAGGTTCGGTCGGAGGGATGCAGACGCGGAAAGCCCCTAATGCACGTCTGCAATGTAAATGAAATGGGCACTGGGTGCAGGGGTGGGGGTGGAAATTCTTCTGCCCCGCTTGAGAGAGAGGAGCCATCCAGGGGGTTCACCAGCAAGGGATGTCTGCAGTTCCAGCTGCATTTCAATGCAGTGCTTAGTTTATTCACCAGGGGTCATCAAAGGTCTGGATTTTCTTTGTCTACTTGTTGATTCTTATGTGCACTATGCACTTGGAACCCCTGACTTCGTTAGAATTGTGCATCAGGAAACATGGCTCGCGGTTCCTTCTTCCCAGCACGGCAGCCCGCCCCCCTCCCCGCACCACCCAGCACTGAACTGTTCCTCTTTACAGACCTCGACCAAAATACTATAGCAGGAAAGTCAGGCAGACGTGTGAGGCTAATGGCTTTTTCCAACGGAACCCACTTCTTAAAAAGGAGAGAGAAGAAACATGGTGTCTCATTCCTTCTTTTCTTTTTTCTCTTTTATATCATTGCTTCCAGTTTTCAAAGTTGGGAAAGGTAAGGCTCACCAAACTACCGTCTTCTAGATCCATGAACTGAATTGTGGGTGTGGAAAGTGTTGAGTCATGACTCCCAACTGGTTAGATTTTTGCTTGGTAAGTAGGTTCCTAGGGGGCCAGAACAGGTCAACAGAAGAACACGTTAACGTTATGCTATGAGAGTTTTTCAGCCCCAGTGAATGGGTAAATAATGGAAGTCTTCAGAGAAGATTCTGGCGCTGGTATGAGGGACCAGGATCCCACAGGTCTCGGTGTCCCTGGTAATGTCTGGATTGAACGCCTCCTTGTGAGCAGCTCAAACTACTTATCTCAGTGTTTCTGTGACAACACCCTTAAATGTCTTTAGCACGAAGCCAGTTTGATTGTTTCTTACTGTGCCCTCTGAATAAACCAAATTCCATCTTTTTTAAAAGCTCAAAAGGGAGGCATGCTTCGCCCACAGTGAAGAGTGGATTCAGCTTATAGAATTCTTCCCTGAGGCTTCATAGCTCCTACTTAAGACTCAATGGTGACTCCGAAGACCCTTCCTCCTGCCCCCAAATAGGCAGAAAACCAGCCTGGATATTCAAGTGGGAGTATCCTTTATGATCCATTTTAAATGCAATATTAGAGTCAACAGTCACGTGACCTCAAAGCCTAATCCAATCTTCTCCTAGCTCACAAGTTTGCAAACCCAGCCTCAGAGCAGGTGAAGACCACTTCAGGCCATTTGGTGACAAAAACTAGAAAACCCTTAAGAAGCAGGACTTGTTCCCTGGCCCTGTGCTGTTTTATGTGGAATCATAGAACCCAACATCAACTTCTGCAAAACGACTACTTTTCCTAAGCATCCCCAAACCAAACAGCAGGGACACTTCTTTCAAAGTGACATTTATACCGTCCGTGGGGAACTGAGTGCCTGAAGGGTAAGATAGTGATCAAGGGATTTAATCCCAAGGACCAAGGGGAGGCAGATATCTGTGAAAAAGATAAGAGAGCCCGGAGCTGCTCATGGCTTCCTATATTTAGACAATGGAAAAATACCGTAAGCACAAAGGCTTTACTAGCCTGTGTGTGTGTGTGTGTGTGTGTGTGTGTGTGTGTGTGTTTCAGGAGGAGTAAGAAAGTCTTGGCATAGTCCAATATTTCTTCTTTGTTTCTCCATTCTTCCCTCTGATGGTGGTCGATTTTCTTGTCCTTAGATACACCAGTTATGTCCCAGTCGCTCCACCCCCAGAAAATTATCAGTCAGTCAACAAGTATTTTAGTGAGCCCAACAGGTCACAGACACTATGGGGAATGTGATCTATTTTGAAAACCCACATGTCTATCTCATTTCAGGAGTCTACTCTCTCTCTACCCAAGTCATTGTTTATTTGCTACTCTGTTTTTGTTTTGGAGGGTGTTTCCATGCCTCTTATTGGATAGAGATTAAAGGTTTTTAAGGGGCTTTGAGGCAAGATGATGAAAACGCGGTAAGCTTCTGTTTTGTGACGAGAAGGCTGCAGAGGGCACTCATTGTAATCATTGACTATAAAAAGCATAATTATAGCAGATGATGACCCTCTGTTTCCTGTAAGGCTCAGCATGATGAAATGGGTTTTTGCAAAGAAAGCTGACAATTCAGGATGCGTCGATGAGCAAACAGGAAGGAGCGGCGAAGTGGGGCGGGGGGGGGGGGGGGGGCGGGGGTTGTTAGGAGCTACCTCAAAAGAAAAGTAATGGAAAGAACCAGGGCTGGTTAGCCTGAAACTGACAAGCCGTGAAGGCAACATATTCACTTTCTTAATAACCAAAAGGGCTACTGAGAGGCATTTTGGCTCTGTAGAACCATAACCCAGTAGGTGGAAGTTTTGAATAGGCAGGTTCAAAATTAACACAGGGAGTCCCCCCCATCAATTGCACTGCCTGTTAGGCCTTCCGTACTCTTTTACCAGAGTGTTTTTGCAGAGGCTGGATGACCCTGTTGTAAAGGGGACTCCAGAAATAAACAGAAGTTACATTAGATACTTACAAAGGCTCTTCCTACACTAACGTTGTAGACTCAACATCACATCAGATGTGAATAATCTACAAAAACAACCTACTGAGTATATTTCTACTCAGAGGTAACTCGGATTGGATATGGCTAAATATGACTGTCTTGCTTTTTGTAATTTGACCTCATATTGAACCTGGGACTTTTTTCCTCCCTGCCCCCCACCAACACATTGCTAATCCAACCCTGTATCGTCACCGTCTAAAGCAAGCAGTAAAAATGTACTTCAAGGTTAGAATTCTGATGCACATATCAGAAAAACCCTAGAGAAAATAGTTTTAATGGGATAATTATTTGTCTCGTAAACAAATTCAAAAAGAGACATTTTGGGACTGATATGGGAGCTCCATAGTCATGCCAAGGACCCAGATGTCGAGCCTTCTTTCCCACCATCATCAGTATGTGGCTTCACCTCGTTGCCCAAAATGGCTGCTGGAGCTCCTGCCCTCATCCCAGACAGGTGGAAGGAGGAAAGAGACAGAAGAGCATACCTCCTGCCTTTTAAGCAGCTTTACTGGAACTCTCACAGAACATTTTCACTCTGTCTCATCCACCAGATATAGATTCAAAGAAGGCAGGAAAATGTTTTATCTGGACAGCACGGGCCCAACTAAAACTCAGGCTTCTGTTACTATGGGAGAAGAAAAGAACAGCTATCGGGAAGCAGCTATCAGCTCCTCCTGAAGAGAGTTTAGGTATTGTACAAAACAACATAATATTATCTAATGTCTTGATTTCTGTTTTCCTCAATATTTTAAAGTGAATTCACTTAAAGCAGAGACCCAAGTTTTCATGGTAAATGGTGAGAGAAAAGTTTCAAGTGCAACTTTACCTTGAAAAAGGATGCTAAAATTCTGAAAATATATTTATCTTTACATTTAACAAGATCTAGATTATAATATCAATTGCTCGTCAATTTTTTTTCCAGCAGTGAAGTGCTGATTATTTCATCTGATGTCATTTTAATGAGAAAGTAGTTTGACCTAATAATAGAGCATTCTTTGTTTCCATTTGTCTTTTAAAAAAAAAATGTTTTTTAAACGTTTAGTTATTTTTGAGAGACAAAGAGAGACAGAGCATCAGTAGGGGAGAGGCAGAGAGAGAGGAAATCCAAAGCAGGCTCCAGGCTCCGAGCTGTCAGCGCAGAGCCTGACGTGGGGCTTAAACCCACAAATTGAGAGATCGTGACCTGCGCCAAAGTCAGACGCTTAACAGACTGAGCCACCTAGGCGTTCCCTACATTTGTCTTTTCTACATGACCATGGAGAGAATCTCTGTGTGAAAATATATGTTACCTTTACTAAGAGTTTCTCTTAGGTCTTTGATATTCAAATCATTCTCTCTCTCTTTTTTTAATTTTGTTTATTTATTGATTTTGAGAAAGAGAGAGACAATGCAAGTGGGGGAGGGGCAGAGAGAGAGAGAGACAGAGACAGAGAGAGAATCCCAAGCAGGTTCTGTGCTGCCAGCGCAGAGCCCGATGAGGGGCCTGAATGCTCAAAACTGAGAGATCATGACCTGAGTCGAGACCAAGAGTCTGATGCATAACCGGCTGAGCTGCCTGGGTGCCCGACAAGCCATTCCCTTGAAGAGCCTAGCCTAGCCTCAGAGTTCCAGATGTTCACTTGGAAATTCTCACTAGCTGACTTCTAGCCAGACTCTTAATTGTCAGGGACTTTGAGTGTGATAGGATTGCTTTTTCTTTTTTTTTTATTTTTAAGAAAAAAAAAATTTTTTTAATGTTTATTTTTGAGACAGAGAGAGACAGAGCATGAGCAGGGGAGGGGCAGAGAGAGAGGGAGACACAGAATCCGAAGCAGCTCCAGGCTCTGAGTTGTCAGCACAGAGCCCGACGCGGGGCTCGAACTCACAGACCGCGAGATCATCACCTGAGCCGAAGTTGGATGCTCAACCGACTGAGCCAACCAGGCGCCCCAGGATTGCTTTTTCAACATCACTTCAGTTAACTTTGTGAAATCTTGTCCCAGTTGCAAGGTCTGCGATTTCTAGATCTTTTTACTACTGACTTCTATGACCAGATAGTCACAATTCACAATCTGGTAGAAAGTCTTCTACAAATATTTGGATGGATGGAGAGAAACAAACATTCCTCTTTAGTGGGGAGGGACAGTCGAGTGAGTGTCAATATGGTAAGTAGTTCATTGGTGAATATTTTTACATTAGGAAGACTCCTTTTTCCACAATGTGATGAATATAGGATTTTAAATAACAGAGTTTTGGATAATGAGGAATTTCTCTTCTTTCTTTCTTTCTTTCTTTTTCTTTTTTTTTTTTTTAAACTTTATTTTTTTTTTTTTCAACGTTTATTTATTTTTGGGACAGAGAGAGACAGAGCATGAACGGGGGAGGGGCAGAGAGAGAGGGAGACACAGAATCGGAAACAGGCTCCAGGCTCCGAGCCATCAGCCCAGAGCCCGACGCGGGGCTCAAACTCACGGACCGCGAGATCGTGACCTGGCTGAAGTCGGACGCTTAACCGACTGTGCCACCCAGGCGCCCCTCTTTCTTTCTTTTCTTTCTTTCTTTCTTCTTTCTTTCTTTCTTTCTTTCTTTCTTTCTTTCTTTCTTTTTCTTTCTTTTACTCAGTGTGTTATAGTTCAGTTAGGAAGTCATATATATGTATGTGTATATCTATATTCATGTTTGTATCTATATCTACATCTCTATCGATATCGATATCTATAGAGAGAATCTACCGTGTATCAGGTGCTATGCTAGAAGCATTCTGCATGCTATCTCACGTAATGCTCACAAGTCCATTGAATAAAGTCTTAATTGCCATTTACAAATCAGAAAACTTAGACAATCTGAGTAATTTCTAAGTGCAGAGAGCACCGAGGAGCTCTAATTTAAGTCCAGGACTGTCTGCCTCCCCAGCCTGTGCTTTTTAGTCTAGAAATATGTTATGCTTCAAGATTTTGATCAACTTGCTTTTCAAGACTGCCATTGTTGATGGAAAGGGTGGGCCGGATAGGATGTTTCTTTCTGGTCGGCTTAACATAAATCAGGCTTGGAACTTCTTGGAAGGCAGGAGGCCTTTATACCTGTATGCCCTTCTCAGCCACGTATGCCTGTAGAGTAGGATGTTTTCAGCTGCAAATAATTGAAACTCTTGCCGAGATTGACTTTCAGGCCAGTGACGATCAACATATGATCCCTGGACCCACAGGATCAGTATAATCTGGGACCTCGTTAGAAATGCAAATTCTCACTTCTACCCCCGGGGTACACGGAATCCAAACCCCAGGGCGGGGGACCCAGCAATCTGTGTTTTAATAAGACTGCCAGGTGATTCTGCTGAATGTTCAAGGGTAAGAATTACTGTTTCAGACCACAGAGAAATGCATTTTCTCACTGAACAGGAAGTACGCAGAAAAGAGTATCTCCAGGTGCAGCAGGATTGGGGCCGGGTTCTGATTCTCTGTGATGCTATTCCTCTGTCCTTCTCAGGCTGACTCACTTGAGGGCCACAACATCCAAAGACAGTAAGTAAGCCACCTCTTCCTTTGTCTTTTTCAAAGAGCGGAGATAGACAGCATTTCTAGAAGTCCTCCTAACAGGCCTGCCCTCCGGTTTCAAAGGCCAGAATTCTGTCACCTAAGTCTTCAACCCATCACTGGCAAGTTGAATGGGACCAACGCGATTGGGTGAGCCCGATCAAGACCCACTCCCTGCACTATGGTCATACCGAGGAGGGAAGCATTCTGGAATAAAAAATGAGGTTCTTATGGAAGGGAGGAGGAGAGCAGAACGAGGAGGCAGAATGCGCGGGAAGAGATATTGCACAGGCTTCCAAGAGAGTCAGCTGCGATCATGAACACAGTTAACTCACTGCAGCAAGTTCATAGCTACCTAAGGACTTCAACCTGGATTCTGTAAATTTATTTCAATAGTCTGATCATTCTAATTTGTTAGCCTTTTATTTTTATTTATTTTTTTAATGTTTATTTTTGAGAGAGGGAGAGGGAGGGAGAGAGAGAGAGAGAGAGAGAGAGAGCATGTGAGCAGGGGAGGGGCAGAGAGAGAGGGAGACACAGAATCCAAAGCGGGCTCCAGACCCTGAGCTGGCAGCACAGAGCCCCATGTGGGGCTGCAACCCATGAATACAAGATCATGACCTGAGCCGAAGTTGGACAGTCAGCTGACTGAGCCACCCAGTCTGACTGAGCCAGCCCCTAATTTGTTAGCCTTTTAAAATTTCAGGTCAGAAACAGCAACCTAGAGATCACATTTTTAAGTTTTGGGGACATTTAGAATCAGCTAGAGGCATAATCATACACTAAACTAAAGAGTCCTTTAGTAACAGCATTTAGAGATCTGTTTCACCTACTTTAGCTGAATGTTTTATATTTTTATACCAGAGCTCTGTCTGAGATAATTATAATGGAGAGGATACCAAATCATGATCAAAATATGTATTTTCCTTCTACCGTCTCTGAACTTCTTCAAATGACAGGTGTTTCTTGCGAAAGGAAATTCTACTCATTGCTATCGTGTCTATAGCAAGGATAATTTTTAAATAATGACTCTTTAAAAGAGAGAATCTGAAATGACGGGCAGACCGCTTTGATCACCACGCTTTGCTGAACAACCCAAGAAGTTGTTTGGAGGCAGGTAGGAATACAACAAGCATTTCGTCTTCGCTTGATCCCCAGACGAAGCTATCAGTCGAGGAGGTGAGTAATTACCGCACCCTCCACTCCAGCCCACGTGAATGCCACAAAGCTCTGCAGTTGTTTAGCTGTAATATGGAACCGATCCCAGCAGATGCAGTAAACGAGTTCCTCCCCATGACAGTCTAGAAAAATCCGCACAGCCTGCATTTCATTGCTGCTCTGTACCTCAGCCCTCCCCGGCCCTCCTATTCCTTGAGTTTCTCAATTAAGCGCTTTGCTCATTTATATTCTACATCTGATCAAATACCAAAAAATGTGGATTAGTCACATTCCTACATAAATTTAAACATTATGTAACGAGCATCCCAGCCACTTGGGAAGGGGACCCTCCTGTTGCAAAGGGCCCCGGGCTGGCTCTCTGTGGCGCCTAACCCCCACCTGGGCCACCAACCTGTCATGCCTGTTACTTCAGGGTGATGCAGGGTACGATTCTGGGCTTTAGATCTCTGCAGGGAAGCGGGGCGAGGTGGGGGGGGGTTGTCTCTAAATCCCCTGCCAGTCCTACTGTCGTGACTGGAGAGAGATCGGAGGAATGTGTGCTTGGTGTGGTGTGAGAAAACCTTGGGTTCAAATCTCAGCTCGGCTACTTATTAACTGTGTAACCTCGGGCAAATTATTTAAAACCTCCGAGAGGGTTTTCTCATGGGTCGACCGGAGATAATATCACACCCCCCCCAGTTTTGGGGTTTTATGATGTTATGAGCCGTTGAGAACAACAGGTTAGAAGTGGCTGGCATTGTTGATGCCTTTTTTGCTCATCACCATCATAATCTGAAGGAAGAGGAAGGATTCCGCCTTGTCTTTTCCCTAGTCTTCACTACTAAAATTCTCGCGCCCCACCCCCCAAAACCCACCACAACACAGGTGGAGCCAATATCTCCACTTTCTTGCCCCCCGACTCATTCATTAACCCCTTACTGTCCAAACACTGACACCTTGGGGGCACCCGGGTGGCTCAGATGGTTGAGCACCCTGCTTTTGACTTGGGAGCAGGTCGTGATCTCAGGGTTGGGAGACTGAGCCCTGCTTCGGGCTCCATACTGAGCATGAAGCCTGCTTGAGATTCTCTCCCTCTCTCTCCCTCTCTGCCCCTCCCTCCCTCCCTTTCTCTCTCCAAAAAAACCAACACAAAACATTGACACCTCGGGCTAATACAAGGTTACATGTCAACTGCATCTCAATAAAACTGGAAAAAGGCCAAGTCTGGTTATGTCAGAGCATACCTTGAAATGCTATGCCTCCAAGAAAGATCCAGAAAGGGCTGGGTCTCGCCCACCCTACAAACAAACCAAAAGAAAGAAATTGACAGCTGGGTGCAGTTTTCTTCTCTGCACTCTACCTGAATGTGCTTCAGCATCGCCCGTAGGGCTTATTACAACACAGCTTATTACAATTCTGGCTCAGGAGGCCTGAGAACTTAGATTTCTTCTGTGGTCACAGGTGGTGCCGGTCTATGGGCCACACTCTGAGAACCAGTGAGCTGGTCCACACCAGGTGGATCATCAGACTTTCTTTAAGAAGTTTACCAAAGAGGGGCGCCTGGGTGGCTCAGTTGGTTAAGTGTCCGACTTCGGCTCAGGTCACGATCTCATGGTCCGTGGGTTTGAGCCCCGCATTGGGCTCTGGGCTGATGGCTCGGAGCCTGGAGCCTGCTTCCGATTCTGAGTCTCCCTCTCTCTCTGCCCCTCTCCCGTTCATGCTCTGTCTCTCTCTGTCTCAAAAATAAATAAACGTTAAAAAAAATTAAAAAAAAAGAAGTTTATGAAAGAATCCAAGTCTCTAGACACACCGTTGGAGGTTCTCACTCAGTAGGGCTGGGCGGGTCTTAGGAATCCATCTTTTCTCAGGCCCCTCAGGTGACACTCACTTTTTTTTCTTTTTTTTTTCAACTTTGGGGAAGCTGCCGTGTGAGTTGCAGCTCTGCGAACACATTTCCCCAAGATGCCCAGTGGTTTTGTTGATGCGGGACATTCCTGAAAAGATCCTTAACTCTTCTGGGCTCCTCCTCGAGTTTTCCTGTCCAGTCACCATCATTCACCCCGACTTCTTCTTGATTTCTAGATGGATGCCATTTCTCCTTGTTTTAGTCTCTGCTACGACCAGAAGACGGAAGTCCCAATGCCTTGTAATGATTTGTTTCTGCCTCTCAAGACATTTATGTTTCTACATCTCATATATGTATTGTTCATTTTTCCTCTCCCCAACTCCTCTCCCCAACAGGACTAAGAATTCTTGGTCTTTCAGGGCAGTGACTGTGTCCTACTTAAAGCACGCCCTAGTGTAAAGCCTTCCAAGTATTAGGTGATCAAAACAAAGATGGCGAAGCAAGTTGATCTCCTACGGAAGGCAGTCACACCTTCCTCCACTGCTGTTATCATAAACCCATGTTTCCCCCCAAATGTTTCGGTAGAAATAGCTAACATTTATGAAGCTAACTTTATGGGCTCTTCCAAGCACTTCGTCTGCATCAAACCATGTAATTCATTGGACTACCTCAGGGCATCTTGCAACCAGTATTGTCCCCCCCCCCCCCCCCCCCCCGTTAACCGCCCTTGTAAAGTCAGAGCAGCCATAACCCTCTTAGCAGGTGAGCAAAACCGAAGGGGCTAGATGAAGATAACTGAGGAAAAACCAGAAGTCGTAGTGGGACATGGAAGCTACGTCCCTATGCTGTGTGTCAGCACATCCTACCTTCTGCCATGCTGACCCAACACCCCTTAATACAGCCTGGAAAAACGACCTCACTTTATTTTGATATAAACATGAGCACAGGGGCAAGGTCTTAAACCAAGAACAAGAAGAGCGGGTCAACACCATTAATGGTGATGTATGTGAATCACTGAACGTCTATGGGCATAGTTCCTTATGGGCAAAAATGAAAATAATAATATACCTTATTGTGATGATCTAATGAGACGGTATCATTGGAAAGAGCCAGTTGGGAACTTACTGCACAAAACTGGAAGAATTCAACAGCTGCAGCATCGCGAGGGGTGGGTTGGGAAATCTGGAGGAACTTTGTTTTATTACGGGTTTGGACACCTATGGTTTGGGGATCGTGCAGTCGACGGGGATCAGAGATGCTACACATCCCACAATGTGCTGCAGACAGTCTTATACAGTGAAGAACTATCCTGCCTGCATTGGATTTTCTAGTCACAGACTTCTCAAGTCAAGAAGCCAGACGTTTGTGTAAGTGAAAAACTTGTTTATGATAATCGGAATGTAGATCCCTACTTGGGTTAACGTATAAACACCAACTAGTTTTGCACGGTCGAAATGCACATTGAATTTTCCAGATGAAAATTACCATGTAAATTGAGGAAATACAGAATTCAGTCTTGTTCAGAATGTTTCCAAGGATTGCTGGCCATTTTGAAATTCATATCACTGATGCTGCTTGTGGTTTTGAGTCACAAGTACCACACATGTGTTTTAGTTTGTGCCTGTAACTGTAGTATCCACAGTGATTTATATACATGTATACATGCATATACACACATATGCATCAATATATATATAAACATATACACATACACACATATATGTATTTACATAACCTTTATTTGAAAATGTGAAAAAAGTGGGGCACCTGGGTGGCTCAGTCGGTTAAGCGTCTGACTCTGGCTTAGGTCATGATCTCAGTGATCATGAGTTCGAGCCCTGCGTCGGGCTCTGTGCTGACGGCTCAGAGCCTGGAGCCTGCTTCCGATTCTGTGTCTCCCTCTGTCTCTGCCTCTCCCCTGCTTGCACTCCATCTCTCTCTGTCTCTCAAAAATAAATAAACGTTAAAAAAAAATTTTTTTTTTAATGTGAAAAAAGTTTGGGACACCTGGGTGGCTCAGTCAGTTAAGCGTCTGACTTCAGCTCAGGTCATGATCTCACAGCTCTTGAGTTCAAGCCTTGTGTCAGGCTCTGTGCTGAAATTGAGAGCCTGGAACCTGCTTCAGATTCTGTGTCTCCCTCTCTCTCTGTGCTCCCCCGCCCCCCGTTCGTACCCTGTCTCTCTGTCTGTCAATAATAAATAAACAGTAAAAAAAATTTTTTTTGAGTGAAAAAAGTTCAACTAGGACAGTACTAGTTGAATATTATTTTAATTTCAAAGTTAGGATTTGAAAAATTTTTTTAACATTTATTTATTTTTGAGAGACAGAGAAAGAGAGAGAGAGAGAGAGTACAAGCCAGGGAGGGGCAGAGAGAGAGGGAGACAGACTCCAACGCAGGCTCCAAGCTCTGAGCTGTCAGCACAGAGCCCAACACAGGGCTCAAACTCTTGAACTGTGAGATCATCACCTGAGCTGAAGTCGGACGTTTTTACAGACTGAGCCCCCAGGGCACCCCTGAAAACCTTGGAATTTGAAGTATGTGTGGGTGATTCCCTTAAGTCTTATCATACCTAAGTATTTACATGTCAAAACACATATTGGGGAACCTGGGTGGCTCAATCCATTAAACCTCTGACTTTGGCTCAGGTCATGATCTCACAGTTTGTGAGTTCAAGCCCCACAACAGGCTTTCTGCTGTCAGTGTGGAGCCTGCTTCAGATCCTCTCTCCTCCTCTCTCTCTGCCCCTTTTTCACACTCTCTCTCAAAAATAAATAAACATTAAAAAAACCCCACATATTATTTCATTATAAATTACTTCTCTCATCATGCCCTTTACACGAAGTTCGAGCATTATACTGATGTCTTTGAAATAGTGCTTGTAGGTAAGCTCTTTTACCCACGGACTTAATTTCAGAATAGTGAAAAGGCAACGCAAAGTATGTGCTTTATAAAGACAGAGCCAGGACCGAGTGGGTTGAGGGTCACTACACCAAGAATTGTGGATGATTGCTATTTGTCCTCGGTTTTGTGCAAGAGACGGACTGAAGTAGGATGAGCTGGGGATAGATGGTTCTCTGCTCTCTGTGATGTCAAGGTCATTCTATTAGATGTCTCCCTGCTGGCTTCATGGGTCCTCTACTGTGTGTCCATTAGCTATGGCTTGCTAGAGTCATCTCTGGGCAGATCACAGACAGTTTCCTGAAAGAGAAGTCAGCTGTGGGGGTGGGAGGTGATCCCACGAAGAACGGCCGCTGGCACAGCTGGACCCTGAATTTGGTACCCGCGTGTGCATTTGTGCGTGGGGGCTTAACGAGAATGCCAGAGTGTCTTTGTCGGCGGCCCGGCGAAGGGCCAATTATGGCATTTATTCTAACGCACTTATATCCTGGGCTGTGTTTTAAATATGATTCTACTTTGAACTCCTTACTGAGAAAACTTCTCCCCTCACATGTGTCAGTATGGGTGTCAAAATGTGTCCAGACGTTTGAGGAGAGCAAAGAAGACTTTGCTTGACAAAGGTCAAGAAGGAGATTCATTTCCCAGCTCCAGCCTGTGGGCTAAGGCACTTCCACAAACAACACCTTGTTCATGCTTGACCACTCTGCGGACCGTGGACTATCACCTCCATTTAAGCTCGAGGAAATAGAAATAAGGAAGAAAGGGCACATTTAGGGCTCATCGATGAGGACAAGATTTGGGAATCAAGCCCACATCATCTGATTTCGAAGCTGACATGGGTCTTTCCAAGGTATTTCCTTACTCTATGTCCCCGGCCTTCCCCAATCCATGTGTTTATCCAACTCATCTCTGAGCCCCGTACTTTATGGCAGAAGGCGGTAGCTGGCTCTCTGTAAAGATGGCTGCCATCAATTCATGCTTCCCCTTCCGCCAAGAACGGAAGTACGTCTTCCCTCCCCTTCAGTCTAGGCCACCCTTGTGGTTTGTTTTGGTGAGAGCATACACGGAGGTTCCACTGTGTCAGTTCAGCCCCTAGGCTTCCAGGCACCTGGTAGCTTCCATTTTTCCTCCTTTGGAGCCCTGAGCTACTCTGAAAAGAGGTTCAACTACCCTTCTGGAAAGTGAGACTTGGCCGTCCTCCAGATATCCCAGCCACTCCAGCTATGGTACCAGACTTGGGACGAAGCTTCCGGGCTCTCCCCATCGAAGAGCACACACAGCAGACATGAGCCGTCCCTGGTGAGCCCTGCTAAAGTTCCAGACTGACAGAATAATGAGCAATGAAAAGGTTTTGCTTTCAACCACCATTTTGGGGACAGTCCATTCTATAGAAAAAGGCATCAGAGACAGAAACACCACAGAATACTCGCAGAGCAGGAGAGACTGCAGGGAGACTCCGAGAAGGGCTCACCGAAGAAGAATTTGGGTTGAACCTCGCAGGGAGGAGCGGACCCTCAGGGGAACCTTTCTATACACCCAGACCCCCCCCCCCCCCCGCCGGAGCACCTGTCCTATCTTGGAAACAAAACACAACGAATGACAAGTTAGGGAAAGGTACATGAAAAGGGCTGAAATGACCAGAGCTTTTGCCTCTGAGATGAAGAATGCCTCCCTTCTGCATCAATCTGAACGAGACCAGTGAGGGGTAAGACCTTATTCCCTACATATGTTGAGGGAAACGCTTGCCACTCTTCACGCCCCGGTTCCATGTTCATTTTTAAGCCTTCCTCTGTGTTGAGATATGTCCTGTATTTCTCTTCAAAGATTCCCCCTCGGCCTTACTAAGTTACTTTATTTGCAGCCATAAAAACACGCTAAGAAGATTTTTTCCCCCCTCGTTAGTTTCTTAATTTTTACGACTTCCAAAGGAAGCACTTTCCAGTGCCTTTTTTTCAAGTAGGTACTCTCGAAACGGGTGTGGAATTATACGGTACCGAGCATGCAATTAATTTGTCATAAAGAAAAAAAAAATCTTTGCAAAGGAAGCTATAAAATCCAATGACTTTTGCTACATTTCTTCTCCCAGTTTCTAATGAGTCAACATGTGTTGAGAAGAAATTAGTCAGCGAAGAACGTATCCTATTATACAGCTTCACTTTTGCGAGGGTGAGTCAGAGATTCCCCCGTGGTGGTGTTCTGGGCACCTGGCTGGGCTGAGTAGCGTTAGGGGTGAAAGAGAAACTCTCAACCGACGTAAAAGGAAATGCTAGCAGAAAATCTTCCAAACAGAGTCCGACTGAGAAAAAGCAATTCGTAGCCAGACTTCGGTTCTATTACTCTGGAAAAATGCATCACGTTGTTTTCCGCTGTCCCGTAAATCCCCTCGGCTTCTAACTGGTCTGGACAAAGCCACTGCCCCACCACACGAGACAAACAGACGCGAGATAAGCATTCGACGTGATGACCTCATCGCAGGTCCCACTAGATAAAGAGTCGTTTTACCAGCGTATTCCACAAGTGTTTGGAATGCCACTACCATGTGCAAAGCACTCAGTCGGGGCGAGGGAGCCCCAGATGAGCCAAGCTCAGACAGCCTTGTGAGGCCCTGAGGCTTCTGCAGAAGGGACCAGCACACCGGCAATGCAAGAAGGGAATGAGGGGGTGCGGGAGGGGGCACGGATTGGTGGAACCCTGTTTGGGAACGGCATTTGCCAGCCTGTATTGCTCCCAAACCGAAGCAAGCGATTTTCCACTGGAGGTGCTTTTTCTTTTTTTTCACCGAAGTACAGTTGACCCAGGATGTCATGTCAGTGTCAGGTGTACAACACAGTGATTCGACGAGTCCTTACATCGTGCTGTGCTCATCGCCATCTGTCACCATGCAACGCGACTGCCATCCCAGCGGCTACGTTCCCTGTGCTGGGCCTTTCATTCCGGGACTTCCCCACTCTGCAACTGGAAGCCTGTGCCTCCCACTGCCCTTGTTGGGGATGCTTTTTAAATCGCACCCCGGGAATGTGACTCGAGGGCCAGAGAAAGGAACCCAGGCTACCTCCCTTCTTGTATTTGGACGGCCACACCTCTCCCGTAATTTCTGGAGCCCAAAGGGGGACGCTGTGACCTAACACGTTCTGACAAGACAAAATCTTTGAAGTGTGTGTCGAGGACGGAATGTTTATGTCCCCCCTCCCCAAATCCATATGTGGAAACCTTAATCCCAGTGGGATGGTATTTGGAGGTGGGGCCTTTGGGAGGTAATGGAGTCAGGGGGGTGGAGCCCACAGAAATTGGGACTGCGCGCCCTTATAAGAAAAGACCAGAGAGCTGGCTCTCTCTTCCTGCCATGTGAAGGTACAGTAAGTCAGCCAGCTGTCTGCAGCTCAGAAGAGGGTTCTCACCAGAACCGGCTCATACTGGCGCCCAGATCTAGAACTTTCAGCCTCCAAGACTGCGAGAAGTAAGTTTCTGTTGTTTATAGGCCACCCAGTCTATGGTCCTTTTTTTGTTTACTTATTTCTTTATTGTTTTTAGCAGCCTGAACTGAGTATAAGACCAAGGGTTATCGTGGCCACAGCACAATGAGGCAGAAACAAGTG
Source organism: Puma concolor (assembly GCF_028749965.1). Classification (NCBI taxonomy): domain Eukaryota; kingdom Metazoa; phylum Chordata; class Mammalia; order Carnivora; family Felidae; genus Puma; species Puma concolor. The sequence continues at coordinate 7,878,146 of NC_141679.1, read as the reverse complement.
TTCACCTCAAAGCCAAGTTCAGGAGCCTTGCCACTCTGTGTGTTCCTGCCCACAGTTGGAAAATGCTTTTTATAAATCCTAGCTCTCCAGTAATTAATGCTATTAGGGCAAGGATGACAGCATGTTTGGATGGTGCTTTCTTCTCCAAATCTTGAAAAAAAATTTTTTTTAATGTTTTTAATTTATTTTTGAGAGATGGAGATAGAGCACGAGTGGGTGAGAGGCAGAGAGAGGGAGACACAGAATCCGAAGCAGGCTCCAGGCTCTGAGCTGTCAGCAGAGAGCCCGAAGCGTGCGGGGCTCGAACGCACGAACCGTGAGATCATGACCTGAGCTGAAGTCGGAGGGATGCTTAAGCGACTGAGCCACTCAGGTGCCCCTCCCCCCCAAATCTTAATTATTCTTATTTTTTTAATTGTACTAGTAACGGGAAGGAGAAACATATGGGAGAGCTCGAAGTGGTAAGCAATTATTTTTAAGTCGGATACACTCAAGCCTCGCTTCGGCAAGGACCCAACCAGTATCACTGTGGGAATGCTAACATGGAAACTGGTTTCAGCTTTGTTTATTTCGTATTTAATAAACATTTATGGGGAAGCTGTGCGCAGGGTACTGTGCCTCCCACGGACCAGCTCATCCACCTGTCTGGTCAACCTTTCCTCACAGAGAGATCGCCACGACTGCGAGCTCCACGGGTCCCCAACAAAACGCATCTGGCCCCAAACCTGTTCCTCCATCTGCGTTTCTCATCCCTGTAAAGGACATCACCATCCTCCCAGATGTTCAGCCCCTCCCCCCTTTCCAAATCATCCCAGCTGCCTCCCCTGTCTCCCTCCTCACCCCCCGCAAGACACATCAGCTGTCCAATCCGACCACACTTCCTAGCCACCCCTTTCTTTCCATTTGATTATTCTGCAACTTCTGGTCTGACCGACCGCCCCCTAGATGATCTGCCCCATTGTAAATGGGTAATTCGTGCCACCCGTCATCTGTCCTCTTTTCTTTTCTTTTCTTTCCCCAGTAGCAGCTTAGCCGTGGGGGGAGAGGAATTCCAAGGATTTGAAGACAAGAGCATGGGTCATCTAGAACCATGGGCCTTAGCACCACCACAGGAGAGCCTCGTCTGACGTGGGACCGGCCCCCAGAAGGGATACTGAGTCCCAGTCCTCCGGTGAGGCTGAAATAGACTCGTGTACTGTGTTTTCCTCTTCCCCTTCCCAGCTGATCCCTACTGGACAGCCTATTGTGACTCTATCATAAATTTCCAGCCGCTCCTCTGGCCAAAGCCTAGAGTGACTCCCTGTCAGCTGAAGAATACAGTCTACACATTTTAGCGTTACCTAAAGGCCCTTTGCAATCTGACCGTGATCTGATTTTCTGCCACTTTTTAATTTCCTTAAAAAATATTCTCAGTATCTTCCACCAACTTAAGTCCTTCAAACAGCCTCTTGACTCTCACACTTCTGTCATTTTCTCCTGGGGCTTGTACCTCTTTCTGGAATGTCCTTTCTCCCACATTTCTATTTGCCGAACTCCTACTCAGGCTGTGAAGCCCATCTCAACTGCTTCTACCCAACACCGAGCCTGCTTAGCTCCAACTTGTCCTTCTCAGGTCTAACTAATAGTTTCCTCCTCTGTGTGTATCAGCCATCATAGCAGCTCCCATGTTGTGTCTGGTGTTCCTGGTTCAGGTACCCACCTTTTCCCTTAAATCGAGGGGAGAAACCATGTCTCCTGGTTTTAAGATGTATTTTATGTATTTATTTTGAGAGTGTGAGCGAGCATGAGTGCCTAAGCGGGAGGAGAGGGGCAGGGGGAGAGAGAGAAAGAGAGAGAGAGAATCTCAAACAGGCTCTATGTCCAGCGCAGAGCCTGATGAGGGGCTCGATCTCACAATCCTGGGATCGTGAACTGAGCCAAAGTCAAGAGTTAGAGGCTTAACCAACAGAGCCCCTAAAATAACTTCGCTTTTAGTAAATCTTTCTAAAGCCTCCAGTGTATACTTTGAAAAGCAAAAACAAATCCTTTTTCATAAGTTTATAAGACATCTAATTAAACTGCATGATTACAGTAAAGGTGCAAATGCCACAGTTTTGAAAATACACAAACTATAAGCAAAAAAACTTAACTAGGGGGAGAAAAAAATACACAGAGCTTGTTAGAGAGCCTCCTAGCCGCAGCTCAGTGAGCCTTGGACAGTCAATACAGTTTCAGATGAACCCGAGGGTATTAATTAATTGGGGACATTAGTTAAGAGACTTGCTAATGCGTTTACAAGGTACCCCAGAGTTCTAACACAGAGTAATCTGGAGAGTTTTATTTCACACAGTACCTTGTCTAAAGTGATTGCTAAAACTTTGTTTCTTTGTGGAGAAATGGCCTTTGTGAAAGACACTGATGATAAAAGCCAGGTAATAGCTTTACGGATTACTTTAATCTTAATAGATCGTAAGGGAAAGCATTTAAGTTTTTCTCAGTGTCATTTCATCGCATTTGATAGACAAAAATAATGCCATCATGATAGCTGACAATCTAGCCATATGCTCCCAGTTCCCAGCACCAAAGTTTTAGTTGGTATATCAAATCTGCAAGCACACTTTCGTCTGTCTGGACGATAGTCAGCGACCAAGAAATAAGTGAGGGTTTTCATCTGTCTTTGTTGCCATAATAATACTTTAAGGTAACAGGTGCATACATTTCTAGATGACTGGACTCTCTTTTTAGTAGTTTTAAGCATATATATATATATTCAATAATAACAAATGATTACATTTATTGAATTCAAAAATGGTCAGTCTGTCTGTTCTAAGTATCTTACAAGCAGTCACTCATCTGGGGACACGATATACAGCATAAGGAATAGGGTTAGTAATCCGTAGCAAGTTCGTATGGTGACAGATGGGACCTACATGTGTCACGGTGATCACCTCACAATGTATACAAACGACGAATTGCTGTGTTGTTCACCTGCACGTCAGGATGGTCAGAGATCGGAGCCCTTTCCTTGTTGTCCGTGTAAACTACAAAATCTCGGGGCAGAAGGTCTTAGCTCCTTCGCAAGTGAGAAATACGTTCTTTTTCTTTAGCTTGAACGATGTAAGATACCTGTTCTGATTACGCCCTAGGGCCTCTCTTCTTTCCCTACGTAATCTCCAAAGGGTTGTAATTTCCTAAGAAGAGAGACGCGAGGTCTGTGGAAAACCTGGCTGAGCCCCCAACCCAAGCAGCAGCAGGTGGGGGTCCGCCGGAAGTGGAGCCTCACTGCAAGTGTGGCTGCCATCTGTCACCGTACAGGGTCACTGACTCTATTCCCTATGCTGTGCCTTTCATCCCGGTGGGTTATTCATTCCCTAACCGGAAGCCTGGATCTCCCTCTCCCCTGCCCCTTCCTCCTTCCCTCTCGCAACCCCAGTTTGTGCTCTGTGTTTATGGGTCTAAGCATTCCAATCTTTCGCAACTCCCGATCCCAGAGATTCTTTGCTTTTATCATAATATCAGTGACAAACACACAGTACTCATTATGTGCCACGTACTGCTCTGAATGCTTTGTGTCTATTAAGTCACTTAATCGTCACGATGATGTGAGATGAGGTTGAGCGTTCTTACCACCCAAACGGTAGGTGTGAAGAATGAACCGCAGAAAGGTTAAGTCACTTTCACACGGTCACACAGCTAAGCTGGGAGGTGAGACTTGAACCCAGATGAAATCCAAAGTCCGCACTCCTACCGCTCGACTATCCGGCCCCTCGGGAGACTTTGAGAAAAATATCCCGGCTCTCTTTTATTGAAGCCCAAACGGTGCAAACCATTTGATAAGTTCCTTCTTAAAAACCTGATGCGCCCAAGCGCTGGTGAGGACAACCATGACGGGAACATCATTCGCTACTGGAGGTAGTAGGGTTGGAACCACCATTCTGGAAGATTCTTTGGCATCACGCAGTACGGATGAAGACGAATACACTTTGGGACCCTTCTATTTCACTGTCGGCCACTGATCCCATACACATATCCGTGCTCACGGGCATCGGGATAAAATACGCAAGACCGTTCAGGGCTGCACTGTTTGTGATGACCCAAACGTCGCCGACAGCCTTCGGCAGTTCCACGAATGAACTGCGCAACGAACTGCGACATTGCAACAAAAATACATGACCGCCCGTCTCACCCAACCACACGGGTGAAATGCTGAGCGAAAGGAGCCAGTTACAAATAAATCCATACTGTGGGATTTCATTTAGGTCACATTCAAAACCCGGCAAAACTAACCTGTACTGTTCATCTTTGGGTGATAAACTAAAAGATGAGCAAAAGAGTAATTGCTTTCGACATCAGGCAAATGGTTACCCTGAGGAAGGAGAGAACTGCAGTCGGGAAGGAGTATACCAGGAACTCCTGAGTAGCTGGCAAAGGGCTACGTCTTGACTTGGATGGTGGTTATTTATATGTGTTCGTTTAAAAAATGCTTGGCTAGGCGCGCCTGGGTGGCTCGGTCGGTGGAGCATTCGACTCAGCTCAGGTCATGATCTCACAGTTTGTGGGTTCGAGCCCCACAGTGGCCTCTGCGCTGGCAGTGGGGAGCCTGCTTGGGATTCTCTCTCTCTCCCTCTCTCCCTCTCTTCCCCACCCCCCACTCATGCTTGCTTTCTCTCTCAAAAATAAATAAATAAACTTAAACAATAAAATAAATAAAAACACTCGGTTCAACTTTGAATGTAGCACTGCCCTGCACACCAGTTAAATTCCAGAATAAGTAATTAAAAAAAGAAAAAGGCAAATGAAAGAAACCCAGGGAGAAGGAGAGAGAAAGAGAATGGGAGAACAGGAATTAGGGATGAGCGGGATTAGCTAGATCTGTCTCGTCTCCTTGTCTCTGGGTCACAGTCAAGATACAAAGTCCCAGAACAGAGCGTCCTATTGGGTCTCCTCTGCCATGTGCCTGGTGAGGTGCCAGGGCAGGGACAGGGAAGATCTGGGTTACAGTGTGGACCCCGCCCCTACACTAGAGTATTAAAGGAAAAGGGATTGGAATGCCAGAAGGTCCCCAAACCAATAATATCCTGTAGAAGTTCTAGAACTTTTTTTTTTCACCTGTTAAATAGGGGCTGGGGGAGGGGGTGTAATGGTTTGTGTCCCCATTATCTCTTCTTAGTGAGACAGAAGCCCTAAAATCACTCTGAAAATCTGAAAGCTCTGCGTAGAACTTGCATGACTCTATTCCTAACAACAACCCAGAAGGGCCCGACCAACGACGTGCTGCGTGGTATTTTATGGTAAACCCTTGACAGGGCTAACCCCATTTCTAGAAACAAGGGTGGGTTGTGGCCAAGTTGGAGGAACACGCTGACTGGAAAACAACTGTGAAACCCAGCAAGAAAATTAAAACACACACACACACACACACACACACACACACACACACACACCCATCGCATCCTTTCTGTTCCTCTTAAGCAGAGAACAATGAAGCCACAGGCCGGTGACTTTTGGCAGTCCTACCACAGACCCAACCACAGGACACGTTGCCCTATAATGCACACGATCATGGCGGTGGTTGTTTTTGAAAGTTGAGACCTGCTTGTAACAGTCATTTCAAGATGCGCGTGGGGCTTCTGCTGGCTTTATTCCCCCTTTCAACGAGAAACTAAAGGAACAACAAAATTCCGCAAATTCTGTGGTGTAAGTTATTGACCAGCTTGTAGGGTAAACCTTTGCTATGCTATAGTTATCTGGCATAAATGCACTTCCCGGAAGCCAGGCAGAAAGAAATAGATTTCCCACGGCCACAGCCTCAGGACAGGCACAGGTCACCATCCTCCCGGTGGTAGGAGACCGGAATCCTCTCTTCCCCCTCCTTCTATGGAAAGGCAAATAGGAGTATCGATTCAGTAGCCCTCGAAAGAGATCGAGACTTGTTTGTGATTTTTTTTAAAAGTGTTTTAAACTGTTTCACTTTTTCTTTGCCTCCTCTTTACTCACGTAGTTCTTCTGGCTTGGGTAGATTCAGCAAGATCTGGCAACATGAAAGAATGAACACCATGGCAAGGTCATTACCCTGTTTCAAAGGAATGTGTTGTGGGAGAATGGAAAAGGGTGGCCGTGTATGAGGCTTAGGCTTTTCAGATTGTATCACAGCACAGATACAATAATTTTCCAATAAATGACATCCTTCACTGAACAGATAGGTACGGTTTAGGCAGACTAGTGTAATAGTCCTTAAATGATGACAAGTGTTATTAGGGGAAGAATATAGATGCATTTCAGTGCTGTGGGTTGGTTGCATTTTAAATGTTTTTTGATTTGTTTGCTTGTGTTATAAAAAAAAATGTGTGCACACTGAGGGATTAGAAAAATGTAGAAAAAGAAAAAAGCACATATGAGACTAAGAAATCACTCATTACCCGACTACTCAGATAACTGCATAATTCTGTGACACACTTACCTTCCACAGTATTTACTCTTTCCTATTTCAAATTTTGTTCATTTGCTTTGTTAAGTATCTCACCGGACGTTTCAAAATATGCCTAAATAAAAATTGAAGCAGTCCCAAATGTGAACATATTAACTCATCCCATTATCAACTTCGCAAAGAGTTTCAGAAATGACGTCTCCGATCTAGTTCACGTTAGTAACAAGTCAATCAAACTACCATGTTCCCCCTCCTCAATTTCTCGCTCTGCTCTGCATCAGCCAGTGGGTTCTCGTTTGCAGTCCAGTAAGATCAGGGCTCCCCCAGACTCTGTTCTGGTCAGTCTTCCACTGGAATGGTCTCAACTGTCAGTCACTCCCAGCTATCAAAGCCCCTGGATTCATGCATTCATAAAATTCAGGCTAATCCTCAACCCCTCCAGCAATTCCCCTAAACAAAATGGAGTCCCATGCCCGCATGGTTGTGGTCACTTTGGGTCCAGCAGGCACTGATGCCGTCTGGGGGGGAAGGGAGGTACAGTTGTTGTAAACGTTCCATCTCCCCCCAACTGTACTGTCTGCCTTTTAATCTCATTTTTATTGTTTGGGGAAGGATAACTTGTTCTGTTGTGGTTGTTGTAGGTATGTATAATTGAGTCTACAGATATTTCACTCTGTGATTTTTATTCCACTGCTTAAGGTTTTTTGTATTTAATTTTCAGGCAAGTTGGAAAATGCTTATGGCTGGGTGTTGTTAAACATACCCCAGCCCACAGTACATAAAATCTATAAAGAACTCACCAAACTCCACACCCGAAAAACAAATAATCCAGTGAAGAAATGGGCAGAAGACATGAATAGACACTTTTCTAAAGAAGACATCCAGATGGCCAACGGACACATGAAAAGATGCTCAACGTCACTCCTCATCAGGGAAATACAAATCAAAACCACACTGAGATATCACCTCACGCAAATCAGAGTGGCTAAAATGAACAAATCAGGAGACTATAGATGACGGCGAGGATGTGGAGAAACGGGAACCCTCTTGCACTGCTGGTGGGAATGCAAACTGGTGCAGCCGCTCTGGAAAACACTATGAAGGTTCCCCAAAAAATTAAAAATAGAACTACCTTACAACCCAGCAATAGCACTGCTAGGAATCTACCCAAGGGATACAGGAGTGCTGATGCATAGGGGCACTTGTACCCCAATGTTTATAGCAGCGCTTTCAACAATAACCAAATTATGGAAAGAGCCTAAATGTCCATCAACTGACAAATGGATCAAGAAGATGTGGTTTCTATATACAATGGAATACCACTTGGCAATGAGAAAGAATGAAATCTGGCCATTTGTAGCAACATGGATGGAACTGGAGGGTATTATGCTAAGTGAAATAAGTCAGTCAGAGAAAGACAGATACCATACGTTTTCACTCATATGTGGATCTTGAGAAACATAACAGAAAACCATGGGGGAGGGGAAGGAAAAAAAAGTTAGAGAGGGAGGGAGGCAAACCATAAGAGAGTCTTAAGGACTGAGAACAAATTAAGGGTAGATGGGGGGGTGGGTGGAGGAGAGGGGAAAGTGGGCGATAGGCAGGGAGGAGGGCACTTGTTGGGATGAGCACTGGGTGTTGTATGGAAACCAATGTGACAGTAAAGTATATTTAAAAAAATAAATAAATGAAATAAAATATGCTACAAAAAAAAAAAATACCCCAGCCCAGATGTTTCCACTATTCAGTTCGGTGCCCTCATCACTCTCAACATAGGGATCCAGTTCTCTCTCACCCTCACCCCCCACCCCCAGACACAATTTCTCGTGACACCATAAGGACACATACGCAGGAGCGTGACAAAGACCAAGCCTAGGCTTATGGACACACGCGGGCATAACCTCTGATGTTCAGGCAACTAGTGAGCCCAGTGGGGACCAACTTCCCACCTGCACTCACTACGGGATTCACTGCCATGGGCACCTATTCTGGCAATCAAAGATTTTCACCCTTTGGGTCCAAACAGTTGCCAAAGGAACACTAGACACTAGGTTCTTCTTGGCTTTTGAGCACTGTCCCTCTAGCTGCCCCTTCTCCAGGTTGGCTAGCCTCCTATCTTTTGTATTTGTTCAAATGTTTTTTTGGCTACCTTCCCACAATCAGCTCCTGGAATTATGGCAACGTGTCTGGTGACTTTCTCGCTTGCTCCTTCTGTCCCCAACCCTGCATTCCCCAATTCCGACCTCACATTCAGAGCAGAGAAGCAGATGCTTGCACCATCATTAAATCTCCAGAGAGAATCAGGAGCAAGTGGAAAGCTATTGTTCCTCTCCTCTCCTCATCCTCATACCCCTCCAGGGAATATCTGAAGGCCAGTTTACAAGGAACGCCGTCCCCTCCCGTAACTTAAAATGGGCTAGGCGCTCCTGACGTCGTAAACGAGAGCAAAAGAAAAGCAATGTGGGTTTGTTTTCTTATTACAATCAGTTCTATAAAAATAAAAGAAAACTCACCTGCCCGGTGGAGGTGCATTTATACAGGGATTGTTTCTAAAGTCAGCATCGAAAATCCTTTCGATCACTCAAAGTAACGTTTACTAACATTAAACACAAGACCATTTGAGATTTATTTTGTAGACTAAAGGAAGGAAGGAAGGAAGGAAGGGATAATCTGTCTGCGGACGTATAGTCATTCAAAGTATGCTGCCTTTAAAATAATAATGAAATCCCTCACAATAAACGGGGGAAGGGGCGGGGAAGTCCAAAGTGTTTCTGCTCTCCTTCAGGGTTCACTGCACTCGTTTTGATACTAAACCATATAACCTTGATCCATGTTAATAGATGTGTTTGTTACTCTGAAAATTGAACGAGAGAGTTGAGTGGTTACTAGGAGTTAAATTATCAGATAAACAAGTAAATTATCTATCTAATCTACATATGTATGTATGTATGTATGTATCTATCATCTATCTATCTATCTATCTATCTATCTATCTATCTATCTATCTATCTCTATAGAGAGAATAGACAGATATACAAACTCCACTGTAATTCTACTAACAGAATATAACTACTCTTCATATACTGTTAATTATAGTTAGTATAATATACTGTTAATCTAATATTTTCTTTCCAGACTTTTACACACACATACGTACACACACACAGAGTATACATTACAGTGAATCTCTTGAAACTATGTATTTTCACATTCCCTAATTATTTCTCAGATTCGCTACCTTTGGAACGATGAAGGTTTTTTTTTTCCTATTAAAGTTTATTCATTTATTTTGAGAGTGAGAGAGAGAGAGAGAGAGAGAGAGTGCATGTGTATAAGTGGGGGAGGGGCAGAATGAGAGATGGAGAGAGAGAGAATCCTAAGCAGGCTCCACACTGTCAGCACAGATCTCAGTATGGGGCTTGAACTCACAAACTGCAAGATCATTACCTGAGCCAAAGTTGGACACTTAACAGGCTGAGCCACCCAGGCACCCCCGAACTTAAAAGTTTTAAATGTATGCCATTTCTTTTTATGCAACGTTTTTAAAAATGTCTTTGCACATGAAAAGAAAGGTAATATTAACCTGTACTTTTTCCCATGAGTTTCTTATGCCCTGTGCTTTTCCATTTATAATCCGGCTTCCTTTTGGTATACGGTGTGTGGTAGGGAAAAAAAAGCCTTTTCCCCCAAAAATGTTAGCTGATTTTATCATCGTTATTTATTTAATCATCTATTCTTTCTCCACTATTTGAAATGCTCCCTATATTACAAAGTAAACTCTTATTCTATTCTTAGAGTTTTATGACATTCTAGATTTCTTTCTGTCCATTCCTACACTGGATCATATTGTTTTAATAGAGTTTTATAATACATTTTATTATCTAGAAAACCTATTTGTCTTTCCTATACAAATATTTCCCCCTAGGCTGTAAACTTTTTAAAAACAAGGACTATGTCATTTAAATACCATATTTATTGAAACTGTACATGGGCCCGACACAGTGTTAGGCAATAAAAATACCTTTTACATGTAGGTTATTTGGTTTTCAAAGTTTTATTTCTTTATTTTTCATACGAGTTCTTTCATATCCCAATTCCTTTACCAGTATGATAAAAGTTAGATCAAATGGTCAAAAGCGCCTTCATGCCTCAAATACAGGCACATGGTAGGTACTCAGAGAATTCTCATCGGTTTCTACACCGCCTTTGGTCCTCCTCAAGGAGGCTGAGCCGAAAAGCAATGAGAATTGGCATTTACAGCCAGTGACTTAACATTTTGATGGAGTCAAGTGTAAAAGAAATTCCATCCTGAGCCTAAACACAATTAGAGACCTCCTGAGATTCTGCTAGATCTGTTGTTCTCAACTGCAATTGCCCTGAACAAACAGCAGGGGGACCCTGATGTCTGCGAAGCATCACAAAGACACCACGGGAGTGTATTGGTCTCCTATCGCTGCTGTAACAAATAACCACCAGTCTCGTGGCTTAAAGCAACACACAGTTATTCACTATAGTTCTGGACACCAGAAGTCTGAAATCAGTTTCACTGGGCTAAAGTCAAGGGCCACACACTCCTCTGGAGGCTCTAGGGGAGAGTCCATGCCTTTACCTTCCTTCCTTTCTCTAGCGCCGCATTTGCATCTCTTAGCAGTCGGCCTCTTCCCCCATCTCCAAAGCCAGCACAGCAGCATCTTGCCGCCATCATTATATTGGTTGCTTCTGCAGTAATTAAATCTCCCTCTGCCTCCCACCTCTAAGGACACTTGTGATTACATTTAGGGCCTACTCCAGATAATCCAGGAAAATCTCCTTTTAAAATCCTTTATTTGCTCACATCTGCATGGTCCCTTTTGTCATAGGAGGTAACATTCACAGGTCCCAGAGATTAGGACTGGGATGTCTCATGGGGCCATTATTCAGCCTACCACAATGAGTGATCCCAAGCTCTCTGTGTCACCGATTTTGATTAATGGGCCCGCAGAATGTATCATTCTCCAAAGGAGGCATCCCTATCCAGAAAGATGCTTCTTCCTTCACTCACAGAATAGGATGTGAACAGGAACAGAGGTTATAGAAAACTGGCATAGTCCCTGCCTTCAAGGGGGATCTACGGTTTTGTTATTGTTGTTGTAGTTGTTAAATTGTTAGACTATACAATTAATTGTAGACTATGTATCCTGGGCAGCGGAATCCATGGATGTTATCTATGTTGTAGGAAAGAGAAAAACTTTTCCTCTACCCTCTTAGGTCAGTTGCTGGGGTGTGTCAATTAAACTGACAAAAGATTCATAGAAAAAGGTCATATTCTTTGTTATGCTAGGGAGCCTCACAGAAAAGAAATGACAACCTGAAAGAACAGTTTAGCTTCTTGGGAGCTTATATACCATTTTAACAAAGGGTGCTAAATTTCGGATAAGTGACAAGACGAAGGAAAATGGATTTGGGTTTCTATGGGTGGTAAATTTTGGGAAGGTAAATATACAGAGAAAAATAAGGGGGATAAGGGTTTTTTTAAAGTAAGGTTTGTTTGTGCCGACCAATCGCAGGGTGCACTTTCTGTCCCCAGCGATGAGGGTTGTTTTTATCCCAGTACAGGAGAGGGGACGCTGCACACCTTCACCAGGAAAGTTGTTTCCTACACTTTGACAGGTAGGAGGAGGGCAGAGAATTCTTCCTGTGTTTGCTTCTTAACTGCCTTCAGCTGAAAATAATCCTTATGCAAAAGCTTCAATGCAGCTTCAGTGCAGCTGCAATGCAGTTGTCTCCAAGTCTTCTAGCCTTAAGGATTTGTTCTTTCCTATTATTTTTATCTGAGTCCTGTTCTCTTACAATTTCCGTTCTAGTTGCCAGAGAATGATAATACACAGACACATTCCCACTCACGCTCATACACACACAGACACACACACACACACACACACACACACACAACACACACACTACCCAATCCTGACCCCACACCCGTAACCAAATAAATATACATATAAAATAATAGGCAGTTGGAAGAGCTTTTTAAAAAACGTACAGTAAGGCAGATGAGAGCAACAGAGCAGACTTGATGGTAACATTCTGTGTAGGGTAGTCAGAGAAGAGCTGTCTGATCAGATTACATTTTAGCAGGAGCCAACAGGAAATACAAAGGAACAAGTCAGATGGCAACTTAGGGAAAGGGAACTCGGCGTGCAAAGGCCCTGGTACTTCGCTATGCTGCTGTGTTTAAGGAGTAGTAGTAAAGAGACCAGTGCAATTTCACCCCCCACCCCTGTATTATCCTAAAGCCACCCCCTCCTCTAGGCTCTTTACCTCTGTCTTCTTGGTCCAGCCAACTCAGCCCTTTATACATCATCGCTATTGTTCTGAGTTAGTTCCTACAGATTGTCTATTGTGTGTCAAGCAATGTGCTAATCTCAGTAAACAAATTTAATTCTCTTCAACTGAAACAGGAGAGGGTTAAGATAAATTGCCCAAAGCCATACAGTCAGTAAGTGGCTCAGCTGGGTCTTGAATCCAGGCAGTTGGATTCCTATAGCCTGACCTCCTACATCATTGTCTACCAATTCTGCAGTTGTCAAAACCTTTGTCTTTCCCTAGAATGGCCGGCTCTATGCAAGGGACTATGCTTAAGACTCAGCTTTTGTTGGTCCTCTAAATCATTCCTGTGGGATTTTCTCCCCACTCCCCTCTTCACGGACTTTAGCCCCATCTACTATGTTCAGGAGGCTCTCTGTCTTGTCCGTCTTGTGGTTCCACAGTCAATATTTTTATCTCCCTCAAAGGAACCCTAAGTTCCCTGACCCCAGAGCCACGTTCCATACCTCAGCTGTAGTATCCAGAGGTTGGCAGACAAAATGCTCAGAAAAAATAATTTTGGGGGGACTAATGACTATTTCTCATCAATTTGAAGACACATCCTTTCGTTACACTGAAACATCTCTGAAATCAGTCATTCGATTCATGGTGTGTCGGAGTTAATTGGCGGGTTTCTTTTTCTCTCCCAGAAGCCTTCTAGATCTGATAAAATACAGTAATTAAAAATCTTGACCTTGACCCTTCATTTGGTGGCTTGGTACTGTGAGAAATTTACTCAGCATGGTGGAGTGAAGAGACGACCTTATTCTTTTCTGACCACGACAGTGCTGGAGCAGAAGGCTCTTTGCTACTATTCAACATACACTCGTGAGAATTCCACTTATTAGGCTATTTATGTGACTCCTGAAGTAAAGAAAAACATGTACATGTAGAAAATGATGGTGTAAGACCCAGGACTTTAAATACCCGAGGCCCGTGTCACAGACAATAAAAAGAGGGGCCCACCGCCCAGCAGAGAAAGTTTTTGATGTCCGCAGATAACGTCTCCTATAATTTATTTTCTCTGCTGGAAAAAAAAAAAAAAAGAAGTTCGTGCAGGAAACATTTTGAAGCCAAGTAAATACAACAGAGATGCCCCACAATTTCCTGCAAGTCTGATTAAAAATAGGAACTCTGCAGTCCTGGAAGTAACTCATCTGTCAGCTGCAAGGCCATACCTTGGGAAGGGAAAATCTCTAGCAGCTGCCGAAAGCAGCGGAAAGCTGCGGGAGGCCGGTGTTCGCTCATACTGCCCTTTGAGGGGGGAAGGCTACACTGCAGAGGCTCCTATGGGCAAATATATAAGTGGCTTCTTTTTCTTTTTCTTTTTTTTTTAATTTTTTTATTTTTTTTTATTTTTTTTTTCAACGTTTATTTATTTTTGGGACAGAGAGAGACAGAGCATGAACGGGGTAGGGGCAGAGAGAGAGGGAGACACAGAATCAGAAACAGGCTCCAGGCTCTGAGCCATCAGCCCAGAGCTTGACGCGGGGCTCGAACTCACGGACCGCGAGATCGTGACCTGGCTGAAGTCGGACGCTTAACCGACTGCGCCACCCAGGCGCCCCTATATAAGTGGCTTCTTGATAAGAAAAGGTAGGGGTCGAAATATTATTTGATTTCTCATCTTATTACTTCCATGGCCACCCCAGCCCTCCAATTTTTCCCCATCCGCGTTCTCCAAAATGAATTCTAATTCCTTGCACCTAAGAGACGGACTGAAATGCGCCCCCCCGCCACGACCGAAAAAGGGCTGCAAATAACCATCAGACTTTTCACTCTCTCCCCCTTTACCTTACCAAAAATATTGCAAACCAATGCAGACGTTAGCTCCGTTACAAATATTTATGGCTGTCTTTCTTTCTCTCTTTTCTTTTCTTTTCTTTCTTTCTTTTTTTTTTTTTTTACACGCCTGAATTACAGGAACACGGATTGGATCTTCAAAGCAATATATGGGGTTTAAGCAGAGCGATTCCCATGCAAGTCTGTGGGAGGCACACAGCGAGAATCCTGTAATATCTCAGAGGATTTATTCCTTTTTAAGTTCTTTTATAAGAAGCCTTTGCTAAGGGATTTGCAAGAACTCAAGATTATTTAGTGATAATGGATGAGAAATGTTGCTGGAAGTGTAAAAGGCAGTCACATTACCGCCGAAAGAATTCCTTATAAATAATGTCATTATGGCACAAAGAATACCAAATGAATTTAATCATTACCTTCTAATTGAAGGACTCTGCCAAGTTTGCTTCTTGCACGACGTTGGCTATTTTCTGTTCAGTGGGACCCTGTCAAATGTAAATAAAGAGTAGGTGAAGGGGCATGATTAATCACAAAGCCGGTGAGACAAAGTCTGTGCCAGGGGCTTGGTGGTGGGAATTGGATATTGCACGCCTTGTGTCCCTCATGCCCCCACTTGCCCCACTCGCTCCCCAGAGGGGCCTCCTAATCCATGGATTTGGGCCAGTGGAAGTCAAACAGTGGCATATTCAGGGACGCCAGGGCAAGATTCTCTTAAACAAAGCAAGGGCCAAATAATGCTTCCAGATGGAAACAGAATACGGTCTTTGAGGAAGTGTTTTCACCGGGGGGAAAAAAGTCACTTACATTTTTAAGGTAAGCATTTTATAGTCAAACAAATACTTCTAGAATTTTTCAACAGGGCACGTATACATGCAACTTTCGATATGAATTCTCATAAAGTCTTCAATTACGCAGGAAGTTTATGGCCCAGATCAACTCAATTATGTGAATTTTTTTAACTGCTGTATTTTATTTATTGATTTGTTGGCTGGTTTCTAAGTACTGTCTATACCCAACGTGAGGCTTGAACTCACAACCCCAAGATCAAGAGTTGCAGGCTCCATCGACTGAGCCAGCCAGGTGGCCCAGTGAATCATGCAATTAATTAAACTTCGCATTTAAAATTTTGCGAACATTCCCTGAAAAGTCTTTATACATGCTTTATTCCTCTTTCCTGGCTTATTCAGCACAGAAGTACCACAGTTAATTCTTTTGGTAACTGGAGATTTCCTAGTTACTTAGTGTTATCTTTTTGACTGTCAGTTCCATTTCCACAGGAGTAGAGACTTAGAAGGCAAATCAATTTAAAGAAATGACCTGGAAATTGTTTTAACATCCTCAACATGAGTTCTTAAAGTGTCACTGCCTAAGGAAGGAAGGGAGGGAAGGAGAGAGAGAGAGAGAGAGAGAGAGAGAGAATGAGAAAGAAAGAAAGAAAGAAAGAAAGAAAGAAAGAAAGAAAAGAAAGAAATAAGGAAGGAAGGAAGGAAGGAAGGAAGGAAGGAAGGAAGGAAGGAAGGAAGAGAGAAAAAGAAAGAAAGAAAGAAAGAAAGAAAGAAAGAAAGAAAGAAAGAAAGAAAGAAGAGAAAAAAGAGAGAGAGAGAGAGAGAAAAGAAGTTCCAGTTAATTAAAGATACTGGTCAAATAGAAACTGAATGCTTATAATTCCTCATTCTTCCACTCACCCAATTCCTGTCCACACAAAACTACAGTTGAAAAATTCACCTCAAGATATTCGAATAGGTTGCATTCCCTTAACCATAGAAGGGCTAACAAAAAACCAAATCACTTGAATTTACCCGTTTGGAAAGAGAGCACCCCTAGGTGGTTGTTATTGTGTGAAATGGCTAAATGCCTTCACAGCTGAAGCCAATGCTGAATGAAGATTGTCGGCGCGTCCGCATTTTGCAAGGCCTAGAATGTTGTCCGTGGAATGGAGACAAGATGGCTGTTTCACTGGCAGTTTGGGGGAGAGCACCGTGTGCCACAGTCATCTGTTTTGGTACCCCGCCACAAGAAAAAGGGACCCTCTCTTATGAGAACACTCACAACTTGATATACTCTGAGATGAATACAATCTTTTAAGGGGCTTCATGTGGAGTGAGACAACAGACCTCACTATGTGCTCTGGCATAAAGCATTACTCACAGTGTGAAGGAGTCACTCAGGCCTGTATACCAACGGGCTTCTCAGAGAAATGGCAACACCAAACATGACAATAAAGATTTAAAGGACCAATGTTTCCAAAGTAACAATCTTCAAGCCAGTCAACGGGTAGGAAAAAATTATATGTAACACCACATTCTAGAAATTTCCATCTAAAGCCACCGCTCTGGGTTCTCTGCCACTCCTCCACAGTCTGGCTTTGCCGAAGAAGGCTTAGTCCATAGATATGAGAAATAAGAAAAAAAACAAACAAAACACAAAACGAAATTGAGAGAAATAAGCAGCCTTCTCATTCCTATTTTCCCTTTTTACTCAGAGCCCAGGAGAGTTGAAGCCCAGGAAAGTTAAATATAGGAAAAATTCAAGGATTTCTCAGGCTCTCTCACCCATACTACCAATTTCATTTGCTTTCACGCTTCTATTTGACTCTGGCTTCACTAAAGATAGAAAAGCCCCATATAATCCCCATTCCTTTCCTCTTCCGTGGTGGCAGTAATGGAAAGCCACCTTTGGGATCCCCAAAGAACGTGGAATTCAAATGGAGTCGTTTTCAGGGAGAAAAGAGGGGAAAAGAGATAAGAAGGCAAGCTGATCCTGTGAAATCATTCAGATTTGCGTAGAACTTTCTGTTTTCAGAATGCATGGGAGTACAAATGTGGTGAGAGCACCAAGGAAGCTGAGGAGCCAATGGGGTGGACTGGGTCTTGGGTCAGCTTATAATCCCCTTTCTTTTCCAGGTCCAGCCCACAGTGCCTGCTCTGTGCCAGTGGAACTTGCCCCTTTCCAGAGTTTTTCTTTGCTTTTTGTCATCATGTTTCTAGTGTGTCTGGAGGTGCCTTTATTTTTTTTCTTTCTAGTTTTAGTTCCAGTGTATGGAGGTTTTCAATGCAACCTTTTTTACTGAGATAAAATGGACATAACATGAAATTTACCATTTTAAAGTCATACCATTCTATGGTTTTTCAGTATATTCACAATGCTGTGCAACCATTATTATGTAATTCCGTGACATGTCCATGACCCCCAAAAGAACCCCTGAGACTGTTCGCAATCCCAACTGCCCCCCATTCCTCCATGCCCTGACCGCCACTAGTCTACTTTCTGTCTCTCTAGATTTGCCTATTCACACAATATGGCACCCTGCTTGTGTCTGATTACTTCTTCTTCTTCCTCTTCCTCTTCCTCTTCCTCCTCCTCCTCCTCTTCTTCTTCTTTTAATGTTTATTTATTTTCTGAGAGAGACAGAGTACGAGCAGGGGAGGGACAGAGAGAGAGAGGGAGACACAGAATCCGAAGCAGGTTTCAGGCTCCATGTTGGCCTCACAGAGCTCAATCGATGTAGGGCTCAAACTCGCCAACAGTGAGATCATGGTTGGATGCCCAACTGAGCCACCTAGACTCCCCTTGGCTTCCTTCATGTGGCATGTCTTCAAGTTTCATCCATGCTGTAGCATGTAACAGGCACCTCATTTTTTTAAAAAAGAATGTGGCTGAATATTTCATTGTATGGATACACCACACGTTTTTGGTCTACATTTTTGTTTATGCAGTTGATGGACATTTGGGTTGTGCCCACTTTGGGGCTAGTATGAGTAAAGCTGCTATGAACATTCACGTTCAAGTACTTGTGTGAACGTTTGTTTTCAATTTTCTTAGGCATATGCCTAGGAGCGGAACTGCTAGGTCATGTAGTAATTCTACGTTTAACTTTTCTGAGGAAATGCCAAACTGTTTTCCACAGCAGTTTTCCCACTGGTAATGTGTGAGAATTCCAATGACTTCCCATTCTCCCCAACATTTGCTATTTTCTTTTTGATTGCTGCCATCCTAGTGGGAAGTGATATCTCATTGTGGGTTTGATTTGCATTTACCGGGGCGCCTGGGTGGCGCAGTCGGTTAAGCGTCCGACTTCAGCCAGGTCACGATCTCGCGGTCCGTGAGTTCGAGCCCCGCGTCAGGCTCTGGGCTGATGGCTCAGAGCCTGGAGCCTGTTTCCGATTCTGTGTCTCCCTCTCTCTCTGCCCCTCCCCCGTTCATGCTCTGTCTCTCTCTGTCCCAAAAATAAATAAACGTTGATTTGCATTTACCTAATGACTAATGGTGTCCGTATGGTTTTAATTTTGTTTTTTGAACTATCTTTAGGCTTACAGAAGAGTTTCAAACATAGTACAGCGAGATTCCGTACGTATTTGGGGCCAACTCTGAGCTTTCTATTCTGTCCCACTGGTCTATAGTGTTTGTCTATCCCGTGTCATACTGCACTATTGTCATTAGAGGAGCCTTACATTACAAGTTAATGTCTCATAGTTCTAGTCCTCCCTCGTAGGTGTTCTTCTTCAGCGGTCCCCAGTGATTCTCACGTGTCTGTTTTTCTATGTGAACTTCAGTATCAACTTAAAAAGAGTTTCTTGGTATTTTTTTTTTTTTTTTGGAGTTGCACTGAATTTATAAACTTAGGGGAAACTGATATCTTTTGAATGGTATCATCCTAGCCAAGAACAGGGAATAGATTTCTAGTTGATCAAATCTGCTTTTGTGTCTTTCGAGACTGTTTCAAAGTTGTCATTGTATAGGTTTTGCCCATTTCTGGTTAAATGTATTGCTGAGCATTTCATCTTTCTTTTTTTCTTTAAAGCAGTTTGCCTGCCTTCATTCATTCATTCATTCATTTTTAAAGTAAGCTCTATGCCCAATGTGGGGCATGAACTCACGACCCCAGACCAAGAGTCACATGCTCTATTGTCTGAACCGGCCAGGTGCCCCTAAGCATTTAATCTTTATATCCTGCTACTTCAATGAATTCTTTTATTGTTTGAGTTGGCTTTATCATTGATTCTCTGCATTTTTCAAAGAAAACTATCACGTTGTCTTCAAATAGACGTAGTTTTACTTCTTTTCCCATCCTTAGGCCTCTGATTGGTGTCTCTTGTCTAATTGCATTAGCTAACACATTTAGTGTGATGTTTGATTCTTGCCTCTTTTCCAATCTTAGTGAAAATACCTCCAATATTCCCTCTTTAAAGAGAATATTAGCTTTAGGACTAAGGTATATATATTTTATCATATTGAGAAGGCAGCCCTCATTTCCTATTTCCATGAGTTTTTTCATCATGAATGGGTGATGCATTTAGCCACAGGCCTTCTCAGCATCAACAGAAATAGTGCATCCCTTGAATATATCCGCCTTGGTCATATGACATCATTTTATTTAACGTAATATTGGATTATGTTTTTAATAATGTGTTTGTTTATTCCTTTAATTTTTCTCATTCCCCTATAAAGACTGAATTCAATAAATTTTCTTGCATCTCCTCTAGATTGGGATTTTTTTCTTGTTTAGAGTTTCTGCATTAATATTTATGAGTGATACTGGTCTATAGTTTTCTTTCTTTGTATCGTCTTTATCTAGTTTATATATAATGATGTACTTGCTTCAAAAAAGGCATCAGGAATTGCTTCTATGTTTTCAGTGTTCCTCAAAATTTATAGAACATTGGGACAATCTCATCTTGAAGATTTGGTAGAAATCACTTACGAATCCAGCTGAGCATGGCAACATTTTTTGGTGTGGGTTAGTTTCTTATAAACACTGTTTCTTCCATAGAAATGAGTATGTTTGAACTTTCAAATTCCAATGGCATCGAATGTGAATATTCTGGATTTTCTTAGAAATTATCCACTTCATCTAGGTTTCCAAATTGAATTGCATAGAGATCTGCAGTTTCTTATCATTGTTTTTAATTTTTTCTGCTTCCCCCATCATTTTAATTTGTATGTTTGTGCTTTTTCTTTCTTTGTTGTTGTTGTTGTTTTTAATGTTTATTTATTTTTTGAGAGCAAGCAAGTGGGCACACAAGCTGGGGAGGGGCAGAAGAGAGAGGGAGACCCAGAATCCGAAGCAGGCTCCAGGCTCCGAGGTGTCAGCACAGAGCCTGACACGCGGCTCCAACTCACAGATCGTGAGATCATGACCTGAGCCGAAGTCGGACGCCCAACCGGCTGAGCCACCCAGACGTTCCTTACTCTTTCTTTTCTTGATCCACTTAGCTAGTGGTCTATTTTGTTAACTTTTTTAAATTGCAATTTTGATTTGTTAATCAGATCTGTTTTTCCCTTTCTCAGGCATTTGACCTCAGCCCTAGGGATGTGGCTGTTGCTTATATCTGCTATTCCTCTATTCTTTCCAGGTCTCCTTACTTCTTACTAGCCAATTCCCCATTACCTCCATCTCTTTTTATAGATAACAATAATTTTTTATTAGCTAACTTTACTTATTAGTAAAGGGTGCTCTATACTTTATTATTTTAGACAGAGAGACAAAATGCGAGTCAGGGAGAGGGGCACAGGGAGACAGAGAATCCTAAGCAGCCTCCAGGCTCAGCATGGAGCCCAACATGGGGCCTGATCCCACAACCCTGGGATCATGACCTGAATCGAAATCAAGTGTAGGACGCTCAACCAACTGAGCCACCCAGGTGCTCCCCCCGCTTTATTTTTTCTTTTTTTTCCACTATTTTTAACTTTACCTCCAATATGGGGCTTGAACTCACACCCCCAAGTTCAAGAGTCACATGCTCTCCCAGCTGAGCCAGCCTGGCACCCCTAGATAATAATCCTTTCTATTAAGGTTTTCCCATTCAAATGACACCCTGATACATGTGCCACCTCTTGGGTTTGTTCCCTTTCCCACCCACTCAGCTACCAGCGACCTGCAGCCTTCTCAAGTCTACATAAACGCAATACTCTTGTAGTATCTCATTGATCTGCAAGTCTCTAGTTATGGCTCCCTCTAATCTAGCATTTATGATGACATCAGATTACTCTAGAGTGTTATTAATCTAATCGTGCCACTTCCCCATTTTAAAGTCCTCAGGGGTACACCACCCTAAACATGAACCGTGAGCTCCCAGGCAGGGAACCCAAGGCCCTCTATGCTCTTGCCCCTTCTCAACTGTTGTGAGCCAACCCTTTGGTCTTGTCCCCTTTCCTTCCCCTTTCCTTTAACATTGTAGGTAGAATAGGCATTTTGAGGTTCCCTGAACAATTGGGTTACTTCTCTCTCCTTTTCCAACCATTGTTAAATTGCTCCTTCTGCACAGAATTCTGTCTCTGACTTCAGTTTGGTGAACGCACCCATTGTTCCTCAAGAATCAGCTCAAGGATTCATTGATTTCGTCTATTTTCGCCTGCCAGAATGACACATTTCCTCAAAGACAGGAACCATGTCTCACTTGTCTCAAATTGCCAAGTTCTTCCCCAAAGTAGGCAATGAATACATGTATATTGAATGTTGAATGAATGGATGAATTTTTATAAATGTGGTCTTGGTACAACACTGTGAGGTTGAGGTACTTTCTAAGAAACAGCTAAGGACACAAGAGGGCATTGTTATTCTAAGACATTTTCTATCCTCCCTGAGGTGACTCGATGAGGGTGTCGAGTTTCAAGTTTTGAGGCCAGTTCCTGGCTCCTCTATATTAGAAGTTGGGTGTTCTTCCGTAAGCCACCCTGGGAATTTTACTGTCATGTCACAATTACCTGCATGACGTGGGGTCCCGACGAGAAACAAAAGGTACACTCAGCTTGGATTTTGAAGACAATTAATTACTAGAGTCTTTACACAGGTACGAGGAGGATTAAGGAAACCAACAGGGAGTGTTGGGGCACATAGCAATTTCCAACAGTGAGAAGCCATTACCGCCAAGTCCTAATGGGGGAAGCGGAAAGAACTGTTCCCGGAGTCTGACAAAAACTGGAGCTATAAAGAGAAGCTTCTGGACCGGAGGTGGAGACTTAGAGATGCAGTGACTGTCAGAACAAAGCACACTTCCGAAATGCAGCAGGGGAAGAAGTACCCTGACTCTCTCCTCTGTCCTCCAAGCTCATGGTGGTGCTTTCCCTTGGTTGCACCCAACTGGGAGCTAGAGTCAAGGGCACCTGGGTATGCAGTCTGGAGGGTCAGTCTCATCCCCTCCAAGCACAGGGCAGGGTGGAAAAGGGGGGGGGTGCAAGGGAGGAAAAACCAGCAAACCTTACCTCATCTATTTTGTGGGGGGGGGGGGTAAAATACATATGAAAATGATACGTAATTCAGAAACTGTATGCAACAAAGATTATTTCCCAAATTCAACATTGTCGGAAATACCGAAGAATCGACAGTTTATTTTCCTCTAGGAGGAATGCTTAGGACAACTCTGATTATTTGGGTCCTATCTGCAGTTGGGTAGCTCTCCTCAGAGCCTGGTGTGGATGTGGCCAAATTAAGACATTTGGGCATGTGAGCACGGTGTCACATGGGCGCGGGCTACGGTCCATTTTTACGAGGAGGACTGTGCACCTCCTTCGCCACTGCCTCCCAAATAATTTGTAGCCGTGTGCGTCCTCCTGTAGGTCTGTGTTAGAGGTGGGACGCTCAGGCATTAGAAACAATTTTTATGCAGTGCTTTTAAAAGCATAAAAGCCATGCCTGGTAATTATCCAAAAATCCTTCAAACCACCCAATTCGATACTTCCTATGATAAACGCAAAGAACAGTGAATGCCTCACAGAGGCTGTCAGAGTGCAATCCCGGGTATGATTTGAGCGATACGCCAAGGAACTTCCCCCAGAAGGATCTATCCCATTCGCTCTCCTCGCATTCTAACGTGAGAACCCCCATGATTCTCGCACGAGCAACCCCCCACTTTAGGTTATTTACAATCGCTTCCAAGGTCCCATTTTAAAATACATACAAGGTACTTAGGACTGGTGGCAAATTTGCACGCGGCCCCATGATTTCATTTGTCAGATTAGCCAGATCATACGTTCACTCATTTAACACGGACTTGCTGAGAATTTACTCTGTGCTGGGCACTATACCAGGTGTAGTTACACAAACCAAGAACAGCGCAGTGGTGTAGGTTATTTTGGGATGGGAGATGGGTGGAGAGAGATTACACAATGTCCGGAGCTAGGGGTCTTACCAGAGAGGACGCATGTGTGCTTCACCAGCCTAAACGAAAGGAGCTAAGAGAGAGACAAGAGAAAGCTGTGGCATTGGGGCATAGATGAATAATGTGGGCTCGCTTTGACAAAGAGACACGTGGGTCTGTGGATAGTGGGTACGTTGGAATGATAGTCACGCGAACCCTTATTATATGCCCCACCGAGTGCTAAAAATTTAGTGATTTCTTTACTTCTGTTCTTACGTGGTGGTCATTGTGATGCCCACCCTTTCGATGAGAAACTTGAGATTCAGAAAGAAGGTGGGTCCCCTATGTCCAAGCAGCTGGTACATAAAAGAGTCAGGAATCAAATCCGATTCTATCTCCAGAGTCTGAACTTTCTCCACTGTGTAACATCATCCTCCTGTAGGGCTGAATTAGTAAAACATCTTCTCCTTCACCTAAAACTTGACAATTCTAAAAAAATACAAAACAAAACAAAACAAAACAAAACCTGCTTAGGCTTTAGTGGTCTCCTGAAAAGAGCAAATACTAAAGGGGAATCTCTCATCCTTACAGGATGTTACATCCTACCATCCTTACTATCTTCATGGTTTTGCACCCCCCCCCCCCCCCCCGGCTCAGTTTTGTTTTCTGAGGAAAAGCTGTGAAGACACACAGATTACTCAACAAATGTTTGGTGAGTGAATAGCACCATAATTAAACAGTTAGAAGTCACACAACACTTTACAACACATAAAACACAAGTAGATGTCTCAATTCCTCCTCCCTAAGACTCATTTCCCATTAAATCCCAATTTTCCACTTGATGAACTGCAGACCCTCCCAGTATCAACAAGGATTAGGCTGTGTTTCCTTGTCAGACTCTGACGCTTCTGAGAAGCAAATTGTAACCAATTGGGGCTGGACCAAACAAAAGCCCAATAAATGAGTAACTTCGCTCAACGACCTGCTGGCTTTCTTAGCTTGTCACTTTCCACAGAGAAACAAAACAAGGCAGAGAAGATGACCTAAGAGCTTCGGGAAGTTTTGGCCTCTTTTTTGGAATTTGTCAATGGAGCTGGTTTCCATGAATGAGCTGTCTTTCTCTTAACTACACATCAACAGGCTCAGGACCGTGCACTTCCAAGGTGGGCTGACAGATAAACGTTTGTTCCTTCAGCTGGCCTGATGAAAACCACCAGGGCCCTGCCCATCTAGACCACAACAGGAGACAAACAAAAGCCTAGGTCGGTTGCTTCTGAGGTGTAGTGGCTCCCAACACCCACTGTTTGTCTCCACACGTGGCTGATGTGATTCAGTGGCAAGTGTCCACTCAGTGTGAAAGGGAGAAGAGGAGAACACAACCTTCCGTCTCCCCAAATTAGCAAAGCCTGAAGAAGCCTCCAAATCATGACCTTGCCTAGGTTTTTGGTTGAAACACCATTTCAGCTTCCACCCTGTGGAAAGCAGAAAATAAATCCAGGGCGGTCATCATGCCTCCCCCTGTGTATTTCTACCTACGATGCATCATGGTGAGCATGTTCTGCTTCTTGCTTGAAGGAGGTGGGAAAAAGAAGAAGCCAGCGCATTCCTACTTTCCTTACTTGTCTTCTGTCTACACCTACGTGGTTTCCAGTGATAGCTGAGCCTCCTCGTCTGTGGTTCCCACTAGACAGGCCCGCGATGGTCGCAGCTGCTATCGGGTGACCCCTATCACCACCTCCCCTTTTGTCTTTCCAGCCCTAGAGGTGGCCGCGGATTCCGACATTACTAACCTCTGGGGTGCCTCACCATCTCACTTGGTGCTTCCCCTCCTCCATCACCTACATAACCAATTCCCTGAATGAATTCACTCTGTTGTCAACCCACGAGGCTGTTCCCTGTTTTTCTGGTTAGACCTTGATTGATACATGTGCATTCTTCCCTCTATTGTGATGGTGGTACCTGGAAGGCAAGACGTCAAACACAATCTCAAGTCCAGTATGTCCAAAGCCCATCCTTTTCCTGTTCCACCTTCCTGCCGGCTAGACTGGGGGTTCACATCAAGGGTGTGAGAAGCTGGAATTGCACTTAGAGGGCTTTCAGAGAATATCTGTTGAGCAAACAAGTCTCCCTGGCATGTTGTGGCATCCTGAGTTTCTTGCATCCTTGTGGTCAGCTTTTGGCCAGGATGGAGGTGATGCCATTCTATAATGAGGAAATATGGCCCCATTCCCCTCTGTGACTTAGGGTAATGGAAAGAATTTGATAATAGCATCAAATGCTCTATAAATAAAACTTACTTTTGGGCACGTTAGGACACTTTCCTGCAACAAGAGATAGAAACGAAATCAAATTGGGGCCCCTGGGTGGCTCTGTCGGTCAAGTGCCAGACTTCGGCTCAGGTGGTGATCTTATGGTTCGTGGGCTCGAGCCCCGCATTGGGCTCTGTGCTGACAGCTTGGAACCTGGAGCCTGCTTCGGATTCTGTGTCTGCCTCTCTCTCTATCCCTCCCCTGCTCATGCTCTGTCTCTGTCTCTCAAAAATAAATAAATACTAAAAAATATTTTTTTAAAGGAACTAAATCAAATTAATTTAAGCAAAAAGAGGAAAACTTATTGGCTCACAGGACTGAGAAGCACAGAGGTCACACAAGCTTTGGATACGGCTGGGTCCAAGGGTTCAAATGATGCCTTCAGGAATCTGCTCTCTCTCTTTCTTCACTCTCTAACGTGCTTGTCTCTGTCTTGGGTCCCTTCTCAGACAAACCCTTCCCCATGATCGTAACAGGGCCTCCAACAGCCCCACGTCCCATGGGATCTTAATGCCCTCAGTCTCAGGATAGACATTTTCTCTCTCTCCGTGTCACTGCCACGGCTCCAGAGAGGACTCTGGTTGGTCCTGCTTGGATCTTTACCCACCCCTGGAACTGTCACTCCATCCTTCGTGACCAGAGGCTCTGGGAGGATGCCACCCTTCGGCCACCCGGAGCAGAGGGTGAGGGCAGAGCCCCTGGCAAATGACCACAGGCAATGTGGTGCTGGGAGGCTGTCAGGCACCGAGGGAAAAGTACCTGAATCAGAAGACTGGAAATGGAGTTCTAACCCCCAACAGCGATTTGCCCTGAGAGCCCAGGCAGGCTGATTCACCTCTCACCCTGTTCTCCTTGTCGGTAAAAGGTGCAGCTTGGGCTTGCAACAGTGATTGGCAGGCACCTTTAACCCCCAAACGCTCTATGTAAGTCACCTGCCATGCAAAACATGTAGAACCTTAGTGAAGCTGGCTGGAGAGGTGATGGGGGGCTGGGGCCCCACCTGCTCTCCTCCTCCTTCCAACCCGATGGGCCGCCTAGGGCTCTTTGGAACACCGTTTGAGAAACCTTGAGGTAGCTGATCTCCAAGGCCTCTCCCAGCCTGAACTTTGGAGAATTCTATGTAGATTGTCCAACCCTCTTTAATCTAATTTTTCTCACTTTCCCTCTGTTTACTTTTTGGCTAAAATCATGGACATTGGCTACGTATGAGAGGCCACTTAGGAAAAATAATCATTTATTTAAATGCCCAGCCAATTTACTTTGGCCCGTTTGGAGCTTGTTTTTCCTGACGGAGAGGGAATAAATTTCTAAAACCCACTTTTAAGTTCGGGCTAGAAAAGGTGAGTGTAGGAGCGAGGAAAAGCGGGCAGCGGAAGTTGCCAAAGCCGAGCAGAGCCGGAAGCAGTAAATCCAAACCACCTCCATCCCGTCAAACGTGTGCCCCACTGGGCATCCAAGGCCAAGTGCGCTCTCTGGAACGGATGGCAGAGGAGGATGTGGTGGGTTTTGGCCTCGCCACTTGTGAAAACTTGCTTTCGGGGAGACACCTTCGGCTCCAATATGAGTGTCTTTTATTGCAAGAGGGGATCAGGCAAGAGGAAGGAGAGAGGCCGGGGACGTGGCCTTCCTACAGCCAGGAGCAAGGTGGGGGGAGGGGTCCTTTGATCCGGGCGTTTCAGTGGACGCCAGGGCCTTTGCTCCTCTCCTCCCTGTGACTGTTTATTCAGGAAATACCTACAGGGAGTCTGGACGGCAGACACCGTTTTGGGGTTTGGAAGTAACTGAGAGGTGGTCTGAGAGCCGGTGGGACCTTAGGAGGAAGCGGGGAGGCGGGCAAGGCGATGCGTGGACACGGCGTGCGAAGGGAAGGCCGGTGCCGGGCTGTCGTGTGCAGGCTGGCTGTGGCTGGGGTCCGACCGGACAGGTCCGCGTCTGGGCCATACCGACTGTGAAATATTTTAAACAGCGTCCCTGCCCTGTGATGTGTGAGAAGTGAGGGCAGATACACGTGCACCGCACATCCCAGCGGCAACACGACTGGTGGGGTGAAGACAGCTTTGCTGGGAAGGCGGCATGTGGTCTGTAGGAAGAGGGAAGGGAAGGGGAGCCTTCTAGGGGACAGGGAGAGTGTGACCACGTTCCGTGGCCACGTACGCGCGGTGAGATTAGCACACGGTTGCTGGGAATGAGCACAGCGCTGGGCGGTGAGTACGGATGGGGTCACACAGGGTCGGGATGGGTCTGCTGACACTGCTTGAAAACCTGGCCTCGAGGGGCGCCTGGGTGGCTCAGTCGGTTAAGCGTTCGACTCTTGGTATCGGCTCAGGTCATGATCTCACGGTCTGGGGGCGCGAGCCCCACGTCAGGCTCCATGCCAACGGTGCGGAGCCTGCTGGGGATTCTCTCTCCTTCCCTCTCTCTGCCCCACCGCCGCTTGCTCTCTCTCGGCCTCAAAATGAATACAGAAACACTTGAAAA
The DNA here is from genome assembly GCF_028749965.1 of Puma concolor. Taxonomy (NCBI): domain Eukaryota; kingdom Metazoa; phylum Chordata; class Mammalia; order Carnivora; family Felidae; genus Puma; species Puma concolor. Next base: position 7,849,728 of record NC_141679.1, on the reverse strand, counting down.
ATAAACAATAAACACCTGGCCTTGATCCTGGTGCAGTGACTTGGGCAGGGGGTGGAGACCAATCACTCACGCCCAACTGGCCAACAACCTGCTATGTTCTGTTTCATAGGAACCGACATTTGCTGAGCATTTACTCTGCTCTAAGCCCTTTCAAAATGCTTCTCCTGAACCCTCAGCGTGTGCCCAGCTCCACCGGCCCCCAGCGAAAGACACATGCAGGGGTGGTCGCCGGCCCCCCGGGGAGGCAGTGTGAGGAGGCGGGAGCAGAGTGACTCAGTCGCTCTTAGAGAGGAAAGGAACATTCAGGAAAGAGCCCACTGCGCGCCAGTCTCTGTGGGACACGCTTTCCACTGAGTTCTCACAAAACAGTGGCTCAGTTGATGGCTGCTACACTCTCACAGGTGCTCACAAGGCCGAAAACTTTGGAGACACCCCCTGTGTCTCACGCCCCAAGTCCAGTCCATCTGGAAGTTGCGTTGGTGCACTACTTTCAAAACACATCCAGAGTTCAACCCCTTCTCTCCCGTCACTGCTGCCGGCCTGGCCCAGCCCATTATCCCTCCCAGATTCTGCCCCCTGCAGGCTGGCCTCCGGGCTTCAGCCTGGGTGACTCATTTAGAACCCAGATCGGGTCGCCTGATGGCTCTGCTTAAAGTCCTGCAATGACTGCCCACACCACTGCCATAAAGCCAACACCCTACCATTCGTCTCCAACGACCAAGCTCATTCCACCCTTCTGTTACCCCCCAACCTCCTATCTTCTTCTCCCTCCCCCTCCCCCACTCCACGCAGAGCTCCTGCTTCCTTCCTTTTCCTCAAACTCACCAAGCATGCTCCAGCCTCAGGACCTTTGCCCTAGCTGTGCCCTCTGCCTGGAACACTCTTCCTGAAGGTATTCCGCTCATCTAACTCTCTTATCTTCAGGTCTGTGCTCTTGGAAGTTGTGCTGACTCCCCCATCGAGTGCTGCAAGCTGATACTCCATCACTCAGTGAGTCTACCCGCCTTGACCTGGTCTCTGCCCTTTGGCACAGCACTTCTCGCTTCCTACCGTAGTATTTCCTTTTTCATTCTGTTTGTTGTTTATCCTTTCTTGCGAGAAATAAGCCCCACGAGGGCAGAGATCCTTGTTTGTTACATTGACAGATTCCAAGTCGTCCAGTGAGTGCCACTTAGTAGGTGCTCAAGAAACACATACTGGATGTAAGGGATAGGGATGTAGCCGATTATTCACATCAGTGGTGGAGCCCGCGTGTGGACTCCGGTCTGCTCGATGGCAAGTCCTGGGCTCTTGCTGCCACACACGAGTAGGAATAGAAAGCCAGTGGGGCTCATCCGGGCAGGCAGTCTTCTACACAGATTTTACACCAGTCACGCCGACATGGGGCAGCACGGCCGATGCGGCGACATAGAATAAAGCGAGCTTTTCTAGCTCAATTTTGTTGTCACTGTAGTCTTTAAAAGATCAACAAATGAATAAAACTCATGGCTGAGAAGACATCCTGAGTATGTTCGTGTGCGCGTGCATGTGTGCGTGTGTGTGTGTGTGTGTGTGTGTGTGTGTGTAGGCATTGGCCACTATCCTACAGCCTTACCTCATTCAGCAGGCATTTAACAAAGGCAGCATTATTGAATACCAACTAATTATCTGGCAGCAGCAGTAGAGACTGAGAGATGGATGGGGACAGAGCGCACCTGACAGGATGAAACGTTAGTCACTCACAGATGTCTTTCAGGAGGAGGACTGGCCAGCAACCGCTGCTGTGGGAGCACCCCGTGGAAACCCTTTATATCCCGTAAGGTTTCAGACCTGAGAGGCGAGGCTGAGTGTGCAACACGGAGCCTCTGAAGTAGGCAGCGCTTCTGGATTGCCCCCCGATTGCTGCCCTGGACCGGGTCCCGCCACCGCCACCTGCTGGTGGGGTTTAGAGCTGGGAACTGGTTAGCTGTCTCTCTATGCTCCAAATTAGCACTGTGCCTTCAGCAGTTAATCCTGAAGACTGTTCCCTGTTCCCAAGTCTGGTGAGAATGTCGCTACCACCGCAATCCTCTCTAGAAAGAAGAAAGCTGGACGGGGAGAGACTGAGGGCAGTCCTCACCCCAACCAAGGGAGTTACATCCTTCACCCAACCGGATGCTCCCTCTTAAATGTTCAGGCTCAGATATATGCCCCAAGAGGGATGTTTGGCTCAAATACATGGGCTCTACTGAATGCTTTGTTCAGAAATGAGCCACAGCTACTCCAGGTGCAAGGACTCATTAAGTGAGTAAGGCGACCGAACACTCTTAGCAATCGAGAGACATAAGGGGTGTCCTCTTGGTTCCTTCCAAATCACAGGCAGCAGGAGAGGGTAGGATGCAGTTGGACAAGCTGCTGTTGTAACAGAGACTACGTTTATTTTGCACAGAAATCAAATGATTACCTCCCCAACCCCCCAAATTACTAAAGCTGAACTCCAGAGATGATACCAACATGGGATCTCCCGAGAAATTTATTTTCTTGTAAAATAGCTGCTTCACAAAGTGGTTTCTGCCACAGAAGAAACATCCAAATCTCTCTGCCTTTTATTCCTCTTTCCCCAGCTCACTTGTATTGATTGGTGTGCAAAGATGTTTAGGGGTCCGTGATGTCCGAACCCTGTCGTGGTCTCCGCACTTGACAGATGTCCTATGTGGGTGGCCTACTGCTCCGCCTGGAATTTGCAGTTTGTGTGTCATAAACCATTTCTCAGAAGATACCATCCAGGTCTTACGATTGCTTTGTCAAATGTGCTCATTGTAAAAGCCGATCCTGCGCGCTCTACAGTCTCCGGTGACTTGGGACCTCCTCTAGGCCACTAGTTCTCAGGCTTCAGCATGGCCAAGCTGGTTACAATACCGTGCGCTCCGAGCCCCACCCCGAGAATTTCTGACCCCAGAGATCTGGGTGGCGATGGAAAACGTGCATTTCTGACAAGTTCCCAGGTGGTGCGGATGCTGCCGGTTCTGGGGTCACACACTTTGAGAACCTCCGTTCTGTGCTTTCTACTTTGTTCCTTGAAGAAAAACAAACAAACAAACAAACAGCAGTTGTCTTGGAACTGAACCCATGTGGAAGTAGCAAAGTTGGCACAGCTGTGAGGCCAAAGGCAGCTGGAGAACCAGTTGGGAACTGAGGGCTGGGTACGGAAGTGAGGGGAGGTGTAGTTCACGTTCCTCATGGGTCCTCGGAAGATCCTTCTCCGTGAGGAAGAACCCAACGGTGAAATGATCTGTATCAGTTGGATTCTTTTAGTCGCAAATAGCACAAAAAGGGGGGGGGGGGGCAAAAAAACAGTGGGCATTTATTGGCTCCTATAAACCAAAAGCCTAAAGATTGCTGATTTCAGGTATGGCTTGATCCAGAAGCTCAAATGAGTTTTTCTCTGTAGCCCCGTCCTCTGCTTCCTCTCTATTTGCTCCATTCCATTCTCAAATGGCCTCTTAGATTCTGGTGACAAAATGAATGAGAGCCAGTCTCTCCCGTTGGTCAAACTCTTTAGGAAGTGTGCTGTCACAGCTGTTTGGAAAATAGCCTGTGAGGTCACCCCCCTCCCTATGTTCCAGAATACAGAAGAAGAAGTGCAAGGCATTGACCAATCCACAATATATTAACCATAATGGCCATTACCACTTGAACACTGAGAAAAGCTTATGACAGTTTAAAAACAGCACAGTCCTATGTTTATTATCAAAGCTTCCTGTTACGCAAACCCACTCCTGGAGAAAATTAAAAATTTCACCTTGGGAACTATGATACAACTGTTCTCTCCTTGGCCTCCATCACGCACGAAGTGGCGGGCTTGGTGGTGGACACCTGTCATCTTAATGGGAGAATTTGCCAGAAGGAGTGGCATAGGCAAGACAAAATTGTAGCCATCATTTTCCCCCAGATCTCCAGTAAATTAAAAAAAAAAAAAATCTTTCCTTCTGCTGAAAAACACCTGGCTAGCTGCAGAGTCAAATAGGAGACTCTGAGGGGACATAATGCTATTCTAAGTGCTATTTTCAGTCCCGTGGAGTTTTCATTTAGCTCTTCATGTAATAGGCACATGTACAAAAGCAATTAAACTAGAACAAAGCGGAAAATAACAGCAGGCAACTTGCTGCCTTCAGTTACAGTGCTCCCAATCTGGAACACTGTCAGTCACCGGTGGGGACTGCAGAATGAAATTAGTTGAGGGGGAAAAAAAAATTTTTTTTTTTGGCTGAGTCAGCATCCAAATATAGGAATCCTTCTGAAGGATTGCAGGTTTCTCAGAGGGCTAGGCTGGAGGCAAGGAGTAGATTGATTGTGAAAAGTCTGTCCAGGAACAAAGACTTTCTGCAAAAGGTACTCGTTTTCTGAGTTGGGCTCTGGAGAAACCATTTCTGGGCCCTGGAATCTTGCCTCCCTCTTTGTGACCCTGCACTTCGTCTTTATGTCATTCTGCTGTGCCATTACAGTCATGACCTTCCAAGGATGATAGGGGCCAAAGGTGGGGGGTGGTTCCAGTTGTGTTTTAGTTGAGTTATATGACAACTGATGGGGCCCCAACCTCACTTAAGTATCAAAGAGTGTGTTAGAAAAACACTGGAGGCTAATAGGACCAGAGGGAGAGAACCTGCTGGACCTCAGAGACTGGCTACAGTCAACGCCCACCCATGGACTCTCTCTCCCCCCATCTCCCTGCCTCCACTCTGTCCCTGCTTGCTGAAGACAGATTCCCACAGATGATGGATGACGGTCACCAATGGCTTCTGATTCATGTCCTCTAATATCTATGACCCAAAAGGACAAACTCCACAGAAGAACGAGTCCACGGAGGAGGTGAGAGGGGGATCACTTGTGAGTAGAGCACCAGCAGAGAACCAGGTCCCAGAAAGCAGAGCGGGAAGGAGCTCCAAAGAGGAAGCAACGGTCCAAAGGATTGAATGTCAAAGAGCAATCAAGTAGAATGTGATGGAAGACTTCCTGATGACATTTGTGACGCACAGAAGTCAACGTCACCTTTTTCTGGGCACATGACCTGTGGAGGTGTAGACATGGACATCATAGTCCTTCTCCCGAATTTTGGTGCCCTAGTGTTGTCACAGAACGCATTAATGTGGGTGACCGCCGAGACCTTTCTGGCTCCATGTGAAGGTGGTTCACATGGTTAACATGTATGAATAAACATAAAAACAAAATTTGATATAGGACCCGTGAACAACAATGAAGTAAATCTTAGAGAAGAACCATGACGGGTCTAGCTTGGGTCAAGGTCACATGCCTCCCTCCCCCACCATGTCACTGGGAAAAGATGCTGAAGTAAAAAGGTGGGCCAGGCTGAGTCACATCATGGCTACTCCTGCGGACAAGGGGCTGAGCGCTACGACCCGCAGCCCCCCTGGAATGACATAACTGGAGCTGGAGAGAAGCTGTTTCCCAAGGAAGCGAAGGAAGAAAGGTGTGCATACAATCAACAAACACGGTTACTGGAGCGCAGTGAAGTGTAAACATATACCCAGTCATCCAGTAACGATTATTGGCTATTCATATCAACATTTATGTTGCACGCACTATTCATCATATCTGTGATGGGTCTTGGGTTTCTAAGAAGTGGGAAAAGGCTGGACAGGTCGCTGGGCAGACCTGTGGAGATAAATCGGGTTCTGTGGGATGAGCGCTAGGGTGGAAGAATTTACAAAGTGCTGTAGGAGAAGAGAGAAAGGTATGGATTCTCCCGGGGAAGATGGACGGATCTGGGTGAGCTTTGTGGGGAATCAAAATTTAGAAGAGGGCCTTGAAGGAGGCATACATAGGAGGTTTCTAAGGGGGCAAGATGGCTTCCCAAAGAAGTCTCCCCAACTTACCTGACCCCTAAGCCCAATTTTATTGGAAAGCATTTCAGATTTGCATTACATAGGCTAAGTCTTGGGAAATACGGAAATAGTCCTAACGTCAAAAAGAGAAACTAAAGCTTACAGAAATCGATTTGACCAAAGTAAGACAGCCCGACAGGGCAAGGCCAAGGTCAGAACCCAGGCTTCTGACTACCTGCAAAGTGTTTCTTCCATTCCTCCACATAAAATCCTGAGTATCAGGGGTCAGGAAGAAGGCTGAGCCCACCCTGGTGTTCAGCAGGATGATCTGGAGTGCCAGACCCAACCACAGTTATTGTGTGTCCGGGCATTACCGACTCACTAGCCTCGAACAATTCCAAGTAGCAAGTGCTCACGGTGATTTGCAAAGTCACGAACAAGTTGTTGGACCAAATCTGTTTCAGAAAAACACAACTGGCCCCCACAGACCCGTGAGCGCCCTACATGCTACATCCAATAACGAATGGATGTTGAATTGCCTTTACATTAAATTGGTGAGGGCCGCGTTTTAACCCAGGCTGTTTCCTTGGTAGAGCAGTGACTCACAGTGAAGGCGGGCCCGCGGTTGCCATCAGAAAACACAATGCTGGACCGAGAGGCCCTCTTCTACTTACATGACCTGGTAGGACCCACAGGCAGAGCTCGAGAGAGAGGAGAACCTGGAAGTCACTGAGCTGAGTCGGCCGCTGGGGTGCTGGTGGTTTCCCATGGAAGGCTGAGCTGCAGACCCTTCGGATTTCCGGAGCAGAGGCACAGGGCCCTGTGCGAAGCCCGAGCAGGGCTGGGCTGGGCTGGGCTGCCGGGCCAGGTGGGCGAGTGGTGCGGCCCGGAGGCAGTGACTCGAAGGGAGAGTAGCAGCAGCATCAGCCGGGCCCAGAGACCAGGCGCGGGAGTCACCACCCCTTCCCTGTGGCCTGCTTGTTACAGGCCGCCGGGGCTCCATGAACTTAATTCCCCACCAGCCACGGACCGAGGCCAGCAGGTGGGCCCTATCTGGAGTGTGGCCTCACCTGTGGGAACGTGATCCGAGCCGGAGCGTTGGGAGCTTCCTCCTAGTCACCTTTCAAAATGGAGAGGCCGTTACAGGGGCAACAGAGGAATACAGACAAAGCATCACGGGCTCGTGGGTGGCTGGGGACGGGGAACACGTGCCTCCCCACAGTCCCAGCGTAATACCCTGTCATTCCCGAGGAAAGATCAGTACCGACGCCTGTGACGAGTGGGGGGAAAACAACATCCAAAGCACAGTAAACCAGCCGTGTAAGACGTGAAACGAACCGTCACCTTCCACAGTGGGGTAAAAATTCCAAATTGTCATCACGGTGGAAAATCAAAACAGGGTCAATGAGTGCCACCTGACAGACCGAGGCCGCCCACGCCCAAGGTTTCCGCGGGCCTCTCCTGCTCACCACTGCTAACAACATGCACGGTTTTTTTTCTTTTCTTTTCTTTTTTAATATTTTTTGTTCATTTATTTATTTATGAGACAGTATGAGCAGGAGAGGGGCAGAGAGAGAGGGAGAGAGAGAATCCTAAGCACTCTCCGTGTTGCCAGCACAGACCCCCTCACGAAACCACGAGATCAGGATCCGAGCTGAAACCAAGAGTCGGAGGCTTAACTGACTGAGCCACCCAGATGCCCCAACATACACGTTTTTCATGTTGCAATTGTATCATCAGTGTGCAACAGGTCAGAGAACTCAGAGTCATTCTTGGGAGGGACTGGGCCATCTAGTAATATTTGCTTGGTTATTTTTTGTGGTTTTATAGGAAGACTCTCCATGACATGAATCCTGGCTCTGCCATTAACTGGTTGTGTGGCCTTCATGACTTGACTTATTTAACCTCTGTGAAACGTAACTCGAGAATCTTAGAAAATGATAATTCCGTGAGATAAATCTCTGAAGTACAGAGTATAGCCCTGGAACATCGCAGGTGCTCAAAATGGTGGCTGTTAATGTCATTTTTATTATTAAAACACAATCCTTGCTTTTGAACAGCTCGCAGTCTAATGGGAAAAGTAAGACCTAGGTGTGACTCATGCAGGGTGTAATAGAACAGGTAAGTGTAGGTTGTGGTTATTTCTAGGCTTAAGACCACTTTTGTATGATCTGGTCTCTCTGGAGGTTTCTGTCCAGCTTGACAGTGATTTGCAAAAATTCCAGGAAAAAAATCACAGACTCTCATCAGGCTAGGAGAGCGTTCTGGATTTTGGAGCACATCGAGATTTTTGCCTAATATGGAAAGGCAGAAGAGACCTTAGTGATGCCAGCACTAGGCAGCTTGGATCTCAACTTTGCCTGCATCGGGAGACCTTAAATTCCAGTGCCCATTCAACCAAGATGCCAAGACAATTCAAAAGAGAGAGAAGAGTGTCATCGGTAAATGGTGCTGGAACATTTAGATTTCCGTTAGCAAAACCCCACACCATACACATAAATGAATTCGAAGTCGATGCCGGACCCAAATGTAAGAGCTAACACTGTAACACTTCTAGAAGAAAACATAAGAGAAAAGCTTCATGACTTGAGTTGGCCAAAAAGGTTTTTATTTATTTATTTATTTATTTTTTTAAATTTTTTTAACGTTTATTTATTTTTGAGACAGAGCATGAACGGGGGAGGGGCAGAGAGAGAGGGAGACACAGAATCGGAAGCAGGCTCCAGGCTCTGAGCCATCAGCCCAGAGCCCGACGCGGGGCTCGAACTCACGGACCGTGAGATCATGACCTGAGCTGAAGTCGGACGCGCAACTGACTGAGCCACCCAGGCGCCCCCCAAAAAGGTTTTTAGATATGTATGACAAAAAAGTATAATCCGTAAAATGGAAATTTGATATTTTATGCTTCATCAAAATTAAAATATGAATGAAAAGACTGGGGTAGGATATTTGCAAATTATATATCTGATAAAAGGCTTATTGCTAGAATATGTAAAGAACCCTTGGGGCGCCTGGGTGGCTCAGTCGGTTAAGCGTCGGCTCAGGTCATAATCTCATGGTTTGTGGGTCTGATCCCCGTGTCGGGCTCTGGGCT